>NC_086321.1:197500-1460000 GCF_036172605.1 Pelobates fuscus | reverse complement strand
TGAGCCAGTCCAGAGTTCCTGTTTTACCCTCAAAGTGATGTGTCGTCTCATTATTGGGGGGAAGGATTTATTGCATGCTGTTCCAGTTGACTGCTAGGAGTACAAGCCTATTCGTATGGTTCCTATTCAATGGTCTACAGCATTCAAATGCTTGGGAGAATTTAAAAGGTTTCTCGGATTCGGTGATTGTGGTGTCTGCCAGAGTGCTTGGAGTCCTCAGGAAGCACTAGGAGCATCCATTAACGGAGGTACCCGGTCGGGGTGCCAGGCGATCCGTTACATTGGTGGCAGCGGTGGGATGGCGTCCTAGTGCGAGGTAAAGCAGCTCGGAGACACAGTACGTTTGGATTTACAAATTGAGGGCGACGCTAGTGTGCCTACAGCGTCCCTGTCTACACAAAGATTTGGGAAAATGGGGTTCATAGACCCCCGGGCAACACACACACCTGAGGAAGAGAGTGAATTAGAATGGAGAGATAATGCCCGGAAAGAATTATGGTACGATGCCCTGGAGGAAGTCCAGTATCAACGGCAGCAGCGCCTTCCTGGTGTCGCATACCAGTTGGAGGAACAAATGGCCTGGCGGATGCCACTTCTGGGAGACCAACCTGGAGGGCAGCGGGTAAGACAACTCGAGTACCTCGTGGAAAGGGAACTGAGCCTGGACGCCTCATACCGGGCACTGTGGTGGTGCACTGTCCAGCCAGAGACGTGGAGGGCAGAGGGCATCCAGCCAGAGGGGGAGAACTACACAAGCCCTGGCCTGTTGTGGAAAGCCTTAGTGGAGGATGTCGACTTCGGCAGTCCAGCAGAGTCACGGTACTGGGCTATCTTTCATTACCGAGGTGAGATGATACAGGGCCCGAGATCTATTGGACTGGGAGAAGACCTCCGCCGTTTCGCTGCCATGGAACGAGAGCTGGAGATGGACTATGTAGAACTATTAAATTCCTGCCAGCCGCAGAGCAGGGACGCAGACCGGGAAAACTGGGTGGCAGACCCAGACCTGCTAGCCTATAGCTGGGAAAACGCGGCAGAGGTACCCCCTGCTTCACTACCAGTTGCAGAAGTAGGGGACCTCATAGACTGGTCCTGGAGAGACCCACAGATGGCAGGTGGAGATGGGATCAAGGTCTCTCTACCGGCCCTACAGGGATGCTGGGCAGTCGGCCCAGATCCCCAGCGGCAGGTTACAGTTCAGAGAGAGGAGCTTGTTACACCCTCTCTCCAGCGGCAGCCTAACCCACCAAGGGGAGACCGTAAGCCCCACACCAGCGCAGATGGGACCGTGGTCTCTGCGCCCAAGTTACAGGGAGCTGAAGGAGCCATCCTCCCTCCCCAGCGGCAGTGTGATTTGTTGGGAATTGGGAGCCCGGTCTCCATTCCCCAGCGGCAGAGTATCCAGCAGGGAATAGAGAGCCCAGCCCCCTTTCCCCCACAGCAGGACTCTGTGCTGGGAGGAGAGACAGTCGGTCTCCCTCCGCAGAGACGGGAAGTATGCATGGGAGAGGAGATTGTTACCACCTCTCCCCAGCGGCGGATCATTAATGTACAGGGAATAGAGAGCCCAGTCTCCATTCCCCAGCGGCAGAGTGTTCTAATGGGAGAGGAGCTGGTTACCACCTCTCCCCAGTGGCAGCTTAATGTACCAGGGGGAGACTGTAAGCCCCACACCTGTGCAGATGGGACCGTGGTCTCTGCACTTCCAGCACAGGGGGTAGGGACGGTCGGTCCTGCCCCCCCACAACAGGGCTGTTTAGCCAAAGGGGAGACAGTCTGTCTCCAGCAGCAGAGCTGTGTAACTAAAGGGGAGACAGTCGGTCTCCAGCAGCAGAGTTGTGTAACTCAAGGGGAGACAGTCGGTCTCCAGCAGCAGAGCGGTGTAACTCAAGGGGAGACAGTCGGTCTCCAGCAGCAGAGCGGTGTATTTAAAGGGGAGACAGTCTGTCTCCAGCAGCAGAGCTGTGTAACTAAAGGGGAGACAGTCGGTCTCCAGCAGCAGAGCTGTGTAACTCAAGGGGAGACAGTCGGTCTCCAGCAGCAGAGCGGTGTAACTCAAGGGGAGACAGTCGGTCTCCAGCAGCAGAGCGGTGTATTTAAAGGGGAGACAGTCGGTCTCCAGCAACCAGGCTCCAACCAGACTACTCCCGTGGTAGTGCTGGCAACAGGACAGAGTACCGCTGGTCTCTGCCCCCTCAGCAACCTACCAAGGCAGCCTACCAGTCCCCCACACAGCCGTGGTGAGGCACCTGAACCTGGACAAGATTCTCCCTCACCCAGGTGTAGTAACTGTTTATTGTGGGTGGGCTGCTCTGCTGTTTCTGTCTTGTGGGTGGGCTGCTGGACTAACAAGGGCACTGACCGGCAGGAGGTCAAGTACCCTGTTAGTCTGGGGGGTAAAGGGGAGAAGTGTGGCGAAACCGACCTCGCCACGTGTCCTTGGAGGGGGCTGATTGCCCGCCTCTTGCCTTTGGACTATGGACCAGACTTTATGGGAATGTGATACCCCAGATAGCCATACCATGGAGCCTATTCATATAATGAAAGACTATGGGAAAGACTTTAGCTCCATGGCAATTGTACTATGTGAGTAGGATCTGCGCGCTATTCGGTAGTTTTGTGCGTGCAGATCCCAGCTATCTGGGGATAGGTGAAATGTCTGTGTGTTATGTGTAAATGTGACTTTATGTATTTTAAAGTGTTTTATGTTGTTTTGCAACCATGTGGTTAATGGAGTCTGCCTTTAGTCCTGGGTAATTGGATTACTTCTCCAATTAACTCCAGGGCAGAAGGGAGGAAACCAGGGTGCATTGTGGGGATGTTTTTCTGCCAGCCAGAAAGGAACAAAAGATACTTTTAGTAACTTTTGAACCCCTGGTCGGATTCATGCCATTTTTTAATATGTTGTTCCCCTGAACGGATTGATTGTGGATATGTATTTTTATGTGAATGTGATGTATGGTTTTAAAGTTATGAAAGTTGTGTAAAAGTATATTTTACACTGTATGCATAATGGGATTATGTGTCACACTAAGGGGAGGGGATGTGTGGGAGGTAACATCTATGTCATTGGTTCTTTTATGCCTCCCCCTGGGTGTGGCCTGTATGTGTGAGTTGGAAATAAAAGCCAGGCTGGATGAGCCAGTCCAGAGTTCCTGTTTTACCCTCAAAGTGATGTGTCGTCTCATTATTGGGGGGAAGGATTTATTGCATGCTGTTCCAGTTGACTGCTAGGAGTACAAGCCTATTCGTATGGTTCCTATTCAATGGTCTACAGCATTCATATGCTTGGGAGAATTTAAAAGGTTTCTCGGATTCGGTGATTGTGGTGTCTGCCAGAGTGCTTGGAGTCCTCAGGAAGCACTAGGAGCATCCATTAACGGAGGTACCCGGTCGGGGTGCCAGGCGATCCATTACAATGAGTAACATGCATGATAATAATCAATGGAATTCGAGTATAACATGAATATGCAATACAATATGGTAATTTAAAACAAACATTTCCTAATGACTAAGACGTAGTTTAAAATCTACACATTAGGTGTCAAGATTGATTTACGATGGGCTTCACAGAGGGAATGTTTCAGTGTGCAGCATGAGATCGTAAAAGAAACTTTCAGCTGGCAGTTTAGAAATAACCCTTGCAATGCTGGCTAGACCTCCTAAGTAATTAAGATCTACTTTTATGTAATTTTAATAAAAATAAAATTTAACCAGTCATCAACCATTTCCTTGATTTTATCCAATGAGAGAAATCTACTATGTTATATTAGCTGATATTTTATTAATTTGTCTAAATAGATATTTTATCTTATTTATAGCAAATCAACACAGCTGGATAATATCACGATATTCTAATATGTGATTAATCACATAAATACATTATTATTGTTTTTATCTGCAGAATAAAAAGCTTAATTATGTATTTCTTATTTAGCTAAGATTTCTAAATCGAAATCTGATCGTGAATTATTCAGTCATATATCATGCTATTAATTTTAATTAATTTTAATTAATTAATTAAATGCCTGTATATTTACCAGTTAAGTAGATATTTTCTCATCAGATGTTCTCAGGTAGCTAAGTGTCATGGGTCTCTTTCTCTGCATGGAGTGTAAGAGTTTCTTGGTTACTCTGATCGCCCGATTCTGCCTGGATCTCTCTGAATCTCCCGAGAGTGTTGTAATGTCTCTCTCTTCAATCTTTGAATTTCCCCCCTCTTCCCTTGTCTTAACTTTTTAAAGGGGAAATTCCTCTAAGTGATAGCCAATCACAAATGTGGGGTGTGGTTGCCTTCTAGGTAATCATTTTAATATTTGGACTCTAGATGGCAGCCTTGTTCCACTACACATACCTATCCAGGAAAGAGTTAACTTTTCCTGGTGGCTATTTTTGACGTCATTTACGTTATCTCTATGTTTGCCATAACTCAAATCTTCTGACAGATCACAGTTTTCTTGAGTTTTCTTCAGACTATGCGTCTCCATTTTCTGTAATAATTTCTGAAATTGACAGTTTGTGAACTAAGTTTCACCTTAAACTATAATGGGACGTTGTACAATATCGAAAGTAAAATTTAATTATTTAATCCTTTGTCACCCAGGTCTGGGTTTTTAGAATTTATTATATTCCATTAGTAATTAGACAGTCTGTCCACCCCCATTCTCAATGTCTTATCTATTTGGTTTGTTTATATACACTGTAATAGAAAAGAGACTCAGGTAGAGAGACAGTGTCAGGTTGCTAGTGATAATTGGGGGGTAACCCCTATGAAACGTAAATAAAATAGAAAATAGATCTAGATACTCATACCCCAAAGTTGTACGAAGAGAGGTGTCTTGTAGGATAAACCTCTATCACTTCTCTGTATGGAGCGAGTATATATTTAGCAACCCATTCACAGTATACGTAGATTATCTAAAATATAACCTTTAATAAATCATTAAAATTAGTATTGAGAAATGTAGCTCTAGTAGAAAAAATATATATATGCACACCAAAAACAAAAAAGGCTAAAACAAGGCTGTAACGGCTAGCCTTTATTACTGTAAGGGCTAAATAGCCTCAGTCTGTTTGCAGCGGTGGTGGTAGAGGAAAACAATATATATTAGTAATAGTATAGAGGTAGTTAAATTGTCAAAGTTTTTAACCCCTTCCTCCTACCAAAAATCTCGCCACCCTTGGGGTAAACAAACCCAAGTAAATCCAGATTTGTCCCCCCTCTTGTTTGCTGCAAAAATAGTCACAGCAGCTGGAACACTTAAATAGTGATCAGCGTAACACACAGGGCTGAATGGTGACCAGAAGTAAAACCCTGGTCTCAACCTTCAAATTACTACTCTCTAGCAGAGAGAGTGGTTAGGCTAAGTGTCCCTGCCGCCGGATACACAGAAACAACTAACTGTTTCAATTTCAGTTATTCAAAGGGTTCTCTGGAGGGTAAAGGAAACATTCTATCGGTCCCTAATTCCAAGCTCCATAAAGATTACAATAATAGGTAAACAGGTGTCCCTGCGCTAGAGAATTAACTGGAGAATATTTATAAGAAAACTTCTATCTGTCCCTTGTTTTCAAGCTCCATCTTTAGCTGGTGTTTAGTCTAAAATAAACAGGCGTCCCGACGCGCGTTTCGCCAATACTTGGCTCGTCCAGGGGAACCGGGTTACTGCCTGAAGGTAGTTTAAATATCCCTCCCTGTACTTCCATTGGTCATTTGTTAGCCAATGCTGTGAGGGGAGGGGCTGGTAGTGAGTGAGTGTAGATTTAACCCTTTAGGGGCCGGGTCCAAGTTCGGCACTTCAACCGACAACATTAGGATTACTGTCCCTGTACAGGTAAATACTGATAATATTGTCTATAGGCAATGATAACAATAGTGTCCAAAGGACAACACGCATCCTTCATATGGTTAGTTTCGCCAACAAGATATTTTCAAACATTAGCTCTGTATACATTCCGTTTTAATATATACACACATGGCCAGACATTCAAAGTATGCTGTCCTAGTATATCAAACAGGCCAATGTAGGAGGGCTGGCAATCAGTTAGAGCTGAATTAGAACCAAGTTTACTAAGTGTATCCAGGGTGTGATGGTTCATCGAACAACCATTCACCCTGGAAATACACACATTCTCATAGGGATCCAGTGAGGCACTCTGGATATAAGTATGTTCTTAGATAGTGTCAAGGTTCATTAATTAGTAGAATGCAGTGTTAATGGAGGCATAAACGTAGGGAAAAGTTAGGACGAATGGAGTCCCGTTTGGAATGCTGCAAGCCAGTTCCGAAGTCATATTTCCAACTTCCACTCGCTGAAATTATGCACATTTTCCAATAGGGATAAATCCCTCTCTATAGATGCCATAGTAGATGTAGATGAACAAACTAGTAATGCTGTGGGAAAATGTACACTTTACATTTTCAACATCTACTAGTTGCTATATTCAAAAAATAATAATAACAACAAGAAGACACAGACCCCTCTGTAAATTCCTCGAGATTCTTAGGAATGAATAAACGGGGTAAAATTGAATTCTTCATTCAGTCCTCTAGGGTATAAGGTCTGAAAAGAATAAATCCAGCGAGACTCAGCCTTAAGCAGAGAAATATTGATATCACCCTTACGATGGTTAAGAGCCAGTTGTTGTAATACCTGGAACCTCAAGACTTCTGGTTTAGACGCATGGTTGATTCTCACATGTTTTGAAATAGGAGTTTCAATGTGTAGATTGGAGATGGAATTAATATGCTGTAAGATGCGTCTACGTAATTGCTGATAAGTTTTCCCTATATACTGTAGCCCACACTCACATGTTATGATATAGATAACATTGGTGGAACTGCAGTTGATAAAGGTGTTAATGGTTATCTCTGTAGACGTTCTTTTGTTCCAGACAGACCTAGTTGGTACAATGAATTTGCAGGCTTTGCAATGTCCACATTTGTAGAGGCCTTTGGTAGTTAACCAGGTGGACGTAGGAGGTGTTGTCAAAACAGGTTTCAAGTGGCTATGTGTTAATATGTCACCAAGATTGTTTGCTCGTCTAAAAGTCATAGAGGGTTGTTTCGTGATGGTCTTGCTCAAGCTGGTGTCATATTGTAGTAACGGCCAATTTCTGCTTAAAACCTGTTGTGCTGTGTTCCAGTGTTTATCAAAAGTTCCTATAAACCTAGTCAAACTCGGGGTGGTGCTGATTTCCCTGGATGGTCTGTGTAGGCTTTCGGATCTGTCAACATTAGTGGTTCTTTGGTAGGCTCTTTTAAGGATTCTGTTGGGATAGCCCAATGACTTAAATCTAGTTCTTAGCTCTTTTACTTCCTTCTCAAAGTCCTCCTGGTTTGAACAGTTTCTCTTTGCTCTTAAATATTGGCCATATGGAATGTTGGCCTTTAAGTGAAAAGGGTGGTAACTCTGCCAGTGCAGCAAGCTATTTGTTGCTGTTGGTTTCCTAAATAGTGATGTGCTTACACTGCCATTTTCCTGTATGTTAATGTTCAGATCTAAAAAGACCAGGTGTTGTTCGTCAATGACATGAGTGAGTTGAAGGTTGATATCATTGTGGTTGAGTTCATCAACCAGCTGTTTAAATTGGGAGAAGGACCCTGACCAAAAGATCAGAATATCATCTATGTAGCGAAACCACTTGTGTATAGATGGAAAGTAATGCGAGTTTGCCACACTGAACACAATTGTCTCCTCCCACCATCCCAAAAATAGATTCGCATAGCTGGGTGCGCAAGACGAACCCATCGCAGTGCCCCTTGTCTGTAAATAATATTTTCCATTAAAGGTGAAATAGTTGTGTGTTAACACAAAACGGAGCAGAGATAGAATGAAAATTTGTTCTTGTTCTGTAAAGGTTCCGGATTTTTCCAAAAAATAGGCTACTCCAGCTATACCATTCTCGTGTGGGATATTGTTATATAATGCCACTACATCCAGGCTGGCTATAGAGGTATATGGGGGTACCGTCAGATTTTCTAGAGCAAGAAGGGTCTGTTTCGTATCACGTATATACGATTTTAATTTCTGTACCAATGGTTTTAGTATCTTGTCCAGGAATTTACTAGCTCGTTCAGTCAGGCTGTGGTTGCCAGAAATAATAGGTCTCCCCGGAGGATTGTGCATATCTTTGTGGACCTTGGGGAGACAGTAAAAGGTTGCTATGGTTATGTTGGATTGTGCAACAATGTATTTGAATTCATTCTGGGTAATTATTTTGTCAGTTAGAGCTAACTGTGCCAGTTCCTGTAATTCCCTAAAGAAAACCTTCGTTGGGTCATCCTTGAGTAACTGGTATGCAGATGTATCAGAAAGGTGTGCCATACACATGTCCACATATTGTCCCCTTTCCATGAGAACAATATTTCCCCCCTTGTCGGAGGATTTAATAACCATGTCATCTCGTTGTTTTAGCTCTTGTAGAGCCAACTTTTCTACATAGTTTAAATTGGACCTGGATGGTTCGTGTATACCTTGGTTCTCAAGTTCATTGGTACAGATCTGGACAAACATGTCAATGCAGGGAAATTCTTTGAGGTTAGGAGTAAACCACGAGAGTGGTTTCAAATCGGTCAGTGATTCTCCAAGTTCCTGTTCAGAGGATAATTCTGTCAGGAGTTGGAAAATATCACTATCTTCAGGGGTCAGGCCTAATTCTTTAAGATTTTTTAGACTTCTTTTTTCATGATAAGCATGTAGGGCCAGTTTGCGTCCAAATAGGTTAACGTCTTTGGCCCAATCAAACATGTTATACGTTGGGGTTGGTATATACGATAGCCCCTTAGACAGTAGGGAAAAGTGCCTCGGTTTTAATTCAAAATTGGATAGATTTATAATTTTGTTATCCATGTGGGTCTCTATTGGTAGTTGGATTTGTGCATCTTGTACCCCCACTTCTTTCTGTCCCTTAGTCTCTCCCTTTGTGGTCGTGGCCAGTCCTGGTCTAAAAAAGTAGTGGACGTGGACTGGATAGGGCCAGAGGGGCCTGAGGGACCTTCACGTCCTGAAGGGTAATCACCACCAGAGGGAGCTGAGCCATCTGAGAACGAGATATTTCTATCAGAATTTCTCAGAATCCCTCTCGGTTGGGCTCCAGGGGCAGGTTGTCTCTGTCTAGATGTAGACCTTTTATTAAACCTTGGTCTATCCTCTGACTCTGACCATTCAGTTTCATCTGAGGAGGAAAACCCTCTATTTCCCATATTGGTATTCCTCAACCTCCGTTTGTTTTTGTTTTTAAAGATATTTCCCTCTTGGAAGTCCCTATAGTCCCGCTGGAACTTGTAATGTTTTTTTTGTCTTATATTTTTTTTGAAATTTTCCAAATTTTTTTGTAATTTCACTTCCATAGTATTGTACGTGGGTTCCTTATCAAATATTTTTATTTTTTTAATTTCAATATCCAAATCACCATTTGTCTTATCTAGGTTCTCTTGTTCTAACTTCATCAAGAATTGCATGATCTTAGCAGAACAGTCTAGCAGGATGGAGTTCCATTCTGCAATCTGTTCTTCCGTTTTTACTTTGTCTGGCAATAAAATATCTGGCCTCAGACTGAGGCTATTTAGCCCTTACAGTAATAAAGGCTAGCCGTTACAGCCTTGTTTTAGCCTTTTTTGTTTTTGGTGTGCATATATATATTTTTTCTACTAGAGCTACATTTCTCAATACTAATTTTAATGATTTATTAAAGGTTATATTTTAGATAATCTACGTATACTGTGAATGGGTTGCTAAATATATACTCGCTCCATACAGAGAAGTGATAGAGGTTTATCCTACAAGACACCTCTCTTCGTACAACTTTGGGGTACGAGTATCTAGATCTATTTTCTATTTTATTTTTGTTTATATACACATTCCATTCAGCTTGGGCAAAGCAGTCAGTTTTAGAGAAAAGATAGAAATTTTGTGTCTCTTTGTTAACTTGAAGATACAAAATGGAGTCTGGTCTATTTAGATTGACTTCAGAATATACACTTTGTACTTCTATCATAGCACAAAATGTCTGCCGATATAAATACCCTGACATGAGTCCATACCGTAGGGGTCGCATAAATAAACGAATGCTTGTAAAAGTCCCGAAATGTTATGATGAATAATCCCCATGAACCAGGTAAGCACAATAAATTATATCCATAGTCTCTGTTCCTGTATATGTGCCCGGTTAGCTCTTAAAGGGCCGGTGGTAATAAATATTCCCAGGCATTAGGTAGGGTTTTGTTACAGTAAATTTTATTGGAATTGAATGTATAATTTTGAAGTTATGAAAAATGTGTAAAAAGTATATTTTTCGCTTGGAGATAATTGAGCTGATACAGCAATTAACTCAATTATCTCCCAAGCAGAGGGGAGGAATGTACAGTAATGAATAGGAGTGTTTAACTGTGTAACTGTAAATGATCGGTTGTTGAGTTTATGTTTTCAGTGCCCAACAAGGTCCACCGGAAGAAGCAATAAAGCCCCAGTTCAGTCTGTTATGATCTGCTTAACCCTTAATACGTAGCCTCGTCTCGTTATTGTAGGGAAATGCTATATTCACACTGGGGATTGCTATACTTTGTATACTCCCCTGAGCTCTAATCCCTTAGCTATTTTAGGAGTTGTTCCTGACACGCTCTCCTGGAGGAGAGGTCTTTCCCACATGGTCCTGGAGGACAGAGGCTGACCCAGGGTGGAAGGAAGACTCCAGTTAAGCTACGGTGGTTGTGTAGAGTCTGCGGTGGTTGTGGTGTCTGGTGCAGTGCTTGTGGTCCTTGGCGCAAGCTAGGAAGCGTCCATCAATGGAAGGCACTCGGTCGGAGTACAGGTGATCCATTACATAGCTGTTCTAAGAGCTATTCCTGTTTTACTCTCTGAAGGAAGAGAGGTTCACCCACTGGAGCCTGGAGCCTTTTCGTATGTCCAGGGTGAGTAGGAGACAGTGAGACCCCAACACTTTTTCTGCCCTTTTAAATCCATGGGAAAATGTGCCACTTCCCCTCTTCCTTTTTCCAGTCCTATTGTTTCTCCAGCAGGGCGTTGTCCCAGGGACACTGCCAGACCAGTTTAAACTGGCTGCTTTGTCCCTCCTCAATCTCCCATCAGCCCTTGCTATTTTCTGACCTCACCCTTCTGTAATGTCTACCCCAATGGGAGAGGGGGTATCAGCCGTTGGAGACGTCCTTCTTCCTGGCAAGTTGCTTTATCCCATCTGCTGGATCCAAGTAGAGAGTAAGGCAGAGCTCTTAAAAGAACTAGTGATTATGCTGAGCAGGTTCCCTTTCAAGAACGAGACAGTAGGGGGGGAGGGTCAAAGCAATCTAGAAAATGGAGATAGGATAGAAATGGGATGGGCTTTAGCTCAGAACAAAGGGGGTGGATATGAGGGGAGGGGGAAGCTCAGAACAGAGGAGGTATGTAATATTGATAATTCACAAAAAGTACAAATGACTCATGGTAATATTAAATGTATGCTTACTAATGCAAGGAGCCTATATAACAAAATGGGGGAACTAGAGGCAATAGCATACACTAAACAATACGATATAATAGGCATAACAGAAACATGGTGGGATGAGACACATGACTGGGCAGTTAACTTAAATGGGTACACGTTATTTAGGAAGGATAGGAAAAACAAGAAGGGTGGTGGGGTATGTTTGTATGTCAGCCATGAGTTAAAGTCAAATCTTAGGAATGTGGAGTGTGACAAGGAAAATGTGGAAGCTTTATGGGTAGATATCTGCTTAGGGCAAACAAAGGGAAATACGTTATTGGTTGGGATATGTTATAAACCACCTAATGTTAATATTAATGAGGAAGAACTGCTGTTAGTGCAAATTGGTAAAGCTGCAAATCGGGGTAACACGTTAATTATTGGAGATTTTAATTACCCGGACATAAATTGGAATAGAGGGACTAGTACTTCAGCTAGGGGAATACGGTTTTTGAATGTGTTAAATGACACCTTCCTGGCACTATAGTGCCCTGAGGGTGCCCCCACCCTCAGGGTCCCCCTCCTGCCCGGCTCTGGAAAGGGGAAAAGGGGTAAAACTTACCTTTTTCCAGCGCTGGGTGGGGAGCTCTCTGCCTCCGATCCTCCTCCGTTCCGCCCCGTCGGCTGAATGCGCACGCGCGGCAAGAGCTGTGCACGCATTCAGCCGGTCGCATAGGAAAGCATTATCAATGCTTTCCTATGGACGCTTGCGTGCTCTCACTGTGATTTTCACAGTGAGAATCACGCAAGCGCCTCTAGCGGCTGTCTCATTGAAGTTTTGGGGGAAGGCTTAACCCATTTATAAACATAGCAGTTTCTCTGAAACTGCTATGTTTATAAAAAAAATGGGTTAACCCTAGCTGGACCTGGCACGCAGACCACTTCATTAAGCTGAAGTGGTCTGGGTGCCTAGAGTGGTCCTTTAACCCCAATAATCTGAAGGGTTAAAATCTGAGGGACCTGGCAACCAGACCACTTCATTGAGCTTAAGTAGACTCGGTGACTATAGTGTCCCTTTAAGCGTCTCCACGCCCTGCATGGAGGAGCTTAAAGGGACACTCCAGGCACCCAGACCACTTGTGCCAACTCCCACTACCCTTAACCCTGCAAGTGTAATTATTGCAGTTTTCATAAACTGCAATAATTACCTTACAGGGTTAAAGGGACACTCCAGGCACCCAGACCACATCTGCCCATTGGAGTGGTCTGGGTGCCAACTCCCACTACCCTTAACCCTGCAACTGTAATTATTGCATTTTTTTATAAACTGCAATAATTACCTTGCAGGGTTAAGTCCTCCCCTAGTGGCTGTCTATTAGAGGGCACTTCCTGCTCTATAACACAGATTATCTGTGTTAGAGCGTCGCTGGACGTCCTCACGCTGTGTGAGGACCTCCAGCGTCGCTCAAATCCCCATAGGAAAGCATTGAAAATCGTTTTCAATGCTTTCCTATGGGGTGCGCTAATCAGTGGTGTATCCTGGTTTTGTGCTGCCCTAGGCAGGACAAAACTCAGGCGCCCCCCCTCCCCCCGCGCCACCCCCACCCAACCTTTCCCCCCGCCCCGCATTCTAAATACACACACACACATTCACTGACAGATACGCATACACTAGCTAACAGAAACACACACTCGCTAACAGAAACACACACACACACACTAACAGACACACTCACACACACTAACAGACACACTCACACTCAGTAACAGACAAACTCACTCACTAGCAGACACAAACTAGCAGACACACACACTCACTAACATACACACACACTCACAGGCAAACACACACTAACAGACACACACATTAACAGACACACACACTAACAGACACACACACTAACAGACACAGACACACACACACTAACAGACACAGACAGAAACACTAACAGACACACACACTGACACACACACACTGACAGACACACACTCACCCACCCACATTAACACATTTTTTTTAAATTTTTTTTAACACATTTTTTTTTATTTTTTTTTAAGACATTTTTTTTAATTTTTTTGAAGACTTTTTTATTTATTTTTAAGACATTTTTTTTATTTATTTTTAACACATTTTATTTTTATTTATTTTTAACACTTTTTTTTTTATTAACCCCCCCCCCAGCCTCCTTACCTTTGGGAATGCTGGGGAGGGGGGTGGCTCTTCCTCCCTGGTGGTCCAGTGGCTGCTGGGCGATCGGGCGGCACTGACATCATATTCCGGCTCCGCCTCCCAGCCTCACTCTGCGGCTGGCGAGGGAGCTGAGCAGACAGCTCAGGGGAAGTGCTCCCTCGCCGGCCGCCCGCCCGCCCGCAGCCAGGCATGTCTGTTAGCCGCAAGGCTAACAAGACATTTGCCTTGGGCATTTGGGGGCGGCTTTTTTTGCCGCCCCCTGGAAAATGCCGCCCAAGGCAAATGCCTTGTTTGCCTCGCGGCTAATACGCCCCTGGCGCTAATGCGCATGCGCATTAGGTCTCCTCGGGCGGCAGGCTGGATCAGTCTCGCCCACCAGCCGACGGAGGCAGAAGGTGGAGCGGCGGGGGAGGAGCAGGCCGCGACCTGGGACATGTCGCTGCCTCTGGTAAGTCACTGAAGGGGTTTTCACCCCTTCAGCAACTGGGGATTGTGGGGTGGGAGGGAGAGGAATCCTGCAGGGCCAGGGAAACGGATTGTTTTCCTGGCACTGGAGATTCCCTTTAAGTCATCCTCTAGTGGCTGTCTGTCAGACAGCAACTAGAGGGACTTCCATGTTCTTATAACACGAAAAGTGTAAGGTAAGAAGTCAAACTGCTCTAATACGGTTTGACTACTTACATGGGGGGCGGTGTCAGACCACTATGCTATGTAGTGTTAATGGTTCATAAAAAATGTCTCTTTAATGAAATGTACAATTTGAACTATGTTTTATCAGGTTCATTTATAAAAGTGTGAATTTTTGGGAATCAAGGTGAACGTAACAGTAGCCAAATGAAGGGGGGAGGGCAGGAGAGGAGAAATGGGGATATTGGGGAACTGTAACATAGTGGATATCGCCATATTGTGTAACTGAATCCCAATTTTTTTTTTGCTAGTAGAGGTGATTTTAAGTAGCTTCATACAATTTAAAACTGGATTTATTTTGTGCACTGTTCCCTAATCTGTATTTTGAGGCTGAAACATTGTCACTTCAGTAGCGTGCCAACAAGGGGCGATAGGAATAGTTCAACCTGCGTGATGAGAAGGAGGGGGTACACAGAGTAACTCCCCATTACATTTTGTTGCATGTACTCAGATAGAAGATTGAATTACTTTGTATGTGACTTTGTAATGTGACTGACCATGTATGACTGTAGGTGAATGTTTGTGACTGTGTGTAATTGTGTAATTATGTTGTGACGCTGTATGATTGTGTGTCTGTGCATGGGGGGTGCTCGCTCTCACTTGCCCTCTCCATTTTTAATTCTTCATGTTTACATCAACTGCTCTCGTACATGCAAAACTTAGCCATAGTCTTACATACACATATATTTTTGCGTCTTTCACACTCACACACACACGCACATATGTACAGTAGGTTTCTAAATGATTTTCAGGTATTATTGTGGTTTAATGATCATCAAAGAGAATATTAATTGAATATTAATAATTTTTGATGTACATTTATTCTACAATAGTTATTTTGATAATTGAACAAGATGTCTGCACCACGAAAGAAATTGTCTGGTGCTGCTTTTCGAAAGAAAAGAAGGCTCCAAGAAGAAGACACTTCTAAGATGGCTGGATCATTAAATAGGTTCTTTAAACCTGATCCAGTACTAAAAGCTGTAAGCGAGATGGAGTGCAAAACTAAAGAGCATCGTGAAGCTGTAGATGTTGAACCACACCCTTCTACTTCAACTGTGGGCGAACATTCTTTGGGCATAGAAAGTGATACAAACACCGAAGAAGAGAGTTCACAGAAATCAGCATCATCATCAGAAGATGAAAATGGAAAAAGCACGCTGGTAGACTTCTTTGATCCAGCTGACTGGCCTGATACGCTTACTTGCTCACTAAAAGAAACCATCGTTATGAAGGGTCCAGCAAAGCCAAAAGAGCACTTTGCATTTCCTAAAGATGCATCCAAGAGACGGTTTACATCAACCCACTATAGACGGCGCCTTGGAAATGGTGAAGTGCATGTTAGAAAGTGGCTTAGTTATTCTCCTAGACTGGACAAAATATTTTGCTTTTGTTGTAAACTCTTTACAACTACGAAAATGAGCCTAACAACGGGAGGCTACAATGATTGGAAAAATTTGTCCCAGTGTCTGGCTACACATGAAGTGTCTCCATCTCACCTCACTGCTATGGGAGACTGGACAGAACTGTTAACAAGGCTTGGATCAGGAAGTACTATTGACCATTCATACCAAAGATTATTGGCAACTGAAACGCAGCACTGGCAGAATGTTCTGCAGCGGCTTGTAGCCATTGTTCAATACCTTGGGAAGCAGTGCTTGGCCTTCAGGGGCAGCAGTGACACGTTGTACTCTGAAAATAATGGAAATTACTTGAAACTTGTAGAAATGTTGGCAACATTTGATACAGTGATGCAAAGCCACTTGAAAAAAATACAGAATTCATCAGCATTATTTAGGAAAAGACATCCAAAATGAACTAATTGGTTTAATTTCAAAAGAAATACGGAGACGCATTCTACGGTTGCTTAAGGATGCCAAGTACTATTCCATTATACTTGACTGCACCCCTGACATCACTCTTGTTGAACAGATGACTATGGTTTTCAGGTTTGTATCTGTTAAGCAAGGAGACTCACCAACTGCAAATCCAGAAATACACATTGAGGAAAGATTTCTTGGTTTCCTGCCAGTTCACAACTCATCTGGAGAAGGATTAACAGAGGCAATTTTGAATGAGCTTGAAATGCTGAAGATACCTCTCAGTGATATGAGAGGTCAAGGGTATGATAATGGCTCCAACATGAAGGGAAAGCACTCAAGAGTACAAAAAAGAATCATGGACCTGAACTCACGTGCTTTCTATGTCCCCTGCAGTGCTCATTCCTTAAATCTTGTAGTAAATGATGCTGCTATGTGCTGTAGGGATGCCAGTACATTTTTGGGCATTCTTCAGAAAATATATGTGTTTTTATCAGGTTCAACAAATCGATGGGATGTTCTAAAAAAGCATGTGAGTAAGCTGACAGTTAAGCCGCTATCCGATACTAGATGGTCAAGCAGAATTGATGCTATTCGGCCATTTAGGTTCCATGTTGGAGAAGTGTATTGATGTAGAATTATTAAAAATCTTTATTGAACTTGTATTGAATTATTGCACTAACTCCATTTTAACCTCATACTGTGACATATCCTCCATTTTGTCCTCATAACCTGACTTCTCCATTTTAAAACTACATTACATGACAGAATTTCCCAGCACATCTAACACAATGGACAAAGACTGTATTTTCTATAAAGACATGATTAACTCAGAAACTGCTGAATTTCCCCTAACTCGCAACATAGTATAATTTGAAGGCCATGAGAACACTGTAGTAATGAAATGTTCTATTCATAAGAGACCTTGCACCTGACCACAAGACCTGACATCACTGACTGTGTAAAATGACGCTCAAGCCCCCCTTTCCACCGAGTAAACCTCATGCTCGGGAAGATGGCGCTTGAGCCCCTTGTCCCCACCCGTGTCCAAAACAATACCACCTCTCGGTGGGTGGACACGTAGCTAACCACTTAGTTTTTGAGCCAATTAATTATATTGATAGGTGGACACTAATCCAAACACTTAACAATTAATCCAATTAATGATGTGTATTTACTGATATCTTGATAATCAATGATGACGCAAAATGCCCCTTAAAAGGGCCTGCGAGCCCGCTCTTGCTTCACTTGCCAATACATTTTCTCGAAGTTATTTTAACCTGAACTCCGTGTGTCAGACTGAATTACTTCAGCGTACATACGCAATTCAATTTTCTTTAATTTGGACAGGAACAGATAGACATTTAAACATTTTGGTTTACTGCTAAAAAGTACCATAACAGTATGACACCTTAATTGAAATCGGAGGTGATATGAAGTTTGCTGCTCTTGCAAGAATCGAGGCTTCATCCTTGGCAAAGGAGTTAAACAAGTTTAAATTCTTGTGTTTTATCATCCTTTGGTTTAACATACTAAGTCGAATTAATTCTGTCAGCAAAGTTCTTCAAAGCCCGTCAATTTACTTGCCAGATGTTGTGGAACTTTTGGAATCCATCAAGACAATTTTTCAATCTTATCGGACAGATAATGGTTTTGAGGATTTACTTAAAGAAGCAGGAGAGCTAGCAGTGGAAATGGAAATAGACCCAGTGTTCCCACCTCAAGTGCATCAGACGAGGAAAAAAAAAAGGTTGTTTTTGAACCCATATTAGATCCTAAAAATAAATTTAAAGTGGAATGTTTCTTCGCAATATTAGACACAACAATAAAATCTGTACATGAAAGATATGAACAGCTGCAATTTCATTCCACGCATTTTCAATTTTTGTATGACATCCACAAGCTAAAAGATGTGCAAAAAGAAGAACTCCTGCAGTTCTGCATGGAATTGCAGAATGTGTTAAACGATGCAAAATCAAAGGAGTCTGATGTCGATGGAAGGCAACTGTGTGAAGAACTTGCTGTGTTGGCTCCTGTTTGTCAGGGTATTTATATCGGCAGACATTTTGTGCTATGATAGAAATACAAAGTGTATGTTCTGAAGTCATTGCTAAACAGACCAGACTCCATTTTGTATCTTCACGTTAACAAAGAGACACAAAATTTCTATCCTTTCTCTGAAACTGACTGCTTTGCCCAAGCTGAATGGAATGTGTATATAAACAACAAAGAGATAAGACATTGAGAACGGGGGATGGACAGACTGTCTAAATTCTATATCCAGACATAGGTGACAGAGAAGATTAAATAATTAAATTTTACTTTCTATACCAACAGATTCTCATTGTATTTTTGAGTTCATCTATGGTATTACAGGCTGTCATATTAGGAATTATTACCGAAAATGGAGACGCATAGTCTGAAGAAATTTCAGAAAGACCCTTTGATCTGAAAGTTATTTTAACCTGAACTCCGTGTGTCAGACTGAATTACTTCAGCGTATATACGCAATTCAATTTTCTTTAATTTGGACAGGAACAGATAGACATTTAAACATTTTGGTTTACTGCTAAAAAGTACCATAACAACTTTGGCGCCCAACGTGGGGCCCCGGGCTATGTCTGGCCGGTGAGCCGTCCTAAGGAAGACGCAGTTGGACGGAGGAATCCGGGGGGAAGGAAAGGAGATTGATCACCTCCAGGTACACGGTAGAGACTTCTGCAGAGCCACCGGTATGTTCCGGCCCCTTTGATTGACCCGTCCACGTGTCTGTGACTGCTTCCCGGGAGGACATCAAAGACAGGTAATATCTTGCCCGGGGTCTCGTTACTCATTTGCTTACCTGCATTTAGTCTATCTGTTGCCTGGGTGTGTCTGTATTGGCATGGTCTAGTCTGAGTGCCCGGGCTGAGTGTTTATCTGTTTCCCCTTTTGGGATAAAGGGGGGTGGACCCGTGGTAGCTTGCCTGGGGGTCCTGTGTTTGTCTGTTGCCCCATTTGGGATAAAGGGGGGGTGGACCCGGGGGATTTGCCTGGAGTCCTGTTGCCTGTTTACTCCTTTTAGGAGCCACGTGGCTGTGGCTGTAGGGAAAAAGGGGGGTTGACCTGTGGAAGTTTTCCTGGGGGTCTTCTTTGCCTGTTTACCTCTTTTAGGAGCCTCGTGGCTGTGGCTGTATGGAAAAAGAGGTGTGTTGGAACTGTGGATACTGTGTAGACTCATGGTTTCCTGTGATCCTTCTGGTGTCACTTTGGTAGCCTAGCTAGCTTCATTGTGCACGTAGCTCTGCTTGCAGAGAAGTGGTACCCTCCAGCTTTGAGCGCTGAGTTGGAGTCATTCCGGTGTTATTTGTGGTGCGTGAATTCGGGCAGGCATTGCTGTCTTCATCAAAACGGAGTAGTGGGACTTATGAGTGGGTTTCATAGGGGCACTACAAGGGTGAGGATAGAGGTGGCCACTATTAGTGGACTGCTGTAACGAGGGAGGCATATGGATTTCGGACCGGTGTTAGCTGTTATCCTTGGCCGCTGGTAGTGAGACTTGAGGAAGTCGTTCTCCGAGCGGGGACACTACGAGATTGAGGGAGGTGACTTCGGTCACACGAGTAAAGGAAAGGAATTACTGTTGATTTTATTTGAACTGTGATGCATGCACTGTATTTCAACTGTATTGTTGTCTTGTTTGTTTAATTAGGAGTCATTCAAACTCCTGTGTCTGTCTCTAAGGATTTTCCCTTACCCTTTTACCTTTTCTACACTTCCTGTACTATTACACTATCCACTCCCATTCCTCTTGATAGAGAAGTGATTGGTCACACACTTCTCACCTCGCTCCAATCCGTGTCTACCACCCCGGGTAGGCGGATTCAGTGACTAGTCTACGTTTTGGGAAGACGCACTTGAGAGGGACCCACCTTTCTCGAGTGGCAGTCGAGCATTGTAGACGTTCTTGTTCAAATTTCCTTTTCTTTCCCTATATCTAGGACGCTGGTGTAGGGGGAGGGGGAATATGGGACAGGAATTGAGTAAGCCCAGTAAGGGCTGGCTAGCATGTGATTTAGTTGAAGACAGAGAGGGTGAGGAGATGGTTAAAGGTGTTGAAAAGATTGCTAAAGTATGTAAAATTGCTGTGCCAACATGTGGTAGATTGCAGCCAGAAAGCTGGCGTAGGTTACTGACAGAGAAGAAAGGCAAGCTTGCAAATAACGATTTATTAAAGACAGCTGAAGCATGGTACAGAGTAGCGAAGGCTATTCAGCAAGAAGGTTGGGTTGAGGAAGAAATAATTCACAAGGGTGTGAAATTGTTTGTGTATCATAATAACTGTGTTGCTGGGGCTTTTCCTCAGCCAGCGCCCCAAAATGGCGCCCAGGGGATGTCTATCCCCAAGGTTCAGTCAGCAATGGGTGATTGCCAGCTGACTATGTTCCCCACTCCCGATCATCCCAACACCCATCCCGCCACCTCCCCCGTTTGCCCAGTCCTGAATTCTGATGGATCTTTCTTTTCCCCTTCTCCTTCCCTAACACTCCCATCATCCTCATCCATCCCTAAACCACCTTCTGTGTCTAATCCTAACATTTCATCTGCCATTCCTTCCCTGCACTTTCTCTCCGTTGATAATCCTACCCTCCCATCTGGATCCGCCCAGTTAGCTAACCCCTCCTCCCTTGCCACCGTCAATCCTGCTGAACCCACTCCGGCTCCTCCTTCTTCACCCGCCTCTACTGATTCCTCTCCATCCTCTCCCTTGCCCGCCCCCGCCACGGCCCAAGTTCCCACCTCCTTCCCTAATCCCTACCCAACTTTCCTACCCTCTCCAGGTTCCACCCCAGCCCCCACCCAGATGGCTTGGCCATACCCCTTCCCATACCCCATGTCCATGCCCTACCCAAATTATCCATACCCCTTTCCCCAAGCCACTCCCCAGGTTCCGGTCATGCCCAGTCCGGCACAGTCTGCCCCGGATGTGCCCACATCCAATATGGCCGCCGCTTCTTCCCTTAACCCCAATGCAACTTCCTTCCCCGCCTCCAATATGGCGGACCCCAGCCATTCAGCACCCCTGATGCCGGTGCTTCCCGGTGATTACCTATCCCAAGACTATGACCCACTAGCCACCCCCGCATCTGGGACTCCCTCCCATCCCCCGGTTCTGTCACCTCAAGCGGGCCCCTCACGTAGAAGGGCCCAGATCGTAGAAATAGAGGAGGAAGAGGATGACAGGGTATCCCAGGATTCATTGGAGGCTGCGGGAGTCTCGGCCCACCATTCTATTGATGATCCCTTCGGCCATAAGGGTCGGGGAGAACGGGCCCCTCCTAAATATGTTGCCTTTAACCCCACACAAGCTAGTGCTTTAATGAAATCTCTCCCTGACCCAGAAAAGCAGCCTATGCCTTTTTACCGAGGGATAGTTCAGATTCAAAAGACTTATTCCGCCGCATGGCGTGACTTACTGAGCATTTGTGCTATTAAAGCAGGGGATGCATATTGGCCCAGCATGGCCCGCCACCTCAGTACAGATCTGCTTACAAGTGATGTTGATTACCCCTCCGGAGTAACTTTTTGCAACCAGTTGAAAGATTGGGCTAAGGATAAACTTGCAGATCAGGCTGCTGGCCTTACTGATGTTGTGCAAGACAAAGGAGAATCAGTGGAAAGGTTTCATGCAAGACTGTATCAAATGTTTACAGATTTGGGATTTGATCTTACTGACAAAATTCATTCACAAATGCTGTCAGGTGCGTTTGTCCATGGTGTTAAAGATTCCATACGCAAGGGAATCATTGCTGCTCGCCCTGAATATAAGGTTGTCCCCCTGGATACTCTACTCCTAGTTGCTAGAGGTTTGGAATCAGCCCAGACCCCCAAGAGGCCCAGTTCAACTCCTCTCATGGTGTCCCGCACTACCCCTGTCCCCAGGGGCACTAAACCAGAGGATGGATTTTGTTTTAATTTCAAGGCTAAAGGACATTTCAGAAATGATTGCCCAGAACCTAGAAGAGAACCAGGAGAGCCCAGAAAGCCGTCCAAGCCTGCCCCGGCCCCTAAGGCCGAGAAAACGGTTCCAATTGTTGAGGAACCAGATGATTAGGAAATTGGCAAGCCTGTGTCATTAACCCCTGTCATGGCAGTGTCTACAGGGGATAGGGGGGGCCACTTGCCACAGTGACTTTACCCATTGAAGGCCAACCAACCACATTTCTTGTTGACACAGGTGCAGCCCGAAGTGTTCTACGAGAACAAGACCTGCCAGACCCATCTTTCCTGTAAAATATTGATGTCTCTTGTGTTGGAGTGGATGGCCAACCAAGACACAGTCCTTTAACAACCCCACTACGAGTTGGCACAAGCCTGCTTGCTCGTTTTGTAGTATCCTCCACATGCCCAATTAACCTGTTAGGTGCTGATGTCCTCTCACGCCTGCAGGCATCTATAACCTTCACCCCAGATGGACAAGTAGAAATGTCTACACCTCTATCTGTTTCAGACACCTCAGCCTTGTGCTCCCTACCTCTGATGCTGCAATTAGAAGAACCCCGTAGGGAGGCAGCAGAACCAAGGTCCAATTTCCCGGATGTGTTAAAAACACAGGTGCCTGCTAAGTTATGGTCCTCAGGCCCAGAGGACATAGGTCACCTAAATGTCCCACCTGTGGTGGTAAAGCTCATTCCAGGAGCTAAGTTACCAAGAAAACCACAATACCCTCTAAAACCAGCACAGGCTGCAGCCATTTCCATTCACATCAAAGCACTCTTGGAGAAGGGTGCTCTAGTGAAGTGTAAATCTGAATGCAATACTCCATTATTTCCTGTGAAAAAGAAGACTCCAAAAGGTGAGCCAGTGAAGTATAGGATGGTTCAGGATCTCTGTGCTGTCAATGAAGCAACTGTCCTGGACACCCCTCTTGTACCAAACCCTCACACTCTGCTCTCTGGAGTCCCACCATCTGCAAAGTATTTCACAGTCATTGACCTGGCTAATGCTTTTTTCAGTGTTCCACTGGATCCCTCCTGTCAATACCTGTTTGCTTTCACCCACGAAATGCAACAGTATACCTGGACTGTCATGCCCCAAGGGGCACAAAATTCTCCAAGTCAATTTGCAAAGGCCATGTGTACCATCCTTGACCCATGGCAGGCTGAACACCCAGAAGTTGTTCTGCTCCAGTATGTGGATGATTTACGGCTCTGTGGAGATGATATTCCCACTACTGAAAGGTGTTCAATTAGTCTGCTTTGCTATTTGGCAGAACAAGGATGCAAAGCTTCACTTCTCAAGCTGCAGTTCTGCCAACCTTCTGTAATTTTCCTTGGACATTGCCTATCTCAAGGTACCAGACACCTCACTCGGGACCGAGTCAGAGCAGTTCTGGATATCCCACCTCCAAGGACTTCAAAATCTCTTCATGCCTTCTTAGGCCTCATTTCCTATTGCAGAGCATGGATCCCAGAAGCCTCTCTGCTTATGCAACCTCTCTATGATGCACTCAAGTCAGACCCATTCTGCCTGACAAATGAAGCCCTGGATAACTTCAAATCTCTTAAACGTGCCATTGTTTCTGCTCCTGCCTTGGGCCTACCAGACTATACCAAACCTTTCAAATTATTTGTCTCTGAAAGACAAGGCCATGCTACAGGAGTCCTTACCCAAACTAATGACTTAAGAGGCCGCCAGAGGCCTATTGGTTACTTCTCATGCCAACTGGACATTGTGGCCAGAGGGACCCCTTCCTGCCTTAGGGCTGATTTTGCTGCAAGAGAACTCATTGAAAGAACTTCCGACCTGGTCCTTGGCCACCCTCTGGTTGTTTTGGCCCCTCATGACATCTCTGCCATTATCAACCAAGTCCAGCTCAAGCACGTGTCTCCTGCTAGACACTTGCGTCTGCAATGTCATCTTCTTCTGCCTGACAACATTTCTATACAAAGATGTCAAGTTCTTAACCCATCCACTCTTCTTCCACTCCCTGAGTGGAAGAAGAGTGGATGGGTTAAGAACTTGACATCTACTATGGGTTTATCTACTATGGGTTTGTCACGGATGAAACTTACATCTACCTTCTCTGTGGATGTATCAAGAGAATGCATCCACATTTAACATTTTACAAAGACAAGACACCTCTCTGTGAAGGCCCGGATTATGCCTTCTGTACCCAGGGCCGGATTAACATAGGGGCTGATGGAGCTGCAGCTCCAGGCCCAGGCCCATGAAATAGGCCCATTTTAAATTTTTTTTTTTTTTTTTACACACGCTACTCTTAGGTTTGCCACCTGACTGGTATTTTACTGGTTTGCCACCTCACTGGTATTTGAGGCTGCCTGGCCGTGCCAGTATTGCAGTAATACCGGCAATACAAATGCAGGTATTTTTCTCAGAATAAATGGAGATTACTCTGCAATACCAGCACCGGCCAGTAGGGGTCACTGTGTGTGGAGAGAGGAAGGGATAGGAAGTTACAGCATATCCCTGCCTCTCTTTACTACTTACTGACCCGTGAGGGAGCAGCAACACAGCAGAGTCCAGACAGCAGCTCTACAGCTCAGGTAAGAGAGGGATGGGGGGAAAGGCAGCAGGGACACATGGGGACACTGATACACTATGGGACACTGAGACACTAGGGGACACAAACACTAGGGGGCAAATGGGGACACAGACACTAGGGGACACTGACACTAGGACACATGGGGGACACAGACACTGGGAGACCTGGAAACACTCAGACACTTGGGGACACTGGAAAACATGGGGACACTGAGACACTAGGGGACACATGGGGATGCTGTGAAACATAGGGACATTGGGAGACACTGAGACATTAGGACACGGAGACACTATGTCCCCATTTCTCCCAGTGTCCCCATGTCCCCCATCCAGTGTCCCATGTCTCTCAGTGTGCCTAGTGTCCCCATGTGTCCCAGTGTCCCTTTATGTCCCAGTGTCCCCATGTCTATGTCCACAACTGTCCCCATGTCTCCCAGTGTCCCCAAGTGTCTGTCTCCCAGCCAGTGTCCCCCTAGTCTCCAAGTGTCCCATAGTCTCCCAGTGTCCCTATGTCACTTTGTCTCTAGTGTCTTAGTGTCCCTAAATGTTTCAGTGTCCCCATGTCTCCCAGTGTCTGTGTTCCTAGTGTCTCAGTGTGCCTAGTGTCCCCATGTCTCCCAGTGTCCCTATATGTCCCAGTGTCCCCAGTGTCACCATGTCTCCCAGTGTCCCCTAGTCTCCCAGTGTCCCCTAGTCTCCCAGTGTCCCCTAGTCTCCCAGTGTCTGTGATCCCATGTCTCTGTGTCCCTAGTGTCTTAGTGTCTCCAAATGTTTCAGTGTCCCCATGTCCCCCAGTGTCTGTGTCCCTAGTGTCTCAGTGTCCCCATTTCTCCCAGTTTCCCTAAATGTTTCAGTGTCCCCATGTCTCTGTGTCCCCGGGTCTCTCTGTGTCCCCGGGTCTCTCAGTGTCCCCATGTCTCTCAGTGTCCCCATGTCTCTTAGTGTCCCCAGTATCCTAGTGACACTGGGAGAAATGGGACACTGGAAGAAATGGGGACACTGAGAGACTAGGGGACTGGGTGACATGGGGACACTGACACTGTTATACATAGGGACAGTGAGACACTGGGTGACTTGCGAGACTGAGACACTGGGAGCAATCCATCTATACAGCAGAATCAAACTGTGAGTAGTTTGTTGGTTATTTTACAGAATTTTCTCTGATGTCACTCCTTGTGATTAAACAAATTATTAAGACTGGTATTTTTTTCCAAGAAAGGTGGCAACCCTAACTACTCTTTACATACTCTTGCTTAAAGGAGCACTATAGGGTCAGGAACACAATCATGTATTTCTGACCCTATTATGTTAAAACCACCACGTTGGCCCCTTCTTGCCTCCCTAAGTATAGTAAAATATAACTTGTATTCAAGTCTGCAGCTGCTGGCTCTGCCTCTGAACGGACTGTCTGCTGACATCATCAGAAGTGGTGGTCTGAGCAAATTACATTACTTCCCCATAAGATTGGCTGAGACTGTCAACTAGGCAGATCAGGGGCAGAACCAGCACAATTCCAATCAGCATCTCCTCATAAAGATAAATTGAATCAATGCATCTGTATGAGGAAAGTTCAGTGTCTGCATGCAGAGGGTGGAGACACTGAATGGCAGTGCTGCACACTAGGCAGTACTGCCCCAGGAAGCACCTCTAGCAGCCATCTAAGGAGTGGCCAGTGGAGTTATTTTCTCTGAAAAGACAGTGTTTACTGCAAAAGGCCTGAATGGAATGATTATACTTACCAGAACAAATACAATAAGCTGTAGTTGTTATGGTGACTATAGTGTTCCTTTAAGTTTGAAAGCTTAAGAGGGATGTATGGGAACAAAACTTGTGTGGACTGGCTGACAATAAAATTAGTTTAGGTAATGCAGACGTTGGTCTCTCTAACACTGTGGCATGTCCCCTTTCTTCTACACTCACTACATACACCTTTTCTCTGTCTCAGACTATATACCAGGGACTTCTGCCGGCTTATAAGACAATAATGAGAAAAGTGGACATGCGAGTGCTAGGGGACAGTCCTTAGAAAGCATGGAGTGAGCGCATCATTAGACACATTTATGTCAAGCTTAGGGTGCTGCCTGCATAGTATGCCCTTAGTTGGACAGCCTGCAGGATTGGCGGGCAGCCTGACATGCAATGAAGCCAGGCTGTCCTTCAAATTCTTTGGACAGACATGCCCCCTTTTTGGGCATGTTCTCCCCTTTTGGCAGGTCTGGTCACGTGATTTGCACCAGTGGCACACCCTTTTACCCCGCCCATTGCCTTCCTGCTTCACTGGATACTGCTGTTAGGGGTATGGAATTACTTGAAAGATGAAAGCATAAATTAGAGAGAGATTAGCATAGAGTATGTGTTTTCTTATAGCCGCATCCTATGAGTTTCCCTCCAGCACCATCTCTATCAGATACATGACGCTTGGGAGGTATGACTGTTTTAGTGTTTTTGATTGATAAGATTCCGTAATTAGGCCCATCATAATTGTCAGCACCAGGCCCAGTGTGCTCTTAATCCGGCCCTGTCTGTACCATGTGGTACAAGCCAAACATTACTCCTGAACCTTGTTATGAAGATGAGCTCTACCATTGGATTGGAGTGAAGCTCACTGCTCAAGATTTCTATTGTGACTTTGAAGGCAACAGCGTGGTCCTGATCCAACTGCCCCCAGAACTCAATTACCTGTACCGCCATTGGGATACTGCTATTCCACATATCCCCGTTACCAAGTTGAAAACAAAATCATGGAATGATCTTGGGCCCATGGCAAAATTATGGGCAACCATGGATGAATCACAGCTACAGGAAAATGGTATTGCCAAATACCCAGCAACTGATCTTCTTGAAGCATGGCCACGCCATTTCCTGGAAAAAGAATTTCAAGACCTGGTCATAGTGAATGATTATGACCCAGAAACACCTCATGACTGTTTTGAACAAATGAAAATGGAAACAGTGCACTTACCAACTGTGCATGAGAATCCATTACCAGATCCGGATTTTACTCTGTTTGTGGACGGTTCAAGGTATGCTGATGAAGAAGGAAAATACCACACAGGATATGCCGTAACCACAACAGATGAAGTTATCAAGTCATCATCTTTACCGCCAGCAATGTCTGCGCAAGAAGCTGAATTGCAAGCCCTGACCTCAGCATGCAAAATTGCCGAAGGAAAGCGTGCCAACATCTATACAGATTCAAGATATGCTCTGGGTGTGGCACATGACTTCGGCCTCATTTGGAAGACAAGAGGATTTCTTACCACCGCCGGTACACCAGTCAAACACAGCTCTGCAATCAAGGAACTAATGGATGCCCTCCCACTCCCTGAAGAAGTGGCCGTTTTGAAAGTCAAGGCCCATGGGAAATTGGATACAGATGAAGCAAAGGGCAACCATTTGGCTGATCAGGCTGCTAAGCAAGCAGCCAGAGATTTGCAGGAAGTGGATGAAGAAGTGTCCGGACAAGAAGAAGAAGTTCCTATCTTTACCTTGCAAACTCTTCCTACTGATCTGAGAATTTTGCGAGAACAGCAAGCTGCAATTACCCCTGAAGAAATCCAGAAATGGAAGAAGAAAGGAGCTGTCCTAAAGGACAGAATATACTACAACAACTCTAAATTTTGCCTTCCAAGAAATTTATATCCAGCTGTCGTCCAATGGGCACATGGGCCTGCACATCTGTCAAAAGACCTAATGGCCGCCCTCATTCAAAAGTATTATGAAGCACCTGGGATCACAACATTGATCAGCAGCTTCTGCAGGGCCTGTGTCATTTGTGCAAAATGCAACCCAGGAAAACCAATTAAGGTGCCTTCAAAACACCTGGCAAAACCCATGTACCCGTTCCAGAGAATTCAAATTGACCATATCCAAATGCCCAAGAGTGGGCCTCATGAATATGCACTAGTAATAGTGGACATGTTCTCAGGCTGGCCAGAAGCCTACCAAGTGGCCAATATCACTGCAAAAACAACCGCAAGACGCCTACTTACAGATATTGTATGTAGATTTGGACTTCCAGAAGTCATTGAAAGTGATCAGGGCCCAGCTTTTACAGCAACAGTGACTAAAGAAATTTGGACTGCTCTGGGGGTGACCCTAGCTTTCCACACCCCTTACCACCCACAAAGTAGCGGTAAAGTAGAGCGCATGAACGGCACTCTAAAAGCCAGAATGTTAAAAATGTCACAAGAAACAAAGATGCCCTGGCCAGAAAGCCTGTCAATAGCTTTGTTCAGCGTTAGGCACACACCTAGAGGGAAGCACTCGTTATCCCCATATGAAATTCTATTTGGGACAGCACCCAGGCTAGGTTGTTATTATCCGCAGCAGTTACAGCTTCAATCTGATGTTTTAGTAGACTATGTAACTGAACTTGCAAGTGCCTTGAACAAAATACATGCCCAAGTTTTCTCTTCAATTCCAGATCCCGATTTGGACACAGGTACCCACAACCTGCTTCCCGGAGATTGGGTTCTGGTCAAGAAGTTTGTGCGGAAAAACACCCTGGAACCAAGATTTGACGGGCCATTCCAAGTTCTCCTGATTACCGCAACCTCCGTCAAATTGGCCGGCAGGCCACATTGGATCCACGCTTCCCACTGCAAGAAATCTCCAGCCCCAGAGGAAGCAGATACCGCACAATCATGTACCGCTGGTACATTGTCTCCTTAATTAGTCTAATTAAGGCCCAGCAAGTAGCCATCACTAAAGATGTTAGTGGGTACACCTTCTGGTATAATTCATCATGTACCCACGTGGCTACCTACACCTTTGATTATTGTGACATCGTAGAATGCCCATTCCCTACATCACAAATCCAGAATATCTATAGAGATATCCCTCATGCAAAAGACCCATATGTTTGTGTAGTTGACAGACAATGGGGGCACAATTGTAACCATTGGGGGGCGGCGGGATGGAATGCCGGGCCTGCCTGGGGTTACAAACCAAAAAGTGCCTTATCTAAAGTAGATGACCATGGTAGATCCCTCCTTCAAAGAATGACTCTGAGAAAGCCTGGAGGAGGCACACCAATGAAATTAATCCTAAATATTGAGCATCCAAGCCCAACAGATGCAGATCAGTATGTAATGGGAATGTATTGGAAAAAGGGTTCCTACTATAAATTAGGGCATTTCTACCTTAAAGATATGTGTAATTCTTCTGAGTGGCAAGGAGCTACTCATATGGTCACAAACCCATTAAAACCGCACATCCAGTCCTTCAAGGACATGATGGCCATTGCTAACCCTACCTTTGAAGATACCATGGCCGCTGAAACAGGTTTTAATGATGTTAACCTATGGTTAGAATGGATGAAATATAATGCCAACAAACATAACAGAACCGCATGCTATGTGTGTGGGGGTGCCCGGCCTCATCTGGGCACTGTGCCTTTAACCCTACCAGTAGATATAGAAAATTGTGTTTTGAGTCTTTTTGCCTATCACTACAATTTTAACAGGTCCATATGTCAAGCATGGACAGCAGAGTATCCTCTTCTAGCCAAACCCCCTGATGGTATTACCGTATATAAAGGTAATTACACTTGCTATGCCATGTACGATGGGATTGGTAAATTTGTGGGTAACTTTTTCAAAGGTTATTGTGCTACGTATAGAACTGTTCCTGTACACTTGCTGCAACATCACACTAGGTCACTAGGAGACATTTACTGGTTGTGTGGGGGTTTACAGTTAAGATCCAGAATGGACACGGAATGGTGGGGGGAGTGTACTTTGGCTAAGGCCATTATGCCTATACACATCATCTCAGACACACACCTCAACACCCACGAGTCCAGCCACACTAAGGTTAAGCGTGAAGCCCCAGTAAAAGGAAGTTTTGATCCTCACATTTACATTGATGCCATTGGGGTGCCTAGGGGGGTACCCAATGAGTTTAAAGCAAGAGATGAAGTTGCTGCAGGGTTTGAATCACTTTTTACCATAGTTACCGCAAACAAGAATTTAAATTGGATAAATTACATTTATTACAACCAACAGCGTTTTGTTAATTACACCAGAGATGCCCTCCAGGGATTAGCCGAACAGTTGCAGGCCACATCCCAAATGGCCTTCCAGAATAGAATGGCCCTAGATATGATCCTAGCTGAAAAAGGAGGAGTATGTAAAATTTTACCCGACACCATGACATGTTGTACTTACATCCCAGAAAACACAGGCCCTAATGGTAAAGTTACATTAGCCAAAGCAAAATTAAATGAGCTCTCTGAAGAGTTGAAAAGGAATTCTGGGGTAACAGATCCCTGGGACAGATGGTTTGGTTGGATGACAGGATGGCAAAAGGCTTTAATGCATATTGGTATGGCAATACTAATTTTTCTTTTTATCTTTGCTCTTCTCTTTTGTTGTGTCTTCCCTTGTCTGAGAAAATCCCTCACGAAGACTGTTGACCAAGCGGCACCCACTTTCACCCATCTTGAAGTTGATGACCAAGATTTCCAGGATCTCAACTCACCCTGCTTGCCGCTGCAAACTATCCCTTTCGTTGATAAAGTGCGAGAGTTCTAGGAAGGGACTAGTTCAGGGACAGCATCTGTCAGTGAATGGTAAAGGCCCCGTGTGGAGAAGTGGTGGGCAAGCCACCATGGGCCACCCATGGGTGTGAAGTGTTCGAGAGCCATACTGACAATGAGTTAGCCTATTAGGGTCAGAATTAGGGACAGTCTTGCACTTTGCATTAACACCTAGCTAGCGGCCACGGGGTTTCTGTGCCTTTGGGCTAACACGTCTTCTGGTACTAACAAATAAAGTTTTATCTCTTAGAATCTAACATTTCATAGGGGGGACTGATGTAGAATTATTAAAAATCTTTATTGAACTTGTATTGAATTATTGCACTAACTCCATTTTAACCTCATACTGTGACATATCCTCCATTTTGTCCTCATAACCTGACTTCTCCATTTTAAAACTACATTACATGACAGAATTTCCCAGCACATCTAACACAATGGACAAAGACTGTATTTTCTATAAAGACATGACTAACTCAGAAACTGCTGAATTTCCCCTAACTCGCAACATAGTATAATTTGAAGGCCATGAGAACACTGTAGTAATGAAATGTTCTATTCATAAGAGACCTTGCACCTGACCACAAGACCTGACATCACTGACTGTGTAAAATGACGCTCAAGCCCCCCTTTCCACCGAGTAAACCTCATGCTCGGGAAGATGGCGCTTGAGCCCCTTGTCCCCACCCGTGTCCAAAACAATACCACCTCTCGGTGGGTGGACACGTAGCTAACCACTTAGTTTTTGAGCCAATTAATTATATTGATAGGTGGACACTAATCCAAACACTTAACAATTAATCCAATTAATGATGTGTATTTACTGATATCTTGATAATCAATGATGACGCAAAATGCCTCTTAAAAGGGCCTGCGAGCCCGCTCTTGCTTCACTTGCCAATACATTTTCTCGAAGTTATTTTAACCTGAACTCCGTGTGTCAGACTGAATTACTTCAGCGTATATACGCAATTCAATTTTCTTTAATTTGGACAGGAACAGATAGACATTTAAACATTTTGGTTTACTGCTAAAAAGTACCATAACAGTATGACACCTTAATTGAAATCGGAGGTGATATGAAGTTTGCTGCTCTTGCAAGAATCGAGGCTTCATCCTTGGCAAAGGAGTTAAACAAGTTTAAATTCTTGTATTTTATCATCCTTTGGTTTAACATACTAAGTCGAATTAATTCTGTCAGCAAAGTTCTTCAAAGCCCGTCAATTTACTTGCCAGATGTTGTGGAACTTTTGGAATCCATCAAGACAATTTTTCAATCTTATCGGACAGATAATGGTTTTGAGGATTTACTTAAAGAAGCAGGAGAGCTAGCAGTGGAAATGGAAATAGACCCAGTGTTCCCACCTCAAGTGCATCAGACGAGGAAAAAAAAAAGGTTGTTTTTGAACCCATATTAGATCCTAAAAATAAATTTAAAGTGGAATGTTTCTTCGCAATATTAGACACAACAATAAAATCTGTACATGAAAGATATGAACAGCTGCAATTTCATTCCACGCATTTTCAATTTTTGTATGACATCCACAAGCTAAAAGATGTGCAAAAAGAAGAACTCCTGCAGTTCTGCATGGAAGAATGTGTTAACCGATGCAAAATCAAAGGAGTCTGATGTCGATGGAAGGCAACTGTGTGAAGAACTTGCTGTGTTGGCTCCTGTTTGTCAGGGTATTTATATCGGCAGACATTTTGTGCTATGATAGAAATACAAAGTGTATGTTCTGAAGTCATTGCTAAACAGACCAGACTCCATTTTGTATCTTCACGTTAACAAAGAGACACAAAATTTCTATCCTTTCTCTGAAACTGACTGCTTTGCCCAAGCTGAATGGAATGTGTATATAAACAACAAAGAGATAAGACATTGAGAACGGGGGATGGACAGACTGTCTAAATTCTATATCCAGACATAGGTGACAGAGAAGATTAAATAATTAAATTTTACTTTCTATACCAACAGATTCTCATTGTATTTTTGAGTTCATCTATGGTATTACAGGCTGTCATATTAGGAATTATTACCGAAAATGGAGACGCATAGTCTGAAGAAATTTCAGAAAGACCCTTTGATCTGAAAGGAAAATAAGTTATAGCCACCATAAAGATAACGTAAATGACGTTAAAAAATAGCCACCAGGAAAAGTTAACTCTTTCCTGGATAGGTATGTTTAGTGGGACAATACTGCCCTCTAGAGCTCAAATACGAAAATGATTACCTAGAAGGCAACCACACCCCACATTTGTGATTGGCTATCACTTAGAGGAATTTCCCCTTTAAAAAGTTAAGACAAAGGAATGATTCAGAAAAATTCAAGGATTGAAGAGAGGCATTACAACACTCTCGGGAGATTCAGAGAGATCCAGGCAGAATCGGGCGATCAGAGTAACCAAGAAACTCTTACACTCCATTATTATCATGCATGTTACTCATCATTATTATTTAAATTGTTAAGAAATAAATATCTATTTTTATAACAATTTGTAATATTACCGTATATACTCGAGTATAAGCCGAGTTTTTCAGCACATTTTTTATGCTGAAAAACCCCAACTCGGCTTATACTCGAGTCAATTGTCTGTATTATGGCAATTTGCATTGCCATAATACAGACAGGGGCTGTGGGGGCTGCAGAGAGCGTTACTTACCTCTCCTGCAGCTCCTGTCAGCTCTCTCCTCCTCCGCCGGTCCGTTCAGCTCTTCTGTCAGCTCACAGTGTAAATCTCGCGAGAGCCGCGGCTCTCGCGAGATTTACACTGGGAGCTGACCGAGGTGCTGAACGGACCGGCGGAGGAGGAGAGAGCTGACAGGAGCTGCAGGAAAGGTAAGTAACATCTCTCTGAAGCCCCCACAGCCCCCTCCTACACAGTGCCCATCCACTGGACCACCAGGGAAGGAGAGCCCCCCTCCCTGGCCAGCTAGCAAGCAGGGAGGGGGGACGAAAAAAATTATATATATTAATAATAATAATAAAAAATAAAAATAATAAAATAAAAATAATAATAAAATAAAAAATAATAATAAAATAAAAAAATAAAAATAATAAAAAAATGTAATGAAACAAAAAAAATATTAAAATAATAATTAAAAAATAAAAATGCCCACCCCCCACCAAGGCTCTGCATCACACTCTGCATTACACACACACATACACACACTGCATTCATACACACACACACTGCATTCATGCACACACACTGCATTCATACACACACACTGCATTCATACACACAGCATTCTCATACACACACACTGCACTCATACACACAGCATTCATACACACACACACAGCATTCATACACACACACTGCACTCATACACACACACACTGCATTCATACACACACACTGCACTCATACACACAGCATTCTCATACACACACACTGCACTCATACACACAGCATTCATACACACACACTGCACTCATACACACACTGCACTCATACACAGCATTCTCATACACACGCACTGCACTCATACACACAGCATTCTCATACACACACACTGCATTCATATACACACACTGCATTCATATACACACACTGCATTCATATACACACTGCACTCATATACACACTGCACTCATATACACACTGCACTCATACACACACACTGCATTCTCATACACACACTGCATTCATTATATACACACACTGTAAATAAATATTCAATTAATATAATTTTTTTAAGGATCTAATTTTATTTAGAAATTTACCAGCAGCTGCTGCATTTCCCACCCTAGTCTTATACTCGAGTCAATAAGTTTTCCCAGTTTTTTGGGGTAAAATTAGGGGCCTCGGCTTATATTCGGGTCGGCTTATACTCGAGTATATACGGTAATTATATGATATAAATTTCATTTAACACGATAACGATTAGGGATCTGAGAATTAAATTAGTGGGTAATTCTCTCTGTTTACATTATTATCCCATAAATATCCCCACATGTTATAAAACCTACGATGACACCTGTTGATATTTTGGCCTACGCAGTGAGGAATGGATTTGCTCCAAATGTGGCAATTGCACTAAGAATTATGTTGACCTTACCAATCACTGTTGCCACAGGTGAGCGAAGCTTTTCGAAGCTGAAAATTATAAAAAATTATCTTCGTTCTTCAATGTCCCAAGAACAGCTTGTGGGACTTGCCATGATATCAATAGAGAATCGGACGGCACAGGAGGGCGCATAGGGCGCCAAAAATCCTTGCACCGGCCCTGACTAGAAAAGGAGAAATTGATAGCCAAAGAATGCAAAACCAACCCCAAATTTTTTTTCAAGTACATTAATTCTAAAAAAAAATGAAAGTGTAGGTACACTGAAAACAGAGATGGGTCTGTTAGTCAATGAAGACCAGGAAAAGGCAGAAATGTTAACTATTTTTCTTCAGTATATATTAATGAGGATCCTATGGCAAGAGATATACAAATGATTGCTGCAACAAACTTGCAGATAACTTGTGATTGGATAACTCGAGACAAGGTGCTACAGCTATTAAAGAAAATTAATGTAAATAAAGCTCCGGGGCCTGACGGTATCCACCCACGAGTACTTAAGGAGCTAAGTGGGGAAATAAGTGAACCTCTGTATTTAATTTTTCAAGATTCTTTTGTTTCAGGTATTGTACCGGAGGATTGGAGGAAGGCAGATGTTGTTCCTATATTTAAAAAGGGTTCAAAATCCTTGCCTGGAAATTATAGACCTGTGAGCTTAACTTCTGTGACTGGGAAATTATTTGAACGGCTATTAAGGGATAATATTCAGGAATTCATTGGGAAGAACTGTGTTATTAGCAATAATCAGCATGGTTTTATGAAACACCGGTCATGTCAAACTAACCTAATTGCATTCTACGAAGAAGTAAGTAGAAATATAGATGAGGGTGTTGCAGTGGATGTGATCTACTTGGATTTTGCCAAGGCATTTGATACGGTTCCTCACAATAGGTTAGTCTTCAAATTAAAAGAAATTGGTCTAGATGAATAATCTTGTTCTTGGGTAGAACATTGGCTTAAGGATAGAGTACAATGGTAAATTTTCAAGCTGGACAAAAGTGGTAAGTGGTGTCCCTCAGGGTTTTGTTTTGGGACCGCTTCTATTTAACATATTTATAAATGATCATGAAATGGGCATTGAAAGCCATGTATCATGTGGCGAAACCAACCTCGCCACTGTGAACTGGAGAAGCCTGGTTGCTCGCCTGCTCCCTTTGGACTATGGACCAGACTTTAAAAAGGTTTATTTCCCCTGCAGAAAGGCTTATTTGTGCCTTTCTGCCAGGATGTTCGGTAGATTTTATCTACCGAACAAACTACCGTACGAGAGACCACCTAGGAGATGGTGCCGTCAATTGACCGCCCAGAAGCTGCGGTTAACCGCAGCTTAATTGACAAACACTGGGTGGCCTTTGTTCGTCAAACGAACACGTGGCGGCGGCCATCTTAACTCCCGAACAGGGGTGTTTTGCCGTCGGACACTCGACTAAGCAAACACCGCTGAGACCTCCAGACTTCCGTGGATTCGTGCCGCAACTACCGAACGAGCCGCCGTTCAGTAGAAAGACTAATGTTCACATGGGGAATCTAACGAACCCAAGGAAACCCATGGATGGCAAGCCGTTCGGGACTTTTGAATGCATTAACGGAGACCGACCACAGGGCCAAACCTTATGGAACTATTTTCGGCTACTGTTGCCTGTGCGGTCGGTCATAACTTTGAACCTTTATAACTCCCGAACCCCTGGTTTGATCTGGGTGATCTTTGAGTATGTTACTCACCCAGATCAGGGCTATCAGGGGATGCCCTATTTAGGAGTGTACTCTAAGTATTTGGGGTACATCCAGAAAGTGGGGAAGTAATGGACATGGCTAAGGGATTATGTGTCATGCTGAGGGGAGGAGATGTGTGGGAGGTAACGCATGTGTGATTGGGGTGCTGTAAATCCCTCCCTTGCATGGGAGAATCCTTTATAAGCCACTTGTGTTAATAAACGGTTGTTGTTCCTGCTTAACCCTCAAAGTGTGAGTGTCGTCTCATTCTTGGGGGGAATTTGACTGTATGCCGATTGCCAGGAGTGTAAGCTGTTTGTAGGGCTTTTCCTGTTCGGCTGCTTCCAGGGTTCGTGTGTTTCCTGTTCGGTAGTTGGGGGATTCGTGCAGTTTGGAGTTCGGGAGATTGGTGATTGCAGTAGCTGCTGGTCTATGTGAAAGGGGATTATCGCCTAAACGTTTTTTATCCTCTTGGGAGCGAAACGGTCCATTACATATCAGTGTTTGCAGATGACACAAAACTTTGTAAAGTAATAAAATGTGAGCAGGATATTGCCTTGCTGCAGAGGGATTTGGATAGATTGGGGGACTGGGCACTAAAATGGTAGATGAAATTTAACGTAGAAAAATGCAAAGTTATGCACTTCGGGGTTAAGAATGCACAAGCAATTTACACCCTCAATGGTAGTGAACTAGGGATAACCACACATGAGAAGGATTTGGGAATTGTTATAGACAACAAATTAGGTAGCAATATGCAATGTCAATCTGCCGTTGCTAAGGCCAGTAAGGTTTTGTCATGTATAAATAGGGGCATAAATTCTCGAGATGAAAATATAATTTTGCCTCTTTATAAATCGCTGGTAAGACCACACCTTGAATATGCTGTGCAATGTTGGGCACCTGTTCTAAAGAACGATATCATGGCACTAGAAAAAGTGCAGAGACGAGCTACAAAATTGATACAAGGAATGGAGCATTTTAGTTATGAAGAAAGGTTAAAAAATGTAAATCTCTTTAGTTTGGAAAAACGACGCCTGAGAGGGGATATGATAACATTATACAAATATATTCGGGGCCAGTACAAACCATTATCTGGAAATCTATTCATAAACAGGGCTATACATAGGACACGAGGTCACACATTTAGGCTTGAAGAAAGGAGATTTCATCTAAGGCAAAGAAAAGTTTTTTTTACAGTAAGAGCAATAATGATATGGAATTCTTTGCCTGAAGAGGTGGTTTTATCAGAGTCTATACAGATGTTTAAACTGCAATTGGATAAATACTTGCAAAACCATAACATACAGGGATATAATTTCTAATTAGTGGGGAAATAGCTGCTTGATCCAAGGATACATCTGACTGCTATTTTGGGGTCAGGAAGGAATTTTTTCCTAGTTTGTTGCAAAATTGGAAGCGCTTCAGACTGGGTTTTTTGCCTTCTTTTGGATCAACAGCAAAAGCATATGTGAGGAAGGCTGAACTTGATGGACACAAGTCTCTTTTCAGCTATGTAACTATGTAACTATGTAACTATGTAACAAGGCTACGTTTTGAAGGGTGAGGTAGAACTGACTCAACTGAGCGTTTATTGCTGCTTTTATGCAGGATTTTACAGTATTGTCACCACCCACTGGACCTTGTGGGGCACCAACAATGCAAGTACAGCAGCCAATCCGGCACAATGTTACAAGAGAAACACACCCAGTAATTACAGTACATTCCTCCCCTCTGCTTGGGAGATAATTTAGTTAATCTTTGTATCAGCTCAATTATCTCCAAGCTAAAAAATATACTTTTTGTCAGGATATTTATATCGGCAGACATTTTGTGCTAAGATAGAAATTAAAAGTGTATATTGTCAGAGTCACTCAGAACAGAGCAGACTCCATTTTGGATTTCAGGATAACAAAGATACATAATTTATATCCTTTCTGTAACACTAACCACTGAGCCTGAGCTAAGGAATGCATTATATAAACAAGCCAAGTGATAAGCAATGAAGCAGGGGGATGGAAAGCTCTGTTTAAATGTTAATGGAATAGAAATAATTCTAAACACAGACATTAGTGACAGAGAAGACTGTTACAAATCGCTATTTGTAACTGGCCCTTTAAATGAGAAATTGCCCTGCTTCCCTGAATTGTGGAGAAGCATGTTTGCCAGCCTCCTGCCTCATGACTATGGCCCCTGGAAGATTGTGCCCCTGAAAACTTATTAACATTTATTGGGTGTGTATGGCCCTTTAAGAACCGTCTGGGGACATATTGTGACTTTGCTGAACAATGTCCCTTTAAGACTATGTCCCCAGACCTGTAAAATAACTTGCCCCTGGCTCTCTCCCACTTGGTTCAGTAAATAGGGCTTACTGAACCAAGTACCACACAGGCGGACCACCCAGAAGTTAAAGTGTGCAGGCAATTTACCTCCCAGGCTGTGAGGTTACTGCCGGTCAATTGCACGTGGCGGCGGCCATCTTGGTTTCCTCGAATGCGGTCAGCGGTGTATGCTAAATATTCTGTGGAACTGAAATCGGCTACACATTTTGCCGAACACCGCTGACCCTTACCTTCTCCCATACGGAACTTGCAGCTCCAGAGACTAAGTCCCGTTCGAAATGGGACTTAGTCGTTTTTTCGCATGAAATTGACCGACCGCACAGCCCAAATCTATGGAACTGTTTTGGGCAGGAAATTGTGCTTGCGGTCGGTCATAAAGGACTTCCAGCTAACTTTTGATCCACTGGAGGGATTTGGCTGATTTTTGGAAGTGTTTATGTTTGATGTATGCTGAGTCTGAATATGCAACTTTTATTGAAATTGGATGTATGGTTTTAAAGTTACAGTGTGTGTGTAAAAACTGTATTTTTATTGTATGTAATAATTGGTTTAACTGTTTATCTGAGGGGAGGGAACCTGTGGGCTGTACTACGCTGTTATTGGTTAATTTCATCCTCCCCCTGGGAGTGTCCTGTGTGTACCTTATCCTAATAAAAAGCAGGCTGGGTGTTCCAGTCCTCAGACCTCTTCTGACCCTCAATACGTAGCCGTGTCTCGTTATTGGAGGGAACTGCTATATCACACTGGGGATTGCTATGCTCTGCATATTCCCCTGAGCTCTTAATCACTTAGCTCTTTTAAGAGCTTGTTCCAGATACGCTCTCCTGGAGGAGAGGTCTTCCCCACACGGTCCTGGAGGACAGAAGCCGATCCAGGGTGGAAGGAAGACGGCGCGGCTCCAGTTAAGCTACGCGGTTGTGGAGTCTGCGGTGGTTGTGGTGTCGTCTGCAGTGCTTGGAGTCCTCTGAGAGCGCTAGGAGCATCCATCAACGGAGGGTACTCGGTCGGGGTACACGGAGCTCCGTTACAAAGACTTATTAATTAATTTTACTTTCTAAATTTTACAAGGTCCCATTGTAAAGTAAAGGTGAAATTACAACAGGAATTGTCGACGCACTTGTGACAAACTGCCATTTGCCACCGGGCATTGGAGAGGACTTATCGCTAGCCTCCTGCCCTGCGACTTTGGCCCTGGAATGTATTGCCCTGTAAGAATTACATTTGGGCATGATGGATTTTTGAATGCTGTTCCTGACCCTTTAAATGCTTTGGAGCAGGGTTACAACTTTTAAACTGGCACTTCGAATGCAGTCAAAGTCCCGAAGTCATCGAAGTGCTGAAGTCGTCGAAGTGGCCGCCATTTGACAAACACGTGGCGGTGGCCATTTTAACTTATTCGAACGCGGTCAGCGGTGTGTGCAGCCAAATCTATCCAATTGCACAAACACCGCTGACCCGTACCTTCTTCGACACCGCGGCTGGAGACCAAGTACCGTTTGAAGATTCGAACGCTCGTTCGAATGGGACTTAGTCATTTTTTTGGTGCAAAATAGACCGACCGCACAGCCCAAATCCATGGAACTGGTTTGGGCATGAAAATGTGCTTGCTAAGGACTTATACCTATCTCCTGAACGGCTGAACGGATTCGATTTATTTTAATATTAATATTAATATTGGATGTATGGTTTTAGAGTTATGAACGTTGGGTAAAAAGTATGTTTAAATTGTACGGATAATTGGGTTACCTCTCAGGCTAAGGGGAGGGAATCTGTGGGATGTAACCATTGTGTGATTGGGTAATGGATAATTGTATGTGGGCGTCTCCCTTGCAGGGGAGAATTGCATAAAAGCAGAGTGTGTGTTATTAAACCAGAGTTCTTATTGACCCTCAACACGTAGTCTTGTCTCGTGATTGGAGGGGACAGCTATATTCACACTGGGGATTGCTATGCGCTGAATACTCCCTTGAGCTTTAATCACTTAGCTCTTTTGAGAGCTTGCTCCTGTTACGCTCTCCTTGGAGTAGAGGTCTTTCCCACACGGTCCTGGATGCTGGAGGTTCATACAGGGTGGAAGGAAGACGGCGAGACCCCAGTTAAGCTCCGGCGATTGTGGAGTCTGCGGTGGATGTTGTGTCTGCTGCAGTGCTTGGGGTCCTCAGGAAGTGCTAGGAGCATCCGTCAACGGAAGGTGTCCGTTACAGCACTGTCTGGAGGAAATCCAAAGAAACGCTTTGAACTGACAAGTAAATTTAAGTTATGGTGGTTATTTTAGATAAGCAAAATGACGTCATAATCGTCATCAGGAAAAGTTAACTCTTTCCTGGATAGGAAGGTTTAGTGAGGCGAGACTGCCCTCTATGGACCAAACACCTAAATTGCAATCTGCAGGTTGACCACACCTTCAGTTTCCTATTGGCCTTATCAACTAATGACGTACAGAGAGTCTGGCCCTTTAAAAAGTTAGGACAAAGGGAAGAGAGAGGTTAGTTGGAAGTTGTAGTTGGGAGTTGGAGTTTTTGGGCTTTCAGATTCGGACATGCAGAGAGATCCATGACAGATATTCACTCTGGGACTAACACTCAAACTCTCTTGGACCAACTCAAGAAACACTCCTGGACACTTAGAATCTTACTCTTACTTTCTAAGCAACACTTACTTTTTTCTATTATTTACATACCTCCATACAACCAATCATACACGCATTCAAGTTCCTGGGACTACCTAAGAGCATCTGATGAGAATATCTACTTAACTGGTAATTATGCTGGTTTTAGTTAATTAATCTAAATTAATTAAAATCTAATAGCATGATATATGACTGGTAATGATGTCGCGAACATAAAATTTTCGGTTTGCGAACGGCGAACGCGAATTTCCGCAAATGTTCGCGAACAGGCGAACCCGGCGAACCGCCATAGACTTCAATCTTCAGGCGAATTTTAAAACCCACAGGGACTCTTTCTGGCCACAATAGTGATGGAAAAGTTGTTTCAAGGGGACTAACACCTGGACTGTGGCATGCCGGAGGGGGATCCATGGCAAAACTCCCATGGAAAATTACATAGTTGATGCAGAGTCTGGTTTTAATCCATAAAGGGCATAAATCACCTAACATTCCTAAATTGTTTGGAATAACGTGCTTTAAAACATCAGGTATGATGTTGTATCAATCAGGTAGTGTAAGGGTTATGCCCGCTTCACAGTGACAGACCAAACTCCCCATTTAACGCACCGCACACAACCGCAAACAGTCCATTTGCACAACTGCAAACTCCCCATTTGCACAAGGTTGGATACCAAGCTAGCCATGTCCCGTTCCTTGTCCTCACTGATGTCATTGAAGGTCTCTTCCTCCACCCAGCCACGTACAACACCAAGGGTCCCCGAAAGGTGACAACAAGCCCCTTGTATTTTTTTTTAAATGTACACTACTGTTACACCAGATATAAGTTGCACTGGTGTGACACTGTGCCCTGGCAGGCCCTGAAATGCACACGTGTGAAGGAAACTGACTTCTATTATTTCACAGTCAAATTTCTAGGTTTTTTTTTAATGTACACTACTGTTACACCAGTGATTGGCCCACGTCATGCCTACGCCCCCAAAACGTTCATGTGTGGGGGTGCTGGAATGACGTGGGCAATTGGAAGCCTTGTAGCGGAGTGGCAGGGGTTAATCCAAGGGCTCTACGCTGGTACTCAGGATTCATCATACAGAAGGCAGGACACACAGCATAATTCCCATTCCCAAGGACCACACGACACATAGCCTGGGAGTCAACTGACAATTTTTATTCACGGCTCCAGGAGTTAACTGTCAACTGTCAACTGTCAACTTTTAAATGTTCTGCAATGCAGTAATAGCAAGACATACACAAGGGAAAACCATCACAGTACATATTGGAGACACAAAATATAAAACCAAACCTCTGAATACTCAGGGGACATGGCACTTAGTGGCGATGTCCCGCCACATATCTCCCCCTTGTCCACTCCCGGCAGCCCCAGCCTGACTCACACGGGTCAGCTGGCTAGTGCCCGGAGTGGACACAGTCTTTTAGTGCCATGTCCCTCTCCATGTCTTCCTCCCTTAATTCTATTATATTACATTTACTGCCCCCCTCTCCATGTCTTCCTAACTTAATTCTATTATATTACATTTACTGCCCCCCCTCCATGTCTTCCTCCCTTAATTCTATTATATTACATTTACTGCCCCTCTCCAACAGTCCTTATATTACACACAGTACCTCTGTATTACACACTGTATCCCTGTATTACACTCAGCATCTCTATATTACACACAGTATCCCTGTATTACACACAGCATCCCTGTATTACACTCAGTATCTCTGTATTACACACAGTATCTCTATATTACACATAGTATCCCTGTATTACACTCAGTATCTCTGTATTACACACAGTATCTCTATATTACACTCAGTATCCCTGTATTACACTCAGTATCTCTGTATTACACACAGTATCTCTATATTACACACAGTATCCCTGTATTACACTCAGTATCTCTGTATTACACACTGTATCCCTGTATTACACACTGTATCCCTGTATTACACTCAGTATCTCTATATTACACACAGTATCTCTATATTACACACAGTATCCCTGTATTACACTCAGTATATCTGTATTACACACAGTATCTCTATATTACACTCAGTATCCCTGTATTACACTCAGTATCTCTATATTACACTCAGTATCTCTGTATGACACTCAGTATCTCTGTATTACACTCAGTATCCCTGTATTACACTCAGTATCTCTGTATTACACACAGTATCTCTATATTACACACAGTATCCCTGTATTACACTCAGTATCTCTGTATTACACACAGTATCTCTATATTACACACAGTATCCCTGTATTACACACAATATCCCTGTATTACACTCAGTATCTCTGTATTACACACAGTATCTCTATATTACACACAGTATCCCTGTATTACACTCAGTATCTCTATATTACACACAGTATCCATGTAAGCGCCCGCAGTATCCCTGTATTACACTCTGTATCTCTGTATTACACACAGTATCTCTATATTACACACAGTATCCCTGTATTACACTCAGTATCTCTATATTACACACAGTATCTCTATATTACACTCAGTATCCCTGTATTACACACATTATCCCTGTATTACACTCAGTATCTCTATATTACACACAGTATCCCTGTATTATACTCAGGATATCTATAATACACACAGTATCCCTGTATTACACTCAGTATCTCTGTATTACACACTGTATCCCTGTATTACACACTGTATCCCTGTATTACACTCAGTATCTCTGTAATACACACTGTATCCCTGTATTACACTCAGTATCTCTGCATTACACACAGTATCTCTGCATTACACACAGTATCTCTATATTACACACAGTATCCCTGTATTACACTCAGTATCTCTGTATTACACACAGTATCTCTATATTACACACAGTATCCCTGTATTACACTCAGTATCTCTGTATTACACACAGTATCTCTATATTACACTCAGGTTACTGGCTATGGGAGGATAATGTATAATAAACACAGGTTACTGGCTATGGGGGATAATGTATAATAAACACAGGTTACTGGCTGTGGGGGGATAATGTATAATAAACACAGGTTACTGGCTATGGTGGGATAATGTATAATAAACACAGGTTACTGGCTATGGGGATAATGTATAATAAACACAGGTTACTGGCTATGGAGGATAATGTATAATAAACACAAACACATACAACAAAAAAAAAAAGAATGCATCTTCAGAATTAATCTAAATTGTATGCTGTCTAGGAGGTGGGAGGGTCTGGGAGGGAGGGTCTGCTGCTGATTGGCTGGAATGTGTCTGCTGACTGTGAGGTACAGGGTCAAAGTTTACTCAATGATGACGAATAGGGGGCAGACCGAACATCGCATATGTTCACCATCTGTGGCGAACGCGAACAAGCTATGTTCGCCAGGAACTATTCACCAGCGAACCGTTCGGGACATCACTAATGACTGGATTTCAATATTTAGAAATCTTAGTTAACTAAAGCATATATAGTTATAAACATTCCATTCTGCAGGTGGAATTAAGAATAATTATATATTAGTGTGATATTATCACGTGTTAGCATACCGATGTTTTTATCCAGGTGTATTGATTTGCTCTAAATAAGAAAAGATATCTTTTTAGGCAAATTAAAATTTGGCTTATAGAATCTGGTAGATTATTCTTATTGGATGGTTCCAGGAAATGATTAATGAGCTGGTTTGAATGTTATTTTAATTGAACATTACATGAAAATAGGATATGTTATGCCTAGGAGGATCTAGCCAGCATTGAAAGGGTTACTCAGTTGATCTAACTGTTAACAAGGTTTTATGGCTTTTCGCTGTGTGAAGTTTTACTTTCTGTCTGTACCCTCATAAATCTAAAGTCTTGACAGTTGATGCTGTTAGCCATTGGAACGTGTTTTAACATTGCCATTGTATTGCATTCCTATGTTATACTAAATATTCACTGATTATTATCATGCATGCTGCCTAATATTATTTTATTTGTCACAATACATTATATCTATTTTTATAACAAATTGTGATTTTATTTGTATGGAATACATTTCACTTACATGATAGCGATCTCTAAGATCTAAGAGAATTGAAATAGTGGGCAATTATCGACTGTTTAATATTATCATCCCATAAATATCGCCACATTTTTAACATTTATTATAACTTCAAAACTATGCATGGGATTTCAACAAAAGTTACATTTTCAAAATCAATCTATTCATGGGAACAACTTATCCAAAAATGGCAAGAATTAGACCAGGGGTTCAGAAGTTAGTAAAAATGTGGATATGACCGACTGTTTGCATGTTTGTATGCCCAAAATAGTTCCACAATTTCAGTCCCTGCGGTGGGTCTATTTTCCTGTAGTATTAGCTGTAAAATGCACAAACGGAACTGTTTGTGCCTCCCCTTATTGGATGTAGATTGTTCGTATGAAGAAACCCACAAGTTAGCACTCCGTTCGTATGTTTCTAGTCAAACGCACTGAAGGTGGAAGTTCAGCGGTGTTCGTGGAAAAAGGTAGCCGAAATCAATTCCACGCGGTCGACGACCAAACACCGCTGAGTGCGTTCAAGTAAAAAAATGGCCGCTGCCACGTGTTCGTACAAACGAACGCCGACCACCCTGATAAATCATTAGAATGTTGAGGTGTTTGCGGTTTGCAAAGGTCAATAGGGTTAATTGGTGCCACACTCCTGTGCAGGGTGGTCAGTCGTTTCGACAAAATATTCGGTAAACGAATGATTATAGCCAAATGCACGATTAATCCATTTTAGTGAAGGAAACCACACGAATAGTCTCTGTTCTCAGTTCTTATGCAGCAAATATATAGCTTAATGTGGCGAAACCAAACTCGCCACTGGGCATTGGAGAAGCCTGTTTGCCCGCCTTTTGCCTGCTGACTATGGCCCCTGGGAGATTTGGGCCTTTAAATACAGTATTTGGGCATATTGTATTTTATTATGCTGCTGCTCGCCCTTTAAGAACCATCTGGAGACATACTGTGACTTTTGGGAACAATGCCCCTTTAAGACTATGGCCCCTGGAAGATATTGCCTGTATTGACTATTTTAGCAGATTGGATTTTAAAAGACTTGCTGCCCCTTTAAATTGTATTGGAGTAGTTCTGCAGCTTTAAATTGGCACTTCGGATGCAGCCGAAGTGTCAAAGTGGCCGCCATTCGACAAACGAACATGTGGCGCCAGCCATCTTTCTTCATTCGAATGAGGTCAGCGGTATGTGTAGCCAAATCCATGGAACTAAAATGGCCGACATCCATTGTTCTCACCATGTGCCTCTGATACATGAAATGGTGGCCACCCAGTAACTCCACAGTATGTCCCCAGATGGTTCTTAAAGGGCCAGCAGCAGCATAATAAAATACAATATGCCCAAATCAGTTCCAAGAAGGGCAATACATCTCAGGGCCATAGTCGCAGGGCAGGAGGCTAGCAAACAGACCCCTCCAAGAACCAGTGGCGACGTTACTTTCGGCACAAGGCTGTCCAGCATCCCTGTAGGTCAGGCACAGAGACCACGGTCCCATCTGCGCCGTCTGGGAGATTGGTGTCTCCCCTTGGTAGGGTAAGCTGCCGCTGGGGAGAAAGAGTGCTGTGCTCCTCTCCCTGAAACACAGGCTGCCGCTGGAGAGGGAGACCGCCTGTCTCCACTCCCATAACATTGTCCTGCTGCTGGAGAGAGAGACCAACTGTCTCTGCTCCCTGTAGGACACACTGCTGCTATGGGGGGAAGGGCAACACCTTCTGCCCCCTGGAATTCACACTGCCGCTGGGGAGGAAGGACGACACCTTCGGCTCCCTGTAACTCACACTGCCGCTGGGGAGGAAGGACGACACCTTCGGCTCCCTGGAACTCACACTGCCGCTGGGGAAAATGAAATGGTGGCCACCCAGTAACTCCACAGTATGTCCCCAGATGGTTCTTAAAGGGCCAGTAGCAGCATAATAAAATACAATATGCCCAAATCAGTTCCTAGAAGGGAAATACATCCCAGGGCCATAGTCGCAGGGCAAGAGGCTGGCAAGCAGTCCTCTCCAGGCACAAGTGGCGGGGCTGGATCTGCCACATTTCTCCCCTTTACCCACCAGACTAACAGGGTATCTGACCTCCTGCCGGTCAGTGCCCTGGTTAGTCCAGCAACCCACCCACAAAACAGAATCTGCAGTATAACCCACCCACGAAAATTGGTTACTACACCTGGAGTAGTGGGTCGCTTGTTCAGGTCCAGGAGCTCCACCTCGGCTCTGGGGGGTACTAGCACTCTGGATCGGTGGGTTGCTGGGTGGGCAGAGATCAGCGGTACTCTGCCGTGGTGCCAGCGCTACCATGGGAGTAGCCTGGTTGGAGCCCAGGTTAGGGAACAGAATAGTAGGCTTCTCACTCTGGCCCTGGGGCTGCTGCTGGAGGGGAAGCCAGGCTGTCTCCCCTTTTAGTATATGTGGCGGAACCAACCTCGCCACTGGGCATTGGAGAAGCCTGTTTGCCCGCCTCCTGCCTGCTGACTATGGCCCCTGGGAGATTGGACCCTTTAAATACAGGATTTGGGCATATTGTATTGTATTATGCTGCTACTGGCCCTTTAAGGACCATCTGGGGACATACTGTGGACTTACTGGGTAGCCACCATTTCATGTATCAGAAGCACATGGTGAGAACAATGGATGAAGCACATGGTGAGAACAATGGATGGCGGCCATTTTAACTCACAGCCACTGTTGTGACTTTTCTACACGGTGCCATCTCACCAGTATTTGGTGCACAAAGACATCGTGCAGTAGTTTTAAACTATACAACAGGGGACACAGTATACAGTAATTATTTTTTATATAATCTGTATATGTTCTGCGGATCTGCATTAAACTGTATCTTCCAAACTACTGAACGGATCTGGGTGAATTTTGGATATGTGGTTCACCCAGATCCCCCGGTTCTGAGGATATATGGGGTTATTGCATGTTTTGGGGTCCCTGTGATATGTTTTATAAAACTGTATTTCTCTGTCTGTGATAATTATATTACCCATTGTGTTCAGTAATCATATCACAGGCAGATGGGAGGATTTTGTGTGGGAGTGTCTGTGTTTATTGTACGTATTGATTGGTTGTTCTGTAAAACCCTGTGGGCAGTACTATGTTTGTGGATTGGGAATAAAAGAGGCTGTATGTGCCAGTACAGTCATTTCTGATTGACCTCAAAACGAAGTGTCGTCTCGTTATTGGGGGAATTGGATTGTATGCTGATTGCCAGGAGTGTAAGCTGATTGTATGCTTTTCCTGTTCAGCTGTTTGCAGCATTCATATGCTTGAGAGCATTTGTATGCTTCTCCGGTTCGGTGGTTGTGGTGTCTGCTGCAGTGCTTGGAGTCCTCAGGAAGCGCTAGGAGCATCCTACAATGGAGGTACCCAGTCGGGGTGCCCGTCAATCCGTAACAGTATAGGACACTGCCTCTGGGGAGAGGGGGTAACAGGCTCCCCTCCCTGACACTCTCTCTGCTGTTGAAGAGTGAGACCGACTGTCTCCCCTTTCCATAAGTTGTCCTGTCGCTGGGGTGAGAAACCAAATGTCTCTGCTCCCTGTAGGACACTCTGCCACTGGGGAGGGAGGACGCTGCTCTCCACTCCCAGTTGCTTGGGCGCAGAGACCACGGTCCCATCTGCGCTGGTGGGGGGCTTAGTGTCTCCCCTTGGTGGGCTACGTTGCTGCTGGGGAGAGGGGGTAACAAACTCCTCTCCCTTACACACTTTCAGCCGCTGGGGAGAGGCTCCTCTCCCTGACGCTCTCTCTGCTGTTGAAGAGGGAGACCGACTGTCTCCCCTTTTCCATAAGTTGTCCTGTCGCTGGGGTGAGAGACCAACTGTCTCTGGGGTGAGAAACCAACTGTCTCTGCTCCCTGTAGGACACTCTGCCGCTGGGGAGGGAGGACGCTGCTCTCCACTCCCAGTAGCTTGGGCGCAGAGACCACGGTCCCATCTGCGCTGGTGGGGGGCTTAGTGTCTCCCATTGGTGGGCTACGCTGCCGCTGGGGAGGGGGGACGAGGTTCTCCCCTCCCTGTAGCTTGGGTGCAGAGACCATGGTCCCATCTGCGCCGGTGGGGAACTTAGTGTCTCCCCTTGATGGGCTAAGCTGCTGCTGGGGAGAGGGGGTAACAAGCTCCTCTCCCTTACACACTTTCAGCCGCTGGAGAGTGGAGACACTGCTCTCCACTCCCTGCATTTCACACTGCCACTGGGGATCTGATCTGACTGCTCAGCATCCCTGTAGCTCACCCTGCCGCTGGGGAGGAAGGACGCTGCTCTCCTCTCCCTGCAAGGTACACTGCCGCTGGGGAGGGGAGATGATGCTCTCCACTCCCTGCACTTCACACTGCCGCTGGGGATCTGGGCCGACTGCCCAGCATCCCTGTAGGGCCGGTAGAGAGACCGCCGTGCCATCTCCACCTGCCATCTGTGGGTCTTCCCAGGACCAGTCTAGGAGGTCTGGTTCTGCTTGTTGGGTAGGTTGGGGCTGCATGAAGCTGAGCAGATGTTGGTAGTCCTGCTCCAGCTCCCACTCCCACCTCGCATTCGTCAGCCCAGACATACATGCCCATCCGGTAGTCGTAGATGTCCCAAAACCTAGACCCCTCCGTGCTGCCAAGATCAATGTCGTCCTCCAAGGCATCCCATAATAAACCCGGGCCATCATAATCATCCCCCTCCGGTAAGTTGTGCTTGGTCGTCCAGGGGGTAAGTCGAACGGTATGCCACCAGAGGCTGTATGTGCCAGTACAGTCAGTTCTGCTTGACCTCAAAACGAAGTGTCGTCTCATTATTGGGGGAATTGTATTGTATGCTGATTGCCAGGAGTGTAAGCTGATTGTATGCTTTTCCTGTTCAGCTGTTTACAGCATTCATATGCTTGAGAGCATTCGGATGCTTCTCTGGTTCGGTGGTTGTGGTGTCTGCTGCAGTGCTTGGAGTCCTCAGAAAGCGCTAGGAGCATCCTTCAATGGAGGTACCCAGTTGGGGTGCCAAGTGATCCGTTACATTGGTGGCAGCGGTGGGATGGCGTCCTAGTGCGAGGTAAAGCAGCTCGGAGACACCGTTCGTGGAGTTACAAATTGAAGGGCAACGCTAGCACTCGTGCAGCACTCCTGGGAGCAGACGTATCCAGCGACTTGGTGCAGACAAGTATGGAAGGATCTGGCTCTGGAGATGATTGGCTGGCCGAGGTGAGGTAGCGAGTGGCCCAGTATGGTGATAATGTGCCCATGGATATATGCCAGGCGATCTGGAACCAGGTCACAACCGAGCGAAATGCAAGGATGGACCGAGAATTCCGGCTGGCGAAAGAGAGAGAATATGCTCAGCGGAAGGAGTGTTACAGCAGCCAAAGAAAGGCTGCATTCAAGGAGGTTAACCGTTTCCCCCGGAGGCGGCCAGAGGAACCCGAAGTAGGGGTCCTCATAGACTGGTCCTGTGGGGAACCACAACAGGCAGGTGGAGATGGGACCGAGGTCTCGCCACCGGGCCCACCGGGATGCTGGGAAGCTGGCCTAGATCCCCAGCAGCAGCCAGAGTTACCGGGTGCAGAAGCAGGTGGTCCCTACTCTCAAATGTTGAGGGACCTCATAGATTGGTCCTGGGAAGACCCACAGATGACAGGTGGAGATGGGACTGCGGTCTCTCTACCGGCCCTACAGGGATGCTGGGCAGTTGGCCCAAATCCCCAGCAGCAGAGTACATTACAGGGAGGAGAGACTACTGGTTTTACTCCCCAGCAGCAGAGCGCAATATTGGAAGGGGAGACAGTCGGTCCCCCTCTCCATCAGCAGAGAGAGTGTCAGGGAGAGGAGCCTGTTACCCCCTCTCCCCAGCGGCTGAAAGTGTGTTACCCCTTCTCCCCAGAGGCAGCGTAGCCCACCAAGAGGAGACACTAAGCCCCCCACCAGCGCAGATGGGACCATGGTCTCGGCGCTCAAGCTACAGGGAGTACGGACAGTTGGTCCTGCTCCCCAGCGGCAGAGTATTCAACCGGGCGGGGAGAGCATCGTTCCCCCTCCCCAACAGCAGCCTAGCCCACCAAGGGGAGATGATAAGCCCCACACCAGTGCAGATGGGACCGTGGTCTCTGTGCCCAAACCACAAGGGGTAGGGACGGTCGGTTCTGTCTCCCAGCAGCAGGGCTTTATATCCAAAGGGGAGACAACCTGTCTTCCCCTCCAGCAGCAACACCAGGTCCAGAGGGAGGAGCCTACTAACCCTTCTCCTCAGCTGGGCTCCAACCAGGCTACTCCCGTGGTAGCGCTGGCACCAGGGCAGAGTACCGCTGGTCTCTGCCCACTCAGCAACCCACCGATCCAGAGGGCTAGTATTCCCCAGACCTGTGGTGGAGCCCCTGGACATGGAAAAGCTACCCATTACCCCAGGTGCAGTAACTTTTCATTGTGGGTGGGCTGCACTACTGACTATGTTTTGTGGGTGGGTTGCTGGATACCTTGTTAGTCTTTTTGGGAAAGGGGAGAAATGTGGCGAAACCAAACTCGCCACTGGGCATTGGAGTAGCAGACTGGATTTTAAAAGACTTGCTGCCCCTTTAACCCCTTAATGACCAAACTTCTGGAATAAAATGGAATCATGACGTGTCAGACATGTCATGTGTCCTTAAGGGGTTAAATTGTATTGGAGCAGTTCTGCAGCTTTAAATTGGCACTTCGGATGCAGCCAAAGTGTCGAAGTGGCCGCCATTCGACAAACGAACACGTGGCGGTGGCCATCTTTGTTCATTCGAACGAGGTCAGCGGTATGTGTAGCCAAATCCATGGAACTGAAATCAGCTACACATTTCAACGAACACCGCTGACCCTTACCTTCTACTACACTCCGTTTTCAGCTGAAAGTCCCGTTCGGCAGTTTGAACTCACTGCTATACTAAGCCAAATGCACGAACGGCCCCGTTCATGCATTTGAATGGGACTTAGTCATTTTTCTGTGTAAAATAGACCGACCGCACAGCCCAAATCTATGGAACTGTTGTCATAAAGGACTCCCAGCTAACTTTTGATCTACTGGATGGATTTGTCTGATTTTTCAGAGTGTTTATGTTTAAAGTGTGCTGATTCTGAATATTTTTATGAAGATTGGACGTATATTTTTAAAGTTATAGTACATGTATAAAAACTGTATTTTTCCTGCTTGTGATAATTATGTTAATCCATTGTGTACCGGGGGGCGTGGCTTGCATGGAGACGTGCTTTTCGGAGCTCCGCGATCTCGACCCACATAGCCCCTATTATTAGCTGACCCACGCAGGCGAAATGGGGAAGACTAGGCGCCAGGGCACCCCTGGACCATCGGGCACTAGCCCATCGAGAAAACAGGCCGGCCCGATGGATGATTTTCTCTCCACGCCAGACGCTTACCGTGCCACGAGGCAGGCAGACAAAATGGCGGCGGCATCCCCTGGTGCTGAGAGCGGAGCAGGCTCGGAGCCAAGCCCAGCCAGAGGGGAAATATTAACACAAATCACGGCGGAACTGACAGCCATATCGGCTAATATGCTCACCAAGCAAGATAAAACTGCCATGGTAGCGGAACTGAGAGCGGCGATCCGTGAGGAGATTCTGGAGGTGCGCAGGGACCTCACGGCCTTGGAGGAGCGTGTCACAGAGCTGGAGCATGAAAACTTGCAGGCGATTCAACACTCCCAGGCAGCTGACCATGCCACTGCCAGGCAGGGCTCAGTGCTCCTAGACCTCCGCAGACAGGTCTAGGATCTGGACAACAGGGGCAGGCGGAATAATATCAGGATCAGAGGCATGCCCGAAACTGAAACTGAGGACCTGGGTACTGCCCTCGCACAGCTTTTCACTCGTATACTGGGCGACCGAGCTCAGGATGACTACCCTGCGGCCCCCAAGAAGGGATGGCCTGCCCCGAGATGTGATCTGCTGCCTCCTCTCCTTTCAGCTCAAAGAAGCCATTATGAGGGCAGCTCGCATGCAGACAGTCACCTATCTGGACGCCCCGATTTCCTTATACCAAGACCTCTCTGCCCTCACTTTAGATGCACGGAGAGCCCTACGACCCTTGACAGGCATCCTTCAGGAAAAGCGCATCCCATACAAGTGGGGCTTCCCCTTTAGCCTACAGGCTAAGAAGGGCAACACGTGGTGCTCCCTACGTTGGCCTAACGATATACCCGGCTTTCTGAGAGCCCTCGATCTACCGCCAGTCACGGTCCGCAACTGGATCCTGGACCAGCCTCCACCGCGACCATCCCACCCCGAGGTCCCTGAGGCTCTCCGTAACCAACCTAGGAGAGATGCGCAACCCGCCCGCTGGGGGGGCCCAGCAGGCCCCGAAGAATAACAACTGGTCCCTAGTTAAGCATCACGTCGTCTTGGTCCCGCAGCAGCAGGAGCCGACCTGAGGAGGCCTCCCCAGACGACTTCGCTAACAGATAAGTTGCCACGATTATATTTACACTAGAACACTTAGCTTGTAACATGGGTGGGAACCGGGACAGACCGCTGGCAGGGCCTCCCTACATACTTGTTGCGATGTGAACAGTGGCGGTTTTCCCAAAGCCACATTTAGGCCCTTGCCGAATTTGGGTGGGGTACGGGTAAATGCCAACTCCTTCTTTCTTGGGACATTTGGGACTCCATACACCATACCACCCTATGCAGGCAGTCCCAGCCCGATCGATAGTACTCCTCCGCCTGGGGAGCGGCCAACTTACCCTACGGCAGCAGTTGCAGGACCAGTTTAGGAACCGCCCTTACGCGCTGCCTACGAAGGCCGGCCAGCCTGAACTTTTGGCACACATTTTGCAAGGGGGCATCCACGGGGCAGAAGAGATGTTCTGTAATTGTATTTGGGCAGTTTATGAATATTGTTGGAGGGCGGGGGGCTGGTACTATACCATGATGTGTCACCTTATCCGACTTAGTAGCTCATGCCGCCCCACGGCGGGCGGTGGGCCGCTAGGCCGGCGCCTGCGGTCTGGCGGTACTGAATGACGACCTGGGCTGGCTTTCTGTTTATTACGGCTGGTGCGGCCCGGGGGCTGCGCTGAATCGCTCGCGCCATGTGCTTTCCCCCCAATTAAACTGTATGCGGTCTCCCTACAATGCCGTGGCGGGCGGTTTGGACTGCGGCCCCGGGGTCGCTCCCCCCCGACTCATGGGGCCCTTAAAGGTTAATGTATGTCAACAGTTATGATGTATTCCAACAGTTATGTTTGGTTCCTTGTTGTTTTATTACGTTATGGATAACCTTGATGTAAGCAACCTGTATAAGGTTACCGGGGTATGCTGATGACGCGAGGTGGCAACACTTTCACAACCAGTACCCAGACTCCCCAACCCGGACGGTACCACACCCCCTGCCCGGTTTACATGATGGCTCTGGCGCTTCGCCACGTGATTCCCATTCCCCGGACGACTAATAGCCGAGACGTACGCCCCACAACGTGGGTCGAGGGAGAGCGGGCACCGCTCTCTTTGGACGAACCTCTCCTACCGGACTTTCTCACCCCCCAGCAACCGACCCACCTGTAGATCAGGTCACCCTCTCACGACCTAGGGTCTTAGTTGCCTAACCCCCCGAAGCCCCTGACGGGCCTGAACCCACGGACAGGGATATTACCCCTACCTTTCCCTCCCCAACTCCCCTCCTTCTCCCCACTCCACCCCGAACAGCCATGGCGACCACTTTCACCCCCGCTTCCCTGACCCTATTCTCACATAATATTCTAGGTCTTAATGCCCCTGAAAAACGGCGACAATTACTGAGAACCTTGTGGTCACATAGGGCCTCGATAGCGTTTCTGCAGGAAACGCACCTTAAAGGCAACGAGGCCCCCCAGATACGGGATAGACGGTACCCGCTGGGATTTTACGCCAACAACCCAGATTCCAAACGCGCAGGCGTGGCCATTATTTTCGCTAATAAGGTCCCGATCGAGAACACTACCTCGCAAGCAGACCCACAGGGGAGGTTTTTATTTGTAAAGGGTGCAATTGCAGCACATAAGTACACATTTGCCACGATCTATTGCCCCAATAAGGGACAGCATCGATTCCTAAAGAAAACCTTGGCACAACTGGAGAGGTTCTGAGAGGGAACCTTGATACTAGCCGGCGATCTTAATATCCCGCTGGATCCCCGGATGGATACATCCGTGGGCACCAGTACCATCCCCGCACACTGCTTAAGGCAAGCCAAACAAGCTCTGGGTAAATCGGGCCTAGTCGACTGTTGGAGGGTGGCGCATCCCGACGCTAAGGACTACACATGCTACTCCGCAGTACACAATAGATACAGCCGGATAGACTATGTCTTCCTTGCCCAAGAATACCTCCCCTTCCTCCTCGCATCCAACATCGGAATACAACGTGACTCGGACCATGCCCCAGTTCTCATCACACTTAAGTCCCCACTCTTCAAACCCAGGGAACGCTGTTGGAAACTCAATGAAAGTGTATTAGGAGACACTACCTTCACCACCCAAATAGCACAGACCTTGACGCATTATTTTGCTGACAACTACGACACCGACGTGGCCCCCCTCAGGGTGTGGGAGGCACATAAATGTGTGATCAGGGGACATTTTATCAAACTTTGCACCCAACGCAAGAAAGACCACGCCACACGGATCCAGACACTGACACGAACTATAGCGGACTTGGAGACGCAACATAAACAAGACCACACAGACGATACCTACCGACTTCTCACCGACCAACGTAGACAACTCAGGGACTTGCTCTCACAGAATCTGTTACATACTATCCGGAAGTCTAATAGACATTTTTACGAATTCTCCAACAAATGCGGGAAAATGTTGGCCCGCACCCTGACACAGAGGCATAGACAGCAACATGTACATCAGATAAGGGGCAGGGATGGAACGGTGAAACGGACACCTCCGGACATCTTACAAGCATTTAGGCATTTTTACGCAGATCTGTACAATATTGACGCAACCTCACACCGCACGGACACCTCCCTACATCAGCATAAGATTGAGGCGTTCCTCTCTGAGTACGTGGGGCGCAAGGTCCCGGCGGACGTAGCCGAGGACTTGGACCGCCCGATAACTGAGGAGGAACTTGCCGCAGCCCTTAAACAATCTAAGTCCAACAAAGCGCCAGGCCCCGACGGCCTGCCGACCCCGTACCTGCGCAAATTCAAAAATATACTACTGCCTCATTTGCTGCAGGGTCTCAACTCCCTGTTGGAAGGTGGCAGGTTCCCTGTTGACACTTTACACGCGACGGTGACGGTAATACCCAAGGACGGTAAGGACCCCTCGGACTGCGGGAGTTATAGACCGATATCACTACTCAATGCAGATCTAAAATTATTTGCCAAGACCATGGCCCTGAGACTCTCCCGCATACTCCCCGCGCTGATACACCCGGACCAGGTGGGCTTTGTCCCTGGTAGAGAGGCACGGGACAATACTATCCGAGCCCTCAATCTGATCCACTCCGCCCGGTCGACCGGCAAAAATTTGGTACTGGTCTCCACGGACGCAGAGAAGGCCTTTGACCGGGTGGATTGGAAGTACCTGGAAGCCACCCTGCGTCATATGCAGTTCGGGCCCAACATCCGCTCATGGGTCTTAGCTTTGTACACGTATCCGGATCAACGGAGCGCTCTCGGCCCCGTTCAACATACGCAACGGCACCAGGCAAGGCTGTCCCCTGTCCCCCCTCCTGTTCGCCCTCACCCTGGAGCCCTTCCTGGAGGCGGTCAGACGGGACGGGGGTATTACGGGGTACAGCATGCACCGAGTGGAGCATAAGGTGGCGGCATACGCCGACGACATGCTGTTTTTCATAGACAACCCCATAGTGTCATTCCCCAACCTGCTTCGGGCCTTCAGGGAGTTTGGAGACATCTCCAATCTCAAGCTGAACATGACTAAATCGGAGGCCCTACCGATCTCACTCACTGCGCAGGGATCGCTCACCTACACTCACAATTCCGCTTTTCATGGTGCACTGATAAGCTCAAATACCTCGGGATCTGGCTACCTACTAATTTGACCCTACTGTACCAGTTAAACTTCCTCCCCATCCTTACGGCCTTACTGAATGACCTCCGGCGCTGGAGGGGCCTTTATGTCTCCTGGTTCGGCCGGATCAACGTTGTTAAAATGAATGTGCTGCCCCGCCTGCTATTTTTGTTCCAAGCGGTCCCCGTTACGCTGCCAAGAACCTTTTTCCAAACGATCTCAGCGGCGGTGAGAGACTTTGTTTGGAACGGGAGAAAGAGTAGGGTAAGCAAGGCGATACTAGAACGCCCAAAAACGAGAGGAGGCGCAGGGCTCCCGTCATTCCTGAGATACTATCAAGCAGCCCACCTACTCAGGCTAGTGGACTGGCATGCCTGCCCAACCAACAAGCTGTGGGTCCCCATGGAACTCGCACAGGCGGGTGGCGTTCTTCCCTCACGCCTCTGGTTAAGCACTCTAACGCTGGGAGCCTTGCGAACTGGCAACCCCCTGATTGACGCCACACTGCAAATCTGGTGCACACTGCGATACTCGCACCAACTTACGACCACGGACAGTCCTCTCACGCCCATAACGCACAACCCGGGGGTAGGTGGGGGACTAACGCCTGCAGACCTCAGCACACACACCGACTCCGACTGGCTCAGCTTTCAGCATCTCACACTAGGGAACCGACTTAAACCCTTGGCGGACATTTTAGGGGACAAGGTACCCACGGGACTAGACACCTTCCATTACATGCAAATTCGAGCATATTACAAGACTTTCCCAGCCAAACAATGCCTACACAGAGCCCTCACACGGTTTGAAACTCTCTGCACAGCCAGGTCACACCCAGATAAGGGGGTCTCTAGGCTATATGCACATCTTCTAGCTAGCGAACACCAGTCACATCCGAGATATGTTTCCAGGTGGGAAAGGGATACGGGGACCACACTCACTGACCAGGAGTGGGAAAAGATTTTCATTCTGTCACATAAGTGCTCCATCAGCTCCAAATTCCAAGAGACGAACTTTAAGATCCTTACGCACTGGTACAGGACACCGGACACTCTGCACCGCATGGACGCAGAGATACCCGGAGACTGTTGGAGGTGTGGAGCCTCAGACGGCTCCTATCTGCACATTTGGTGGAGCTGCCCCGAGATTATCCCCTTTTGGACAGCGGTCAGGGATTCCATTCAACAGATCACGGATGTTACACTACCGCTCCAACCCCTCTCCATGCTCCTTCACCACACAGACATGTCGCTTGCTGCCTATAAAAAATCCCTGATAAAACACTTGCTGACGGCAGCCACATCACTGATCCCCACGATGTGGAAGCAGCGGGATGCGCCTACACTCCGGCAGTGGATGGACAGGGTGGGGGATATATATACTATGGAGTCCCTTACGGCGGCCCTACAGGATAGACAAGAAAAATGTACCCATGTCTGGACGCCATGGCTGTGGCACATATCGGCCGCCGGGGCGGGGAGTGGGAGACAGGCAACCCGACCCTCCCTACCCTCACCCTCCCTCTTTCCCTCCTCCCATCCCCTTAGCCCCGACAGTCAGACTCCTTAACTCCCCCGTAGAGACTCCCCCCCGATTGCCGCACCATATTGTACCGTATTGGGTACGGCCTATACGCGCTCTCGACCGTCCCGAGTGGCGGACTCACAGACCCGTCAAAGAGTAGACACTCTCCCCTCCACAGACTTGACTTTCTATCACCTAGTATCCTGTTATAGCTCACATGGACCGGACATAGATACCCCACTGACGTTCTTCTTCATGGTGGCCCCATATCCCTGCGAAGATGGCACGTAGTTTGACTACAGACACACGGATAGTCCCACATGTTATTGGGGGGAACTACTGGAGTGAGACGAGAAATCGAATCAAAGTGAAATAGGTTGAGAGCTGCATGCAGCTTCATAACGGTATAACTTTGTATCACTAACTTTGCACAGAAACCCAGATAGCCTGAAATGTCTCGCAGGGAATTCCGGCAAGAGTTCTACAAAAGCCCTACCACCTCGACTGTACTAGGGGTTAACAAGATATGTATAGCAGCTGTGAATATATTGCGCACTCAATATCTTATGCAGTCTCCTATTAACTAAAACTCTCTACCCTGGAATTTCTGATGTACACCCGTTATAAGATTGGTGAATTGTACTCATGTCATGTTTTTGCTTGTTATAACTTTGTATCACTAACATTGCACAGACACCCAGATAGCCCGAAATGTCTCGCAGGGAATCCCGGCAAGAGTTCTACAAAAGTCCTACCACCTCGATTGTACTAGGGGTTAACAAGATATGTATAGCAGCTGTGAATATATTGCGCACTCAATATCTTATGCAGTCTCCTATTAACTAAAACTCTCTACCCTGGAATTTCTGATGTACACCCGTTATAAGATTGGTGAATTGTACTCATGTCATGTTTTTGCTTGTTATTGTTGTAATACCTTTTGCTATGCTATCCAATATAAAAATAAAGATTGTCTAAAAAAAAAATCCATTGTGTACCATAATTATATCACAGGCAGAGGGGAGGAGTTTGTGCGGGAGTGTCTGTGTGTATTGTACGTATTGATTGGTATTTCAAAACCCTGTGGGCAGTACTCCGTTTGTGGATTGTGCATAAAAGAGGCTGTAAGTGCTAGTACAGCCAGTTCTGCTCGACCTCAAAACGAAGTGTCGTCTCGTTATTGGGGTAATTGAATTGTATGCTGATTGCCAGGAGTGTAAGCTGACTGTATGCTTTTCCTGTTCAGCTTTTTACAGCATTCATATGCTTGAGAGCATTCAGATGCTTCTCTGGTTCGGTGGTTGTGGTGTCTGCTGCAGTGCTTGGAGTCCTCAGGAAGCGCTAGGAGCATCCTTTAATGGAGGTACCCAGTCGGGATGCCAGGTGATCCGTTACACTTAAGAAGGGGTTTTGTTACACCTTCCGTGTACTATAGAGCACTTTTAACATGAGACATATTGAGCGCTCAGATCCAAGCTATCTGGGGATATGTTGGACATATAGGTTAAACATTGTATTATATGAGTTATGTATTTTTATGTGGTTTTTGTAACAGTTTTTGGACTTAGAGATATTTCCTGTACCTGGAGATAATTGGCTTACCACAGCCACTTAAGCCAATTATCTCCAGGATAGAGGAGAAGATAGACCGGCCGCACAGCCTAAATCTGTGGAACTATTTTGGGCATGAAAGCCATGCTTGCGGTCGGTCAAATGTGACTTCCATAAAACTTTTGAACCCCTGCTCTGATCTGGGTGATTTTGGGATATGTTATTCACCCAGATCAAGGCTATCCAGGGATTTGTGGGGATGTGTTGTTGTTTTGGGAAATTTCTGAACTTTAGGTATGTGGCAAAAATAACCTCGCCATTGGGTTTTGGAGAGGACTAATGGCCAGCCTTTTGCCCAAAGACTGCAAAAAGACATGTTTAAAAATGTGCCTCATCCCCTCCCCCTTTTTCCTGTCCTATTGCTCTCCAGCAGGGCGTTGTCCCAGGGACACTGCCAGACCAGTTGAAACTGGCTGCTTTTGTGGTGAAACTAACCTCGTCACTGGGTTCAGGAGTAGCCTGTGTTACAAAACGCCTTTTGTCCCAAATTTTTCTTATGACAAATTGCCTGCTTTCCTGGGTTATGGAGAAGCCTGATTGCCAGCCTCCTGCCTCATGAATATGGCCCCTCTCCCCCAGCCAGCCAGCCTCCTGCCTCATGACTATGGCTCCTCTCCCCCAGCCCATGCTACACCAAAACCCCATGGCGATTTGACTGTGTTTGTGGCATCTGAGCGTTGTTTGGATATATTGATCGCTCAGATCCAAGCCATCTGGGGAACAAGTCTGTCCTGTCGGCGAGCGGCGTCCTCTCTGCTTGACGCGCCGCTCGCATCCTCCTCCTCTCCTCCCAGCGGCAGCATGTATAACGCTGCATGCTGGGAGCCGGCACATTTATCCGAACGCCGGGGTCACTCACGTGACCCGGCGTTAAAGCAACAGCACAATAATCACAGTGGGAGGTATAGATATCCCCCACGTGTGATTGTTAATTCTGATTGGAAGTTATCCAATCAGAATTAAGCACAGGATTTATATACTTACCTTTCCTGTCTCTCAGTGCCCTGTTGTGGTCTTATGATACCTGTATTGCAAATTGCTCGTGTTTCTCTCTGGTTACCGAATATTTGGCTTGTTATTCCGATTCTCCTGTTTTCTCCATTCCTTTGACCTTGGCTTGTTTCTCGTTCTCCTGTTTTCTGGCTCCCTTTACTTGGCTTGTCTCCTGACTATTCTTAGTGTGCTTAACCCGGCCATTCTAAGGACTGGTATTGCACCCTTTACTATCTGTGACCTGTTAGCGTGTTAGGTTCCTGAATCGTGACATTACAACAGGGCCATAATGTAACCTGCTGACATTCCACAGCTATTAGTTAATAAGGAGGCTAGAATGGATGGTTTAGACCACCGTATGGATCAGTTTGCTCAAGCTTTACAAACCATACTGGATCGTACTGCACACTTGCAGCCTGCCGCTAAGGAGGCTGCTGCTACTGTGCCCGAACCCATTCCCGATCCAGTACCTGTTCCTGCTCACGTAGTTCATATGACGCCACCACAGCACTATAGCGGTGATCCAGCATTGTGTCGTGGTTTCCTCAACCAAATTGATATCCATTTGGTGATGAGTCTACGTTCCTATCCCATTGACAGAACCAAAATTGCTTTTTTAATAAACCACTTGTCCGGGAAAGCTTTAGCATGGGCCAACCCCATGTGGGAGAATACGTCTCCTACGTCCTTTGCAGATTTTTTGACAGCTTTCAAACGCACGTTTGATCAACCCGTTAGGGTTGCCTCTGCTGGCAAAGCTCTGCTTAGGGTCCGACAGGGTAACAGATCTGTAGCGGATTATACTATCGAATTCCGCACTCTAGCAGCTGAAGTGGTTTGGAATAACGACGCCCTCGTAACAGCCTTTCAGGAGGGTTTGGCCGCTTACATACTGGATGAAATAGCATCCAGGGAATTGCCTGTTCTTCTGGATGATATTATAGACTATATAATTCTTATTGACAACCGTATTAGAGAGAGGCGTAGTCAAAGATGGATGAATACACAGGTGTTACCTGCTCTACCCAGTACTGCATTACTAGCATTACCCCCTCCTAGTCAACCATCCCCCGAACTCATGCAATTGGGTGCTACGGGGTTAACTGAGGCTGAAAGAGCGTATCGTAGAAGGGAGGGCTTATGCCTTTATTGTGGAAAGAGGGGGCACCTCTGTAGTACCTGCCCTAAATTGCAGGGAAACTTCAGCACCTAAGGCCTAGAGAGTGGTCAATAAAATACTATAACTACCAAAGCCTTGATCGATTCAGGTGCGGCAGACAACCTTATGGATGAGAACTTTGCTAAAACCGCAGCCTTGACTTTGATCCAAAAGGCCACACCCTTGGCCGTTGAGGCCATAGATGGTAGACCACTTGAGAAACCTCTGGTGACCCATGAAACCCAAGAAATAGTTATGTCTGTGGGTGCTTTGCACAAGGAAAGGTTAACCTTCCAAATAATTGACTCCCCTACTGCTTCCATCGTTCTGGGTTTTCACTGGTTAGTTAAAAACAACCCAGTACTTGATTGGGGTTGTTTAGATATACTCTCCTGGGGGGAATCTTGTCAACCAGACTGTGTGGCCCATGTACGTCCTGTTTGTTTACTCAACGTGCCCACGGCTAAACCACTTTCTGTTTCTGTCCCTTCTGTGCATGCAGACCTTGTATTGGTTTTTGAAAAAAGGGAGGCAGATAAGCTACCTCCACATCGTGACTATGACTGTGCCATAAACCTGTTACCGGGTACTATGCCTCCTAGGGGTAAGGTCTACCCTCTTTCTGAGAAAGAAAACCAGGTCATGGAGGAGTACATACGGGAATCCTTAAGTAAAGGTTTTATCAGAAGGTCCTCCTCTCCTGCTGGTGCTGGTTTCTTTTTTGTGGCCAAGAAAGAGGGCGATTTGAGGCCAAGTATAGACTGCAGGACTCTAAACAATATAACGATTAAAAATGCCTATCCGATCCCTCTCATCACTGAGTTGTTTGATCGTGTTAAAGGTTCTAGATATTTTACTAAACTAGACCTCAGGGGGGCTTATAACCTTGTTCGTATAAAGGAGAATGATGAATGGAAAACAGCGTTCAAATTTCTTGCACCTTCTAAAACGTACTAATAAAGATCTAAAGGAATGGTGCCAACTAGAACTATCATGGTGGGGCAGAATTAACACCTTAAGGTCCTATGTCCTCCCCAAATGGATATATATGTTCAGAACGTTGCCGCTAACAATCCCTCCCCCATGGATAAAAATGATAAAATCAACTTTTTCTAATTTTGTATGGAGAGGCAAAAAACCTAAAATAAAAATAGATACATTATGTAATCACACAAGTAAAGGTGGACTAAGTTACCCAAATATAGAAAAATATTATGAGGCGGGGATAATTCATCATATAACACTATCGCAGAAAGAATCCATATTCAAGGAGGGTTGGTTCTGATTAGAGTCTGAAATGTGTCAAACCAAGAAGTTAGCTAATATAATATGGAATGACAAAATATGTGATTACTCTACTTCTTATGTGCTGAGACATTTACTTCCTATGTGGGAAAAGTTAAAAAAGAAATTAGATATAAAAAACAAAATTTTTGGTTTCCAAAATATTGAACATCTAGAAAGAGAAATATCTAATATTTCTCTAAAAAAATGGAAAGAAGGAAATATTACTACAGTAGAAAATATATATATAGATGATAAGCTGAAATCCTTTAAAATATTAAAAAACGAAGCGTCTCTTCCGCCACAAGAAGTCTTTTCATATCTAAGAATAAATAGCTACCTAAAAAAATACAAATTTATGAACCAAGGGAATATGTACAATGCAATTAAAGCTATATTTGATAATGACGAAACAAGAAAACTATTTTCAAAAAGTATTAGAATATTAGATACTAAGGTAACAGAACATTATCCAACAGCAATAAAAAGCTGGGAGAAACTTCTACATATAAATATAGATATAGAAATATGGTATGGGGCGTTAGCTAAGGTGAACAAATATGTGCATAGTATACATTTACTAGAAACCCATTACAAGGTAATAAATAAATGGTACTTGGTGCCTGCAAGACTGTTTAGAATTTCAACAGATAATGATCACCTATGTTGGAGATGTGGAGAATCAAGAGGAGATTATCTTCACATATGGTGGAAATGTAAAAAAGTAACCCCCTTGTGGAGCTGGGTGAGCATTCTGTTACTTAAACTGGATAATATCAAAATAGAGATCAGCCCAGATATGATGTTGCTTCACTTTAGATGGCCTGCTTTAATTAAAAGAAAACAGATATTGGCAACTCATTGTTTGATAACGTCAAAATTAATTATAGCTAGAAACTGGAAAAAGACACAAGAATTCTCTAACGCTAAGCTTATACAACAAGTAAAATTTCAGATAAGAATGGAAATAGGAGTAAACAAAAGTCGAAGTAACAGCAAAGAATAATTTCTGGTTTAACTGGTTAGAAGTGTTGGAACAAGAGGAAAATAAAAATTCGTCATAGAAATAGTTAAATACACAACATATACTTCCATAAGTTAGAGATGTCAGGGTATTTATATCGGCAGACATTTTGTGCTATGATAGAAATACAAAGTGTATATTCTGAAGTCATTGCTAAACAGACCAGACTCCATTTTGTATCTTCAAGCTAACAAAAGAGACACAGAATTTCTTTCCTTTCTCTAAAACTGACCGCTTAGCCAGAGCTGAATGGAATGTGTATATAAACAAACCAAATAGATAAGACATTGAGAATGGGGGTGGACAGACTGTCTAGGTACTAATGGAATAAGAATAAATTCTAAACCCAGACCTGGGTGACAGAGGATTAAATAATTAAATTTTACTTTCGATATTGTACAACGTCCCATTATAGTTTAAGGTGAAACTTAGTTCACAAACTATCAATTTTAGGAATAACTACAGAAAATGGAGACGCATAGTCTGAAGAAATCCTCTTGATCTGACGAGCAAAATTGAGTTATAGCCACCATATAGATAACGTAAATGACGTCAAAAATAGCCACCAGGAAAAGTTAACTCTTTCCTGGATAGGTATGTCTAGTGGGACAATACTGCCATCTAGAGTACAAATATTAAAATGGTTACCTAGAAGGCAACCACACCCCACATTTGTGATTGGCTATCACTTAGAGGAATTTCTCCTTTAAAAAGTTAAGACAAGGGAAGATTCAGAAATTCAAGATTGAGGAGAGAGATCCAGGCAGAATCGGGTGATCAGAGTAACCAAGAAACTCTTACACTCCATGCAGAGAAAGAGACCCATGACACTTAGCCACCTGAGGATATCTGATGAGAAAATATCTAATTAACTGGTAACTATACTGGCATTCAATTAATTAATTAAAATTAATTAAAATTAATAGCATGATATATGACTGAATAATTCATGATCAGATCTCGATTTAGAAATCTTAGCTAAATAATAAATACATAATTAAGCTTTTTATTCTGCAGATAAAAACAATAATAATGTATTTATGTGATTAATCACATATTAGAATATCGTGATATTATCCAGCTATGTTGATTTGCTATAAATAAGATTAAATATCTGTTTAGACAAATTAATAAGATATCAGCTAATATAACATAGTAGATTTCTCTCATTGGATAAAATCAAGGAAATGGTTGATGATTGGTTAAATGTTATTTTATTTAAAATTACATAGGAGTAGATCTTAACTAATTAGGAGGTCTAACCAGCATTGAAAGGGTTACTTCTGCCAGAAAGTTTTTACTGCAGCTCTAAGGAATGCTCTGTCTCCGTAAAGCTCTGTCTCCCTGTGAAACCTTCTTTGTCTCTGTGAAAGGGTCGTAAATCAATCTTGACACCTAATGCTTTAGATTTTAAACTACGTCTTAGTCATTAGGAAATGTTTGTTTTAAATTACCATATTGTATTGCATATTATGTTATGCTGAAATTCCATTGATTATTATCATGCATGTTACTTATATTATTATTATCATTTGAATATAAAAATAAATAAATTATCTATTTTTATAACAATTTGTGATATTAATTATGTGATATAAATTTCATTTAACACGATAACAATTAGGGATCTGAGAATTGAAATAGTGGGCAATTTCTCATCTGTTTACTATTATTATCCCATAAATATCCCCACAAATTGGAGGCACTGCTGAGATCGTTTAAGTTGAAATTATATTCCATATACAATAATATTTGTAATTCATGCAATATTAATCTTGATATAGAAAAGAGTTTTGTATTGAGATTAAATCACTGTATAAAATATGGCCAGCGGCAGCGAAAAATCTGTAACAGATAATTGTGAAATAATTGAAGACCTAAGAAAAAATGCTCTAATCAATATTCATAAACATATGAAAAATGATTTAAGCTATGATGTTTGGTTAAAAAGCATTGAATGGGATGCTAAATGCACGATGATAACTGATGAACACATACTAAGAAACCTTAAAGTAATTGCTGAACAAAAGAACATAGAGAAAAAGATGGGGTTCATAATACACTCTTGTCCTTTCTTTATGACAGCACTTCTTAAGGCGTTAGATGAAAACAAGGTATTGAATACCAAACTGGACACGTACAGTTCAAGATGGGAAATACCAAGATTTACTTGCTGAGCATAAAACTCGTTAGGCTGATCATGAAAACGAAATGACAGCTTTGATGGATAAATATGCACAGGAAATAAATCAGCTCAAAATGAAATTGGATGAGTATGAAAAGGAAAGCCAGGAATCAGGCAGTGAGGTTGATAGCCATCATTCTGTGCCAAAAAGTTGCACAAAAATGAAAGAAAAGACTATCTATAAATCCCCTCCTTGTTTTGATGTTCCCACACCAAACCAGGTTTTCATAAAACAGTCTCTAAGTAAAGATGTGAGTAATTCAGGAATATCACCTGTGAAACAGAATTCTCCATCTCCTGGCATTGCCAAACAACCTTGGCAATCTTGGGCAGAACAGTTTGAAAAAGCTGTCTTGGCCAAACTTGAGAGGGAGAGTCCAGTTCAAGGTGATAGGAATGAAAACAGACATGATTCTGTACACTGGCAGGATTCTGATGCTAATCAGAATTATGACAGTGAACGAGAAGCTCAGAGTGATGGGAGTGAAAGTGATTGCACTGTCCACTCTGAAGGCCATGTGACTGATATGCCATCTGCACTGTTGTACGGGTCTAATTCCTCTCCAGCAGCCAGATCGCATAGACGCGTACACAGAAACGGAAGTCGTAAATCAATGACGCCTGTTTATGAATCGCCAAAGGTTGTTAAGTTCCTTAGAGAGACTGTCCCACAATTTTCTAGAGGTTCAGGAAACATATCTGAACATCTGGAAAATTATGATAGAGCAATGAATTCATTGGGCATGTATGATGACATTCAAAAGAAATGGTTCATTACATGGACCTTTGATTCAATGTGCCGTGTTCATCTTGAAAGTCTTCAAGCTATGCAATTAATGTCCTGGTCCAAGATGAAATATGAAATAATCATGGAATATGGTAAGTATAAAACCGTTGCTTCTGCAAAGAAGGCGCTTTATAACTTAAAGTGCCGTCCAGATCAAAGCCCCAGAGAATTTTTAGTAATTCTTAAAAATGCATACTCCGTGGCCCAAAGAAAACCCAGGTATGAAAGCACAGACTTTAAAGATCTGTATTTTCATGCCAAACCTCAGAAACAGGAAAATGCCAGAAGCAATTCTGCAAACTCCTCTGACAATAACTCTGAAAAATCCAATGCCAATGGGAATAAACGCCCCTGGGTTAATAAAAACCAAGGCAATTCCCAATGGAGAAGGAATCCTCAGGGAAATAGGAGATATGGAAACAGAAACAACCAATCTGCTTCCAATAACTCCCAACAGTCTCAGCCATCCCAGCCAAATTCTAATGGGCAAAGACAAAACGGCAATGGGGGAAATAATTTGTGTCATCAGGTTGGTCAATTGACAGATCAGATGGGCAAATTAATGGAGCAAATAACAAAGATTAACAAAGCCTTTGCTATCAATCCTTTTTTAGGGACAGCTCAAATTGCAGAGACACCTGTGCAATTGCAACAGCAACAACAAGTGCCGCAGCAAATATAGCTACAGTGACTAAACAGGATAGGTTATCAGTAGATGTAATGCCTAACCCTGTTTCCTTTCCAGGTACTAACAGTCAAATAGATGATAGTTGTGTTGGGAAACCTATTGCCTGTCCCGTCACTTCACTTCCGGGTGAAGGAGGCGCAACGTGTTCCTCTGTTTTTTCATTTCAGCCAAAGGCTAAAATAGCCCCAGCAACCACTAGTTTCCAGGATCCAGACCTGAAAGGGTTAACTGATGAGATGCCGACCACTAGTTCCCGCTTGACAGTTCAAGATATTCCTACAAAGGATGGGCCTGTGGGTAAGACTGAGCATTCCTCAGTACAGGTGGAAACTACTGCTGTGACCGGTAATGTATGGAAAACAAGTAATATGTTGACACATTCTAAATTCTTATGTGAATTAGAAGAACATGAAGGAAGGTACTACATGTCTGTAGAAATACAGGATTCGCTACCTCAGCCTTTTAAAGGGTTAATAGATACTGGCTCACAAGCCACTATCTTATCCAATACCTACTTCCAGCAGGTAATGGACTTAGCAACGGATAAGCTGAAGCTAAGAGATTTCCCCAATGCTCTGTTGAGTGTTGGAGGAAATGCACTTCATGTTATTGGCAATACTTGGTTAAAGTTTAAAATAGGTAACAAAACCTTTAGACACCCGGTGATAGTGGTAGATCTCCCCTATAACCGACTGATTCTGGGTATAGACATACTCAGAAGACTTAACACAATTATTGACTGTGTGAATGGAATTGTATGGTCACAAGCTAAGGTTCCTATAACCTATGAGAAATCACATGTACAATCTGATCGTAACTGCCATGTGATAGAAGAAAGACCTGACTCGATTGAGGTACATTTTAGGAATAGTCAGTCACCTGACGTGACTATCCTGCAGGTGAATGACGCAATCGCACCTGTAGATGAGCATTCCGTAAGAATTGCTCCAGAGAGGATCCAGAATGTCTCTCTGGAAGGTGATGTTTTAACCATTTCTCTCCACAGGGACTATGTTGAATCTGTAGATCTGGCAGGTCATGCTCAATTCCTTGCCAGAATTGAAAGGGTTAATAACAACTTATTCTTTCCTATTCAGATAAATGACTTAGGAAGAAATAGGAATGCAAAGCTGGTCTTACAGAGTGAGAACAGCTATATTAGCAGAAGTCTGTTAAAGCAGATTGCTAATCCTAAAATGATCAGGTACGCTTCCCCACATGACAGGTGGATCCAGAACCTGGATGGCGATTTAGAGAGTCACAATGTGATAGCAAAATGTTTACTATCTATTTCCATTTGAAATAAGACAGTTAAACATTTATTCCTAGTGATAGACGAACCTCGCTATCAGGTTTACATTGGCAATGATGTCATACATCGCTTTGCCATACACCTTGACCTGATTAATTCCAACTTGTGGACAAGGTTAAAAGGCAATCCTTGTGGATACCTACACGAGGAAAACGCCCTGAAATCAGGACAAACACTCCCATATGCGGTAAGTATCCAAGTGCCTGATGACATAACCATTCCACAAGGGACAAGTAATTTTCTTTTACCCCTACAGGTCAAGGAGGGTCAGAGATTAGAAAACTCTGATGCCCTAATCTGTTTATCCAATAGGATACAACAATTAGGGATGGTGGTAACACATACACCAATGGCAAGTATTGGTAAGAATCCCACCTGTATAATGCTCAACAATGTTACACCCAATAGTGTTACTTTACCAAAAGGGACATTATTAGGTCTAGCATTGGATGCTGAGTACTATACATTTGGTTTCCAAAACCAAATTATAGGCCTCATCCCTGAAGACTACTTAACTGAGGACGAAATTGTCGATCAAATATTCCATTCCTCCCCAGAAGGATTATTCACTATCCTATCTGTATATCCCTTCAATGTTGAAGACGGCTCATGTAAAATCGAAGAAGCATCAATCACCTTCGATCATCCGCTCAATGAGCAGGAATCACAAGAGTATCACGACCAAAGAGAAAAGGTAAGTCAACACCGAACTGACCTAACTTCTAGGCTTGAAGAAGCTTATGAGATAGGCCAGCCCGAAATCTTTCCAGGATTTCAGGAAAAGCTAGAAGAACAAATATCTTTAGCTGACGGTTGCTCCAACGATGCTGAGCAACAACAGCTAAAGGAAATCCTTTTGGAATTCCAAGATATTTTTGCCAAAGATTCCTACGACTGTGGGTTAACTAACCTCCACGTAGCCAGAATACAAACTGATCCAAATTTACCACCTGTATTTATCAAACAATATAGACTTCCATTAGCGTCATACGATGGTCTACAAGACATCATTCAGAATTTAAAGGAAAGGGGCATTATACGTCCAGTGCACAGTTCGTATAATAATCCGATCTTGGGGATTCTGAAACCTAATGGACAATGGCGTTTATGCGCTGACTTACGACAGCTAAATAAACGCGTCTATATGTCTGGTTGGCCAGTGCCATACATAGACCAATGTTTGGTACAAATGCAGAGATCCAAAATATTCACTGCCATTGACTGTGCGCAGGGATATTGGACTGTACCAGTCCATAATGAAGACCAATACAAATTGGCCTTCACATTTGGAAAGCAGCAGTATACCTGGACCCGTATGCCTTTCGGTTACATAAACTCTGGTCATGAATTCGCTGTGTTCATGCATAAAGCTATGCCTGACGCACTCGAGAGAGGAACGTTATCATATGTCGACGATGTCTTGCGGAAAAGCACTTACTTTGATAAGCATATCATAGAGATTAGACATGTTCTCACTCAGTTAAGAGAGGCATTAAACTGTCTTTACATAAGGCGCAATGGTGTCGCACCCATGTCAATTTCCTCGGACATGAGGTAACCTCTGAAGGATTAAATCCCCAGAGGAAGAAGGTTGAAGCCGTACTAAAGGCTAAAACACCTTCAAACATCAGGGAATTAAGATCGTTCCTTGGTATGACTAACTACTCCCGTAAGTTTATAGTTAACTATGCAGAAATAACGAAACCACTTTTACACCTGCTTAAAAAGGAAACTACCTGGAACTGGGGGGAGCCTCAGGACCTAGCGGTAAGTGAACTGAGGAGGAAGCTCACTCAGGCACCCTGTTTAGCATACCCAGAGGGGGGTAAACCCTTCTATCTGGAGACAGGATATACCGATTTAAGCATAAGTGCTGTTCTGTATCAGAAGCAGGACAGTTTAAACAAAGTTATTGCATATGCTAGCAAGACTTTGTCACCTGTTGAAGTTAAATTCAACACGTGTGAGAAGGCGTTATTGTCGACTGTTTGGGCACTACAAAATTTTCATGGCTATATCCAAGGTGAGAAAATAATTGTAGAAACGGCTCACCAACCTCTACAGTATCTGCAGAGTGAAAGTATTAGAGACGGTAATCTCTCTAACAGTCGGATTATTGCATGGAGTCTATCCTTACAGGGATGGCCATTAGAAGTCCGTTATAAACATAATAAGAGAAGCCCAGTTGCCCAAGGTTTAGCAGAATTACATGACTGTACTGCTCCATCTCTGGATGATAATGACACCGGAGATGACTTCCTAGAAGAGCAATTGCTTTCCCCTTATAAAGTTTATGACGAGGAATACTGTCGACCACTACCGTGGGTATACATTGATGGTTGTTCATATCACCACGTCGCTGGTGCTGAACGGAAGTTAGTTGCAGGTATCGGAATCTCCTGGATAGGTGATTATCCCAATGTATCTATAGGATACAGTATAGGTCCTAAAAGCAGTCAGATAGCCAAACTCTGTGCAGTATATAAGACCATCCAAATGGCAATAGAATATAGTATCAAAGAATTTGTTATCATAACTGATTCCAACTATGTTCGCAACAGTTTCGTCGAATATCTGCCTAGCTGGAAACGTAACCAAATGCTAAAAAGCAATAACAAACCTGGTAAACATGGGAAATTGTTTTGTAAAATAGATGAACTGGTTAAGGAACATGGTTTAACCATATATTGGAAGAAAACCAAAGGCCATTCTAAGATAGAAGGTATTGACAAGGATGGTAATGACTTAGCCGATTCACTGGCAAAACAAGCGGCCATCAATGGTGAAACCCTAAACATTGATGATCTTATGGGTTCAATTCACGTTGAAGCCATAACTAGACGACAGGCTAGAGATAATGCCGACTTAAATGTCGTGCAATGGAGTCAAGAAGCTCCTAGTGAGGACCTGATTACCAGTCAGAAGAACGATCCTGTCATTGGTATATTCTATAAACATATAGAAGACCCTACTGCCAATCCCATCACAGATGAGGATTGCAAAAATAATGAAGATTTACGAATCCTGATGAGATATAAAGTCCAATTTAGTATCATGGATGGGTTGCTGGTCAGAACTTCTAAACATGGTATTCAACAATGGGTAGTCCCTACTGTATACCGAGGGTTAATGCTCCAACACGCACATGATGCACCTACATCTGGGCATCGTGGTGATAAGATCACATATGAGATATTGCGTGATTATGCATATTGGCCACACATGTTAAGAGATGTTAAGACATACTGTCAGGGATGCTTGATTTGTCCGCAAAATATCAACCCCATGGTCCAACCCATCGTGCACCACTTCAGAAGAGGGGGGTGTCATTACCATGGTCTGATATTCAAATTGACTTTATAGGTCCTGTAACAAGATCTTCAAGAGGTAACAAATACATGTTAACCGTTACATGTATGTACACAAAGTGGATAGAATGTTTGTCTTGTAAAGAGAACACGAGTACCGTGTGCGCCACTTTGTTGATTAACCATGTCTTTTCCAGGTTCGGTCTGCCTCAAAGAATTGAGTCAGACAGAGGTAGTCATTTTACCAGCGAAGTAATGGCTAAGATGTGGAATATTCTAGGTGTTAAACAAAAGCTACATATTGCATACCGCGCTGCGTCTAGCGGGGGGGTAGAGCGATATAACCAGTCTATCGTTAATATTCTGAAAAAGTACGTTAAGGAGTCTGGTAAAGACTGGGACATTAAATTGCCCCTAGTTTTAATGGCGATTAGAGCTACACCTAGCACTGCTACCAAATTGTCACCTTTTGAATTGATGACAGGAAGAAAGATGGTTTTACCACAGCATTTACTATATCGTACTTCGGATCATAATTTGATCAATGCTGCCACTACGCATCAGTATATCGAAGATTTGTGCAAGCATTTACAGCATGCATTTGCTTTTGCCCAAAAGAATCTAGAAAAAGCAGCGACAGGGGTTAAGACCTATTACGATTTAAAAACCACGAAAAAGGAATATGAGATAACAGATCAAGTCTATCTGTATAATTTTGCGCGAAATCAAGTCAAGGAAAAGAAATTTTTACCTTCTTGGAAAGGGCCATATGTCATCATTGACAAAATTTCCCCAGTAGCGTACAAAATAAAAATTCCTAAGGATGGTGATTTTATTGAAAAGTGGGTTCACATTAACCAGTTGCGTGCTTGTCATCCTAAATCTCAATTAAGGATTATAGGTGTGGATTCGGATGCAGAAGGGTGAACGACTAACCTGGATGAATGCTTGATTCACGTGGTATCGTATGATGTGAAATGTTGTGATGTGCCATGATCTCATGTACGTTCATGTCATTAACCATTTCCTTGCCATCCAATAACTACATTTCTAAGCAGGTTACTAGCTTGTTTAACTGCTAGAGGCATATTGCTGAGGAGTCAGTAATAAATGTAGTGAGGGATGAAGTTATAAAAATAGAATTAGAGAAAATACATATGTTGATGAATCGTAATAATGCGTTGTCCTAGGCCAAGTGATGTCACACTGTTATAAGTTTGTATACTTAACAAACCTTGAATCATTAGTAGATAAGTCTGAAACGAGTTCCTGATCCGTGACTGTCGAAAGATGTCCAAGAAGGATGTGGCGTGTTTCTGGATCGTACTGCTCCTGTGCCAAGAGCTACGGACCGACCCGATCGCAGAGATGGGACCATCCTCCGGCATCCTGATTCAAGAGACACCAGGGTTCATCTTGACAGAGAAGAGGATCCTTACCCGACATGTGTTCGTCAGCTTGGACCCCAAGATTTCCATTCGAGTAGGCGTACAACATTTCATCGATGCAGCTTCCTGAGTTACAGACTTGGTACCAGATGCACCTCCAAAGAGCACAGGACCGTGTGCGAAACATCTTGGTGCAAGCCCGGAAACCATTTGTATCCAGTTCTATTTCGATGAGCAACCGACCCAAAAGGTTCCTCACCGCTATAATTGTTGCATTAGTTTGTGCCACTGTCGGAGCAGTTGTCGCAACTGGAATGTCTGCAGCCAACTCTATTACCGTCCAAAAGCTGGATATGGAAATCTATGCGCTAAAGCAACACTTAACGATATTCATCAGGTGATAAAACAGCAAAGAACACTTCTCCAAGACGTGTTAACTATTGTGGAAGACACAGTTGTTACAACAAATTTGCATTCGGAGTTAATTGCCAAATCCACTGAGTTGCACCAAAGTCATGACTTATTTAAGCGTGAACTTCTATTTCTGCATGACCCAATATTTTTCCACACACTTGCTTTTCTCGACGAAGTGCAAACCGGAATGATCGAATTGGCAGGGGGACGCATATCTCTGTATTTTGTATCCAAGGATATTGTTCATGCGATGCTTGCCAATGTGGATGGAGAAACAATTGAGCCTATGCAATTAAACCTGGCCTTTGAGATGGGGAGCGCTATACCTCTCTTAATTGATCCGGAACGTATGGAGATTTGCTTTTTATTGGCCATACCATATGTAACTCCCAAAAACATTTTTCAAATGAAAACAATTTACAATGTTGGTACATGGAAGGAAAATATCCATGTAAAAGTCCAAACCCCAGACGTTTTGGCTTTTCAACCGTGGATACCAGATTGGTATTCAATACCCATTTTGAATGACTGTGAGAAATTCAAAGACAATAATTTCCAATGTGATGGAAAACCTTTTGTGTACGATTCTACCAATGCTTTGTGTGGAATCGAGTACCTTAAACATGGCTCTGAAACATGTCAAGTGACTATGTCAAAAACCAACAGTAATGCGTTAGTACATGCTATCTTAGTAAAAGATAAATGGTTGGTAAGCACGTGTCTTAAAAACATGAGTGTTTTTCGCAGGGACCAGGTGACTAATAAAGTAATTGCCTTACCAGCACCTGTATCACTGATCAAGGTACCCCACGACTCTCGTATCACCATCGGTGACGTTACGCTATACCCAGTGTACACTGACGTCCTCGAAAGTGCTATTGAGATGGTGGATCCCTTCCAGAATCTAGATATCCCTCTAGATCCTAATCTAAAGTTCTTGCTGGACCATAAGCCCAACCACACTATCCAAATGTCAATCAAGAAAGATAACATTTCTGTGGACACATTTAAATACTCTGAGTTAGATACTGACCTTATTGATTGTGTTGACTGGTTCATCCATGTTAAGATTGTTATTGGGTGTGTTATGATAATGATGTTATTATGGTTGATTGTACTAAGCATAAAGTTCAAAACACTTACAGGTACAAAAATATACAAAGATGTTCATTCCGTGCATGAGCCTATGTTAGAAATGATGTGATTGCACAATATGTCTTGTGACTTCCATAGTGCCTACTCATAAGCTAAATTATTTGGCTATGATCTGCACTAAAGGGGGGTTATGTCAGGGTATTTATATCGGCAGACATTTTGTGCTATGATAGAAATACAAAGTGTATATTCTGAAGTCATTGCTAAACAGACCAGACTCCATTTTGTATCTTCAAGCTAACAAAAGAGACACAGAATTTCTTTCCTTTCTCTAAAACTGACCGCTTAGCCAGAGCTGAATGGAATGTGTATATAAACAAACCAAATAGATAAGACATTGAGAATGGGGGTGGACAGACTGTCTAGGTACTAATGGAATAAGAATAAATTCTAAACCCAGACCTGGGTGACAGAGGATTAAATAATTAAATTTTACTTTCGATATTGTACAACGTCCCATTATAGTTTAAGGTGAAACTTAGTTCACAAACTATCAATTTTAGGAATTACTACAGAAAATGGAGACGCATAGTCTGAAGAAATCCTCTTGATCTGACGAGCAAAATTGAGTTATAGCCACCATATAGATAACGTAAATGACGTCAAAAATAGCCACCAGGAAAAGTTAACTCTTTCCTGGATAGGTATGTCTAGTGGGACAATACTGCCATCTAGAGTACAAATATTAAAATGGTTACCTAGAAGGCAACCACACCCCACATTTGTGATTGGCTATCACTTAGAGGAATTTCCCCTTTAAAAAGTTAAGACAAGGGAAGATTCAGAAATTCAAGATTGAGGAGAGAGATCCAGGCAGAATCGGGTGATCAGAGTAACCAAGAAACTCTTACACTCCATGCAGAGAAAGAGACCCATGACACTTAGCCACCTGAGGATATCTGATGAGAAAATATCTAATTAACTGGTAACTATACTGGCATTCAATTAATTAATTAAAATTAATTAAAATTAATAGCATGATATATGACTGAATAATTCACGATCAGATCTCGATTTAGAAATCTTAGCTAAATAATAAATACATAATTAAGCTTTTTATTCTGCAGATAAAAACAATAATAATGTATTTATGTGATTAATCACATATTAGAATATCGTGATATTATCCAGCTATGTTGATTTGCTATAAATAAGATTAAATATCTGTTTAGACAAATTAATAAGATATCAGCTAATATAACATAGTAGATTTCTCTCATTGGATAAAATCAAGGAAATGGTTGATGATTGGTTAAATGTTATTTTATTTAAAATTACATAGGAGTAGATCTTAACTAATTAGGAGGTCTAACCAGCATTGAAAGGGTTACTTCTGCCAGAAAGTTTTTACTGCAGCTCTAAGGAATGCTCTGTCTCCGTAAAGCTCTGTCTCCCTGTGAAACCTTCTTTGTCTCTGTGAAAGGGTCGTAAATCAATCTTGACACCTAATGCTTTAGATTTTAAACTACGTCTTAGTCATTAGGAAATGTTTGTTTTAAATTACCATATTGTATTGCATATTATGTTATGCTGAAATTCCATTGATTATTATCATGCATGTTACTTATATTATTATTATCATTTGAATATAAAAATGCTTATAGACCTGGATATCGCAATGTCAAGGCTGATGCTATCTCCCGACAGTACGAACCTTTAGATTTGATTGCCTCCACTCCTGAACCCATTGTGCCTACATCTAATATAATAGCTGCTACCCGTTACATACCAATCCCAAGCACCCTCTGAGATGCCTGTTGGTAAGCTATACGTGAAAGTGAAAGAGAGTAAAAAGTTATTAGCTTTATTTCACACCACCAAAACTGCTGGTCATCCAGGGGTTACCAAAACATACAAGGGTCTCCTTCAACAGTTTTGGTGGCCCTCACTTAAAAAAGACGTGGTAGATTATGTGCAGGCTTGTCGTGTCTGCACACAGTGTAAGTCCCCTAATGTTAAACCCCTGGGACTCCTAATGCCCCTATCTGTACCCAAGAAACCATGGACACACTTATCCATGGATTTTATTGTGGATCTTCCTTCATCTGATGGACAGACAGTAATTTTGACTGTAACTGATAGGTTCTCAAAAATGGCGCACTTTATTCCACTTAAAAAGCTACCTTCTGCGGTTCAGTTGGCTCAGGTGTTTGCCAAAGAGGTGTTCCGCTTGCATGGTATACCACAGGATATCGTATCAGACAGGGGTCCTCAATTTGTCTCTCGGTTTTGGAGGGGCTTTTGTGCTGAGATGGGGGTCTCCTTGTCGTTTACTTCCTCCTATCATCCACAATCTAATTAAGCTGCCGAACGGGCAAATCAGTATGTGGAGTTGTATTTACGCTGCTTCACGAATGCACACCAGGACAACTGGTCTCATCTCCTTCCCTGGGCTGAATTTGCCAGGAACACTGTGACTCATTCTTCTACTGGCGTAAGTCCTTTTATGGTGGCTTATGGGTTCCAACCCTCTGTCCTTCCCGGTTCTCCGACAAGGGAATGCCCGCTTCGGACGAGCACCTCGCCTCCTTACGGAAGATGTGGGATCAGGTCCATGCTGCTCTCTCTCGTGCTGCGGTTACTCAGAAGAGATTCACTGATTGTCGTAGGTGTGCGGCTCCTTCTTATGCTCCGGGTGATAGGGTTTGGTTGTCCTCTAGGAATCTCCGCCTCAGGGTTCCCTCGATGAAATTCGCGCCCAGGTTCCTTGGTCCCTATAATGTATTGCGTAGGATTAATCCCGTGTCCTACTCCCTGGCATTGCCTCCTTCCATACGTATACCTAACACTTTTCACACCTCCCTTTTGAAGCCCTTGCTCTGTAATCGGTTCTCTGGGTCTCTCAGGCGTTCCGATGCCCTCCGCGCGGTCTCTAGTGACGTGTACGAGGTGGCTGCTCTCCTTGATTCTCGTTTCTCTCGTGGTCGGTTGCAGTATCTGGTTGATTGGAAGGGTTACGGCCCTGAGGAGCGGTCTTGGGTTTCTGTCTCTGATTTGGACCGCCCTCTTTGATCCGCTCCTTTCATGCGCGGTTTCCTTTGAAGCTTTCGGCTTCCCGCCCCTGGGCGGTCCTCAAGAGGGGGGTTATGTCAGGGCGGTCCCCTCTTCCCCTACCTGTCGGCGAGCGGCATCCTCTCTGCTTGACGCGCCGCTCGCGTCCTCCTCCTCTCCTCCCAGCGGCAGCATGTATAACGCTGCACGCTGGGAGCCGGCACATTTATCCGAACGCCGGGGTCACTCACGTGACCCGACGTTAAAGCAACAGCACAATAATCACAGTGGGAGGTATAGATATCCCCCACGTGTGATTGTTAATTCTGATTGGAAGTTATCCAATCAAAATTAAGCACAAGATTTAAATACTTACCTTTCCTGTCTCTCAGTGCCCTGTTGTGGTCTTATGATATCTGTATTGCAATTTGCTTGTGTTTCTCTCTGGTTACTGAATATTTGGCTTGTTATTCCGATTCTCCTGTTTTCTCCATTCCTTTGACCTCGGCTAGTTTCTCGTTCTCCTGTTTTCTGGCTCCCTTTACTTAGCTTGTCTCCTGACTATTCTTAGTGTGCTTAACCCGGCCATTCTAAGGACCGGTATTGCACCCTTTACTATCTGTGACCTGTTAGCGTGTTAGGTTCCTGAATCGTGACATCGGGGTTCTGTGCAGTATGATAGGAATTATGTATTTTTGTGTATTTTTGCTGTTTTTGTGAATAGAGATATTTTCTGTACTTGGAGATAGTTGGTGTGACGAAACCAATCTCGCCACATTGTATTGGAGGAGCCTGGTTGCCTGCCTGCTGCCTTTGGACTATGGCCCTGGGAGATTGGGCCCTTTACAAACAGTATTCGGCCCTAACAGAGTGCATGTCACTCATTCTGGCCCTTTAAATATAGTGGGGCCATTCGGTGCTTGCCCTGTGTGAGCAGTGATACCCCCCAGATGGCTATGCCATGGAGCCTATTCATATAATGAAAGACTATGGGAAAGACTTTGGCTCCATGGCAATTAAACTGTATTTGTGTGGTCTGCGTGCCATTCACCTAATAATGTGCACGCAGACCTGAGCTATCTGGGGATATGTTAAATGTCTGTGTTTAATGTATAAAATGTGACTTTATGTATTTTAAAGAGTTTTATGTTGTTTTGCAACCATGTGGTTAATGGAGTCTGCCTCTAGTCCTGGATAATTAGATCCCTTCTCCAATTATCTCCAGGGCAGAAGGGAGGAAGCCAGGATGCATTGTGGGGATGTTTTACTTTTACTGTTTGAGCCAGGGGGAATAAAAGATACTTTTACTAACTTTTGAACCCCTGGTCTGATTCATGCCATTTTTTAATATGTTGTTCCCCTGAATGGATTGATTGAGGATATGTATTTTTATGTGAATGTGAAGTATGGTTGTAAAGTTATGAAAGTTATGTAAAAGTACATTTTGAACTGTACACATAATGGGATTAAGTGTCACACTAAGGGGAGGGGATGTGTGGGAGGTAACATCTATGTTATTGGTTATTTTATGCCTCCCCCTGGGTGTGGCCTGTATGTGTACTCATGTAATAAAAACCAGGCTGGGTGCCCAGCACCTCAGACCACTGCTTGACCCTCAACACGGAGCCTTGTCTCGTTCTTGGGGGGATTCACTGTATGCTGTTGGAGATTGATTGCTAAGGAGTGTAAGCTGATGTCTGCTTTTCCTATTCATCTGCTAGCAGCTATTCGTGAGGTTCCAGCTGGAGTGCTACCTTATTCACCTATATTCAGTTCGTGAGTTTTGGTGCTTTTACAGTAGCTGTGCCTTTTTGGGAAAAGGGGATTATCGCCTAAACGGATTTTTCCCCTTTTATGCTGAAACGGTCCGTAACAGTTGGCTTACCACACCCAGTTAAGCCAATTATCTCCAGGATAGAGGACTCTGTGGAACAGGTGTGGGCTGGAAAGCCATGCTTCAGTTGGTCACAAAGGACCTCGACCTAACTTTTAAAGCAATGGAAGGAATTGCCTGATTTTTGAGTATGTTTGTATTTGGAGTATGCTGATTCCGAAAATGTAAGTTATGCAAATGTGATGTATACTTTTAAAGTTATGAATATTGTGTAAAACTGTGTATTTTCCTGCAATTGCTGGGAGTGCTTTACTGTAATGTACGTATTTTATTGGTTGTTTTAAAAAAGCCTGTGGGCGGCACTATGTTTGTAAATGGGCATAAAAGCAGAGTGTTTCATTAAAAGTTCAGTTCTTCTTCACCCTCAATCTAGATTCCTGTCTCTTATTGGGGGAATTGCTACATCACTACAAGGGATTGCTATGCTCTGCATGCTGCCTTGGATAATCACTTCTAAGCTCTTTTAAGAGCTTGTCCCTGTCTTGCTCTCGGAAGGAGTCTACGGTGGTTATGGAGTCGGCTGGAGTGCTTGGAGCCCTCAGGAAGCGCTAGGAGCATCCTTCAACTGAGGTACACAGTCGGGGTGCCAGGTGATCCGGTACAGCTTTGTCCCTCCTCCATCTCCCATCAGCCCTTGCTATTGTTAAACCCCATGGCGATCCAACTGTATTTGTGAGATCTCATCGCTTTTCGGATATATTGAGTGCTCACATCCAAGCTATCTGGGGGTAGGTTAAACATTATATTATAAGAGTTATGTATTTTTTATGTGGTGTAACGGCACCCCCAGGCATAAAAGAGGTTAAACCGTCGTTTAGAAGATCTTCCCCTTCCAGAGACACAGGCAAAGCTACCGCAGAACCCCAAACTCCCGAACAGGATACAAAGTAGCACTCCAAACTCCCGAACTGGAACCTCACGAATAGCTGCTAGCAGCTGAACATGAAAAGCACCCAAGCGGCTTACACTTCTGACAATCAGTCTCTAACAGCATACAGTAAATCCCCCCAAAAACGAGACAAAGCTCTATGTTGAGGGTCAAGCAGTGAACAGACAGAGCTGTGGGTTTATTGTTCTTATACACATTCTTACACATTAGTACCACCCACAGCGTTTTGTAAAATAACCAATAAACACGTACAATACACTCAGACACTCCCACACAAAATCCTCCCCTCTGCCTGTGATACAATTACCTTACACAATGGGTTAATGTAATTATCACAGGCAGAGAAATACAGTTTTTCCACATTATTCATAACTTTAAAAGTATGCATCACATTCACATAACTTACATTTTCATAATCAGCATACTCCAAATACAAACATACGGCAAAATCATACAAATTGGTCCAGTGGGTCAAAAGTTAGATCAAAGTCCTTTGTGACCAAATGAAGCATGGCTTTTCTGCCCAAAACCGGTTCCACAGAGTCTTCTATCCTGGAGATAATTGGGAAGTAATCCAATTATCTCCAAGGACAGAGGCAAAACTCCATTGAACACAAGGTAGCAAAAGACAATAAAATACATCAAAATATATAACTGTGCAGCTATTGCATAAAACAGGTACATTCAACATATCCCCATATAGCTTAGATCTGAGCGCAGATTATTACTGAATGGCGCTCAGATCACATACATACATGGAGCCAAAGTCTTTCACATAGTCTTTCGTTATACGAATGTGCTCCATGGCATAGCTATCTGGGGTATCACTGTTCAAATAGGGCAAGTACCGAATGACACGGCTTTCGTGTCTCTGCAGGGGAAAATCAAGCGTTTCAACATGGGGCCATAGTCTAAAGGCAGCAGACGGGCAACCAGTCTCCTCTAATGCACAGTTGCGAGATTGGTCTCGTCACATGTGGTTTTTGACTTTGAGATATTCCCTGTACCTGGAAAGTTAAGTTAGCCCATTGAGTTTGTTAATTGTATCACAGGCAGAGGGGAGAGTTTGTGTACATTATCTGGGAGTGTCTAACTGTACAAGTCTGTCCTGATTGGTTTTGTAACTTTGTATCCTGTGTTCCACAATGTCCACGTGGGTGGTAACTGTAACGGATCACCTAGCACCCCGACTGGGTACCTCCATTGAAGGATGCTCTTAGTGCTTCCTGAGGACTCCAAGCACTCCAGCAGACACCATAACCACTGTAGACTCCTTCAGGTAGCAAAAGAGGAACAAGCTCTTGTAAGCAATTCCTTGTAGCAGATTCCCCCAATAAGAGACAGGACTCTAAATTGAGGGTGAAGTAGAACTGTTTTAATAAGCCTCAAAGGTCTTTCTTTTATGCAAGTTCTTACACAAAGTTACCACCCACATGGTCTTATGGAACAGCCAATCAAACACAATACAATATAGTCAGGCACTCCCAGCTAGGACACACAAACCCCCCCCCCTCTGCCTGTGATATAATTACTGTACACAATGGGTTAAATTAATTATCACAGGCAGGAAAATATACAGTTTCATACAATATTCATAACTTCCAAACCACACATGCAATTCTCCTAAAGTTACATATTATGAATCAGCATACTCCATATACAAACATATGTCAAAATCATACCATTCCCTCCAGTGGTTTAAAAGTTAGGTGGAAGTCATATTTGACCGACTGCAAGCATGGCTTTCCTGCCCAAAAAACGTTCCACAGATTTAGGCTGTGCCGCCGGCCAATTTTCTCCATCCTGGAGATAATTGGCTCAAGTAACTGTAGTAAACTCAATTATCTCCAGGTACGGAAAATATCACTAAGTCACAACTGCAACAAAACACATTAAAATACATAACTAATATTCTATAGAACTGAACCCCCACATGTGACCAGATAGCTTGGATCTGACCGCTCAATATAGCCGAACAGCAATCAGATCCCACGAACACAGTCAAATTGCCATGTGGTTAAACAATAGCAAGGGCTGATGAGAGACCGAGGAGGGACAAAGCAGCCAGTTCCAACTGGTCTGGCAGTGTCCCTGGGACAACGCCCTGCTGGAGAACAATGGGACAGGAAACGGGGGAGGGGAAGAGGCACACATTCCCATGGATTCAAAGGGGCAGAAAAAGTGTCCCAAAATCCAATAAGCCCAAACAGACTTTTTAAATGGCAATACTTCCCAGGAGCCATAGTCACAAGGCAAGAGGCTCCAAAAACCAGTGGCGAGGTCCCTTTCGCCAGAGTAACCTTATGGGAAAAACCTGTATATAAGAGACAATAAACCCTCAGACTGCTGAGTTCCTGTTTTACCCTCAACATAGAGCCTCGTCTCATGTGTGGGGGAAAAGGCTGCATCTACACTGGGGATTGCTATACGCTGTATACTCCCCCCGCTTGTTCCTGCTTCGCTCTCTGAAGGAAGAGAGGTTCACGCACTGGAGCCTGGAGCCTTGTCGTAGGTCCAGTGTGTGTAGGAGACGGCGAGACCCAACCAAGCTGCGGCGGTTTGTGGGGTCTGCAGTGCTTATGGTGTCAAGTGGAGTGCTTTGAGCCCTTGGGAAGCACTAGGAGCATCCATCAACGGAGGTACCCAGTTGGGGTGCCAGGTGATCCGTTACATATGGAACTATTTTTGGCAGGAGCCTCGTGTGCGGTCGGTCAAAAGAAGACTTCCACGAAAATCCTGAACCCCTGACCAATCTGAGTGATTTTTGGATATGTTGCTCACCCAGATCGGGGCTATCAGGTAATATACTTTTTATGGGGTTTATGAGTTTTTGGGGTACTTTCGGGTTGCCTGTTAATTTTGTTATTTTTCGCCTGGAGATAATTTAGTTAATACAGTACTTGACTCAATTATCTCCCAGGCAGAGGGGAGGGATTGTATGAGATGTATGGGAATGTCATGCATTGTAACACTGCTGTTATTGGTCTGTGACTTTGTAAAACAGTCTTGCATCAGGTCCAGGTGGGAGTAACCCTTGCATGGGGATTGTCATAAAAGGCCAAGTTTGGCCTCATTAAAATCAGTTCACTTCACCCTCAACACGCAGCCTTGTCTCGTGATTGTAGGGAACAACTATAACTGCTATAACCACTAGCTCTTATAAGAGCTGTACAGCTATACAGGATTAGTGATGTCGCGAACACAAAATTCTAGGTTCGCGAACAGAGAACGCGAACTTCCGCAAACGTTCGCAAACCGGCGAACCGGGCGAACCGCCATAGACTTCAATGGGCAGTCGGATTTTAAAACCCACAGGGACTCTTTCTGGCCACAATAGTGATGGAAAAGTTGTTTCAAGGGGACTAACACCTGGACTGTGGCATGCCGGAGGGGGATCCATGGCAAAACTCCCATGGAAAATTACACAGTTGATGCAGAGTCTGGTTTTAATACATAACGGGCATAAATCACCTAACATTCCTAAATCACAATGGATATGGATTGACACCTGACATATGACATATTGACACCTCGACATATGGATTGACACCTGTCCTCAGAGACCCTGATACACACTGACACAGAGCAGAATAGGGACTGTTCCCCCTACATAGGGTCACCTGGCAGATATGGATTGACACCTATCCTAAGGATCCCTGATACACACTGACACAGAGCAGAATAGGGACTGCTCCCCTTACATAGGGTCACTTGGCAGATATGGATTGACACCTATCCTAAGGATCCCTGATACACACTGACACAGAGCAGAATAGGGACTGTTCCCCCTACATAGGGTCACTTGGCAAATATGGATTGACACCTGTCCTCAGGGACCCTGATACACACTGACACAGAGCAGAATAGGGACTGTTCCCCCTACATAGGGTCACTTGGCAGATATGGATTGACACCTGTCCTCAGGGACCCTGATACACACTGACACAGAGCAGAATAGGGACTGTTCCCCCTACATAGGGTCACTTGGCAGATATGGATTGACACCTGTCCTCAGAGACCCTGATAAACACTGACACAGAGCAGAATAGGGAATATTCACTAAATGCCAAACATTGTTATACAGGGGAATATTCAGTAAATATAAGGGGATAAGGGGGGGGAACCTACTGTCCTCCCCCCGGCCCCCACCCCTGCGCGGTGGGTGGGGGCCATAAATCACAATGGGGGGGACCTACTGTCCTCCCGCCCTCCCCCACCCGTGAGCGGTGGGTGGGGGCCATAAAAATAATGATGGGGGACCTACTGTATGATGTTGTATCGATCAGGTAGTGTAAGGGTTACGCCCGCTTCACAGTGACAGACCAAACTCCCCGTTTAACGCACCGCAAACAACCGCAAACAGTCCATTTGCACAACCGCAAACTCCCCATTTGCACAAGGTTGGATACCAAGCTAGCCATGTGTGGCGAAACCAACCTCGCCACTGTGAACTGGAGAAGCCTGGTTGCACGCCTCCTACCTGCTGACTATGGCCCCATATATGCTTGTCCTGTTTGAGCGGTGATACCCCAGATAGCTATGCCATGGAGCCCATTCGTATTATGAAAGACTATGGGAAAGACTTTAGCTCCATGGCAATTGAACTGGATGTGTGTGGTCTGAGCACCATTCAATAATGTGCGCTTAGACCTAAGCTATTTGGGGATATGTTGCATGTATATGTTTTATGTAGTAATGGTAACATTGTGTCATTTTATGTCTTTTTGCAACCATGTGCTCAATGGAGTCTGCCTCTATCCCTGGATATAATTGGATTATTTTCCCCATTGTCTCCAGGTTAGAGGGCTCTGTAAACCGGCTTGGGCCAGAAAAGCCATGCTTCATTTGGTTAAATAGGACTTTCCCTTAACTTTTTAACCCCTGGTCTGATTTGTGTCATTTTTTTGTCATGTTGTTCCCCGGAATGGATTAATTGTGAATGTGACAAAATGCCTTTTGTCACTGAGTTCATTGCAGACAAGCTGCCCTTTACCCCTGGCTGTTGGAGGAGCCTGATTGCCAGCCTCTTACCTGTTGACTATGGTCCCTGGGAGATTTGGCCCTTCAGGTGCAACATTTGGGCATATTGGATTTGTATGGTGCTGCTGCTGGCCCTTTAAAAACCATCCGTGGACATATTATGACTTTTAGGAACAATGTCCCTTTAAGACTGTGTAGCAGATTGCATTCAGGCTGTCTTCAATATTATGTATGCTATTATTGTCAGGGTATTTATACAGGGAGTGCAGAATTATTAGGCAAATTAGTATTTTGACCACATCATCCTCTTTATGCATGTTGTCTTACTCCAAGCTGTATAGGCTCGAAAGCCTACTACCAATTAAGCATATTAGGTGATGTGCATCTCTGTAATGAGAAGGGGTGTGGTCTAATGACATCAACACCCTATATCAGGTGTGCATAATTATTAGGCAACTTCCTTTCCTTTGGCAAAATGGGTCAAAAGAAGGACTTGACAGGCTCAGAAAGGTAAAAAATAGTGAGATATCTTGCAGAGGGATGCAGCACTCTTAAAATTGCAAAGCTTCTGAAGCGTGATCATCGAACAATCAAGCGTTTCATTCAAAATAGTCAACAGGGTCGCAAGAAGCGTGTGGAAAAACCAAGGTGCAAAATAACTGGCCATAAACTGAGAAAAGTCAAGCGTGCAGCTGCCAAGATGCCACTTGCCACCAGTTTGGCCATATTTCAGAGCTGCAACATCACTGGAGTGCCCAAAAGCACAAGGTGTGCAATACTCAGAGACATGGCCAAGGTAAGAAAGGCTGAAAGACGACCACCACTGAACAAGACACACAAGCTGAAACGTCAAGACTGGGCCAAGAAATATCTCAAGACTGATTTTTCTAAGGTTTTATGGACTGATGAAATGAGAGTGAGTCTTGATGGGCCAGATGGATGGGCCCGTGGCTGGATTGGTAAAGGGCAGAGAGCTCCAGTCCGACTCAGACGCCAGCAAGGTGGAGGTGGAGTACTGGTTTGGGCTGGTATCATCAAAGATGAGCTTGTGGGGCCTTTTCGGGTTGAGGATGGAGTCAAGCTCAACTCCCAGTCCTACTGCCAGTTTCTGGAAGACACCTTCTTCAAGCAGTGGTACAGGAAGAAGTCTGCATCCTTCAAGAAAAACATGATTTTCATGCAGGACAATGCTCCATCACACGCGTCCAAGTACTCCACAGCGTGGCTGGCAAGAAAGGGTATAAAAGAAGAAAATCTAATGACATGGCCTCCTTGTTCATCTGATCTGAACCCCAATGAGAACCTGTGGTCCATCATCAAATGTGAGATTTACAAGGAGGGAAAACAGTACACCTCTCTGAACAGTGTCTGGGAGGCTGTGGTTGCTTCTGCACGCAATGTTGATGGTGAACAGATCAAAACACTGACAGAATCCATGGATGGCAGGCTTTTGAGTGTCCTTGCAAAGAAATGTGGCTATATTGGTCACTTATTTGTTTTTGTTTTGTTTTTGAATGTCAGAAATGTATATTTGTGAATGTTGAGATGTTATATTGGTTTCACTGGTAAAAATAAATAATTGAAATGGGTATATATATTTGTTTTTTGTTAAGTTGCCTAATAATTATGCACAGTAATAGTCACCTGCACACACAGATATCCCCCTAAAATAGCTAAAACTAAAAACAAACAAAAAACTACTTCCAAAAATATTCAGCTTTGATATTAATGAGTTTTTTGGGTTCATTGAGAACATGGTTGTTGTTCAATAATAAAATTAAACCTCAAAAATACAACTTGTCTAATAATTCTGCACTCCCTGTATCGGCAGACATTTTGTGTTATGATAGAAATTAAAAGTGTATATTCTGAGTGACTCTGAACAGACCAGACTCCATTTTGTTATTTTCAAGTTAACAAAATACATAAGATTTCAATCCCTTCTGTAAAACTGACCGCTTTGCCAGAGCTAAGGAATGTATAGTATAAACAAACCAAGTGATAAGAGACTGTCTAAATTGCTAATGGAATAGAATAAATTCTAAACCCAGACATAGGTGACAGAGAAGATTAAATCATTTAATTTTACTTTCTATATCTAACAAGATCCCATTGTATTGAAGAGGTCAAAAATAGTTTAAGAACTGTCATATTAGAAATTACAGCAGAATTTGGAGACACATAGTCTGAAGAAAATTCAAGGAAAGGCTTTGAATTGAAAGAAAACTTGAGTTATAACAACCATAAAGATAACGAAAATGACGTCAAAATAGCCAACAGGAAAAGTTAACTCTTTCCTGGATAGGTATGTTTAGTGGGATGAGACTGCCATCTATATACCAAATATTAAGTTGCTATCTAGAAGATAAACCACACCCCTAGTGCTTCTATTGGTTTATTAGCCAGTGACGAACAGAGCATCTGGCCCTTTAAAAAGTTAAGACAAAGGGAAGAGAGAGGTAATCAAGGCAGATGCAAGGAGGTATGCAGTAATCAAGAAAATCAAGAGAGGAGGCAGGTGAATGCAGTGGAATGCAGAAAGAGTCGGAAGCAGGCTAATAAAAAGACAGAGAAGGAGATCCTTGACACTTAGCTACCTGAGAACATCTGGTGAGAATATCTATTTATATCTATAATATCTATTTATACTGGCTTCATTTAATTAATTTAAATTAATACAAAAATTTCTAATAGCATGATATATGACTGGATAAATCACGATCAGATTTCGGTATTTAGAAATCTTAGTTAACTAAGAAGTATATATTTATAACCATTCCATGCTGCAGATGGAATTAGGATAAGTGTGTATTTCTGTGACATCTCACATGTTAGCATATCGTGATATTTATCCAGCTGTATTGATTTGCTATAAAATAAGATTAAATATCTGTTTAGGCAAATTAAAAAAAAAATTCAGCTTGTAGAATTTGGTAGATTTCTTATTGGATGGATCCAGGAAGTGACTAATGACTGGTTTAAATGTTATTTTATTTAAAAATTACATAAGAATAGATCTTAATTACTTAGGAGGTCTAGCCAGCATTGAAAGGGTTATTCTAACTGTCAGCTAAAGTTTTTACGACCTTACGCTGCACTCTAAGCAATTCTGTTCTCCGTGTGAAACTTTTTCTTTCTCTCTGTGAAGCCCATCATAAATCTTCTTGACAATTAAGACTGTGTTAGCCATTGGGGGATGTTTTTATATTACCATTTGTATTGCATACTCGTGTTATACTAAAATGTCATTGATCATTGTCACGCATGTTATTATTATTATTATTATTTGAATATAAAAATAAATTGTATCTATTTTTATAACAAATTGTGATTTTCTTTATATGGAATACATGTCACTTACACGATAACGTTCTTTGGGATCTGAGAATTGAAAATAGTGGGCAATTCTCAACTGTTTACTATTATTATCCCATAAATATCCCCACATTATGTGTTCGGTAAATTGTAAATGTGTAGGTTCTATGTGATAAATGTAACAGTATGTATTTTTATGTCTTTTATTGTCCTTTGTCTGCCATGTGGCTAATGGAGTTTTGCCTCTGTCCTTGGAGATAATTGGATTACTTCCAAATTATCTCCAGGATAGAGACTCTGTGGAACTTGTTTTGGGCAGAAAAGCCATGCTTCATTTGGTCACAAAGGACTTTCCCTAAACTTTTGAACCACTGGTTTGATTTGTGCCATTTTTTAATATGTTGTTCCCCTGAATGGATTGATTGTGAATATGTAATTTTTGGAGATTGGATGTATGGTTTTAGAGTTATGAAAGTTGGGTAAAAAGTATGTTTTAACTGTATGTGTAATTGGGTTACCTCCCAGGATAAGGGGAGGGAATCTGTGGGTTGTAACTGAGATGTTATTGGTTGTTTTATACCTCCCTGTGGGCGGTCCTGTATTGGCAAAGATTGTAATAAAAACCAGACTGGGTGTGCCAGCACCTCAGATCATCTTGTACCTTCATGAAGTTTCGGCTCATGTTTGGGGGATTGGAGAACTACACTCTGGGGATTGCTATAATCACTATACTCCCCAGGGTATAATCGCTGAGCTCTGCTAAGAGCTTGTTCCTGTTCCTGCTCTCTGAAATTCGGAGAGGTCCACCTACTGGAAGCTGGACCCTGGTCCCGGGTGGAGTCGGCGAGACCCCAACCAATCTGCGGCGGTGTCGTGGGGTCTGCATTGGTTATGGTGTCAGGCAGAGTTCTTGGAGACCTCAGAAAGCACTAGGAGTATCCGTCAGCGGAGGGTACCCGGTCGGGGTGCCAGCGGTTCCGTTACAGTGGTGGCAGCGGTGGGATGGCGTCCTAGTGCGAGGAGAAGCAGCTCGGAGACACAGTTTGTTTGGAATTACAATTTGAGGGCAACGCTAGTATTCGTACAGCGCCCCTGTTCACAGCAAACATGACTTATCGCTTTGAGGGCGACGCTTACAGGAAGGAGGTAGAGAGGCGGTTAACCAGGTATGGCCCGAATATTTCGGTAGAGAAGCTCCTGGCCACCGTGCACAAGTTGGATGAGGAGAATCGAGCGCATGGGAATTGGAGCTCCGATTTCGGAGATTGGGGCTGTGGCCAATCGGTCTCTCCTCCCTGCAGCAACCAGCATCCCAGGGAGAGGAGATTATCGGTCCCTCGTCCCTGCAGCAACCAGCGTCCCAGGGAGCCGAAGGTGCCGTCCTTCCTCCCCAGCGGCAGTGTGTACCCCAGAGAGCAGAATGTGTCGTCCTTCCTCTCCAGCGGCAGTGCAAGTTCCAGGGAGCCGAAGGTGCCGTCCTTCCTCCCCAGCGGCAGTGTGAGTCCCAGAGAGCAGAAGGTGTCGTCCTTCCTCTCCAGCGGCAGTGTGAGTTCCAGGGAGCTGAAGGTGTCGTCCTTCCTCCCCAGCGGCAGTGTGAGTCCCAGAGAGCAGAAGGTGTCGTCCTTCCTCTCCAGCAGCAGTGTGAGTTCCAGGGAGCTGAAGGTGTCGTCCTTCTTCCCCAGCGGCAGTGTGAGTCCCAGAGAGCAGAAGGTGTCGTCCTTCCTCTCCAGCGGCAGTGTGAGTTCCAGAGAGCAGAAGGTGTCGTCCTTCCTCCCCAGCGGCAGTGTGAGTCCCAGAGAGCAGAAGGTGTCGTCCTTCCTCTCCAGCGGCAGGGTGAGTTCCAGGGAGCTGAAGGTGTCGTCCTTCCCCCCACCAGTGTGAGTCCCAGAGAGCAGAGGGTGTCGGCCTTCCTCTCCAGCGGCAGTGTGAGTTCCAGGGAGCCAAAGGTGCCGTCCTTCCTCCCCAGCGGCAGTGTGAGTTCCAGGGAGCCAAAAGTATTGTCCTTACTCCCCAGCGGCAGAGTGAGTTCCAGGGGGAGGAGGCAACCGGTCTTCCTTCCCAGTGGCAACTTACCCCACAAAGGGGAGACCTTAATCCCCCAGAAGGTACAGATGAGACTGTAGTCTATGCACCCGACATACAGGGATGCTGGACGGTCTATCCAGATCCCCAACTACCCTCACAAGAACACCGGGCGGAAGAGGTAAGCGATGTCTCTCCTCCCCAACCAAGTTGCGTCCAGGCTACCCCAGCAGAAGTGCTGGCATCGGGGCAGAGTGCAGTTGGCCTCTGCCCCCCCCCCAGTCTCCACAGCGTGTTGCCCAGCAGCACCAGAGAAACCACCAGGTGCAGTAAATGTGTGTTGTGGGTGGGCTACTCATGTACTTGTTCACTGTGGGTGGGTTTATCGACTAACTCAGGCACTGACCGAGAGGTCAGGTACCTGGTTAGTCTCCCCCAAGGGGAGATGTGTGACAAAATGCCTTTTGTCACTGGGTTTATTGGTGACAAGCTGCCCTTTACCTCTGGCTGTTGGAGGAGCCTGATTGCCAGCCTCTTACCTGTTGACTATGGTCCCTGGAAGATTTGGCCCTTCAGGTGCAACATTTGGGCATATTGGATTTGTATGGTGCTGCTGCTGGCCCTTTAGAAACCATCCGTGGAAATATTATGACTTTTAGGAACAATGTCCCTTTAAGACTGTGTAGCAGATGGCATTCAGGCTGTCTTCAATATTATGTATGCTATCATGTGTTCGGTAAATTGTAAATGTGTAGGTTCTATGTGACAAATGTAACAGTATGTATTTTTATGTCTTTTATTGTCCTTTGTCTGCCATGTGGCTATTGGAGTTTTCCCTCTGTCCTTGGAGATAATTGGATTACTTCCCAATTATCTCCAGGATAGAGACTCTGTGGAACTTGTTTTGGGCAGAAAAGCCATGCTTCATTTGGTCACAAAGGACTTTCCCTAAACTTTTGAACCACTGGTCTGATTTGTGCCATTTTTTAATATGTTGTTCCCCTGAATGGATTGATTGTGAATATGTTTTTATGGAGATTGGATGTATGGTTATGAAAGTCGGAGTTATGAAAGTCGGGTAAAAAGTATGTTTTAACTGTATGTGTAATTGGGTTACCTCCCAGGATAAGGGGAGGGAATCTGTGGGTTGTAACTGAGATGTTATTGGTTGTTTTATACCTCTCTGTGGGCGGTCCTGTATTGGTAAAGATTGTAATAAAAACCAGACTGGGTGTGCCAGCACCTCAGATCATCTTGTACCTTAATGAAGTTTCGGCTCTTGTTTGGGGGATTGGAGAACTACACTCTGGGGATTGCTATAATCACTATACTCCCCAGGGTATAATCGCTGAGCTCTGCTAAGAGCTTGTTCCTGTTCCTGCTCTCTGGAATTCGGAGAGGTCCACCTACTGGAAGCTGGACCCTGGTCTTGCGTCCAGAGTGGGTGGGGTCGGCGAGACCCCAACCAAGCTGCGGCGGTTCTTGGGATCTGCAGTGGTTATGGTGTCAGGCAGAGTGCTTGGAGACCTCGGAAAGCACTAGGAGCATCCGTCAGCGGAGGGTACCCGGTCGGGGTGCCAGCGGTTCCATTACAGTGAATATGTAGTTTTTATGTGAATGTGATTTATAGTCTTAAAGTTATAGCATATTTGTAAAAACTGTATTTCTCTGTCTGTGATAATTAAATTTCCCATTGTGTAAGATAATTGTATCACAGGCAGAGGGAAGGACTTATCTGTGGGATGTAACCATTGTGTGATTGGTGTATTGTAAATCCCTCCCTTGCATGGGAGAATCCTTTATAAGACAGTGTGTGAATAAATCAGTGTTGTTCCTGTTTAACCCTCAAAGTGAAGTGTCGTCTCATTCTTGGGGGGAATTTGACTGTATGCCGATTGCCAGGAGTGTAAGCTGTTCGTAGGGCTTTTCCTGTTCGGCTGCTTCCAGGGTTCGTGTGTTTCCTGTTCGGGAGTTGGGGATTCGTACAGTTTGGAGTTTGGGAGATGGGTGATTTCAGTAGCTGATGGTCTATCTGGAAGGGGATTATTGCCTAAACGGTTTTTATCCCCTAGTGAGCGAAACGGTCCGTTACAATTGGTGGCAAGCGGCGGGATCGTTCCTAAAACCAGAAGGACAACTACAGGTAACACCATCCCCTGGATTTACAAACTGAGGGCAACGTTAGTACCCGTACAGCGACCCTATCTAAAAAAAAAGGAACCAACTTCAGCAGAGCAAGCATGGCGTATGACTACACTCAGGAGGAGTTTGACAGAGAGGTTAATGAGGTGCTGTCTGTCTATGGACCCAACCCCCCCGGAGAGAGCCGTGCAGCTCGCCAGGAAACTAGTAGGAGAGTACCTGCAATCCCTAACAGATTTGGCCAAAAAGGAGTCCCAGGGAGCCAAAGGTGTCGTCCTTCCTCCCCAGCGGCAGAGTGAGTCCCAGGGAGCCGAAGGTGTCGTCCTTCCTCCCCAGCAGCAGTGTGTGTCCCTAGAAGAGGAGACAGTGGGTCCCTCTTCCCAGCAGTCCAGTGAGTTACAGGGAGCTGAAGGTGTCATCCTTCCTCCCCAGCGGCTGAGTAAATCCCAGGGAGCTGAAGGTGCCGTCCTTCCTCCCCAGCGGCAGATTGTATCCCAGGGAGCAGAAGGTGTCCTCCTTCCTCCCCAGCGGCAGTGTGTATACCAGGGAGCTGAAGGTGCCGTCCTTCCTCCCCAGTGGCAGATTGTATCCCAGGGAGCAGAAGGTGCCGTCCTTCCTCCCCAGCGGCAGTGTGTATCCCAGGGAGCAGAAGGTGCCGTCCTTCCTCCCTAGGGGCAATGTGTGTCCCAGGAAGCTGCAGGTGTCGTCCTTCCTCCCCAGCGGCAGTGTGCATCCCAGGGAGCTGAAGGTACCGTCCTTCCTCCCCAGCGGCAGTGTGTATCCCAGGGAGCAGAAGGTGCTGTCCTTCCTCCCCAGCGGCAGTGTGTATCCCAGGGAGCAGAAGGTGCCGTCCTACCTCCCCAGCGGCAGTGTGTGTCACAGGAAGCTGAAGGTGCCGTCCTTCTTCCCCAGCGGCAGTGTGTACTCCAGGGAGCTGAAGGTGTCGTCCTTCCTCCCCAGGGGCAGTGTGTACCCCAGGGAGCTGAAGGTGCCATCCTTCCTCCCCAGCGGCAGAGTGTCCTGCAGGGAGCAGAGACCGTCAGTCTCGCACCCCAGCAGCAGGACAAAATAATGAAAGGGGAGACAGCTGGTCCCCCTCTCCACCAGCAGAGAGAGTGTCAGGGGCAGTTTACAGTTCCAAGAGAGGAGCTTGTTACACCCCCTCTCCAGCGGCAGTCTACAGTTCAGAGAGAGGAGCTTGTTACACCCTCTCTCCAGCGGCAGCCTAACCCAGCAAGGGGAGATGTTACATCCCCCAACGATGCAGAGGGGACCGTATTCTCTGCACTTGCGACACCAGGGGTAAGGACTCTCGGTCTTGTCCCCCAGCCACAGAGTGGTGTATCCAGAGGGGAGACAGTCGGTCTCTCCCTCCCACAACCAGGCTACTTTCGTGGTAGTGCTGGCACAAGGGCAGAGTACCGCTGGTCTCTGCCCCCTCAGCAACCCACCAAGGCAGTCTACCCGCCCCCCGCACAGTCGTGGTGAGGCACCTGGACATGGACAAGTTGCTACGTTATCCAGGTGTAGTAACCAGTTATTGTGGGTGGGCTGTACTGCTGTTTGTGTTTCGTGGGTGGGCTGCTGGACTAACCAGGGCACTGACCGGCAGGAGGTCAGATACCCTGTTAGTCTAGTTGGTAAAGGGGAGAAATGTGGCGAAACCAACCTCGCCACTGTGAACTGGAGAAGCCTGGTTGCCTGCCTCCTACCTGCTGACTATGGCCCCATGTATGCTTGTCCTGTTTGAGCGGTGATACCCCAGATAGATATGCCATGGAGCCCATTCGTATTATGAAAGACTATGGGAAAGACTTTAGCTCCATGGCAATTGAACTGGATGTGTGTGGTCTGAGCGCCATTCAATAATGTGCGCTCAGACCTAAGCTATCTGGGGATATGTTGCATGTATATGTTTTATGTAGTAATGGTAACATTGTGTAATTTTATGTCCTTTTGCAACCATGTGCTCAATGGAGTCTGCCTCTATCCCTGGATATAATTGGATTATTTTCCCCATTGTCTCCAGGATAGAGGGCTCTGTAAACCGGCTTGGGCCAGAAAAGCTATGCTTCATTTGGTCAAATAGGACTTTTCCTTAACGTTTTAACCCCTGGTCTGATTCGTGTCATTTTTTAATATGTTGTTCCCCGGAATGGATTGATTATGAATATGTCGGGGTGCCAGCGGTTCCGTTACAGTGAATATGTAGTTTTTATGTGAATGTGATTTATAGTTTTAAAGTTATAGCATATTTGTAAAAACTGTATTTCTCTGTCTGTGATAATTAAATTTCCCATTGTGTAAGATAATTGTATCACAGGCAGAGGGAAGGACTTATCTGTGGGATGTAACCATTGTGTGATTGGTGTATTGTAAATCCCTCCCTTGCATGGGAGAATCCTTTATAAGACAGTGTGTGAATAAATCAGTGTTGTTCCTGTTTAACCCTCAAAGTGAAGTGTCGTCTCATTCTTGGGGGGAATTTGACTGTATGCCGATTGCCAGGAGTGTAAGCTGTTCGTAGGGCTTTTCCTGTTCGGCTGCTTCCAGGGTTCGTGTGTTTCCTGTTCGGGAGTTGGGGATTTGTACAGTTTGGAGTTTGGGAGATGGGTGATTGCAGTAGCTGATGGTCTATCTGGAAGGGGATTATCGCCTAAACGTTTTTTATCCCCTTGTGAGTGAAACGGTCTGTTACACCATGTCCGTTCCTTGTCCTCACTGATGTCATTGAAGGTCTCTTCCTCCACCCAGCCACGTACAACACCAAGGGTCCCTGAAAGTATGCTAATAAACTGAAAAAAGAAAAAATCTCCCAAGAAGGAGATCTAAAACTGGCATAGGAAAAGGTTAGACAACTATAATAAAGTAATACCTACAAATCCTAGTGAGCATAGGTGTATAATAGAGGGAGAAAGGGAAAGCAGAGTAATGCTTCCTAATACAGTGGTTAGTACCCTTTGTTAAAGTAAATTGAGTAATGGACAAAAGTCTTTATTGTATCATTTATAAATAACAAAGGGATACTATACTCATTCCCCTATAGTGGCTAATTGTGTAATAATGGTAATACTATTACCTATTATATAATATTGGCAGGGGTAAGGAAATTCCCTCTAAATACATGGGTATAGGCAGAGAGTATGGAGACCGGAGTGATAAAGTGTCAATAAGGTGATATAAAGTTAAATGTATCACAGACACACAGCCACCCTTTCTCTTAGCTAGTTTCCAGAAATGCTGGATAGGTAGAAGGGCTATAAAGACTCAGAGAGGTCTAAGAAGAATGCTCTAAACTAGCCCTAATCTCCTTAAACACCTTCAAGGGTGTTCTAAGCTAAAGCTCAATCTAAACGTTTAGATGACTGCCTGATTTCCCATCACAGATGCTGGCTAGAAATAACACTGCCCATAGTGCAGTAAAGTGTCCCTAGTGAAGTGAAAAAGAGAATAACGAGCTGGCGCCCAAGAGAATAACGAGCTGGCGCCCTATCAGGGGACGTGTATATGGCATCAATTTTAGGAACCGGGAGATGGAAAAAGATGCTTGGTCGGTCCTCTTACTTCAAATTTGGGGCACTGCGCGTGCGATCTAATGTGCCACCAGATAGGAGTGGTGTGTTAAGTAGTACTATTCCTATCAGTTTAATCCCTGTTATGTGCCTTTTTTTTGGTTTGGTTTTTGAAGCCACAGTGCAGCACCAGAGGCCCGAAAAATTAGGCATGTACACATGCCTGAAAAATGAGGTATTGTTGCAGCCGCTGCTGTAGCAGCGGCCAGAAAAATTGATGTTTGTTTCCCAGGCAGAAAGTGCCCTAAAACATTGCGGCTTGAACCCTAGTTGGTGGCGGATAAGTCACGCAAGTCAACCGGCATTCAGAGCTAAAATACAGCAGCGTGTGGACCATTTTTAGCCCAAGGCAGCTCATCTCATCAGGTCTTTTTTAGTCGAATGTATCGCCCACTGTCAGTCCCTTCAGGATCCATCCCTCATTCATCTTAATAAAGGTGAAGTAATCTAGACTTTTTTGACCTAGGCGACTTCTCTTCTCAGTGACAATACCTCCTGCTGCACTGAAGGTCCTTTCTGACAGGACACTTGAAGCGGGGCAGGCCAGAAGTTCTATCGCAAATTGGGATAGCTCAGGCCACAGGTCAAGCCTGCACACCCAGTAGTGAAGGGGTTCATCGCTCCTCAGAGTGTCGATATCTGCAGTTAAGGCGAGGTAGTCTGCTACCTGTCGGTCGAGTCGTTCTCTGAGGGTGGATCCCGAAGGGCTGTGGCGATGCATAGGACTTAAAAAGCTCGGCATGTCCTCCATCAACAACACATCTGTAAAGCGTCCTGTCCTTGCCGGCGTGGTCATGGGAGGAGGAGGATTACTTTTCACTGTAAGCTAATAGCAGTCAGTGTCCTTCAAGCAGGTGTCAGGCCTTCAGCGTGTACTCTGCCAACTTCTGCCAGTCCACTTTGCCACTCATATCTGGTGTCACAATAGCGTGCCTTTAAAAAGAAAAACTTTTTTCACTGTAAGCTAATAGCAGTCAGTGCCCTTCAAGCGGGTGTCAGGCCTTCAGCGTGAACTCTGCCAACCTCTGCCAGTGTACTTTGCCACTCATATCTGGTGTCACAATAGCGTGCCTTTAAAAAGAAAAAAAGTTTTTCACTGTAAGCTAATAGCAGTCAGTGTCCTTCAAGCGGGCGTCAGGCCTTCAGCATGTACTCTGCCAACCTCTGCCAGTGTACTTTGCCACTCATATCTGGTGTCACAATAGCGTGCCTAACACCGCTCAAAAGTTACCTTCCACGGTACTTCAGCTATTTGAACGGGAGTCGAACGGCGTTCGGTGAGTCGAAGCACACGAACAAGGGACACACATTGACTATGTTCATTCACCATTACGTTCGGCAATTCGACGGTTTGAAATAGACCGGCCGCACAGCCTAATTCTCTGGGACCGTTTTGGGCATGAAACCATGTGTGCGGTCAGTCAAAAATAGACTTTTTGGATATGTTGTTCACCCAGGACTCAGGGCTATAATAGGATGTGACTTTTATGAGGATATGTTGTGTTTTGGGGTACTTATTTGACTTTGTAAAAATTTTTTTTTTGGCCTGGAGATAATTGAGTTACATGCAGTACTTCATTCAATTATCTCATAGGCAGAGGGGAGGGATTGTATGTGTGTAATGGGAGTGCTGTACAGTTAATTACTGTTCCTATTGGGTTATTCCCTTTGTGTCCCTGTGTCCAACAAGGTCCACCTGGGTGTCACCCTTGTTGGAAAACTTGCATAAAAGGCCAGTGTGCCTCCATTAACCCCGTAAGGACACAACTTCTGGAATATTTCCGTCATGTGTCCTTTAGGGGTTAAAATTCAGTTCCTGCTTAACCCTCAACACGTAGCTTGGTCTATTGATTGGAGGGGAACTGCTATATTCACACTGGAGATTGCTATACTCCCTGGGTTCTAATCACTAGCTCTTGTAAGAGCTGTTCCTGCTACGCTCTCTGAAGTAGGAGAGGTCTTTCCCACATGGTCCTGGATATCCGAGGTTGGTCCAGGGTGGGAGGAAGACGGCGAGATCCCAGCTAAGCTACGGCGGTTGTGGAGTCTGCGGTGCTTACAATCCTCAGCGTCAGCTAGGAAGCATCTGTTGGCAGAGGTGCCTAGTCAGGGTGCCAGGTGATCCGTTACATAACTCTTCGCCTTTAAATTAATCATTGGGAATAGCGCCAATAAAATATACATTTCTGATATTTTAATAAAGAGGATTCATTTTAATAATTTTTATAAAAATATTTTTAATTAAAATTAATTAATAATAATTAATTCACATAAATATCCTCACACTCCTGCCCTCCATAAGATTTAAACTACTCTTGTAGTTTCCTTACTGGGACTCTGTTTTGCAGAACATGCAGTATCCGTATTTCCTCATTTGTAAGTTTTATAACTTGTATAAAAAATAAAAATGTGTGAGGGTGGGGAGGGTCACATAATGCTTGTTTAAGTTTAGCTATAGTTTCTTGGTTTAGAAATTAGTTTTCTCTTGTAGGGCATTAAGGTAGTTTTTCGTAGGGTTGGTACCTCCCTTAAAAGTCATACTTGTGGTTTTATGGCCCTGGCTATCTGTTACAAGCCACTGGGTCTCACCAGTGAGCTGAAATTAAGGATTTATTTTGTGTTTTTCTCCTAGTTTTTACTTCTCTCACTTATGCTTGTTTAGTCCTGCTTGAAAGTCCTTTTCTGTACTTTCATCTAGCTCTCCTCGTCTTGTTCCTTTATTGTCTATTCTTTTTTTCAATAAGTCAACATACCAGAGCACCACTTTTCTAGTCTGTTGGTTACAAAATATGCAGGTAGCTTATGAATGGCAGACAACCCTTGCTCATATGGTTGTTTTACTATGTCTTGTTGCCTAGTTTGATTAGACAAGCTCCATATATTTTTAACTGGTTAGACTTTCCATGTGTAGTGTAACAAAACCCTACCTTATGCCTAGGAACATCTGCTATTACCGGCCCTTTAAGAGCCAGCCGGGCCCCTACACAGGAACAGAGACATGGGATTATAACGATATATATTGTTTATCCAGTAAAAGATATCAAACTGGATATAAATTGAAGAGGGTTACCTGCTTTCATGGGGATTCTTCTTTAAAGCAGCTCGTGCCTTTTAAAACATTCGCTTAATTGTAAGACCCAGACGGGATGGACCCAGCATTCATCATACGAATGCAAACTACCGAACACCGGACCATCCTGCTACCTAGTTATGTGGTAATTTACCTCCCTGATCGGCACATCCAGTCTTTATGGGAAACGCACGAACGCTTTGTTTAAGTTCCTGGGTGGCCGCCATTTCGGGACTATTACACGTGGCCGCGGCCATCTTAACTCCCGAACAGCGGTGTTTTGCCGTCGAGTGTCTGGAACTAAAATCGGTCACTCGAGTAGGCGAACTCCGCTGAGACCTCCATAGCACCGGAAATTCGTGCGAAAACTACCGACCGCCCTGCCGTTCGATAGAAAGACTAAGCAGCATATGGGGATTCTGACGAACACCAAGATACCCACGAATGGCAAGCTTTTCGGGACTTTTTAACGCACGAACGAGGACCGACCGCAAGGCCAAAATTTATGAAACTATTTTCGGCTAGTGTGCCTGTGCGGTCGGTCAAAACTTTAAAGCTCCATAACTCCCGAACCTGTTAACCGAATGTGATGATTTTTAAATATGTTGCTCCCCCAGATCAGGGCTATCTGGGGATACTGGATTTATGAATGTACCCCAGATATTTGGGGTACATCCAAAACTAGGGTAAAAATGTATCCTTGTTAATTATGTTAAAGGTTTATCTGAGGGGAGGAGATGTGTGGGTTGTACCTTATATGTTATTGGTTACTATGTTAATTATGTAGGTGTCTCCCTTGCATGGGCAGCATCACATAAAAGGAGAATGCATGCCATTAAAATTCAGTTCTTCTTGACTGCTCAAAACGTAGCCTTGATTTACAGCATAACCACCTGGCTCTTTTAATAGCTCTGCCTGACTCTTTACTTGGATCTCGTGAATGGGAATAAGCAACTCCACTACTACACAGCGACTTGCCGGGAATAAGGACGTCTCCAACGGCTGATACCCTCTTACTACCTGGGTACCCGTTACATTTAGATACCCATTGAGTAACATATTCAATTACTATGTTCAATATTGATTTTTGTATGTTCAATTCTTGACAATAAACAATGTTGAAAGATGTGGCGAAACCAACCTTGCCACTGGGCATTGGAGAAGCCTGTTTGCCCGCCTCCTGACTACGGCCCCTGGGAGATTTGACCCTTTAAATACAGTATATGGGCATATTGTATTTTAGTGTGCTGCTGCTGGTCCTTTAAGAACAATCTGGGAACATACTGTGACTTTTGGGAACAATGCCCCTTTAAGACTATGGCCCTTGGAAGATATTCAAAAACACACTGTGTGCTGGCACTCAATTACGCAAGGTGCAGGTATTCGAGGCTTAACCCCACAACAACCTCCTAATCATAATCATAAACAAATATGAATACCGCACTCAAAAAGACCTTTGGGCAATAAAGCTTATTGCTAATCACGCTTTTAATTCAAAATATTTATTGTGTAAGTTTTAAATAAATTCATAAAGGTAATAGTATATCCTCATAGTGACACTCATTTCAAACTATTTACATATATACACACACACAGGACCCTCCTTCGTCTGTAATAAAGTTCATAGTATATACACGTCAATGTACAATAGGTAATGATCCAAAAAAACTAAGAAAAAATATAAGAAAAAATTATGAAAATGATGAATAATAAAAAAGGAGAAACAAAATGAAAAAATGAAAAAATAGAAAAAATCTAAAAAGTAGAAAAAAATAGAAAAAAGTAGTGATGAAACGAAAAATTGATGAAACAATCAAAATAGAGAAAAAAATAGAAAAAAATAGAAAAAATAATGCAGTCCTAACAAGATAGTAGTCCAGAATATAGTGCACTATATATATCACTTTATAATGGATGGATCTCACCAATGTGTCAGTAGCTGTATGGTGTCCGTGGTAGGAGGATGCTGTAGATTGCAGATAGTAATGTCCTGAAAGGGGATGAAAAAAAGGTGTTGAAAGTTTCCTGTTCGATGCACAGTAATCACTCCGGCATCAGTGGTCAGCCAGTCAGGTCACTAGGTACTCCTTTGAATGTACTGCTGTGTGATCCGGTCAGATAGGCAGGTCACTGGGTAATCTTTGAATGGGCGGGTAATCCTGTGGATGGGTTTGAATGGGCTGCGCGCTCGGGACGTACGTGTCCCTTCGATGGCCCCTGTTCTCTCCGTCCTATTGAGAATGCAGGTATAATGGTTTATATGTGTTTGAAATTGGCGGCTAATTTCCGCCGCGTCCATCCCATGGACCTACTTCCGCATTCTGACGTCAGCGTGCGTCATGCGTCATGCGTCATGCGTTTTTTCCAAAACAAACTTTATTGTCCATAACTTTTATACACATATAAACCCCATAGTACTTAAAACCACCATGCAAATAGCTTTATACTGAATGACTCCACATAATGTTTTATATACAATAGAGAAAGCATCTAGGGGGAGCCTAAATGGTAAATACATTTTAGTCAAATTGAACAGTTTATACATTTTAGTGGTAATCTATGTACAGAGGACAAAATAACTTAATGAGGGAAAGCAGAGAACAGACTGTAATGCAATATTTAGCTAAACAGCATATCTAAATGGCACCATAACCACAACCAATAGCTTCAAAATAAAATAAAAATAAAGATAGTATAGATTAATAAAGAACACAAAAAAATGATAACAGAAAAAATGGAAAAAGGTATTTAATAATAAAGAGCAGAAAGAATTCTTTCCAAGTAGTCTCTCTAACTGTTAACCACTAATTTTAAAGCTCACCTGTAACAGATGATCAAGGGTGAGAAACTGCAAAGACTCTGTAGATATAAGCCAGTTAAACCACCAGCTATATAAGAGAAAAAATTTATAAGAGAAAAAATTATAAGTAAAAATAAAAAATTATAAGTAAAAATATATATATATTGGAAGAAAAAACGTATATACACTAAAGTATGAGTATGCAACTCACCTGTCTCACAATGCCCCACAGTGCCCCCGGGCCATGTGTGTGAGGGACCCTGTGTTGTTGGCAGGTAGCGGACCCAATTGGGGTCAAAGTGTTGGCAGGAAAGGGCATCGGACCATGATTGGTCTAGGAGAGCCTCTGTAAGGAGCACAAAATCATAGAGCAGACAAACGTGAAAATATGAACGTCTTATAAGAAATGTTTGAGATCGTAATCTTCATTAAGTCCTAATGGTGACAGAGTCTCCAAGGTACTTATCCATTTGGTTTCTCTCTGAAGTAAGAGCTTCTGTCTGTCTCCCCCCCTACGTAGGGGTGGGATTCGGTCTAAGATTTGAAACCTCAATTGGTTCACATTATGACCATGCATTTTAAAATGCCTGGGTACCGGAGCCTCCACTCTATTATGTTGTAATGCTGCCCTAATGCTCCTTTTATGCTCCCCTATCCGCTCTTTCACTGGCCTGATGGTCTCCCCCACATATAAGAGTCCACAGGGACACTTAAGAGCATATACGACAAAGTCTGAGTTGCATGTAAAAAAATCTTTAACATAAAATTTTTTACCCGACCTGGGATGAACAAAATATTCCCCCTTAATCACGCTGTTGCAGTGTGAGCAGTTAAGGCATGGAAAGGTACCCTTCTTGGGTTCAGAAAAGAACCTAGTTTGTCTCTTAGAGCTGCCAATATCTTGGAAGATATTGCCTGTTAAAGACTATTTTAGCAGATTGGATTTTAAAAGACTTGCTACCTCTTTAAATTGTATTGGAGCAGTTCTGCAGCTTTAAATTGGCACTTCGGATGCAGCCGAAGTGGCCGCCATTCGACAAACGAACACGTGGCAGTGGCCATCTTTGTTCATTCGAACGAGGTAAGCGGCATGTGTAGCCAAATCCATGGAACTGAAATCGGCTACACATTTCAACGAACACCGCTTACCCTTACCTTCTCCTACACTCCGTTTTCAGCTGCAGAGACTAAGTCCCGTTCGGCAGTTTGAACTCACTGCTATACTAAGCTAAATGCACGAATGGCCCCGTTTGTGAATTTGAATGGGACTTAGTCATTTTTCTGTGTAAAACAGACCGACCGCACAGCCCAAATCTATGGAACTGTTTTGGGCAGGAATGTCCCTGCGGTCGGTCACAAAGGACTTCCAGCTAACTTTTGAACTAATGGAAGGATTTGCATGATTTTTGAGTATGTTTATATTTCAAGTACGCTGATTAATAATATGTAATTTTTATGAAGATTGGATGTATATTTGTAAAGTTATAGTACATATATAAAAACTGTATTTTTCCTGCTTCTGATAATTATGTTAACCATTGTGTACCATAATTAGATCACAGGCAGAGGGGAGGATTTTGTATGTAATTGCTGGGAGTGTTTTCTGTAATGTACGTGTGTTATTGGTTGCTCTGTAAAACCCTGTGGGCAGTACTAAGTTTGTGGATTGGGAATAAAAGAGGCTGTATGTTCCAGTACAGTTAGTTCTGCTTGACCTCAAAACGAAGTGTTGTCTCGTTATTGGGGGAATTGGATTGTATGCGGGTTGCCAGGAGTGTAAGCTGATTGTACGCTTTTCCTGTTCAGCTGTTTACAGGATTCATATGCTTGAGAGCATTCGTATGCTTCTCCGGTTCGGTGGTTGTGGTGTCTGCTGCAGTGCTTGGAGTCCTTAGGAAGCACTAGGAACATCCTTCAACGGAGGTACCCAGTCGGGGTGCCCGTCGATCCGTTACAAAAGAAAACCATAAAAAAAAAAAAAAAAAAGTTATGCTCTTGCTAAAACAGCCCTGCATATGTATTAAAAAAAAAATAAGGTGCGCTGTAACTTTAAATGACTTATATGTGTACAATATAAAATATAGTCCTCAATACTATATTATAAAGTGCATGTGCAATGTGCAACACGTGAAAAATCCAATAGGGGAAAAAAATTACATTACAATTACAATTCATATCAAATTACAATTCATACCACCACTGGCGTGGATCACCCCTCAGGGTAACATAAATATGTAAAGTAAACACAAAAAACACAGATCATAGGGTAATATGACTATAAAATGGTATACAATAGAGTAGGGGGATTAATCTCACTTACAAAGGTAGAGCAGTAAAAGTCTGCTCTAACTATAATGGCAGAAGTCCTCTTATCTCAGGACTTAGAGACCTTGTATAATCAGGACAGCAGTTAGATCCTTCTGAAGCACTTTATTGATAAATAAAATAATTCACACAAAGTGATAAAATGGTAAAAAGCTTCTTTGTCACCCGTCCAGAAGATACTCCATACAAAAGCGGTCGCGATACATAAAGCTGGAATCCGCCGGTTATTGAATTGTGCCGCCGCAAGTAGATACTTCCGGGTTTCGGAGCGATCACGTGGTGACGTCGTGTGTGATGACGCGTTTCGCCCAATCGGCTTCCTCAGATCACGTACTGGATCATGCTGTCCTGTTGGTTTTTATGCCAGCCACTCTGGGCGTAAACTTTATAGAGTGAGAGTCTATTGGTCCTATAACACCCAATACCTCCATACGTAAAAGTCCAATCTTTGTATTTAGGCATATCACCTAAATGGAATATTCAGATGGAGGAGAAACAACAAAGCTAATAGTACTAACAAGCATGTAAAATCATTACCATACATATCTATATCTAAAAAGCCTAAAACAAATTTATATATATCTTCATACCAGATGTAATAGCAGCTATATGAGATGTCCCACATCCTACTAATAGATTTAAAGAGACATATACAGACAGAACAATTAGTGCAAATAAAGAGAAAGTTAAAACATTTACAGAAAGTTAAAAAGATCAAATTCAATGTTAAGACCCATTGGTTCTAGAGTTCCCAATTTGTGGACCCATTTCATTTCCTCTCTACCTATGTGCTGTATGTGGTCACCTCCGACCAGGATTTTTTAACCTCTTTTATCCCGACAAAGGTTAATCCACTTGGATCTCTGTTGTGATATTTTTTTAAAATGAGCAGACACACTGTGTAACTCAAAACCTTTGCGTATATTGTTAACATGTTCATAGATTCTTTTGTGTAGCGGACGGATCGTTCTCCCTACATACTGAAGTCCACATGGGCAGATTAGCAGATATATAATATTCTTACTAAAACAGGTAATAAAATCCCTAATGTTAAACTCGTAGTCTGAATGTTTACTTTTAAATTTGTTAGTACCTTTTAGGGTCCTATTTACGCTACACTTACATCCCACACATGTTCCGCATGAATAAAAGCCTTTTTTGTTACTACTTAGAAATCTATCAGTTCCATATATATTTTTTTATCTCCTAATTGGCGGTGACATTCTTTTAGATAGTCTAATGTGTTTTGAATAACTATACTCCCGCCTTTATCCGCTGGTTTTATGATGATCTCTTTATTGCTTCTCAATTGTTGTAAGGCTCTATATTCATTAGGGTTTAGATTACCTTGGGATTTTTTCTTGCAGTTATCTTTATTTAATTTGTCAAAATCTTCAATAACAGATTTCTCGAACATGTCAATAGCACTAGTTCTGTAGTTTCTTGGATAAAAGTGTGACCTATTTTTTAACGTAGTATGGTTATCACATTTTTTGGTGTCTGCAAATTTATTTATTTCAAAGAATCTTTTTATTGTGAGAGTTCTGGAATATTTAAGTATATCTATATACGCAGAGAAGGAATTGAAGTTTTTACTGGGGGCAAATTTTAAACCTTTATTAAGAATTTGAATTTCATCTTTGTTTGGTACAAATTTTGATAGGTTAATTACTCCCTCCAGTTCGACGTCCTTCCTCTTTTTCCGTCGTTGTAACCTGATTCCTCCTCTGCATCCTCTCTGTCTCGTCTCCTCTTTAGGGGAGAGAAAGAAACTTTCCCTCTCGGTTTCTCTAAAAAAAAAAACATCCTGTCTTTGGCTCTGAGCCAATGGGTCATACCTGTTACATAATTCTCTCTCTCTCTATTCTTAGGAGAGTTTCTGTTTCTATATGATCTGTGGTTACGTTTATTATGGGGTTCAACTCTTGTCCATTCATTTCTTTTATTACTGTCTGGTGTTTTCCATTTGGGGGTACTTAAACCTGTATGAAATTGGTTATCATTTCTTTTTCCCACTCCAGATATCAAATTATCTCTTGATACCTTACTAGACAGAGGAAAGGAAGAGGGAATCCTAAATGAAAAAGAATATAAGTTTATCAAAATAGAGTCCCCGAGAATACCCGTCTTTTATACTTTGCCAAAAGTGCATAAAGATCTAAGTCATCCTCCTGGAAGACCCATTGTGTCTGGGATAGGTTCAATTTCATCTAATCTCTCTAAATATGTAGATATATGGCTACAGAATATAGTGAAAGATATGCCCTCATACTTGAAAGACACTACAGATATGATAAAGACTCTAAAAAACGTACATTGGACAGATGGGTATATCTTGGTTACCGCAGACGTGTCCTCTTTGTAAACATCAATTCCTCATACATTAGGTTGTAACACAGTACGTCAATTTTTAGATAAATCTCAAACATTGTCTAATGAACATGTTGATTTTATTATAGATAGTATTAAATGGATTTTAGAAAAGAATTATTTTATATTTAATTCTAAATTTTACTTACAACAACAAGGTACAGCTATGGGGACCAGGTTCGCCCCTAGCTACGCTAACTTATTTATGTCAGGTTGGGAAGAAGAAGCCATCTACTGTCATAGATCCTGGGGGACGAACCTGGTCTCCTATAAAATATATATTGACAACCTGTTTTTTATATGGAGAGGCTCCCAAAGAGATTTAGAATTTTTTTTTGAAGAAATGAATCAGAATTCCTGGGGTATACAGTTAACTAGCAATTTTAGTACGCTTAATATTAATTTTTTTAGACCTGGAAATTTATGTTGAGGAAGGTGTTTTAAAAACAATTTTTTTTTTTAAAAAAGTAGATGCGAACAGCTATGTACTGTATAACAGCGGACACTATACCCCATGGCTTAACAATATTCCCAAAGGACAACTGCAACGCATACGAAGAAACTGTACAGATAAGGACATATTTGAAGAGCAAGAGAAAACTGTAATGAAAAAATTCTCCCAAAAAGAACATCCTAATGAATTGTTATGTAAAGCCTATGAGGAAGTAAATAAACTAGATCAAGATATTTTAATTTCTAAAAATAGCAATACAATGAGTGGAGATAATACTCTTCAACCTCTGGTATTAGATTTTAATAAGGACTCGCATAAACTCAAATCCATTATAAATAAACATTGGCATCTGCTAAGAAAAGATAAAGAATTAAATAATATTATTCCACAAAAACCATTTATCACGTTTAGAGGTGCTACTAATTTAAAACAAATCCTTACGTTTAATCACCCCAAAAGGGAAATGCCTGATACATTTCTAAGTAGTAACAAAAAAGGCTTTTATTCATGCGGAACATGTGTGGGATGTAAGTGTAGCGTAAATAGGACCCTAAAAGGTACTAACAAATTTAAAAGTAAACATTCAGACTACGAGTTTAACATTAGGGATTTCATTACCTGTTTTAGTAAGAATATTATATATCTGCTAATCTGCCCATGTGGACTTCAGTATGTAGGGAGAACGATCCGTCCGCTACACAAAAGAATCTATGAACATGTTAACAATATACGCAAAGGTTTTGAGTTACACAGTGTGTCTGCTCATTTTAAAAAATATCACAACAGAGATCCAAGTGGATTAACCTTTGTAGGGATAAAAGAGGTTAAAAAATCCTGGCTAGGAGGTGACCACATACAGCACATAGGTAGAGAGGAAATGAAATGGGTCTACAAATTGGGAACTCTAGAACCAATGGGTCTTAACATTGAATTTGATCTTTTTAACTTTCTGTAAATGTTTTAACTTTCTCTTTATTTGCACTAATTGTTCTGTCTGTATATGTCTCTTTAAATCTATTAGTAGGATGTGGGACATCTCATATAGCTGCTATTACATCTGGTATGAAGATATTTATTTAACTGTACTCAAGAAGTAGTGTTATTTTATGTATTTAAATTGATATATCAATTTGTTTTAGGCTTTTTAGATATAGATATGTATGGTAATGATTTTACATGCTTGTTAGTACTATTAGCTTTGTTGTTTCTCCTCCATCTGAATATTCCATTTAGGTGATATGCCTAAATACAAAGATTGGACTTTTAAGTATGGAGGTATTGGGTGTTATAGGACCAATAGACTCTCACTCTATAAAGTTTACGCCCAGAGTGGCCGGCATAAAAACCAACAGGACAGCATGATCCAGTACGTGATCTGAGGAAGCCGATTGGGCGAAACGCGTCATCACGCACGACGTCACCACGTGATCGCTCCGAAACCCGGAAGTATCTACTTGCGGCGGCACAATTCAATAGCCGGATAGATTCCAGATTTATGTATCGCAACCGCTTTTGTATGGAGTATCTTCTGTACGGGTGACAAAGAAGCTTTTTACCATTTTATCACTTTGTGTGAATTATTTTATGTATCAATAAAGTGCTTCAGAAGGATCTAACTGCTGTCCTGATTATACAAGGTCTCTAAGTCCTGAGATAAGAGGACTTCTGCCATTATAGTTAGAGCAGACTTTTACTGCTCTACCTTTGTAAGTGAGATTTATTCCCCCTACTCTATTGTATACCATTTTATAGTCATATTACCCTATGATCTGTGTTTTTTGTGTTTACTTTACATATTTATGTTACCCTGAAGGGTTATCCACGGTTATCCAGTGGTGCTATGAATTGTAAGTGTGGATTTTTTTCCCCTATTGGATTTTTCACGTGTTGCACATTGCACATGCACTTTATAATATAGTATTGAGGACTATATTTTATATTGTACACATATAAGTCATTAAAAGTTACAGCGCACCTTATTTTTTTTTGTAATATATATTAGTGGTGTTTTGACCTATTTTACACTTGAAGGTGCAGCTTTTATATTGCTTCACTTGTAAATAGATAAATGTTGTGTTCACTGTCACTAAATATAGATAGCGCCTTCTATTTGCCTGTAGATATTTCTTTTAGCCCTGCATATGTACCAACTATATAGTGTAGTGCATATTAATTATGAAACCATGAGCAGTATGTTGATATAAAATTGATTAATGGGATACTCTAGGTAGCCAAAGTAATTAATCTCATCATATATTAATATATCTATTGTTTTGCAGTATGCATAAAAAGTTAATAAAAAGCTAATGTTGTTACCTTCAGAATTCACCAGTACTGAAAATATAAGAATAAATGTACAATCTAAACATTGAAGTTTTACATTTTTATATTCCTGGGTTAAGATTGCCTTCAAATTTAACTCCACGAAATGACACTGGATGGCCTCATGCTGTCCATAAGGACATTTAGCGTCTTTAACCCCTTAAGGACCAAACTTCTGGAATAAAAGGGAATCATGACATGTCATGTGTCCTTAAGGGGTTAATGTGCAGGGTGTATTCTGATTGCAGACTGACAGATTCGGGGTTCTCTTCCGCTTTCACTTGGAGGAGATGCTCCCATAGAGAACAAGAATAAAGTTATTATTGGTTTATGTTATTCCCAGTGAGATTTTATTCCACAATATCCAACACCATGTATTACAAAGGTAAACAGCAGCATTTAAAGAAAAAAAATATATATACATAAAAATAAAATCAGGTACTTGTTAATACTTCCAATATAAGAAATTCTAGAAAATTTATTAATTTTCATGTGGATGCTTATTTGTCAATAAAAAGATGAGACTAATAGTGACAAGTTAAAGAAATACTCCTTAATTTAAAAAAATATATACATTTTAAAGTTGGATTAGAATCCTTAGATTACTTGACCCCCACTTTTTTTTTTTTTTAAAAAGGAAAATTAAAAGAGTTGAGAAAATCTCCTCTGTGCAAAGCTGATGATCTCAGTACGAACTAGGGAGGATGACCAGAAATCATGGTTTTCAGAGAATCATTGAATCCAATTATTTTATATTTGAAGCATAAATAGTGTTTGGTGTCCTTATGCAGAGCATTCCATTTTCTAAGACCATCACAAGGAAGCAGATTAATTCAAGGCATAAAATGGGTAATGACTTCAGACACACAATACGATGGATAATTCTACAGATTCGGTATACAATGCTTCAGAAGGTGCATTCAATTCTTCACATCCATTAATAATAAAAATAACAGACACTGAGGGCATCATAGCAGAACACAGCTCCAACCTGCTTTGTCCACCGTGGGCGAGTCCTGGGAATAGGACTCTGGAGATCTGAAATGAAGAAACAAGTTTAAGTGATTTGGATAGGAGAAAATAAATACAAAAATGCAGGGTAGGCTGTAGTGGTACTTAGAGAGCTCCTTTAAGGCATTTGGCAAGATAGTAATCTCCGCACTGATTGAATTGTAGTAAATGAGAACATTTAAATAAAGTAGTATGGGGGGCGGGGCCTGGCAGCCGAACGAAGCAGACGTGCAAAGCCAGAGCTCCTCGACAAAAAGCGATTCTGACCATAAACCAAAGATTTTGACCACAATCTTCGACAATAATTCTGCCCTAGCTACTTACCCATGCGAGGCAAGCAGGGTGAACGCATAGAAGACACCAGGTGGTGTGATACCAGCACTGCCAGCGTCTAAGGCCTACTGCATTGGGGTGCTGGAGACGGCCGCTCCTCCACCTCACTCAGTTCCTGCTTATCGCTGTGCCCTGACACCTCCCCCCCCCTCTGGACCGGCGGGGAATATCCCGGTCCCCACTGGTGGACTAACTTACGGCAGTGGAACGCAACCGTTAGGAGCAAACAGCGGCATTACCTGTGTGCCCAAATCACCGTGACCAACTTTGCAAGATGGCTGCCGCAACAACCAAGGCCTCCCACGAGGCGCGGATAGAAAGAGCTTTCGAGCGCTTCTGGTCTCAATTCTGGGCTGCAATGGGCCAAAAAGCAGAGAGGGAGGTGGCGAAGAGCTCTGTTCTAACAAACCCTGGAAGAGCCCTCAACCCACAGCCAGCTGTACATGGCCGCGACATCGCTCCAACAGCAAGAAGGAGGAGGAGGAAGAAGCGTTGTGTACCTAACTCACGGAGGCTTAGCGCTGCTGGCATCCGCAGCTCACCTAAACCTCATCACGACCGCCTGCAGGGCTCAACTCTTAGACCAGCACTAGATCTCCCACGGGCCGGGGGCCAGAAAGGAACCATACGCAAGCAAGGAATTGCAACCTTGTGCCCGACTCTCCCCAGCTGCGTGACGGATCCTCACTCCAGGTGGCACATACCTGTAAACGGGACACTTGGCCTCTGTGAATTATCAGTGTGTGCTGTCAGCTTTCTGATCACTGGAATAGGCTGAGCGGGTATTGTATACAGCGGGCATGCATTCGTTTTAAGTTCCCTCTGTGATTAGCATGCCCACTGCCTCCTGAACTACCCCATCTGTCAAGGGTTACACTTAGTTCCAGAGGGCTTCACTCAGTCACCAGGTTGCCAGTGGTGATATTATCAATGGAAATGTCAGCTACTATAGCTAGATGCACTCCCTGTGTTCCCTTAACTCCCCACTGACATGTTCCATACGATACTCCTGATGTACCTAGGCTACCCTCTCTTGTCCATACCACTTCCACGCTGTATCTTACCTTATTTTTCTTTTTATTATGTCATTATCTACTGTATGTCTAGAGGGCACACCCGTGAGTAACTAGGTACGATCTGCATAATCTAGACCGGTACCTATAGCCTGCAAACTAATCCTTTACTATAATACATACACACTGTATATGAAACCTTACTGTCTGATTATCATTCAAAAATTGTGTAGTACTACCATACTCTCACTAATGCTACCTAACTAACTGGCATACTACGAAGTTTCTTGCATGTTCATCTCATTATTTACAACCACATGTATTCAAAATTGGTCTATATAGCAATCTAAAACAAAAAATGTGCATTATGCTGCCATGTCATGTCCAGATAATTTGTTGTTCATTGTTAAAGCGTGAATATATGCTCTTGGGGCATGACGAACGCATTTGTAACTGCTATATCTATGTGTACTTAAAAAATAAAGAATTTAAATTAATAAATAAAGTAGTATTCCAGAAATACACTAGAATAAGGAAACAGCAGAGGTCAACTGAAATCAGGAAGCTCAATAACTAGTCTGATTGATACACAAGAATTACCTTGCTAATATGGCATGTAGGGTTCCAGACCACTGCGTCATACAATTGCATAATATGGACCTCCTGTCTGACATAAAATTCAAGATTTTTCTAACCTTTCAGTGAAGGAAAATAATATTATTAAAGACAGGAGGCAAATATTAATACTACTCATTTTAAACAATCCCTGTCGTTTTCTTCTCCTTCAAATTTAAAGTCGGCATTTTGTTATCCAAATTCATGGACTTGCCTAATCTGATTGTCAATGTAGGGGGGGAAACCATTATAAACAGTTTGGTAACATTTTAGGGTATAAAATAATTGCTGATCCCTCCAATCTGGGGCCCATTCTTTAGGTTGCACCCTAAAGGATGTAGATGAAGCATTATTAGGTTATTATTATTGGCATTTATATAATGTCAACTTATTCCACAGCGCTTTACAATAATATAAAGGTGAAATTTAACAATAATGGAGACAAAGGAGTGGGATCTGATGACTTTATAAGGTTTATTTGTTGTCAGTTAGTTACATTGTGTGTCATTATTTATATGTTGTTGTTTTGTCTCTGAATAAATATTTGTTAACCCCTTCAGGACGGGTGACGGACGAGGTCCGTCATCCAGGGAATACCCTTAACGACGGGTGACGGACCTTGTCCGTCACGCGGTAAAATTAACCCCAGATCGCCGCAATCGCGGCGATCGTGGGGTTAATGGTGCTCCCGGTCTGCCTCTGTATTAGAGGCAGACCGGGAGCACAGGATCGGGCTGCCCCAGCACATCTACCCGCTCTGACAGCATGTCAGAGCAAGCACATGTGCTGTGTATACTTACCTTCCGCCTCCCTGCACTTCCGGGTTCACTGTGAAGTGCAGGGAGACGGATCAGTGCTGATCCTGCCCCCTAGTGTAAAAAAAAAAAAAAAAAAGTTAATTTAAAATCCCACCCCCCTTTACCCATTTTAATAAAAAATTAACCCCTTCCCTGCCAATTGATCACTGACTACAGTGATCAATTGGCAGGGATTACATTTTAATATGATCTGATTTTTCTTTTTAACCCCTGAGGGTTAATTCTTTTATTAATTAATTTAAATATTTTAAAATTATAAATTTAGCTAGCTGGGGAGGGTGGAAGTTAGTGGGGAATTGGGGGATTTAGTGTTAGGCTAACTAGGGGTTAACGGTAAAAAAAGTTTTAAAATAAGCTTTAAAAAGTTAAAAATTAAGTTAAAAAAAGTTTTAATAACGTTTAAGTAAAAAATTAAAAAAAATAAACCCTTTACCCAGTCCAAATAAAAATTAACCCCTTCCCTGCCAGTCGATCACTGCCTACAGTGATCAAAATACAGATCACAGTATTATACTGTGATCTAATTTTTTTTAACCCCTGACGATTAACTTTTATTTATTTTTTAACCCTCAGGGGTTAAATTTATTTAATTAACTAATTTAAATATTGTATAATTAAATATTTTGCTAGCTGGGGTGGGTGGGAGTTATGGGAAAATGGGGAATTTACGGTTAGTGCTGCTTACTGCTATTTAGGGGTTAACGGTAAAAAAAAAAGCTTAGAAAAATGTTAAATCTGTAAAAAAAAGTTTTACGAAAGTTTAAGAAACTTTAAAAAAATTAATAAGCATAACAAAAGTTTAAAAAATTGTTTTAAAAAGTAAAAAAAGTTTTAAAAAGTTAAAAAATACATTTAATAACGCTCATTACCACTACACCTGGTACAAGCTAGCGGAAAAATGATCCCACGCTAAGGTTCAAAATATGCCTTTTGAAATACCCTGGGATGTCTTCTTTAAGAAATGGTATGGCTTTATGGGGTATTTGGATTATATAGCCTGGTAAAATACTCTAAAATGGGACATGGGCACAGCGTAAAAATGTAAAGTTTGAAAAAAATGGAATGGCTGTGTCCCAAATGTGCCCCTCCGATGTCCACATTTACCCGGCAAAGGTAAATACTGGGGTATTTTTGTACTCAGCAGACATAGCTGAGCAACATATAAAGTATTATACAGTCGTAGCACACATAAGGTTTGCAAAATATACTGTGCAAACTCACTTTGTGTGTCAAAAAGGCAGAAAAAAACGCTTATTACCACTACACCTGGTACAAGCTAGCGGAAAAATTATCCCACGCTAAGGTTCAAAATATGCCTTTTGAAATACCCTGGGGTGTCTACTTTAAGAAATGGTAGGCCTTTGTGGGGTAGTTTGAATTTAAAACCTGCGAAGATGCTTGGAAATTGCACATAGGCCCAGCGTCAAAATCCAGAGTTCTGTAAAAACTGATATGGCTTGGTCTCCAATATGGCACTGTAGCTTCACAAAATAGTGCCAAAGACATTCATTGGGGATGTCTTTTTACTCAGAAGACTTAGCTGAGCATAATTTGGAGGTTTTGAACTTAGTGGCACATATGAAATATACAAAATGCCCAGCAAAAATGCAATCCGTATGTAAAAAAATGCCCCAAATTATTATTTACCACATACTTTGGCATGTATTGGTGAAAAAATGGGGGCATGCTAAGGCACAATATGCACCTTATGATATACCCTGGAGTGTCTACTTTTACAAATGGTAGGCCTTTGTGGTTTTTTTTTGAACAGTCAAACTGTTATAATACCCCAAATGGAAGCATAGGCTCATTAAATCCGTCTCTCAAAATTCTACTGTGAATACTGAAAAGGACAGGTCTCCTATATGGCACTGTAGCTTCACAAAATAGTGCCAAAGACATACAATGGGGGTACCGTTGTACTCAGCAGAAGTAACTGAACACATAATAAAACTTTGTACAGGAATAGCACACACCAACTTTACAAAATACACATGAGAAGTTCTTTGTTATAAGTTTGTGTGCGAAAACCCCCAAAAAACACAATTTTACTCCAATATTTAGCAGAGGTTGGCGGTAAAATGGCTACGTAGAAAGTGTCAAAACAACCTTAGGTAAATAGCCTGTGGTGTCTACTTTATATAAATATATACTTTTGTGTGGCAATTTTGTTTTCTTTTATGGCTATTAAGCTTACAAGACAAACATACCAAATTCTAAAATCGCTCCACATTAAAAGTTTATTTTACTCCTTGTGCTTTGTGACCTGTAACTACCAAAAAAAAAAACTTAAAATCCCAGACACATATATTCTGTAAATCAGAACAACTAAATGAATTTATTTTTAATTACTTTCCTTAACCTGCACTAATTGTGCACACATTATTATTGCAAAAACTGTTAAAAAAAAAATCAAGATTTTTAATTTTTTTTGCATTTTTCTGTATTTTTTAATAATAAATAAGCATTTATGTAAATATATGTTACATCAAATTAAAGCCCTTTCTGTCCTTTAAAAAACGGTATATAATATGCGTCGGTGCAATAAATTAGTAAAATGCAAATTGCAGTTGAACGCAAACAGCAAAAAAATGCAAAAAATGCTTGTGTCATTAAGTGAAAGACAAGCTTCTGAAGCTCTGTCCTTAAGGGGTTAAAGTAGACGGACCAGAGTTTATATGTGTATACACAACATCATTTATAGAGTTTGGTAATACACCACATGCGGCAGGTCAATATTTTACCCCCGGTATGATGCCGTATGGATCCGCGCACTATTTGGACAACTTGGGTGCCCGTACAAGAGCTATCCGGGATATAGGACATGTGGGGTTCCTGTGGGGTTTAACTGTATTTAAGGGTGTTTTACTATGCTTCATGTTCGGCTCTCTTTGTTCCGTGGATAATTACATTACTGGTCTTTGACTCAATTATCTCCCAGACACATACGCCTGGGCGGGCTTACAATGCAAATGTATGGACACCCCATGCTGGGGCTCTGGCTATAAAATAATTTAGTTCTGGGAGTAGAACTGGCGTTTTATTCCATAACGTGTGTCGTCCAGTTACTGGTAGGGATAGAGCTATTAACTTTTCAGCGCCTTGTTCCAGGTCGTGAAAGGTTCGGTGGAGAAAGTCCTTATCAGGACTTGAGCTCCGCTACACTGCCCCTCTTGGAAAACCTATGAACCCATTTGGATTTCGCTAAAACCTGCACACTGATGACACCCAAATATAATGCTCTTCCCCTAATCCCTCCCCCACTGTCCTAAACCACTTCACAGGTTGCCTTTTTTCTGTCACTAATTGGACGTCTTCCAACTTTCTGAAACTCAATCTCTCTAAAATTTAGTTTCTTATTTTTCCTCCTCATAATAATAATCCCCTTCTTGTCAGTATATTTCACTGGCAGACATTTTCTGTTCAGTTAGAAATAGAAAATGTATACTGTAAGTCACCAAGAAGGGGGGTTGAAATAGCCCAAACACACACACATCCATATAGATTAACTATAATTATGTTTAATCATATATAAATAGTACCTATGTTAATAATATTGATGGATAGAGACCCAATGAAGAAATGTCATTATTATTAAATAAATATTAGCAAAAGAACATGTATATATATATATATCGCATGCTGTCACATTACTAACTACTACACATAGTTTCACACAATGAGACAGTTAAGCCACAGGATTACAAGAAGTAGATAATACCAAAGTAATTAATGTTCATTTTTAAAATTTAATAGATTGCTACAATGATCCATTGTAAGAGTAGGTGAAAAAGGGTTCAAGATGAGTCAAAATCTATTTTATGGGCAAAAAAAAGCCAGTCTAAGAAAATCCTTTAAAGATTGATAGATCTCTGATGGATGGGACCATAGAGATATGACAATTGTGACATCAAACGCATCACAAAATTCAATTAACCCACCATACAAAGTGGTAGTTGGACTTGATAAGAATTTCTTGTGGTGTTACAATGCCATCTATTGACCAAAGTATAGATGACAACCTGTAGAGAAGATTCACCTACCTGACCCTATTGGTCACTTTAAATTAGTGACGTAAAGAAAGTTTAGGGAAGCTTTTCCTTTAAAAATTGAGGAGCGCCGAAGACGACCTTAAGTCTGAGATCTGGAGCAATAAGCAAGAAGGTCTTTGGTCTTCGATCATTAACCAAAAGCTGAACACATCTAACTCTCTCTCTCTTCCAACTAACTCTGGAACTTTGAAAAACGAATATTCTTTTTCAAACTGAATCTGGAATACTCAGAACTCTTGATAACTTCCTATTTCCAAAATTCTCTACTCATACTTGCATACACAATTCATGGAATATATCTCCAAGCCTACAGAATTTCTACCAAGAAAGCTGGTAAATAGGTTTTATTTAATTTAAATTAATTTTTACTAAAATAAAAATAAATATACCTGGATAAAAGCTGGTCAGATTTCAAATCTTATGAAATCATAATTAGCTAAGTAAATATATGGTTATACATTCCATTACTGCAGGTGGAATACAATATTTACTAGTAATTTGCCAAGTTTTGCATATTATTATTGTAACGGACACCTTCCGTTGACGGATGCTCCTAGCGCTTCCTGAGGACTCCAAGCACTGCAGCAGACACCACAACCACCGCAGACTCCACAACCGCCGTGGCTTAACTGAAGTCTCGCCGTCTTCCTTCCACACTGTATGAACCTCCAGCATCCAGGACCGTGTGGGGAAGACCTCTCCTCCAAGGAGAGCGTAACAGGAGCAAGCTCTCAAAAGAGCTAAGTGATTAAAGCTCAAGGGAGTATGCAGCGCATAGCAATCCCCAGTGTGATTATAGCTGTCCCCTCCAATGACGAGACAAGACTACGTGTTGAGGGTCAAGAAGAACTCAGGTTTAATGGCACACACTCTGCTTTTATGCAATTCTCCCCTGCAAGGGAGACGCTCACATACAATTATACATTACCCAATCACACAATGGTTACATCCCACAGATTCCCCCCCTTAGCCTGAGAGGTAACCCAATTATCCGTACAATTTAAACATACCTTTTACCCAACTTTCATAACTCTAAAACCATACATCCAATATTAATAACAGTTATATATTATTAATCAGCACATTCCAAATACAAACATACCCACAAATCGTTCAAATCCGTTCAGCCGTTCAGGAGATAGGTATAAGTAACTTTTGACCGCACATTTTCATGCCCAAAACAGTTCCATGGATTTAGGCTGTGAGGTCAGTCTATTTTACACCGAGAAAAGGACTAAGTCCCATTCGAACGAGCGTTCGAATCTTCGAACGGGACTTGGTCTCCAGCCGCGGTGTCGAAGAAGGTACGGGTCAGCGGTGTTCGTGCAATTGGGTAGCCGAAAACAGTTTCATAGATTTGGCTGCACACACCGCTGATCGCGTTAGAATAAGTTAAAATGGCCGCCGCCAAGTGTTCGTTTGTCGAACGGCGGCCACTTTGACGACTTCGGCACTTCGACTGCATCCGAAGTGCCAGTTTAAAGTTGTAACACTGCTCCAAAGTAATTAAAGGGCCAGGAACAGCATTATACAAATCCATTATGAAAACGAAAAACAGGTAGCAAGATCAGACTAGATCACCGTACCTCGACGGGAGAGCATAAGTCTGGACTCGCTATCCTGTGTACCGCAAGGAGACTCCAGGGGTCTCCGGGGGCTTTACCCCTAAATAGGTCAAAACAAACAAAAGAAAGAGATGCTAGGGGGTCTCAATATAGAACAAAACCTGAGACCCCGAGCATCACCTGGATATTGAAATAGCCATATATAGAACTGTTACGGTACCCTCAGCATGAAATGTACAAACCGCTGTTTAGTGAATGCTCCCTGTTCGCAATAATGTAGGCTGTATGCGTACTCACTACAATCATGTGAACCGTAAGTAAGGGAACACTCCAAACTCCCGAACGGCAAATAATTCCATAAAGCAGTCTCTAGTCGCTGGTAGTAGAGATCCCCCCTAATAACGAGACCAAGCTCCGCATTGAGGGTAAAACACGAACTGAGTTTACTGTGGGCTACCCGCCCGTATTTATGCAGGTCTTCCACTTGGTGGACACTCCCCTAGGGGACCAAATGGGAGACTGGAATAGCAGAAGGATATATGGTATTTCAGGACAGACAGTCACACAATATTCCCAGCATACATCACAGTTTCCTCCCCTCTGCTCAGGAGATAATTGGGAAGTAATTCAATTATCTCCCAAAGCAGAGGCAAATCGCCATTTTAAATGTAAACCATAAAACACATAAAAATGCCTAACTTTAGAACTGCCGATCATTTCTCATTCGTGTAACACATCCCCAAATAGCCTGGATCTGAGTGCGTATTATTGGCGAATAGCGCTCAGATCCCATACGCATAGTTCAATCGCCATGGAGTCAAAGTCTGTTACAGTTCTTCGGTATGCGATTGACTCCATGGGACGGCTATCTGGGGTAAGTCCATTCGTGTCTTTAAATCTCCCGAACAGCCGGTCTTCGCACACTTCTGTCGACTGGGAAGGGAGGTCGACGCAACGTTCTAATTGGGATCAATAGGTTAACCAGCAGCACACTTCTCTTCTGGGTGGCCGTCCGTTCGGCAGTTTTGTTCGGTAACAAAGTCAATTCCCTTAGATCCAGGCATAAGAATGGGCGAGTTCGTGAAACAAGCAAACAGACGAATCCAGCAATCTTAGTCCATACAGATGGGTCTGTCACAAGAACGATAGCTCAATAACCCCCCAAAAAGAAAAAGGGTGGGGGGTGGGCTAGGAATAAATAAATAAAGTATATACAAAATACCAAATCCCTTCTCTACCACAATACTTGGTATAGGGAACAACTGTATTGCTAAATGAGCTTGGAGGGATCCAGGACGTAGATAGTACAAAAAAATAAATAAAGTTTTATTAAGAATGGCTTCATCCAAGGTATCCTTCCCCCTAGTGTCCCTAGATGCAGGGTTGGAACCTTCAGAGTATCTACCAAAATACCAGGCAGAAGTGTATAGGTCCCTAACCTACCCCCCTGTGGAGTCCTAATATCGAAGAAGATAGGGGCTAGAGATCCTAATATCGAAGAAGATAGGGGCTAGAGATCCTGGGTAAAAGATATATATATATATATATATATATATATATATATATATGTACACCAGGAGTCCTGATAATACAGGTAGGGAACTAGATAGAAAACAGGAAGAGAGAGGTATAAGTGAAATGAGGGGTCAGTTACAAATGTACTGACAATAACTTTATAAAGCCTCTCTCCCTGTAAAACTAACTAGACAGATAGAGTATAGGAAAGGGAAAATCAATAGTATAAAATTAGAGCATCTTCAAAGTGCTCCACACCCATAGTGTCAAGTGTCCATGTAAGGACAAAGAAATAGAAACAAAAAACGTCCAACGCGCGTTTCGGTGCTTAGGTCTTGCACCTTCGTCAGGGACTAACAGAATAATGAACCTAGCCTCCCTTAAGTATCGTGGGCGCCAAAAGATGAATGTACCTGTATCCAATCAGAGGTGTAGAAAGGAAAATCCTTCAGGTGAATTGTGTGCTGCATACTTAAATCCGATTATTGTGGAACGCCGGTGCCAAATAGGTATATCACGTGATCGCCATATCGGAGCCTCTAATCGGCTCTCATACAGACTTGTGTGATTGGTTATAACGCACGTGGATATATCGCGAACCGTTCAATGGTAGGATGTATGCAAATAACTAGCCCCCCCATGCGGCTGTGATTATAGAACCACTGAAAACTGGCTGACAGCTGCTGTCTAAGGCATTGTAACCCCTACAGCTCTCAGCCAGCTCAGTAGCCTAAATGATGTCAAAGGGTATAGTAAACCCTTGTACATTATGAATAGAGGGGTGCGCATCTTATAAGGACAATCAGCTAAGAGTCCAGGTACAAGACATACTATCAAAGTCTTACTTAAAGAAAAAAATATAAAAAATAATAATAATAAATAATGGCGAAATAAGCAAAAAAACACCATCATAATAGTAGTAATAAACCTAGTGGTGCTATATAAACATAATAGTGGATGTATCATGCATATCTACATATTTACAGATAAAGAGATAGATTAATGGATAACTCAGTATATGAAATTAAATGTCTCAATCTGAAATAAAGGACATATATGAGAAACCCTCATATAGACCAAGGGGTGAAAGCGTCTTAAGTTTATAGATCCAAAAACGCTCTCTTTGTAAGAGTTTTTTGTCAAGATCTCCACCCCTTGGTCCGAGTGTGACTCTTTCTATGCCACTAAACCTGATCCTGTCCAGGGACCCTCTATGATGTAGTTTAAGATGTTTCGAGACTGGTGTTTCAATCAGTTTCCTGGGGTTCACTGAATTCACGTGTTCTCTTATTCTTAATTTGAACATCCGAGAAGTTTTACCAACAAAGTTTTTTACAAGAACAGGTAAGTAAATAGACTAGACCTTTCGATTGGCAGTTAAAAAAGGTTTTCACATTAAACTCCTGGGAATAAGAGGAGTCTGGAAAGGTTTTCGATGGACGACGTATGAAGTGACACGCTTTGCATCTGCCACACTGGTAAGTGCCTACAACTGGGGACTTCAACCAAGTGGGATTCTGAGGAGTATTCTTTAGGTGACTGGGGACTAGTACATCCTTAAGATTGAGTCCCCTTCTTGCGGTCACTGATGCATGAGAAGTGATCACTTTATGTATATGAGGATCCTGATGCAAAAGAGGCCAAAATCTATCCATGATCTTAAGAATTTTATTCCAGTCAGCATCATAATTCCCTATGCATCTGATCAGATCTTGTGGTGATTTGAGATTACTATCCTCTGATAGTAGATCCTTACGATCTGCAAGTAGTGCACGTTTGTATGCATACTTAATGCATCTATTTGGGTAACCTTTCTGTTTAAACTGACTTCGAAGAGTAGATAAGAGTAGAGCAATTACGTCGAAGGCGTAGATATTGCCCTATCGGTATGCCTTTTTTAAGAGGTGAAGGATGGTAGCTCTCCCAATTGAGTAGGTTGTTTGTCGCTGTTGGTTTACGGAATAGTGTTGATTTAAGATACCCATCTTCTGTTAACATAATGGTAATGTCCAAAAAATTTATTTTTTTGCCTCCCACTTTGCTTGTCAACTTCAAATTGATGTCATTCATATTTAAAGTCGTCACAAATTTGTGGAAGAGATCAATGGTATCAGTCCAGATTAACAGGACATCATCGATATATCTCTTCCAAAGTTTAATGTGTCTAGTGTATTTCTGCATATTGGTGCTGAACACCATAGTTCTCTCCCACCAACCTAGGTGGAGATTGGCATACGAGGGGGCACAAGCCGTCCCCATAGCCGTTCCCCTTAGTTGGTGGTAATATTTTCCTTGGAAAATTAAAAAATTATGGGTCAAGATGAACTGCATTAGATCATGCACCAGACGGTTGTGTAGGGGGGAGGCTCCAGATTGTTCATCCAAGAAGGCCTGAATGTGTTTTAAACTCACTGAGTGTGGTATAGAGCTATATAGGCTCTCAACGTCAAGGATACACAAAACGGCATCCCCTGTAACTTTAGTGTCCTCAATAATATTCAAAGTGTGTTTTGTGTCTCTCAAATACGATGGAAGTTCAAAAACCAATTTGCGAAGAATATGGTCTACATATAGACTTGCGTTCTGAGTTAAATCTCCTGCTCAATTCAGGTTTTTGTTTGTGCACTTTTGGAAGGGCATAAAATGTTGCTGTTATGGGGTTTTTTGTCAATATGAAATTAAATTCATCTTTAGAAATTAAAGATGATGTCAGGGCTGTCTCAAGGATACTTTTAAGTTCCGCTAGGTATTTCTTAGTAGGGTCACAGGGGAGTATTTCAGATGTATCTTGGTCTTGAATCAGGCTATGTACCATCGATACATAGTCCGGTTTATTCAAAATGACCGTATTACCCCCCTTATCCGACGGTTTGAAAATCACTTCAGCCAGGGTTTGCAGATGTTTAACCCCTTAAGGACCAAACTTCTGGAATAAAAGGGAATCATGACATGTCACACATGTCATGTGTCCTTAAGGGGTTAAGGGATGTCTGTTCCTGTGAGGTGATATTACTACCAGGTTGAAAAGGAAGGTATTCGTAGTTAATTTTGTCTATTTCCCCACATGTCAGCTCAACAAATAAGTCAATATACTTGAATTCAGCCAGGTGTGGGGGTTAATAAGCTCTCTTTAGTTGGGTAAAGGGAGGTTGCGGATTTGTTGACCTATCATTACAGGAGAGTAAATCAACAAGCGTATCTAAGAGGCCAATGTCCGAGGCTTGGAGGCCCAAATTTGTAGCTCTTTTTTCATCGCGAATGCGATGAAATTTATGTAGGGCCAGTTTCCTCGCAAAGAGGTGTATATCCTTCGTCCAGTTAAACTTATCAAATTTAGAGACTGGAACGAAGGATAGACCACGTTGTAGTAGCTGTAGTTCTGTATCTGTGGGTGTATATGAGGAAAGGTTAATAATCTGGTTTGCTATAGATGTATTAGCTAATACCGTTTCCTTCTGAACCTCTGGGGGGGGGTCTGCCCCGACTCCGTATTTGGGATGTCGTATTGTCCTCCATATACGGATTCCCTAAAAAAGTCACCCCTTTTTTTTAGGATGCTTCTGGTGTTATATTCGTGGGGTACCTGTGTACTCCCTTTACTGGACTCTGAATCGGAACCACAAATCCATTATGCCCAAATACAGTTCTACATCCCAGGGCCATAGTAGCAGGGCAGGAGGCTAGCAATCAGTCCTCTCCAATGCCCAGTGGCAAATGGCAGTTTGTCACTTGAGGTCTCTTCCATAATCGATTCCAGATTTTCTCATGGTTCCTTGCAGTATTTGGTTGATTGGAGGGGTTATGGACCTGCCGAGCATTCTTGGGTTCCAGCTTCTGACATTCATGCTAACCGCAAGATTCGCTCTTTCCACGCCAAATTTGCTCTCAAGCCTGGTCCTGCCTGCCCACCGGGCGGTCTTCAGGTGGGGGGTTATGTAAGATTCATCCTCACCTTGCGACATTGATGGGGATTGCCTTGCCAACAAGCGCGGTAGTGTCTTTCAGCGGCCATGCGTCAATATGCCTGACCCCTGCAGCACGTTGATGGACGCCGGCCGCTGTGAATCTACAACTAGTAGCCCCATGTCCGCCCACAGCATGGACAACATCGACGTGTATGTGATGCAAAGGATGCACATGCATGTTCAGGGGTCAAAGGCCGGTTTGACTTCCCTGTATTCTGGTATCCTTGACTTTTGGCTTTCCCTCATTGTTGTGTCTCTTTCGTTGTGTCCCTGACCTCGGCAAGTATTCTGACTATTCTCTGGTACGTTAAGTCCGGCCATCCTAAGGCCCGTTAAGATGTTACCTATCAGTCCTGACAAAGTTCTACGTGTTGGATCAACTAGTAATCCTGACACTTACCCAAAATGCTGCTAAGTTCATGCACGAGCAATTTCTCGCATTGACTGTAATTCTCTCCTGGTTGGTCTCCCCAGAAGCTGTACTGTCCAGCTACAATCTGTAATGAATGCTGCCACCAGGCTGATTTTTCTCTCCTGTCGCTCTTCTCACACCTCACTCCTTGACTTTCTGTATCCTATAGATGTCAAATCAAAACACGAACCCGTACCTATAAACCTCTAAACAACTGTAGTGCTGTTACATTTCTTCACTGATTTGTAGGTATGTCGAGTCTTCCATCATTTAGGAAGTTCATGCCCAGAGTAACTTCTATTTCACAATTCTGTCTCTTGCTCTCTCTTAAAGGGCCGCACTCTCACCTTTCTGTTCTGCTACTTTCCCACTTTGTTGTTTGGTTGCTAGTCCCCTTGATGCCCTTCTTATTGTGTTTTTATACCCCATTGTGACGAAGTGCCCTTTGCCACTCCTTGGAGAGGACTAATGGCTAGCCTTTTGCCCTGTGATTATGGCTCCTGTGACTTATTGGATTTCAAAACACTTTTTCTGCCCCTTTGAATCCATGGGAAAATGTGCCTTTTCCCCTCCCCCTTTTTCCTGTCCATTGTTCTCCAGCAGGGCGTTGTCCCAGGGACACTGCCAGACCAGTTGAAACTGGCTGCTTTGTCCCTCCTCAATCTCTCATCAGCTCTTGCTATTGTTTAACCCCATGGCGATCCAACTGTATTCGTGAGATCTGAGCGCTTTTCAGACATATTGAGCGCTCAGATCCAAGCTATCTGGGGATATATTAGACATATAGGTTAACCCCTTAAGGACCAAACTTTTGGAATAAAAGGGAATCATGACATGTCACACATGTCATGTGTCCTTAAGGGGTTAAACATTGTCTTATAAGAGTTATGAATTTTTATGTGGTTTTTGTAACAGTTTTTGGAATTAGAGATATTTCCTGTTACTGGAGAAGATAGACCGGCTGTGGAACTGATTTGGGAAGAAAAGCCATGCTTGCGGTCGTTCATATGTGACTTCCACAAATCTTTTGAACCCCTGCTCTGATCTGGGTGATTTTTGGATATGTTGCATGGTCAGGGCTATCCAGGGATGTATAATTTGTGGGAATATGTGGTGTTTTGGGTTGTTTTCTGAAAAATGTGTGTTTTCTGCGTATGGGTAATTGAGTTAGTACATTGTGTTTGGTAATTGTATCACAGGCAGAGGGGAGGGTTTGTGTACATTATCTGGGAGTGCCTAACTGTACAAGAGTGCTTTGATTGGCTTTGTAACTTTGTGTCCTGTGTACCACAAGGTCCACGTGGGTGGGAACCTTGTGGGAAAACTTGTATAAAAGAGACAATAAACCCTCAGTTCATTCTGTTCCTGTTTGACCCTCAACACGTAGTCTTGTCTCGTGATTGGAGGGGAACTGCTATAATCACACTGGGGATTGCTATACGTTGAATACTCCCTTGAGCTCTAATCACTTAGCTCTTTTAAGAGCTGGTCCTGATACACACTCTTGGAGGAGAGGTCTTTTCCACACGGTCCTGGAGGACAGAAGCTGATCCAGGGTGGAAGGAAGATGGTGAGACTCCAGCTAAGCTACGGTGGTTGTGGAGTCTGCGGTGGTTGTGGTGTCCAGTGCGATGCTTGTGGTCCTCGGCGCAAGCTAGGAAGCGTCCATCAATGGAAGTTACTCGGTCGGAGTACAGATGATTCGTTACATTCTACAGGAGTTGAGTGTAAGTTCAAGCATGGTCCTCAAACTATTGTTCTTGTAACATTTTGTAATCTAATTTATTTTTAAATTTCTCCCTTTTATAATATTTTAAATCGCTGCAGAATAAGCTGGTGGTATATAAATACCAAAAATAATATTCATAACGTGGAGTCTTTTGCGCTGTAAATTTTAATTTTAGAAAGGGGACAGAGTATCTGCAATAAGGCTCATTTTATTGACAATATTTTCAAGCCATTAAATATTATGGTAAATGTAAAAAACAAGAACAATTGTGTGCTCTGAAGTGTACGTACCGTTCATCACCCATTTTAATCCGCTTAGACATGACTCCAAACTCTGCGATGGACTGAGAGGCCACTAGACCTTCTTCGATCTCCTGAACCTATTAAGAAAAGTTTAAAATCAACACAAGCAGATAATTACAAGTCCATTATGAAAACATATTGTGGTATAATCCATAAGTTGTACATCTCCTATAGGAGAGTTGCAACTACACGTTTGACTGAGTTCCCCTTCCTGCTGTCTTTCCAAAACTTGTTAAAGGGACACTGTAATTGCTTCATCACATGACGTGATTATAGTGTCTGGAGTCCCCAGGCACCATCCTTCAATTAAATATTAAACTATTTTTAATGTTAAATGAGAGTGGTCAGCAACCCATCCTCTCTGTGCTCTCAGGCTAACGAGGAAGTGTTAGACTGAGCAGCAATAGTCAACAGTGACTGGATGAGAATGTCAGCTTAATGCTTTCACCTCATCACAGAGCCCATTGCTGGTATGGATTTGTAGAAGGAAGTATGTAATCTCCAGTGAAGCCATGGCTATGGTAAGTCAGAAACCTTAATTCAGTATTAAACTGCTGAAAAATGGTTTAATACTGAATGGTGGAACAATACGGTTATGATCCGTAATTGCAGGTACAATAGACATTACACTGCTAAGTTATAGCAAGTTTCTTAAAGTCTAAACATCTGGATAAGAGACATTAAATACACCATATTGTCCTGGATTAATGTGAAAGGTCAAGGCCTTGCCTACATCAACCTTAAGTTTTGATCCAAATAATAGTTAAGATGTCTAGGTCATGACAATAGACTGAATATTTTTCTTTTACTTTACACAAATTAACCATTTTTTTTTTACCTGTAGTAACTAGAAATGCTAAACTATATGTATGCCTGATTGATCAATGCTAGACAAGACTGAGCGACTCGGAGACAGATTACCTGAACAATCAGGAAGGGTATGTTATACTTTATATTGCAAGCATATATTATATATATATATATATATATACATATATATATTAATTCTATATACTCTGCTTTATATTATATTAATGGATTATTAGGTTTTTATATTTAGATTCTTTTATATTCAATAAAATATTTTAAATACAAGGCAAAAAATGATTGCTTTCAATTCCCTATTTTTAATTGTATTACAATTATTTATATATTTAAAAAAGAGAAACTCTTACCAACTATATAATATTTTTGCTAAAGATATCTGTATGGTCAGCCCTGCCAAAGTCTATGTTTAAGACCTTATTGCGGTAAATAGTGGTGCCAGTGGTTACACTAGGGGGCTCCAGTCCCTATAAGCAATTTAATGAGATGAAATGGTTATAGTGCCTAAAGCGTCCATATAACACATACTTTGTGCTCTGCCTTCTAGGGATGTTTCCTGCTAACTTGCAATAACCATTAATTTCTTCTTCTTCAAATCTTAAATATGCAGTCCTCCATTCTCACCCGGGTTCGTTTGTGTGCTTTTTGCACAGGATGTCTGTGTTTTTCCAGATTTTCCTCAAATTGGCATTTTTTGAAATTTTCAGAATTTGAATGGATTTTCCTAAAAAAAGAAGACTAGATTTATACAGAATCTGGAATTAGTAAAACATACGGTTGTATAACTGTATATAGATTGCCAGGTATTCTGGCAAACATTTTGTGCAAGATAGTAATTAAAAATGTGTACTGTAAGTCACCACTTAGCAGATGTGACTCAATTTTGTAACAAAATGCAAAGACAGACAGATTTTTGTTTCTCTCTAACTCTATTCAAACCCTTACCAAAGGAATGCAGATAAGGTAAACATTGAACAGAGATGAGGTTTCTCTACAAGAACTTCTATGCAACAAGGGAGGTTGAAAAAACCTAGATATATACATATATCCATATAGACCAACTATAATTATGTTTAATCATATATAAATAGTACCTATGTTAATAATATTGAATATTCATGGATAGATACCCAATGAAGAAAATGTGTTATTAAGAAACTATTAGCTAAATGTCAAAAAGACATATATATATATATATATATATATCTATATCTCACATGCTGTCACATTACAAAGTAATACACATAGTTTCACACAATGAGACAGTGCAACTAAGAAAACGTAGAGTAATTAATTTTACTTTTTAAATAATGGATTGCTTCAATGTTCCATTGTATTAGAAAGTTAAAACAAATACAGTCAAAATCATACTTTATGGCCCAAAAATCAGATCCTCAGTCTAAGAAAGTCTCTTTGAAGACTGACAGATATTTGATGGAAAGATATCCATAAAGCTAAGACTAAGGACTTCAAACAAATGTCACAAAATTCAATTAATCCCTTATACAAAGTGGTAGTTGGAATTCATGAGAATTTCTTGTGGTGTTACAATGCCATCTATTGACCAAAGTATAGATTACAACCTGTAGAGAAGGTACACCCACCTAGTCCTATTGGCCACTTTATATTAGCGACGTAAAGAAAGTTAAGAGAAGCTCTTTGTAGCTGGCCTTTATTCAACTATTAAGTAGAGAAAAGCTCAACCAGACTGAACGTATATCATGATTACAAAGCTGGGCTGCTAATATTCCCTGGGACAGGTGCTATGAAGCCCCAGAGCAAGGACTGGAGACCTGCAGCCTATTGGACCGGGAGCACAGTGGACAGCTGCTCTCACGCTCGATCGCTGTGCATTGGCTCCTGAAACTCCATCTCGCTGGTCCCGTCCCCCCCCCTCCTCTTTGTACCGGTGGGGGATAACCCAGTCCCCACTGGAAGGCATTGCAGCGGACATCAATGGGGAATGCAGCCAGAGCTCCAGTGCAGAGGTTTCAAGATGGCCACCGCAGCAGCCCTGTGGGATCTGATCCCTCACCCAGCCGGTGGAGGAGCTCTCTTATACAGACTCACAGCATCGCCTGGGCTCTGTTCAGACCCTACATTGCATCACTGTGTCTCAGTTTGGAAGTGGAGGCTGCCGGCAATATTTCACCGCAGACCCGACACCTGCAAATGGTTCTCTCCATCCCTTGCCTGAGCCTACTGGAGAGGAGATCTTCTCATCGCAGCCCTACACCCTGGAGAGTGGTCCGTCAGCGCTGGGCATGTCGCGGGGACCTCCCCAGGAACACCGGTCACGGCTCATGGGAACAAAAGATACAAGGGCGGGGGGTCTCTCATGTTTGCTACATGGTCTTTAGCAATTTGTAATATAGGAGCAGTTACAAGTGCATGCCCATCATGTGCATGTTTAAAAAGAGTATGTTGCTCATCCTGAGCAGTAAGCCTCACTATTATCAGTCTGTCAGTATAGGGCATGAATGTTAGTGCAGTCTAAGTTCTATTATTCTACAAATGTGTCCCAATTAATCACTTCTGCAGCTGAGCCTAATCACCCAGTGGAATTCCCATCTTGCAATTAACTACAGGTTCCTGTCACACCTACATCTATGTATGTTGTAATCGATATTCCTATGAAATGTCTAACCAAGCTTGTATATAAATAACGCACCATAAAAGTAAAGAAAGTTACAAAAAAAAAAAATAATGTTTTGGGAAAACAAAATATACAACCAAGACTAAGTGAAAAGGTCTGGCTTACCAATGTTAATAAAGAAGCAGCTGGATAAAATATTTATATACGACCAAAGTAGTCTGCAAAGCTGGAAGAACTGAGTAAAATCTATAACAAAATGTATCTTTTCAGAAACAAATCAATACAGTCCCTGTATGTGGCGGGACTACTGCCTCTTCGTGAATTGCTAGGAGATATTCCCCGTGTTTTCCCCAATACGGTGTTGTATTCGTGTGTTTTACCTGCTCCCCGTTCATCTCCTGAACGGGGACCACCAAGAAACCTTATTTAGAATGTTGTCTTAGAACGTTCACATCTCGTATAGAGGTGTGAAAACCACAAACCGCAAGGGAAGCCTCGGCGCATGCCGACCCTGGGTGGTGGCCCATTCGTTAGATGAACGCCATCTGGGAGGAGTGTAGCGGAGCTCCAATATTCAGCATAAATATTTCCGTTGTTTAATCCTTGTAGCTGAGAAAGAAATCCAATATACAAGACAAAATCCTCCAAGTAACTGGACGACACACAGTTCTAGGAGTCAACTGGTTTTTATTCAGCCACAGCTGGCTTTTATGCATCTCCCCATGCAGGGGGTCTGTTAACTCATATTCCAGGGGTTATCCCCTGGTGGACCTGAGTGGGGACAAGTAAACAGTTCACAGACTCCTCCTCTGTGCCTGGGATATAATGGAGTAAGAACAACTCTTTGATTAAGTTCTCTCTCAGGTACAGAAAATCTACAATATTTATAGACCGCATAAAACACATTTTAATATTTCAGAACCCCACAAAAGTTACTTCAGTAAATAGCTGGGATCTGAGCGCCCACTTTGGCAAAATATATCACTCAGATCCGTTCGGTGGTTTAGGAACGTCAGTCGAGTGAAGTTTTGACCAGTCGGCCACGAGGTGAAGCCCCCAAAACATCTCCATGGAAATTTAGGCTTCGATCGGTCTTCTTTCGGGAGTTCTTGCACGAATGCCGATGAAAGCTCAACCTGGCTGCTGGCATAAGAATGTTCCCCCTGTTCGGTAGTTTAGGTCTCCTGAACGCCATTCTCCAACTAGTTTGGGAAGTTGAATGGGCAGCGGTATCAGTTTACCGGGTGTTCAAGGAGTAGCCAAAATTAGTTCCAGGTCGTTGACTACCATTTACTGCTGCCCACGTTCGAGAGACAAAATGGCCACCGTTTGTTTACACACATGCATTCGGTATTACGAACGGCAGCCACACAGGGGAAACACTTTATTCAACAAGCAATTTGAGGTTAACAGCCAGTGGTGGTTGGTTGTTATATGATGCAAACCCAGGGACCACACAGATGGAGGTTCGGTAAACCAACAGGGGGTACAGGCAGCCGAACAAAGGGAAGGAAAAGGGGTATTATAACGTTCATCCTACTACAAGGAGCATTCGTGGATTGCTTCCCACCCAGTTTGGTTCTCAAACAGGGGCCTTTCCCAGTGCACCCTTGGAGTGTTCACACCAATTGGAACGTAGGCAACTTGCAACAAAAGTGTGAAACCGGAAGGGAAGTAATTAAGGAGTGCATCCCCGGGAGGCCTGGTCTCTGGAGTCACCTGGCGACCCCGGCGGAGATCTTTGTGATCTCCCCATTTCGGGTAGCTACACCGGCGTTGTGGTTGTAGCGGTCTTTGCTCTTACATCCAGGATCTGGAACAGGTTCTGCCACTCCTCGAGGCCAAGGCCCGGCGGAAGGTGGTAGGCCACAAGCCCCCTTTTCTGCCACTACAGGTTGCAGGAAACCGGCTCCGTGTGTTGTGCCAAGGTCGGTCTGCCCCTGAATTTAGAGGGAGCCGCGAGTAATGGCGCCCGCTCCGACCCGCGGTTAAGCCCCGCTTCTCTAGCCATTGTTTTAATCCAAGCCTTTGCCAACAATGGCTATTAGTCCTTGGCTAAGAAGTTTGTCGCAAGCCATAGAAAATACATATCAAAAGTGGAGTGAGGGTAATGTATCACTAAATAAACACCTGTCATCTTCAGGTTTTTCAAAATTCTTCTCAAGATAGTTTGAGCATTCCATTCTTCCTCCCTATAGGCAGAAATAGAACTGAAGAAGCTGGGAGGAAAGGCATGGAGGATGGGAGCATTGTATTACCAGTGATCCTACCTTCTTCCATTGGGAATGACTTCTGTATATTGGCCTCATGGGCTATCATACAGAAGTCCATACTAGGAAGGAAATAATTTTTTTTCCCATTACCTATTTATGCTTGTACAGTGTAGCGGGCCCTTGGTAACCCGGTTGGTTACCTCACTCTAAATGAAGGAAGAAACCCCATTTCCCCAGTAACTGGACAACATACAGTTCCAGGGGTACAACAACCACTTTATTGGCCACATGCGGCTTTATACTTTTCCCCATGCAAGGGGTGGAACACACATGGAGACAATGTCTCCTTCCAGTGTCCTCCCCCGCCCCGTCTTATAATGGAACCGGAACCCCACTCCCTTTGTCCCTTGTTTCCGCTACTTATCCTCAGGGTTTCCCACCTCCAGTGGCCAGGGGGTCTTCATCCTATGAGCCTCTGTACCTGGGAGTCCAAGCATGGGAAAGCTTCCCGCCTCTCTGACTCCCAGCCACAGAAAGCCCGCCAAACTGCCATTGTCCCCTTAACATTGCCCCCACCAATCTCAGGGACCCCGCCCCCGAAGGGTAACTGCCTCCGTTCGTGGGGTCCCAGGGTGAAACCAGGCAAGTGAAGCATCTCCGTTCGGGACACGAATGCTCCCCCTGGCTGCCGTCCATCTATACGAACGGCGGCCAGGGGAGCATTCGCCACCTACTCTACATGGACGACATCAAGCCATATGCCAAATGTGAGCAGGACTCACTGACCCCCCTAACTAGGATATACAGCATGAACATCGGAGTTTCTTTTGGACTAGATACCTGTGGGTGTCAGGATTACTAGTTGATCCAGCACGTAGAATTGTGTCACACAGATGACTAATAGGTAATGTATTACCGGGCCTTAGAATGGCCGGACTTAACGTTCCAAAGAATAGTCAGGATACTTGCCGAGGTCAGAGGATACAGAAAGAGACAACGATAAGAGAAAGCCAGAAGTCAGGGATACAGAATACAGGGAAGTCAAAATCAAAGCTAAAGTCAAAAACCAGAAGAAACTTGAATCAGGAACGCGCTCTCGGACAACCACAAGGGAAACCACGACAGGGCACTGAGCAGGATGAGAATTGGGCCAAAATACCCCTCCTCTAGATCTGATAGGCTGTAACCAGCCTTTGACCCCAAAGGCAGTTACCAGGTCCCCATTTGCATAATTGCTGCTCAGCATTAACCCTTCTGTGGATTTGGTTGCTGCTCAGCACAACTTTTCCTGTGTGGTTAATTCCATTAACCACATTTTTATAAGCGGATGAATACGTGACAGTGGATGGATGACAGCAAAAAGAGGGAAGATGATCAGGACAGAAGGAGTTCAAGTACAAGAAGATTAAATAGAAGATCTAGAGAACAGCTACAAGTACCTGGGGGTACCACAAACACATGGCAACCATGAGAAAGAGGCAAGGGGGACAGCAACATCCAAGTACCTCCAGAGAGTCAGACAGGTCCTGAAGTCCCAGCTAAATGGCAAGAACAAGATACAAGCCATCAAAACATAGGACTTACCAGTCATCAGGTACCCTGCTCAATTAATAACCTGGCAGAGAGAAAAGCTTGTCACCATTGATGTCAAGATCTGAACTCTATTCACTATGAAAGGAGGATTCATCATTAAAAAAAAAAAAAAAAATCACAAATACATCACAAAGATAGCTCCCTATCATGAACTGTTAATGGAATGCCTGAGACAACAACAGCTAGAGGATGCAGAGAAGGAGGAGGTTCAATGGCAAGACAAACCTCTACATGGGGTATACCACTGGCAAATTGTGGATGTGGCTCACATTACAAACTCCAACTGGTGACAAAACCCAAGGTGCAGACTGTGCAATGAGACCTCTGAGACAATTCATCACATTGTACCCGGGACAGTGGTACAACTGGTTGAGAAGCAGAACCAAGTTGTGGATTGTGTACTGAAATATCGGCATAGAATATGGGCCAGACCTGCCATGGCAGACAAGAAAATAGTGGACAACCAACCTGACCTGTGGTGGCAGTTATCTGGATATTCTTCACCTCAAAAGGTCTATTTGGCTAAGAACAGACCCAATGCCAAACATGGAAGCATCAGTTTGTAAAAGGAGTCTTTGATTGGCTGTTGGCCAATGCCTGTTGACAGTCTTGCGGACAGTCTTGTGTCCACGTCACAGAATGGGATAGGTCGGTTATAGGATTGGCCAGGGAGCTGTATGAAGGGACACATTTTCTATAATACCCAGCTGTTCCCAAAAATGCAAGCACCTGTTTCTTGGTCTGGGGAACTGGCCAGTGAACAATACCTGCAACCTTCACAGGCGCTGGTTGTAGTTGATCTCCACTTGAGAAAGCCCAAAAGGTGAAACGTGTTGTGGATAAATTTCAGTATTGTGTTATAATAAAGGTATTTTGGCTACTTTTAAGCTATTTGATTGTGCCATTTTACTTCCCCCCCCTGCTTTTTGCTACAATTTTATTTATTTTATTACATAACTGCCTGGTACCCAGATTATTATTCCAGAAGAGTATTACTCCAAAGAAATCCAAGGTGGGGATGCCACTTACTCCTGATTCATTGAGCAGTCTGTCTGCTCAAGTAAATGTGAGTAAACATTTTTGATATCTATCTTTTAGCTCTACCACACATGAGTAGGACTACATTAGACCCGACATTTTAAAATACACCATTTTGTATAGGATTTCTTGCACCATTATCTTTTTTGTCCCCACATACGGATTCCAAGAATGATCTATTACCCGGCTCCTACAATGGACCTGGCTCCCTTAAAGACTGTGGAATATCCCCCTGGCAAGGTTTCCCTGATCAAAACAGATAACAGACTTTCTGCTAGGAGGTCGGAAATAGCCTTGTCTTCATGATCTCCTGTACGAGGGTTACAGATGTCAGCCACTGCTTCTGGACACTCCACATACTCTTTGAGCATGGTAATATCGAACATATGATATACACGACTGGGAGGATCTTGGGCAATTAGGTAGGTAGAATTAGCGAAACAATAAATCCTAAATACAATGAGATACGGGAGGATTAGCGCTAGTTAAAATGCAAATGCAACTACGCCTAGTGTCTCTAGCCACTCAAAAGACACTAAAATAACAAATAGTACAAACAAGAAAGAAAGGGGGGTGCAAAAGTAAACACCAGCACACCGTAAATTATACTTGCATTTCCATAAATGATACACGAGCATGTTGTATCAAGGCAGAGCAGAGGCAGGGAGTGTCTTGCCGTTTCTTTGTTTCCCGTGAGAACCCAGAAATCTAAGGGGGGCAGCTTCCATGGAGCCGCAGGACAAGATGTAGCTTGGTTGCTACTTTAAAGTGTGTGATTGGAGATATTCTGGAGAGTTTTACAGAATTTTATTTTTTTTACGGTTACAGCCAAGATTCATCTTTAGGAAAAGGTTACTGATTGCAGAAGGTTTGATTTCCTGTTGGTAATTGGTAAAGCATTTGATTAGCTAGGTGTTTGCTATTGATTGTTGGTTAATTAGCTATTGTTTGCAAATAAGCATAGGCCTACCCAGGTGTTAATCATTCCTAGTGGGTGGTGATTTTAGGAGTTATATAAGGGTTGTGGTCTTTAGCTTGGCTAATATAGCTTAGTTGCTGCTTCAAAGTGTGTGCTTGGAGATACTGGAGGTAATCTGAGGTATACAGGAGGACAAAAAAAACAAAGTTAAGATTTTGTCTGATTTAAATGATTTACTTCATTACAATGGCAGACTTGGTTCAGTGTAATAGTTGTTATGCATTTGTTTCACGTTCCACTTTTTGGAGATTTGGATGCTGTCTAATCTGTAGACAGTTCTATATATTGCAGCAGGAGATTGTATTTTTGAAGTCTGAGATTTGTAAATGATCTAGCAAACAAACTCAGGCTGGAACTGTTGCAAAGCCACTGCCTCAGAGACGTACTAGGAATGGCAGACTGTAGGATCTGGTAGACTTAGAGTTGTGGATTAAAGGCATATTGCACAGTCTGTGGGTCTACATAATTCATTTTTAGCACTCTCAGAGTGTATGTGTTATGGAGACAGGCTCAGGCACCAAGTGTAGCGGTGTTATGGAGACAGGCTCAGGTACTGAGTGTAGTGGTGTTGTTGAGACAGGCTCAGGCACTGAGGGTAGTGGTTTTGTGGATACAAGCTCAGGTACTGAGTGTAGTGGTGTTGTGGAGACAGGCTCAGGCACCAAGGGTAGTGGTTTTGTGGATACAAGCTCAGGCACTGAGTGGTGTTGTGAAGACAGGCTCAGGCACTGAGACTATGGTGAGGACTAATAGAAAGCAGTTGTTGTTGGGGAATTCTATCATAAGAGGTGGGGAGCTGGACAATAGTGGTCTTGTGAGAGGTCTTCCCGGAGCTACTGCTCACAGAGACAGGAGACGTATTTGTAATATTTTTAAGCGAGCTAGGGACAAATTACTTGACTTGCAATGAGGTTTCAGAGGTAAAGGAAGTGGTTTGTGTTTTTGCCAATGATATACAGCAGGTTGCTTCCACAGCGTCATTCTCTGAAGTTCTGCCTGTGCATAACACTAAGAACAACAGGCGGATGCGTGTTAGGGACTTTAACTTGTGGCTTTGTGAATGGTGTCGGGAGCAAGGATTTGGCTTCATTTCTCATGGTAGCTCTGTTTGGAATGGAAATAAACTGTACAAAAAAAGATGGTTTGCATCTTTCTCAAAAGAGAACAAATGTTCACAGTGAGCAGTTCAGAAGTTTTGCTAGGATGTATTTAAACTAAGAGGTGGGCAAAAGGGTGATAAAACATCAATCCAATTTCCCCCCAAAACAGGACAGAAGGTGCCTGTAGCAAGTGTGTAAAACAATGATAATCTTAGAGTCATGTCTACAAATGTTCGCAGTTTAGGGAATAAGATCCATGAACTTGGCAATAATGGCAACTGATAATGTAGATTTAGTTACTGAGATATGGTATAATGAGTGACTGGGACATAGCAATACCAGGGTACTCTTTATATAGAAAAGACAGGTAAGGCACAAAAGGAGGAGGGGAGTCCCTGTATGTGAAGGATAGCATAAAATCTAGCCAAATAAAAGTTAGTGAGGTGAACATAGAGTCAGTTTGGGTTACGTTAGAATTTTGTAATCACACAGTAACTCGTGTAGGTGTGATTTATAGACCCCCAGGACAAATAGAAGAGTTAGATAATCTAGTTGAGGATAAAGGGGGAAGTTATCATCATGGGTGACTTTAATCTTCCTGATGAGAACTGAAAACCCAAAATAGCTGCTTGTGCCAGGAGCACACATATTCTAAACTCTTTACTGGGATTGCTCCTCAATGACTTGATTTAGAGACAAACTCGTAAAGAGGCCATGCTAGATTTAGTGTTAACAAATGGAGATTTGGTATCAGATATTACTGTAGGTGAAAGTTTAGGATCCAGTGATCATCAGTAAGTGTGGTTTAATGTAAGAACAGAGCCTGAGTCACACCACACAAAAACAAAAGTTTTAGACTTTTAGAAAAACAGACTTTTCTAAAATTAGAATGTGTGTAAAGGAGTCATCATCAGACTGGAGCAATTTAAATGGAGTCCAATAGAAATGGGATTATTTTAAAGATGTACTGCTGAAGGCAATTGCAAAATTGCATTAGGCTTGTCAGTAAAAACAACAAATTCAAGAAACCACTGTGGTACTCCCCAGATGTAACCAAAATAGTAAAAAACAAAAAAGTTAGCATTTCGTAATTATAAAAAAAAAAAAAACCAGAGTGAGGAAGATAGACAGATCTATAAGATTAGGCAGAAAGAGGCTAAGCGTGTTATAAGAGCTTCGAAATCAACCACAGAAGAGAAAATAGTACAGTCAATTAATATTTTTGTTCAGTAGTTACAGATGAAAATGTAGGAAAGGGGCCTCGGTAAGGTAAAAGGACAAATGAGTCATCTGTTACATGCAAGTTTACAGAGGAAGAGGTTCTATTTCAACTGTCAAAAGCAAGGACAAAAAAGTCAATGGGACCTGATGGAATACACCCAAAGCTATTAAAAGAGCTTAGTGGTGTACTAGCAAAACCATTAACAGATCTATTTAACTAATCATTGTTAACAGGAGTAGTCCCAGAAGATTGGAAGTTAGCAAATGTTGTGCCCATTTACAAGAAAGGTAGCAGGGAGGAGTCGGGCAACTATAGGCAAGTAAGCCTTACTTCAGTAGTGGGGAAGGTAATGGAAACCATGTTAAAGGACCACTCTAGGCACCCAGACCACTTCAGCTTAATGAAGTGGTCTGGGTGCCAGGTCCAGCTAGGGTTAACCCAATTTTATAACATGACAGGAGGCTTCGTATTTGCTTAAGTCTCTCTTTACTAGAACTCCACAGCAGCACAGAAAAATAACCAATCAGAAAAAAGTTACGTACTATAAAACTCCCCTCCCCATGCCTCATTTCCTCTTTCTTTACTGCTCTGCAGACAGTACAGGTCAGAGTACCACTGCCTCCTACTAATATTATTTGGGGGCTTTGGGATTTAGTTCGACTTATTTAGAATTATATTTTTTGTTTATATATTATATTTATTATTGTATTTTATGTTTCTGGTTTTTAGTTCTGTCTATTATAGTTTGCTTCAGACTATTTATTTAACTACTTGCTTATTATATTATTATATGTTGTATTTATTATATTTACATTATTTGATATCATTTTTATATTTCCCATCTATATTTTAGGTCTATGGTATTTGTTCATCCATTAGATTTTTCTTCATATTATTTATTTATTAGTTGTGTATTGTATTTTGTTTTATTTTGTTTTTTTATCTCGGGATTCTACCCGTTTTTCACTCCTGCTTCCCCTGTTCTTGGGGATGTTTGCGTCTGGTAGCGCTATTTGAGGGTCCCTGGGGATGCCTAACGGTTTGTTCCCCCCCTCCCACCCCACTCCCTGGCGCCGTTCTATTAGTTCCCCCCTGTGGGGCTGCGGGCGCTCCGCTCGGGGTGTCAGGAGCCTAGCCACCTGGCTGCCTCCTCTGACTCACCGAGCTCTGGTGTGAGCCTGCCGGCGCCCGGGGTTTCTCGCGGTTTGACGCGAGCACCCCGCGACCGGGTCTGCTCACACACGTGGCCGCCTCGCCGCGGCCGGGTTTCTTTCAGCCACGTGGATCCGACCGGCTGGAGAAAGGGCGCCTGCTTGCGGCCCCTCCTCCTTCCACGGTCGGATCTCGGCGTTTGTTGCCCTGCTGGGATTCCCCGGCGGATCTCAACGTATTTCTGTAGTTTTACCTACAGATATGACCCTTATCACAGTTTTCTGTAGTTGGTAGGACAGTGCAGATCTCACAACTTGCTGTGTGAGTGTTTTGACAAATTTGATATCGGATTACTGAGTTCCCAAACCGTGTATATGTCACAGCGAGGTTTTTAAGACAGTCTCTATCTCAAACCCTGAGCTTCTATGACCATGCTTATATCACAGATTTCTGTGAGTTTTAATGACAGGGTATATCTCACAGATTCTGTGTGCATTATGGCACTATGTATCACTGATTCTGTGTGCTTATGGCACTATATATAAGATTCTGTGTGCTTTATGGCACTATGTATCACTGATTCTGTGTGCTTATGGCACTATGTATCACTGATTCTGTGTGCTTATGGCACTATATATAAGATTCTGTGTGCTTTATGGCACTATGTATCACTTATTCTGTGTGCTTATGGCACTATATATAAGATTCTGTGTGCTTTATGGCACTATGTATCACTTATTCTGTGTGCTTTATGGCAGTATATATCACGGATTCCTGGGAGTTTACTGGCAGTATATATCTCAATCTGGGAGTTTCATGTATATACGAATCTCAGTGCGCAGGCTCTGTTCAGAACCAGACTGCTAGTTGGCTCTAAGGTGTATGTGTTTCACAGTATAGATTTTGTCTGGCCCAGCTATGGAGTCCCAGGTGAGTCTCCTCTGGTATGATTTCACTGTCCATGACAGATATTTTAAGCCAACATACCTGGCCCTGGTTCAACTGGTATGGGAGACCAGTCAACGCTCATATTCTATAAGGTTATGTAGGGAGACTCATTGTATTGGCTATGGTTTAGCCCTACTCCAGAGATAGACCATGGGTACAATACCCTTCAGGTGGTATGATGATCTATAATTATGAGGAGAATTCTCACAGATCTGTATGTACATGTGCATACCTTTTCACAGTTTAAGGAGGATGTCGGTCAGTATATCTTGATTTTATGGACACTATTACCACTGGAACAACTTCGGCTTATGTCCAATACAACTGGAAAACCACTATTTGCCTGCTGGGCATTTGGGGACTACCAGTCCCGGTGCAGGTTATTCACACGGCGTTACGCTGTCTAAAAGGGTTGATGTCTGGGGACCCTATGTCACAGGGTGCTCTGAGGATCTACAATTTTTTGGGGAACTCTGCCCAAGCTCAGAGGTCCCTATTACTCATTCAAGACCCATGGTAAAGCGCTGCGGAATTGGATGGCGCTATATAAATAACATATATTCATATAATAATGATATGCAACCCAGGATTGGCCTGCTATGTCTGTGCCCATAAGAACGGCCTGCTATGTCTGTGCCCATAAGAACGGCCTGCTATGTCTGTGCCCCATTTATTGGCCTACTATGTCGGTGCCTATTTGAATGGCCTACTATTCTGTGTCCATTAGTTTGGCCTGCTGGGCCTGCTCTATTGGTGCCGAACCCCTTTTGGCCGCAGGCCTGGGGGAATATCACTGAGGAGAAGCCAGTGCCCACCAGTGACATGGAAATAGGCAGGTGTCCAGACAAGCACCATTGCCATACTATCCAAGAGGACACCAATATACGGCCATCTGGATATGGTAGGAAGGGTGAAGGCCCTAAACCTCAGGCCTGAAGGGCAAGGTTTCTTATGAAGACCCCGGACACACATCCGCGGTTTACGCCAGACCGGCGACGGCACATCTCCAAGGAGAACTTTGCACAGGCAAGGACCGGTACTCAGACACCTACAGGAGAACGCGGTGTTTTCCTTGTCTTTATCAACTAACTCCGTATCTGCCTCCCGGTATCCATATAGCTATCGGTAGTTATTCCTGCGTAAGGTTAGCTCCTGGCCCTGTTCAGTGGGGCTTACTTGTCTTACCTTCCAGCCTGCTATTTGCCTTCTAGCTGAGATAGAATTTGCGTTTTTACTCGTATCTACGTTATTGTTGTCTTTTTTCGTTTTCGTGACTTCCTTTTCCTTTCGCTCGGGTCGTCGAGAGGCCTGACTTGACCTCCTCCGACCTCCCGGGCGCTCGTGGATTGCGGAGAACGTCTCCAGCTTTCCTCAGACTACCAACGGTCCGCCTGGACCCCCCGCGCGCGCACGGGATCCGGAGGGTCAGTTGATAGTTTTCCATCGTTTTCCCGTAGATTACCCTCAGCCTTATGCTGATACTCGTATTTGATGTACCCTATAGTTGGTCACCCTGAGTCTCTAGGGACTCTAGCTTGGATCACAGGAGGGTGCGGCCCTCCATCACTTCGATCCGAGAATATTTTATCTTCTGGAACAGAGAGCGAACCCCTCTCAGATACGGAACCGGACACTGATTTGTTATTAGAGGGCGCAGCCCTCCCTCAACCTCAGCCAGAGACTGAGCTGGATACAGGGGTCATGTTTGGAGGAAACATTCTCATAGAGAGGAACGGTCACGGATGCAGACTCTACTGTTTGGTTATTTACGGGTGCGGCCCGCTCAGGCTATCAGCCGGACGTTAGCACGATATTTGATCACATTAGTAGAGAGCGCGGCTCTCTCATACACTCGACGCTCTACGGTGCCAACCATTTGTTCATCACACAGACTTGTACCTGTGCAAGACATCGATGACTACATGGAGGGCGTCCCTCCTGCATTCAAGTAGATCTGACGTCCGTGCTACCGATTTCGATATAGAGGACTGCCTGGTCATGCAAGATATCCATATTTAGACTGGATCCCTCTAGTCTATCTCCTGTAATGGAGGGATATTCTCACAGAGGTATAACGAGGGGTGACTCCCACTTATTTATACACATTCCTGGAGATGGTACGGCTATTGGATGGAACTCAGGTATTATGTGAGTGCAGGTTTGGGTATATTCTGCACCATAAAAAGCAGAGGATTGCATTCTGTTTTTGGATATCCAGACCATTGTGAACAACTGCTCAGACAGTTTCTCCCATATTTAGGTGGCAGGAGATACGGGAACCTTCATGGAGCAAACGGGCTCTGCCTTGCTCGAGTAACATGATTAAGGAAGGCCTATTACCCGTTCTGAAGGTAAACCGTTCACATGGATCTCATGGTAAGACCGGTATCCCCAGTTGTATTGAGTTCCCCGGTCATTACGATCTTGGGATAAGATGGCGGGACTGCCCCATCTCCTCGGAACGCATACCTGGTTCACAGGGTTCAGAGAGGGGGGTCCTCCATTTATACTCTATTTATCCCTCACGGGAGCCGTTTTGTTCTGGATTCACGCTAACCTACTTTCAACTACTGTCATGGAGACCTATGAGACTTTGTGGGGGTACCTGGTGCACCCCGACTCCTAAGCTGACATCTTTCACTCTTAGACGAAGACATATCTGGATGGAAATCTGCACTCCGATTGGCGCTGCCCATCCCTTTGAATATTCCTGGGATTCGCTACCCCCAGAATAGTCGACCACCGTCCCTCCACACAAGTTCAGTTCGGAACCCTGAGGTGGAGTCTTTCCTCTACCGCGTCCAGGATTACACAGTTCACTTGGAATATTGGAATCACTTAGGATATGACTAGTTTGACCACATTCTTGCCTGCATTATAAATTTATTCTCGGAGGAGACATCTCACCGGGTAGGCCAGGAGGGAACGAAAGAGTCTACTCGGTCCTATCGCGATTTGGTGGTGGACTTAGACGCATTCCTTGGGATTGAAGATCTGCCTGCAAGGCCACATTGCCGGGTGACCCTGGCACGATCGGTGGAGCAATCTTATACATCAAGAATTGAGACATAGTGGCAGTGTCTTATCACGGCCCTGAGTCCATAAATGACCTTCAACATTTTATAACTGCAGGATAATGGCTAATAGGTCAGTTTATCAGCTCATGGACCAGCTGGTAGGTAACAGGTCGCGACCCCACGTACATTGGATCTATCAGCGGAGGATGTTTCTCTTTTTTCCGTTGTTGGGATACCTCATCAACTGGCATCCCCATTGGTCGAGGTATTGTCATCTATCGCTGTTGGTAAGTCCATTTATGATTGCTCGGGTAGCTCCGAGGATAGGTACCAGCGACACAAACAGCCTTGGATTTGTTTACTGAGCGTTAAAACAGCAAATACGAAGCCTCCTGTCATGTTATAAAATTGTAGATTATGCTAGCTTTAGTGTACCTATAATCTTCATTTTATTAATGACAGGAGGCAAGTATTTCCCGCCCATTCTTATCCCTCCCTTGTTTAATGTTATAGTTTAGATTAATCAGGTACGTATGCAACTCTGCTTGTTGTCTCTGCTACCTGTCGCTTGTTTCTTATCTCTGATTTTCATAGTAGGGTTGGGATATCTACATGTTAAGATGACTTTGGTTGCTACATTGGGTGCCTACATGTTTATTCAGAGTACATTTCTTTGGATAATCAACCTGTTCGATTCTGTTTTTTCTCTCGTTTCAGTTTACAGTCCATCAACGTTATCTGGTTTGACAGCTGTTCTCGGAAGGTGGACATCGTATCTAGGACTTCGTTTCTTCCCCATTATGTTTTCTGCCTTTTATTCTGTTTTTTTGTCGCAGCTTGAAAGAGGAAATGAGGCATGGGGAGGGGAGTTTTATAGTACCTAACTTTTTTCTGATTGGTTATTTTTCTGTGCTGCTGTGGAGTTCTAGTAAAGAGAGACTTAAGCAAATACTCGCCTCCTGTCATTAATAAAATTAAGATTATAGGTACACTAAAGCTAGCATAATCTACAATTTTTTATAAACATAGCAGTTTCAGAGAAACTGCTATGTTTATCAATTGGTTAAGCCTTCCCCCTAATCCTCTAGTGGCTGTCTCATTGACAGCCGCTAGAGGCGCTTGCGTGATTCTCACTGTGAAAATCACAGTGAGAGCACGCAAGCGTCCATAGGAAAGCATTGTAAATGCTTTCCTATGCGACTGGCTGAATGTGCGCGCAGCTCTTGCCGCGCATGCGCATTCAGCCGACGGGGCGGAACGGAGGCGGAGAGCTCCCCGCCCAGCGCTGGAAAAAGGTAACCTTTTCCCCTTTCCAGAGCCGGGCGGGAGGGGGACCCTAAGGGTGGGGGCACCCTCAGGGCACTCTAGTGCCAGGAAAACGAGTATGCTTTCCTGGCACTAGAGTGGTCCTTTAAAGGATAAGAATGTTGAACATCTAAAAATCACATGGATTTCAAGATCAGAGACAACATGGGTTTACTACAAGGAGATCATGCCAAACTAATCTTATGGATTTTTCTGATTGGGTAACTAAAATAATAGATCAGGGTGGAGCAGTAGACATTGCTTACCTAGATTTCAGTAAGGCTTTTGACACTGTTGCACATAGAAGGCTTATCAATAAACTGCAATCTTTAAGTTTGGATTCCAATATTATTGAATGGGTAAGGCAGTGGCTGAGTGACAGGCAACAGAGGGTTGTAGTCAATGGAGTATATTCGAAGCATGGGCTTGTCACCAAAGGGGTACCTCAGGGATCTGTACTTGGACCCATTCTCTTTAATGTTTTTATTAGTGATATTGCAGAAGGTCTTGATGGTAAGGTGTGTATTTTTGCTGATGATACTAAGATATGTAACAGGGTTGATGTTCCAGGAGGGACAAGCCAAATGGCAAATTATTTAGGTAAACTAGAAAAATGGTGAGTTGTGGCAACTGGCAATTAATGTGGATAAGTGCAAGATAATGCATCTTGGACGTAAAAACCCAAGGGCAGAGTACAGAATATTTGATAGAGTCCTAACCTCAACATCTGAGGAAACGGATTTAGGGGTGATTATTTCTGATGACTTAAAGGTAGGCAGACAATGTAATAGAGCAGCAGGAAATGCTAGCAGAATGCTTGGTTGTATAGGGAGAGGTGTTAGCAGTAGAAAGAGGGAAGTGCTCATTCCACTGTACAGAACACTGGTGAGACCTTACTTGGAGTATTGTACGCAGTTCTGGAGACCGTATCTTCAGAAGGATATTGATACTTTAGAGAGAGTTCAGAGAAGGGCTACTAAACTGGTTAATGGATTGCAGGATAAAACTTACATGGAAAGGTTAAAGAAACTTAACATGTGCAGCTTGTAGGAAAGATGAGACAGGGGGGATATGATAGAAACATTTAAATACATAAAGGGAATCAACACAGTAAAGGAGGAGACTATATTTAAAAGAAGGAGAACTACCACAACAAGAGGACAGTCTTAAATTAGAGGGGAAAAGGTTTAAAAATAATATCAGGTCTTGCGGTGCGTGATGACGTAACAACGTGACACGCACAGAAGGTGGGCGTGCCCGGTTAAAGGGAAACTCGAGTGCCAGGAAAACAATCCGTTTTCCTGGCACTGCAGGTACCCTCTTCCTCCCACCTCACATCCCAGGTAGCTGGGGTGTGAAAACCCCTTCAGGTCACTTACCCGAGACCCCGCCGATGTCCCTCGGGGTGGTTTCGGGTCGGCGTCGCTCCTCCCAGTAATTAAGTCAGCCGTTGGGCGAGAGTGATCCCGCCCGCCGGCTGAGGAAACCTAATGCGCGTGCGCGGCATTGCCGCACATGCGCATTAGGTCTCCCCATAGGAAAGCATTGAAAAAGATTTTCAATGCTTTCCTATGGGGAATTGAGCGACGCTGGAGGTCATCACACAGCTTGAGGACGTCCAGCGACGCTCTAGCAAAGAAAATAATTGCTATGAATCAGGAAGTGCCCTCTAGTGGCTGTCTAGTGGAGTTAAAAACTGCAATAATTACACTTGCAGGGTTAAGAGTAGTGGGAGTTGGCACCCAGACCACTCCAATGGGCAGAAGTGGTCTAGGTGCCTGGAGTGTCCCTTTAAGGCGATCAAGCAAGCACTACTTGTAACAGATTCCTCTGTTCCTAGATGATCATTTTGCATTGACTAGATCGGTACACAAACCTAACCGAACAGATTGCCCCATTTGGTTCGTATACCGAACAAAGTACCGAATCCATGGACCACCCAGAACAGTCGTGTGCCGTTAGTTGACCTACTTGACCTCACTAAAACTTGAACGTTCTAAGTGGTCGGCTGGGTGGCGAACATGAGACAGCGGCCATTTTGTTTTGACGAACGCTTCCAGCGGTGTTTGGTCGTTGAGTGTCTGGAACTATTATCGGATACTCAACGGCCCGAACACCGCTGAGACTTACACCTATGTTCCTCCTATTATCGTTCCTATCCATCCGAAGAAAGCGGTGTTCAGTAAAACCAAACTCCCGAACGAGGGGCACCCGACTAATTTTCCCGCAGGACACAGGACTCTAGATTGAGGGTGAAGAAGAACTAACTCCAATGAGCGTTTATTACTGCTTATAAACAACTTTCCCAGTAAGGTTACCACCCACGTGGACCTTGTGGGGCACTGGAACTGTAAATTTAGCAACCAATAAAATAAAGGCACATGGATAAGCACACCCACTTTTTACAATGAGAATCCTCCCCTCTGCTTGGGAGATAATTGAGTTAATTACTGTATCAACTCAATTAACTTTTATGCCATTTTTTTAACTTTGTGAGTTTGCATGCAATATCAATAACACCTTTATTTTTATAACCAGCATAATTTGGGGACAAACATATCCAAAATTCACTTGAATCGGTTTAGTGGTTCAGGAGATAGGTGGAAGTCATATTTTGATATTTGAGGAGTGACAAAGCAGTCAGTTCCAACTGTTCTATCAGTGTCCCTGGGACAACACCTTCGGGCTCCTCATCCATGGCATCCAGTAGTTCGCCCCCCTCAATTCCGGGGGTATGCTGCACCGTATACTACCAAAGGGCCTGGTAGGCATCCTCCAGCCAAATCTCCTTCCATACCAGTCTCTTGAGCTCTGTTACCCACTCGTCCAGGTTCTCCTAGGAAAGACCGACATTCATAGAGCCACTTGCCACTGTATCCGCTGCTCTTCAGTGGGGAGCCTCTCGCCTCTCGCCTCGCTGACGCTGCACATCCTCCAGGGCATCGTCCCAAAGTTGCTTTCTGGCGGCCTCTCGGTAGTACATCATGTCCTCCTCCGATATGGGCCCCTCCTGCAGGGTCAGGAGCTCCTGCAACCTCCAGTAAAACTCCTCATCCATATTGCTGCAGATAGGGACGCTGCACGATAGCTAGCTCTATCCCTCTATTGTAAATCCGTAGAGTTACCGGTGTCTCTGAGCTGCTTCTCCTCGCACTAGGACGCCATCCCACCGCTGCCACCACTTGTAACGGACCGCCTGGCACCCCGACTGGGTACCTCTGTTACTGGATGCTCCTAGCGCTTCCAGAGGGCTCCAAGCGCTCCGCCAGACACCACAACCACCGCAGACCCCACGAACCGCCGTAGCTTGGTTGGGGGTCTCACCATCTCCTACCCACCCTGGACCTACGACAAGGCTCCAGACTCCAGTGGGTGAACCTCCTCCAAGAGAGGGACACAGGAATAAGCTCTTAAAATAGCTTAGAAGTGATTATCCAAGTGAACATGCAGTGTTATGGACAAAATACAAAAATGTCTTTTTTACTATTGTGCACTTGTGTTTAAATCTTATTTTGTCACACATTCCCTAAAAGAATATCCTTGTAAGAGGGTCATAATGTCTTACACATGTGTGCTCAGTAACATCAGGCTTCCCTTCCCCCCATCCCATCTGAGCAAGCCTCGTGTAACAGCTTCCTTTACTAACTCCTCCCCCACTTCCTTTGTGCAACTAAAAGCTCTATAGAAACATGCCACGTGTAGTAAAATGGAGCTGGAATGGGGCTGGGATACAAAGAAATGTCATGTGATGATGCTGGGGTCACGCCCAGTAGGGTGGGTTTAGACAAGACCCCTTAGACTGTTAACCAATTGATGAATGTATACTGTATGTTAACTGTGACTCTGTACATGACGTTTTTCTGCTTTAAAAGGGAATTGCACCCCCTGCAATAAAGGCCACTCTGAAGTTCTTTCAAACCTGCAATGTGTCCGGTGTGATTTACTTCCAGAAGACATGTGCACGCATTAATCAATTTGGAAGGTGTAGATAGACAAATAATCAAAGTTTTCTTTGATCTAAAACAGCAGATCATAGCTATATAGCTTGTAGTGATATAGCTGATTACCCCCAATAAGAGACAGGACTCTAGATTGAGGGTGAAGAAGAACTGACTCCAATGAGCGTTTATTCCTGCTTATATACAACTTTCCCAGCAAGGTTACCACCCACATGGACCTTGTGGGGCACTGGAACTGTAAATTTAGCAAACAATAAAATAAAGGCACATGGATAAGCACACCCACTTTTTACAATGAGAATCCTCCCCTCTGATTGGGAGATAATAGAGTTAAGTACTGTATCAACTCAATTATCACCAAGCTAAAAAACATAATTTTATGCCATTTTTGTAACTTTGTGAGTTTACATGCAATATCAATAAACCAGCATAATTTGGAGACAAACATATCCAAAATTCACTTGAATCGGTTAAGTGGTTCAGGAGATAGGTGGAAGTCATATTTTGACCGAGGAGTGACAAAGCAGCCAGTTCCAACTGGTCTGGCAGTGTCCCTGGGACAACGCCCTGCTGGAGAACAATGGGACAGGGGAAGGGGAGGAGGCACACCTTCCCATGGATTCAAAGGGTCAGAAAAAGTGTCCCAAAAGTTTCAATATGTCCATACACTGTTTTTAAAGGGCCAGCACTAGTCCAAATAAAAGTCCATAAGACCAAGTAATGGTTTTAAAGGTCCATACAGCCCAGAGCCATAGTCATGAGGCAAGAGGCTGGCAAGCAGGCTTCTCCATAAGCCAGGGGAGCAGAGCAGTTTGGCACATAGAAGGCCAGTGGCAAACGGCAGTTTGTCACAAGAGCGTCCGTTTCAGAGGGCACCAAGCCACAGCTTACAGCTCTGAATATCTAAAGTGCAAAACCTATTGGCAAAGATGGGACTACTTGAACTGGATGTTTGTTGTCTGATGGACCGGTGCCACCAACTTAAAGTTGTCTAGTCTGGTTGCGAGTTATCCAGGTAGGTACTGAGTGGACAGTGTCCCAAGGTCATTTCCTAATGGTACCTCGGCTGGAATCTGGTCCATTATCTCAACTTCATAGTAGCCATGACCGGTGCCCCAATCCAAGCGTACTTTGGCCAACATATGTTGCTGTCCACCTGCCCAGTTGTTCTTTTACCTAAGAGGGCATTGTGGGGCATACAGTGGGGCTTTACAAGGGTGAGGGTATCCCCAGGGTCTGAAACCTTGCACAGTACACACAGTAACTTTTGCATCCTTGCAGAGCTGCCATTTATTATCCTGGTGGGCCTGCTGTAAAGTAAAGTAACCAGTCCATATGCTTGTTCTGTACTAATTCTGAATAAGTAGCAGAGAAAGGGACTCTGTAGTCATTTGGCAGTCAAGGCAATGGACCTGCTTGGGGAGGTGTTATTGATACCGGTAACAGTTAGCTGCAATGTGCCCAATCTGATGGAAGAAATAACAGTCACACATGGAATGGGCTAACAGGATACAAAGAGTGGCATCACACTGGGTAAGAGGGTGCAACGCAAACACCGGGGAAGAAGTGCTGCAGTTATTTCTACTAGAACATTTTTTCCAAGATTTATCTGCCAACTTACAGGACTGGGTAAGAGACCGGCGCCCCAACAACCTCAACGAAGCGGCTCGGCTGGCAGATGAATACGCAGAAACTAGGAAAGTGAGCCAGGGTACCACATGACCAGCTAACAAAGTGGAACCTCGGCCCTTAGCCATCACCCCTCGCCCGGCGTTCCGCGTTCCGCGCTCCCGTACCCCCAGGGCCACCTTGCCCTCAGGGGTCTAACAACTACCCACGGGACTTGTCTAGAACGACTCGCCATCGGTGCAGCAACACTGGACATATTGCCCGTTACTGCCCTTTGGGATCAGCAGCTAACAATTGGAGGCGCACTTCCTCTAACTCAGAGAACCACACACCTCGTACCTCTGCTGCCCACTGCCTGGAGACTGAGATGGGCCCAGAGGAATGCCTGGGAATCTTATATGAGGCGGACCCGATACAAGCCACAGATAACCGTCAGCATCATCGTCAGGAGGTACGCGTAAATGGACAGGTAGCTCAAGGCTTGAGAGACATTGGGGCTACCATCACACTGATGCAAATGCATTTGGTGAAACCAGAGCATCTGTCGAATCGCACAGTTGCTGTACATGTAGCAGGGGGGGCTGTGTTTTGTTTACCCACGGCCCGGGTACACCTGGACTAGGGGGTCGGGTCAGGGAAAACTACTGTGGGCATCATGGACAACCTGCCTGCTGAAGTGGTGTTGGGCAACGATACTGGCCCCCTGCCTTCAGCCTACTTACCCACAACTGCTGCTGTTTGCCCTGTGACCACCCGTTCACAGACCCGTATCGCAGACGATCCTACAACAGGACGGGAGACCCAGCTAAGCAAAGAACCGCCCCTTAGACCCACTACAGTAGAAAGACCTCTAGCTTGGGATACCCCAGAGGAGTTTGGGAGGGAAACCAGAGAGGACCCAACCCTCCAAAAGTACCGTGAACTAGCTGACAGTGGGGGGGATGAGCGGGAACGTTTTGTATGGGATAACGACAGGTTGTACAGATTGACCGAAGGTAGGAAGAGAGGCTGTGTCCCTTCGCAGAAGCGCCAATTAGTGGTACCCAGAAAGTACCAATTGGAACTTCTCCGAATTGGCCATGATATTCCCATAGCAGGGCATTTAGGGGGTAACCGCACCACCTACAGGATCACCCAGACCTTTTTTTGTCCGGGGATCTCGAAGGATGTGCGGCGCTACTGCAGTACGTGTGACGTCTGCCAACGAGTAGGGAAGAGATGGGATCATCCTAAGGCTCGACTGTCACCTATGCCCGTAATCAAGGAACCATTTAGCAGGGTGGCAGTCGACTTGATAGGACCCTTACCTAACCCCAGTCCCTCCGGTAAGAAATATATTCTTACCGTGGTGGACTACGCAACCAGCTACCCGTCGCTCTGACGAATATCCAGGCGGACACTGTCGCCAGTGCTCTAGTCGGGATATTCACCAGAGTAGGATTCCCTCAGGAAATCTTATCCGACAGAGGGACCCAGTTTACCGCTGACCTAACCCAACAGTTATGGAAGGTTTGCGGCATTAAAACCCTCCTCAACTCACCATACCACCCCCAGACTAACGGTCTCTGTGAACGCTTTAATGGTACCCTGAAGCAGTTACAGCGGACCTTTACAGCGGAATACAGAGACTGGGAGCGATTCTTACCGCACCTCTTGTTTGCATATCGAGAGGTGCCGCAGAAATCCACTGAGTTCTCTCCGTTCGAACTGCTCTATAGAAGGAGAGTTTGAGGCCCTCTCGACCTCATCCAGGAGCACTGGGAAGAAGAGATGGAACACGAGGGGGTCCCCATTGTGCCATATGTTCTGGAGATGCGGGACCACATGGAGAATTTAGCTCGGATGGCACGGGACCATCTCCATGCGACCCAGGGTCGACAGAAACGTTGGTACGATCGGGGCGCCCGGCAAAGAACATTCCAGGTGGGACAGAAGGTTCTGGTACTTAGACCCGTTAAAGGGAATAAACTCCAGACCGCCTGGCAGGGCCCTTACAAAGTAGTAGCGCAAGTCTGCGACACTACTTATGTGATTGCCAGCAGCAAGGATGAAAGGATGAAAGGATTCAGAAATCCTTCCATGTTAATCTGTTGAAAGAATACCAAGAGAGGCCAGAGGATATTGCAGCCATATGTATTCCTGCTAATGAGGACCCCGATAGCCTACCTATCCCAGATCTGTTAGCACGCACAGAACCCAATAGCTTGCTTAGTACGGTGCAACTAGGGGAGCGCTTAACCCCTTAAGGACACATGACATGTGTGACATGTCATGATTCCCTTTTATTCCAGAAGTTTGGTCCTTAAGGGGTTAAACCCAGCAGAAAAGGGTCAGCTCAGACAGTTATTAACTGAAAAGGGATTAACGTTTTCCCAAGAACCAGGACACACTACGTAGAAACCCAAGGACAAACCCCTCTTAGACAGACCCCCTACAGAATCCCTGAGGCAGTGAAGGAGGAAATGAAAAAGGAAATCCTGGAGATGTTGAGTCATAGAGCCATCCGACAGCCCCTGGGCCTTGCCCGTGGTACTAGTGCCCAAAAAGGACGGAACTACCAGGTTCTGTGTGGACTATAGACGCCTCAACTACCGTACAGTGACGGATGCCTACCCAATGCCCAGAGTAGACAAACTATTAGATCGCATTGCCAGGGGGCGATATCTGACCACCATTGATCTGTGCAAGGGATACTGGCAGATTCCCCTGGCCAAGGAAGCTATCCCCAAGTCGGCGTTCGTCACCCCGTTTGGCCTGTACCAATTTAAGGTCATGCCATTCGGGATGAAGAACGCCCCAGCTACATTTCAGCCCTTGGTGGATAGACTCCTTGATGGCTTCCAGGACTTCGCTTGCGCGTACCTGGATGACATTGCGATCTATAGCGAAACTTGGGGAGAACACTTGAGACATGTAGAGGCCGTACTGGATCAGATTCGGGCTGCAGGCCTAACGCTGAAGCCAGAAAAGTGTCACTTCGGTATAGCCAAAGTACAGTACTTGGTACACAGTGTAGGGTGTGGGAAACAGTGACCAGAACCAGCTAAAGTTGCGGCTGTGGCCAACTGGCCCACACCAAGACTCAAGTATTTTCGTTCTTAGGGACAGCCGGGTACTACAGGAAATTTGTCCCTGACTACAGCGCCATCGCTAAACCCCTGACAGACCTGACTAAAAAGAACCTGCCTAGAATAGTCCTGTGGTCTCCCGCCTGTGAAACAGCCTTTCAAGCCTTAAAGAAAGCTCTGATCAACGCACCTGTTTTATGTGCCCCCGTCCCTAACAAAAGATTTGTCGTCCATACAGATGCGTCCATGTACGGACTGGGGGCAGTTCTAAGCCAGATCGGGGAAGATGGAGGGGGAAAACCCTGTCGCGTACCTGAGTAGAAAATTGTTACCCAGGGAAGTGAGCTACGCGGCAGTGGAGAAGGAGTGTTTGGCCCTGGTCTGGGCTTTAACCCCTTAAGGACACATGACATGTGTGACATGTCATGATTCCCTTTTATTACAGAAGTTTGGTCCTTAAGGGGTTAAAGAAACTTACACCATATCTGTATGGCCAGGAATTTACCCTTATTACAGATCATAATCCCCTGGTATGGTTAAACAGGGTGGCTGGAGATAATGGACGCTTGCTGAGGTGGAGCTTAGCGCTACAACCATACAATGTTTCCATACAATATCGCCATGGCAAGTTTAATGGGAACGCGGATGGACTGTCCAGGCAAACAGAACTCCTACCCTGACAGCCGGCCGGACAGCCCTAAGTTGACCCGAAAAGGATCAATCCGGGTCTGCCGGAGTGTTCCACAAAAGGGGAGCAGTGTAACAGAACCTTACATTTGCCTGGGAACATTTATTGCTAAACCGGTCCTTTAACCACTAACCAGGTACATGCACATTAAAGAGTGGTCTCTTTGCCCTTCTGGCAAGTTGCTGAATTAACTGCCAAGTCCCCAGCGCTCACCATCCATGTAACCAGCAGTGCAACAAGCTTTGGTTTGCGTCGTTGACAAAAGATCAGAACATCATTCCCTCAAGGCCAGCAAATTCTATAGCTATGTTGGTTCCATCAATGGCTCCGGCTGCACCCTTCTACAAACTTCATAATGAAGGTAAATCACAGTGGTGGTTTGGATCTCTATCGTACAAGAAATCCCTCCACTGCCACCAAATGTCACGGCTACTGGATATTAGATGATCTTCCCAATAACAGAATCTGAACCACTGTTCACTTTTGTACTGTAAACTTTCCGATTTATTTTGATATAATCAGTCAGCTAAGAGAAATCGCAGCATATCTACCCCCTCCCAAGACCATGTTTATATAAGGCTAGTCCCCCAGTCCTTTTAATGGTCCATTGGGCATTGCTCCTGTTACGGTTGCCCCAGGCTAGCTGAGGGTTGAACCGTAGAAAGCATGCTCCTAGCGCTCACCAAGGACCATCAGCACCGCAGACACCATAAGTACTGCAGACCCCACGAACCGCCGCTGTTGGGTTGGGGTCTCGCCGTCTCCTATCCACCCTGGACCTACGACAAGGTTCCAGGTTCCAGTGGGGGAACCTCTCTGTGGCGAAACCAACCTCGCTACTGGGCATTGGAGAAGCCTGTTTGCCCGCCTCCTGCCTGCTGACTATGGCCCCTGGGAGATTTGGCCCTTTAAATACAGTATTTGGGCATATTGTATTTTATTATGCTGCTACTGGCTACTTTAAGAACCATCTGGGGACATACTGTGGAGTTACTGGGTAGCCACCATTTCAAGTATCAGAAGCACACGGTGAGAACAATGGATGAAGCACATGATGAGAACAATGGATGGCGGCCATTTTAACTCACAGATACTGTTTTGACTTTTCTACACGGTGCCATCTCGCCGGTATTTGGTGCACAAAGACATCGTGCAGTAGTTTTAAACTATACAACAGGGGACACATTATACAGTAATTATTTTTCATATAGCCTGTATATGTTCTGCGGAATCTGCATTAAACTGTATCTTCCAAACTACTGAACGGATCTGGGTGAATTTTGGATATGTGGTTTACCCAGATCCCCCGGTTCCGAGGATATATATATTTTTATCGGGTTATTGCATGTTTTGGGGTCACTGTGACATGTTTTATAAAACTGTATTTCTCTGCTTGTGATAATTATGTTACCCCATTGTGTACCATAATTATATCACAGGCAGAGGGGAGGATTTTGTGTATAATTGCTGGGAGTGTTTTCTGTAATGTACGTGTGTTATTGGTTGTTTTGTAAAACCCTGTGGGCAGTACTATGTGTGTAGATTGTGAATAAAAGAGGCTGTATGTGCCAGTACAGTCAGTTCTGCTTTGACCTCAAAACGAAGTGCCGTCTCGTTATTGGGGGAATTGGATTGTATGCTGATTGCCAGGAGTGTAAGCTGATTGAATGCTTTTCCTGTTCAGCTGTTTACAGCATCCATATGCTTGAGAGCATTCGTATGCTTCTCCGGTTCGGTGGTTGTGGTGTCTGCTGCAGTGCTTGGAGTCCTCAGGAAGCGCTATGAGGTAATCAGTCGGGGTGCCAGCAACATCCCTGCCGCCACTCCTACTAGCCCTAGAAACATATGCCAAAGTTTTGGGATACAAACTCAATATCGACAAAACGGAAGCCCTCGCCATACACATAGACCCCAAAACACAAACCAAAATTGATAAATTTATCTGGGCCAACAGACGCGCCAGAATAAAAAGACAAACCTTATATGTACCCAACAGAGCAGGGGCCTAGGCCTACCACACCTCACCCACTACTACCAGGCAGCGCAACTAACACAAGCTCAAAATTGGCACGCCCCATATGGTGTAAAACGATGGGTAGACCTCGAACACGATATTTTCGGCAGAGACTTCCCCTCCTTGTACATATGGCTACCCAAATCAGCAAGACCTCCACACCGACAATAGACACAGTAAAACGTAAAATAACAGACACCATTAAAATGGATGAAATGTCCGCAATGGTCCATGACACGACCAAACACTTTCACAAAATCTGGGATCCATGGTTCTATGAATTCCCGCTACTAACCTAAAACATCACCAAAACAACACCACACAAAAACGCACCACAGAAACAACAACCACGAACACCACACTGACCTAGCCTCCCCAATCCCTCTCTCCTATCCCAAGACACTCAAACCCATCCTACCCCTCGATCTCAAACCACACCTTACACGAATACCCCACCCAGCAACACAACCACCGAAATAAAACCTGAACCACCACCACAAAAGTATCAGCATCACCCACAGAAAGCCCGACACGAACAGGGGAAAACCGCAAACCTTGGAATACTGAAAAGAAGACACCCCAGTTCATACGCACCGCAACAAAGTCAGGGGAAAAACAAATTCAAGTTAGAGGACCAGGTGGGCCACCCAAAGAACAATTAACTACCAACCAACACCAAAAATGGTGACAACACCCTCATCCCACAAACCACACCACACAAAAACCCTGACCACAATAACAAAGGAATTGAACACACGAACTTCACCACACAATAACAGGAGCATGAGCAAACACACAAGACAATAACCACACACCAACCAAGACAACCACCACACAGGCAACAATATATCCACGGAAAGAAAACATACAACACAGACTAATACGCCATAAGACGACAAACCAAGACAGCACGTACAAATACCCACCCCAGAACCCTGTGCAGAAGTGGCACAAACCCAGAACCGACCCCCCGGACTACCCAAGACCATACCCAAAAGATACATAACGAACATGATACAAGAACAAAGAGAGAACTCGAAAGCACAACTGCAAAAATGTACAATAAAAGGGCACCCCCACCCCCCTCCTTTTTTCTGTACCCTACCCCAACCCATAGAACGAAGAAAAAACATAGAAATGTATTGAAATGCAAAAATAAACGAAGACACTAAGGCTAAAAAAGGATGAAAACTGTACAAAACGATAGACTGAAATAACTAACTAACTATCTCATGTTCATATGCTGAAAATTGTATGACAAAAGTCGATTCCCCATTTCTCTTCTGTACCCCTCCCTCCAAAAAAACAAAATCTTACTGTAGCGGACTGGACCCTGCACCAGAGTCTGCCCCAGTTTCCTGGAGGGGACTGCTTGCTCGCCTCCTGCCCAGTGATTATGGTCCCGGGAAGATGGGACATATTGTACTTTATTGTACTGTGCTGGCCTTTTAACAACAGTGAAGGGAAATACTGAAACTTTTTGGACACTTCCTCTTCCCCTCCCCCGGATCCATTGTTCTCCAGCAGGGTGTTGTCCCAGGGACACTGCCAGACTCTTGTGAAACTGGTTTGGGCCGGAAAGCCATGCTGGCAGTGGGTTTTAAAAATACTTTTGCTGACTTTTGAACCCCTGGTCTGATTCGTGCCATTTTTTAATATGTTGTTCCCCTGAATGGATTGATTATGAAAATGTATGCTTTATGTTCGTGGCATGTATATTTTAGAAGTTATTAATATTGTGTAAAAACTGTATTCCTCTGCCTGGGATAATGATATTACCCATTGTGTTCAGTAATCATATCACAGGCAGAGGGGAGGATTTTGTGTGGGACTGTCTGTGTGTATTGTACGGATTGATTGGTTGTTCTGTAAAACCCTGTGGGCTGTACTATGTTTGTGGATTGGGAATAAAAGAGACTGTATGTGCCAGTACACTGAGATTATGCTTGACCCTCAAAATGAAGTGTCGTCTCGTTATTGGGGAAATTGGATTGTATGCCGACTGCCAGGAGTGTAACCCTTTCGTATGGTTTTCCTGTTCGGATATTTCCAGTGTTCATGTATTTTCAGTTCGGGAGATTGGTGCTTACAGTAGCTGTCGGTGTATCTGGAAAGGGGAATATCGCCTAAACGGTTTTTAACCTCTGGTGAGCAAAACGGTCCGTTACATATATAGTTAAAGGAATGCGTTGAGACGCATTCCAAAGTACCGAAAATATGAATCTAGTAGGTCTCTTTTCGTGTCAATCTGCTGTCCATGTCACCCGCTCTCCAATGTGCTTCAAAGTGGTCTACGTCCAAAGAATTACACAGTTAAACCGATGACATGAGTTACAGTGAATTGTAACTGAATGGGTTTTTATTCTTTTTTGATATTAAAGGGTTAGGGTTAAACACATTGTTTATGTTATGTTTTGACAAACACTGTGCTTCAGTAAAATGTTCAAAGGTTCAATACATGCTCCTCACTATTCTAAATCTGGCGTTAAGGCCTGTAAAATACCAATCAGAGCTATCTTAGTCGCACTCTCTATACAGTGAGTTATGAGGAAATCTTGATTGCCAGTTGTTATGTTTTGATAAAGTTTGTATATTTATTTTATTAAAAAAAATTTCTGTTCAGCTTACATTCCTTATTTGGCGTCATACTCATATCTTCTGGTTTGCTGTATCCTTCTCATGTTTACGGTGATATAGCCATCAGTATTATTTTCCTTTACTTTTACAAGGCACAAGTAATGTCAGTATTGTCAGCTCCATTTTAACAGAGAATATCTTAATGGTTCATTTAGAACTAAATAATCCAGTCTCACACTAACCTTACTGCTGTAACCAGACGATCATACCAGTCATTGATATCATCCTGATTTGAGGACATCAGCATAACTTTCTCCTTCTCAAATGAGAGCTAAAAATCAGAGATACACATGGTAAGAACAGATTAGGTAGTCAGACACAGTTACACTCACACATACAATATCCCAACACATCCACAGCCAGACACAGTAATATACCAATGCATTCACAGTAAAAACAAGGACATCTAGCAGCCAGACACAGTGACATAATACATCTACAGTAAAAACAAGGACATCTAGCAGCCAGACACAGTGACATAATACATCTACAGTAAAAACAAGGACATCTAGCAGCCAGACACAGTGACATAATACATCTACAGTAAAAACAAGGACATCTAGCAGCCAGACACAGTGACATAATACATCTACAGTAAAAACAAGGACATCTAGCAGCCAGACACAGTGACATAATACATCTACAGTAAAAACAAGGACATCTAGCAGCCAGACACAGTGACATAATACATCTACAGTAAAAACAAGGACATCTAGCAGCCAGACACAGTAACATACCAATACATCCACAGTAAAACACAAGGACATCTGGGAGCCAGGCATATTAACATACCAATACATCCACAGTAAAACACAAGAAAAGAACACGAGGGGACGGGGGTGGGTGGAAGAACACGAGGGGACGGGGGTGGGTGGAAGAACACGAGGGGACGGGGGTGGGGGGAAGAACACGATGGGACGGGGGGGGGGAAAGAACACCATGGGACGGGGGGGGGAAAGAACACCATGGGACGGGGGGGGAAAGAACACCATGGGACGGGGGGTGGAAGAACACCATGGGACGGGGGGTGGAAGAACACCATGGGACGGGGGGTGGAAGAACACCATGGGACGGGGGGTGGAAGAACACCATGGGACGGGGGGTGGAAGAACACCATGGGACGGGGGGTGGAAGAACACCATGGGACGGGGGGTGGAAGAACACGATGGGACGGGGGGTGGAAGAACACGATGGGACGGGGGGTGGAAGAACACGATGGGACGGGGGGTGGAAGAACACGATGGGACGGGGGGTGGAAGAACACGATGGGACGGGGGGTGGAAGAACACGATGGGACGGGGGGTGGAAGAACACGATGGGACGGGGGGTGGAAGAACACGATGGGACGGGGGGTGGAAGAACACGATGGGACGGGGGGTGGAAGAACACGATGGGACAGGGGGGGGAAGAACACGATGGGACGGGGGGTGGAAGAACACGATGGGACGGGGGGTGGAAGAACACGATGGGACGGGGGGTGGAAGAACACGATGGGACGGGGGGTGGAAGAACACGATGGGACGGGGGGTGGAAGAACACGATGGGACGGGGGGTGGAAGAACACGATGGGACGGGGGGTGGAAGAACACGATGGGACGGGGGGTGGAACAACACGATGGGACGGGGGGTGGAACAACACGATGGGACGGGGGGTGGAACAACACGATGGGACGGGGGGTGGAACAACACGATGGGACGGGGGGTGGAACAACACGATGGGACGGGGGGTGGAACAACACGATGGGACGGGGGGTGGAACAACACGATGGGACGGGGGGTGGAACAACACGATGGGACGGGGGGTGGAACAACACGATGGGACGGGGGGTGGAACAACACGATGGGACGGGGGGTGGAACAACACTATGGGACGGGGGGTGGAACAACACTATGGGATGGGGGGGAAGAACACGATGGGATGGGGGGAAGAACACGATGGGACGGGGGGTGGAACAACACGATGGGACGGGGGGTGGAACAACACGATGGGACGGGGGGTGGAACAACACGATGGGACGGGGGGTGGAACAACACGATGGGAAGGGGGGTGGAACAACACGATGGGAAGGGGGGTGGAACAACACGATGGGACGGGGGGTGGAACAACACGATGGGACGGGGGGTGGAACAACACGATGGGACGGGGGGTGGAACAACACGATGGGACGGGGGGTGGAACAACGCGATGGGACGGGGGGTGGAACAACGCGATGGGACGGGGGGTGGAAGAACACGATGGGACGGGGGGTGGAAGAACACAATGGGACGGGGGTGGAAGAACACAATGGGACAGGGGGTGGAAGAACACAATGGGACGGGGGGTGGAAGAACACAATGGGACGGGGGGTGGAAGAACACAATGGGACGGGGGGGGAAGAACACAATGGGACGGGGGGAAGAACACAATGGGACGGGGGGAAGGGGGGAAGAACACAATGGGACAGGGGAGGGGGGAAGAACACGATGGGACGGGGGGGGGGGAAGAACACGATGGGACGGGGGGGAAGAACACGATGGGACGGGGGGGAAGAACACGATGGGACGGGGGGGGGAAGAACACGATGGGACAGGGGAGGGGGGAAGAACACGATGGGACAGGGGAGGGGGGGAAGAACACGATGGGACAGGGGAGGGGGGGAAGAACACGATGGGACAGGGGAGGGGGGGAAGAACACGATGGGACAGGGAAGGGGGGGAAGAACACTATGGGACAGGCGAAAGAACACTAAGGAGGGGGAAAGAACACTGGGACAAGGGAGGGGCGTAAAGAACACTAATAAAGAGGGAGGGGAGAGGACCATTAAGCAGGGGGGACCATTAAAAGAAGGGAAGTTTTTCATATTAGATTGTAACAGATCCCCTGTTATTGCATGTAACAGATCCCCTGTTATTGCATGTAACAGATCCCCTGTTATTGCATGTAACAGATCCCCTGTTATTGCCTGGCCAACAGACTTGTAACATTGTAACTACTGTATTTGCAACTGTAGTTATGCTGAACATACGAATGGGAAAACGAATAACCCTGCTAATCCGTTCGTATCACCGGACAAACTGACGAACTAAAGACCACCCAGGCACACAACCACTAAAGGCATGAACAATAAAAAGAATGACTGTTCTGTATTTTAAAACATATGAAAAAGGACCGGCCACACCGGGCAGAAATCTATCTCCCGAACCCCTGAACGGATTCGTATGATTTTTGAATATGTTTGTTCCCTAATTATGCTCGTTCTGAAAATATAAGTTTTATGGGAATGTGATGTATTATTGTAGGGAACCTGCATCTAGCTAATCCCTAGCTCTTGTAAGAGCTCTGCTACTCTCCCTCTACACTGATCCAGCTGATGAGACATCGAGAATACACTGCAGCACAGTCTCTCGCCGGGGAAAAGGACGTCTCAAACGGCATACACCCCCTCTCACTACCTGGGTGGCCGTTACATAGATTAAATTCATTAAAAAGTCTAATATTAAAAAACATTAGAGGAAAAAAACTTTATTAAAATCATTGGGGGGGGGGGGGGGGGGGAAGAGAGGGGAATCATTTACGGTTTTGGCCCTGAATTTTCATTTCGGTGCACCTTAACCAATACATCCACCATAAAACACAAGGACATCTAGCAGCCAGACTCAGTAACAAACCAATACATGCACAGTAAAACACAAGGACATCTAGCAGCCAGACACAGTAACATACCAATACATCCACAGTCAAACACAAGGACATTTAGCAGCCAGACACAGTAACATCAATACAACAAACAGCCAGTTACAGCACATTAAGACAATGAGCACCAAACACTCAGACACAAAGCAATTAGCACAACTACTGCACACAAAGGGTTCAACCATGGGTACCACACCAAAATATCAAAAAACGAAATCAATGTTGCTAAATGTACATTGTAAAGGCATAACTCACGCTGATAAGACCCCCCTGGCTTTGTGTATGTCCCAGTACTCGCTCCACCCGGCACTCTTTCAAGGGGTAGATTGCTCGACACTGGAACTTGTGAGCACAGGTTGGATGTAAAGGATGACAGGGTGATGAAACAACAAGAATATCAGAGAATAGGAACAACATTCTGTGCTTGACCTCCTCTCCACTCTGAGGGACTAGGGATAGCCACCCTTCTCTTACATACCATCGTCCTGTAATAAACAGGATTAGTCACTATGTGTCTCACATTTACCGACATGCTGAGTAAAATAGGAAAACTGTTACATGGGTTGTGCCAAGAAAGTCTAAATACAGACACATCCCTAGAGAGTAAACCCCCATACTGGTTCTGTCACTGGGAGAAGAGGCGGCCACCATAAAGGCAGACAATACCATATTTATAATCCTCACATGCTTACACCTCAATTCATTCCATATCTTTCGCCATTCTTCTAATGTTGCTATTCAGTTAACCCCACCTGGTCATTTTACATTTCACTGTTCCCCGTCATTTTACCTCTCACAATCCCTCTTTTTCATTTCACTTCTCATTCTTCAGCTCAATTAACCTCCATCTGCCCCCCCCCCCACCGCACATTCTAACACCCATCTCACCGCACACTCCATAACCCCTGTCACTGCACACTCGAACCCCCTTACACCACATCCCATACCCCCGCCCTACTTTCCCCCCAAACCTCCCCAGAACCTCATTAGAAATTGGAATGTTAAGTGTCCAGTATGAAAACTGAAAAGGAAACAATAGAATGCTCCACTAGGTGGCTTGTCTCCCGAATGCAGGCCGCAGGACTTGGTCGTCGAGTGCCTGGAACTGATTTTTGCCAGGCAATCCAGTGAACGCCGGTGAAGATAGACCTGCTGCCTGTTCAAGTTCCTAATCACCTATACAAACTATATGAGTTAAAAACTACCGAACGAGGGTAGCATTCTACAACAGATTTCATATAACTTCTGTGGTTTTCGGACAAAATCACGAGAATGGAGACCAGCCTTTGCCACAATTTCAATGGAACTATTTTGGGTTTCGACCTTGTGGCAGTCCGGTCAAAACTTCCCCGCCACGGCAATAAAAACTACGGAACCGATCATCTGATATGATGGTCACTCAGATCAGGGCTATCCAGGGATGTGACTTTTGGATGGATTATGGGGGAACTTTTGGGGTGTTTAAAAATTGTTATACTTTTCTGTCCTTGGAGAGAATTGAGTTTGTACAGTTCCTGACAATTATATCTCAGAGGACGCGTTTGTGACATGTATAAATTATGTGACTGTGCTTCCATTAAACAGACTATTTCACAGCATTACGTCTTGGCTCATGTGTGGGGGGATTGCTATACTGTTCCTCGGTGAGCACTAGGAAGCGCGATTGGCGAAGGTACCCAGTCAGGGTGACAGGCGGTCCACCACACCCTGCTTCTTTCTTTCTTTGGATTTATATAGAGTATAAAGAGAGCGAGCATTGCTTCTACCCATCTATGGATTTAGATGGTGTATAAACAGAGCGAGTCCTGCTTCTATCTATGGATTTACAAAGCGTCAAAACAGAGCGAGCCCTGCTTCTATGGATTTATATAGTGTATAAACAGAGCGAGCCCTGCTTCTATCGATCTATGGATTTATATAGTGTAAAAACAGAGCAAGCCATGTTATCTATGGATTTATATAGTGTATAAACAGAGCGAGCCTTGCTTCTATGCATTTATATAGTGCATAAACAGAGCGAGCCCTGCTTCTATCGATCTATGGATTTATATAGTGTAAAAACAGAGCGAGCCCTGCTTCTATGCATTTATATAGGGTATAAACAGAGCGAGTACTGCTTCTATCTATAGATTTATTTACCGTATAAACCCTACCATTTGCACAGCTCTGCAGAATATCTTGGAACCTAAAAAATAAAATAAAAATATTTCACCTGGACCAACGATGCAGAGGCGGCGACCTTTAAGCATTTTCTGTACCCTCTGCAGTTGGCGATTATTTTCTTGACTCATGGAAAGATCTTCTACATACTGACAGGCATCACTCACTGCATTGAGAGCATCTGTGAGGCAGTAAAACTCATTAGTAAACCACAAATCTACATTCATAAACAAACATACAGAGTTCCTATACGGTGTAACGAATACACTATTCGTGGATTACAATATTAATACTGGTTTGCACTTTTGCTACAATATTCTGCACCTACACTCCATACGAATGTTTAAACGAACAAACTATGCCTAATTTGTTCGTTTACCGAACAGTTTGTCGAACGTTAGACCACCTAAGCCAGTCGTGTGCCGCCAATTGACTCCATGCCAAACCGCAACGCTCTAAGTGGTTCACTGGGTGGCCGTCGATTCGTATGCACGAACACGTGGCGGCGGCCATCTTGTTTTGTCAAATGCGTCCAGCGGTGCTTGGTCGTTGAGTGTCTGGAACTAATTTTGGACACTCGATCTCCCGAACACCGCTGAGACTTCAAGGACCACTTAGATTCGTTATAATCCATCCGAAGAAGGCGGCATTTGGTAGGAATTGTATACGAATGAAGTGGCACACGACCATCAAACAAACTATTATGTGAACTGTTATTCGACATTTTGTTAATGCACAAAAGAGATTTCCATCTATCTCCTGAACCGATTCCTATGATTTTTTTTGATATGTTGTTCCCCTGACTATGGACTATCAGAATGTTTGTGTTTTGTGGGGTTTGGATATAGTTCTGGGGTGTTTCTGAAAATGTGGAAAAATTGCTATTTTTTCGTTTGGAGATAATTGAGTTGATACAGTAATTAACTCAATTATCTCCTAAGCAGAGGGGAGGAATTGTATGTACTGAATGGGAGTGTTTGATTACGTGACTATGTTTATTAGCAGTTAACTGTATTTCCCTGTGCCACACAAGGTCCACCTGGGTGGTAACCTTGTGGGGAAAGTTGCATAAAAGGCCAGATCTGCTTAACCGTCAATACGTAGCCTTGTCTCGTGTTTGTAGGGAACCTGCTTCACAGCTAATCACTAGCTGTTGTAAGAGCTCTATTTCCCCTTCACTACTGGTTTGGCTGAGGTGACATCTGGAGAATACTGCAGCACAGCTTCTATCAAGGGAAAAGGACGTCTCCAACGGCATATACCCTCGGATACTCTGGGTAGCCGTTACACACGGTATGCCAGAAAAAGGAACATTTTACCTCTAGTACTGACAGAGTTTAAACAATGTGTGCACAGTGCATGTTAAAGGAAGGGGTGGGAGATCCGGAGGTTTGTTCACCTTTCTCCCTCCAGCTGGGGCTTGGTGAACTCTGGTATCGTTAGGACCCAGTCAAATACCGAGCTCCTGAAACGAGATATCCTGAAGCTCTATGGAACTTTTCAACGAATCAGAATGTGACCCAAGGAATCTCCGGATGTCTCTTAGTCCCCCAATCAACAATCAAACCGCTCTTTGGAGAGGTCGCTGAAGTGGCATCTGGGGATACCCAGGGGTTTGGGGTGCTACCATTCTAAGGACTCTCCTTCCAATGAAACTAGGAGCAACCATGAAACCACTTGGGACTCTGCACTGGATCAGAGCAAAGCTGTGACTTGGTGGAGCTTTAAAGTATTGTAGCTTGGGCTGGGTATCTTAGATCCGGACGTTCTTTGGAAAGTGGATAGCACAAATCCCTAATTTCTGGGGGATGATATGTTGGGAAAGGAAGTTTTGGGGCTCTGATTACCTGGTGACCTGTCTGGGAAGGAAGGAAACAGCACGGGGAAATTTGATTAACTCTGAACTAAATAATATTAAACGGACAGACTGAGTAGCACCAGGGAGTAGACCGTGTAGAATTGTATTGGCTTGAATGGGTTACCCACTGCAGGAATAATCCACATCTGAGAAGTATAAATACAGGTAGTGTGCACTCAAAAAGAGTATTCCGATTTACCCCTACATTAAGTCTTGGCTAATACCTAGACCAAAGGGCTATAATTTCACTTCAAAGACGGCAACAGTACTTGATGAACCTCCTCACTGGGTAAAATGACAAATTCCCTCCTCAGGGATTCTGCAACAGGATCTGAAGCATATCGGACCCTTCTGAAAGCGCAGGGGAAGCTGAATCGTTTGGAGTACAGGAGCTCCATTACAATATATAACATTTTATCTATACTGACAGACAGGGCTGCCATCAGAAATTTTGGGGCCCCTGACAAAGCACAAGGTCTGGGCCCCCCCGACCCCTCCCTCCCGGGCCCGCCCACGCCCTACCTAGTCCGCTGACAATGATGCAGGACTGAATGTGGTGTGTATAGTGGAAGTGAATTAGAATGTGTGTAATGGATGTAGTGTTTGTGTATATTAGATACTGTTTGTGCAGTGAATGCAGAGTATGTTAGTGTAGCGGATGCAGTGTGTATAGTGAACGCAGAGTGTGTTTGAGTAGTGGATGTAGTGTGTTTGTGTAGTGGATGTAGTATTTGTATGCACTAGATGAAATGTGTTTAGTGGATGCAGTGTCTGTAGTTGATGTAGTGTGTGTATTAGACGCAGTGTCTGTGTATAGTGAATGCAGAATGTTTCAATTTGTGGTGGATGTAGTGTGTGTACTGTGAATACAGGATGTTTGTGTAGTGGATGCTGTGTGTACAGTTGATGCAGAGTGTATGTTAGTGTAGTGAATGCAGAGTGTGTGTTAGTGTAGTGAATGCAGAGTGTGGTAATGTGTAGCGAATGCAGAGTGTGTGTCAGTATAGTGGATGCAGTGAGTGTGTTAGTGTGTAGTGTATGCAGAGTGCATGTTGTATTAGTGAATGCAGTGTGTGTATTGTATTAGTGTATGCACTGTGTGTGTTAGTGTATGCAGTGTGTGTTGTGTCAGTGTATGCAGAGTGTGCTGTGTTAGTGTATCCAGAGTGTGCTGTGTTAGTGTATCCAGAGTGTGCTGTGTTAGTGTATCCAGAGTGTGCTGTGTTAGTGTATCCAGTGTGTGTTGTGTTAGTGTATGCAGTGTGTGTTGTGTTAGTGTATGCAGTGTGTGTTGTGTTAGTGTATGCAGTGTGTGTTGTGTTAGTGTATGCAGTGTGTGTTGTGTTAGTGTATGCAGTGTGTGTTGTGTTAGTGTATGCAGTGTGTGTTGTGTTAGTGTATGCAGTGTGTGTTGTGTTAGTGTATGCAGTGTGTGTTGTGTTAGTGTATGCAGTGTGTGTTGTGTTAGTGTATGCAGTGTGTGTTGTGTTAGTGTATGCAGTGTGTGTTGTGTTAGTGTATGCAGTGTGTGTTGTGTTAGTGTATGCAGTGTGTGTTGTGTTAGTGTATGCAGTGTGTGTGTTGTGTCAGTGTATGTAGTGTGTGTGTGTTGTGTCAGTGTATGCAGTGTGTGTGTTTTGTCAGTGTATGTAGTGTGTGTGTGTTGTGTGTTGTGTTAGTGTATGTAGTGTGTGTGTGTGTGTGTTGTGTCAGTGTATGTAGTGTGTGTGTTGTGTTAGTGTATATAGTGTGTGTGTGTGTGTTGTGTCAGTGTATGTAGTGTGTGTGTGTGTGTGTGTGTTGTGTCAGTGTATGTAGTGTGTGTGTGTAAATGTCCAATGAGGAGGGGGAGGGGGGGCATTTTAACATTATTAAAAAAAAATTAATTTAATTAACTCAATTGTTTCTCCCCCCTCCCTGCTTACCTGTGTCTAGGGAGGGGGGAGATTCCATCCCCGGTGGTCCGGTGGCATGGTGGGGCCCCCCGGCTTCCTGTTACCGCAGAGGGGGCCCAGGCAGCACACAGCTTCTCCTCTTCTCTCCTCCAATAACTCTCGCGAGACCCGCGGAGCGTTGCCATGGCAACCGGGTCTCGCAAGAGTTATTAGCCGTGAGGAGAAGAGGAGAACAGGAAGTGTGCTGCCTGGGCCCCCTCTGCGGTAACAGGAAGCTGGGGGGCCCGCGGCTGCACACATAGATAGCGATATTCGCTATCTATGTGTGCAGGGAGGGAAAGTGGGGCCCAGGACTGCCAGAGCAGTCCGGGCCCCCCAGGGCCGCCGGGCCCGTGACAACTGTCACGGTTGTCACCCCCTGATGGCGGCCCTGCTGACAGAGGTATTGTGCCAGATTGATCTAGAGGTGCTCTTGATCCACCTACCCCCTTGATTCTGTCTCTGCCCTGGTTGAATGAGGATTGAGAACCATGCAGTAATACAAATATGTAAAAAGTCTTTTTTTCAGTCTGTTACTATCTGGAAGTGACAAGTCTGCTTGTTTGTAAACCCAGGAAAATGTGGATTATCTAATGAACTACAACAGTTTTATCTGTTTTCCCTGAATAAGGATGAGGTTGCTGAAACTTCAGTATATAGTGCGAGTATAGTCTCACATCCAGAGTGTTGACCTTTTCTGTTTGCTAGATTGCTACAGAAAGTAGGGAGCTTGATTCAGACACGGAATAGTTTATCCTAGTGCTGACCACTAAATCTGACCGAGTCAAAAAAGCAGATTAGGGAAACATGGACGGCAGGTAAGAACCATTCGGCCCATCTAGTCTTCCCCTTTTTTCGAAACACTTTTAGTTAGTCCCTGGCCTTATCTTAAGTCTAGGATATCCTTATGCCTATCCCACGCATGCGTAAACTCCCTCACTGTGTTAACCTCTACCACTTCAGCTGGAAGGTGATTCCATGCATCCACTACCTTCTCTGTAAAGTAATACTTCATGAAATTATTTTTAAACCTTTGCCCCTCTTATTTAAGACTGTCTTCTTGTTGTGGTAGTTTTTCTTCTTTTAAATAAAGTCTCCTCCTTTACTTTGTTGATTCCCTTTATGTATTTAAATGTTTCTATCATATCCCCCCTGTCTCGTCTTTCCACCAAGCTATCCATGTTAAGATCCTTTAACCTTTCCTTGTAAGTTTTATCCTGCAATCTATGAACCAGTTTAGTAGCCCTTCTCTGAACTCTCTCTAAGGTATCAATATCCTTCTGGAGATACGGTCTCCAGTACTGCGTACAATATTCCAAGTGAGGTCTCACCAGTGTTCTGTACAATGGCATGAGCACTTCCCTCTTTCTACTGCTAATACCTCTCCCTATACAACCAAGCATTCTGCTAGCATTTCCTGCTGCTCTATTACATTGTTTGCCTACCTTTAAGTCATCAGAAATAATCACCCCTAAATCCCTTTCCTCAGATGTTGAGGTTAGGACTCTATCAAATATTCTTTACTCTGCCCTTGGGTTTTTACGCCCAAAATGCATTATATTGCACTTATCCGCATTAAATGTTAGTTGCCACAGCTCTGACCATTTTTCAAATTTATCAAAATCATTTGCAATTTGGCTAATCCCTCCTGGAACATCAACCCTGTTGCAAATTTTATTATCGTCAGCAAGATCGTCAGAAATTCTGCAGCTGATCTGTAGCAATCAATCTTTTGTAAAAACTTTGGAATTAGAGCTATTGGTGGTAAAACATTGGCATCTAACACATCTTGATAGTCTAGAGCAGGGGTAGTCAACATTTGAAAAGCTACCGCCCACTATTGTATCTTTGTTTATGGTAAAATGTCCTTACCACACACCAGTGCCGCAGTAATTTAATAGCACAATTTAGTTTTGTTTGTTTTTTCATTTTCAAATATGTGCTTACATTTATAATTTTTTCCCTTTTTTTCTATTTTATATTCTACTTTTTTTTTCTATGTGTGTCTGTGAGGTGTGCTGTGTTTATGTGAGGGGCGCAGTGTGTGCGCGTGAGGGGCGCAGTGTGTGCGCGTGAGGGGCGCAGTGTGTGCGCGTGAGGGGCGCAGTGTGTGCGCGTGAGGGGCGCAGTGTGTGCGCGCGAGGGGCGCAGTGTGTGCGCGCGAGGGGCGCAGTGTGTGCGCGCGAGGGGCGCAGTGCGCGCGAGGGGCGCAGTGCGCGTGTGTGAAGGGTGCAGTGCTCGTGTGTGAAGGGTGCAGTGCGCGTGTGTGAAGGGTGCAGTGTGCGAGAAGAGCGTTGTGTGTGAGAAGGGTGCTGTGTATGTGTGTGTGAAGGATGCTTTGTGTGTGTGTGAAGGATGCTGTGTGTGTGTCAGAGGTTCTGTGTGTGTGTCAGAGGGGGGCGGTGTAGTGTGTGACGGGTGCATAGGGTCTATACTGTGTGTAGGTGGGTGAGAAGTGAAAGATCTATCTTAATGTCTCCCCTCCCTTCTTCATAGCTTTTACCAGGGAGGGGGGCATGGGTCGGCAGGGTAGATGAAAGAATCTCCCCTGTCGGCATTGGTACATGACCATCAAAGCCCACTGGGCGTTTCCTGCAGAACCCATCACTACCCACCTGAAATCCCAAACCGCCCACTAGTGGGCGGTAGGGACCAGGTTGACTACCCCTAGTCTAGAGTGTTGATGGAACCAGGACAGGCTACCTATCTGTTGTCCCTTGAGGTCATTAAATCAACCTCAGGCTCACCAAATCTCTTGTCCAAAAGAATCTTCAGTCAAGTAGCCAACAAACATTTGGTTGTTTGTAGAGAGCTCTACTAAGATCATTCGTGAAATAAAGAGTTTACCAAACCCTTTGTATGCAAATATCTTCAAACGATGCTTTTATGTCCAATGTCTAAGATATTGGCATACAATCTGGCGCACTGAAAACCACCCTGATCAGTAATAAAGATCCAACTGGAAGGGAATGATGAGTTTCTTTACATAAGGAACTTACTTTTCTCACCACTGAACTTTGTTAACCATGGTTTTGGAAAACACCATTCATTCCACCATTCATCAATAATGCTTGACTGCAGATGGCCTTCGCAAAAAAAAAAACAAAAAAAACACCCACCCCTGCCAATAAAACCCACACTTTTTTTCTCTGACGACTATAAATATAAAAAATAGTGCTGGTCTGTTCAGCTGAAGCTCCTGGAAAAGGGACATATCAGAGAATGCAGATATTTGTTTATGTCAAAAGATGACATGAAGCCTCAGTACTGAATGACCTGGGTCACTGAAGTGATTGTCTTCATGCTGAAATGATGAGAGAAAACACAAACATTTGCAAACTTTAAATTTATGATGGTCTGTTTGGAACCATATTTGTTTTTCCTACTAAAATATGCATCAGTCATCACTGAATTTCACCAAAGGCTCCCTCTCGCAGAACTGGATTGACTGGCAATAAAAAAAAAAAATTAGTAGTCCGCCCTGAAAGATCTTTTTTAACCAGGGATTCTGCTGATGCATCACAACTAAGCCTTTTTTGTGTATCCTCTTCACAGAACCATCATATGATTCTCTGGATATTACTACCGCCAGCCACATCTTCTGTTTGAAGCCCTAGCTATACGAGCCTTACACTGCAGAAGTCTGAAGTATCCTAGAGAGGTCTCGCCCCTTCACTCACAGACATCAAAAGGGAGTGGAAAATCCAATAAAGGATGAAAAGCAAAAGGAGTTTGACTTAAATAAACCTTTCAATTCTAAGCCCTACAGTAAACAGACAAGTTATGACCTTCTGTACTCTATCTGAAAAAAAGTTTAAGCTTGCCAGCAGATTGGTACTTCGACAGATGATAAAACTGGCTTGGAAGAATCAGAATTTTCAGAGCTAGAGTCCAAAACCATCCTCTTTCTTAAGAGTGGAGTTTGCTCTTGGGAAGAAGCAAGCCGAGCAACTTGCAAAGCTTTAGATTTTATATCTGCAAAATTCTCAGGCAGACTGGTTTGAATTCATGTCATAGATTTATCATGCCTCAAGTCAGGCTTTATAGCCGACTCTTCCAAGATTACACATTGTAATTTTTTTTTTATCCATCTGGCAGTGGCAGAGTGCAATTTGTACATGTTTAGTCTGAGCTGTGGCCCGACTGCGTATTTATTCAGGAATCCATGGTATGGACATCCTGCAATAAGAACATTTATCAAAACAGTAAAAGGGAAAAAAAAAAAAAAAAAAATTATTTCTGACCTTTAAGCTTCCCGTAGAGTCAAGGGCAGAGTGTTAACTTCTACAGCTTCACAGACCATAATTTGGCTGTGTGTAAGCTACAATTGGGCTTTAATAGTGTCAGGATCCCACGGGCGGCTGCGAAGGGAGGCTGCAGTCCGCTCGCGGCACTCACCCTCAAGCCGTCCGCGGTCCCCTTCCTGGTGTGCGCTCGGCGGGCGGCATCCTCCCAGCCACGGATGCCGCCTGCGTCTCCCTCTACGTCCCCCAGCGGTAGCATACATGACGCTGCACGCTGGGAGACCGCCCATTTTATTAAACGCCGGGGTCAGCCACCTGACCCGGCGTTAAAGGCACAGTGCCTCAATCACAGTGGGAGGTCTAGATATCTCCCACGTGTGATTGTTAATTCTGATTGGAAATTATCCAATCAGAATTAACCTATGGATTTAAATACTTACCTTTCCTTTTCCTCTCTGCCCTGTTGTGGTCTTTGCTTGCTAGTATTGCTACTGAACTTGTGTTTCTGGTTACGTACTCTCTGGCTTGTTTATCCGAATTTGTGACTTTCTCCTACCCTTTGACCTCGGCTTGTTTCTCGTTATTCTGTCTTCTGGTTCCCCTTACTCGGCTTGTCTCCTGACTATTCTTTGTGTGCTTAGACCGGCCACTCTAAGGTCTGGTACTGCACCTTTTCTGTGTGTGTGTGTTAGCGTGTTTGGTTCCCGGAATCGTGACAAATAGTAGCCACAGTCCCTCAAACAAAAATTGCTTTGCGCATGCTGAGCACTCTAATTTATATGTGGAATGAGTAATAACATTGTATCTGTAGTGTATATACCGATAAACCTCGCACACAGTACAGTAAGTAATATCATTGTATCTGTAGTGTACTAATGGAATCAGTAAACCGTACTGTATGTGTAAATGCTGATGGAACTGTATATAATTTAGGATCTTGCAGATTGTATGCAAAGGTTGGAATAAACACTCACAGATCAGCTTCTTTGTATCACTACTCCTGGGATGACTGTTTTCTGCTAAATCTCTTAGATAATGTTTGTATCTAAAATTAAAAACAAAGTTTGTAAAGAGTCATACGGTGATCGCAAAAGCATTTTAATACTTGCTAGATTCAATAAAACAGCATCTTTACATAAAGGACTAATGATTACAAGTGCCATTATATTCTAAAAGGTATTTCTTCTCTTATTGGCAGCTCTAAGTCAGTGTTTATTAATTACTGGATCAATGGTTCTATATCTAGCTCCCCTATAACTCTAAGCCAGTGTTTATTAACCCCTTAAGGACGGTGTTCTATGGGGACCCAGCTCTAAACGCTGGCGGGCGGCATAGAACGCCCAAGCCAACCTATGTACTTACCCGGTCGCCGGCGATCGCGGTGTAAGGGACTCACCTGGGAGCCCAGGGAGTCCCCCTCCAGGCCCCCATGGGCCATGTGATCACCAGATCCTTGCGAGGACCTCACGATCACATGGACGGCATGGCCGTCCATTGCAATGCCAGCAGGGGGAGTGCCTGTAATGACAGGTACTCCCCCTGCTGCCTGAAAAAGATAAAATAAAAGTTACAGTTTAAAATAAAATATATACTTAGATCATATATAATATATTTGATCTAAGTATATATACAGTTGGAAGAAAAAGTATGTGAACCCTTTGTAATGATATGGATTTCTGCACAAATTGGTCATAAAATGTGATCTGATCATCATCATCTAAGTCACAAAAATAGACAATCACAGTCAGCTTAAACTAATAACACACAAAGAATGAAATGTTGCCATGTTTTTATTGAACACACCATGTAAACATTCACAGTGCAGGTGGAAAAAGTATGTGAACCCCTAGACTAATGACATCTCCAAGAGCTAATTGGAGTGAGAGGTCAGCCAACTGGAGTCCAATCAATGAGATGAGATTGGAGGTGTTGGTTACAGCTGCCCTGCCCTATAAAAACACACACCAGTTCTGGGTTTGCTTTTCACAAGAAGCATTGCCTGATGTGAATGATGCCTCGCACAAAAGAGCTCTCAGAAGACCTACGATTAAGAATTGTTGACTTGCATAAAGCTGGAAAGGGTTATAAAAGTATCTCCAAAAGCCTTGCTGTTCATCAGTCCACGGTAAGACAAATTGTCTATAAATGGAGAAAGTTCAGCACTGCTGCTACTCTCCCTAGGAGTGGCCGTCCTGTAAAGATGACTGCAAGAGCACAGCGCAGACTGCTCAATGAGGTGAAGAAGAATCCTAGAGTGTCAGCTAAACACTTACAAAAGTCACTGGCAAATGCTAACATCCCTGTTAGCGAATCTACAATACGTAAAACACTAAACAAGAATGGATTTCATGGGAGGATACCACAGAGTAAGCCACTGCTGTCCAAACAAAACATTGCTGCACGTTTACAGTTTGCACAAGAGCACCTGTATGTTCTACAGCAGTACTGGCAAAATATTCTGTGGACAGATGAAACCAAAGTTGAGTTGTTTGGAAGAAACACACAACACTATGTGTGGCGAAAAAGAGACACAGCACACCAACATAAAAACCTCATCCCAACTGAAGTATGGTGGTGGGGGCATCATGGTTTGACGGATTGCCATGATCGAAGGAAAAATTAATTCCAAAGTTTATCAAGACATTTTGCAGGAGAACTTAAAGATGTCTACCAGCTGAAGCTCAACAGAAGATGGGTGTTGCAACAGGACAATGACCCAAAGCATAGAAGTAAATCAACAACAGAATGGCTTAAACAGAAGAAAATACGCCTTCTGAAGTGGCGCAGTCGGAGTCCTGGCCTCAACCCGATTGAGATGCTGTGGCATGACCTCAAGAAAGCGATTCACACCAGACATCCCAAGAATATTGCTGAACTGAAACAGTTCTGTAAAGAGGAATGGTCAAGAATTACTCCTGACCGTTGTGCACGTCTGATCTGCAACTACAGGAAACGTTTGGTTGAAGTTATTGCTGCCAAAGGAGGTTCAACCAGTTATTAAATCCAAGGGGTCACATACTTTTTCCACCTGCACTGTAAATGTTTACATGGTGTGTTCAATAAAAACATGGCAACATTTCATTCTTTGTGTGTTATTAGTTTAAGCAGACTGTGATTGTCTATTGTTGTGACTTATGCCTCGTTTCCACTGAGCGGATCGGTTCAGGTCGGTACAGTTTGGAAGGTTTAGAATGGACCAGCCCATTCTGGTGAGCGTTTCCACTGCAAGTCAGACCTTTCAGGGCCATGCAGGGTTTAGAAAAAATGCTCTTCCTGTCCACCAATCAATGGATTGTATAGTAGCTCCACCCTAACCGAACCGTTCCATTTCCTATGGCCCTACATCTGAAGCAGGACCCTGAATGGATCGGTACGGTTCGCTTGTATGGACTACTTTCATAATGGAAACACCCAAAATAGCGAACCGTACCGAACCGATCCACTCAGTGGAAACGAGGCATTAGATGATGATCAGATCACATTTTATGACCAATTTGTGCAGAAATCCATATCATTCCAAAGGGTTCACATACTTTTGCTTGCAACTGTATATACACACACACACACATACACTGTCTAAGTGTATTTTAATATTAATATATTTATAAATATATATTAATATCAAAATACACATACAATGATATTGAATATATAATTCTTATATATATATATATATATATATATATATATAATAAAATAAATATGTTAGTTAAAAAAAAAAAAAAAAAAATATATACATGTGTAAATTCGTTCTAACTATTTTAAAATTAATATACATTGATATAAAAATACATGTAGAACGAAATATATATATCTATATACATAAGTATACACACACACCAATATATATATACCAATCTTGACCCTAACTCCCCATCCAACTATCGTCCTATCTCGCTACTGGCTTTTGCATCCAAGATCCTTGAAAGAATTGTGTATGCGAGATTGACAGACTTCCTCGAGTCCAACTCTCTGCTAGACCTGCTTCAGTCTGGTTTCCGCGCTGAACACTCTGTGGAAACAGCACTGACCATAGTATCCAATGATCTACTCGCTGCAAAATCTCGTGGTCACTACTCTATCCTAATTGTCCTTGACCTGTCTGCGGCTTTTGACACCGTTATTATCAACAGCTTCTTCTCATCCTCTGCAATATCAGTCTTTAAGATATTGCTCTCTCCTGGTGCTCCTCCTACCTCTCCCAGCGCTCTTTCAGTGTTTCTTTCTCTGGCTCTGCTTCTTCTCCCCAACTTCTCTCTGTTGGTGTCCCCCAAGGTTCAGTCCTTGGTCCCCTACTGTTCTCCATCTATACTGCCTCCCTTGGTAAACTCATTAGCTCCTTTGGCTTCCAATATCATTTCTATGCAGATGACACGCAAATCTACCTGTCCTCTCCTGATCTCTCCCCGTCCCTCTTGACTAGTGTCTCTGACTGCCTCTCTGCTGTTTCTAACTGGATGGCTGCCCACTTCCTTAAACTAATCTTGACCAAAACTGAAATTCTGGTCTTTCCTCCCTCAAGTGTTGTTACTCCTGTGTCTGTCTCCCTCCAAGTCAACGGTGCTACCATCAGCTCCACTACGCAGGCTCGCTGCCTAGGTGTTCTCTGTGACTCCGACCTCTCCTTCAAGCCTCATGTTCAATCTATCACCAAATCCTGTCATTTCCATCTCACAAACATTGCGCGCATCCGCCCCTACTTAACGCCGGACGCGACTAAGGTGTTGGTCCATTCCACTGTCCTTTCTCGCCTTGACAACTTTAATCCGCTTCTCAGTGGTCTTACGTGCTCCCAACTTGCGCCGTTACAGTCCATAATGAATGCGGCGGCGAGGCTCATCTTCCTGTCCACCTGGACCTCCCATGCCTCATCCTTCTGTCAGTCCCTATATTGGCTTCCTATAAAATATAGAGCTCAATTTAAAATTCTGGTTCTTGCTTTCAAATCTCTGCATAATGCTGCTCCCACCTATCTATCCTCCTTTATACACAAGTAGGTACCGTCTAGGCCCTTACGATCTGCTGAAGACTTACGTCTATCTTCTGTCCGTACTCCCACCTCTGATGCGCGCCTTCAAGATTTCTCGAGGGCTGCACCGTTCCTGTGGAACTCGCTTCCCTCCTCCGTTAGATGCTCACCCAGTCTCCACTCCTTCAAAAAATTGTTAAAAACCCACTTCTTCATAAAAGCGTATCAATTAAACTGTTAATAGCTCCCAACTGATTCCTCATCTGCAACTGTCATTAGTCTAATACTATCCTTACCTTTTTGTGTCATTTTACCCCACTCCCTCTAGCATGTAAGCTCATTGAGCAGGGCCCTCAAACCCTCTGTTCCGGTGTGTCCAACTTGACTGGTTACAACTACATGTCTGTTCGTCCACCCATTGTAAAGCGCTGCGGAATTGGACGGCGCTCTATAAATATCATCATCATCATCATAATAATATACACACACACACACACACATAATAATTCTACGTATGTATTTATGTCATAATTTTACATAATTAGGTAATTTTATTAATTACAATTTGCGGGACCTGCCTGACAACCCAGGCCAAAAGTCCAGGGAATTTAATTTGCTAGTACTATATTTAACCTTGTAACTTTCCAAGACACCATAAAACCTGTACATGGGGGGTACTGTTTTACTTGGAAGACTTCGCTGAACACAAATATTAGTGTTTCAAAACAGTAAAATGTACTACGACGATATAGTCAGCGAAAGTAAATTTTTTTGCATTTTTCAGACGATATTGTTGTGATACGTTTTACTGTTTTGAAACACTAATATTTGTGTTCAGCATAGTCTCCCGAGTATAACAGTACCCCTCACGTACAAGTTTTATGGTGTTTTTAAACCTTACAGAGTCAAATATAAGGCTTGCGTTTGGTTTTTCACATTGAAATTCGCCAGCTTGGTTATGTTGCCCAGGAATGAAAATTAGTCACAAACACTGGCCAAAACTGGCATTCAAATTAGTTTTTGCATTTTTTCACACACAAAAATATTAACACCAACTTTGGCCAGTGTTTGTGACCAAGTGGCTACTAAAAAAGACTGGACATATCCCATTTGCAATACCTTGGGTTGTCTACTTTTGCAAATGGTATGCCATTGTGGGGGTATTCTTATTCCTGTGCTACCATACAGTCTCAAAGGCAACGTAACCAATCTGGCGAATTTCAATGTGAAAAAACTGAAAAATGAAACATGCTATATTTGACCCTGTAACTTCCCAAAACACCATAAAACCTGTACATAGGGGGTACTGTTTTACACGTGAGACATTGCTGATTACAAATATGTGTATTTTATTGCAGTAAAAGCAAAAAGTATTATGACATTCACAGTTAAATAGGTCACGTAGAACTAATTTTTTTTTAAAAAAACAAAATCTTATTTTCTCCCATTTTTTAAATATTTTATTTATATTAAATTATGTTTCATACCTAAATATTTGATGTTAAATGAAAGCCCTGTTTCCCCTGAATAAAATGATATATAAGTGTGGTTGCTCTTGATATGAAAGAGGCGAATTACGCCTGAAAAGACATATAGCGCAAATTCAAGTTTTTGTTTACGTTTTGTTTTGATCACAACGTGTACATTTGGCTCAGTCCTTAAGGGGTTAATTACTGAATCAATGGTTCTGTATCTATCCCTGTATAGCTCTAGGACTATGGCATTCCCTGGTGGACCGATGGCATGGACTGTGCAGAGGGGCCCCAGCAAGCACTTACTTACCTTCAGCTCCCCTGTCTAACTCTCGCGGCAAGCGTGCCGCGCGGAGCGTTGCCATGGTAACCTGTGGCAACGCTCTGACACCCGCGGGACTCGCGAAATTTACACTGGGGCGCTGAAGGGAGTTGTTGGGAAGGTAGTAAGCACTTAATGCGGGCCCCAGCAGGACCGTTGGGCTTTTAATCGGCCCGGCGGTCCTGCTATGTATGATCGGCAATATCGGTATCTTTATTGGCCGGTACCGATATTGCCGAAAATACCGAATATCGGCCGATCCCTAGTATCTAGCTCCCTTAGAGCTCTAAGCCAGTGTTTATTAATTACATGGTTCTGTATTTAGCTCCCCTATAGCTCTAAGCCAGTGTTTATTAAATCACTGGATCAATTGTTCTGTATCTAGCTCCCCTATAGCTATAAGCTAGTGTTTATTAATTACTGGATCAATGGTTCTGTATCTAGCTCCCCCTATAGCTCATATAGATTGCATATCACTATGTCAGTAGATGACTGCAATATTTACAGTGTTCACCATTTACTAGACAGCCAGACAATCTATAACTACTGAAGTAGACTAGTAGTGCTTGAAAAGTTAACAAGCAGAATGTAAACTATAAAGTATACACATTGCTAGGTCACTTTATCTCCACTCCTAGAGAACTAGAGAAATGTTTACACACCGATAGGTTAGAGACACACTAATATAGAACAAGAGTTTACATATTGCTAGATCATCAGATAATTACAACTACATAGAGCAGTGGTTCCCCATCCAGTCCTCAAGTACCCACTAGTAGTCCAGGATTTAGTTGTGTCTAAAGTGTTTAGAAAAAAAACATACCACTTTAGACACAACATGGTAATTCCTAAATCCTGGACTGGTCGGAGGTACTTGAGAACTGGGTTGGGAACCCCTGAGATAAAGTCCATACTATGCTAGGTCAATCGATATCCCCTAATATAGGACTAGTTAGGACACCATTACTAAACACTGCATACACACCGTAACAGTCTGAGCAGAGGAAGCTCTAGTAATTGCTCCAGACTCCTTGCATGGAATTCTGGACGGGATTCTTGAAGCTTTTTGAAACGTGCAAACAATTTATTCTTCTTTGTCTGAGTCTTGACACAAAAGTGAGATATCAAATTAAATGTGCACTTCAGATTGCTGATGACACATTCATTTTAAAAAAAATAGAAAACACATGAAAATATAGGCAAAGTGTTATTAAAAAAAAAAAAAAAAAAAAAAAAAAAGACACTGACAATTAAAGTTAATGCATTTGCTGGATATTCCCAAGCTCTGTAGACCCTGCAATGAGCTTTGATCATGCTACAAAAACTCAGCCAATCATGACACTAGGGACACTAGAGTCACCAAAACAACTTTAGCTTAATGAAGCATTTGGGTATATAGGTCATACCTCTGAAGTCTCACTGCCCAATTATTTGCCATTTAGGCGTTAAAGGGAAACTATAATGCCAGGCAAACAAACTATAGCTTCCCCCTCCGCTAAAAACCCTGTCACTTACCTGGGTCCAGCGCATCCACTGTGCTTTCCCTTTGGGACACTCAAAAAAAGCCTTGCTGCAAAAAGCGGTTGAATTTTTTAGAACCAAGTGTCACTGTTCCTCGGCGCTGGCTTGGGTATGCCTTCTCTCCTCCCGTGCCAACATGCGCCATGCTCGCATTAGGATTTCCGCATATACAATGCTTTCCTATGGGGATTCCGGTGAAGCTGAAAGCCCTCATTCATAGCATGAGGGCGTCAGGGGACCAAAAGTCGCCTAACAATCCAGCAGTCCCTCTAGTGGCTGTCTGGTAGACAACTAGTAGAGGAGTTAAATAAAGGTAATTTTACAACATGACAGGAGGCTTCCTATTTTGCATTAAACTCTCTTTACTAACTTCATAGAAGTAAAGAAAAGTGAAAACAATAACCAGTCAAAATACAATAGGAAGTATAATATCCACAGTGAATAGGCTCTTCCTCCTCGCTTTGCTGCTCCATCGGCAGACAGGTCAGAGTTTTTGGCTCTTCCCTTTACTCATTTAATTATTGCGATCTATAGTACTGTATTGTATTATTTATATTTATTGTATCATTTCTATTACTATTATTAGGATTGTATTACTCCTGTTTTCCTTCCTACTTATTGTGGTTATTTCCCACTTTATATACAGTCTCTTTCAGTCTTAGGGGACTCTCTCCCCTACCTGCCTATCTGCCCCTGCACTCTGGGGCTTACCGTGCTGTAATTTCCCTGCGGGCAATATCTCAGAACGTCCGGCGGTTTCTGCCGACGGATCGTTTCCTCCTGTCACTAGGGGTAACTCTCACCCCCTCCACGCCCAACCTCTCCCTCGCGGCTACACTGCCGCACTTTCCAGAGCCCGGAACGCCCGGGTCTCATCCTCAGCTCCAGCGGTGGCCATCTTGGATCTCACAGCTCGCGAGACTCGCGGACGCCATCTTAGGAGTCCCACGAGCACCGCGTTTTTTTCCTGACACCCGGTCCTCTGTCTTAGAGCTCCCTGCTAGTTCTATCCAGCTTCAAGGCAAAGGTCCATCAGGTCAGTCTAACCTGCAGTCTGCACTATAGGGTTTACTACCCTGTGCATTTGGGCCCCTTGTATTTGTGCTGCTTATGTGTGACTTGTGCCACCTTTGAGTGTCTGGGTGAGGCCCAGAAAAACAAAATCCCAATATATCTATCTATCTATCTATCTCATACCCTGCTGAGGTAAATGGTACTGCTGGTACAAGGTGCATCGCTCTTTTTTCTACACCCTGCTGGAGTATTATAGTACTGCTGGTACTACTGCACGAATCAATACAGACCCTGCTGGGGTTTTTACTAGTACTATTACACTAACACTATACCCTGCTGGGGTTATACTGGTACTGCTGGTACCATCACTCTATTGTGATTAAAGCTACAGTCTGACCTCTCGCCCATCACACGCCCTGTGCCACTATATATATTGCCAGTCCTGCTCCAAAACTTATACAATGGAAGCATCCCAAAACACTGCTGACTTCCAGGCAATAATTAATGAGGCCATTGCCGCATCTATGGAGAAAGCCCTCTCCAAGGTTATGACGGCGACCGACAATCAGAAAAAGCCCTCAAAAGTCCAGCACTATGACTGATTCTGAGGCTACAGAACCACGCACAAGTAAAGAAACCCTTTCTGGCAAACACCACTGGAATCTGCGTTATACTACTCCAGAGGAGCAGACAGAGGTCATGGACCATGTGGTCGTGGCAGAGCATGCTTCCCCGCAGGTAAGCAAACATTTAACTCAAGTCTTCCTTCCTCATCACACTGCTGGCCGCATTGCTCTGTTCTTTCAGACCTGGACCACCATCTCCGCAGACGCGTGGATTCTCCAGACGGTGTGAGAGAAAGCCATGCACAAAGGATTTTAAAAGTCTGGGGACAGTCTTAAGGGGGAATCTTCAAACAAAGTCTCAATATGTCCCAAGACAGTTCTTAAAGGGCCAGCACGGTCCAATACAAGTTCATAAGCCCCAATGCTGTTTTTAACCCCTTAAGGATCAAACTTCTGGAATAAAAGGGAATCATGACATGTCACACGTCATGTGTCCTTAAGGGGTTAAAGTGTCCAATCTCTCAGGGGCCATAGTCCCAAGGCATGAGGCTGGCAATCAGTCCCCTCCAAAAACCAGTGGCGAGGTCGCTTTCGCCACAGTGGCTGGACAGCATGGAGGCATGGAACGGGTGTGCCATCTTCTGGAACACGCCCGATGTAGTACTGGAGTCAGACGCCAGCCTCTGGGGTTAGGGTGCAACGAGCAATGGCGTCTCGACTTCACAGGAACTCCTCGCGGGATCCTTCGCCATTCGCAGTCTGGCGAGGGACAAATCGGACTGCTGCATTCTCCTCAGGATGGACAACGTCTCCACAGTTTGCTACATCAACTGCCTGGGCGGAGCTTGTTCCTGGCTCCTGTCGGAGATAACGAAGGAGATCTTCGACTTCTGCCTGCCGCGCAACATCTCCCTCAAGGCGGAATATCTACCGGGGGAGACGAATCTCACAGCAGATTGTTTTTCTCGACACTGGCTGGAAGGCAGCGACTGGAGACTGGATCCCCAGATCTTCCACTGCCTCTCGGAACGGAGGGGCCCCTTTCATCTGGACCTGTTTGTGTCACGCAACAACAGGCAGACGCAAGACTACTTCAGCTGGCTCCCGGGCTCGGAGAGCAGTGCAGTAGATGCTTTTCTCCAACCATGGCCGACCACGGGAGCGTATGCTTTTCCCCCCTTCGCTATGATAGCGAGAACGATTCAGTACCTGAGGAATACACGTGTGTCTACTTCTCATCGCTCCCCTATGGCGAAGCCAACCCTGGTTCCCGGACCTCCCAGCATTGTCTTGCGCGGATCCCCTCCTATTGCCGTCCCATCCGATGCTCCTCAAAGATCTGAAAGGGAACCCTCATCCTCTAATCCTGGACGATCGACTCACCTTGGACTCTTTCCGGTGCCTGGCAGGTTGGTGAGCTATCGCAGGCTGCTAGGGACCTTCTATGGGATTCCTGGGCACCAGGAACCAGACGATGTTACCTATCAGCTTGGAATTCCTGGTCCGCTTGGTGTGTGGAACGGAACCTCAATTCATTTACTGCCCCTATACCTTCCATTCTGAATTTCCTATCCTATCTGTTCTCCACGGGTCGTTCCTACCGGCCTTTTAACATTGTGCGTTTCGTGATTTTGGCGGCACACGTTCCTATTCTAGGGATCCCCGTGGGAAAGGATCCGCTGGATACTCACGTTTATGGGACGTCGACGTGGTCCTGCGTTTTTTGAGAAACTGGCCTGCTAACGACAGGATCTCTTCGACAGCTCTCAGCTAAGCTCACGGTCCTTCTTTGCCTTGTTTCTTTCCGTAGGGTTTCGATGTTCGGGCCTTCGACATAGATGCTTTTTTGGTATCTCCGGAGGGAGTTACCTTTCGGGTATCATGGCGTACGAAATCAGACTCCACATCGGTTTTCTACCCCTTTTTCGTTACCGACCCTCAACTATGCGTCATTTCTACTTTACGACGGTACGTAGAGGTTACATCCCCGTTACGGGCCTCCGCTTCGGGACAACTATTAGTGTCTTACATAGTTACATAGTTAGATAGCTGAAAAGAGACTTGCGTCCATCAAGTTCAGCCTTCCTCACACCTGTTTTTTGCTGTTGATCCAAAAGAGAAAAAAAAGAAAAAAAAAAAAAACCCCAGTTTGAAGCACAATTTTGCAACAAGCTAGGACAAAAAATTCCTTATTGACCCCAGAATGGCAGTCAGATTTATCCTTGAATCAAGCAGTTATTACCCTACATTGAAAGATTATATCCTTGAATATTCTGTCTTTCCAAGTATGCATCTAGTAGCTGTTTGAACATCTGTATGGACTCTGATAAAACCACTTCTTCAGGCAGAGAATTCCACATCCTGATTGTTCTTACAGTAAAAAAACCTTTCCTTTGCCTTAGACGAAATCTTCTTTCTTCCAGTCTAAACGCATGGCCTCGTGTCCTATGTAAAGTCCGGTTTGTGAATAGATTTCCACACAATGGTTTGTATTGGCCCCGAATATATTTGTATAATGTTATCATATCCCCTCTCAGGCGACGTTTTTCTAAACTAAATAGGTTTAAATTTGTTAACCTTTCTTCATAGCTGATATGTTCCATTCCTTTTATTAATTTTGTAGCCCGCCTCTGCACTTTTTCTAGTGCCATGATATCCTTCTTTAGAACAGGTGCCCAAAATTGCACAGCATATTCAATATGTGGTCTTACCAGTGATTTATAGAGAGGCAAAATGATATTCTCGTCCCGAGAATGAATGCCCTTTTTCATGCATGACAATACCTTACTGGCCTTGGCCACTGCTGATTGACATTGCACATTGTTGCATAGTTTGTTGTCTATAACAATTCCCAAGTCCTTTTCGTGTGTTGTTATCCCTAATTCGCTTCCATTAAGGGTATACGTTGCTTGTGTATTCTTTACGCCGAAGTGCATAACTTTGCATTTTTCAACATTAAATTTCATCTGCCATTTGAGTGCCCAGTCCTCCAGTCTATCTAAATCCTTCTGCAGCAAAGTAATATCTTGCTCACATTGTATTATTTTACAAAGTTTTGTGTCATCTGCAAACACTGAAACATGACTTTCAATGCTGTCTTCAAGATCATTTATAAAAATGTTAAATAGAAGGGGTCCCAGAACAGACCCCTGAGGGACACCACTTGCCACCTCTGTCCAGCTTGAAAATTTACCATTAACGACAACTCTTTGTATTCTGTTTTTAAGCCAATGTTCTACCCAAGAACAAGCATTTTCATCGAGACCGATTTCCTTGAGTTTGAACACTAATCTTTTGTGTGGAACTGTATCAAATGCCTTGGCAAAATCCAAATAGATCACATCCACTGCAACACCCTGATCTATACTTCTACTTACTTCTTCGTAGAACGCAATCAAGTTAGTTTGACATGACCTGTGCTTCATAAAACCGTGCTGATTTTTGCTGATAACCATATTCTTCTCAAGGAATTCTTGAATATTATCCCTTAATAACCTTTCAAATATTTTACCAGCCACAGAAGTTAAGCTCACAGGTCTATAATTTCCAGGCAAGGATTTTGAACCCTTTTTGAATATAGGAACCACATCTGCCTTCCTCCAATCCTCCGGAACACTTCCTGAAAGAAAAGAATCTTGAAAGATTAAAAACAGAGGTTCACTTATTTCTACACTTAGTTCCTTAAGTACACGTGGATGGATACCGTCAGGCCCTGGAGCTTTGTTTATATTAACTTTCTTTAGTTGCTGCAGCACATTGTCTTGAGTTAACCAATTACAATTATTCTGCAAGTTTTTAGTAGCAATCATTTGCACATCTATTGCCATGGGTTCTTCTTTAATATATACGGAGGAGAAATAGTTATTTAGAATTCCTGCCTTTTCTTGGTCTTCATTAACTAACACCCCCGTTTCAGTTTTAAGTGTACCTATACTTTCATTTTTGGGTTTTTTGGAATTTATGTACTTAAAAAATGCTTTGGGGTTGGTTTTGCTCTCTTTAGCTATCATTTTTTCATTTTGAAGTTTAGCAAGTTTAATTGCCTTTTTGCACGCATTATTTGCTTTCTTATATCTTTTATAAGATGCATCTGATTTGTCTGATTTAAATGCTTTAAATGCCCTTTTCTTATTTTTAATCTCTTGTTTTACTTCTCTACTAAGCCACATTGGTTTTAATTTGTTTCTTTTATACTTATTTCCCAATGGTACATACTGAGAAATGTACCTTTCTAATATTTGTTGGAAGATGATCCATTTATCCTCAGTGTTCTTTTCACTAAAGAGTTTATGCCAGTCAATATATTGTAAAGCTTCCCTTATCTTATTGAAATTGGCCTTTTTAAAATTATATGTTTTAGTATACCCCATGTGCTTTTGTTTTTTTGAGTTAGACCGCACGTTCCCGTCTTGGTCACTACACTCTCACCAGATGGATAGGATGGATTTTATCTCTGGCGGGTGTAGACGCAGCGTTCGGGGCTCACTCTGTTCGCGGGACGGCGGCTTCCTCTGCCTTCTCATTGGATATCCTCCGCTCCACGGATTGGTCGCAGGAATCCACTTTTCGGACATTCTATTTCCATCCAAGTTCTGGTGCGGCCTCTTGTCTCTTCTGAATCAGCATTTAAAAATGCAAAATAGGAAGCCTCCTAATAATCTGGAGGATAGTATTTTCCCACCCTCACTCCCGCCCAAGGGAAGAGGGGGTCCTTGGGAGAATTTTCTCCTTACCAGTATCTGTTCTACTTTGACTCTACCATTGTTTGCCTTATGTATGTTTGGGATGTTTTAGAATACGTTAGTTTTCTAGCCTTTAACCCCTTAAGGACACATGACATGTGTGACATGTCATGATTCCCTTTTATTCCAGAAGTTTGGTCCTTAAGGGGTTAATATGTTGTAATGTAGACAGCCCTAGCAAGTCTATGGGGGACATCTATTGTAGTAATTGATGGGTTACTACTGTTGCTTTACTCAGTCTCAAGACCGGTGCCTAACCTATTTCACGTTCTCTTTTCAGTCTAAAGTCGTGGAGTTACGGTTCGTTTTCAGGCTGGACCCGTTTGGACCATCATTCATTCCATGAGGATTTCGTATAGTTGGATTGTCACCCGTTGGTGCGCGTTGCCGGATGTTATGGTTTTGAACTTTATTCACTGTGGATATTATACTTCCTATTGCATTTTGATTGATTATTATTTTCACTTTTCTTTGCTGCTATGGAGTTAGTAAAGAGAGTTTAATGCAAAATACTCGCCTTCTGTCATTACTAAAATTAAGATTATTAGTACACTAAAGCTAGCATAATCTTCAATTAATGCAGTTATATAAAAAAAAAAAAAAAAAAAAATGACCACCGTTGCAGGGTTAAGGGCTGGGACACTGCACCCAGACCACTTCAAGGAGCTGTAGTGGTCTGGTTGCCTACAGTGTACCTTTAAAATCACTTCTGTTTCTGATTAGGTGTTTATGTAGCCCTAGCCACACCTCCCCTGGCAGTGACTGACACAGTCGGCATGAAAAAAATAAAATCATTTTTTTTTTATTCATCAAATGTTACTTACTTTAAAGGTTTTTATCTCCTGCTCTGTAAATTGAGCTTTAAAATCACACACGCAGGAGGCTCATGCAGGGTCGAGCTAATTACAGAGCAGGAGATAAGAAATTCTTAAACAGCATTTGCAATATAGGAAGTGTAAACATTAGATGACTCTTTAAAGGAAGTGTTTAGGAAGGAGGTGCAAGTCACATGCAGGGGAGGTGTGACTAGGATGCATAAACTAAAGTGTTTTAACTACTAAATGGCAGATAATTGTGCAGTGAGACTGCATGAGCATAATCTATACTCCAAAACTCTTCATTAAGCTAAAGTTGTTTTGGCAACTATAGGGTACTTTTAGCTTTCTACAGCACTGCTCAGCTTTGACATTCCAGGCAACTAAACAAGTTAAGCTTAAATTAAAGCGGATAAGCTGAAATATCTGTGGTTAGTTTCTTTTCTTTCAATTCTGAGTAGTTTTACTGCAGTCTTGTAAAATGTTTTGCTGTTTTCTTTTTTTTTTTTTTTTTTAAATCTTTATTTTTTTCCCTTTCAGTTGTTTTAAACATTTAACAAATTGCAATACTTCTGTTAGTAATTTGTACTTCTATAGTCAATATTCAATTCATACAAATTCTACATATAAAATGAAGGCCTCTTTAAGATATAAGATTTAACATTACGTAACTAATAGTACATATATTATACAAATTTGCAATATAACAAGACAACATTGCAGCAAAATAGGAAATTTTGAAAATTCTCCTTAAGTAGGGTAGGAGGAGCTTTAGATATGGCTTACATATTTTCAAAGGTATACATAGTTGGTTGGTATCACTTCCAATCAATAAAGATTTACTTATCTAGTAAAACAGATACCTTTTTACTTAATTTTTGTTTACTCAACATCAACTCCATTTTTATCTGAAACTCGAGTTGTTTTTTTACTTTCTTCCAAGGGACCTCTAAATCTTTTTTCCACCATCTCGCAACAACTATTTTAACAGCTAAAAAAAAAGATGTATAAGAATTGCTTTTAATTCATACGCCATAGGTGGCCAATTTAAATGTAACAAAACGACCTCTGGGGAAATTTTCAACTCGAGTTTTAGATCTTTAGATATAAACTTTTGTGTTGTCAACCAAAGATTTCTTAGTTTGTGACAATCCCACCAAATATGTCTAAAATTACATATCTACATCTCCAGCAAACAGGATTAGTTGAGGGATATATTTTATTTAATTTATCCGGCACCAAGTGCCATCTGTTTAGGACTTTAAAGTGTGTTTCTAACAAATTTAGTGAATGTATATTCTTCATAATGTCCATCATTGAAGAACCCCATTGTTTCATATTGATATCGATGTTTAGTCTTTTTTCCATACAGATATAGCTGTTGGATTTATATCCTTGGCACTTGCTTTGCTCAGTATTAAGGCTTTAGAAAGTGGTTTATTGATTTTTTTTGAAGTAAATAGTAAATCAATCAGATTACTCAAATTAGATTTTGATGTAATTAGATGTGTAGTCATATAACTTTTAAGTCTTAAAAAATTAAACACCTCCCTAGATGGAAGGTTATATGCACATGTTAGTTGAGCGAAAGTTTTGATTGTTCCTTCTGTCAATAAATTTTCTAAATCGTAATATCCCTAATTTTTTCCAATTATTGAGGTTTAAGTCTTCTACTTGATTTTCCACAGTATTTAATTCCAAATAACTCAGAACTTTTTTTCAATATTTAATGCTTTCTTTATTTTGAACCAATTGTTTAATAACGGAGTCAAAATAACATTAGGATAATCTTTTTTAGAGGTTTTATCTATATTCCAGATTAAGCAATCCAAACTAGAAACTTCCCCTGCCCTCATTTCCATCTTATACCATCCTTCATTTTTATTTTCTTCTACTTGCATTCTATAAATATGTAAGATTGTGGCTTCTTTAAAGTTGTTCATTATTAATGGATAAGCAAGTCCCCCCTTATTTAGTTTTTGTGCTAATATTGACTGCTTTAATCTTGACTGCTTTAATCTTGGCTTCTTACCTTTCCAGATATATTGAGTAAAACTTTTTTGTATTAACTCAAGCCAATGAATCGGAATATGAAGAGGTAGCATTTATGTGTTGCTGTTTTCAGCAGTGTAACCCAGCCTCCTTAGTCACCCACTCTCAAATTTCAACATGTTCCTGATTTCCAGTCCCAGATTTTATTTCAGACATTTGTCCCAGGGAAGAGTACATCCCTAGTGTACTGCCACCATAAGTCAGAAAAAAAAATAAAAAATAATAATATATATATATATATATATATATGCGCAACATCACCAAAAAACAATGGTGGTGAAAAAAGCACTATATATATATATATATATATGGAAAAGTCTTCAAAACGTGGGTGCCATCCCTTACTGGTGTGTGCGCATCATGACTACTTACATTATTCCAATACACCACACTGTCTACTGGTTAAAAAATGTAATTTCAAACAGTATTTACTTAACATAAATTCTATTTTCTTTAGTATAGTGGCAGTACTGCAACAAGTAGGTAGCTACCTCCTTAAGTGGACAAGATGCTCTACAAATTCAAATAATTAAATTCCCTCCTCCTGCCTACAAAAAGGCCATACCTCCAAGTTATCCCCAGTTATCTAAATAACCACGCGGAGACCAATCAACTGCAAAATTAATTTATTCTCCAATGGGAGGGAAACATGCAGTACTGCTACTATAATAAGGATAATAGAATTTACGGTAAGTAAAATTACTGTTTTTCCTGTCGTAAATGGCAGTACTGCAACAAGTGGGCTATAGCAAGATCTGTTAAAAGCAATGGGAGGGAAATCAATAGGCCACCGCCTAGAGCACCATTCGCCCAAAAGCAGCTTCCGAGGCAGAGAATATATGCAGCCTGTAATGTTTTATGAAAGTATGAAGGGAACACCAAGTCACAGCTTTACATATATCTTCCGGAGATGCTGAAGATCGCTCAGCCCATGAGGTTGCCATCGCTCTGGTAGAGTGAGCCTTGACCGGTAACGGAAGAGAGATTACTGACCTTATAAGCCAGTTTGATAGCTTTAATAAGCCATCTAGCGATAGTTGGTCTAGAAGCCTCTTCACCTTTAAAAGCACCTTGCAAGTTGATAAATGATCAGATTTTCTATCAGGAGCTGATCGGAGTAGATAATATTCTAACACTCGCTTAACATCCATTTGTGTGTGCCATTTCTTCTCATTGTCAGAAGATTGAGCTTGGCAGAAGATAGATAGATTGGCAGAAGATAGGCTGATTAAAGTTTCTTCTGGAGAGAACTTTAGGTTTATAAAAAAAAAAAAAAAAAAAAAAAAAAAAAAGGGTTTCGGATGCAAAACCACTTTGTCCTGGTGAAAAAAACGTAAATTCAGAGGAAGATGACAGTGCTTGTAATTTAACTCTTCTAGCCTAGGTAACCACCACCAAAAATGCTGTTTTGAGGGATAAAATCTTTAACAGTTGTGGCAAAACTAACCTCGCCACTGGGCATTGGAGAAGCCTGTTTGCCCGCCTCCTGCCTATGGCCCCTGGGAGATTAAATGGCCTGGGCCCCTTTAAATATTGCATTTATTATGCTGCTGCTGGCCCTTTAAGAACCATCTGGGGACATACTGTGACTTTTGGGAACAATTCCCCTTTAAGACTATGGCCCCTGGAAGATATTGCCTGTATTGACTATTTTAGCAGATTGGATTTTAAAAGACTTGCTGCCCCTTTAAATTGTATTAGAGCAGTTCTGCAGCTTTAAATTGGCACTTTGGATGCAGCCGAAGGGCCGAAGTAGTCACCATTCGACAAACGAACACGTTCCGGCGGCCATCTTTGTTCATTCGAACGAGGTATGTGTAGCCAAATCCATGGAACTGAAATCGCTACACATTTCAAACGAACACCGCTGACCCTTACCTTCTCCTACACTCCGTTTTCAGCTGCAGAGACTAAGTCCCGTTCGGCAGTTTGAACTCACTGCTATACTAAGCTAAATGCACGAATGGCCCCATTCGTGCATTTGAATGGGACTTAGTAATTTTCTGCTTGACCTCAAAACGAAGTGTCGTCTCGTTATTGGGGGAATTGGATTGTATGCTGACTGCCAGGAGTGTAAGCTGATTGTATGCTTGTCCTGTTCAGCTGTTTACAGCATTTATATGCTTGAGAGCATTCATATGCTTCTCCGGTTCTGTGGTTGTGGTGTCTGCTGCAGTGCTTGAAGTCCTCAGGAAGCACTAGGAGCATCCTTCAACGGAGGTACCCAATCGGGGTGCCCGTCGATCCGTTACAACAGTATAGCATCCAATGGTTCAAAAGGAGGACTGCACATTGCCTTGAGGACAACCGACAAATCCCATGTTGGAAAAGAAGAGAGCCTTGTGGGACGTTTGAGAAAACCAGCTTTAAAAAATAATCTACGAATGAGCCTGTTGGATGCCAAATCTTGAAACAGGAAATGGGCGAGGGTTGAAAATTGTACTTTAACCCCTTAAGGACACATGACATGTGGAACATGTCATGATTCCCTTTTATTCCAGATGTTTGGTCCTTAAGGGGTTACAGAGTAGACCAGCAGAGAAACAGTCTTGCAAAAATGAAAGGATACATGGAATAGATGGATAAAAAAAGAGACATCCCTTTTGTAAACACCATTGCAGGAATATATGCAAGATCCTAAGGTAAATTCTGTTAGTGGATCTGCAAGTGTAGGACAGGAGAACATCACTAATACGGTCAGACACGCCTCGGTCTTTAACCCCTTAAGGGCCAAACGTCTGGAATAAAAGGAAATCATGACATGTTCCACATGTCATGTGTCCATAAGGGGTTAAGGATCATCCATGCAGCAACCATGCAGTCAATCGGAACATCCTGATGGTCTCTACTGGGAGATCTTGGTTTTCCAGAAGGTCGTTCAAACAAGGGAGTTCCAAACGAGCTATTGCCATCAGTTCGATCTCTGAGAACCAGCTCCTGTTTAGCCAAAAAGGGAAAATTGCCAAGATCCTGGCTCTGTCTGACCTTATTTTCTGAACAATGTGGGGAATCATTGCTACTGGAGGGAAAGATACGCCATGCTGAACTTCAGGATGTAAACAAATGGAAGCAAATTTCTGGATGGAAGCAAATTTCTGGACCTTCGCATTCCTTCATGTGGCCATGAGATTGAGATCTGGTAGACCAAAACACTTGACTAGCTTTGCAAAGACGAGAGGGTGAAGAGACCATTCTGACTGCGTCCAGCGTTGTCTGCTTAGATCTTCTGCGATTATATGGTCAGATCCTTTGATGTACATTGCAGAGATTGATTCTAAATTTTCAGGAGATCAACCCATGATTTTTAAACATTGTGTCTGGAGAGAAAACACCTTCATACCGCCCTGTCAGTTTAGGTATGTGACAGTTGTGACATTATCCGACTGAAGCCTCACAGACCTTCTCCTTGTAACAGGTTTGAAACTAAAAGGGCATTCCAAATAGCTTTAATTTCTCTGAAATTCAAGCACTGGATAGCTTCTTCCATAGACCATTTTCCCAGCTGAAATTTGGAGCCTAGATGCGTCCCCATAGCGTTATTAATGCATCTATTGGAAGGATAGATCGATTTCTAAAAATCTTGATTCCTTCCACCAAGTCAGCTGTTTTTTTACCCTTGATGAAAGACTGATTTACGAATCCAAATATTTTGGTTATTCTTTGGTTATTGGATCAGAAGGAATGGTTAAACTGATTTGGTATGAGAAATATTGTATTTGTCAATTGCAATATAAAAGGTATTTTTCCTGTGAGAATTGTAGCCAGCAGTGAGTAAGTTAACTCATTGCTAACTCATTGTTAACTTATTGCTATAAGCTGTGAGATACTAAGTTCTGCGTTAAGAATTGCCTTAAAAACGAGTGCTTCTCTAGTTTAGATTTTTCCAGGAGTTCAGCATAACATTGGTTGCACGTTTTTTTCCGACAACAAACATTTGGCTTTGCATGTAGCCTTTTTGTGCGCTGGGGCTGGCATTTTCTCCTTATCCATTTTTTTGGGAGATGCAGGGCTGGACATGTGACAAACTGCCATTTGCCACTGGGCATTGGAGAGGACTGATTGCTAGCCTCCTACCCTGCGACTATGGCCCTGGGATGTATTGCCCGTTAAGAACTGTATTTGGGCATAATGGAGTTTTATAATGCTGTTCCTGGCCCTTTAATTACTTTGGAGCAGTGTTGCAACTTTTAAACTGGCACTTCGGATGCAGTCGAAGTGCCGAAGTGGCCGCCATTCGACAAACGAACATGTGGGGGCAGCCATTTTAACTTACTCGAACGCGGTCAGCGGTGTGTGCAGGCAAATGTATGGAACTGTTTTCGGCTACCCAATTGCACGAACACCGCTGGCCCGTACCTTCTATGTTACTTCGACACCGCGGCTGGAGACTAACTCTCGTTCGAAGATTCGAACGCTTGTTCGAATGGGGACTTTTCTCGGTGTAAAATAGACCGACCGCACAGCCCAAATCCATGGAAATGGAAATAATGACTTATACCTATCTCCCGAACGGCTTTGAATGATTTTTGGGTATGTCTGTATTTGGAATGTGCGGATTAATAATATGTAACTTTTATTAATATTGGATGTATGGTTTTAGAGTTATGAAAGTTGGCTAAAAAGTATGTTTTAAACTGTACGGATAATTGGGTTACCTCTCATGCTAAGGGGAGGAGATGTGTGGGATGTAACCATTGTGTGATTGGGTAATGTATAATTGTCTGTGGGCGTCTCCCTTGCAGGGGAGAATTGCATAAAAGCAGAGTGTGTGTGTGTCATTAAACCAGAGTTCTTCTTGACCCTCAACACGTAGTCTTGTCTCGTGATTGGAGGGGACAGCTATATTCACACTGGGGATTGCTATGCGCTGCATACTCCTTTGGGCTTTAATCACTTAGCTCTTTTGAGAGCTTGCTCCTGTTACGCTCTCCTTGGAGGAGCGGTCTTCCCCACACGATCCTGGATGCTGGAGGTTCATACAGGGTGGAAGGAAGACGGCGAGACTCCAGTTAAGCTACGGCGGTTGTGGTATCCAGTGCGGTGCTTGTGGTCCTCGGCGCAAGCTAGGAAGCGTCCATTAACGGAAGGTGTCCGTTACAGGACATATTCTGAAAAGAACATAAAAACATTAAAATACCCAAACCAGTAATATTCACATGAGGATTTTTAAAGTAGAGACAATGAATCTCATCTCAAAAACCTCACTACCGCCTGGGAGGGCTGGTGACACTTACGGCTGCTTACAACCACTCTTGGTGAGAGTAGGGCCATGCACTGAATAAACAGGCTACAAATTGTGAATTTTGCTCCAAAATTAGAAGTTCCGAACTGCACATGCAGTTCGGAACTTCAGTGGAATACAAGGCTACCCGGGCGTGCGTTCCACTGATGTGCACAGGTACACAGCCTGCATCGATATTGGAGGGCCACCCGGTACCTCCTACTAGCAATAGCCGGCATAAGTACCTTCCTTCCACTTATGTTCCGTAACGCGATGTGGAAGGGCGCCACTCAGCTCAACCTCCCGAGGAGCTTTTGGGTCCTGTTCCCCAGGCGTCATCCTGTGAGCCTCACCAGCCTTGTCTGAGCAACTTTTATGTCCCGATACTAGTACAAGAAGTACTGTGGATAACTTGGAGGTATGGCCTTTTTGTAGATAGGGAGGAAGGAATTTAATTATTTTAATTTGCAGAGCTTCTTGTCCACTCAAGGAGACTACCCACTTGTTGCAGTACTGCCACTTACGACAGGAAAAACACACATAAGAAGGTTTAAGTTGTATAATAACATAGAGGACATACAATACAAAGAAAAAGGAGTACAGTGCTAATTTATTATTTTCGGACACTATAGCGGATTTTTAACTGGAAAAGATAAGGAATAACGGCTTCTTACCGCTTTTCTCTATAAAAGGAGTCAAAAAGGAAGCCAAAGTAAAAAACAAGAAATAATACAATCAGGAACACTCTCGGATTATCAGCAAAGGGAAACCACGACAGGGCAATGAGTGAAAGGAAAAATGAGTTTAAACAGCCCTCCTGCAAATTCGATTTGCCATACCTCCATATGGAGAGGATGGATGTGTGACACCTGGATCTCTTCCACACCTCTTTTCATGGCGTCATTTTCTTCCAGTCAAATGCACCACATAGAGCGTTGGCACATGTTTGAGGAAGGAGGAGCAGGGAACTAATGAATGGGTAGACAAAGGGAGGATGGGAGGTAGAATATTAGGGCCGGTACTGTTGGAGGTTTTTTTATTTGCTGGAGGAGCAAATTAGGGAGCGCTAATTCAGACACTTCTAGGAGACTCTCTCATAAACAGTCCAAAGGCTTCACTTCCAGGCACACTCACAGCACTTTCATTGAATGGAAATCCAGTCTGATTTGTTGCCAGCGTGCAGTGGACAATGATGACATATGTTATTTGTGCACATATCTGGTAGTATGGAACAAAGTTCTGGAGGTGTATATAGCTCCCAGCACAAAAGTGCAAATATTTCTCGATGTGCAGTTTTTCAAGCAGAAAACAGATTCCACCATGACCACTCATACAAATTCCTTCTAAAAGCAGAAGTGGTCATGGTGGTAATCCCTACTACTTTTTGTTTCACTGCTCATTACTGCCTAGATTGTACATTACACCTGATGTGCAGAAAATTTGGAGAGTAATAAAAAGTAATAATACCTCTAGGACCAGTAGCGTAGGCTCAATGCTATCTGCATGCTTCTTATAGAGATCCAGAGACTGTGAGAAAGTCTCAAAACCAGGACTGATGGAGCCACCATCCAAACAGGAGAGAAGAATCCTATGTGATAAAAGTCACCACTTACTAACAAGGAAGACAGACACCCATACCAGCTCTTCCATGTTAAAGCGCCCCCCACCTTGCAAATTACTATATTGCTGCAGGCAACATCATTGATGAACAGTTCCCTCTAATATCCCATCATATCACCAAGTCTGATTAAATGCCACCAGCTCATTAAACATTTACTCCAAACAACAAGTGTTTTATTGAAAGTCTGTTTTTGATTGTAGTTAGTTTTGCTGCGGGGAAAGGGAGGTGGAGGAATAAACTTACATGCATTCCAATGCCGCAGCAAAATTCTCCTGGAATCACATCTCTGGCAGCAAACTGAAATGCAGCACATACAGACTACAAGCACTATGAACACTTCAGAACACTTAACTGGTAATGGTGCTTGAAGTAACACTTTAAGTGTAAATATATCTGTCCTCCTCGGACTGTGGGTCCATCACTTTTATCCTGTCCACCTTACATACTTCTACCCAAGCCCTCTTACCTGTTCACTTTCACGATTTCTGGGATGGCTCCACAGATTCCTCTCTCTGCGATTTTCAGGTGGCCACAGCGAGCAAGGAAGACATCATTGTAGAACTGAAAAGAAAAGGTAAATGGGAGTTGGAAGAAGTAGCAGACACTTATAGCCCTCTCTTTAAAGGACCACTATAGCTCAATGAAGTGGTCTGGGTGCCAGGTCCATCTAGGGTTAACCCTTTCTGCTGTAAACATAGCAGTTTCAGAAAAACTGCTATGTTTACTTTAGGGTTATTCCAGCCTCTAGTGAGAAGACGCCAGTGTCCATAGGAAAGCATTGGCTGAATGCGGGCGTGGCTCTTGCCGCGCATGAGCATTCAGCCAATGACGGAAGAAGAGGGAGGAGAGTCCCAGCGCCGAGGGAACCAGGCGCTGGAAAAGAGGTAAGGGATTAACCCCTTCCTCCTCCTTCAGCGCCACGGGAGTGGGACCCTGAGGGTGGGGGCACCCTCAGGGCACTATAGTGGTCCTTTAAATTTCAGGATTATCAGCCTATTTGTGGTCAGGATTTAAAGAGGGAGCAGTACAATGATGTGTATGGAATGCAGAAAGTGCATAGTATCCATCTGAGAAGTTGCCACTGGCTGGAATGTAATCACTGAGACGTTGCCCTGGGCTGTAATGTAATCACTGCCTTTTCTCTGAAAAGACAGTGTTTATTGCAAAACGCCTGCAGGGGTACGCTATACTCACCAGAACAACTACATTAATCTGTAGTTTTTTCTGGTGAATACAGTGTCTGAGGCAGACCGCCGTCACTGAGTACTATGCCCACTGCCTGTACGGGTGTTTTCCCATGTGTATTGTAGGTTTCCCCATGTGTTCCTATGTATTTCGCGTTATATGACTTGTTGACCGCTCGTTAACGCGCTCATGCGAACGGAACCCATTAGTCTCCCGAACGCAAGTCACCCTGGTATCCCATTAGAATGTTCACACCAACTAACCAGAATGTTCGCACCTGCATCATAAGTGTGAAACCAGGAAGGGAAGTAATTAATGAGTACTCCCCTGGGTGGCTGCCATTCGTATAGGCGGAGACAGCCACTGAGAGAGGAGCGAGCCCCAATTGTAGCAATACAATTATATGCCTCTTTTTTGATACACTCCTTCCTTTTTTTCCCCACATATATTGCCCTTCTCAAAGATAAGCAACTTCTGGGATTTAGAGCACACAAGAGAGGGCGTGTCACGTAATATCCTCCGTGACACCACGCCCATTCCGGAACAACACTAGCCTATTCCGAAGATAAATAGACCGTACTAAGTGTCCGAAGAGACACAGACTGTCCAATTGAACACACCTCCATTCCCTTTACAAGAAGGGATTAACTTAAGGGAGATATAGCTCAGTGGTAGAATGCATGCTTTGCATGTATGAGGCCCCAGGGTTCAATCCCAGGCATCTCCAGGTGCTGTTGATTTTCCTTTAGAAGAGTGTGCTGTTCATAGATGACATGAGTGATTTTTTTTTTTTTTTTACATAGTTCCAATGAGGGATTTTTTCACCAGAAGATGAATATGTAGGCAAAAAGTGAGGTTTTCACATTCTATGTTTCTTATTACATTAATAGGAATGCAACGGCGCCATTTTGGTTCTGTAGGCGTTCCAAGCTGGTCACAGGAAATCAACAAACAACACACCAGGAAGCAATCTTCATTTAAAGATTGACAATATAAACGGAATTCCATAAGGACTTAACCACACTTCTGAAGAATCCTTGGAGAGGCGAAACGCGTAAAGTGGGACTCCTTAAAGTTATTTTATATGGTTAATAAATAGTATAATATATATATATATATATATATATATATATACACACACATACATATACACACACACTTATTCATCCATCCATTGCTTCCTGGTACCATCACATTCCTAGGCAGGGATTATACCACCCATGCTGTATATACTAGAACAGGTTCTGCTCTGGTAAATGTACGTACACAACTTTATTTTTTTCATTCAAATATCTACCAGTACTTACTTCACCATTGGAGTACCTCTTTTTTGTATTCACTCCTATATATGTCCTGCATATTGCAGTTTATTTGAGGCACCTGAGACGTCCATAACACCATATATCCTTAGACGGGGATAGCTCCGTCCATGCGTATTCCAGCTGAGCTCTGAGTCAGCTCAATAAAATGTGAGTGAAAACTACACAAGATTATCCACCACTTATTCACAGTACTGCACTATTATTTCTTTTGTCTTTTTTTATCTTTGAGGCAAACTGTGTATACAACTCTAAAAGACCTATGTATGTATACATTTCTGTACATTTTTTTTAGGCATAGTTTCCCCTACCCCTTTTAATACTTTACGAACTAAAAGGTATGGGAATCCTAGAAACGGTTACTGCAGCCCATATCCACCCTGTGTTAAATACTATAGTGAGCGCCTATTTCCTTCCTCTTTTCACAGGGAGTAGCTATAGCAAACACTGCTCATGTTTTTAAATAGGGTTTCTCCTGATTGTTAGCAATCTTGCTAATCCAGTGTATAGATGGGATAAAATCTAGCGTAAACTATACCAACTTATGTGTACCATAACAGCTATACTTTAAATACCTGCGCTCTTAAAGGATACTATAGTCACCTGAACAACTTTAGCTTAATGAAGCAGTTTTGGTGTATAGAACATGCCCCCTGCAGCCTCACTGCTCAATCTTCTGCCATTTAGGAGTTAAATCCCTTTGTTTATGAACCCTAGTCACAACTCCCTGCATGTGACTTGCACAGCCTTCCATAAACACTTCCTGTAAAGAGAGCCCTATTTAGGATTTCTTTATTGCAAGTTCTGTTTAATTAAGATTTTCTTATCCCCTGCTATGTTAATAGCTTGCTAGACCCTGCAAGAGCCTCCTGTATGTGATTAAAGATCAATTTAGAGATTGAGATACAATTATTTAAGGTAAATCACATTCCGCACCGCTGTACAATGGGTGGAATAACAGACATATATTTGTAACCAAACAAGTTGGACACACAGGAACAGAGGGCCCTGTTCCTTACATGCTAGAGGGAGTTGGGTATACCTAGCACACTGGGAAGAAAGAGTAATCATGGGAACTAAATTACTGTTCATCTATAAGTATTTCTGGCAGCATGGCACCCCTTCTCTCACAGGAGTAGGTTTAAAAGGCCTGTAACTGAAGGGATTTGTTAAACAGACTTTTATTCCTTTTGTTCGGTTACCGAACTAACTTTGTGTAGTCCCCTTGTTAACACCTCGTAATCACCGACCACCCATGGCTGTTAGCCATTAGTGTTTTTCCTGTGACCAAGTGTTTTCCCTGTGTGGCCACCGTTCGTATAACCGAACACACGTGGGCCAAGAATTGGTGGCCATTTTGTCTCCTGAACGCAGGTAGTGGTACATGGTCGTCGACGGCGTGGAACTGTATATGTCTAATTCGCGACCCCGCAAACACTTGGGAAACTTGTACCGCTGCCCATCTAACTTCCCGAACAGTTATGAGAATGGCGTTCGCAAGACATGATCTACCGAACAGGGGGAGCATTCGCTCCCTAACAGCCAGTGGGAGCATTCGTCGGGGTTCGTATAGGAACTCTTCAAAGATGACCGGTCGTTGCGTTGTTTTCTGTGGAACTATTTGGGGACATCACCTTGTGGCTGCCTGGTCAAAACTTCGTTCGAGGGGCGTTTCCAAACTACCGAAGGGATCTGAGCGCTATTTAGAAAAAGTGGTCTCTCAGACTCAACATATTCGGTGATATCACTTTTGGGGGTTCTTATGTTGTTATTATTATGTATTTTTGGGGTGATTTTTAATAATTTGTATGTTTGTATGTTACAGTTTTCTGACTCAATTATCTCTCAGACACTTAGGCACCTAGGAGAAAGCCCTTGCAATTTTGATGTGGAGACCCCATGCTAGTGGCCAGTGCATAAAAGCCGTGTGTGGCCAAAATAAAATCAGTTGACTCCAAGAACTTCGAGGAAGGAATAGCGGAGATACCTAGTCGTGGCACTGGCACTATCGCTCCTTCTGCCTCCCCCATCCCTCGCGCCTCCCCAGTGAATAAAGGGTTAAAATCCCTTTACCTACCTTATCCCAGCACCAATGTTCCTTGGCGTTAGTGTGTGGCTCCGTATCCTCTGACAAGCAGGCGCGCGCATTAGACCTCCCTTTCAATGGGGAAAAATCTGACGCTGGATGTCCTCATGCAGAGCATGTCCAGAGTCAGATACCGCACCAATGGTCCGTTTCGATCCAGTAAGCAAGGCAGCCAATGGAGGCAGACTTTGAGCTGGAATGTAAATATTGCAGTTTAAATTGCAGCACTAGGTGCAAAAGAGACACGGCATCCAGACCACTTCAATGAGATGAAGTGGTCTGGGTGCTTATAGTGTCCTTTAAACCAATAGATGAATGGGTAAGCCTTTCAGCACAGGAGGAATACAGTAGAATAGTTCATGCATGCTTGGGGCAAACACTGTTTTTGTGAGGAGTAGACATATTGAAGAAAGACTTTTAGATCGGAATGGTAAGATGAGATGAGCTGGTTGGAGTGAATTTATTTAGAGTCTCTACTGGGTACACAATGACTTTGAGCAAAGTTGATACACTGACAATGCATTCTATTTTATTTTTTTAAATGCCATTTGCATTGAATAGATTTCTAGTCTAATTATAGATTTAATGTTGTTCCATCATTATTGTCTACATGAATTTGTCTGCCCCTCAAATCAGTTCCCCTCACTTTCCATTTTCTTTATACACATCTCTCAAAACTTCTCCTGTTACCCAGCAAGATCAAGATGGAACAAAGATGTGGTGTTCGCTTCCCACAGAAGCCCACACCTGCAAGAAACTGAGTGACAGGTGCAACATACATAAAGGAAGGTAGGGGGGCGGCAATAGGGGAAGGGTGAAAAGATCTGGCTGGTAAATATTCTCACTTTTGTGATTAATTCCAGGTCCTCCACATAGATTTGTTCTGTCTGTAGTAATTCTCTTGCAGTGCAATCTCTCTTACGCTCCCAGCGCTCTCTCTGCTCCTCTAATGTGCACCGATCCCCTTGATCTCTTCCCAGATCATGCATTCCAGGTTGTGTCTGCACATGAGCGCACTTCATCCTTCAAACAAAAGTGAAAGAAATATGAACAACATATAAATCCTTCATTCTCAGACAGATCCAATAATCCCCACCATCACCCTCACTCTGCTTTCATTATTATTATTATTGTTATTTATATAGCGCCATCAAATTCCGCAGCGCTTTACAATGGGTGGACGAACAGACATGTAGTTGTAACCAGACAAGTTGGACACACAGGAACAGAGGGGTTGAGTGCCCTGCTCAACGAGCTTAGATGCTAGAGGGAGTGGGGGTAAAATGACACAAAAATGTAAGGATAGTATTAGACTAATGACAGTTGCAGAAGAGGAATCAGTTGGGAGCTATTAACAGTTTAATTGATACGCTTGTAACGGATTGATGGGCACCCCGACTGGGTACCTCCGTTGAAGGATGCTCCTAGCGCTTCCTGAGGCCTCCAAGCACTACAGCAGACACCATAACCACCGTAGACTCCTCCAGAGCAAAACAGGAACAAGCTCTTACAAGAGCTTAGCAGTGAATTAGCAAGGGAGTATGACAAGCATAGCAATCCCTTGTAGCAGATTCCCCCAATAAGAGACGCCACTCCAAATTGAGGGTGAAGTAGAACTCATGTTTAATGGCAGGTACTCTGCTTTTATGCAGTGCTACCCTGCAAGGGAGACGCCCACAGGCAATTAGGCATTAACCAACCAGATAACGGTTACATCCCACAGATTCCCTCCCCTCTGCTTGGGAGATAATGGAGTTTCTCACTGTATCTACTCAATTATCTCCAAGCTAAAACTTATGCATTTTTATAACTCCAAAACTATACATCCAATATTAATAAGGCACATATTATTAATCAGCACACTTTACTTACAAACATGTCCAAAATTCAGCCAATTCCATCCAGGGGTTAAAGAGTTAGCTGGAAGTCCTTTATGACCGACCGCAAGCACATTTTCCTGCCCAAAACAGTTCCATGGATTTGGGCTGTGCGGTCGGTCTATTTTACACCGAGAAAATGACCAAGTCCAATTCGAACGAGCGTTCGAATCTTTGAACGGGACTTAGTCTCCAGCCACGGTGTCGAAGAAGGTACGGGTCGGCGGTGTTCGTGCAATTGGGTAGCCGCAAACAGTTCCATAGATTTGGCTGCACACACTGCTAACCGCGTTCGAATAAGTTAAAATGGCTGCCGCCACGTGTTTGTTTGTCGAATGGCGGCCACTTCGACGACTTCAGCACTTCGACTGCATCCGAAGTGCCAGTTTAAAAGTTGTAACACTGTTCCAAAGTATTTAAAGGGCCAGGAACAGCATACAAAAATCCATTGTGCCCAAATACAGTTCTTAAAGGGATAATACACCCCAGGGCCATAGTCGCAGGGCAGGAGGCTAGCAACCAGGCTTCTCCAGTGCACAGTGGCGAGGTTGGTTCCGCCACAACGCTTTTATGAAGAAGTGGGGTTTTAACGATTTTTTTAAGGAGTGGAGACTGGATGAGCATCTAACGGAGGAGGGAAGCGAGTTCCACAGGAACGGTGCAGCCCTCGAGAAATCTTGAAGGCGAGCATCAGAGGTGGGAGTACGGACAGAAGATAGACGTAAGTCTTCAGCAGATCGTAAGGGCATAGACGGAACATACTTGTGTATAAGGGAGGATAGATAGGTGGGAGCAGCATTATGCAGAGATTTGAAAGCAAGAACCAGAAATTTAAATTGAGCTCTATATTTTATAGGAAGCCAATATAGGGACTGACAGAAGGGTGAGGCATGGGAGGTGCGGGCGGACAGGAAGATGAGCGTCGCCGCCGCACTCATTATGGACTGTAACGGCGCAAGTTGGGAGCACGTAAGACCACTGAGAAGCAGATTACAGTAGTCAAGGCGAGAAAGAAGAGTGGAATGGACCAACACGGACAGTCGCATCCGGCGTTAAGTAGGGGCGGATGCGCGCAATGTTTGTGAGATGGAAATGACAGGATTTGGCGATAGATTGAACATGAGGCTTGAAGGAGAGGTCGGTGTCAAAGAGAACACCTAGGCAGCGAGCCTACGTGGTGAAGCTGATAGTAGCACTGTTGACTTGGAGGGAGACAGACACAGGAGTAACAACACTTGAGGGAGGAAAGACCAGAATTTCAGTTTTGGTCAAGTTTAGTTTAAGGAAGTAGGCAGCCATGCAGTTAGAAATAGCAGAGAGGCAGTCAGAAACACTAGTCAAGAGGGACGGGGAGAGATCAGGAGAGGACAGATAGATTTGCATGTCATCCACATAGAAAGGATATTGGAAGTCAAGGGAGCTCATAAGTTTACCAAGGGAGGCAGTATAGATGGAGAACAGTAGGGGACAAAGGACTGAACCTTGGGGGACACCAAGAGAGAGGAGTTTGGGAGAAGAAGCAGAGCCAGAGAAAGAAACACTAAAAGAGCGCTGGGAGAGATAGGAGGAGCACCAGGAGAGAGCAATATCTTGTAGACCGATTTTGCGGAGGATGAGAAGCTGTTAATGACAAGATTTGTAGCATGCCTGAATCAAAATCCTATCACCTGACACATGTAGATCATCTTAGTTTTCTAGCCCTCCTGCAGACAAGTTGATGCAGTATCAGCACTTTACGTATGGTATCACAAGTGCCAATGCCGTAGTTTTCTTTTCCATAACGGACTTTGACAGTGCAACTTCGCAAAGTCCGTTATGGAAAAGAAAACTACGGCAGTGGCACTTGTGATCCCATACGTAAAGTGCTGATACTGCATCAACTTGTCTGCAGGAAGGCTAGAAAACCAAGTCGGAGCTATGCAGGAGCTGGTATTGCCACACGGGCTCACTTCCTCCTGGACACCCCCTGGACCTGATGGAACCATTACAAACTGTACAGACCAATAAAAACAGTATAACAATGTCCGACACTCCCACATGTATTAAACAATCCCTCTCCTCCGCCTGTGATATAATTAAGGTAGTTAATACATAAACCTAATTATCCACAGGCAGAAAAAACACACATTTATACAAAGTCTAGAAAACACCACAAAACATAACATATCCCCATAAATCACATTCCCTGATAGCTCTGATCTGGGTGAACAACATATCCAAAAATCACCCAGATCAGATCAGGGGTTCAGAAATTTTATGGAAGTCATATTTTTGCCCAGGCGAACCCAGGATTTCATGCCCAAAATAGTTCCATAGAGTAGCGGCTAAGTGCCTCTGGAGGACCGACCGGGAACAGCGAAGTTTTCATGCCGAAAAAAAGTTCCAGGGCATTCGCGGCTAAGTCCCACTGAAGTCTATTCGCGGTTTTAGTCCATGCGAACAAGATGGCCACCACCACGAGTTCGAATGGCGCCCACTTAGACTGTTCGGGAGTTCGAAGAACCAATGTTTAAAGTGCCAATAGGCACAATTAGGGTCTCTCAGCCAAAATAAATTAAACTGAATATTGTCACAAGGTAAAAGGCTGGCCAGAAGTCCCCTCCAAGACCCAGTGGCAAAGTTGCTTTCGTCACAAGTCCCTTTTACTTTCCCTTTAAATCCTGGATTTATCCACAGGATATCCAGTACATGAAAAGAAAAAAAAAAAAAAAAGACACAATAAGCCATTTCATGCTCAAGATAAATTATCAAAAAGGGAGGGAAATTGTACTGCCACTACATTAAGTAAAAAATAATTTACGGTAAGTAAATTGTCTGGTTTTCCTAACATAGTGGCAGTACCAGTGGGATATAACAAGATCCCTGGAACATTAAAGGACCACTATAGGCACCCAAACCACTTCAGCTCAAGGAAGTGGTCTGGGGTGCCAGGTCCCCCTAGTTTTAACCCTGCAGCTGTAAACTTAGTTTCAAAGAAACTTCTATGTTTACATTGAGGGTTAATCCAGCCTCTAGTGGCTGTCTCTCTGACAGCCACTAAAGGCCGCTTCCACGATCCTCAATGCTAAAAATCGCATTGAGGACACACTGGCATCCATAGGAAAGCATGGAGTAATGCTTTCCTATGGGAGGTTTAAATGCGCGCGGCTCTGGCCGCGCATGTGCATTCGGAGCTGACGGCAGCAGGGAGCTCGGCGCTGGATTAAGATAAGTGGTTGAAGGGGTTGAACCCCTTCAGCCCAGCAGGGGGGGGGGGGGAGGAGGAAAGGACCTAATAACCCTATAGTGCCAGCAAAATGAGTTTGTTTTTCTGGCACTATAGTGCTCCTTTAAAAGGGTGGGTCTCATCGAACTACAACTTGAAGCACCTTGTGCCCAAAAGCAGCCTCGGAGGAAGAGATGTCGTCTAACCAATAGTGTTTTATGAAGGTATGAAAGGAGGACCATGTTGTCGCTTTGCAGAGGTCTTCTGGAGAGGTGTTGGATTTTTCAGCCTATGAAATGGACATGGCTTTGGTTAAGTTTGCTCTTATAGAGGAAGGCAAATGAACATTGTGCAATTCATAAACCAAAATGATGGTGTCCGTTAAACACCTAGCCAGCGTGGATTTAGATGCTTCCATACCATTCTTTTTTCCGTGGAAATTTATAAACAGGTTGTAGCAGACAGCTGGTTTTTTACAGGTTAACTCCACTAAAGATCCCTGTAAGGCTCAGGAACAAGTTATAAAATACCATAGAATAATAATCACAGCAAGCAAGGTAATCCACGAATATCCCCATACAGATCCCAATGACTGGACGACACACAGCATCAGGAGCAGAACTGCACTTTTAATCACTCAACATTCTTTTAAAGCATTCTCCCATGCAAGGGAGGGATTTACAATAATTATTACAGTAGCAAATCATACATGAGTTGCCGCCCACACATTTCCTCCCCTTAGCCTGACTCAATCCTATTATGCAGGACACAAATTCTCTGGGTTTCTGGATGTACCCCTAAACATAGGGGTACCCCTTTAACTATTATATCCCCTGGTAGTCCTGTTCTGGGTGAGTGACAGATCCAAAAATCACCCAGATCAGACCAGGTGTTCGGGAGATTTGTGGAAGTAGTAAAAAGACCGACCGCACTGGAGGTAACAGACGGAATTGGTTCCATGCATTTTGGCCCTGCGGTCGGTCACAGAAAAAGGGAATAAACTGCACGAATGACTGGGGCTAGAGAGACTGGAGAGGATTCGAATGAATCCCCTTGTTCGTGTTGTAACGGAGCTCCGTGTACTCCGACCGAGTACCCTCAGTTGATGGATGCTCCTAGCGCTCTCAGAGGACTCCAAGCACTGCAGACGACACCACAACTACCGCACGCTCCACAACCGCCGGAGCTCAACTGGAGCCGCGCCGTCTTCCTTCCACCCTGGAATGAACCTCCAGCATTCAGGACCGTGTGGGGAAGACCTCTCCTCCAGGAGAGCGTATCCGGAACAAGCTCTTAAAAGAGCTAAGTGATTAAGCTCAGGGGAATATGCAGAGCATAGCAATCCCCAGTGTGATACAGCAATTCCCTCCAATAACGAGACGAGGCTACGTTTTGAAGGGTCAAGAAGAAGTGAGGACTGGTACACACAGGACACTCCCAGGGGGAGGTTGAAATTAACCAATCACCTACATGGTACCACCCCCACGTCTCCTCCCCTCAGATAAACATATAACATAATTATAGCATACAGTAAAAATACAGTTTCCACACATACACTGTAACTTTAAAACTATACATTCAATCTCCATAAAAATATTTGAACTCAGCACACTTCAAACATAAACACTTCCAGAAATCAGCCAAATCCCCCTAGTGGATCAAAAGTTAGCTGGAGGTCCCTTCAATTTCATGCCGAAAATCGACTAAGTCCCATTTCGAACGGGACTTAGTCTCTGGAGCTGAAAAACGAAGTGTAGAAGAAGGTAAGGGTCAGCGGTGTTCGGTAAAATGTGTAGCCGATTTCAGTTCCATGAATTTGGCTACACATACCGCTGACCTCGTTCGAATGAACAAAGATGGCCGCCACCACGTGTTCGTTTGTTGAATGGCGGCCACTTCGAATACTTCGGCTGCATCCGAAGTGCCCATTTAAAGCTGCAGCACTGTTCCAAATTATTTAAAGGGACAGTCTTATAAAATCCAATCTGCTAAAAGAGTCTGTGGCAAAACCAACCTCGCCACTGGGCCCTGGAGAAGCCTGTTTGCTAGCCTCCTACCTGCTGACTATGGCCCCTGGGTTATTTGGGGCATATTGTACTTTATATTGCTGCTGCTGGCCCTTTTAAAAGCATCAGTGGACATATTGGGACTTTTGGGACTACTGTCCCTTTAAGACTGTGGAGCATATTACAATATACTGCCTTTAACATTACATATGTTATAATGTGTTCAGTTAACCTGGGTTATATGTATGCAACATTCATCTGATTGTTCGGTAGAATCACTCCTTTCATTATACTGAGTGAAACTACCGAACAACCAGACCACCCAGGAATAAGTATGCCTCCAATTACCGTTTGCAACAATGTTGCAAACAGGTAATTGGCAATCAGTGTAATGTATTCTTTGTCCTCTGGGTGGCCGCCATTCGGGAAAAGAACACGTGGCGGTGGCCATCTTAAACTACCGAACAGCGGTGTTTTGCCGTCGAGTGTCTGGAACTAAAATCGGACACTCGACTAGGCAAACACCGCTGAGACCTCCATACTTCCAGAAATTCATATAGAAACTACCGAATGACCCGCCATTCGGTAGAAAGAACCCCACAAACAAGGGAATTCATTCAAACCCTCTCCAGGCTCTATAACACAGGCAATTCGTCTGTTTTCATTCCCTTGCCTGTGACCAACCGCAGGGCCAAAATGCATGGAACTGTTTTCGGATACTTTACCCATGCGGTCGGTCAAATCTTTGGAACCCCATATCTCCCGAACCGTTTATCCGAATTAACTGATTTTTGGATATGTTGTCCCCCTGAATAAGGGCTATCCAGCGATGCTGGATTTAAAGGTGTACCCCCTGTTTTTGGGGTACATCCAGAACCTGGCTAAAAATGTGTGCCGTATAATTGGGTTTACTGTTATCTGAGGGGAGGGGATGTGTGGGTGGAACCATGTATGTGATTGGTTATTTTATGCCTCCCCCTGGGTGTGGCCTGTAAGTGTACAAGTGTAATAAAAGCCAGGCTGGATGAGCCAGTCCAGAGTTCCTGTTTTACCCTCAAAGTGAAGTGTCGTCTCATTATTGGGGGAAGGATTTATTGCATGCTGTTCCAGTTTGACTGCTAGGAGTGCAAACCTCTTCGTATGGTTCCTATTCAACTGTCTACAGCATTCAGAGGCTTGAGAGGATTCATATGCTTCTCTGATTCGGTGATTGTGGTGTCTGCCAGAGTGCTTGGAGTCCTCAGGAAGCGCTAGGAGCATCCTTTAACGGAGGTACCCGGTCGGGGTGCCAGGCGATCCGTTACAGAGTCTTTAACAGGTAATACCTTCCAGGGGCCATAGTCTTAAAGGGTATTGTTACCCAAAGTCTCAATATGGCCCCAGACAGTTCTTAAAGGGCCAGCAGCAGCCCAATATAGGTTAATAGGTTTTCAGGGGCACAATCTTCCAGGGGCCATAGTCATGAGGAAGGAGGCTGGCAAATAGGCTTCTCCACAATCCAGGGAAGCAGGGCAATTTTCCCATTTAAAAGGGCCAGTTACAAATAGCGATTTGTAACACGTGTGTTTCTGTCTACTGAACGGGTAGCCGTTCGGTAAATTCTACACATATTTACAGGCAGTGTGGAGGTCTCAGCGGTGTTTGCCTAGCCGATTTGGGTTCCAGACACTCGACGGCAAAACACAGCTGTTCGGGAGTTTAAAATGGCTGCCGCCACGTGTTCGTTTCCCGAATGGCGGCCACCCAGAGGACAAAACCACCAATTACCCGTTTGCAACATTGTTGTGAACGGTAATTGGAGGCACACTTATTCCTGGGTGGTCTGGTTGTTCGGTAGTTTCACTCAATATAAGGAACGGAGTGATTTTACCGAACAATCAGCAAATGCTGCATACACATATATACATAAGGCAAAATTTAACAGAAAGCATATGAACATACAATATTTTGAGGACAGCCCAATGCCCTCTGCTACACAGGTGATCTGATGTTATTTATTTATCCAATTTATTTAGACCAAGTGCTCTACGCACATCCAGGTTATGCCATTTACGTTCTTGATCTGATTTTTCATGAACTACAGAATGATGAAAGCATCAGAGGTTCATTCAGAGATTAACTTGATACAACTTTCGGCAAAAAAGAAGGCTTAGTATGCAACATCAACTTGTCATGATGAAAAATCATGAATTCTGATAAAGAGGAAAGAGCTTGGATCTCCCCAATTCTCCTAGCCGAGGTAATTGCTACCAGGAATATAGTTTTGAGAGACAGAATTCTTAACGATACTTCTTCCAGTGGTACAAATGGAACCTCACATAAAAGACTGCAACACCAAAGATAAATCCCAGGAAGGGAATTGTAATTTGTGAGGCCTTCTTAGAAGAATAGACTTGAAGAATTGCCTAATTAGCAGACACGAAGCAAAGTCTAGGAGCAAAAAAAATGGCTCAGTGCAGAAGTGTGTACCTTCAAAGTCCAGCTTCAAAGCCGTCTTGTAGAAACTGAAGAACCATCTTGATAGAAGAGTGGCAATGTAAACAATGATGCCGAATGCACCAATGGAGGAATTTGTTCCAAATTCTTAAATTAAATTCTTGACGTAGATATTCTAGTTAAGAATTGTATGAAATAGGTTATCCGGTATGCCCTGATTTCTTTAGGACTAGCCTTGCAACAGCCAAGTCGTCAATTTGAACATTAGTATCGTTTTCTCTGGAAGAACTACATTTTCCAGGAGTTGATTTGAGAATGGAAGTTCCCAGGAATCCAGTGCCATGGTTCGCAATGCCGAGAACCAGCTCTGATTTGGCCAGTATGGAAGGACAGCAATCACACGAGCTTGGTCTATTTTGATCTTCTGAAAAATCATCAGAATCATTGGAATAGGAGGAAAAAGATATGCCAGGCTGAAATGCAAGGGAATCGACATGCTGTCTAGAAATTGTGGGTTGTCCTGCCTTAACAGCAATGCAAACTTCTGCACTTTTCAGTTCCTCTTCCTCGTCATGAGGTCTATAACCGGAACACCGAATCTTCTTACTATTTCTGAGAAGACTTGTGGATGTAGAGACCAATTTATTTGCGACCATTATTTCCTGCTGAGGTCGTCTGCTACCACATTTTGCTTGCCTTTTATGTGGACTGCTGAAATAGATTCCAGTTAGTCCTGAGGCCACATCATAATTATTTGGCTTATAACAGTTTTCATGTCTGACATTTGTTTAATTATCTCTTCTAGTTGGGAACCAAACAATTTCCCACTTTCTAGAGGTAGTTCACACAAGGAAGCCTTCGATGCGGAGTCAGCGGACCATGAACGCAGGCATAATGCCCTTCTGGCCACCAAAGCAAGTCCCATTGCACGGGACGATAATTTAAGGCCTTCTTCAGATAAATCTTGCATGAAGTCATTTGCCAATCTTATGTTGTGTTAAAACTTGAGGAATTTCCTTTTCCGATCGTTCCATCAGACAGCTCTCAATTGCTTGAAGTCACACTTTTTGCGCTCGCAGATACCCCTGCAATTGCAGCCTTACTTTGAAACCTCTGCTGTTTGGAAGATCTTCTACAGGATCTCTCTACTCTTCTGTGTATTGGATTTTTAAGGCCAGAAACCTCACTGATTGGTAGTGTAATCTTTTTGGACAGTTGTACGACTTGTATCTGCTTTAGGAAGATTTTCCCAACTTAAACCTTCTTATAGTCTGATTAGTTCCTTAAAATTTGGAAATGAATGCCCTTTTCTCAGGATTCTTCCATTCCCTATGTACAAATTCTAAGAGCTTCAGTTCTATAGGAAAACCCTTGATCTTTTTTGTTGAATCATCCTCGGATAATACTGCTGTTATCTCTTTAAGGAATCTTTTCAAGTGTTCGGTAGGAAAACCTTCTTCCAAACTACCGGTAGATGCTTCAATAGAATATTGATGAGTATGAAGTGTCAGAGCATTCTCCCAATGATAATTCAGACAGAGAAAGATTTCTTACATTTTTTTAGAATGCTTCTCTTGAGAAGGAATAGGCACTTTACCGGATTCTTTAAAAGACTCAAAATTTTGTTAAAGGTTATCCTGGAACCAATTAAGAAACTTCTGCATTTTTTCTAAATCTTTAGAAGTGCAGCTATTGCAAAATTTCTTTCTGCATCCACCTGGTAGTGGAGCAGTGCATACTGAACAGGTTTTATGTTTTGATTTAAATGTAGCCTTCCTAGGTGCAGGTGCCGATATTTTCTCCTTGTCCATATCTTTAGGAGACGATGGGCTAGACATCTGAAATAATTTTTCAGAAACATACCAATATAGTAGAAGTCCAACAGATGTCTTTAAAGAAAAGATAAAATATATTGTAACAACCACCTACCATGTTGCCTGGGAACCTCTACCTTTTATTTTCCTGCCATCATCCACATTGCCCTGTACCTAAGAACAAAGACTGTGTCTGGCCCTTTAACTGTTTGGTGCAAAGGATTGGTACGTTTGATATGGCACTTCGGATACAGCCGAAGTAGCCGCCATTAGACAATCGAACACGTGGTGGCGGCTGGAGACTAAGTCCCGTTCGAAGATTTGAACGCATGTTCGAATGGTACTTTGTCATCTTTTTAGTGTAAAATAGACCTCCACTTAACTAACGAACACCGCTGAAACGTAACCCTGTTTTCACTTCGACATGCAAACAGGCTGCGGTCGGTCCAAAGAGACTTTGTAATATTTCTGGAACCTGAACGGATTTGTACGAATTTTGAATAGGTTTGTCCCCAAGTTGTGTTGATCATAAAAATATACGTTTTATTCCTGTATGATGAAAAATCTGAAAGTTATAAAAATGCATAAAAAGTATAAGTTTTAGCTTGGAGATAATTGTGTAGATACAGTAAGAAATTCAATTATCTCCCAAGCAGAGAGGAGGGAATCTGTGGGTTGTAACCATTGTCTGATTGGTTAATGTCCAATTGTCTGTGGGTGTCTCCCTTGCATGGGAGCACCACATAAAAGGAGAGTACCTGTCATTAAAATCTCAGTTCTACTTTACCCTTCAAAACATAGCTTTGTCTCGTAATTGAAAGGGAACCTGCTCAGCTAATCACTAGCTCTTTAAGAGCTCTACCTCTCCCTCTCTACTTGGATCCAGCAGATGGAAAGAAGGCTACTTCATTACTGCACAGCATCTTGCCGGGAAGGACGTCTTCAACGGCTGATACCCCCTCTCTACTGGGGTAGCAGTTACATATATCTTACCTTAAAAACCTCTGAACCGTGAGGGGAGACTAGTGACACGGTATTCCCTCTTCAGACAACTTAAATGTTTGCAAAAAGCCAGAGCGCATTCGGAACTACGGTGGAACGCAAGGCCACCCGGGCGTGCATTTCACCACCGTGTGCAAGCTCTAGGCTCGCAACTCTATTGGTGGACCACCTGGGAACGCCTCTTACCAAAGCCGGTTTCCCCATGGCATAAAAAGGCTGTCTCTCCACATGCTCTGTAACAAGGTTCACAGAGCGGAGCACTCAGCTCACCACCCAGGGAGCTCTCGGCCAGATCCCCCAGACAGATCCGAATGGGACAAGAAAGAATACTGGATATGCTGTGGGTAAGTCCGGGATTTAAAGGGAAAGTAGGAGGAACTATTTAAATTTATATTTGTTTATTTTCAGTCGGCTTGTCCATTAGAAGGGTACAAACCCACTGGTACTGCCACTATGTTAGGAAAATAGGAATATGGAAGCAAAAGGTCTTTTACACTTCACATACACACAAGCTGCAGGCAATGGACAGCAAGCATGCATACATTTACATTCAATATGTATTGTACACATCCACTAATGCATTTAAACACAGACACTACATTCTAATGAATCCTTGTGTTTACACACTATCGCACCTGTCCATTGTATAATTATTTGTGGCAGACCACCAGAGTATCGCCGCCAAGTGTTCCCTTTCCCAGTGTGATTTAGCGCCTTCCAGACACAGTAATGATTATAGGGGTGACGGACCGCCTGGAACCCCGACTGGGTGCCTCCGCCAATTGCTGTTTCTTAGTGCTTACCGAGTACCACAAGCACCGCACCAGACACCATCATGGGGTCTCAATACAAAATACAAACTCTAGGGATGAACCGAAATGAAAATTCTGGGCCGAAACTTCAGGATGCCCTTGGCCGAAAATTACTTTTTTCCCCAAATTATTTTTTTTTAAAAAGTTTTTTTCCTATACTTTAATATAAGACTTTTTAATGAATTTAATAGTGTTCCACCCCCCCCCCCCCCCTTTCCCATAGTGTTCTCCACCCCTCCTCCCCTATAGTGTTCTATCCCCCCCGGTTCCAAAAAAAAAAATCATCTTTATTTCGGCAATTTTGACCCAAAAATTTCGGTGCGAGTGTCCAAGTTGTCCAAATAGTGCACAGATTCGTTTGGTGTAAGGGAATCGCTTTTCAGGGTAAAGTTCTGGCCGGTCAACTTTCGGGAGTTCCTGTGAGAATAAAACCCAAATGCTCCCCTCAGATAAATGAGTCTTTTACTTTTTTGGAGGGGAATAAAACAAGTGACTGAGTGTTCTGTCACATTATTTTGATGTGGAATTATTAAAAATCTTTATTGTACTTGTATTGAATTATTGTACTAACTCCATTTTAACTTTATACTGTGACTTCTTCAATCCTCCATTTTGTCCTCCTAACCCGACTTCTTCAATCCTCCATTTTGTCCTCATGACTTAACTTGTTCATTTTAAAACTACATTACGTGACTGAACTTCTCAACCCAATTAGTACAGTAGACAAAGACTGTGTTTTCCTACAAGGACAAATACCAGGAGGTGCTGGTTACTCCTTAAGACTTGCCGGCTACTCCTTAGAATTTGTAAGATAGTATAGTTTGAAGGCCATAGAACACAGTAGTAATGAAATGTTCTATTCATAAGAGACCTTGCACCTGGACATAAAGCCTGATATCATTGACCGTGTAAAATGACGCTTAGGACCCCCTTATCCCCCCCGTGTCCAGAATAATCCCACCTCTGATGGGTGGGCACGGGACTAACCTCTTAATTTTACGAACCAATAGGTAAGACACTAACCCCGTCACTTAACAATTAATCCAATTGATGATGTTTATTTGCTGATATTCTAATAATCAATGATGACGCAAAATGCCTCTTAAAAGGGCCTGCGCGCCCGCTTTTACTTCACTTGCCAATAAACTTTCTCGAAGTTATTTTAACCTGAACCTTGCGTGTCAGACTTAATTACTTCAGCGTATATACGCAATCTAATTTTATTGATTTGGACAGGAACAGATAGACTTTGAACATTTTGGTTTACTTTCAAAAAGTACCATAACAACTTGGCGCCCAACGTGGGGCATCGGGCTATGTCCGGCCGGTGAGCCGTCCTAAGGAAGACAAGGGTGGACGGAGGAATCCAGGGGGAAGGAAGGGAGATTGATCACCTCCAGATACACGGTAGAGACTTCTGCAGAGCCACCGGTACGTTCCGGCCCCTTTGATTGACCCGTCCACGTGTCTGTGACTGCTTCCCGGGAGGACATCAAAGACAGGTAATATCTTGCCCGGTGTCTCGTTACTCACTTGTTTACCTGCATTTTGGTCTATCTGTTGCCTGGGTGTGTTTGAATTGTTTGCCTGTTTCCCCATTTTGAGATAAAGGGGGGGTGGACCTGCAGGGGATTTGCCTGGGGTTCTGTCTTGCTTGTTTTCCCCTTTTTGGGATAAAGGGGGGTGGACCTGTGGATTCGTTCCTGGGGGTCTTCTGTTGCCTGTTTTACCTCTTTTAGGAACCACTGTGCTGTGGTTGTAAGGAAAAAGGGGGGTTGACCTGTGGATGTGTTCCTGGGGGTCTTCTGTTGCCTGTTTACTTCTTTTAGGAGCCTCGTGGCTGTGGCTGTAAGGAAAAAGAAGTTGGTGGAACTGTGGGATCTGTGTAGAATCATAGGTTTCTGTGATCCAATGGTGTGTCACTTTGATAGCCTAGCTAGCTTCACTGTGCACGTTCGGACCATCCAGCTCTAGTTGAGTTGGGGACGTCCTGGCCCGGACCTTTCGGCTCTAGTTGAGCCGGAGATCCACTGGTTATTTAATTGTGGTAGGAGTCTGAGCCTTGTGGCAGGGGACTCAGTTTCCGGGGGGGATTCAGGCAGGTATTGCTTGTTTTTCGCATCACGTGGTAGTGAGACTTATAAGTGGGTTTTATAGGGGCACTACGGGAGTGAGGATAGACGTGGCCACATTCTTGTGGACTGCAGAGTAGAGGGAGGCTGGAAAGGATTTCGGACCGGTGTTAGCTGTTATCCTTGGCCGCTGGTAGTGAGACTTATGAAAGTCGTTCTCCGAGCGGGGACACTACGAGGTTGAGAAAGGTGACTTTGGAGTAAGCACATGTAGAAGGAAAGGGATTATTGTTGATTTTATTTGAACTGTAATGCATGCACTGTATTTCAATTGTATTGTTGTCTTGTCTGTTTAATTGGGAGTCTCATGAGCTCCTGTGTCTGTCTCTAAGGGTTTTTCCTTGTCTTTCATCTTTTCTAAACTTCCTATATTATTATACTATCCACTCCCATTTCTCTTGAAAGAGAAGTGATTGGTCACACACTTCTCACCTCGCTCCAATCCGTGTCTACCACCCCGGGTAGGCGGATTCAGTGACTAGTCTACGTTTTGGGAAGACGCACCTGAGAAAGTCCCACGGTTCTCGGGTGGCAGTCGAGCATTGTAGACGTTCCTGTTCAGTTTTTCCTTTCTCTCTCTCTCCCTATATCTAGGACGCTGGTATAGGGGTAAAGGGATTATGGGACAGGATTTAAGCAAGCCCAGTAAGGGCTGGTTAGCATGTGATTTAGTTGAAGACAGAGAGGGTGAGGAAATGGTTAAAGGTGTTGAAAAGATTGCAAAAGTATGTAGAATTGCTGTACCGACATGTGGAAGATTGCAACCAGAAAGTTGGCGTAGGTTACTGACAGAAAAGAAAGGCAAGCTTACAGATAATGGTTTATTAAAGACTGCTGAGGCATGGTATAGAGTAGCGAAGGCTATTCAGCTAGAAGGTTGGGTTGAGGAAGAGATAAATCACAAAGGTGTGAAATTGTTTGTGTATCATAATAACTGTGTTGCTGGAGTTTACCCTCAGCCAGCGCCCCAAAGTGGCGCCCAGGGGACGTCTATCCCCAAGGTTCAGTCAGCAGTAGGTGATAGCCAGCTGACTATGTTCCCCACCCCCAATCCTCCTAACACCCATCCCGTCACCTCCCCTGTCTGCCCGGTCCTGAATTCTGATGGATCTTTCTTTTCCCCCTCCCCGTCTCTAACATTCCCATCATCCTCATCCATCCCTACGTTACCTGCTGTACCTCCCCCTAAAATTTCACCTGCCATTCCTTCCCTACACTCTCTCTCCGTTAATGATCCCCTCCCCTCTTCCTCCGCCCAACTAACCACCTCCTCCACCCTTGCCCCGGCTCCTCCCTCTACACCCACCCCTACCAATCCCTCTCCGTTCCCTCCCATCTCCACCCCAGCTCAATACCCCACCTCCTTCCCCTCCCCAGCCTGGCCCTACCCCTTCCCATATCCCATGGCCCTGCCCTATCCCGGATATCCACTATCCACTCCCCAAGCCACTCCCCAGGTTCCGGTCATGCCCAGCCCGGCACAGTCTGCCCCGGATGTGCCCTCTTCCAACATGGCCGCCGCTTCTTCCCTTAACCCTAACGTAGTACCTTCTCCGGCCACCAATATGGCGGCCCCCAGTTCGGCCCTGATGCCGGTAATCCCCGGTGACTACCTATCCCCAGGTTATGACTCGCTAGCCACCCCTGCATCTGGGGCTCGTTCCCAACCACCGATCCTGTCACCTCATTCGGGCCCTGCACCACGCAAAAGAGCCAATATCATAGAATTCGATGATGACGAGATGGACAGGGTGTCCCATGTCTCATCGGAGCTTGCCGCGGGAGCCCCAACTCATCGTTCTATCGATGACCCCTTTGGCCACAAGGGTCGGGGAGAACAGGCCCCTCCTAAATATGTTGCTTTCAATCCCACTCAAGCTAGTGCTCTAATGAAATCACTCCCTGACCCAGAAAAACAGCCTATGCCCTTCTACCGAGGGGTAGTTCAAATTCAAAAGACTTATTCCGCCGCATGGCGTGATCTACTGAGTATTTGTGCTATTAAAGCAGGGGATGCATATTGGCCGAGTATGGCCCGACACCTCAGTACAGATCTACTCAGCAGTGATGTTGATTACCCCTCTGGAGTAACTTTTTGCACCCAACTAAGAGAATGGGCTAAGGACAAACTTGCGGATCAGGCTGCTGGCCTTACTGATGTTATTCAAGAAAAAGGAGAATCAGTGGAAAGGTTTCATGCAAGACTGTACCAAATGTTCACAGATTTGGGGTTTGATCTCACTGACAAGATTCATTCACAAATGTTGTCCGGTGCGTTTGTCCAAGGTGTTAAAGACCCAATACGCAAGGGAATCATTGCTGCACGCCCCGAATATAAGGTTGTTCCCCTAGATACTTTACTCCTAGTTGCTAGGGGCCTAGAGTCCGCCCAGACCCTTAGAAGGCCAAATTCTGCTCCCCTCATGGTGGCACGCACTACCCCTATTCCCAAGGGTACCAGACCAGAGGAAGGTGTTTGTTTTAATTGCAAGGTCAAAGGGCATTTTAAAAGTGATTGCCCGGAACCCAAGAGAGAGCCAAGAAAGCCACACAGGCCTGCCCCGGCCCCTAAGGCCGAGAAGGAGGTTCCAATAATTGAGGAACCAGATGACTAGGAAATTGGCAAGCCTGTGTCATTAACCCCTGTTATGGCAGTGTCTACAGGGGATAAGGGGGGGCCACTTGCTACAGTAACTTTGCCTATTGAAGGCCACCCTACCACATTCCTTGTTGACACAGGTGCAGCCCGTAGTGTTCTGAGAGAACAAGACCTGCCAGACCCATCTTTCCTGTCCAATATTGATGTCTCTTGTGTTGGAGTGGATGGCCAGCCAAGACACAGCCCTTTAACAACTCCACTACGAGTTGGCTCTAGCCTGCTTGCTCGTTTTGTGGTATCCTCCACTTGCCCAATTAACCTGTTAGGTGCTGATGTTCTCTCCCGTCTGCAGGCATCCATCACCTTCACCCCAGATGGGCAAATAGAAATGACTACACCCCTATCTGAACCAGACACCTCAGCCTTGTGCTCCTTGCCTCTGATGCTGCATTTGGAAAAGCCCCGTGAGAAGGCAGCAGAATTAAAGTCCAATTTCCCAGAGGTATTACAAACACAGGTGCCCGCCAAGTTATGGTCCTCAGGCCCAGAGGACATAGGTCACCTAAATGTTCCCCCTGTGGTGGTTAAGCTTATTCCAGGAGCTAAGTTACCGAGAAAACCACAATATCCATTGAAACCAGCACAGGCTGTTGCCATTTCTACCCACATCAAGGCACTCTTGGAGAAGGGTGCTCTAGTGAAATGTAAATCTGAATGTAACACCCCATTGTTCCCTGTGAAAAAGAAAACTCCAAAAGGTGAGCCAGAGAAGTACAGGATGGTTCAGGATCTCCGTGCTGTCAATGAAGCTACCGTCCTGGACACCCCTCTTGTACCAAATCCCCATACTCTGCTCTCTGGAGTCCCACCATCTGCAAAATTTTTCACAGTCATTGACCTAGCAAATGCCTTTTTCAGTGTCCCACTGGACCCATCCTGCCAATACCTGTTTGCTTTCACCCATGAAATGCAACAATATACCTGGACTGTTATGCCCCAAGGGGCACAAAATTCACCAAGTCAATTTGCAAAGGCCATGGCCACCATCCTTGACCCATGGCAAGCTGAGCACCCAGAAGTTGTTCTGCTTCAGTATGTGGATGATTTGCTGCTCTGTGGAGATGACATACCCACTACTGAAGAGTGCTCAATTAGTCTGCTTTGTTATTTGGCAGAACAAGGATGCAAAGCTTCGCTCATCAAGCTACAGTTCTGCCAACCTTCAGTAATTTTCCTTGGACATTGCCTATCTCAAGGTACCAGACATCTTACTCGGGACCGGGTAAGAGCTGTGCTGGATATTCCGCCTCCAAGGACTTCTAAGTCTCTTCATGCCTTCCTAGGCCTCATTTCCTACTGCAGAGCATGGATCCCAGAGGCCTCCCTGCTCATGCAACCTCTCTATGACGCACTTAAGTCTGACCCTTTCTGCTTAACTAATGAAGCTCTGGACAATTTCAATGCTCTCAAACGTGCCATTGCTTCTGCTCCTGCCTTGGGCCTACCTGACTACTCCAAACCTTTTAAATTATTTGTCTCTGAAAGACAGGGCCATGCAACAGGAGTTCTCACCCAAACTAATGATTTAAGAGGCCGCCAGAGGCCTATTGGATATTTCTCATGTCAACTGGACATTGTGGCCAGAGGGACTCCTTCCTGTCTCAGGGCTGTTTTTGCTGCGAGGGAACTCATTGAAAGAACCTCAGACCTGGTCCTTGGCCACCCTCTGGTTGTTTTGGCCCCTCATGACATCTCTGCCATCATCAACCAAGTCCAGCTTAAGCACGTGTCTCCGGCCAGACACCTGCGCCTACAGTGTCATCTTCTCTTGCCTGACAACATTTCCATCCAAAGATGTCAGGTGCTTAATCCGTCCACTCTTCTTCCACTCCCTGAGGGGGGTATCTATTATGGATTTATCACAGATGAAACCTACATCTACCTGCTCTGTGGATGTATCAAGAAAGTCATGCATCCACATTTGTCATTTTATGAAGATGAGACACCTCTTTGTGAAGGCCCGGATTACGCCTTCTGCACCATGTGGTACAAGCCGAACATTACTCCTGAACCCTGCTATGAAGATGAGCTTTACCACTGGACCGATGTAAAGCTCACTGCACAAGACTTCTATTGTGACTCTGAAGGCAATAGCATGGTCTTGATCCAGCTACCTCAACAACTTAACTACCTTTACCGTCATTGGGACACTGCTATCCCACATATTCCTGTTACCAAGTTGAAGACAAGGTCATGGAATGATCTTGGGCCCATGGCAAAACTATGGGCCACCATGAATGAAGAACAGCTACAGGAAAATGGTATTGTCAAATACCCAACAACTGACCTTCTAGAAGCATGGCCACGCCATTTCCTGGAAAAGGAATTTCAAGATCTGGTCATAAAGAATGATTATGACCCAGAAACACCTCATGACTGTTTTGAACAGATGAAAATGGAAACAGTGCACTTACCAACTGTGCATGAGAACCCATTACCAGATCCGGATTTTACCCTGTTTGTGGACGGATCAAGATATGCCGATGAAGGAGGAACATATCACACAGGATATGCCGTAACCACAACAGATGAAGTTATCAAATCATCATCCTTACCGCCAGCAATGTCTGCGCAAGAAGCTGAATTACAGGCTCTGACTTCAGCATGCAAAATTTCCAAAGGAAAACGTGCCAACATCTATACAGACTCAAGATATGCTCTGGGTGTGGCACATGACTTCGGCCTAATTTGGAAGACAAGAGGATTTCTTACCACCGCCGGTACACCAGTCAAACACAGCACTGCAATCAAGGAGCTAATGGATGCCCTCCTACTCCCTAAAGAAGTGGCCGTTTTGAAAGTTAAGGCCCACAGGAAATTGGATACAGATGAAGCAAAGGGCAACCATTTGGCTGATCAAGCTGCTAAGTTAGCGGCCAGGGATCTGCAGGAAGTGGATGAAGAAGTGTCCGGACAACAAGAAGAAGAAGTCCCTATTTTTGCTCTGCAAACTCTTCCTACTGATTTGCGAATCTTACAAGAACAACAAGCTGCAGTCACTCCTGAAGAAATCCAGAAATGGAAAAAGAAAGGAGCTGTCCAAAAGGACGGAATATATTATAACAACTTCAAATTTTGTCTCCCCAGAAATTTGTATCCAGCAGTTGTCCAATGGGCACATGGGCCTGCACACCTGTCAAAAGAATTGATGGCCGCTCTCATACAGAAGTATTATGAAGCACCTGGAATCACAACATTGATCAGTAGCTTCTGCAAGGCCTGTGTCATTTGTGCAAAATGCAATCCGGGAAGACCAGTCAAGGTGCCTGCAAAGAACCTGGCAAAGCCCATGTACCCCTTCCAACGAATTCAAATTGACCACATCCAAATGCCCAAGAGTGGGCCCCATGAATATGCACTAGTAATAGTGGACATGTTCTCAGGCTGGCCAGAAGCCTACCCAGTGGCCAATATCACTGCAAAGACAACCGCAAAGCGCCTAATTACAGATATTGTATGCAGATTCGGACTCCCAGAAGTCATTGAGAGTGATCAAGGCCCAGCCTTTACAGCAACTGTGACTAAAGAAATTTGGACCGCTCTAGGGGTGACTCTAGCCTTCCATACCCCTTACCACCCACAAAGTAGTGGTAAAGTGGAGCGCATGAATGGCACCCTAAAAACCAGAATGTTAAAAATGTCACAAGAAACAAAGATGCCCTGGCCAGAGAGCCTGCCAATAGCTTTATTTAGTGTTAGGCACACACCTAGAGGGAAGCATTCACTGTCCCCATATGAAGTTCTATTTGGGACAGCAGCCAGGCTAGGTTGTTATTATCCACAACAGTTACAGCTCCAATCAGATGTTTTAGTAGATTATGTAACTGAACTTGCAAGTGTTTTAAACAAAATACATGCCCAAGTTTTCTCTTCAATTCCAGATCCCGAATTGGATACAGGTTCCCATAACCTGCTTCCCGGAGATTGGGTCCTGGTCAAGAAGTTTGTGCGGAAAAATACCCTAGAACCGAGATTTGACGGTCCATTCCAAGTTCTCCTGATTACCGCAACCTCCGTCAAATTGGCCGGTAGACCAAATTGGATCCACGCTTCCCACTGCAAGAAATCTTCTGCCCCAGAGGAAGCGAATATCGCACAAACATGTATCTCTGGTACATCTTCTCCTTAATTAGCCTTATGAAGGCCCAGCAAGTAGCCATTACCAAAGATATTAGTGGGTACACCTTCTGGTATAATTCATCGTGCACCCAGGTGGCTACTTATACCTTTGACTACTGTGATATTGTAGAATGCCCATTTCCCACACCACAAATCCAGAGCATCTATAGAGATATCCCTCATTCGAAAGACCCATATGTTTGTGTAGTTGACAAGCAATGGGGGCACAATTGTGATCATTGGGGGGCGGCGGGATGGAATGCCGGGCCTGCCTGGGGTTACAAACCAAAAAGTGCCGTATCTAAAGTAGATGATCATGGTAGATCCCTCCTCCAGAGGATGACTTTGAGAAAGCCTGGAGGGAGTACACCAATGAAATTAATTCTTAATATTGAGCATCCAAGCCCAACAGATGCAGACCAGTATGTGATGGGAATGTATTGGAAAAAGGGTTCCTATAAAAAGTTAGGGCATTTCTACCTTAAAGATATGTGCAACTCTTCTGAGTGGCAAGGGGCCACCCATATGGTCCCTAACCCATTAAAACCTCATATCCAGACCTTTCAAGACATGATGGCCATTGCTAACCCCACTTTTGAAGATACCATGGCCGCTGAAACAGGTTTTAATGATGTAAATTTATGGTTAGAATGGATGAAATATAATGCCAATAAGCATAATAGAACCGCATGTTATGTGTGTGGCGGTGCCCGGCCTCACCTGGGTACCGTGCCTTTAATCCTACCAGTAGATATAGAAGAATGTGTTTTAAGCCTTTTTGCCTATCACTATAATTTTAACAGGTCCATATGTATTGCATGGACAAAGGAGTATCCTCTCCTAACCCAGGATGTCAAACCCCCTGATGGTATTACCGTATATAAAGGTAATTACACTTGCTATGCCATGTACGATGGTATTGGTAAATTTGTAGGTAACTTTTCCAAAGGTTATTGTGCTACATACAGAACTGTCCCCGTACGTTTACTGCAGCATCACACTAGGTCATTAGGGGATATTTACTGGTTGTGTGGGGATTTACAGTTAAGATCCAGAATGGACACAGCGTGGTGGGGGGAGTGTACGTTGACTAAGGCCATTATGCCTATACACATTATCTCTGACACACACCTCAACACCCATGGGCCCAGCCACACTAAGGTTAAACGTGAAGCCCCAGTGAAAGGAAGTTTTGACCCTCACATTTACATTGATGCCATTGGGGTGCCTAGGGGGGTACCCAATGAGTTTAAAGCAAGAGATGAGGTTGCTGCAGGATTTGAATCAATTTTTACCATAGTTACTGCAAACAAGAATTTAAACTGGATAAATTATATTTATTACAACCAACAGCGTTTCGTTAATTATACCAGAGACGCCCTCCAGGGGTTGGCCGAACAGCTGCAGGCCACATCCCAAATGACTTTTCAGAATAGAATGGCCCTAGATATGATCTTAGCAGAGAAAGGAGGGGTTTGTAAAATTTTGCCCGACACTATGACATGTTGTACATATATCCCAGAAAATACAGGCCCTAATGGTAAAGTTACATTAGCCATAGAAAAATTAAATGATCTGTCTGAAGAGTTAAAAAGGAATTCTGGGATAAAAGATCCTTGGGAAAGATGGTTTGGTTGGATGACAGGATGGCAAAAGGCTTTAATGCAGATTGGTATGGCTATACTAATTTTTCTTTTTATTTTTGCTCTTCTCTTTTGTTGTGTCCTCCCATGTCTGAGAAAATCCCTCATGAAGACTGTTGACCAAGCGGCACCCACTTTTACCCATCTCGAAGTTGATGACCAAGAATTTCAAGACATCAACTCACCCTGTCTGCCGCTGCAAATTATCCCCTTTGTTGATAAAGTGCAGGAATTCTAGGAAGGGACTAGATTAGGGACAGCATCTGTCAGTGAATGGTAAAGGCCCCATGTGGAGAAGTGGTGGGTTAGCTGCCATGGGATACCCTTGGGTGTGAAGCGTTCGAGAGCCATACTGACGGATGGTTAGCCTATTAGGGTCAGATCTAGGGACAGCCTTGCACTTTGCATTAACATCTAGCTAGCGGCCACGGGGTTTCTGTGCCTTTGGGTTAACACGTCTTCTGATACTAACATAATAAAGTTTTATCTCTTAGAATCTAACATTTCATAGGGGGGACTGATGTGGAATTATTAAAAATCTTTATTGTACTTGTATTGAATTATTGTACTAACTCCATTTTAACTTTATACTGTGACTTCTTCAATCCTCCATTTTGTCCTCCTAACCTGACTTCTTCAATCCTCCATTTTGTCCTCATGACTTAACTTGTTCATTTTAAAACTACATTACGTGACTGAACTTCTCAACCCAATTAGTACAGTAGACAAAGACTGTGTTTTCCTACAAGGACAAATACCAGGAGGTGCTGGTTACTCCTTAAGACTTGCCGGCTACTCCTTAGAATTTGTAAGATAGTATAGTTTGAAGGCCATAGAACACAGTAGTAATGAAATGTTCTATTCATAAGAGACCTTGCACCTGGACATAAAGCCTGATATCATTGACCGTGTAAAATGACGCTTAGGACCCCCTTATCCCCCCCGTGTCCAGAATAATCCCACCTCTGATGGGTGGGCACGGGACTAACCTCTTAATTTTACGAACCAATAGGTAAGACACTAACCCCGTCACTTAACAATTAATCCAATTGATGATGTTTATTTGCTGATATTCTAATAATCAATGATGACGCAAAATGCCTCTTAAAAGGGCCTGCGCGCCCGCTTTTACTTCACTTGCCAATAAACTTTCTCGAAGTTATTTTAACCTGAACCTTGCGTGTCAGACTTAATTACTTCAGCGTATATACGCAATCTAATTTTATTGATTTGGACAGGAACAGATAGACTTTGAACATTTTGGTTTACTTTCAAAAAGTACCATAACAATTTATTACATTTATACACCTGCCAGGCATGTAAGGAACAGCTGAGTATACATGGTGCAGTTCATTGTGTATTTATATAGGGTTTATAATGAGCAGGCAGGGGTGTATATATACTCACAGGCATATTCACTAAAGTGAGCATCCAAAGTGAATTTCAAATTTAGGGTGAAATGGAAGCATAGCTAGCTTAGAACATTTTCTAATTCAGCTTTCACCTTTAATTTGAAATTCACGTTGTCATGGTTATTCCCTCAAGTGTAAATTTGTAACTATATAACAAGCAGTCTGGATGAATAAGGAGCAGGCGGGCTGTATACAGTACATGAAACAAAGTCTGGATGTATAAGGAGCAGGCGGGCAGTATACAGTATATGACACGCAGTCTGGATGTATAAGGAGCAGGCGGGCAGTATATGACACGCAGTCTGGATGTATAAGGAGCAGGCGGGCAGTATATGACACGCAGTCTGGATGTATAAGGAGCAGGCGGGCAGTATATGACACGCAGTCTGGATGTATAAGGAGCAGGCGGGCAGTATATGACACGTAGTCTGGATGTATTAGGAGCAGGCGAGCTGTATATAACAAGCAGTCTGGATGTATAAGGAACAGGCGGGCTGTGTTCAGTATATAACAATCAGTCTATATACAGGATATATGGGTTCAGTCAGTGTATAAGAGCGGTCAGTATAGATGGTTTATGTAACGGCACCCACAGGTATACGAAGGGTTAAAGCCGTTGAGGATGCTCCCTTCCCGAATGCGGAAGCAGCTAACGAACACTCCAATTAGCTGAACAGGAACCATACGAATGTTCCAAACAGCCGAACAGGAAAAACCATACGAATAAATCCCCCTCAAGTACGAGACAAGGCTCCGTATAGAGGGTCAAGCAGTGATCTCGTTTAATGGGGCTAACTGCCCGGTATTTATTCAGGCCTTCCACCAGGTGGACACTCCCCTAGGGAACCTGGTGGAAAACTGACAATTTTTACACAGTAACCAATCACAGACATACCCAGTTAAACACTCCCACAAGTACATTGTAATCCCTCCTCTCTATCCTGGAGATAATTGGGAAGTAGAGACTAACCTCCATTTTACAAGCGGGGAGAAAAATACATAAAAATCCACAAGTTATAAAATACTGAATAAAGCATATACATTCAACATATCCCCAGATAGCTTAGATCTGAGTGCACAAAACTACCGAACAGCGCTCAGATCGTATGTGTACTGTTAAATCGCCATAGAGCCAAAGTCTTTCACTTAGGCCTTTCGTTATACAAATGGGCTCCATGGGATAGCTATCTGAGGTGGCTACGTTCGTATGAAAAGTACCGAACGGACGGTGTTCGTATGAAAGGAAAACATGAAGGGAGGTCGGCGGCTTCAGCGGTGTTCGTGTGAATATAGTAGCCGTTTTTAGTTCCACGAAATTGTCTACAAACAACGCAGGGCATTCGTATGTCCAAGATGGCCGCCGCCACTTGTTCGTTCATACAAACGATGACCACCCAGCCGACATTCGACAATTAGGAAGAGTCTGCGGTTAACCTCAACGTTCTGATGGGACCAAGAGGTTAACAAGCAGCACACTAACTGGGAACACAGACCCCTACTCCAACTTTGCAAACCATGCAGAGGAACAGCAACCCCAGGTGGCAAAAGCAGGGGGTACTAGCCTGGGAGAATGGGACTATCATGCTCACCTCAATGACATCTTACCCCACAACGCAAGGAAAGGGACTATTGGACGTCAAGGGGTACGTGAACACTATCAAAGGGGCAGCTAGAGGGGACGCATCAAAAGCCCCTACACGAACACTACACGCTGATGGTGATGGATGGCCCCTATCACCTCACTCTCTCCGATTTTGTCTCCTGACCAGCCTCATGCGATAGGTTACCAGTTAGCAATCTTTATTACAGTGTTAATACCTGGGAACTAGCTCAACTTAAGATATAACAATGATCTAGAGGGAGGGGCACAAGGAGAAGGGGGGTAAGGGAGAAGACGGAAAGGCACACTATATACATGGGGACCAGAAGACAGCAGACACTGATAGATAACGGTCCCAATCCAACCCAAGCACTGCCCCCAAACGACGGGACCATACCCTGACTAGGCAGACCACAGAAAAACGAAACTAACCGTGAGGTAGCGGAACCTCACATAGGACCGCCCTAAGGCATAAGTACAGGAGACCGACAGAGAGGAGATAGGCAGGGGGGGCCGATACGCGGACCCACAGTCACCTTAGACACCACCCTGACCATAGACAGATAACCAAGACACCTACCCCCGTATGGGCCGAACACATAGCTACGCATAGACGAAGAGCCCCACCCTGAAACGCGATAACCCACCCCGAAACGGAGGTCCATCAATGACACAGGAATCCTTATGGACGGGGTGACCAGAGGAAGGTGGTCTGGGTATGAGACAGAGGACCACTGTGACCAAGGGAAGGGCCCAGGAGAAGGCAAGGCACAGACAGGCACAGACCTCTACACACAAAGGACAGAGTAAAACGCACCACTCAGAAGATGGGGTAAGCCAGGACTGGAGGTGAGGGTCCGGAAGTTCAATGCCATGTGCTGTTCTGCGGGTGTTTAGGGAAGGGGCGGGGGGCATACGGGATTGTTGGTTAAAACCATGTTAATATTCCTTTATAATGTTTTATACAGTTTGGTGCTATGTGAGCTATATGTAAACAGAGAACATAATAATATTATATGATACATTGTATGCATAGAGAAGGGTTCGGTGGAGCGGAACCACACCTTGATTGTTACCTTTTCTTGGGACGGGGCCCGATCTGCGCCACCCAACCCACACCCGTGCAAACCAGAGCGACTTCCTACCGTGCCCAACCGCTGCACGAGCACCCTCAAGAGTAGAGGGCCAGACGAGGGACTTATATAGTCCCCTACGAGACCACAGTCTCACCTCTCACCCTCACACACCCATATTACTTACACCACACTACACACACACCCCAGCACACACCTCTACCCAACACCCTCCTTCCTATCCCCCCTCAAGTCCGTGCCGGGTTCAAGGGTTCCGGGGGCATCTACCGCGGGCCGTGGGCCCTCGGGAATCAGACCCCTGGAATATTCCTGGAGAGTGAGAGCCAACAACCGCGAAGAAACATGACATACCGCAGCAAGACACTGACTGTCCTCACAGTCAACTGCAGGGGCCTGAACATCCCGGAACATCCCGGAACGCAGATCACACCTGCTGAGGGAACTAAAGAAAAAAAACATATCGCAGTAGCAATGCTTCAAGAAACACACTTCAGGGAAGGCTCTGCTCCCCAGCTACGCAACAAATCGTATCCGAACAACTACTTCTGCAACCATCCCTCCGCTCGTAAGTCCGGAGTAGCCATAATGATAGCAGCGGATCTGGAATTCAGGGAACTGGCTTGAACTCAGGATGGACAGGGACGTTTTCTCTTCCTGAAGGGATTCATAGCGGACAAAATATATACATTTGCTACCCTATACGTCACCAACAGACGCCAAGCCGCATTCCTTAGAGGAGCACTGGCCAAACTGCGGGAGTTTGCGGAGGGCATGTTAATCTTGGGGGGGGGGGGGGACTAATGCCCCCCTTGACCCACCGCTTGACTCATCCTCAGGACATAGCTGTACACCTCAGCGATGCATCCGAGCCATCAGGAACTCGCTGAACAACCTGGACCTGGTCGATTGCTGGAGAGCCCTACCCCCATCTGACAAAGACTTCACCACACTATTCTGCTCTTCATGATCGCTACGCAAGAATTGACTATCTCTTCATTAAACAAGAGGGTCTCTCTCGCCTGCTGAAAGCGACCATAGAACCGGCAACATGGTCAGATCATAGCCCGGTTAGCGTGGAACTCGAGTCACCCCTGTTCCGACCCTCCACGTGGACATGGAGACTAAACGAAGCACTACTAACAGACCCGGTCACACGTGAGCAAATCGGACAAGACATAGACAACTATTTCAGGGAGAACGACAGCGAGGGGATGTCGCCTATCACCCTGTGGGAAGCACATAAGAGCGTCATACGGGGATCGCTCATCCGCATCGCCTCCACAAAGAAAAGAGAAGCCACCCGGGAAATGATAGCTCTCTCTAAGTCCATTTCGACCCTGGAATTACAACATAAACAAACCCAACTACACAAAGTTTATGGTGAGCTCATGGAAGCCAGGAGGTCACTGAAGGACCTCATAGTTAAAAAGCATCTCCGCTACCTACAAAGCTCCAAGGGCTTTTTCTATGCCCATGCCAACAAAGGGGTAGATACCTGGCTCGACTTCTGAAGGGCAACATGCCACGTACGCAAATACGCAATTACGCCTTCCCACAGGAGATAGCGGGGGAGTTCAAGGACTTCTACCAAAACCTCTATAACCTCCCACCACCTGAAGGAGGCGGCCATGGAGTACGACAGATCTTCGACTATATGCATTCCAATGTGACGGAGGTGATAGACCCAGATTCCGCTGCGATCCTGGAGACACCGATTTGCATAGAGGAACTAGCTGCGGCCTTGAAAGGCGCCAAAACCGACAAGGCACCCGGGCCTGATGGCTTCTCCACCGGATATTATGAGAAATTTGCAGGGAGACTCCTACCATGGCTAGTGAAAGCTCTTAACGCAGTGGCAGAGGGGAGAAAACTCGGACCGGAATCCCTGTCCGCAACGATAACCGTCTTACTCAAACCGGGAAAGGACCCGATGTGCTGCGGAAGCTACCGCCCAATATCCCTCCTAAACGTTGATACTAAATTACTTAACGGTTCCCAGACAACAGGCTTTGCGATCAGTAATGGAACGCGACAGGGATGTCCCCTCTCTCCCCTATTATTCGCCCTGTCACTGGAACCCCTCCTGCAAGCGATTCGCCTGAATCCAAACATACAGGGACATGACGGTCGGGGTTCAACCCATAAGTTGCGGCATACACCGATGACTTGCTCTTTTTTGATCAAAAACCCTAGAATAACTATTCCGAACCTCCTAGCGGAGTTCGAGCACTACAGCAAAATATCAGGCTTCAAGCTCAACCTATCCAAATGCGAGGTGCTGAATCTCACACTACCCACATCAGACTACTTGGAGCTGAATCCGGAATTCAACTTTAAGTGGTGCTATGCAAAATGAAATACCTGGGAATCTGGGTAACCACAGACCCCGGGAAATTGTACTTACGTAACTTCCTACCCCTGCTGCACACGATAACAGCGGACCTCACCAGGTGGGCCTTCCCCCATGTAACATAGCCGTGCTTAAAATGAACGTGCTCTCAAGGGTTTTATACCTCCTGCAAACCATACCCCTCACACCTCCAGAAAACTTATTTTCCTCCCTGAAAACGGCAGTCATACGCTTCACGTGGCGAGGCGAACGATCTAGACTAAGACACGACATACTGTGCCTGCCTAGATTCATGGGAGGACTAGTGCTACCGGACTTCCGCAAATATCAGGCCACGGTACTACAGCGCATCCTGGATTGGCACATGAACCCCCCGCACAAACACTGGGTGACACTAGACAGAGAAGCCGCGGAAGGGACCATGGAATCGATGGTCTGGGGGGGAGCCCTGCAACCCCGGAACCGGGAGGAGAACAGGGGACCAGTCGCACAAACACTACGTGGGTGGAAATCGCTGAGGGAAAAGGCGTACATCTCACCCACACCTAGCCCGATGCTCCCGATCACGCACAATAGTAAAATAGGTGAGGGCTTACCAGCCAGAGCCTGGAGCTTCTTGGGAGAAGGGGAATAAATCCCCATAGGCAGAGCTCTACGAGCTGACGGGATGCGAGATTTAGAATTGCTACTGGAAGGTAGACCAAGGACCATCATGGCTACCTTCCGATATATACAACTGAAACAATACTACACCACGCTAGCTCATAAGGAGCGCCTACACAGGGAATTAACATGGTTCAAGGGCCTATGCGAACAAGGAACCAGACTGGACCACGCGGTTTCAACGCTATACCAACAACTAATAACGGATACTCAAACGAACACCACCACATTCCGGAGACAATGGGAAGAATCTCTGGGCAAGACGTTCACCGTACCACAGTGGGATAAAGCCCTGATATGGCAACACAAAAGTTCCATGAGTTCCTACTACCAGGAAGTAACTTACAAGCTACTATCCTTCTGGTATAGAACACCTACTGTAATTCATCGGATTTTCCCAGCAGTGTCACCAATGTGCTGGAGATGCCAGGAGGACAGAGGCACACTACTACATATATGGTGGGAATTGTCAGGGTATTTATATCGGCAGACATTTTGTGCTATGATAGAAATACAAAGTGTCTATTCTGAAGTCAATTTGAACAGACCAGACTCCATTTTGTTATTCTCAAGTTAACAAAGAGACACAAAATTTCTATCCTTTCTCTAAAACTGACCGCTTTGCCCGAGCTGAATGGAATGTGTAGTATAAACAAACCAAATAGACAAGACATGAAGACGGGGGATTGATAGACTGTCTAAAATGCTAATGGAATAGAATAAATTCTAAACCCAGACATAGGTGACAGAGAATATTAAATAATTATTTTTACTTTCTATACCTAACAGATTCCCATTGTATTTAGGGGTCATTTGTAGTATTACAAACTGTCATATTAGGAATTACTACAGAAAATGGAGACGCATAGTCTGAAGAAATTTCAAGAAGACCCTTTGAAGTGAAAGGATACTTAAAATTATAGCCACCATATAGATAACGTAAATGACGTCAAAATAGCCACCAGAAAAAGTTAACTCTTTCCTGGATAGGTATGTTTAGTGGGACGAGACTGCCATCTAGAGTCCAAATACTAAAATGGTTACCTGGAAAGAAACCACACCCACAGTGATGCTATTGGTTATCACCCAAGGAATTTTCCCTTTAAAAAGTTAAGACAAGGGAAAAGAGAAGGAGAATCGGGCAATCAGAGTAATCAAGGCAGAGCCAGGAGGGGGACAATGCAGAGAAAGAGACCCATGACAAACAAGCTACCTGAGAATATCTGATGAGAAAATATCTACTTAACTGGTAAATATACTGGCTTTCACTAATTAATTAAAATTAATAGCATGATATATGACTGGATAAAAGCACGTTCAGATTTCCATATTTAGAAATCTTATTAATAAGAAATACATTATTACACTTTTATTCTGCAGATAAAACCCTAATTCTGTATTTATGTGAAATATCACGTTAGTATATCGTGACATTTATCCAGCTGTATTGATTTGCTCTAAAATAAGATAAAATATCTGTTAAACAAATTAATTAAAATATCAGCTTATATAACATAGTAAGATTTCTCATTGGATGGATCAAGGAAGTGATTACTGACTGTTTAATATTATTTTATTTAAAATTACATAGGAGTAGATGTTAAATCCCTAGAAGAGGTCTAGCCAGCATTGCAAGGGTTATTTCTAACTGCCAGCTGAAAGTTTTTATGGCTTTATTGCTCTACGCTGCAGCTCTAAGGAATTCTCTTCTCCCCGTGAAACTTTCTTTGTCTCTGTGAAAGAAAGTTGTAAATCACCTTGACAGCTAATGCTATAGATTCTATACTGTATTAACCAGGAAACGTATTGCCACATTGTATTACATATTGTGTTATACTGAATTTCCATTGATTATTATCACGCATGTTACTTAATATTATATTTTAAAATGTCACAATAAATTATCTATTTTTATAACAATTGTGATTTTATTATATTATATACATTTCACTTATAACGATATGTTCTTTGGGATCTGAGAATTAAATTAGTGGGTAATTCTCTCTGTTTACTATTATTATCCCATAAATATCCCCACAGAATGCCGAGTCATACTCCCATATTGGGACATGGTAAAAACTGAGATAACCCGGGTACTGGGGGATATACCCGACTGGTCAGCGGAACTCGCCCTCCTACACATCTCACAACAAACGATCTCGAGTTATAAAAAAAAAAAATCAATACTTCGACACCTCTTGAATGCGGCTAAGGCGTCAATACCGGCCTACTGGAAGACAACCAACATCCCAACGAAAAAGGAATGGATTCAACAAGTTGAAGATATACAGAGCGCGGAGGCACTTCATGCCTCCCTAAAAGGCAGAGAAACTAAACACGTGGAAATGTGGCAGCTGTGGTTTATATATATTGCCCAACACTCACAGGGCGAGAATGCCCGCGGAACCGGGGTGGATGCGCGGACGAGCCCGGACCCCCCATAGCACGGAACTCCCACCAACAACCCCCCCCCCTCCTACCCATCCTTTCCTTTCCCCTTCCTCCTCCCCCCCCCCCAACACAATCACTAATCAGGAACAGAAACAAACGACACACTGCCAACACCCAACCATCACAACGCTCACAAGAGAAAAAGGATACACAGACTTGGACATCTGCCACTCAACAGACTCAACGGCACACCACAAGCCACACAATACATATGGCTGTAACCCATAACACACTGAACACGGAAAAGTCAATGCCACTAATGCAGCCACAACACTATTGATCACACTCAACACCACTCACACACCAATACACATCACCTTATCTAAAATGAAGACGACTGTGACGAAGTTCCCCTCGCCACTTTGTCTTGGAGAGGCCTGCTTGCCTGCCTCCTCCCCTACGACTATGGCCCCGGGACATATTGCACTTTAAACACTATATTTGGGCATATGGATTTGTATTAGGCTGACTCCAGCCCTTTAACTATGCTGTAGGTCTGGACTGCTAATATAACCGAACAGCCGGGGGATTTATACGAATATATATCGCATGGAAATACCATTACTGGAGAATGCAGCCGTTCGTATGATTTCACACGAATTCTTTGTGCTCTGAATAGGTGGCCGCCATTTCGGGACTTTACACGTGTTCGCGGCCATTTTACGCACGAACAGCGGTGTTTGCCTGTAACCGCATGGAACTAAAAACGGATACGCGAACAGGCGAACACCGCTGAGTCCTCCAGACCTCCATAAATTCGTACTGAAACTACCGAACGTCCCACCGTTCGGTAGAAAGACTTAATGGACTATGGGGAGTCTAGCGACCATAAAGATTCAAATGGATGGCAAGATTTTCGTGTCTTTTCACCGTGCGAACGGAGACCGACCGCAAGGCCAAAACTCATGGAACTATTTTCGGCTAGTTGGTCTGTGCGGTCGGTCAAAACTTTGGAACCCTGTATCTCCCGAACCATTTATCCGAATTGACTGATTTTTAGGTATGTTGGTCCCCTGAACAAGGGCTATCTGGGGTACATCCAGAACTTGGGTAAAATAATGTACGTTTTAATTATGTTAACTGGTTATCTGAGGGGAGGGGGATGTGTGGGTTGTACCCTGTACATGATTGGTGATTTTATGCCTCCCCCTGGGCGTGTTCTTTCTGTACTGAATCCTAATAAAAAGCAGGCTGGGTATTCCAGTCCTCAGTTCTTCTTGACCCTTCAAAACGTAGCCTCGTCTCGTTATTGGAGGGAATTGCTGTATCACACTGGGGATTGCTATGCTCTGCATATTCCCCTGAGCTTAATCACTTAGCTCTTTTAAGAGCTTGTTCCGGATACGCTCTCCTGGAGGAGAGGTCTTCCCCACACGGTGCTGAATGCTGGAGGTTCATTCCAGGGTGGAAGGAAGACGGCGCGGCTCCAGTTAAGCTACGGCGGTTGTGGAGCGTGCGGTGGTTGTGGTGTCGTCTGCAGTGCTTGGAGTCCTCTGAGAGCGCTAGGAGCATCCATCAACGGAGGGTACTCGGTCTGAGTACACGGAGCTCCGTTACAACGACAATCATACCCCAATCAGAACCAACGGACAGACACAACCGACAAGACAGACCAGGACCACACCCTACCGAGGTTGACGCAGCTCAAAACATACACGGGAGAAACCTTATGCCCAAAACATAGGCAACTGCGTGAACTAAGCCCAGTGAAAGGGGATAAACTGCATAACACATGCGGAAGTGAATAGAGATCACATGGGAACCTACATGCAGTGGCCTCAGGCTCAAACAATCAGAAAGATACACAAGCCTCCCATGAGAACACCTCGAGAACACATGTCACACAAACGTAATGCTCATAAACTTGTTATGTTGGTGACCTGCGTGTCCCACCTGATATACTCTACTGTATACTCTACTGTTTCTACTGTCAAAATCTTCAATAAAAACAGATTTACAAAAAAAATTGTTCTTCCATGCTGGGTGGCCGGCCGTTCGGCAAGTTGTTCGGTAAAAGGGGAACAAAGCGTGGGAAACAGCCGGACAAACAGTACGGACAGGGAAACAGCCGAACAAACAGACGAACCGAGGGGAATAAAAGCAGTTTTAAAGACAGATGGTTCTGTCACAGTATAGTCACTGTATACAGTATATAACAAGCAGTCTGTATTCAGGGTATACATGGGTACAGTCCGTGTATACGATCGGTCAGTATAGAAGGTATAGTCACTGTATACAGTATATAACAACCAGTCTGCGTAGAGGGTGTAGCGGAGAGCTGGTCTTTCACAGGTTAACTCCACTAAAGATCCCAGTGAGGCTCAGGAACAAGTAATAAAATACCATAGAATAATAATCACAGCAAGTAAGGTAATCCACATACAGATCCCAATGACTGGACGACACACAGCATCAGGAGCAGAACTGCACTTTTAATCACTCAACCTTCTTTTAAAGCATTCTCCCATGCAAGGGAGAGATTCACAATAATTAGTACAGTAGCCAATAATGTAACAGTTACCTCCCACACATCTCCTCCCCTCAGTGTGACACATAATCCTATTAAACATACTGTAGTTTTCCCCGAATTCTGGATGTACCCCAAAACAAGCAGCTGGAATAATACTTTGGATACCCCCTGGTAGCCCTGATCTGAGTGACTGACCGCACACGAGGTGGTATCCGAAAAAGGCTCCATGTGTTTTGGCCCTGCAGTCGGTCTTCGTTCGGTAGTTAAAACATACAGTAATTCTTGCCATCCACAGCTAATCTAATATTCGCACGTATTCCTGTAGCGGAGAGGTAGTATAATCCACAAGGTCTCCGCTGGTAGACAGGAAAAGCAGGTATTAATCCACATAGACAGGTACAGCATACAATAATCCCGGTAGCGTGTAGAAATCCTTCCCTCCCAAGAACTAGACGAAACATAGGCTGGGAGTAAACTGAGTTCTTTATTCACAGGTCACAGTATTTATGGGATTCCCCATGCAAGGGGTTTCCCTACTGACATTACAGGGGTTGTACAGTAGGGGACTACATGGGGAACTTAACAACCTGGACATTTCTCCCATAATACACTGCTGCACGAGAGGGACACTCCCACTAGAATATACAGTTAAGTGGGTTATCCCCTCGTGCAGCAGAAACAATATTTCACATAAAAATACATAACTTGGATATTATTCGTTAGATTTAAACGAATGGACATTCGGTAGATAGCTGGGGTCTGAGCGCACATTTCGTGAAAGTGCCGCTCAGATCCCAGCTTAAATAACCGAACGCCGCACGAAATACACATATTTTCTAAGTTCCCTTCAAACTACCGAATGACTCCATAGAAACACATTACCGAAGGACCGGGGCTCCAAACGGCTTGGAAGTCCAGCGGTATTCGTGCCGCCGAGTAGCCGATTTTAGTTCCAGGCGCTCAACGACCAAATACCACTGGGCTAACAAAGGTTCCACGATGGCCGACCGCCGCGTGGCCGGTAGCCAAACGACGGCCACCCTGAATCCTCTTAATTACCGATTGCAACAATGTTGCAATCCTTAATGGGAGCCACACAACCTCCTGTGTGTGGTCTACATTCGGTAGTTTGTTCGTTTCACGAATGGTGTTGAAATTCACCGTTCGTGAAACGATTGTATGAATGCTGGCGTTTTTTTATGCCGGCAGCATACGAATGCTATCATTCCCCTAAACCAGATTACACATAATACATACACTTGGTTCTTTTAAAGGGGTATACACATGCAATAACAGGATATATACATAAAGGACAACATACAGTGGCTGTGTTTGCCACAATTCCCTTGTTCGGTACATTTTTTTTACCGAAGGAGGGGCTGACTGGTCCCTCCGTTTGGGAGTTATGGAGCTCTGGAGGACTCAGCGGTGTTTGCCTAGTCGAGTGTCCGATTTGAGTTCCAGACACCGATCAAACACCGCTGAGATCTTTTTTGCGTAAGATGGCCGCCGCACGTGGTTCGTATGCCGAACGGCGACCACACAGGCACATACAATATATCAATTAAGCTGCAGTTTACCGAGTGTGAACGCTTAACGAGGTGCACACTTCTCACTGGGGTGGTCTGATGGTTCGTTAGTTTCCCCCAGAACCCAAGCCCAAACTACCCTACCAGGCCTTCAAAAAGTTTGCAGAGGCGGAAGAAGGCATAGATGACTTTTTGCAGGACTTTGAGCACCTCTGCCTGTTACATGAGATTGCCCCCTCCTGGCCGGGAACCTCACAAGGAAAGCTGCGGATGCTTACCGGCTGTGCCCGAGAAGGACCTGCGGAACTATGCCGCTGTGAAACAGGTCCTGTTGACGAGGTATGCCATTACCCCAGAGGCATACCGCCGAAAGTTCCAAGAACTGAAAAAGGGGTCCCAAGATTCCCACGCTGAGTGCTTGTTGCCTGAACAAGGCAACCAAAGTTGGGTGCAGTCCCAGCAGGCAAAGACCCCCGAGGAAGTGCTGCAGCTGTTCCTCTTGGAACATTTCTACAACGGGCTACCCACAGAGAATTAAGATTGGGTAAGAGACCGACAGCCTAAGAACGAAAGCAGCCCAAAAAGCAGATGAGTACGCAGATACCAGATGACCCCAGTGTCCGGAGACCATGCCTGTAGCGGAGAGCTGGTATTTCACAGGTTATCTCAACTAAAGATCCCAGTGAGGCTCAGGAACAAGTAATAAAATCCTATATAACAATAGTCACAGCAAGCAAGGTAATCCACGAATATCCCAATACAGATCCCAATGACTGGACGACACACAGCATCAGGAGCAGAACTGCACTTTTAATCCACACAACCTTCTTTTAAAGCTTTCCCCCATGCAAGGGAGGGATTCACAATAATTAGTACAGTATCCAATAGTGTAACTGGTACCTCCCAAACATCTCCTCCCCTCAGTGTGACACATAATCCACTTATACATACTGCAGTTTTACCCGATTTCTGGATGTACCCCAAAACAGTTAGATAGAAATATATCATGAGTACCCCCTGGTGGCCCTGATCTGGGTGACTAACATATTCAAAATTCACCCAGATCGGACTAGGGGTTCGGGAGTTAGGTGGAAGAGGCAATTTGACCGAGCGCACACGAGGTAGTATCCGAAAAAGGCTCCATGTGTTTTGGCCTTGCGGTCGGTCTCTGTTCGGGAGATAAAATACATAGAAATACTTGCCATCCAAAGTTAAATCGGTATTCGTATTAAATTCCCTTGTTCGGGACATTTATTTTACCGAATGAGGGGCTGGTTGGCCCCTCCGTTCGGGAGTTACGGAGCTCTGGAGGTCTCAGCGGTGTTTGCCTAGTCGAGTGTCCGATTTTAGTTCCAGACACTCGACGGCGGCCACCCAGAGGACAAAGCACACACTCACTGCACTGATTGCCAATTAAGGGTTTGCAACATTGTTGCGAACGGTAATTGGAGGCACACTTATTCCTGGGGTGGTCTGATTGTTCGATAGTTTCACTCGTATAATATATGGAGTGATTTTACTGAACAATCAGTCGAATGCTGCATACAGTATACATACATACGTCAAAATTAAACGAAAGCATATTAAACATAATTTTTGTGGACAGCCCAATGCCATCCGCTACAACGCCAATCCACCTCCCCTGCAGCCACCCCACCCGAAGCTCTTCGGCTTCCGCATCAACCCCAAGGGCCCGGCCAGTGTATACAGGGTATATGGGTAGTTTATGAGGTACAGTCAGGGTATACAGGGTATATGGGTAGTTTATGAGGTACAGTCAGGGTATACAGGGTATATGGGTAGTTTATGAGGTACAGTCAGGGTATACAGGGTATATGGGTAGTTTATGAGGTACAGTCAGTGTGTACAGGGTATATGGGTAGTTTATGAGGTACAGTCACTGTATACAGGGTATATGGGTAGTTTATGAGGTACAGTCAGGGTATACAGGGTATATGGGTAGTTTATGAGGTACAGTCAGGGTATATGGGTAGTTTATGAGGTACAGTCAGGGTATACAGGGTATATGGGTAGTTTATGAGGTACAGTCAGGGTATACAGGGTATATGGGTAGTTTATGAGGTACAGTCAGGGTATACAGGGTATATGGGTAGTTTATGAGGTACAGTCAGGGTATACAGGGTATATGGGTAGTTTATGAGGTACAGTCAGGGTATACAGGGTATATGGGTAGTTTATGAGGTACAGTCAGTGTATACAGGGTATATGGGTAGTTTATGAGGTACAGTCAGTGTATACAGGGTATATGGGTAGTTTATGAGGTACTGTCAGGGTATATGGGTAGTTTATGAGGTACTGTCAGGGTATATGGGTAGTTTATGAGGTACAGTCAGTGTATACAGAGTATATGGGTAGTTTATGAGGTACTGTCAGGGTATATGGGTAGTTTATGAGGTACTGTCAGGGTATATGGGTAGTTTATGAGGTACAGTCAGTGTATACAGAGTATATGGGTAGTTTATGAGGTACAGTAAGGGTATATGGGTAGTTTATGAGGTACAGTCAATGTATACAGGGTATATGGGTAGTTTATGAGGTACAGTCAGGGTATACAGGGTATATGTGTAGTTTATGAGGTACAGTCAGTGTATACAGGGTATATGGGTAGTTTATGAGGTACAGTCAGGGTATATGGGTAGTTTATGAGGTACAGTCAGGGTATATGGGTAGTTTATGAGGTACAGTCAGGGTATACAGGGTATATGGGTAGTTTATGAGGTACAGTCAGGGTATATGGGTAGTTTATGAGGTACAGTCAGGGTATATGGGTAGTTTATGAGGTACAGTCAGGGTATACAGGTAGTTTATGAGGTACAGTCAGGGTATATGGGTAGTTATGGGTACAGTTAGGGTATATGGGTAGTTTATGAGGTACAGTCAGGGTATATGGGTAGTTTATGAGGTACAGTCAGGGTATACAGGTAGTTTATGAGGTACAGTCAGGGTATACAGGGTATATGGGTAGTTTATGAGGTACAGTCAGGGTATACAGGGTATATGGGTAGTTTATGAGGTACAGTCAGGGTATATGGGTAGTTTATGAGGTACAGTCAGGGTATACGGGTAGTTTATGAGGTACAGTCAGGGTATACGGGTAGTTTATGAGGTACAGTCAGGGTATATGGGTAGTTATGGGTACAGTCAGGGTATATGGGTAGTTATGGGTACAGTCAGGGTATATGGGTAGTTAGGGGTACAGTTAGGGTATACGAGCGCTCAGTGTGTCCCTAATTCCAGTTCTGTACATTTAGTTCAATCAGTTTCTCACCGAGATTCTGCCGCCATCATTTTCAAATCGTTTCCTGGTTGGGAGGGGGACGGTTAGTCTGTGTGAAGATCTACTCCGCCCTCTAGTGGTCGGGAAGAGGTACTGCAGCTGCTGTAAGACTCGCACTTTATTCACTGCCTGGGATAGGGGGCTGTGCTTTCTGGGTATCCAGCTCGGGGAGCAGCGACCCCTACTGTACAGCAAGTGGAACCGCAACTTCTGGAAGACTGAGGCATCTTATTGGATATCTCAATTGGGTCTCACAGTCACAGAGTATGTCACATCATTTAAATGATATACTCTGGGTGTATACAGTGTCCCATTAAATTATATGGAATACTCTGGGTGCATACAGTGTCCCATTAAATTATATGGAATACTCTGGGTGCATACAGTGTCCCATTAAATTATATGGAATACTCTGGGTGCATACAGTGTCCCATTAAATTATATGGAATACTCTGGGTGCATACAGTGTCCCATTAAATTATATGGAATACTCTGGGTGCATACAGTGTCCCATTAAATTATATGGAATACTCTGGGTGCATACAGTGTCCCATTAAATTATATGGAATACTCTGGGTGCATACAGTGTCCCATTAAATTATATGGAATACTCTGGGTGCTTACAGTGTCCCTTTAAATTATATGACATACTCTGGGTGCATACAGTGTCCCTTTAAATTATATGGAATACTCTGGGTGCTTACAGTGTCCCATTAAATTATATGGAATACTCTGGGTGCATACAGTGTCCCATTAAATTATATGGAATACTCTGGGTGCATACAGTGTCCCATTAAATTATATGGAATACTCTGGGTGCATACAGTGTCCCATTAAATTATATGGAATACTCTGGGTGCATACAGTGTCCCATTAAATTATATGGAATACTCTGGGTGCTTACAGTGTCCCTTTAAATTATATGGAATACTCTGGGTGCTTACAGTGTCCCATTAAATTATATGGAATACTCTGGGTGCATACAGTGTCCCATTAAATTATATGGAATACTCTGGGTGCATACAGTGTCCCATTAAATTATATGGAATACTCTGGGTGCATACAGTGTCCCATTAAATTATATGGAATACTCTGGGTGCATACATTGTCCCATTAAATTATATGGAATACTCTGGGTGCATACATTGTCCCATTAAATTATATGGAATACTCTGGGTTCTTACAGTGTCCCATTAAATTATATGGAATACTCTGGGTGCATACAGTGTCCCATTAAATTATATGGAATACTCTGGGTGCATACATTGTCCCATTAAATTATATGGAATACTCTGGGTGCTTACAGTGACCCATTAAATTATATGGAATACTCTGGGTGCATACAGTGTCCCATTAAATTATATGGAATACTCTGGGTGCATACATTGTCCCATTAAATTATATGGAATACTCTGGGTGCATACAGTGTCCCATTAAATTATATGGAATACTCTGGGTGCATACAGTGTCCCATTAAATCATATGGAATACTCTGGGTGCATACAGTGTCCCATTAAATTATATGGAATACTCTGGGTGCTTACAGTGTCCCATTAAATTATATGGAATACTCTGGGTGCATACAGTGTCCCATTAAATTATATGGAATACTCTGGGTGCTTACAGTGTCCCATTAAATTATATGGAATACTCTGGGTGCTTACAGTGTCCCATTAAATTATATGGAATACTCTGGGTGCTTACAGTGTCCCATTAAATTATATGGAATACTCTGGGTGCTTACAGTGTCCCATTAAATTATATGGAATACTCTGGGTGCATACAGTGTCCCATTAAATCATATGGAATACTCTGGGTGCATACAGTGTCCCATTAAATTATATGGAATACTCTGGGTGCATACAGTGTCCCATTAAATTATATGGAATACTCTGGGTGCACACAGTGTCCCATTAAATTATATGGAATACTCTGGGTGCATACAGTGTCCCATTAAATTATATAGAATAATCTGGGTGCATACAGTGTCCCATTAAATTATATGGAATACTCTGGGTGCATACAGTGTCGCATTAAATTATATGGAATACTCTGGGTGCTTACAGTGTCCCATTAAATTATATGGAATACTCTGGGTGCATACAGTGTCCCATTAAATTATATAGAATAATCTGGGTGCATACAGTGTCCCATTAAATTATATGGAATACTCTGGGTGCTTACAGTGTCCCATTAAATTATATAGAATAATCTGGGTGCATACAGTGTCCCATTAAATTATATAGAATAATCTGGGTGCATACAGTGTCCCATTAAATTATATGGAATACTCTGGGTGCTTACAGTGTCCCTTTAAATTATATGGAATACACTGGGTGCTTACAGTGTCACTTTAAATTATATGGAATACTCTGGGTGCATACAGTGTCCCATTAAATTATATGAATAATCTGGGTGCTTACAGTGTCCCATTAAATTATATGGAATACTCTGGGTGCTTACAGTGTCCCATTAAATTATATGGAATACTCTGGGTGCATACAGTGTCCCATTAAATTATATGGAATACTCTGGGTGCATACAGTGTCCCATTAAATTATTTGACATACTCTGGGTGCATACAGTGTCGCATTAAATTATATGGAATACTCTGGGTGCATACAGTGTCACTTTAAATTATATGGAATACTCTGGGTGCTTACAGTGTCCCATTAAATTATATGGAATACTCTGGGTGCTTACAGTGTCCCATTAAATTATATGGAATACTCTGGGTGCATACAGTGTCCCATTAAATTATATGGAATACTCTGGGTGCTTACAGTGTCCCATTAAATTATATGGAATACTCTGGGTGCATACAGTGTCCCATTTAATTATATGGAATACTCTGGGTGCATACAGTGTCCCATTAAATTATATGGAATACTCTGGGTGCAAACAGTGTCCCATTAAATTATATGACATACTCTGGGTGCAAACAGTGTCCCATTAAATTATATGGAATACTCTGGGTGCATACAGTGTCCCATTAATGTATATGGAATACTCTGGGTGCATACAGTGTCCCATTAAATTATATGGAATACTCTGGGTGCATACATTGTCCCATTAAATTATATGGAATACTCTGGGTGCTTACAGTGTCCCATTAAATTATATGGAATACTCTGGGTGCATACAGTGTCCCATTAAATTATATGGAATACTCTGGGTGCATACAGTGTCCCATTAAATTATATGGAATACTCTGGGTGCATACATTGTCCCATTAAATTATATGGAATACTCTGGGTGCATACATTGTCCCATTAAATTATATGGAATACTCTGGGTGCTTACAGTGTCCCATTAAATTATATGGAATACTCTGGGTGCACACATTGTCCCATTAAATTATATGGAATACTCTGGGTGCTTACAGTGTCCCATTAAATTATATGGAATACTCTGGGTGCATACATTGTCCCATTAAATTATATGGAATACTCTGGGTGCATACAGTGTCCCATTAAATTATATGGAATACTCTGGGTGCATACAGTGTCCCATTAAATTATATGGAATACTCTGGGTGCATACAGTGTCCCATTAAATTATATGGAATACTCTGGGTGCATACAGTGTCCCATTAAATTATATGGAATACTCTGGGTGCATACATTGTCCCATTAAATTATATGGAATACTCTGGGTGCACACAGTGTCACTTTAAATTATATGGAATACTCTGGGTGCATACATTGTCCCATTAAATTATATGGAATACTCTGGGTGCATACAGTGTCCCTTTAAATTATATGGAATACTCTGGGTGCATACAGTGTCCCATTAAATTATATGGAATACTCTGGGTGCACACAGTGTCACTTTAAATTATATGGAATACTCTGGGTGCATACATTGTCCCATTAAATTATATGGAATACTCTGGGTGCATACAGTGTCCCATTAAATTATATGGAATACTCTGGGTGCATACAGTGTCCCATTAAATTATATGTAATACTCTGGGTGCATACAGTGTCCCTTTAAATTATATGGAATACTCTGGGTGCATACATTGTCCCATTAAATTATATGGAATACTCTGGGTGCATACAGTGTCCCATTAAATTATATGGAATACTCTGGGTGCATACAGTGTCCCATTAAATTATATGGAATACTCTGGGTGCATACAGTGTCCCATTAAATTATATGGAATACTCTGGGTGCTTACAGTGTCCCATTAAATTATATGGAATACTCTGGGTGCATACATTGTCCCATTAAATTATATGGAATACTCTGGGTGCTTACAGTGTCCCATTAAATTATATGGAATACTCTGGGTGCATACAGTGTCCCATTAAATTATATGGAATACTCTGGGTGCATACAGTGTCCCTTTAAATTATATGGAATACTCTGGGTGCATACAGTGTCCCTTTAAATTATATGGAATACTCTGGGTGCTTACAGTGTCCCATTAAATTATATGGAATACTATGGGTGCATACAGTGTCCCATTAAATTATATCGAATACTATGGGTGCATACAGTGTCCCATTAAATTATATGGAATACTCTGGGTGCTTACAGTGTCCCATTAAATTATATGGAATACTATGGGTGCATACATTGTCCCATTAAATTATATGGAAATACTCTGGGTGCTTACAGTGTCGCATTAAATTATATGGAATACTCTGGGTGCATACAGTGTCCCATTAAATTATATGGAATACTCTGGGTGCATACAGTGTCCCTTTAAATTATATGGAATACTCTGGGTGCATACAGTGTCCCATTAAATTATATGGAATACTCTGGGTGCATACAGTGTCCCTTTAAATTATATGGAATACTCTGGGTGCATACATTGTCCCATTAAATTATATGGAATACTCTGGGTGCATACAGTGTCCCTTTAAATTATATGGAATACTCTGGGTGCATACAGTGTCCCATTAAATTATATGGAATACTCTGGGTGCATACAGTGTCCCTTTAAATTATATGGAATACTCTGGGTGCATACAGTGTCCCATTAAATTATATGGAATACTCTGGGTGCATACAGTGTCCCTTTAAATTATATGGAATACTCTGGGTGCATACATTGTCCCATTAAATTATATGGAATACTCTGGGTGCTTACAGTGTCCCATTAAATTATATGGAATACTCTGGGTGCATACAGTGTCCCATTAAATTATATGGAATACTCTGGGTGCATACAGTGTCCCTTTAAATTATATGGAATACTCTGGGTGCATACAGTGTCCCTTTAAATTATATGGAATACTCTGGGTGCTTACAGTGTCCCATTAAATTATATGGAATACTATGGGTGCATACAGTGTCCCATTAAATTATATGGAATACTATGGGTGCATACAGTGTCCCATTAAATTATATGGAATACTCTGGGTGCTTACAGTGTCCCATTAAATTATATGGAATACTATGGGTGCATACATTGTCCCATTAAATTATATGGAAATACTCTGGGTGCATACAGTGTCCCTTTAAATTATATGGAATACTCTGGGTGCTTACAGTGTCGCATTAAATTATATGGAATACTCTGGGTGCATACAGTGTCCCATTAAATTATATGGAATACTCTGGGTGCATACATTGTCCCATTAAATTATATGGAATACTCTGGGTGCATACAGTGTCCCATTAAATTATATGGAATACTCTGGGTGCATACAGTGTCCCATTAAATCATATGGAATACTCTGGGTGCATACAGTGTCCCATTAAATTATATGGAATACTCTGGGTGCTTACAGTGTCCCATTAAATTATATGGAATACTCTGGGTGCATACAGTGTCCCATTAAATTATATGGAATACTCTGGGTGCTTACAGTGTCCCATTAAATTATATGGAATACTCTGGGTGCTTACAGTGTCCCATTAAATTATATGGAATACTCTGGGTGCTTACAGTGTCCCATTAAATTATATGGAATACTCTGGGTGCTTACAGTGTCCCATTAAATTATATGGAATACTCTGGGTGCATACAGTGTCCCATTAAATCATATGGAATACTCTGGGTGCATACAGTGTCCCATTAAATTATATGGAATACTCTGGGTGCATACAGTGTCCCATTAAATTATATGGAATACTCTGGGTGCATACATTGTCCCATTAAATTATATGGAATACTCTGGGTGCTTACAGTGTCCCTTTAAATTATATGGAATACTCTGGGTGCTTACAGTGTCCCATTAAATTATATGGAATACTCTGGGTGCATACAGTGTCCCATTAAATTATATGGAATACTCTGGGTGCATACAGTGTCCCATTAAATTATATGGAATACTCTGGGTGCATACAGTGTCCCATTAAATTATATAGAATAATCTGGGTGCATACAGTGTCCCATTAAATTATATGGAATACTCTGGGTGCATACAGTGTCGCATTAAATTATATGGAATACTCTGGGTGCATACAGTGTCCCATTAAATTATATGGAATAATCTGGGTGCATACAGTGTCCCATTAAATTATATGGAATACTCTGGGTGCTTACAGTGTCCCTTTAAATTATATGGAATACACTGGGTGCTTACAGTGTCACTTTAAATTATATGGAATACTCTGGGTGCATACAGTGTCCCATTAAATTATATGAATAATCTGGGTGCTTACAGTGTCCCATTAAATTATATGGAATACTCTGGGTGCTTACAGTGTCCCATTAAATTATATGGAATACTCTGGGTGCTTACAGTGTCCCATTAAATTATATGGAATACTCTGGGTGCATACAGTGTCCCATTAAATTATATGGAATACTCTGGGTGCATACAGTGTCCCTTTAAATTATATGGAATACTCTGGGTGCATACAGTGTCCCTTTAAATTATATGGAATACTCTGGGTGCTTACAGTGTCCCATTAAATTATATGGAATACTCCGGGTGCATACAGTGTCGCATTAAATTATATGGAATACTCTGGGTGCATACAGTGTCCCATTAAATTATATGGAATACTCTGGGTGCATACAGTGTCCCATTAAATTATATGGAATACTCTGGGTGCATACAGTGTCCCTTTAAATTATATGGAATACTCTGGGTGCTTACAGTGTCCCTTTAAATTATATGACATACTCTGGGTGCATACAGTGTCCCTTTAAATTATATGGAATACTCTGGGTGCATACAGTGTCCCATTAAATTATATGGAATACTCTGGGTGCTTACAGTGTCCCATTAAAGTATATGGAATACTCTGGGTGCATACAGTGTCCCATTAAATTATATGGAATACTCTGGGTGCATACAGTGTCCCATTAAATTATATGGAATACTCTGGGTGCATACAGTGTCCCTTTAAATTATATGGAATACTCTGGGTGCTTACAGTGTCCCTTTAAATTATATGGAATACTCTGGGTGCATACATTGTCCCATTAAATTATATGGAATACTCTGGGTGCATACAGTGTCCCATTAAATTATATGGAATACTCTGGGTGCATACAGTGTCCCATTAAATTATATGGAATACTCTGGGTGCATACATTGTCCCATTAAATTATATGGAATACTCTGGGTGCATACAGTGTCCCATTAATGTATATGGAATACTCTGGGTGCTTACAGTGTCCCATTAAATTATATGGAATACTCTGGGTGCATACAGTGTCCCATTAAATTATATGGAATACTCTGGGTGCATACATTGTCCCATTAAATTATATGGAATACTCTGGGTGCATACAGTGTCCCTTTAAATTATATGGAATACTCTGGGTGCATACAGTGTCCCATTAAATTATATGGAATACTCTGGGTGCACACAGTGTCACTTTAAATTATATGGAATACTCTGGGTGCATACATTGTCCCATTAAATTATATGGAATACTCTGGGTGCATACAGTGTCCCATTAAATTATATGGAATACTCTGGGTGCATACAGTGTCCCATTAAATTATATGTAATACTCTGGGTGCATACAGTGTCCCTTTAAATTATATGGAATACTCTGGGTGCATACATTGTCCCATTAAATTATATGGAATACTCTGGGTGCATACAGTGTCCCATTAAATTATATGGAATACTCTGGGTGCATACAGTGTCCCATTAAATTATATGGAATACTCTGGGTGCATACAGTGTCCCATTAAATTATATGGAATACTCTGGGTGCTTACAGTGTCCCATTAAATTATATGGAATACTCTGGGTGCATACATTGTCCCATTAAATTATATGGAATACTCTGGGTGCTTACAGTGTCCCATTAAATTATATGGAATACTCTGGGTGCATACAGTGTCCCATTAAATTATATGGAATACTCTGGGTGCATACAGTGTCCCTTTAAATTATATGGAATACTCTGGGTGCATACAGTGTCCCTTTAAATTATATGGAATACTCTGGGTGCTTACAGTGTCCCATTAAATTATATGGAATACTATGGGTGCATACAGTGTCCCATTAAATTATATCGAATACTATGGGTGCATACAGTGTCCCATTAAATTATATGGAATACTCCGGGTGCTTACAGTGTCCCATTAAATTATATGGAATACTATGGGTGCATACATTGTCCCATTAAATTATATGGAAATACTCTGGGTGCTTACAGTGTCGCATTAAATTATATGGAATACTCTGGGTGCATACAGTGTCCCATTAAATTATATGGAATACTCTGGGTGCATACAGTGTCCCTTTAAATTATATGGAATACTCTGGGTGCATACAGTGTCCCATTAAATTATATGGAATACTCTGGGTGCATACAGTGTCCCTTTAAATTATATGGAATACTCTGGGTGCATACATTGTCCCATTAAATTATATGGAATACTCTGGGTGCATACAGTGTCCCTTTAAATTATATGGAATACTCTGGGTGCATACAGTGTCCCATTAAATTATATGGAATACTCTGGGTGCATACAGTGTCCCTTTAAATTATATGGAATACTCTGGGTGCATACAGTGTCCCATTAAATTATATGGAATACTCTGGGTGCATACAGTGTCCCTTTAAATTATATGGAATACTCTGGGTGCATACATTGTCCCATTAAATTATATGGAATACTCTGGGTGCTTACAGTGTCCCATTAAATTATATGGAATACTCTGGGTGCATACAGTGTCCCATTAAATTATATGGAATACTCTGGGTGCATACAGTGTCCCTTTAAATTATATGGAATACTCTGGGTGCATACAGTGTCCCTTTAAATTATATGGAATACTCTGGGTGCTTACAGTGTCCCATTAAATTATATGGAATACTATGGGTGCATACAGTGTCCCATTAAATTATATGGAATACTATGGGTGCATACAGTGTCCCATTAAATTATATGGAATACTCTGGGTGCTTACAGTGTCCCATTAAATTATATGGAATACTATGGGTGCATACATTGTCCCATTAAATTATATGGAAATACTCTGGGTGCATACAGTGTCCCTTTAAATTATATGGAATACTCTGGGTGCTTACAGTGTCGCATTAAATTATATGGAATACTCTGGGTGCATACAGTGTCCCATTAAATTATATGGAATACTCTGGGTGCATACATTGTCCCATTAAATTATATGGAATACTCTGGGTGCATACAGTGTCCCATTAAATTATATGGAATACTCTGGGTGCATACAGTGTCCCATTAAATTATATGGAATACTCTGGGTGCATACATTGTCCCTTTAAATTATATGGAATACTCTGGGTGCATACAGTGTCCCTTTAAATTATATGGAATACTCTGGGTGCATACAGTGTCCCATTAAATTATATGGAATACTCTGGGTGCTTACAGTGTCCCATTAAATTATATGGAATACTCTGGGTGCATACAGTGTCCCATTAAATTATATGGATTACTCTGGGTGCATACAGTGTCCCATTAAATTATATGGAATACTCTGGGTGCATACAGTGTCCCATTAAATTATATGGAATACTCTGGGTGAATACAGTGTACCATTAAATTATATGGAATACTCTGGGTGCATACAGTGTCCCATTAAATTATATGGAATACTCTGGGTGCATACAGTGTCCCATTAAATTATATGGAATACTCTGGGTGCATACATTGTCCCATTAAATTATATGGAATACTCTGGGTGCTTACAGTGTCCCTTTAAATTATATGGAATACTCTGGGTGCTTACAGTGTCCCATTAAATTATATGGAATACTCTGGGTGCATACAGTGTCCCATTAAATTATATGGAATACTCTGGGTGCATACAGTGTCCCATTAAATTATATGGAATACTCTGGGTGCATACAGTGTCCCATTAAATTATATGGAATACTCTGGGTGCTTACAGTGTCCCATTAAATTATATGGAATACTCTGGGTGCATACAGTGTCGCATTAAATTATATGGAATACTCTGGGTGCATACAGTGTCCCATTAAATTATATGGAATACTCTGGGTGCATACAGTGTCCCATTAAATTATATGGAATACTCTGGGTGCATACAGTGTCCCATTAAATTATATGGAATACTCTGGGTGCATACAGTGTCCCATTAAATTATATGGAATACTCTGGGTGCTTACAGTGTCCCATTAAATTATATGGAATACTCTGGGTGCATACAGTGTCGCATTAAATTATATGGAATACTCTGGGTGCATACAGTGTCGCATTAAATTATATGGAATACTCTGGGTGCTTACAGTGTCCCATTAAATTATATGGAATACTCTGGGTGCATACAGTGTCCCATTAAATTATATGGAATACTCTGGGTGCATACAGTGTCCCTTTAAATTATATGGAATACTCTGGGTGCATACAGTGTCCCTTTAAATTATATGGAATACTCTGGGTGCTTACAGTGTCCCATTAAATTATATGGAATACTCCGGGTGCATACAGTGTCGCATTAAATTATATGGAATACTCTGGGTGCATACAGTGTCCCATTAAATTATATGGAATACTCTGGGTGCATACAGTGTCCCATTAAATTATATGGAATACTCTGGGTGCATACAGTGTCCCTTTAAATTATATGGAATACTCTGGGTGCTTACAGTGTCCCTTTAAATTTTATGACATACTCTGGGTGCATACAGTGTCCCTTTAAATTATATGGAATACTCTGGGTGCATACAGTGTCCCATTAAATTATATGGAATACTCTGGGTGCTTACAGTGTCCCATTAAAGTATATGGAATACTCTGGGTGCATACAGTGTCCCATTAAATTATATGGAATACTCTGGGTGCATACAGTGTCCCATTAAATTATATGGAATACTCTGGGTGCATACAGTGTCCCTTTAAATTATATGGAATACTCTGGGTGCATACAGTGTCCCTTTAAATTATATGGAATACTCTGGGTGCATACATTGTCCCATTAAATTATATGGAATACTCTGGGTGCTTACAGTGTCCCATTAAATTATATGGAATACTCTGGGTGCATACAGTGTCCCATTAAATTATATGGAATACTCTGGGTGCATACAGTGTCCCTTTAAATTATATGGAATACTCTGGGTGCATACAGTGTCCCTTTAAATTATATGGAATACTCTGGGTGCTTACAGTGTCCCATTAAATTATATGGAATACTATGGGTGCATACAGTGTCCCATTAAATTATATGGAATACTATGGGTGCATACAGTGTCCCATTAAATTATATGGAATACTCTGGGTGCTTACAGTGTCCCATTAAATTATATGGAATACTATGGGTGCATACATTGTCCCATTAAATTATATGGAAATACTCTGGGTGCATACAGTGTCCCTTTAAATTATATGGAATACTCTGGGTGCTTACAGTGTCGCATTAAATTATATGGAATACTCTGGGTGCATACAGTGTCCCATTAAATTATATGGAATACTCTGGGTGCATACATTGTCCCATTAAATTATATGGAATACTCTGGGTGCATACAGTGTCCCATTAAATTATATGGAATACTCTGGGTGCATACAGTGTCCCATTAAATTATATGGAATACTCTGGGTGCATACATTGTCCCTTTAAATTATATGGAATACTCTGGGTGCATACAGTGTCCCTTTAAATTATATGGAATACTCTGGGTGCATACAGTGTCCCATTAAATTATATGGAATACTCTGGGTGCTTACAGTGTCCCATTAAATTATATGGAATACTCTGGGTGCATACAGTGTCCCATTAAATTATATGGATTACTCTGGGTGCATACAGTGTCCCATTAAATTATATGGAATACTCTGGGTGCATACAGTGTCCCATTAAATTATATGGAATACTCTGGGTGAATACAGTGTACCATTAAATTATATGGAATACTCTGGGTGCATACAGTGTCCCATTAAATTATATGGAATACTCTGGGTGCATACAGTGTCCCATTAAATTATATGGAATACTCTGGGTGCATACATTGTCCCATTAAATTATATGGAATACTCTGGGTGCTTACAGTGTCCCTTTAAATTATATGGAATACTCTGGGTGCTTACAGTGTCCCATTAAATTATATGGAATACTCTGGGTGCATACAGTGTCCCATTAAATTATATGGAATACTCTGGGTGCATACAGTGTCCCATTAAATTATATGGAATACTCTGGGTGCATACAGTGTCCCATTAAATTATATGGAATACTCTGGGTGCTTACAGTGTCCCATTAAATTATATGGAATACTCTGGGTGCATACAGTGTCGCATTAAATTATATGGAATACTCTGGGTGCATACAGTGTCCCATTAAATTATATGGAATACTCTGGGTGCATACAGTGTCCCATTAAATTATATGGAATACTCTGGGTGCATACAGTGTCCCATTAAATTATATGGAATACTCTGGGTGCATACAGTGTCCCATTAAATTATATGGAATACTCTGGGTGCTTACAGTGTCCCATTAAATTATATGGAATACTCTGGGTGCATACAGTGTCGCATTAAATTATATGGAATACTCTGGGTGCATACAGTGTCGCATTAAATTATATGGAATACTCTGGGTGCTTACAGTGTCCCATTAAATTATATGGAATACTCTGGGTGCATACAGTGTCCCATTAAATTATATGGAATACTCTGGGTGCATACAGTGTCCCTTTAAATTATATGGAATACTCTGGGTGCATACAGTGTCCCTTTAAATTATATGGAATACTCTGGGTGCTTACAGTGTCCCATTAAATTATATGGAATACTCCGGGTGCATACAGTGTCGCATTAAATTATATGGAATACTCTGGGTGCATACAGTGTCCCATTAAATTATATGGAATACTCTGGGTGCATACAGTGTCCCATTAAATTATATGGAATACTCTGGGTGCATACAGTGTCCCTTTAAATTATATGGAATACTCTGGGTGCTTACAGTGTCCCTTTAAATTTTATGACATACTCTGGGTGCATACAGTGTCCCTTTAAATTATATGGAATACTCTGGGTGCATACAGTGTCCCATTAAATTATATGGAATACTCTGGGTGCTTACAGTGTCCCATTAAAGTATATGGAATACTCTGGGTGCATACAGTGTCCCATTAAATTATATGGAATACTCTGGGTGCATACAGTGTCCCATTAAATTATATGGAATACTCTGGGTGCATACAGTGTCCCTTTAAATTATATGGAATACTCTGGGTGCTTACAGTGTCCCTTTAAATTATATGGAATACTCTGGGTGCATACATTGTCCCATTAAATTATATGGAATACTCTGGGTGCATACAGTGTCCCATTAAATTATATGGAATACTCTGGGTGCATACAGTGTCCCATTAAATTATATGGAATACTCTGGGTGCATACATTGTCCCATTAAATTATATGGAATACTCTGGGTGCATACAGTGTCCCATTAATGTATATGGAATACTCTGGGTGCTTACAGTGTCCCATTAAATTATATGGAATACTCTGGGTGCATACAGTGTCCCATTAAATTATATGGAATACTCTGGGTGCATACAGTGTCCCATTAATGTATATGGAATACTCTGGGTGCTTACAGTGTCCCTTTAAATTATATGGAATACTCTGGGTGCTTACAGTGTCCCATTAAATTATATGGAATACTCTGGGTGCATACAGTGTCCCATTAAATTATATGGAATACTCTGGGTGCTTACAGTGTCCCATTAAATTATATGGAATACTCTGGGTGCATACAGTGTCCCATTAAATTATATGGAATACTCCGGGTGCATACAGTGTCCCATTAAATTATATGGAATACTCTGGGTGCTTACAGTGTCCCATTAAATTATATGGAATACTCTGGGTGCATACAGTGTCCTATTAAATTATATGGAATACTCCGGGTGCATACAGTGTCCCATTAAATTATATGGAATACTCTGGGTGCTTACAGTGTCCCATTAAATTATATGGAATACTCTGGGTGCATACAGTGTCCCATTAAATTATATGGAATACTCTGGGTGCATACATTGTCCCATTAAATTATATGGAATACTCTGGGTGCATACAGTGTCCCATTAAATTATATGGAATACTCTGGGTGCATACAGTGTCCCATTAAATTATATGGAATACTCTGGGTGCTTACAGTGTCCCATTAAAGTATATGGAATACTCTGGGTGCTTACAGTGTCCCATTAAATTATATGGAATTCTCTGGGTGCATACAGTGTCCCTTTAAATTATATGGAATACTCTGGGTGCATACATTGTCCCATTAAATTATATGGAATACTCTGGGTGCATACATTGTCCCATTAAATTATATGGAATACTCTGGGTGCATACAGTGTCCCATTAAATTATATGGAATACTCTGGGTGCATACAGTGTCCCATTAAATTATATGGAATACTCTGGGTGCATACAGTGTCCCTTTAAATTATATGGAATACTCTGGGTGCATACAGTGTCCCATTAAATTATATGGAATACTCTGGGTGCATACAGTGTCCCATTAAATTATATGGAATACTCTGGGTGCTTACAGTGTCCCATTAAATTATATGGAATACTCTGGGTGCTTACAGTGTCCCATTAAATTATATGGAATACTCTGGGTGCATACAGTGTCCCATTAAATTATATGGAATACTCTGGGTGCTTACAGTGTCCCATTAAATTATATGGAATACTCTGGGTGCTTACAGTGTCCCGTTAAATTATATGGAATACTCTGGGTGCATACAGTGTCCCATTAAATTATATGGAATACTCTGGGTGCTTACAGTGTCCCATTAAATTATATGGAATACTCTGGGTTCATACAGTGTCCCATTAAATTATATGGAATACTCTGGGTGCATACAGTGTCCCTTTAAATTATATGGAATACTCTGGGTGCATACAGTGTCCCATTAAATTATATGGAATACTCTGGGTGCATACAGTGTCCCATTAAATTATATGGAATACTCTGGGTGCTTACAGTGTCCCATTAAATTATATGGAATACTCTGGGTGCATACAGTGTCCCATTAAATTATATGGAATACTCTGGGTGCTTACAGTGTCCCTTTAAATTATATGGAATACTCTGGGTGCATACAGTGTCCCATTAAATTATATGGAATACTCTGGGTGCATACATTGTCCCATTAAATTATATGGAATACTCTGGGTGCTTACAGTGTCCCATTAAATTATATGGAATACTCTGGGTGCTTACAGTGTCCCATTAAATTATATGGAATACTCTGGGTGCATACAGTGTCCCATTAAATTATATGGAATACTCTGGGTGCATACAGTGTCCCATTAAATTATATGGAATACTCTGGGTGCATACAGTGTCCCATTAAATTATATGGAATACTCTGGGTGCTTACAGTGTCCCATTAAATTATATGGAATACTCTGGGTGCATACAGTGTCCCATTAAATTATATGGAATACTCTGGGTGCATACAGTGTCCCTTTAAATTATATGGAATACTCTGGGTGCATACAGTGTCCCATTAAATTATATGGAATACTCTGGGTGCATACAGTGTCCCATTAAATTATATGGAATACTCTGGGTGCTTACAGTGTCCCATTAAATTATATGGAATACTCTGGGTGCATACAGTGTCCCATTAAATTATATGGAATACTCTGGGTGCTTACAGTGTCCCTTTAAATTATATGGAATACTCTGGGTGCATACAGTGTCCCATTAAATTATATGGAATACTCTGGGTGCATACAGTGTCCCATTAAATTATATGGAATACTCTGGGTGCTTACAGTGTCCCTTTAAATTATATGACATACTCTGGGTGCATACAGTGTCCCTTTAAATTATATGGAATACTCTGGGTGCATACAGTGTCCCATTAAATTATATGGAATACTCTGGGTGCTTACAGTGTCCCATTAAAGTATATGGAATACTCTGGGTGCATACAGTGTCCCATTAAATTATATGGAATACTCTGGGTGCATACAGTGTCCCTTTAAATTATATGGAATACTCTGGGTGCATACAGTGTCCGATTAAATTATATAAAATACTCTGGGTGCTTACAGTGTCCCATTAAATTATATGGAATACTCTGGGTGCTTACAGTGTCCCATTAAATTATATGGAATACTCTGGGTGCATACATTGTCCCATTAAATTATATGGAATACTCTGGGTGCATACAGTGTCCCATTAATGTATATGGAATACTCTGGGTGCTTACAGTGTCCCATTAAATTATATGGAATACTCTGGGTGCATACAGTGTCCCATTAAATTATATGGAATACTCTGGGTGCATACAGTGTCCCATTAATGTATATGGAATACTCTGGGTGCTTACAGTGTCCCTTTAAATTATATGGAATACTCTGGGTGCATACAGTGTCCCTTTAAATTATATGGAATACTCTGGGTGCTTACAGTGTCCCATTAAATTATATGGAATACTCCGGGTGCATACAGTGTCCCATTAAATTATATGGAATACTCTGGGTGCTTACAGTGTCCCATTAAATTATATGGAATACTCTGGGTGCATACAGTGTCCCATTAAATTATATGGAATACTCCGGGTGCATACATTGTCCCATTAAATTATATGGAAATACTCTGGGTGCATACAGTGTCCCATTAAATTATATGGAATACTCTGGGTGCATACAGTGTCCCATTAAATTATATGGAATACTCTGGGTGCATACAGTGTCCCATTAAATTATATGGAATACTCTGGGTGCATACAGTGTCCCATTAAATTATATGGAATACTCTGGGTGCTTACAGTGTCCCATTAAAGTATATGGAATACTCTGGGTGCTTACAGTGTCCCTTTAAATTATATGGAATACTCTGGGTGCATACATTGTCCCATTAAATTATATGGAATACTCCGGGTGCATACAGTGTCCCATTAAATTATATGGAATACTCTGGGTGCATACAGTGTCCCATTAAATTATATGGAATACTCTGGGTGCATACAGTGTCCCTTTAAATTATATGGAATACTCTGGGTGCATACAGTGTCCCATTAAATTATATGGAATACTCTGGGTGCATACAGTGTCCCATTAAATTATATGGAATACTCTGGGTGCTTACAGTGTCCCATTAAATTATATGGAATACTCTGGGTGCATACAGTGTCCCATTAAATTATATGGAATACTCTGGGTGCATACAGTGTCCCATTAAATTATATGGAATACTCTGGGTGCATACATTGTCCCATTAAATTATATGGAATACTCTGGGTGCTTACAGTGTCCCTTTAAATTATATGGAATACTCTGGGTGCATACAGTGTCCCATTAAATTATATGGAATACTCTGGGTGCATACAGTGTCCCATTAAAGTATATGGAATACTCTGGGTGCATACATTGTCCCATTAAATTATATGGAAATACTCTGGGTGCATACAGTGTCCCATTAAATTATATGGAATACTCTGGGTGCATACAGTGTCCCATTAAATTATATGGAATACTCTGGGTGCATACAGTGTCCCATTAAATTATATGGAATACTCTGGGTGCATACAGTGTCCCATTAAATTATATGGAATACTCTGGGTGCTTACAGTGTCCCATTAAAGTATATGGAATACTCTGGGTGCTTACAGTGTCCCTTTAAATTATATGGAATACTCTGGGTGCATACATTGTCCCATTAAATTATATGGAATACTCTGGGTGCATACAGTGTCCCTTTAAATTATATGGAATACTCTGGGTGCTTACAGTGTCCCATTAAATTATATGGAATACTCCGGGTGCATACAGTGTCGCATTAAATTATATGGAATACTCTGGGTGCATACAGTGTCCCATTAAATTATATGGAATACTCTGGGTGCATACAGTGTCCCATTAAATTATATGGAATACTCTGGGTGCATACAGTGTCCCTTTAAATTATATGGAATACTCTGGGTGCTTACAGTGTCCCTTTAAATTTTATGACATACTCTGGGTGCATACAGTGTCCCTTTAAATTATATGGAATACTCTGGGTGCATACAGTGTCCCATTAAATTATATGGAATACTCTGGGTGCTTACAGTGTCCCATTAAAGTATATGGAATACTCTGGGTGCATACAGTGTGCCATTAAATTATATGGAATACTCTGGGTGCATACAGTGTCCCATTAAATTATATGGAATACTCTGGGTGCATACAGTGTCCCATTAAATTATATGGAATACTCTGGGTGCTTACAGTGTCCCTTTAAATTATATGGAATACTCTGGGTGCATACATTGTCCCATTAAATTATATGGAATACTCTGGGTGCATACAGTGTCCCATTAAATTATATGGAATACTCTGGGTGCATACAGTGTCCCATTAAATTATATGGAATACTCTGGGTGCATACATTGTCCCATTAAATTATATGGAATACTCTGGGTGCATACAGTGTCCCATTAATGTATATGGAATACTCTGGGTGCTTACAGTGTCCCATTAAATTATATGGAATACTCTGGGTGCATACAGTGTCCCATTAAATTATATGGAATACTCTGGGTGCATACAGTGTCCCATTAATGTATATGGAATACTCTGGGTGCTTACAGTGTCCCTTTAAATTATATGGAATACTCTGGGTGCTTACAGTGTCCCATTAAATTATATGGAATACTCTGGGTGCATACAGTGTCCCATTAAATTATATGGAATACTCTGGGTGCTTACAGTGTCCCATTAAATTATATGGAATACTCTGGGTGCATACAGTGTCCCATTAAATTATATGGAATACTCCGGGTGCATACAGTGTCCCATTAAATTATATGGAATACTCTGGGTGCTTACAGTGTCCCATTAAATTATATGGAATACTCTGGGTGCATACAGTGTCCCATTAAATTATATGGAATACTCCGGGTGCATACAGTGTCCCATTAAATTATATGGAATACTCTGGGTGCTTACAGTGTCCCATTAAATTATATGGAATACTCTGGGTGCATACAGTGTCCCATTAAATTATATGGAATACTCTGGGTGCATACATTGTCCCATTAAATTATATGGAATACTCTGGGTGCATACAGTGTCCCATTAAATTATATGGAATACTCTGGGTGCATACAGTGTCCCATTAAATTATATGGAATACTCTGGGTGCTTACAGTGTCCCATTAAAGTATATGGAATACTCTGGGTGCTTACAGTGTCCCATTAAATTATATGGAATTCTCTGGGTGCATACAGTGTCCCTTTAAATTATATGGAATACTCTGGGTGCATACATTGTCCCATTAAATTATATGGAATACTCTGGGTGCATACATTGTCCCATTAAATTATATGGAATACTCTGGGTGCATACAGTGTCCCATTAAATTATATGGAATACTCTGGGTGCATACAGTGTCCCATTAAATTATATGGAATACTCTGGGTGCATACAGTGTCCCTTTAAATTATATGGAATACTCTGGGTGCATACAGTGTCCCATTAAATTATATGGAATACTCTGGGTGCATACAGTGTCCCATTAAATTATATGGAATACTCTGGGTGCTTACAGTGTCCCATTAAATTATATGGAATACTCTGGGTGCTTACAGTGTCCCATTAAATTATATGGAATACTCTGGGTGCATACAGTGTCCCATTAAATTATATGGAATACTCTGGGTGCTTACAGTGTCCCATTAAATTATATGGAATACTCTGGGTGCTTACAGTGTCCCGTTAAATTATATGGAATACTCTGGGTGCATACAGTGTCCCATTAAATTATATGGAATACTCTGGGTGCTTACAGTGTCCCATTAAATTATATGGAATACTCTGGGTTCATACAGTGTCCCATTAAATTATATGGAATACTCTGGGTGCATACAGTGTCCCTTTAAATTATATGGAATACTCTGGGTGCATACAGTGTCCCATTAAATTATATGGAATACTCTGGGTGCATACAGTGTCCCATTAAATTATATGGAATACTCTGGGTGCTTACAGTGTCCCATTAAATTATATGGAATACTCTGGGTGCATACAGTGTCCCATTAAATTATATGGAATACTCTGGGTGCTTACAGTGTCCCTTTAAATTATATGGAATACTCTGGGTGCATACAGTGTCCCATTAAATTATATGGAATACTCTGGGTGCATACATTGTCCCATTAAATTATATGGAATACTCTGGGTGCTTACAGTGTCCCATTAAATTATATGGAATACTCTGGGTGCTTACAGTGTCCCATTAAATTATATGGAATACTCTGGGTGCATACAGTGTCCCATTAAATTATATGGAATACTCTGGGTGCATACAGTGTCCCATTAAATTATATGGAATACTCTGGGTGCATACAGTGTCCCATTAAATTATATGGAATACTCTGGGTGCTTACAGTGTCCCATTAAATTATATGGAATACTCTGGGTGCATACAGTGTCCCATTAAATTATATGGAATACTCTGGGTGCATACAGTGTCCCTTTAAATTATATGGAATACTCTGGGTGCATACAGTGTCCCATTAAATTATATGGAATACTCTGGGTGCATACAGTGTCCCATTAAATTATATGGAATACTCTGGGTGCTTACAGTGTCCCATTAAATTATATGGAATACTCTGGGTGCATACAGTGTCCCATTAAATTATATGGAATACTCTGGGTGCTTACAGTGTCCCTTTAAATTATATGGAATACTCTGGGTGCATACAGTGTCCCATTAAATTATATGGAATACTCTGGGTGCATACAGTGTCCCATTAAATTATATGGAATACTCTGGGTGCTTACAGTGTCCCTTTAAATTATATGACATACTCTGGGTGCATACAGTGTCCCTTTAAATTATATGGAATACTCTGGGTGCATACAGTGTCCCATTAAATTATATGGAATACTCTGGGTGCTTACAGTGTCCCATTAAAGTATATGGAATACTCTGGGTGCATACAGTGTCCCATTAAATTATATGGAATACTCTGGGTGCATACAGTGTCCCTTTAAATTATATGGAATACTCTGGGTGCATACAGTGTCCGATTAAATTATATAAAATACTCTGGGTGCTTACAGTGTCCCATTAAATTATATGGAATACTCTGGGTGCTTACAGTGTCCCATTAAATTATATGGAATACTCTGGGTGCATACATTGTCCCATTAAATTATATGGAATACTCTGGGTGCATACAGTGTCCCATTAATGTATATGGAATACTCTGGGTGCTTACAGTGTCCCATTAAATTATATGGAATACTCTGGGTGCATACAGTGTCCCATTAAATTATATGGAATACTCTGGGTGCATACAGTGTCCCATTAATGTATATGGAATACTCTGGGTGCTTACAGTGTCCCTTTAAATTATATGGAATACTCTGGGTGCATACAGTGTCCCTTTAAATTATATGGAATACTCTGGGTGCTTACAGTGTCCCATTAAATTATATGGAATACTCCGGGTGCATACAGTGTCCCATTAAATTATATGGAATACTCTGGGTGCTTACAGTGTCCCATTAAATTATATGGAATACTCTGGGTGCATACAGTGTCCCATTAAATTATATGGAATACTCCGGGTGCATACATTGTCCCATTAAATTATATGGAAATACTCTGGGTGCATACAGTGTCCCATTAAATTATATGGAATACTCTGGGTGCATACAGTGTCCCATTAAATTATATGGAATACTCTGGGTGCATACAGTGTCCCATTAAATTATATGGAATTCTCTGGGTGCATACAGTGTCCCATTAAATTATATGGAATACTCTGGGTGCTTACAGTGTCCCATTAAAGTATATGGAATACTCTGGGTGCTTACAGTGTCCCTTTAAATTATATGGAATACTCTGGGTGCATACATTGTCCCATTAAATTATATGGAATACTCCGGGTGCATACAGTGTCCCATTAAATTATATGGAATACTCTGGGTGCATACAGTGTCCCATTAAATTATATGGAATACTCTGGGTGCATACAGTGTCCCTTTAAATTATATGGAATACTCTGGGTGCATACAGTGTCCCATTAAATTATATGGAATACTCTGGGTGCATACAGTGTCCCATTAAATTATATGGAATACTCTGGGTGCTTACAGTGTCCCATTAAATTATATGGAATACTCTGGGTGCATACAGTGTCCCATTAAATTATATGGAATACTCTGGGTGCATACAGTGTCCCATTAAATTATATGGAATACTCTGGGTGCATACATTGTCCCATTAAATTATATGGAATACTCTGGGTGCTTACAGTGTCCCTTTAAATTATATGGAATACTCTGGGTGCATACAGTGTCCCATTAAATTATATGGAATACTCTGGGTGCATACAGTGTCCCATTAAATTATATGGAATACTCTGGGTGCATACATTGTCCCATTAAATTATATGGAAATACTCTGGGTGCATACAGTGTCCCATTAAATTATATGGAATACTCTGGGTGCATACAGTGTCCCATTAAATTATATGGAATACTCTGGGTGCTTACAGTGTCCCATTAAAGTATATGGAATACTCTGGGTGCTTACAGTGTCCCTTTAAATTATATGGAATACTCTGGGTGCATACATTGTCCCATTAAATTATATGGAATACTCTGGGTGCATACAGTGTCCCATTAAATTATATGGAATACTCTGGGTGCATACAGTGTCCCATTAAATTATATGGAATACTCTGGGTGCATACAGTGTCCCATTAAATTATATGGAATACTCTGGGTGCATACAGTGTCCCTTTAAATTATATGGAATACTCTGGGTGCATACAGTGTCCCATTAAATTATATGGAATACTCTGGGTGCATACAGTGTCCCATTAAATTATATGGAATACTCTGGGTGCTTACAGTGTCCCATTAAATTATATGGAATACTCTGGGTGCATACAGTGTCCCATTAAATTATATGGAATACTCTGGGTGCATACAGTGTCCCATTAAATTATATGGAATACTCTGGGTGCTTACAGTGTCCCATTAAATTATATGGAATACTCTGGGTGCTTACAGTGTCCCGTTAAATTATATGGAATACTCTGGGTGCTTACAGTGTCCCATTAAATTATATGGAATACTCTGGGTGCTTACTGTGTCGCATTAAATTATATGGAATACTCTGGGTGCATACAGTGTCCCATTAAATTATATGGAATACTCTGGGTGCTTACGGTGTCCCATTAAATTATATGGAATACTCTGGGTGCTTACAGTGTCCCATTAAATTATATGGAATACTCTGGGTGCATACAGTGTCCCATTAATGTATATGGAATACTCTGGGTGCTTACAGTGTCCCATTAAATTATATGGAATACTCTGGGTGCTTACAGTGTCCCTTTAAATTATATGGAATACTCTGGGTGCTTACAGTGTCCCATTAAATTATATGGAATACTCTGGGTGCTTACAGTGTCCCATTAAATTATATGGAATACTCTGGGTGCATACATTGTCCCATTAAATTATATGGAATACTCTGGGTGCATACAGTGTCCCTTTAAATTATATGGAATACTCTGGGTGCTTACAGTGTCCCATTAAATTATATGGAATACTCTGGGTGCATACAGTGTCCCATTAAATTATATGGAATACTCTGGGTGCATACAGTGTCCCATTAAATTATATGGAATACTCTGGGTGCATACATTGTCCCATTAAATTATATGGAATACTCTGGGTGCATACAGTGTCCCTTTAAATTATATGGAATACTCTGGGTGCATACAGTGTCCCATTAAATTATATGGAATACTCTGGGTGCACACAGTGTCCCATTAAATTATATGGAATACTCTGGGTGCTTACAGTGTCCCATTAAATTATATGGAATACTCTGGGTGCTTACAGTGTCCCATTAAATTATATGGAATACTCTGGGTGCATACAGTGTCCCATTAAATTATATGGAATACTCTGGGTGCACACAGTGTCCCATTAAATTATATGGAATACTCTGGGTGCATACATTGTCCCATTAAATTATATGGAATACTCTGGGTGCTTACAGTGTCCCATTAAAGTATATGGAATACTCTGGGTGCATACAGTGTCCCATTAAATTATATGGAATACTCTGGGTGCATACAGTGTCCCATTAAATTATATGGAATACTCCGGGTGCATACAGTGTCCCTTTAAATTATATGGAATACTCTGGGTGCATACATTGTCCCATTAAATTATATGGAATACTCTGGGTGCTTACAGTGTCCCATTAAATTATATGGAATACTCTGGGTGCTTACAGTGTCCCATTAAATTATATGGAATACTCTGGGTGCATACAGTGTCCCATTAAATTATATGGAATACTCTGGGTGCATACAGTGTCCCATTAAATTATATGGAATACTCTGGGTGCATACAGTGTCCCATTAAATTATATGGAATACTCTGGGTGCTTACAGTGTCCCATTAAATTATATGGAATACTCTGGGTGCATACAGTGTCCCATTAAATTATATGGAATACTCTGGGTGCATACAGTGTCCCTTTAAATTATATGGAATACTCTGGGTGCATACAGTGTCCCATTAAATTATATGGAATACTCTGGGTGCATACAGTGTCCCATTAAATTATATGGAATACTCTGGGTGCTTACAGTGTCCCATTAAATTATATGGAATACTCTGGGTGCATACAGTGTCCCATTAAATTATATGGAATACTCTGGGTGCTTACAGTGTCCCTTTAAATTATATGGAATACTCTGGGTGCATACAGTGTCCCATTAAATTATATGGAATACTCTGGGTGCATACAGTGTCCCATTAAATTATATGGAATACTCTGGGTTCTTACAGTGTCCCTTTAAATTATATGACATACTCTGGGTGCATACAGTGTCCCTTTAAATTATATGGAATACTCTGGGTGCATACAGTGTCCCATTAAATTATATGGAATACTCTGGGTGCTTACAGTGTCCCATTAAAGTATATGGAATACTCTGGGTGCATACAGTGTCCCATTAAATTATATGGAATACTCTGGGTGCATACAGTGTCCCATTAAATTATATGGAATACTCTGGGTGCATACAGTGTCCGATTAAATTATATAAAATACTCTGGGTGCTTACAGTGTCCCATTAAATTATATGGAATACTCTGGGTGCTTACAGTGTCCCATTAAATTATATGGAATACTCTGGGTGCATACATTGTCCCATTAAATTATATGGAATACTCTGGGTGCATACAGTGTCCCATTAATGTATATGGAATACTCTGGGTGCTTACAGTGTCTCATTAAATTATATGGAATACTCTGGGTGCATACAGTGTCCCATTAAATTATATGGAATACTCTGGGTGCATACAGTGTCCCATTAATGTATATGGAATACTCTGGGTGCTTACAGTGTCCCTTTAAATTATATGGAATACTCTGGGTGCATACAGTGTCCCTTTAAATTATATGGAATACTCTGGGTGCTTACAGTGACCCATTAAATTATATGGAATACTCCGGGTGCATACAGTGTCCCATTAAATTATATGGAATACTCTGGGTGCTTACAGTGTCCCATTAAATTATATGGAATACTCTGGGTGCATACAGTGTCCCATTAAATTATATGGAATACTCCGGGTGCATACATTGTCCCATTAAATTATATGGAAATACTCTGGGTGCATACAGTGTCCCATTAAATTATATGGAATACTCTGGGTGCATACAGTGTCCCATTAAATTATATGGAATACTCTGGGTGCATACAGTGTCCCATTAAATTATATGGAATACTCTGGGTGCATACAGTGTCCCATTAAATTATATGGAATACTCTGGGTGCTTACAGTGTCCCATTAAAGTATATGGAATACTCTGGGTGCTTACAGTGTCCCTTTAAATTATATGGAATACTCTGGGTGCATACATTGTCCCATTAAATTATATGGAATACTCTGGGTGCATACAGTGTCCCATTAAATTATATGGAATACTCTGGGTGCATACAGTGTCCCATTAAATTATATGGAATACTCTGGGTGCATACAGTGTCCCATTAAATTATATGGAATACTCTGGGTGCATACAGTGTCCCATTAAATTATATGGAATACTCTGGGTGCTTACAGTGTCCCATTAAATTATATGGAATACTCTGGGTGCATACAGTGTCCCATTAAATTATATGGAATACTCTGGGTGCATACAGTGTCCCATTAAATTATATGGAATACTCTGGGTGCATACATTGTCCCATTAAATTATATGGAATACTCTGGGTGCTTACAGTGTCCCTTTAAATTATATGGAATACTCTGGGTGCATACAGTGTCCCATTAAATTATATGGAATACTCTGGGTGCATACAGTGTCCCATTAAATTATATGGAATACTCTGGGTGCATACATTGTCCCATTAAATTATATGGAAATACTCTGGGTGCATACAGTGTCCCATTAAATTATATGGAATACTCTGGGTGCATACAGTGTCCCATTAAATTATATGGAATACTCTGGGTGCATACAGTGTCCCATTAAATTATATGGAATACTCTGGGTGCATACAGTGTCCCATTAAATTATATGGAATACTCTGGGTGCTTACAGTGTCCCATTAAAGTATATGGAATACTCTGGGTGCTTACAGTGTCCCTTTAAATTATATGGAATACTCTGGGTGCATACATTGTCCCATTAAATTATATGGAATACTCTGGGTGCATACAGTGTCCCATTAAATTATATGGAATACTCTGGGTGCATACAGTGTCCCATTAAATTATATGGAATACTCTGGGTGCATACAGTGTCCCATTAAATTATATGGAATACTCTGGGTGCATACAGTGTCCCTTTAAATTATATGGAATACTCTGGGTGCATACAGTGTCCCATTAAATTATATGGAATACTCTGGGTGCATACAGTGTCCCATTAAATTATATGGAATACTCTGGGTGCTTACAGTGTCCCATTAAATTATATGGAATACTCTGGGTGCATACAGTGTCCCATTAAATTATATGGAATACTCTGGGTGCATACAGTGTCCCATTAAATTATATGGAATACTCTGGGTGCTTACAGTGTCCCATTAAATTATATGGAATACTCTGGGTGCTTACAGTGTCCCGTTAAATTATATGGAATACTCTGGGTGCTTACAGTGTCCCATTAAATTATATGGAATACTCTGGGTGCTTACTGTGTCGCATTAAATTATATGGAATACTCTGGGTGCATACAGTGTCCCATTAAATTATATGGAATACTCTGGGTGCTTACAGTGTCCCATTAAATTATATGGAATACTCTGGGTGCTTACAGTGTCCCATTAAATTATATGGAATACTCTGGGTGCATACAGTGTCCCATTAATGTATATGGAATACTCTGGGTGCTTACAGTGTCCCATTAAATTATATGGAATACTCTGGGTGCTTACAGTGTCCCTTTAAATTATATGGAATACTCTGGGTGCTTACAGTGTCCCATTAAATTATATGGAATACTCTGGGTGCTTACAGTGTCCCATTAAATTATATGGAATACTCTGGGTGCATACATTGTCCCATTAAATTATATGGAATACTCTGGGTGCATACAGTGTCCCTTTAAATTATATGGAATACTCTGGGTGCTTACAGTGTCCCATTAAATTATATGGAATACTCTGGGTGCATACAGTGTCCCATTAAATTATATGGAATACTCTGGGTGCATACAGTGTCCCATTAAATTATATGGAATACTCTGGGTGCATACATTGTCCCATTAAATTATATGGAATACTCTGGGTGCATACAGTGTCCCTTTAAATTATATGGAATACTCTGGGTGCATACAGTGTCCCATTAAATTATATGGAATACTCTGGGTGCACACAGTGTCCCATTAAATTATATGGAATACTCTGGGTGCTTACAGTGTCCCATTAAATTATATGGAATACTCTGGGTGCTTACAGTGTCCCATTAAATTATATGGAATACTCTGGGTGCATACAGTGTCCCATTAAATTATATGGAATACTCTGGGTGCACACAGTGTCCCATTAAATTATATGGAATACTCTGGGTGCATACATTGTCCCATTAAATTATATGGAATACTCTGGGTGCTTACAGTGTCCCATTAAAGTATATGGAATACTCTGGGTGCATACAGTGTCCCATTAAATTATATGGAATACTCTGGGTGCATACAGTGTCCCATTAAATTATATGGAATACTCCGGGTGCATACAGTGTCCCTTTAAATTATATGGAATACTCTGGGTGCATACATTGTCCCATTAAATTATATGGAATACTCTGGGTGCTTACAGTGTCCCATTAAATTATATGGAATACTCCGGGTGCATACAGTGTCCCATTAAATTATATGGAATACTCTGGGTGCATACAGTGTCCCATTAAATTATATGGAATACTCTGGGTGCATACAGTGTCCCATTAAATTATATGGAATACTCTGGGTGCATACAGTGTCCCATTAAATTATATGGAATACTCTGGGTGCATACAGTGTCCCATTAAATTATATGGAATACTCTGGGTGCTTACATTGTCCCTTTAAATTATATGGAATACTCTGGGTGCATACAGTGTCCCATTAAATTATATGGAATACTCTGGGTGCATAGAGTTTCCCTTTAAATGAGATGACATACTCTGGGTGCATACAGTGTCCCTTTAAATTATATGGAATACTCTGGGTGCATAGAGTTTCCCTTTAAATGAGATGACATACTCTGGGTGCATACAGTGTCCCTTTAAATTATATGGAATACTCTGGGTGCATAGAGTTTCCCTTTAAATGAGATGACATACTCTGGGTGCATATGGTGTCCCTTTAAATTATATGGAATACTCTCGGTGCATACAGTGTCCCTTTAAATGAGATGACATACTCTGGGTTCATACAGTGTCCCTTTAAATGAGATGACATACTCTGGGTTCATACAGTGTCCCTTTAAGTGATATGACGTACTCTGGGTGCATACAGTGTCCCTTTAAATGAGATGACATACTCTGGGTGCATACATTGTCCCTTTAAATGATATGACATACTCTGGGTGCATACATCGTCCCTTTAAATGATATGGAATACTCTGGGTGCATACAGTGTCCCTTTAAATGAGATGATATAATCTGGGTGCTTACAGTGTCCCATTAAATTATATGGAATACTCTGGGTGCATACAGTGTCCCATTAAATTATATGGAATAATCTTGGTGCATACAGTGTCCCTTTAAATGATATGACATACTCTGGGTGCATATAGTGACCCTTCAAATGATATGACATACTCTGGGTGCATATAGTGTCCCTTTTATTTCTGTTGTGCAGACTGTAACGAACCCCACGTAATTCGTATAGTACATTCGTTCGCACTCTCCTGAACTCCTGCAAAGTTGTGTGAATTATCGCTCTTTCGTATCGTACGTTCGTTCGTACTCCAGATCATGTGATATATAGCTCTTTGTCATTCGTATACCCAAACATCAGTTGAGACTTAATGAAGGGTACAACAGGAATGTTTTATTATGGCCAAATGTCCCACTTTTATACACAAACCCCAGCATGGGGTCTCCAGCAAAAGTATAGGTAAAATACGCCCAGACGTCTCTGTGCCTGGGGGATAAGTGAATCTACTTTACTTAAACTAATGATCTCTCAAGCACTAGAGGTACAGTGAATAAAACATAAAAGACCCCAAAAAATAGATTTTTTAATAGGATGGATTTACGGCGCTCTGTGGCAAGAGCGTTGTTAGCATTGCCAATTAGCATATTATCCTTTGGATCCAGCTCCTAATTGTGAGCCGATCTAGGACCTCATCTTGGGCAAGGGATTGTACCACAGCTTCATCAAATTTTGGTTGCTGGGCCCAGAATATCCAGTACCTTGTCTTGGCAGTTGTATAGTGATAAATCTAAACCTTGTTTAGGTTTCCATCCAGTTTTGCTTAGAAACTGAATAATTTTGGGGTCGACTTGGGGGGTCTTTCAGACCTCATCAGGTACAGTGGGGCGTGGGCATTCTGCCCTTAATTTATTTCGGGCTGCCTTTGTAACGGATCACCTAGTACCCCGACTGGGTACCTCCGTTGAAGGATGCTCCTAGCGCTTACAGAGGGCTCCAAGCGCTCCGCAGACACCACAACCACCGCAGACCCCACGAACCGCCGCAGCTTGGTTGGGGTCTCGCCGTCTCCTACCCACATCTGGACCTACGACAAGGCTCCAGGTTCCAGTGGGTGATCCTCTCCTCCAAGAGAGTGAAGCAGGAACAAGCCCTTACAAGAGCTTAGAAGTGATTATCCAAGGGAGCATGCAGAGCATAGCAATCCCTTGTAGTGATATAGCAATTCCCCCAATAAGAGACAGGACTCTAGATTGAGGGTGAAGAAAAACTCTGGTTTAATTACACACACTCTGCTTTTATGCAATTCTCCCCTGCAAGGGAGACGCCCACATACAATTATACATTACCCAATCACACAATGGTTACATCCCACAGATTCCCTCCACTTAGCCTGAGAGGCATCCAATATTAATAACAGTTACATAATATTAATCAGCACATTCCAAATACAAACATACCCAAAAATCATTTGAATCCGTCCAGCCGTTCGGGAGATAGGTATAAGTCCTTTATGACAGTTCCATGGATTTGAGCTGTGCGGTCGGTCTATTTTGCACCGAGAAAATGACTAAGTCCCATTCGAACGAACGTTCGAATCTTCGAATGGGACTTAGTCTCCAGCCGCGGTGTCGAAGACAGTACGGGTCAGCGGTGTTCGTGCAGTTGGGTAGCCGCAAATAGTTCCATAGATTTGGTTGCATACACCGCTGACCGCGTTCGAATAAGTTAAAATGGCCGCCGCCACGTGTTCGTTTGTCGAATGGTGGCCACTTCAACGACTTCGACGACTTCGGCACTTCGACTGCATTCGAAGTGCCAGTTTAAAAGTTGTAACCCTGCTCCAAAGCATTTAAAGGGCCAGGAACAGCATTCAAAAATCCATTATGCCCAAATGTAATTCCTAAAGGGCAATACATTACAGGGCCAATATCGCAGGGAAGGAGGCTAGCGATCAGTCCTCTCCAATGCCCAGTGGCAAATGGCAGTTTGTCACAGCCTTGTCTAGAGGTTTGTGGACCCTAGATGCGACATATTGTGCCACATGTTCGGCCGGTGACCATTCCGCTGAGCGGGGGTGACGTAAGTCATTAGGTTCAAATAAGGGTTCGCCCTGTGGGTCGAGTATTTTGCCCTCTTTAGTCAGATCAGTGCTAGACGTGCCTGTGGTATGTAAGTCAGTAGAGGGTTTTGAATCCTCACCAAATCTGTAGTCCGAATCTAAGTCAGATAAATCATTCGACTGATCTGAGTCTAATGAAAATGCACTCTCCTCTTCTGAACTTCGGACTCAGTGTAATCTGGTTGGGCTTTAGCCCATTTCCAATGCCTAGCCGCTTTTGCCCGGCTAGAGGCTCTCTTGCACGCCATCTGTGACAGGTTTAGAACTGTCCATCATTTTTTGGGAGGAGTGCTTTACTTTAGCCGAGGCCGGGGTGTGTAGGATGCGGCCGGGGTGTGTAGGATGAGAGACCGTGGGTATCGCGACTTGTATAGCTGCCGGAGGGACCGCTGATTGGGCTTGTAACAACGGCTGTGCAAAAGATTTTGAAATAGATGAGGACATAATGTCCATAGCAGATGCAAGGGCTTTTGACACAGTAGTGTCCATAATTGCCTGAATTTCTTCAGATGCTGGGAAGTCAGTCTCGTCCCCAGAAATCATATGAGGAAAAAACAGTTTATTCGACAATTCGAATGGTTGTCGTTTGTCTGTTTGAACTGACTTTAACATGGGAAAGACCGGCCGCACAGCCTGATTCTCTGGAACTGTTTTGGGCAGGAAAGCATGCTTGTGGTCTGTCATAAAGGACTTCCAGCTAACTTTTCAACCACTGGAGGGAATTGTCTGATTTTTGGGCATGTTTGTATTTGAAGTATGCTGATTAATAATATGGAGATTGTATGTATATTTTGTGAGTTATGAATATTGTATGAAACTGTGTATTTTCCTGCCAGGCAGAGGGGAGGATTTTGCTGGAATGAATGGGAGTGTTTAACTGTATTGTACGTGTTTGATTGGCTGTGCCACAAAATCATGTGGGTGGTAACATTGTGTAAAAAGTTGCATATAAGTGCCAATAAACCCTCAGACTGGTAAGTTCCTGTTTTGACCATCAACATAGAGCCTCGTCTCATGATTGGGGGAATCGGCTGCATTTACACTGGGGGATTGCTAAACTCTACATACTCCCCTAGCTATAATCACTAAGCTCTTTTAAGAGCTTGTTCCAGCTTTGCTCTCTGCAGGAAGAGAGGTTTCGGTCTGCAGTGCTTATGGTGTCTGGAGAAGTGTTTGGAGTCCTCGGGAAGCACTAGGAGTGTGGCAGCAGCAGCCATCTTTAAAACTGTATTTTCGTTAATATGTATGTACCGCTTTAAGAACCAAGGGTATGCGTGTGTAATGTATTGCAGGTCTATGGCGTCTTGCTATTACTGCATTGCAGAACATTTAAAAGTTGACAGTTGGCAGTTAACTCCTGGAGCCGGAAATAAAAATTGTCAGTTGACCTCCAAGCTATGTGTCGTCTAGTTCTTGGAGGGAAGGGATTGTAACTACGCTACCTGTCTTGTACCTGTCTTGGATTACCTTTCCTGTCTACCAGCGGAGATACCTTGGATAATACCTCTACTCCGCTACAATTGGTGGCAAGCGACGGGATCTTAACTGCACAGCAAGAAGCGTTCGGCAGGAATTTAAACGAACTGAAAGGAAGAAGCAATAATCCGTGAGTTAAACCATTCGGATGAAACCGGAGTTCGGGAATACAGAGAAACACACGAACAGCCGGTGAATGGAAACAGATTATACCCTTTTGAAACGGAACACATTAAAGGAATTACTGGAAGCGAGAGGGAGAATAGCAAGCAACAAAGCAAAGGCTGTTCTAATCGCAGAGCTCATGGAAGGAGACAGAGCCGCAGCTGCTGCAGCACCTCCAAGGGAGGAGGAGCAAACCGAATTTGCTAAGGAATATAGGAGCAGGATGGCTTTATTCCCACCAGCCCTAGCTGAACAGATGGCTGACAGTGTTTATACAGATGTGCAGGACTACATCATGCTTCGAAGGTCGCAGATGAACCAGCAAGCGGGGGAAGGAGCCACAACGCCTGTCCCTACCCTGCCAGGGAAAGCAAAGATTCCGTTACCAAGCGTTTAAAGCCTTTACAGATACAGAGGGCGACATTGATGGCTATTTGCCGGACTTTGAACGGTTATGCAAGCTGCATGCGATCAGCCCTCAAGATCAAGTACCCTTGTTAGCTGGTAACCTATCAGGCCGCGCAGCAGAAGCGTACCGAGCCGTGCCTGAAGAGGACAGCAGGGACTATCAGAAGGTAAAACTAGCCCTCCTAGCACGATATGCCATTACACCTGAGGCATACCGACTGAAGTTCCGGGAACTGAAAAAACAGGAGAAGGACTCACACGCTGAGTTCGCACACCGTCTACAGCGGGTTGAGGCAGCAAAAGCCACCACTCAGCAGGATATCATGCAGTTATTGCTACTGGAACAGTTCTACACAAGCTTATTACCAGAACTACAGAACTGGGTAAGGGATCGTAAACCCTGTACCTTACAAGAAGCCGCTAAACTAGCTGATGAGCACCAGGACACCAGGCGGGAACAGCGCTCATCACATAAAGTATCTTCTCAGCCAATCCTTCCCCGACCTACCCTGGTCGATCCTCCCCGGCCAGGAGGGACCTACCATCAGCAGCATCCCAGATACAACAACCGGGCACATATCCGATGCCATACCTGCAACCAGCTGGGACATGTACAAAGAGAGTGTCCCCGAAACAGGGCACGACCATCATGGCCCAACCAAGGACAACCACCTGTCCCTAGAGCAGCAGTACACTGCTATCAGACAGGAGCATTTGTCCAGCCTTCCACCCCCACACAGATGGAAGAACCGCTAGGCACACTCCACGAAGTGAACCCGGTGCAAGCGGCCTCAGACAACCGCCAAGGCAATCGACAAGTGGTCCATATAGAAGGAAAGTGGATGGAAGGGCTGAGAGATTCCAGGGCCACCATCACTTTGGTCCGGAACCACCTAGTTGCAAAGGAGCATCTCACGGGAGATTGTATAGCAGTACGAGTGGCAGGGGGAGCCATTTACAAAGTCCCCACTGCCAAACTACATTTGAATTGGGGAGCAGGGGCAGGGCAAGTGGAAGTGGGGATGGTGCAGGACTTGCCTGCGGATGTTATTTTGGGAAATGACTTGGGGGAGCTAACCTCCGCTTTTGTTACAAGACCAACCCCGCAGGAGGCTTACCCAGTCGTCACCCGTCAACAGGCTCGCCCCACGGCACCACCCACCGACTCTGAGGCTCAGGTAAGCCCGGCCCCTCCTAATCACACTGTCCTACCCTGGGATGCTCCGTTAGAATTTGGTAGCGAGGTCGCTCTAGACCCTTCCCTGCAGGTTTACAAAGACCGAATAGATAAGAACCAGGCAGGCCTAGAAGGGGAGAGATATGCTTGGGATAAAGGGTTATTAAACCGGTACGCTGAGAAAATAGTAGCGGGATCTATTCCCATTCCCATAAAACAGCTAATTGTACCTCGGAAGTATAGGCAGGAGCTAATGCGAATAGCCCACGACATACCACTGTCAGGTCACCTAGGAATCACCCAAACATCGTCTGACTCAAAATTTCTTCTGGCCGGGGATATCCCAGGATATTAGGTACTATTGCAATACCTGTGATACCTGTCAGAGAGTCGGGAAAAGGGGGGACCGATACAAGGCCAAACTCCACTCCCTACCCATAATAGAAGAACCTTTCAGTAGAGTAGCGGTAGACATAATAGGACCGCTGAAAAAACCTAGTCCCTCCGGCAAGAAGTATATGTAACGGACCGTTTCAGCAGACAAGGGGTTAAAATCCGTTTAGGCGATAATCCATTTTCCAAACAGGCACAGCTACTGTAAAAGCACCAAAACTCACGAATTTGGATATAAATAATGCACCAAACTCCCGAACTGCATACAAGGGAATAAGGTAGCACTTCAAACTGGAACCTCACGAATAGCTGCTAGCAGACGAACAGGAAAAGCATACATCAGCTTACACTCCTAGCAATCAGCCTCCAACAGCATACAGTGAATCCCCCCAAGAACGAGACAAGGCTCCGTGTTGAGGGTCAAGCAGTGGTCTGTTTATTGAGGGCTACCTGCCCCGGTATTTATGCAGGTCTCCCACCTGGTGGACACTCCCCTAGGGGACCAAATGGAAGACTGTAACACAGACAGACATGTATCACATTACAGACTCACAGAAGCAAAACATCCCCACAATGCATCCTGGCTTCCTCCCTTCTGCCCTGGAGATAATTGGAGAAGTAATCCAATTATCTCCCAGGACAAAGGCAAAACTCCATTACACACGTTGGGACCCAAATACAGTATTATGCTTTAAAATATATAAGGTTACTTTTTATGCATTAAACATAGACATGTTACATATCCCCAGATAGCTCAGGTCTGAGTGCACATTATTAGGTGAATGGCACTCAGACCCCACGAATACAGTTTAATCGCCATGGAGCCAAAGTCTTTAATCACACGAATAGGCTCCATGGCATAGCTATCTGGGTTAATTCACATAAAAATACTGAATGAATGGCTGTTCGGCTACATCCCCACGAACAGGAACCAGGAGACGGACGGCTCAGCGGTGTTCATGCAAATAAGTGTCCGTTTATAGTTCCATAGTTTAGGTGCTGAACACCGCTGGCCGTACGGGACTTGTAAAATGGCCGCTGCCACGTGTTCGGTTGACGAACAAAGACCACCCTGCCTTCGTCAATTAAGCTGCGGTTAACCGCAACTTCAGGGTGGTCAATTGGCGGCACACTCCAGCTCCCAGGGGGTCGTGCAATCGGTAGTTTGTTCGGTAGATAAAATCTACCGAACACCCCGGCAGAAAAGGCACGAATAAGCCTTTCCGCAGGGAAAATAAGTCTTTTAAAGTCTGGCCCATAGTCCAAAGGCAGCAGGCGGGCAACCAGGCTCCTCCAATGCAATGTGGCGAGATTGGTCTCGTCACAGTATATCTTGACCATAGTGGACTACGCCACCATCTGAAGCGGTAGCCCTAACCAATGTTGTTACGGTTACCCTCAGTCTAGCTGAGAGCTGGACCGCTTAGTAGTCTGGATTCCTATTGCTGAAGAGTGGAGAAGCTGCTTTCCTTAGTATTCCATACGAGTCCGGAAAATGTAGAATAATCCCACTAGCTATAGTACAGCTAGGATACCCTTCTGCCCACAAAACGAGTCAAGGCTGCGATTTGAAGGTCAAACAAGAACTGAGGACTGGGATGCCCAGCCTGCTTTTTATTGTGGTTACATGCAAACAGAACACAGCCAGGGGGAGGCATAAAATCACCAATCACACATATGGTGCAACCCACACATCCCCTCCCCTCAGATAAACAGTTAACCCAATTATGCTGTACATATTTTTAGCCAAGTTCTGGATGTACCCCAAAAACAGGGGGTACACCTTTAAATCCTGCACCGCTGGATAGCCCTTGTTCAGGGGAGCAACATATCCGAAAACCAGCTCGTTCGGATGAATGGTTCAGGAGCTATGGGTTTCCAAAGTTTTGACCGACCGCACCGACTTTCTGGCCGAAAAGAGTTCCACAAGTTTTGGCCTTGCGGTCGGTCTTCGTTCGTACGTTAAAACTCCACAAAACCCTTGCCATCCATAGTTATCCTGGGGTTCGCTATACTCCCCATGTAAAGGGTAATCGTTCTACCGAACGGTGGGCCGTTCGGTAGGTCCAGCACGATGTTACTTTATCCTGGAGGTCACAGCGGTGTTCGCCTGTTTGCGTCTCCGTTTTTAGTTCCAGACGATTGCTGGCAAACACCGCTGTTCGTACGTAAGATGGCCGCGAACACGTGCAAAGTCCCGAAATGGCGGCCACCTATACTTTACACAAAGGATTCGTGCTGAACCATGCAAACGGCTGCAAATAGGGCTGAAAGGTAAAAATAGCACTTAAAGGCACACAATGTAAAATAATGATTTTGTAACAAATGTACATGCCGAGACCGTAGTGGATGCCCTTATGCGAATATTCTCCCGCATGGGTTTACCCCGGGAGATTATTTCGGATAGAGGCACCCATTTCACGGCAGATGTCACTCACCAGCTTTGGAAGGTATGTAGGGTGAAATCTATCCTTAACTCCCCGTACCACCCTCAGTCTAATGGTCTCTGTGAACGGTTCAACGGAACGCTGAAACAAATGATCCGAACGTTCGTAGAAACCCAAAAAGACTGGGAGCGGTTTTTACCCCACTTGCTGTTCGCCTACAGGGAAGTTCCCCAAGAATCCACGGGGTTCTCACCTTTTGAATTATTGTTCGGAAGGAGAGTGAGGGGTCCCCTAGATCTAATCAGAGAGCACTGGGAGGGGGGAATGACCACTAATGGTACCCCTATTGTACCCTATGTGCTGGAATTCCAGGACCGCTTGGAGGCGTTAACCCAGGCTGTACGTACCAACCTCCAAGCGGCCCAGCAACGACAGCGCCGATGGTATGATTGAGGAGCCAGGGAGCGCAGCTTTAAGGTCGGTCAGAAGGTATTAATACTACGACCCGTCCCTACTGACAAGCTGCAGGCCTCCTGGCAGGGCCCATTCAAGGTGGTAGAGCCAATCTGCGATACCACCTATGTAATTGGCCCATGCGCCGGGGCAGGGGGCAGACGCATGCTCCATGTGAACATGCTGAAGCCCTACCACGAGCGCACAGAGGAGGTATCCGCCATCTGTGCCTCGGCCGCAGAGGACGCAGATAACCTACCCCTACCTGACCTTCTCACCAGGGGAACCCAACAGGAGGATCTAGCCACCGTACAGTTAGGAGAGCGTTTAAATCCCCAGGAGAAAACTCAGGCCCAAAGTTTAATTAGGGAAAAAGGAGCTACCTTTTCCAACCTACCTGGATATACCCCGTTAGCCACCCACCGGGTGGAATCCCCAGACCAAACACCCCTCCGTCAACCGCCCTACCGCATTCCAGAAGCAGTTAAGGGAAATATGTATAAAGAGATTAAGGAAATGTTGCAGTTAGGAGTAATTGAGCCTTCAGATAGCCCATGGGCATCCCCAGTGGTACTAGTGCCGAAGCGGGATGGAACGACCCGCTTCTACGTAGATTATAGAAGGCTCAATGATAAACAGTATCAGACGCCTATCCCATGCCCCGGATAGACGAGTTATTAGACAAAATGGGCAGAGATAAATATCTAACCACCATCGACCTTTGCAAGGGGTATTGGCAAATCCCGTTAGCCGAGGACGCCATCCCCAAGTCGGCATTCGTCACCCCATTTTGCCTGTACCAGTTTAGGGTCATGCCATTTGGGATGAAAAATGCCCCGGCCACCTTCCAGAGGATGGTGGACCGACTATTAGATGGGTTTCAGGAATACGCGTGCTCCTATTTGGACGACATAGCGATTTTTAGCTATTCCTGGACTGACCACCTGAGCCATGTAGGGGCCGTCTTAGACCGTATCATGGAGGCAGGGTTAACCCTTAAACCCGGTAAATGCCATATAGGGATGGCAGAAGTCCAATACCTAGGACACCGAGTAGGCAGTGGCCAACAGAAGCCAGAACCGGCCAAAATAGAGGCTGTAGCCCAATGGCCAACCCCCCGCACAAAAACCCAGGTACTAGCATTTTTAGGTACCGCAGGGTATTATCGAAAATTTGTACCCAATTACAGTACCCTGGCCAAACCCCTCACCAACCTAACCCACAAGAACCTCTCTAAGTTAGTAGTATGGGCCCCAGAGTGTAAACAGGCATTCCAACTATTGAAAACTGCTCTTGTTAATGCACCTGTTCTTGCTGCTCCTGATCCAACTAAACGCTTTCTCGTTCATACAGACGCGTCTATGTTTGGATTGGGAGCAGTACTGAGCCAGGTCGGAGCAGATGTTGGCGAACATCCAGTAGCTTACTTAAGCAGAAAACTTTTACCCCGAGAAGTAAGCTACGCCGCCATCGAAAAGGAATGCCTTGCCATCAGGCCCGGACTGGCCATCGGGCACACCGGGCAAATGCCCGGTGGGCCGCGGTGGCCATGGGCCGAGGCCGGCAGGGGAAGGTCCCAGGATCTCCCCTGCCGGTCTATGCAGGGCCGGCACTATCCGAGCGCCGGCCCCGCTGTTTTCAATGAAGGGCCGGTGAGGAGATCAGAGATCTCCCTCACCGGCCCCCTTGGAGAGACATGCGGCTGGGGAGGGAGGGAGAGGACCCGGCGGAGCTCTATCTTGCAGCTCCGCCGGGTTCCTCTCGCGAGATCCGGCGCGTTGCCATGGCAACGACCGGATCTCGCGAGAGTGAACTCTAGCCCTCAGGCTAGAGTTCACTCACCACTGGACCACCAGGGATGGTGTCGGAGTGCCGGTCCCCCCTCCCACTCACCAGCATGCCGGTCCCCCCCTCCCAGGCTAAAGGTAAGAAGGGAGGGGGGGACATAATGCCTGCTCTTTTATTTTATTTTACCCCCCCCCAACACTCAATCCCTTCTAACATTCACACACAGCACACACATCACTATCACACACAGCACTCTCGCTCCCATCACACACAGCACTCTCACTCACAGCACACACATCACTATCACACACAGCACACACATCACTATCACACACAGCACACACACATCACTATCACACACAGCACACACATCACTATCACACACAGCACACACATCACTATCACACACAGCACACACACATCACTATCACACTCAGCACTCCCATCACACTCAGCACTCTCACTCCCATCACACTCAGCACTCTCACTCCCATCACACTCAGCACTCTCACTCCCATCACACTCAGCACTCTCACTCCCATCACACTCAGCACTCTCACTCCCATCACACACAGCACTCTCACTCCCATCACACACAGAACTCTCACACACATCACACTCAGCACTCACACACATCATCCACAGCACTATCACACTCGGCACTCTCACACACACATCACATTTAGGACTCACACATCACACTCAGCACTATCACAAAACACATCATACACAGCACTCTCACACACATCACACACAGCACTCACGCACATCATCCACAGCACTATCACACTCGGCACTCTCACACACAGCACTCTCACACACATCACATTTAGGACTCACACACATCACACTCAGCACTATCACAAAACACATCATACACAGCACTCTCACACACATCACACACAGCACTCTCACACATCATACACAGCACCCTCACACACATCACCCTCAGCACTCACACACATCATCCACAGCACTATCACACTCAGCACTCTCACACACATCACACTCAGGACTCACACACATCACACTCAGCACTATCACAAAACACATCATACACAGCACTCTCACAAAACACATCATACACAGCACTCTCACACACATCATACACAGCACCCTCACACACATCACACACAGCATCCATCATACACACATACTGCACCCCTCACATACACACCGAACCTCCCCAATACACTGCACCACACACATACACAATACTTCCAAATATATATATATATATATATATATACACACACACGCACACACACACACACTACATTCCTGACATACACACTCTGGATACCCTATACACACACTAGATTCCTTGTAAGCAAACACATACTACACCCCTAAACACACACTCTCTACAAACACTACATCACATATACACACACACACACACACTATAGCCTGTATGCACACACTTGCTACATCCCCTATACACACATTCTTTACAGACCCTAGCCACATATGCACTACATTACACCACAAACACAACACGACTAAAACCGACCTTATTACACAATACCACACCACAATCAGCTCACTCTATACAAACACACACAATCCCACAAGCAGGCTCCAAACACAGCACGATACTCTTTCCTGGCATTTTTGTCTCCTGGTATCCATTTATAGAGACACCAGAGACAAGTTGCAAGGAAACACAGTGCAAGCATGTTATTACATTTGCTTGCACTGTGCAGAACAAATACAGGGCTTTTTTCTCATGCTAGAGCTCTTTAGCAGAGCTCTGCGCATGGTCTGCCCTGGCCTGCACTTTGAGAAGGGGGCGTGTTTGTCGTTAGTGACGACAAAACACACCCTCTCTGCACCGCCCCTTCTTAGTGGGCCGCTGTGATAAAAAATGCCCGGGCCGAATTTTTATCCCAGTCCGGCCCTGCTTGCCATGGTGTGGGCCCTCAAGAAACTGCAGCCATATTTATATGGACAAACCTTTTCGCTACTCACAGATCACAACCCGTCGGTCTGGCTGAACCGGGTATCAGGGGACAATGCCAGGCTGCTGCTCTGGAGTTTGGCGCTGCAGCCATTTGATTTTACCATCCAGTACCGCCCGGGAAATATAAATGAAAATGCCGATGGGTTATCCCGACAAACTGAACTGGACAAGTGATCTGTGGGTACTCCTCCGGACATCCCCAAGCCGATCCGTTGGGATGCCGGCTTGGTTCTGGGGGAGCATTGTGGCAGCAGCAGCCATTTTAAAACTGTATTTACTTGAATATGTATGTACCACTTTAACAACCAAGTGTATGCATGCGTAATATGTGTTTCAGGTCTATGGCGTTCGTATGCTGGCGGCTAGTGATGTACCGAACTGTTCGTCGGCGAATAGTTCCTGGCGAACATAGCGTGTTCGCGTTCGCCGCCGCGGGCGAACACATGGGCGGTTCGATCCGCCCCCTATTCGTCATCATTGAGCAAACTTTGACCCTGTGCCTCACGGTCAGCAGACACATTCCAGAAAATTAGCAGCAGACCCTCCCTTCCACACCCTCCCACCTCCCTGCATGCTTAGTGAGAGGAGGGAAAGTGTAGCTGCTGCTGATTAGATAGGGAACTTGATAGCTAGGCTAGGGTATTCAGTGTCCACTACAGTCCTGAAGGACTCATCTGGTCTCTGCTGTAAGAACAGCACCCCAAAAAGCCCTAGAACATCAGTCTGGTTTTTTTTTTGTGTAATGTAATTGCAGTTGCCTGCCTGCCAGCTTCTGTGTCAGGCTCACCGTGCATACTGTGCCCATTTGCCCAGTGCCACCACTCACTCACTGCTGGTGTCACAATAGCTTAAGCTTGCATTTAAAAACAAAAAAAGTTTTTCACTGTAATAGATTGAAGAAGAGCAGTTAGTTGTCTGCCAGCTTCTGTGTCAGGCTCAGTGGATACTGTGCCCATTTGCCCAGTGCCACCACTCATATCTGTTTTCACAATAGCTTATGCTTGACATTGAAAAATATTTTTTTTTTCACAGTTATAGATTGAATAGCAGTTAGATGCCTGCCAGCTTCTGTGTCAGGCTCACAGTGGATACTGTACCCATTTGCCCAGTCAGTGCCACCACTCATATCTGGTGTCTCTATAGCGTGCTTTTACAAAGAAAAAACGTTTTCCAGTGTAAGCTAATAGCAGTCAGTGTCCTTAAAGCGGGTGTGTCAGGCCTTCCTTCAGCATGTGCTCTGCTGAACCCTGCCAGTGTACTTTGACAGTTGCCACTCATATCTGGTGTCTCTATAGCGTGCTTTTACAAAGAAAAAAAGTTTTCCAGTGTAAGCTAATAGCAGTCAGTGTCCGTAAAGCGGGTGTGTCAGGCCTTCCTTCAGTGTGTGAGCTGCAGAACCCTGCCAGTGTACTTTGACAGTTGCCACTCATATCTGGTGTCTCTGTAGCGTGCTTTTACAAAGAAAAAAAGTTTTCCAGTGTAAGCTAATAGCAGTCAGTGTCCTTAAAGCGGGTGTGTCAGCCCTTCCTTCAGCGTGTGCCCTGCAGAACCCTGCCAGTGTACATTGACAGTTGCCACTCATATCTGGTGTCTCTATAGCGTGCTTTTACAAAGAAAAACAGTTTTCCAGTGTAAGCTAATAGCAGTCAGTGTCCTTAAAGCGGGTGTTTCAGGCCTTCAGCGTGTGCCCTGCAGACCCCTGCCAGTGTACTTTGACAGTTGCCACTCATATCTGGTGTCTCTGGAGCGTGCTTTTACAAAGCAAAAAAGTTTTCCAGTGTAAGCTAATAGCAGTCAGTGTCCTTAAAGCGGGTGTGTCAGGCCTTCCTTCAGCGTGTGAGCTGCAGAACCCTGCCAGTGTACTTTGACAGTTGCCACTCATATCTGGTGTCTCTGTAGCGTGCTTTTACAAAGAAAAAAAGTTTTCCAGTGTAAGCTAATAGCAGTCAGTGTCCTTAAAGCGGGTGTGTCAGGCCTTCCTTCAGCGTGTGCCCTGCAGAACCCTGCCAGTGTACATTGACAGTTGCCACTCATATCTGGTGTCTCTATAGCGTGCTTTTACAAAGAAAAACAGTTTTCCAGTGTAAGCTAATAGCAGTCAGTGTCCTTAAAGCGGGTGTGTGTCAGGCCTTCCTTCAGCGTGTGCCCTGCAGAACCCTGCCAGTGTACTTTGACAGTTGCCACTCATATCTGGTGTCTCTGTAGCGTGCTTTTACAAAGAAAAAAGTTTTCCAGTGTAAGCTAATAGCAGTCAGTGTCCTTAAAGCGGGTGTGTCAGGCCTTCCTTCAGCGTGTGCCCTGCAGAACCCTGCCAGTTTACTTTGACAGTTGCCACTCATGTCTGGTGTCTCTGTAGCGTGCTTTTACAAAGCAAAAAAGTTTTCCAGTGTAAGCTAATAGCAGTCAGTGTCCTTAAAGCGGGTGTGTCAGGCCTTCCTTCAGCGTGTGCCCTGCAGAACCCTGCCAGTGTACTTTGACAGTTGCCACTCATATCTGGTGTCTCTATAGCGTGCTTTTACAAAGAAAAAAAGTTTTCCAGTGTAAGCTAATAGCAGTCAGTGTCCTTAAAGCGGGTGTGTCAGGCCTTCCTTCAGCGTGTGCCCTGCAGACCCCTGCCAGTGTACTTTGACAGTTGCCACTCATATCTGGTGTCTCTATAGCGTGCTTTTACAAAGAAAAAAAGTTTTCCAATTTAAGCTAATAGCAGTCAGTGTCCTTAAAGCGGGTGTGTCAGGCCTTCCTTCAGCGTGTGCCCTGCAGAACCCTGCCAGTGTACTTTGACAGTTGCCACTCATATCTGGTGTCTCTGTAGCGTGCTTTTACAAAGAAAAAAGTTTTCCAGTGTAAGCTTATAGCAGTCAGTGTCCTTAAAGCAGGTGTGTCAGGCCTTCCTTCAGCGTGTGCCCTGCAGAACCCTGCCAGTGTACTTTGACAGTTGCCACTCATATCTGGTGTCTCTATAGCGTGCTTTTACAAAGAAAAAAAGTTTTCCAGTGTAAGCTAATAACAGTCAGTGTCCTTAAAGCGGGTGTGTCAGGCCTTCCTTCAGCGTGTGCCCTGCAGAACCCTGCCAGTGTACTTTGACAGTTGCCACTCATATCTGGTGTCTCTATAGCATGCTTTTACAAAGAAAAACAGTTTTCCAGTGTAAGCTAATAGCAGTCAGTGTCCTTAAAGCGGGTGTGTCAGGCCTTCCTTCAGCGTGTGCCCTGCAGAACCCTGCTAGTGTACTTTGACAGTTGCCCCTCATATCTGGTGTCTCTATAGCGTGCTTTTACAAAGAAAAAAGTTTTCCAGTGTAAGCTAATAGCAGTCAGTGTCCTTAAAGCAGGTGTGTCAGGCCTTCCTTCAGCGTGTGCCCTGCAGAACCCTGCCAGTGTACTTTGACAGTTGCCACTCATATCTGGTGTCTCTGTAGCGTGCTTTTACAAAGAAAAACTGTTTTCCAGTGTAAGCTAATAGCAGTCAGTGTCTGTTACGACACTCACCGCCAGGGGAATGAAGCCGCCGCTTAGTAGATAATCCCCTTTCTCCAGTAATGCAGTTTTAGTCCAGCCGATCGTCAAACTCCCGAACGGAGCATACGAACACGGCAACAGCTAGAAATAAACGAAAGCGCTGTCCCAATAGTAAATCCCTCCACAAACGAGCCCAAGCTCTGTCTTGAAGGTCAAACAGGAATGTGTTTAATGGGGGCTATCTGCCCGGTATTTATGCGGGTCTCCACAAGGTGGACACTCCCCTAGGGGACCTTGTGGAAGACTGTAAAGCATATTGGACAGTAGGCAATCGCAGTGGCTGCAATATAAGCCCTTCCCATTTTACCCATAAATCTGTCTTCTCTATCCCGGAGATAATTGGGAAGAAATCCAATTATCTCCCAGGATAGAGACAACCACCATTTTAAAACATAATAAGAAAATTACAATAAAATACATAAATTCAGAAATACCGATTGCATATGGTTCGTGTAACGTATCCCCAGATAGCCTGGATCTGAGTGCATATTCCTACCGAATAGCGCTCAGATCCGATGTACATAGTTAGATCGCCATGGAGTCAAAGTCTTTCACAAGTCCTTCGGTATACGAATGACTCCATGGGACGGCTATCTGAGTAAAGTCCATACGAAGGATAGAAACTCCCGAATTGACCGGTGTTCGTACGCCTCAACGAAATAGAAGGCGGGCGGCAGCTTCCAGCGGTGTTCGGCAGATAAAGTATCCGTTTTTAGTTCCATAGGATTTGCACCGAACACCGTTGATTCTCCTCGTGTCCCAAAATGGCCGCCGCCTCGTGGTCGGCATACGAACGACGGCCACCCGTACGAATGGAATGGAGAGGTGTCTGCGGTTAACCGCAACATTCTAATTGAGGTCAATGAGTTAACGAGCAGAACACTCCTCTCCTGGGTGGCCGTTTGTTCGGTAGTTTCAATCGGTATTAGGGGAAACATACGAACAAGGGCATACGGACAGGAAATCCACGAAATCAAGGCAAACAGACGAACCAGCAATATAAGTCTATACAGATGGATTTGTCACAGTGTCCTTAAAGCAGGTGTGTCAGGCCTTCCTTCAGCGTGTGCCCTGCACCTGCATCTGACCACTGATACCTGGTCTGCAAAGCATGGTCAGGGCAGGTATATCACATACACTGCGCATTGGGTAAACCTGCTGACGGCTGCCAAGCATGGAATGCGTGGCTCTGCAGAGGAGATGGTGACACCGCCACGACTTGCAGGCAGTCCTGCTGCCACCTCCTCTACTCCTCCTACTCCATCCTCTTCCATAACCTCCTCGGCTAAGTCCTCTTCTGCTGCTGCGTCTTGCTCCACATCAACGGCACCCCCCCAGCTCCCCAGGTACTATTCCACAAACAGGGCTATACATAGGACACGAGGTCATACATTTAGGCTTGAAGAAAGGAGATTTCATCTAAGGCAAAGAGAAGGTTTTTTTACAGTAAGAGCAATAAGGATATGGAATTCTTTGCCTGAAGAGGTGGTTTTATCAGAGTCCATACAGATGTTTAAACTGCAATTGGATAAATACTTGCAAAAACATAACATACAGGGATATAATTTCTAATTAGTGGGGTAATAGCTGCTTGATCCAAGGAGACATCTGACTGCTATTTTGGGGTCAAGAAGGAATTTCCTAGTTTGTTGCAAAATTGGAAGCTCTTCAGACTGGGTTTTTTGCCTTCTTTTGGATCAACAGCAAATGCATATGTGAGGAAGGCTGAACTTGATGGACGCAAGTCTCTTTTCAGCTATGTTGATACTGGAGAAACTGACGGAAGCCAAGCACAGAGAGATGGACACAGGTTTCTTCAGGAAGGAAGAGATTCTTTATTCGGTTCACCGATCGGGACTCAGAGGGATTAATGTCACCAAAATACAACAAGTTCTGAGCCCCGGACAATAGTGCAGGCTCCTTATATAGGCATATAACTCCTCCCATATTAAGCTCCACCCGCACATTCTCTTAACCAATCAAAACAAATAAGAATTAACTTCCTGCTTGACCGCATGGCTTGTCCAGCACAATGGAGGAGGGGAATACTACATCCTGTATTCTCGCACATGCTCCGTACACTACTGATCGTATCTTGCCACGTGCAACCAACTGATCGATACGTCAGCATATGCACGTACACATGCCACGTGGTAATCTCGGCCTACTAAATTTATTTTTACCGAAATTCCACCACATTCCCCCCTTTGATGCCTCTTGATATTTCACAATTACTTGAGGCATCACTTAACCTTGGTTTGCATACACCTCAGGTTACCATGAACCAGACCAGACTTTTCCTATGATGTGAATCCCTTAACACTCCTCTTCCTGCATTGGTTCTCCCTGATCTAGAGCCTCGTATTTATATATGGCCATTATCTGTGCAGCAGCCTTCCTTTCTGCTATATTTTCTATCAGGCTTTGCACAGACCTAACTACTAAGGGGATAAGACATGGCAGGAGTAGACACAACATTAAAATCAGTAGGACTCCGCCTACCAATGCCTTAAGCCCTCCAAACTGCTCATACCAACTACTTGGATTGTACCCTTTCCATACCTGAGTAGGCACATGCGCTAGTTTAACCATATGGCTAGTAAGCTCAGCTATTGCTTGCCCTTCATCATCTATCTGAAGACAGCAATTGCTCAGGTTAAACTTCCCACATACACCTCCCTCTACTGCCAATAGGTAATCCAAGGCTAATCTATTTTGGTACACTGCTGTCCTCATCTTAGTATTATGTTTTGCTAGAAGATTGAGCGCTTGTGAGGTCTCATTAGTAATAATCTCAACCACCGCCTGTAACCTTATAATGCGGTTGAGCATATAAATTGGGGTTCTATATCCAAAAGTACCATCCTCTGCCCACGTGGCTGGCCCATAATAATCTATAATACGCTGGGGAGGCCATTCATTATCTTCCCAGGCGCCTATCTCTATGGGTCCCCTTTTCTTCCTATGATTCACATCATACACTTTAACACCCAAAGTCTCACCTGTTTCAATAGGTAACAAGAAGAAGGATGGTTTGAGCATACCCAACACACATGCCCCTTCCCAGTCCTGTGGCAACTCCGAATAGGCTTTCTTACCACAGATCCAGTACAAATTTGCTGGGGCTCTCCAACTAGATGTGATGGATAAATCAAACCATACGTCCTTTAAATTGGCATATCTTGCAAACGGGTTAGATGGTTCTGAGACATTTGAAGCCGACCACCAAGTTGTATTCTTTGTATCATCATCATAAGCTTTTTGCCCTAGACAAGTTAACTCTCCTACAGAAGTATTATACATCATTCCTTTCCTTGCTATGCAAACATAACCTATGATGGAGGTCTTTAATCTCCACTCAGATTTACCTCTAACACTCATCAATCCTTTGCTTCCCAAGGCCATTGGTCTCCCATGTTAGTACCTCCACACACATAGCAGTTGGTAACATTAAGACTACCGGCAATACTTTCGGCTAAATCAATGAACAGGTTTTTAGCGTTATGGGGGATCTTATTATCTATACTCATCTCTTCATAAAAGGAATGGTATACCTGATGAGTTTGGGAGGTTACCGTATCGGTCTCTATCCCTATAAACAATACTGTCCCAGGGTCTAAACCCGTCCCGTATATTTGAAACCCAAATAAATTACCATATCTATCTAAGAATTGGTCAGGATTATTTATAAGAATATGGACTGGATTGCATTCCATAGACTTACAGTATGGATTGGTAGGCAACTTAGTCACAATCATATCCTTGTCTGCTGTCTGTCCCCAAGTTGCCCACCCCACACAAGACCAATATGGGCAAAAATTATAATCCCTATTTGGGCATCTAGGACTCATATACTTATTTTTACTGCTGGGACAAATATATTTATCATTAGACCCATACGTTCTCTCCCATCTAAGATCCCCACATACATTCCACGGCTTTCTACCACTTGATATCGCCTTACATGCATCAAATAGCAGAACACCCGAAGAATGTACGGATTCTAATACCGTTTTATTTATTAGGGTCCCCTGAGGATCTCCATTCCTGAGAGTCAACCAAATTGTACGGGGTTGATACTCTGGATTGAAGCACTTAGGTTCTCCTATCCCTAGATGGCATACACTATACTCTACATTTAGATATCTACACCTAGATACATCTCCTTTACATTCATATTGCGAATGCCAAATTAGGGTCTGGGAAACATGATTACCTGTTCTTGTAGTCTTAATGCATACCTCACAGCTAGGAGTGTCGGTACCTCTACCTTCCTGAATATAAAAATACATATAAATAAACATTCTCATAAGCACATCTTTCGTCGGCATCCTCAGTCTTCGTCCGTGCGATGGCACCTCAGCTTCCAGGATGTAAGGGCTGCAGGAAATGGAGTTCTGCTCGTCTTCACAGGGGTCCCTTCGAGACTTTCCTGGCTTTTAAATCACTCGTTGGTGAGAGGACAGGCTTTATTATGGCCGTCTCACTCACTTACCAATCTCTGAAACAATAAAATTTGTAATCCACAAGGTTCCTCGTCACTCCTACTGAGTCGTGCGCTTTAACCGGATCTTGCAGGGATTCTCTGGATCTGCTGTAGCTTGACAAGAATCGACCGCTGCTGGTTTAACCCTGGAGTGATGTATCCACGGAGTTACTTCGGCCACTTTTATCGCTGTAGGAGTAGACACAAGGACCTCTCCACTTGGGCCCTAACGGTACATTATTCCACTCTTTAATCCACACTTGGTCTCCTGGGTGATAACTATGAACAGGGGGATAAATATTCACAGGTAATCTATCTTGTACCCATTTCTGTACCTCCTCCATAGTCTTACCCAACTCTACAACCTGCTGCCGAGTAATTCCTTCTCCCAACTGACTCAAATCCCCCCTTAAGTTACCAAGTACGGGAGGTGGTCGCCCATACATGATTTCAAAAGGAGAGAGGCCCATCCTTCTGGTAGGTGTACTGCGGATTCGTAACAGAGCTATGGGCAAAAGAACGTTCCACTTAAGTTGGGTTTCCTGACACATTTTTGCCAACTGGTTCTTAATAGTTCTATTCATTCTCTCTACCTTACCAGAACTCTGAGGTCTATATGCCGTATGAAGTCTCCACTTTATACCAAGCATATGAGTCAGTTGTTGTAGGCATTGATGAACAAAAGCTGGACCATTGTCCGATCCTATAGAGCAGGGTAGTCCATATCGGGGTATTATTTCTCGTAGCAGGAATCTCACAACTTCTCCTGCTTTCTCTGTACGAGTAGGACATGCTTCTACCCAGCCTGAATAGATGCACACAACTACTAGTAGGTAGCGATGTCCACCAGATTTAGGCATTACTGTATAGTCAATTTGTAAATCGGACATAGGGAGTCCCCCCATAAACTGGACTCCTGGTGGCTTTACTGGTCCTTGCCTTGCATTATTTTAAGCACACGTTACACATCTTTGTACAATGGCTTGAGTTAAGTTGGACAATCTTGGTATGTAGAAATGTTTTCTGAGAGATTCTTCTGTACTGTCTCTCCCAGAATGTGTCCCGTTGTGATAGTTTTGGACAATTTCTACCGCTAGTGATGCTGGAATAACTATTCTCCCATCTTCTCCAAATACTTTCCAGGTTCAGTCTTTAACCACTCCTCTTCTTGAGCTGTATAAACTGGAGTCCATTGAGACAGTGGGGTTGGCATAATAGCAGCTATATGTTCCACATATTCCTGTCTTCCTGATTCAGCGGCACGCTTAGCTGCATTATCTGCCATCCGGTTTCCTTTAGTTACATCGCCATCTCCTCTCAGATGCGCTCGACAATGTATAATACCGACTTCTTTCGGTTCCCATACTGCTTCTAATAGTTGTAGTATTTCAGCTGCGTACTTGATTTCTTTGCCCTCTGAATTCAATAGTCCTCTTTCTTTATACAAAGCTCCGTGGGCATGAGTGGTTAAAAACGCATACTTGGAGTCCGTGTAGATGTTCACTCTTAAACCTTAAGCCAATTGTAACACTCGTGTCAGTGCTATCAATTCTGCTTTCTGTGCTGATGTTCCTTTTGCCAGTGGCCGAGCTTCTATCACCTTGTCTATCGTTGTTACTGCATATCCTGCATAGCGGATCCCTTCTTTCACATAACTACTGCCGTCTGTGTAATATTGAACATCGGGGTTCTGGATGGGAAAATCACAAAGATCTGGTCTACTTGAGAATACTTCATCCATCACTTCCAAACAATCATGTTGACTTTCAGTAGGTTGTAGCAAAAGGGTAGCTGGATTTAAGGTATTTACAGTCTCTAAATGCACTCTTGGGTTTTAACACAACATTGCTTGATACTTGGTCATACGGCTGTTACTAAACCAATGATTTCCTTTGTAATCCAACAACGTCTGTACTGCATGTGGGACTCGTACATAAAGTTCTTGACCCAGAGTGAGTTTATCGGCTTCAGCTACCAGCAGGGCGGCTGCAGCTACGGCTCTTAGACAAGGTGGAAGTCCGCTGGCCACTGCATCCAGTTGCTTAGACATGTAGGCAACAGGTCTTTGCCATGATCCCAAATACTGTGTCAATACTCCCACAGCCATTCTTCTTTGCTCGTGTACATACAGGTAGAATGGTCGTGTGTGATCAGGCAGACCTAATGCTGGGGCACTCATCAAAGCCTTCTTCACATCTTCAAATGCCGTTTGCTGTTCTTGAGTCCATAAGAAGGGGTCGTGTTCTGTACCCTTGATAGCTGCATACAGAGGTTTTGCCAATATCGCGTAACTGGGAATCCATATCCTACAGAAGCCTGCTGCCCCCAAGAACTCTCGCACTTGTCTTCTATTCTTGGGTGTTGGTATTTGGCACACAGCTTCTTTTCTCTCTGGCCCCATTATCCTTTGACCTTCAGAGATATGGAATCCCAGATATTTGACAGTTGGCAGACACAACTGAGCCTTCTTCCTAGACACCTTGCATCCTGCCTTCCAGAGAATGTGTAGTAGATCGTGCGTTGCTTGCTGACATATTTCTCTTGTGACTGCGGCTATCAACAAGTCATCTACATATTGTAACAATACACACTCTCCTGGGATGGACTCGAAATCCAGTAGATCTTAGAGCTGAACCAAATAGGGTCGGTGAATTTTTTTTTTTTTTTTAATATTTATTAATATTTTATTTTTCATTTTAGATAAAAAATTACATACATATCCATTTAACACACTTACAAAGAGAAAAATAAAAAGAGGCAGGTTTGATATACTATCAAAAGTTAAATATTATACATACAGTATATACATACACTTCCCTCTTTACTTTCCCTTTTCACTCATTTTTCCATCCTTTCTAGTTACATAATCCACAAAAAAACAAACAAAAAAAAAAAATACGTTCAAAAGACTCTACATACACTTCCTCATGTGGTTACTACCTTGCCTTAGTGAGATTGACATTTAGGGGGGAGGGGGGGGTTAATTTTGAGTGTTAAAGTATCCATTCCAAGGGGCCCAGATCTCGTCGTAATTCTCTTTGGAAACTTTATTTGTTACTATGCCAGCTTCCATCCTACCTTGATAGTCCACTTGTATGCAAATATCATGCCAATCTAACGGACCCATAATTCTCCAATTTCTGGCCATTACTAATTTGATTGCCATAAAGATATGTATCATTAGGATTTTAAATTTTATCTTGACCCTTGGCATATCTAAGTGAAACAAGAACATTTGAGCCGTGATAACAGTTTGTGCTTTCAAAATAAAATTTACCAAATCAGACAAAATTATTTTCATAGGTTTCAACTCCTCACAGTTCCACCATATATGAGGGAATGTGCCTAGTTCCCTGCCACATCTCCAACAATCTGGTAGAAGTGTGGGTTGAAATCTGTGAAGGCGTGTTGGTACCAGGTACCATCGATATACTAGTTTAAAGTATACTTCCCGTACGTTTACCCCATGTATGTGTCTTTTAACTAATTTTAGGCCCGAAAGCCAGTCTTCAACCGGCATAGAAAAATGGAGTTCTTGCTCCCATTTAATCATTGCTGTCACTTTGTCTATTTGGGTTTGTCTCCTTATGAATTGATTAAATCTGGAGGCAATTTTTTTCCTATAATGAGATAGTGTAAACTGATCTATTGGAGAAGTTTCCGAAAAAGTCTTTCCCATAATAAAAGATTTTATTCTTAAGTAATTAAATATTTCTTTGGGAGGGAGATTATATTTAGACTGTAGTATTGGGAATGACCATATTTTATTGTCCTCTAATAGTTCCGTAAATCTTACAATTCCGCAGTTTTCCCATACTTGAATATTTATATATTTTATGTAATATTTTAAACAGGTTAATGGGGCATTTCTTGATATATGATTGGTACCATATTTTTTCTTTAGATATTTTACTATATATATCATTGTGTTGTTCATTGGTTTGTTAGATTTTATATTTTTTACAAATTCGTTGTCGCACCACAAAAGAAATAGAGGTTCGATATTACCAAAATCCGATTTTTCAATTTCTAACCAAATTGGTCTTGATGTTGTAAGGTTATCACACTTAAATAAGTGTGCAACCATATTATTTATATAGAGTTTTTGTATATCCGGAAAGGATACTCCCCCTTCACTCCAGTGTCTCTGTAAGATTTCCAGTGACACTCTAGGTCGCCTATCCTGCCAGATATAATCTGTTATTTGTTTCTGGAGACCGCGTATCGTCTGGGGGGACACCCTCAGCGGGAGGTTGCCAAATAAAAATGTCAATTTAGGGAGTAGGTAAGAATTTATTGCCTCAATTCTCCCCAACCAGGACAATTCTAGCCCCCTCCAATTTTTTAGAGTATTCCTAAATTGGGTTGCAATTTCTGTATAATTAAGTTCTCCGATTTCTCTGAATTCCAAAGATAGTCTTACCCCTAAGTACTTTATATTACTAACTTCCCAGTCACAATTAAATTCCTTTTTAAGCATATTTTCCCCAGGCCTGCTTAGGCCTTTTGTCAGAATTTGGGTTTTCTTTATATTTAGTTTGTAGCCAGAAATTTTTCCATATTCTTTAATGAGACAGAATGTGGCTGGAATAGATCTGATGGGGTCCGTAAGGGACAGCAGAACATCATCTGCATAAAGTGTAATTCTATTCTCCTTTGTATTCACCATTAACCCGCTGATACCCTCACTCTGTCTAATCGCAGCTGCCAAAGGCTCTATAGAAAGAATATATAAAAGGGGTGCCAATGGGCAGCCCTGTCGTGTCCCGTTTCTAATTGGGAACCAATTTGATTGAAACAAAAATCCTGTAACTCTGGCTTGAGGATCTTTATATAGTGCCATTGTACATTCCTTATATAAACCTTCTATGCCGAAGGCCTTCAGAACCTCTTCCAGATATTTCCAATTTACTCGGTCGAAGGCCTTCTCGGCGTCGAGGGTAACCAAGGCAAAAGGGGACGAACTTTGACTTGCATGGTATAAAACATTCAATAACTTCCTGATATTATCAGACGTACCTCTACCTTCTACAAACCCGCTCTGATCTATATGTACAATATCTGGTATAATTCTTTTGAGTCTATCTGCCAAAATTCTTGAGTAGACTTTGATGTCTAAGTTAATAAGAGAAATTGGTCTGTAGTTTGACGTATATATTGGGTCCTTATCTGGTTTAGGGATTGGAATTATAGAAGCCTGAAGCATTTCTGCTGGAATAACTTTGAGAGTGGCGAATTCATTAAATGTCTTCAATAGGTATGGGGAAATTATGCCATTGAGTTTTTTATAAAAGATTGATGAAAAGCCGTCTGGGCCTGGGGCTTTACCAGCTATTAATGCATTAATGGTGTTACTGATCTCCTGTATGGAGAATGGCATGTTTAGCTGGTTTAATTTCTCAGTAGTTATTTTTGGCAAATTTAGTTTATCCAAAAAACGCTGTATTTCCCCTTCTGACGGGTCATTATATTTTAAGTTGTATAGACTTTTATAATATTCTTCAAATGCATTAGCTATTTGAGTTGGCGAAATACATTTTTTGTTTCCAGCTATTATGGATTTTATAGATTGAAGTTTATTTTTGTTTTTTAATTTATTTGTAAGATTTTTCCCTGTTTTATTATTTCCATAGTACCATCCTTGCTTTAATATTAGCATTGCTTTATTAATTTTCTCTTGATTTTTTACTAGGATTTTTTTTCTAATCTCCTTAATATCCTCCAAGATATTATAATCTAGAGTAGTCTTATGAAGATGTTCCAGTTTTGCCAGATCTATATTAAGCTCATTCAGCTCTCTTCCTTTCTTTTTTTTTATATTAGCCCCCAGTTTAATGAGACATCCTCTCATGTACGATTTAAATGTACACCACAACATAGCATTAGAAACATCCCCGGTATCGTTATTTTCAAAAAACTCTTTAGCCTGAATGCTCAGTTCTTCTACATTGATTTCTGAATTTAATAGAGTTTCGTTTAATCTCCATCTGTCTCTGCTTTTATATTCGGGATTATTTTTTATAACTAAGCATACTGGTGCATGGTCGGACCATGTTATAGGTCCAATCGTCACTTTATTTATTCGTTCCAGAGTGCCTGCCCTAACCAAGAAATAGTCAATTCTAGTGTATGATTGATGGACATTTGAATAAAAAGTGTAATCTCGCACTTCTGGGTTTAGCGTTCTCCAACAATCATACAGACTATTTTTTGCTAGAAAAGTCTGCATCATTGATGAACCTATTCTATGACTATCATCTTTATTTGCAGGCTTACTTCTGTTCCTATCTACCTTGTGATCTACAATACAATTAAAATCCCCACCGATAATCAAACTACCAGACGATACGCGGTCAACCTTTTGTATTAAGCTATCCAGAAATCTATATGGAAGTTGATTTGGAGCATATACATTTACAAGAGTATACAGTATATCATTAATTCGAGCTATTACTATTAAAAACCTGCCACCAGGGTCAACCTCCTCATAAACAAGCTCATATTTCAGGTTACTTGAAAAAAAAATTGCTACTCCTCTTTTCTTATTTTTTCCCATCAGGTTAGCTCTATGGACCACTTGAAATTTTTTATAATTCCATAGCTTAGTCTCAGAGCTAACCCAATGGGTTTCCTGGACGAAACCAATATCCGTTTTGCTATCCGTCAGTAATTTGTACAGGTATCCTCTTTTCTGTCCTGAGTTTAAACCCCTTGCATTAATGGATAAAATGTTAAGTGACATCTAGCCACTGTTCCCCCCAGTCCCTCCTCCATTCCAACCTCCCCTCAGATAGTAACCATCTCCCAAATCCTTTCATGTCTTCCCCTTTCGGCCGTCTAATATCTGGCCTCCAGAGAAAGCTCCACAGCACACAATCTACTTGAGCATTCATTCCATTATATGAAGAACTTCTATGTGAAGTCCTCATATTTAAGCCTGCTGCCGTCGCAGGTCTCCGAACCAGGATAGTGGGCCTTATTTTCCTTTTAACGAAAGACGTTACAATATTAATTTTCAATAAATATTTTAACCCCGCCACTTATCTGCGAATGGTTCCTTAATTGAACCTTAATTAAACCTTTATACAGTTATCTGATTCTATCTAGGGCATTTTCCTTTTCATTTTTGTTGTTATAAACAAAATTTCCTCAATTAACTTTCTCGCCTCCTATAGTTCCCATTTTCTCCTCTAAATTGATTCTACTTTAACTATTTTATAAAGTGATTACATATTTTGTATTAATTTTAGTGGTATACTTATTTTAAGTGGTATTACATATTTTGTGATAATTTTAGTGGTATACATATTTTAAGTGCATTTATAGTACATGTTCTCTACATGTTTCTTTCCCTTTTTCTTATTCTTTCTCTTACCCCTTCCCTTTCATTTTCCTTCCCTCCTAAATTGTGCATTTATAATATATGTTTTCAACTTGTGCATATTAATTAATCCTTATCATTCTTTATATTTTTACTCATTAAAATACAACCTATCTTGTGAGTTTTCCCTCACAAAAAAAAAAAAGGAGGAGGTACGTTTTCAGTTTAAGGTTGGAGTGAGCTTCCAAGTTGTAAGTTTCTCTTTTAGTGCCGTCTTATCTCTAAAGATATACGGTTGGTCCTTGAAGAAGACCATAATTGCTGTCGGAAACAGCCACTTGTATTGTATGTCCATATCTCTAAGAATTGCCGTCTCCTCTGCAAAGGTTCTTCTTGCTTTTCTTGTCTTTTGAGATAAGTCCTGAAAAATTTTAAGATGTCTCCATTCATCGGTGTCCAGGGTCTTGTTCCTTACTTTCTGCATGATTAGATTTTTTATCCGGAAACTCGAAAAGCAGACTATAACGTCTCTTGGCTGGGACTTGTCAATTTCCTTTGGTTTGGGCAGTCTATGGAATCTTTCCAAGGGTTCAAGACTCAGGGTCTGCGGGAACAATATATATGAGAAGAAGCTATCCAGATAAGAACTTAAATCTTCTTGTTTGATTGATTCTGGTATGCCTCTAATTCTTATATTGTTTCTCCTGGAGCGGTCTTCTAGATTTGTGATTTTAGTCTCAATGTCTTGCAATTTCTTCTCTAATTGTGTATTGGATAATTTAATGTGTTCATAATCTTCTTGAACTTTTTGTAATATATTTGCCTGGCTTAAAAGTTGCTCAGAGAGAATGGAAATTTCTGACCTCAGGTCGTTTGTATTTTGTTCCATGTCATTTTTAATTTTTTTATGTAGGTTGTCCAGCATTTCAGATAGTAGTTGTTGCGTCATTCCCTGTGGGGTTTTTGGCAGGTGTAGAAAATCTTCCTCTGATAAATTAGACATATGGTGGACAGAGAGTTCAGCATTTTCTAAAGGCAAAGATTTACGTTGCTTCTCTCGTTCTGTAGGTGCCGTTTTGGGGGAGTAATATGTACCAATTGTTGCTTTCTTTTTCTCATTGTTTGGGACTTTCTCTTTCTTGGGGGCCATGTGTGTTGCAGGGTCTGCTACTTCAGTTTCAATACGAAAATTTTGATTGTATTTGCCACTTTGTTAGCCTTTTACGTATTCATTCAGTATGTATAACTTGTTTGTGCGACAGATAGCTGGTACAAATAAATGGCCGTTTGACTAAACAGGTTGATTGAGTATAAGATATCTGTCTCAGCAGGTAGCAGGTACATATAGATTGCAAATTTATAGATATCTCTTAGTTTGCTCTCAGGTATTAGTTTTTGTGCTCACTGGACTTATTTGTCTCAACAGGTTACAGGTTACAGGTTACAGGTTACCATTACAGGTTGCTATTACAGTTTGATAGCAGATAACTATATCCTTAAATAGATATAAACCATTTGTCTCAGCAGGTAACACAGCAGGTGCCAGTAAATTACAGATAAGTGAATATTTCTCTGTTTCCTTGCAAATACTCTCTGTCTCCAGCTTGCAATCACCTCCTGCCTCTCTTCTTCCCCCTTTTTTTTTTAAATGCTTCTTCTCTTTTCCTTTCACTTTAATTACACATTTAATTTTCCTCCCTTGCTCCCGTCCCCAGCACACCTCTCATGCCCCTCGGATCTCTGCCGAAATGGCTCTTCAAAAGGCCCAGGTACCTGCAGTCAAGAGCTTGTAGCTGGTTCTTGTGACACCTTGTGTCTCGTTATCGTCCCAGTCTGCCTCCCCTTTTCGGCCGCCTCAGTTTTTTATGCCGTCGAGCTCGGCGTCCATGCTGCCTCTCTGCTGCCTCACTTCCTGGTCCCCGAAGCGTGCGGCCGTGCGCACGTGCTTACGTCACGTACCGCCCGCCCATCGCCCCATGATACAGGTGTACAAATAAAAAGGGTCGGTGAATTTTTAAACCCTTGAGGCAGTCTTGTCCAAGTCATTTGGCGTTTCGAGCCCGTTACAGCGTTTTCCCATTGGAAAGCGAAGATACATTGGCTTTCTGCGGCAATTCGGAGGCAAAAGAAGACATCTTTGAGGTCTAAGACTGTAAAATAGGTAGCCTCACCCGGAATTAAAGCAAGCAGGTTATACGGATTGGGCACAACTGGATGTATACTAACAACCGCATAATTGACTGCTCTCAAGTCCTGCACAGGGCGATACTCATCTGTACCGGGCTTTTGAACAGGCAGCAATGGGGTGTTCCAGGGGGAAGTACAGAATTTTAGGATACCATACCGTATGAACTTATCCAGATAAGATTGAATGTTCTTCTTAGCCTTCTGCGGAATGTGATATTGTCGTAGGCTCACTGGATAAACCCCAAGTTTTAGTTCGATTTTAATAGGTGGAATATTGCGGGCCAGTCCTGGTGGGTTGTTCTCTGCCCAAACTCCTGGTATGTTGAATAAGGATTCATCACTCCTAGGGTTTTGGCTAGTCAACGCTGTATAAAGTCGCCACTCTTCTTCCTTTGGTACGGATAATGTCATAATACCTGAAGGTCCATTAAACTTTAAGGATGTTGTTCCGTTTGGTAGGAACGTAATCTGCGCTTGTAATTTGGATAGCAAATCACGTCCCAACAATTGGACTGGACATTCAGGCATGTAAAGGAATTGATGTTTTACTACGTGGCCTCCCAATTTACAGAGTCGACTTTTAAGAACCGGTTTTGCAGCACTTCTTCCAGTTGCTCCTATTACGGTAATAGTTCTTCCAGATGGAGGAGCAACTAGGTTAGTCACCACCGAATGTTCAGCACCAGTGTCGATCATGAATGCACTCCTTTTTCCCCCTATTGATACATCGACCATAGGCTCCGCTCGGCCAAGGGGGATGGAGCCCGGTCGGTATCAATAGTCCTCCATGACCGTGTCAGCCAATCCTACAAAGTCCCTACCTTCTCTATCGCGGGACCTTTGCGCTGCGGGATAGTACCTGTCTTCTCTTACACTTCCTCTGTTACCACTATTACTCCCTCCGGGGCCTCCTCTACCTCTCGCTCTGCCTCTAAAGTTTCCATAACCTGCCCTGGGTGGGTCTCTCTCGTACTGCTCTCTTTTCGGACACTCGTTTCTCCAATGCCCTTCTTCTCTGCAATACGCGCACTGATTCCTACTCAGGGGCTCCCTATTCCACCTACTATCGCCTCTATCGCCTCTACCGCTAGCATATCCGCCTTTTTACGCATCTTGCGCTCTTCCTCTTTCTTACTTTCTGATTCCCTATTCATATAAACCTTATTTGCTACCTCCATTAGTTGGGTGATGGACATTCCTGCAAACCCTTCTAACTTCTGTAGCTTGCGCTTAATATCCCCGTAGGCTTGGCTGACAAAGGCAGAGTTTACCATTCGGGAATTCTCGGTGTCTTCCGGATTAAAGGGGGTATACAGGCGGTATGCCTCCAATAATCGGTCATAAAAGACACTGGGCGCTTCATCACTTTTCTGAATCACCTCAACTGTCTTCGACATATTTATGGCTTTCTTCCCTCCAGCTCTCATGCCAGCAATTATAGCGTCTCTATAGGCTTTTAGTTGAACCATATCTGCGCCATTAACATTCCAGTCGGGATCGGTATTAGGATAATGGGTTGCGGCCCATGCTGCTGGATTGGCTTGGTTTAAAGTACGGGCTTCTTCCTCTAGCGCTTTAATGGCCGCTTGATTAATCCTAGTCCTCTCCTCATTATTAAACAATGTCATTAATAATTGCTGGCAATCAGCCCAGGTTGGATTATGCGTCTGGACTATCGAGGTGAACAGGTCGGTCATGGCTTGTGGTTTCTCAGTATACGAGGAATTGTGGGTCTTCCAATTCAAGAGATCGGTAGTCGTGAAGTAACATCGTCTTTTACAAACAGCAGTTACAGTACGGTTAGCATAGGTCAAAGTATAATTTAAGGTCACAATACAATGATTAGTGGTTATGGTGTTAGACATGCAATAGACGACAATGATAAGTACTTATATACAGTGTCATTAAATATACAAGGTTATGGTACCGTGCACTATAATACAGCAACACACTATTCACACTCTCGCTAGACGGCTGAGCTCGCGCTATCTAACAAGATATACACGTTACTAACAATCTTTAACACATATACAATCCCAACTAAACTATTGGCCAGTACCTTGATGGACTACCTAAAACTATCTACATCCGTTTTGGTTAGCCACACTGCCCAAGCACCACATATAGCGAACTAGAGGGCGGAATTTACAACAGAACCCTTTTAGTCTTTCTACTCTATCAATAGTCTAGTGGGTTCCAAATTTACACGCCTTCCCACTTAGCCAAGATAGGTTGAGAGCTAGCGGACCGAATTTACACAGACGCTGCTTAGTCTCCCGGTCCCTCCGACCTAGCGAACAAATTGTACACCCTAGAACGCTAGTCTAGACAAGACACCGGTGTCCGGCTAGGGCTATTTATACAGAACCCCGCCTGACTCCAAACCAAATCAAACGGTCTTACTAAAGAGTGTTCGATTGAGAGGTGCGCCTTCGCTCCTTCCCTCCGACAGAGGGGGCAGATTCCATACACAGATTTAACCCCTTATGGGCCTACCGCACAATCGGTATACCCCTAGTGGGTCCGCCGTCTAAAACAGCGGTCGTCTTACCTCCTCGTTCCTAAACCTGAGTTCACATTCATCGACGGGGACACCCCAGCACTTACTACGTAGAGGCCGATGATCTCCTGGACAACAGACCAGTGGCACCGAGACGAAGGGAGGTCCACGCAGAAGTTCAGGGGTGCAGCCGTAGAGAACGTGGGCAAAGATAGACCGTCTCATGCCTCTGCTTCTCAGCTACCGTTGAACGATGAGCTTCCCGGCCAATGCACCAAATGATACCGGAGAAACTGACGGAAGCCAAGCACAGAGAGATGGACACAGGTTTCTTCAGGAAGGAAGAGATTCTTTATTCGGTTCACCGATCGGGACTCAGAGGAACTAATGTCACCAAAATACAACAAGTTCTGAGCCCCGGACAATAGTGCAGGCTCCTTATATAGGCATATAACTCCTCCCATATTAAGCTCCACCCGCACATTCTCTTAACCAATCAAAACAAATAAGAATTAACTTCCTGCTTGACCGCATGGCTTGTCCAGCACAATGGAGGAGGGGAATACTACATCCTGTATTCTCGCACATGCTCCGTACACTACTGATCGTATCTTGCCACGTGCAACCAACTGATCGATACGTCAGCATATGCACGTACACATGCCACGTGGTAATCTCGGCCTACTAAATTTATTTTTACAGAGATTCCACCACAATGTAACTATGTAACTATGTAACTATATGTAACTATGTAACTATGTTTATGTGGCATCGTAATTCCCCACTACGTACATACATGCACCCATGTCCTATTTGGGAATTTTTTTTTTCTTTTCAATTTGAAATTTGGTTTTATTAGTGTATCACAATAGTTATCGTTTGGCTCCTGCTCGCAAGGGTACAGAATAAAAGAGGGGGGTTATGCAGGACATTTTGTCATGTACAATTACAATTTTTCACATAATGCTTTAATACATTTCCATCCTATATTCTGTTCAGTATTGCTCTTTTAGCTATAGATTGGCTCAGACTCCCCTGGTCCCCTTGTTGTCAATACGTGTATTTTGTTCTAAGTATGAGTTGTTCGCTCAGTGTCCTGTCCCCTCTATTTATTACCCCAGCTCCTCACCATTTTCCTTCTCAGCTCTGTGTCTTCCCCCCTCAATCCAGTCAACCTGGCTGTTCGTCGAGATATGTTCTCCATCTTTCCCCCGCTTGGCTTGTGTGCTTCCTTCGCCCTATGTGTTTGTCTGCCATTAGCTCATATTTCCAGTTGAGGGATGTTTGTGTTATTAGTGCTTCTCTAGTGGGTGTCTGTGGTGATTTCCATGCCCTTGCTATTATGGTCACTGCTGCTATAAGTAGGTGGAATACCAATTTCTCTTCTACTTTGCTCAGTGTTGTTGGTATCATAAATAGTATGCCTTGTTCTATTGTTATAGGCCATGGTTTACCTAGCAGCTCCGTCGCTACCCTTTCCACATCTTTCCTAAACGGTTTTATGTTGTCACAAGACCACCATATGTGGCTCATTGAGCCTTCCCTCCCTCTACATCTCCAGCATTTAATTGTCATGCCCTTGTATATCGTCGCTAGTTTCTCTGGCACCATGTACCACCTGTATTGTAATTTTCGGATTGTCTCTAGGTGTGTTGTGCATAGCGTGTTCCCCTTGTGTATTGTGAATGCCCTCTGCCATGCCTCCGCCCCAATGCTATATCCCAATTCTGTGTGCCATGCTGATTGGAAATTCATGACCGACTCTGTGTCTGGTGTTAGGAGGGTGGTGTACATAGTAACAATGCTTTCTTAGGGGGTCTGCCCGTCAGGCACAGTTTTTTTATGCTGTTCGTGTGTGGCGTCTCTTGTCTCAGTATTGTCGTGCCTGCCAGGAGCGACTTCATTTGTAAGTACGCGAACAGCGCTCTATTAGGTATATTGTAAAGTGTTTGGAGTTCTGGGAAGGGCAGCAGTTTGTTTTCCTTATAGAGATCCTTAACCTTGGTACAGCCCCGCTCTTCCCATTGCTTCGTGTCTAGAGAAGGGACTCCCACTTTGAGGCATGTAAGTGGCACTTCCTGCCTTATTACTCTTTGGTCTGTCTCACTTCCCCTAACCTCATCCCAGTGTTTAAGTGTCAGACTAGTAGTCGGTAGGGGGTTCAGGTGTTGTGGGCGCATGGCCTTCGGGAGCCAAAACAGGTCCCTCAGGTCCTGTTTATTGATCCAGTGGGCCTCTATTTTGGTCCACTGTGGTGTTTCCCCCTTTGCTGTGGCCGCTTTGACTGTCGCCAGTTGTAGTAGTCTTTGATGCTTGGAAGGCTTAGCCCCCCTCTCCGAATGGGTTGTTGTAATATGCCAGCTGCCACTCTTGGTTTTTTGTTGGCCCACACAAATCGGGTTATTAATCTCTGTAAGACGGCTAAGTGTGTGAATAAGTTCGCTTTATATTCTCTGTCCCCTATTGTTACTCCATGGATTGATGTGTTTTGTCTTATGGCCGCAGCCAGCGGTTCTAGGGCCATCACGTATAGTAGCAGCGATAGGGGGCACCCTTGTCTTGATCCATTCGTTATTTTAAGAGGGTCTGAGACGAATCCCGCATTGTCTTGGCGTCATACTTGACTCTGGTCTCACCTTTGAGTCTCACATCCAGTTTGTTGCCAAGTCCTGTAGGTTCCAACTCAAAAACATAGCCCGCATCCGCCCCTTTCTTACGCAAGATGCTACCAAGGAGCTTGTCCATGCTCTAGTAATTTCCCGCATGGATTACTGTAACCCTCTCCTGATTGGTCTCCCCAAAAGCCGTACTGCCCCGCTACAGTCTGTAATGAATGCTGCAGCTAGACTGATTTTCCTATCCAGTCGGTCCTCTCACACCTCGCCCCTCTGCCAGTCCTTACATTGGCTCCCTGTATCCTATAGGAGTCAATTCAAAGTGCTAACCCATACATTTAAAGCACTGAACAATTCCAGCCCCTCTTATATCTCTTCACTGATCCAGAGGTATGCCCCTCCTCGTACCCTCCGCTCTGCCCGCGACCACCTCCTGACCGCTGCTCGCACCCGTACGGCCAACTCACGCTTGCAGGATCTCTCACGGGCGGCTCCTCTCCTATGGAATAACTTGCCTACTGCCATCAGACTCTCCCCTAGTCTTCAATCATTTAAGAAGGGCCTTAAAACCCATCTCTTCAGGAAAGCGTATGGCCTCCCAGAGTAATCTCTCCCTTACATACCTGTCGCTTGCTCTCCTATGGGATAGTGCTTTGCTCTCTCCTCCAGCTCTGCTTCACTCCTACTTGATATTTCCTATCCTAATGTTTCTAATACCCCACCTCCTATAGACTGTAAGCTCATTTGAGCAGGGTCCTCTTCAACCTATCATTCCTGTAAGTTTTCTTGTAATTGTCTTATTTATTGTTACATCCCCCCCTCTCAAAATATTGTAAAGCGCTACGGAATCTGTTGGCGCTATATAAATGGCAATAATAATAATAATAATAATAATTTAAAACCCTTGCTATGGGTGAGTTATACAGTGCTCTGACCGCTGAGAGGAAGCCCTCTGGCACCTCAAACCGAAGGAGGACCTTTTCCAGGAAATCCCAGCTCAAGCGGTCAAAGGCTTTTTCTGCGTCTAACGATACCAATAAGCCTCCCAGTTTCATACGTTGGGCACTCTGAATGATATCTAGTACTTTCCTGGTATTGTCCTCTCCCTGCCTATTCTTTAGAAATCCTACTTGGTCGGTGTGTATTATGTGTGGTAGTATCTTGCTGAGGCGCGTTGCGTATATTTTAGCGTACAGCTTAGCATCTGTGTTCAACAGGGATATGGGGCGGAAATTTTGTGGGCTAGTGGGGTCTCAGGTTTTGGAAGAGTGATAATGTGAGCTAGCAGGGTCTCAGTGGGCAATTGTTTTGCATGCGTGGCTTCATTAAACGTTTTAACCAAGTGTGGCGTTAGGGTTTCGTGAAACTTTTTGTAGTAGCTGTTTGCAAAACCATCTGGCCCCGGGGATTTTCCTATCGGTAGGTTCGGGATGGCTTCTTTTACCTCTCCGTGTGTTATGGGGGCGGTGAGTTCCTGTTTTTGCAGTTGCGTAAGGGATGGTAATTTTATCGTATCTAAATAAGCCTGTATGTCTTGGGGGCTCGATTGGTGCGTTTGTTTGTCCTTGGCTAGGTTGTACAGCGACGTGTAGTACTTTGCGAAAATGTTGCTAATGTCTTTGGGTGCTGTGACTTTATGTCCTGCTTCCGTGTATAGGTGTGCTATTTTTTGGTTGGTTTGTTTGGCCTTGAGTTGTTGGGCCACCAATTTTCCCGCCTTGTTACCCTGTGAGTATTGAGTCGCTTTGAGTCTATGTAGTTGGTGTCCTGTCTTTTCTAGGGCCTGTTTGTGTATATCTTGGGTAATTTTGATTATTTGGTTTTTGAGCTCCTGTGTGGGTGTGTCATGGCCGTTACCAGTAATTCCTGTCTCTTCCGGGTTGACGGACTGTAACCACACCCCCTCTCTGACGCGGTCTCATTACGCTACATAATGCGACCGCACCAGACAACAGACGCTGGATTAATGAGCAGCGTACCGCGGAATTAAACCGGCTGCCACTCTTCTCTACAATTTTCCTGTGTACCGAACCGGACTTGTACTCGACTGACCTCCTTCTCCTTCCCTCGATCACGGCTAGTACTTTGACTCCTCTTGACCTCTCTCCAACGGAACCTGGGACCAACTTAAAGCCTCTGGAAGCTAAGTTACTTTACTTGTGTTATACGAACTTTTCCACTGACTTCTGAGCACACAAGCTTTAGCCTGCTCACACGTTCTCCTATCGTTATAGGAGTAATTCCTATTCATTAACCCTTCAGTATCCAGCTGATATGTTTTCTAACAATTAAGCTAAAACAAATCTCTGCAAGTTAATCTCCATTACCTTCCCTTCATTGAATTATTGCTGCAATTCAATTGTATAAGATAGTCTAAGAATCCACTCACCAATACTGAAGTATTTAAAGATACAGTACCTATGTTTTCTTCAATCAAAATATTAAAGACACAGTATCAGTGAATTCTCAAGTGGACTGTCCTCTCTTTATTTTCCTCAATATATCACATTCACATCTATTTAAACTGAAATCTGCAGTTGAGCTCCATCTTACTCTATGTGAACGTGACAGGGTGTCCTTTGATTTTGGGTCGTTAGGCTCTGGAGTTCTTTTAGCCACTCCCTCATTTGTGTTTGTGCTTGCCTCTTTAGTTGTGCCGCTCTCTGTATCATCATTCCTCTAACTACTGATTTGTGCACTTGCCATGTGGTGTTGTGCGGCATGTGTTCTGTGGCATTCTCAGTGAAGTAATGCTCAAGTTCCGTTTCCACTGTTTTTGTGAATGTTGGGTCTGCCAGCAGGGAGTCGTTTAGCCTCCATGGGCTCCTATGTGTGGAGTCATATATATCGGCTAGGGTTGCCACCAACGGGGCGTGATCTGACCAGGTGATCTGTTCTATGGTGCAGCCCTTAACCTGTTCTAGGTGTTGACCGGTTATTAGTATGCCATCAATTCTAGAATATGAGTTATGTGCGGTAGAGAAGAACATGTATCCTCTCTCCCCTACATGTGTCGCTTGCCATATGTCATAGTAATGGTGTTCATTCAACAGTTTGCCTATAGCTTTTAAGTGGTCTCAATCTCTCTTCTGAGTGTACTGAGGAGGTGTCCATTGTAGCATCTAATACATGGTTGAGATCCCCACATACTATTCCTATTCCCTTCTTTATTCTATTTCTTCTATTTTCTTAAATACGTGGTGGAGAAAGTTCCTCTGTTCAGTGTTAGGGGCGTACACATTCGTGACAGTATATTCAACGTCATTAAAGGTCACCCGCACTATGACATATCTCCCTTCTTTGTCTATGTCTAGGTGGGAAAGGGTAAACGCTATGTCTTTGCTGATGAGTATTGAAGCGCCCTTGGATTTGCTTGTGTTGGTGGCATGGTATTGATTCGGGTAGTCCTGCGTCAGCAGGGGAGCGTGAGCATTGGTCTTGAAGTGTGTTTCTTGGAGACATATTACATCAGGTTTGTATTTAGTCAGGTCTCGACGCAGTAGGCTCCGTTTTGAGGGGTGGTTAAGTCCCTTAGTGTTATGGGTGTATATTTTCATGGGGGGTCGTACCTTTTGGGTGTGAGTGGTAGTATCGCTAGTGCTGTTTTGATTGGGAGCGCCTCCCTTCCCAGCAGCATCGACCTAGGTGGCATCTCCCTGTTGTGGGTGCATTGTGTGTGTGTATTCTCAAGCGGGCAGTATGCTCCTACTTCTCCGGATTGCGGAGATGGTATAACTATAGTGTGTGTACATTGTGATTCACATAAAAACAACATAATAAAATAAACATTCCAACATTTAACTAAACAAATCGCCATATGGATGGCCTGGCGCCAGCGGTAGGCGCAACGGGGTAGGAAGCGTCTCGCTTCCATGCCTGTACAGCTCGGTCATGGCCTTCGCTATTTCAGTTACTTATTTTACCTCTCCCCTCTTCTGTATCTATATTGGCTGTTGTCAGCCACTTACATGCTATGCTAAGTCCCCTTGAGTTCCCTGATATTTTTTTGCCATGTTGGGGCTCAAATCGAATTCTCTAGCCCCCCATTACCTTGTTAATTGACCCCTTTGATTATGCTATCTGCCCCAGAGTCTCTGTGCGGGTACTTGCGGGTTATATGTGCTTCCTCGGTCCATTCTTAAGGACCCTCTTCCACTCTGGGATGGATCGATCGCAATTCACTGCGGTGGGTCGCGGCTTCGGAGGTGGTAGGCCCCATTCTGCAAGGATCTTTGCTCCAGCCTCTGGGGAAGCGATAGGTATAGTCTTGCCTTCGTGCATGATGAGCAGCTTTACCGGGAATCCCCATCTGTAGGGTTTCTTCTGGATCCTGAGCTGTTCTGTGATGCCGGAGACAGTTTTCCTTTTTTGCAGCGTTGCTGCTGATATGTCAGCGTATATCATTGTCCCCTGGTATGGAGATGGTAGGTTGGGGCACTGTCTGCTGCTTGCCCTCATTATGTCTTCTTTCACGTGAAAATAATGTAGCCTCACCAGTACATCTCTAGGTGTCTCCGTTGTGAGGAATCAGGGTTTTGGTACTCTGTGGTACCTGTCTAGCAGTAGCATATCCTGGTGCATATCTGGGATCAGCATTTTAAAGAGGCCTTGCAGATGTGCATGCAGCTCCGCCACACCGATTGATTCCGCTATTCCTCTCAGCCGTCGATTGTTTCGGCGGGAACGGTCTTCCATATCCGCCATTTTTGTTTCAAAGCTGGCCATGGTGTCATTCATGCCGTTTACAGCTGCTTTTATATCATTAATGTCTTCAGCCTGGTCGGCCATTTTGTCCTCCAGTGTGGAGGTTCGCACCCCTATTTCTTGAAGCTCTGACCTTATTTCTTTTAGGGAGACTTGGATGGTGCTTTTCTTCCAGCATCCTCTGTAAAATGCCCTGCGTTACTGGGCCGTCACCCACGGTATCTCTTTGCATGTCGCAGGCGCCATCTTGGGCCTCCTCTGCCGCGTCTGCGGCTTTCACGTGGGTGCTGCGGACATTGAAAAAGCTTGCCTTTTTCTGTTTGGCGTCTACTCTTTGGTTGGGACATCTCTTGGGATGTATATGTCGCTCTCGGGGAGATCGTAGCGCTTAGTTTAAGGCCCGTGTGTCAGGGTACCTGAGGCCTCTACCTCTAAGGGAGGTAGAGACTTGGTGGTTTATCCGTCCAGGCGAGCTGCTCCCTCCGTTCCTCGCGGTTCATCCAGTCACTTAAACACCGGCCGCGAGGAATCCACGTCCTTTTCTAGCAGGACGCTCAATACGTGACGTCATGACGCTATCACGAGCGACCTGTCACTCAAGTGTCCGATATCCAATCGGTACTTGTCAGAGGCGTGCTTACCATCCGGAGCCAGGGTATTTAAGCTTACTTCTTCCTTCAGCTCATTGCCCTGTCGTGGTTCTAGCTTGTCTAGTCACTCAGTGCTCTGGTATTCTCGTTTGCTCTATTTGGTTTTGACTCGGCTTGTTGTACTTTCCTGCTTCTCTGTTATCCCTTGACCCGGCTTGTCCCTCGCTTATCTGTCTTCTCGTTCCCTCGACCTCGGCTTGTCTCTGACTATTCTCTATTACTCTCGGTACGTTAGTCCGGCCATTCTAAGGCCCGGTATACGTACTTTTCCTCTCTTTGTACTCTGCGTGTTGGATCCCTGTCCCGATCCTGACATTACGACAGGGCCAATGGATCCTGCAGGTACAAACAGTCAACTTGGTTCTTCGGATCCCAGGTTTGACGCCATGGAGCATAGGATGGATCAGATGGCTTTGGCACTACAGGCACTTTTGTCTCGTGCTAGTAATCCACCTGAGGAGACACGTACTCCGTCTATTTCTCCTGCAGTCTCTGGTCTAGAGGTAGCCACTGTAGGTGCTTCTTCCCGTATTACCCCACCAGTACGTTATGGCGGTTCACCGGAGAGGTGTCGTGGCTTTCTGAACCAGATTAGCATCCATTTCGAATTACAACCCCGCTCTTATCCTACAGATAGAGCGAAGGTTGGATTTGTTATTACTTTACTCATTGAAAAAGCTTTGAGATGGGCCAATCCTTTATGGGAGAATGATAATCCACTAGTCTATAATTATAATGCCTTTGTAGCTGCGTTTAGAAGAACTTTTGACCCTCCTGGTAGAAAGGTCAATGCAGCTAGATTACTGTTGCGCCTTAGACAGGACAATCGAACACTTGTGGATTATGCACTAGAGTTCAGGTCCTTGGCGGCAGAAGTTAAGTGGAACGAACAGGCTTATATAGATGTGTTTCTGAATGGGTTATCAGATGTAATTCTTGACGAGATCGCTACTAGAGAACTCCCTGAAAATTTGGAGGATTTAATCTCTTTTATATCTCGTATTGATGAACGCTTAAGAGAGAGGCAGAACACTCGAGATAGGACCCGTAGACCCTCCTTTAAACTAGCACCTACCTTTCAAAATTCTGAGTTCGAGGACTTACGTATTCCTGAACCTATGCAGATAGGCAGTACTCATCTCACAGAGAGGGAGAGACAGTACAGGAGAAGGGAGGGTTTATGTATGTATTGTGGAGTCAGAGGTCATTTACGCCTAAATTGTCCCAATCGTTCGGGAAACGCTCGCACCTAAGTTCCTCTAGAGGACAGGCCTTGGGTGTTTCTACTTTGTCCTCTATTCACAACTACAAAGAGCTCAGGCTTCTGTTGCCCGTTTCTTTAAAGTGGGAAAAGGGAGTAGTTAAGACTATGGCACTAATCGATTCTGGAGCTGCTGAGAGCTTTATAGATCAGGGTTTTGCTGCCAAGCATGCTATTCCATCCCAGTTAAAAGAGACACCACTGGCTGTTGAGGCCATCGATGGTAGACCGTTACTTGAGCCTGTTATTTTCCATGAGACCATACCGATTAACTTAACTGTTGGCATCCTACATAGAGAGGACATATCCTTACTGCTCATTTCTTCTCCGTCTATTCCCATAGTTCTGGGGTACTCCTGGTTGAGGAGACATAACCCTATTATTAATTGGGAGTCAGGGGAGATAGTTTCGTGGGGACAGAATTGTCAAGAGAAATGCTTGCGGAAGGTCTCACCTCTCGGCTTGACCAACACATCGGCTAACTCTGACAATCCTACAGAGACACAAATTCCGTCTCAGTATCTAGATTTAAAGGCTGTATTTGACAAAAAGAAAGCCGATACCTTACCCCCACACAGGTCCTTTGATTGCAAAATTAATTTACTTCCTGGTACCATGCCGCCCAGAGGTCATGTATACCCGTTATCTACGAAAGAGAACTCAGTTCTAGAGGAGTATATTCACGAAAATTTAGACAAGGGATTCATTAGGAGGTCCTCCTCTCCTGCCGGGGCTGGATTTTTTTTTGTTAAAAAGAAAGATGGTTCTTTAAGACCTTGTATTGACTATCGAGGCCTAAATAAGATAACCATTAAAAATGCCTACCCGATTCCCTTGATCACCGAACTCTTCGATCGTTTGAAGGGCTCTACAATTTTCACCAAGTTAGACCTCAGAGGGGCATATAACTTGGTGAGAATCCAGCAGGGACATGAGTGGATGACGGCATTCAATACTCGATATGGTCACTATGAATATACTGTTATGCCTTTTGGGTTATGCAATGCGCCAGCTGTATTCCAGGATCTGATAAATGAGGTTCTTAGGGAATTTCAGCAAGATTGCGTCATTGTATACCTAGATGATATACTCATTCATTCTAGTGAGATTGAGACTCATCACAAGCAAGTCAGGAGGGTTTTGCACAAGCTTCTCCAGCATGGCTTGTACTGCAAGTTGGAGAAATGTAGCTTTGATCAAACCCAGGTAACCTTTCTCGGCTATGTGATCTCTGGGGAGGGATTTAAGATGGATCCGGATAAGCTCCAATCCATTCTAGAGTGGCCTTTACCCAAGGGTCTTAAAGCCGTACAGAGATTTATTGGTTTTTCTAATTATTATAGGCGCTTTATTAAGGGCTATTCTTCCATTATCGCACCTATCACTAATATGACCAAACAGGGGGCTGATACTAAGAATTGGACTACTGAAGCTCTCCTTGCGTTCAAAACTCTCAAAGAGCTTTTCGCTTCCGCTCCAATTTTAGTTCACCCCGACACTTCTCTGCCTTTTCTACTTGAGGTAGACGCATCGGAGACTGGTTTAGGTGCTGTCCTATCTCAAAGGTTGGGTGTTGATAAACCATTACATCCATGTGGATTCTTCTCTAAAAAATTGACCGGTACTGAAAGCAGATATGACATTGGTGACAGAGAATTACTAGCGGTTATCAAGGCTTTGAAAGAATGGAGACATTTATTGGAGGGTACATTACATCCTGTTACCATTCTAACTGACCACAAAAATTTGTCTTATATCGGAGAGGCCAAGCGTTTGTCCTCCAGGCAGGCTCGTTGGTCGTTGTTTCTTACCCATTTCAATTACGTTCTGACTTACAGACCTGGGTCAAAGAATTCTAAAGCCGATGCGCTATCTCGCCAATATGAGCCCTCTGCTTCAGTTGAACCACTTATGTCCTCCATTGTACCCAAATGCAATATTATTGCTAATACCAGTCTCAAGATTCATTCCCCGCTACTTGACCAGATCTTGAAGTCGCAACATCTAGCTCCCGGAAACACTCCTGAGGGAAGAAACTTTGTTCCTCCTGAACTTCAACTGGAGCTCTTACAATGTTTTCACGAAAGTAAAGTAGCTGGCCATCCTGGTATTCGCAAGACATACTCTCTGATATCCAAGGATTTCTGGTGGCCTTCACTTCGAAAAGATATTGAGGAGTTCGTCGCAGCTTGTGAAACTTGTGCCAAGACTAAACTACCTCATGCTTCTCCATGTGGCCTGTTACACCCCTTGGACATTCCTGAGAGACCTTGGTCCTGCTTGTCCATAGACTTTATCGTTGATTTGCCTGCTTCCAAGAGACAGACTGTTATTCTCACGGTGGTGGATAGATTTACTAAGATGGCTCATTTCGTGCCATTACCTAAACTTCCGACTTCTCCTGAATTGGCGGAGATTTTTGCGAGAGAGGTTTTTCGTCTACATGGGATTCCTTCGGAGATTGTTTCTGATAGAGGCTCTCAATTTGTCTCACGTTTCTGGAGATCCTTTTGTTCTCAAATGGGCATCAAATTGAACTTTTCCTCTGCCTATCACCCTCAGTCTAACGGAGCTGCTGAACGTACCAATCAAAAGATCGAACAATATCTGCGTTGCTTTGTTTCCGAACACCAGGACGATTGGGTCGGTCTGATTCCTTGGGCGGAGTTCGCACACAATAACCTTGTTTGCGATTCAACTCGCTCTAGCCCTTTCTTCATGAACTATGGCTTTCATCCTTCGATTTTTCCTTCGGTTTCCTCTTCTCAGGGGATACCGTCGGTTGATGATCATGTCGCCAACCTGAAGAAATTATGGGATCAGACTCGGCAAATTCTGTTACATAGTTCCTCGTTGTTCAAGAGACACGCTGACAAGCATAGAAGAGCGGCTCCTGTTTTTGTCCCTGGGGATAGGGTATGGCTGAGTACTAAGAATGTTCGCCTAAAAGTTCCATCTATGAAATTTGCTCCTCGCTACATAGGCCCTTACAGGGTTCTCACTCGTATCAATCCGGTTGCGTATCGCCTGGCTCTGCCACCTGCCTTACGCATTCCTAACTCATTTCATGTCTCCTTGTTGAAACCTCTTATTTGCAACAAATTCTCCTCTAAGGTTTCCTCACCTCGTCCTGTTCAGGTAGAGGGTCGGGAGGAGTACGAGGTCAGCTCCATCATTGATTCCAGAATTTCGAGGGGAAAATTGCAATATCTGGTCAACTGGAGGGGATATGGTCCTGAGGAGAGGAGTTGGGTACCTCAGGAGGATGTTCATGCTTCTCGCCTTCGCAGAGCATTTCACCTCCGCTTCCCATCTCGCCCCGGTTCCTTCCGCCCGGTGGGCGTATCTGAGAGGGGGGGTACTGTCAGGGTACCTGAGGCCTCTACCTCTAAGGGAGGTAGAGACTTGGTGGTTTATCCGTCCAGGCGAGCTGCTCCCTCCGTTCCTCGCGGTTCATCCAGTCACTTAAACACCGGCCGCGAGGAATCCACGTCCTTTTCTAGCAGGACGCTCAATACGTGACGTCATGACGCTATCACGAGCGACCTGTCACTCAAGTGTCCGATATCCAATCGGTACTTGTCAGAGGCGTGCTTACCATCCGGAGCCAGGGTATTTAAGCTTACTTCTTCCTTCAGCTCATTGCCCTGTCGTGGTTCTAGCTTGTCTAGTCACTCAGTGCTCTGGTATTCTCGTTTGCTCTATTTGGTTTTGACTCGGCTTGTTGTACTTTCCTGCTTCTCTGTTATCCCTTGACCCGGCTTGTCCCTCGCTTATCTGTCTTCTCGTTCCCTCGACCTCGGCTTGTCTCTGACTATTCTCTATTACTCTCGGTACGTTAGTCCGGCCATTCTAAGGCCCGGTATACGTACTTTTCCTCTCTTTGTACTCTGCGTGTTGGATCCCTGTCCCGATCCTGACACCGTGCAGCCGGAGCTATCCTTTCATGCGACCGTCTCGGTTGCGCTCCAGGCCACGCCCCTCTATTTGGGACATTTTTGAAGCCGACCAATGTCATTTACCTACATCAAACTATATATTTTTTAAAAAGTAGACACCCTAGGGTATTTCAAATGGTGGTATTTTAACACTTGCCATGCACTAATTCTACCACCAGTCTTTGTCAAACTTTTGGGTAGTCGTTTGCTTTATTATTCTCTCCCATTGTACTTTAGGCATGGATTCTCAGTTCCGTTTATGTATTACTGACAAGGAAGACCCCAATATGTGTTCAGCAACATCTCCCAAGTACAACAATGCCCCCGAATGTACATGTTTTATGGGCTTTTGCAAACTTACACGAGTCAAATGTAAGGCTTTCCCCCGTTTGCACATTGAAATTTGCCAGAATGGTTTGCTAGGAATATGTTGCCTTTGATACCTGCTATACGTCAAAACTATGACTTCCAGGAAATTCCTGAAGCCCTGAACCGATCTGGGTGATTTTTGGATATGTTGTTCATCCAGATCGGGGCTATAAGGTGATGCATACGGTTTTGTGTGTTTTTAAGGTACTTTTTGGGGTTTCATAACATTGTATGTTTTTCTGTGCTTGGAGATAATTGGATTAGATTAGTACAGTGCCTGATTCAATTATCTCCCAAGCACAGAGGAGGGATTCTATTGTTTGTGTATGGGAGTGTCTCACTGTATGACTCTGTTTTTATTGGTTTGTTCACTTTGTGTCCCTGTGCCCAAAAAGGTCCACCTGGATGTCGCCCTTGTTGTAAAATTTGCATAAAAGGCCAGCGTGCCTCCATTTAAATGCTATTCCAGCTTACACTCCAAAACTGTGTGCCGTCCTGTTATTGGAGGGAAAGAAGATTTACTCCTGTGTCTGCTGTTCCAGCTCGCAGTAGATTCAATGGGGAAAGTCCTTGTAAGGACTAGAGCTAATTCCCCATTCGGTTCCAGAGCTTCCAGGACTGAGTGTCGTCCAGTGCCTGGGGGTGTCAGAGCTAACTCCCCATTCGGCTCCAGGAAGGAGGTGGTGGTTCCAGGGCCCCAGTCATCCACGGCGACTGAGGGCAAGAGTTCTGTGGTTTGTCCCCTGCTACGCTCCCTGGGCTAGGAGAGGTCTACCCACTGGAAGCTGGATCCTGGTCTTGGGTCCAGGGTGGGTGAAGGACGGCAAGACCCCAACCAAGCTGCAGCGGTTTGTGGGGTCTAAGGTGGTTATGGTGTTCCAGTGCAGTGATTATGGTACTCGCAAGAACTAGGAAGCAGCGATAGACAGAGGTACCCAGTTGGGGTACAGGGAGCTCTGTTACACTCCTGCTCTGATTGGTCGCCGGCGTCCCGCAGCGACCAATCAGTGCTCACTAGTGCCAACCAAAAAGGAGAATGGTGCGAACCCAGATTTAATGGGCTCCTTCTCCCATTGGTCAGCATGCGCTTCCACGCGGTCAGCGGAGGCCTGTAGCTGCGAGACCACCAATCTATGCCAAATAAAAATCAAAAATAATAATAATTGGTGATTTTTGTGACAGATCCATCTGTACAGACTAGTAATGCTGGTTCGTCTGTTTGCCCTTATTTCGTTGGATTTCCTGCCCGTATGCCCCTGTTCGTGTGGTTCCGGAATACCGATTGAAACTACCGAACGGACGGATCCAGGCTATCTGGGGATACGTTATACAAACCATATTTATTCGGTATTTCCTCATTTATGTATTTTAATGTATTTTTCCTGTTATGTTTAAAATGGCAATTTGCCTCTATCCTTGGAGATAATTAGGTTTCTTCCCAATTATCTCCGGGATAGAGAAGAAGGATTTATGGGTAAGATGGCTTATACTGAAGCCACTGCGATTGGCTACTGTCCAATATGTGTTACAGTCTTCCACAAGGTCCCCTAGGGGAGTGTCCACCTTGTGGGAGACCTGCATAAATACCGGAAAGGTAGCCCCCCATTAAACCCATTCCTGTTTGACCTTCAAGACGGAGCTTGGTCTTGTTTGTGGGGGGAATTATTACTGGGACAGCGCTTTCGTTATTTCTAGCTGTGAAAGGAGTTCGGCTGATTTGATGATCGGGAGTTGCCGCGTTCGTATATCTTCCGTTCAGTAGTTTGACAGTCGGCTGTACAGAACCTGCATTTCTGGAAAAGGAGGTTATTTACTAAACGGCGGCTTCATCTATCTGGCGGTGAGCGTCGTAACAATTGGTGGCAGGGGTGGGATGAATCCCACCGCCCAGAAGGCCAGCTACACATCCCAGTTTGGAAATGCAGTATGAAGAATTAAGGCGTGCTACCCTTAAAGATATATTGGAACGCAGAGGACGATCAGCGAGTAATCTCAAGAAAAGAGAGATTATTGCCATATTATTGGAAATGGATGCAGCACAGGGAATGGAGAGAGCTAATGAGCCGGGCATACTGGATTTAACACCCGAGGAGATACAATTTAACCGGGCAGTCCAGATAAGGCTGGCACACTTTGGCCCCAACCCTGCAGCAGATATTGTGGTGCAAGTGCAAGCAGCAGTAACAGCACAACAGGCGCTCCAGGGAAGAGGAGCTGCAGCAGCAGAGGTACCCAATAATAATATTGGAAGGAGAAAGGTACCCTTTGCTGCATTTAAAAATTTTGTTGAATCAGAGGGAGAGATTGACGGGTCCCTGGCTGACTTTGAAAGGCAGTGTGCCCTACACCAGGTACCCGCAGAAGAATGGGTCACCATCCTCTCTAGGAAGTTATCCGGCCGGGCCAGTGAGGCATTTCGGGTCATCCCAGAGGAGGAAATTACAAGCTACCGGGCAGTAAAAGATGTCCTTTTGGCCAGGTATGCTGTGACCCCCGAGGCGTACCGGCGGCGATTCCGGGACACCAACAAAACAAGCTTGCGATTCCTATGTGGAGTGGGCATGCAGAGTACACCGCACAGCAGCTCACTGGATGGCAGGGTGCCAAGCGGTAACTGGGGAAGAGGTGCTGCAAGTGTTTTTGTTGGAGCACTGTTTTGAGCGGTTACCTGCAAGAGTCAGAGAGTGGGTTAAGGACCGCAAACCCTCTACCTTACCCGAAGCTGCTCGTCTGGCTGATGAGTACACCGACGCACGGATGTTAGACCAGACAGTAACCAAGGTCCCTACCCGAGTGGAGTACAAACCGGCAGCATCTCCAACCACTACTGCGTATCACCCCCCAGCACCACGCACCCTCACAACACCACCAGCGAACAACTATGTTCAGCCAGCCCGATTCAACGCCCGGGATTACTCACAGCCTATTCGGTGCTTTGGGTGCAAACAGTTGGGGCACAAGAGACCGGAGTGCCCATTGAACAATTCTAACCAAGCACAGTCGTGGAGAAGACCAGCCGGCGGAAATCAGCATCCACCCCAACCTGCTGCTCACTGTCTTGAGCAGGAGGAATTTTGGGGTATACTACATGAGGCTGATCCAGTACAAGCAGCCCAGCAGGACAACCGTCAACAGCACAGGCAGACCGTTAAGCTGAATGGCAGAGTGGTCCCTGGTTTGAGAGACACCGGAGCCACTATGACCCTGCTCCAAAAGAACCTTGTTTCGGAACACCGACACACTGGAAACACTGTGGCAGTGAGGGTAGCAGGAGGCGCCGTGTTCCGTCTACCTGTTGCTCGGGTTCATTTGGATTGGGGAGTGGGCTCTGGACATGTGGGTGTGGGGGTCATGAAAGACTTGCCTGACAATGTTTTGCTTGGGAATGATCTGGCCCCTTTGGTTTTCGCTTATGCTCCAATGGGACCTGCTGATGTTAACCCAGTGACTACCCGTGCTCAAACCCGTGCTACTGGAACCAGCCCGCCTGCTGCTGAGACCCAGGTAAGACCTGATTCCCCGACTGGTACCCTAGATCAGACCCTTGTTAGCTGGGATCCCCGGAGGAGTTTGGGAGGGAAACCCGGGCAGACCCGACTCTCCAGAAGTACAGGGATAGGGCAGATACTGGAGAGGAAGGAGTAGATGGGGAACGGTATGGGTGGGTGGGGGACAGGTTGTATAGGATCCCTAAGCCTTCCCAGAAAAGCGTTGCCCCTCCGCCGAATCGACAGCTGGTGGTGCCCGCGAAATACCGGCAGGATATTCTGCGGATAGGGCATGATGTCCCATTAGCTGGACATCTAGGGTCCCGCTGCACAGCCTATAGGATCACGCAGAATTTCTTTTGGCCAAATTTTAATCAGGCTGTGCGGATATATTGTAGTACGTGTGACACTTGTCAATGGGTAGGAAAGCGGGGGGACCACCCAAAAGCTAGGCTTATGTCTATGCCTATTATTGGGGAGCCCTTTGCATGCATAGCTGTTGACATTGTGGGTCCACTGGCCAGGGCTAGTCCATCAGGTAAGAAGTATATTCTCACCGTGGTGGACTATGCCACTCGCTATCCAGAGGCAGTAGCGCTGTCTAATATAGAGGCAGAGACAGTTGCTGATGCCCTGGTTAGGATTTTTACTAGGGTCGGGTTCCCTAAGGAGATTCTCTCTGACCAGGGAACCCAATTTACCACTGTGCTCACCCAGCAGCTGTGGAAGGTGTGCGGCATTAAACCGCTGCTTAGCTCACCGTATCATCCACAGACTAACGGTCTCTGCGAGCGATTTAATGGTACCCTCAAGCAGATGTTGAGGACCTTTACTGACACCTGCAGAGACTGGGAGCGATTCCTGCCTCATCTGTTGTTTTCCTACAGAGAGGTGCCCCAGGAATCTACTGGGTTCTCCCCCTTTGAGTTGCTTTATGGGAGAAGGGTCCGCGGACCCCTAGATCTCATTAGAGGCCATTGGGAGGGAGAGACAGAGCAGGAAGGGACCCCCATAGTACCGTATGTCCTGGAACTCCGGGACCACATGGTGAAACTGTCTCTGATGGTAAGAGAGAATCTCCAGGTGGCCCAGGGGAGACAGAGGAGATGGTACGATCGGAGTGCCTGGCAGCGGGTCTTCCAGGTTGGGCAGAAAGTGTTAGTGCTCAAACCTGTGAAGGCGAACAAGATGCAAGCATCTTGGCAGGGCCCGTATAAGGTGTTAGCTCAGGTGACACTACCTATCTTATAGCCAGCTGTTCGGATGAAAGGATCCAGCTTACTACTGACTGACTGACTAGCCTTGTACAGCTAGGGGACAGGTTGAGCCCCACAGAGAAGGGACAGGCAAGACAGCTTCTGTGGGAGAAGCAGGCGACGTTCTCCCAAGAACCCGGCTACACTACCCTAGCTGTACATAAGGTAGAGACCCCTGGACAGAACCCTCTGCAACAGCCCCCTTACCGTATCCCTGAAGCAGTCCGTGAAGGAATGCGGAAGGAAATACAGGAGATGACCCAGCTTGGGGTCATGAAACACTCTGATAGCCCTTGGGCTTCGCCTGTAGTCCTGGTACCTAAGAAAGATGGGACCACCCGGTTCTGTGTGGACTACAGGCGCTCAACGAGCGGACCACCACTGACGCCTACCCGATGCCCCGGGTAGATGAATTATTAGATCGGATTGCCAGGGGACGCTATCTGACCACCATAGACCTGTGCAAAGGCTACTAGCAAATTCCCCTGGCCGAGGATGCTATCCCCAAGTCGGCCTTCGTCACCCCATTTGGCTTGTACCAATTTAAGGTCATGCCATTTGGGATGAAGAATGCCCCGGCTACCTTCCAGCGTATGGTGGATAGGCTCCTCGATGGCTTCCAGGAATTTGCTTGTGCATACCTGGATGACATTGCGATCTACAGTGGGTCCTGGGAGGAACACCTGGTTCATGTAGGGGTGGTACTGGATAAGATTCGGGCCACTGGCCTGACATTGAAGCCAGAGAAGTGCCATCTAGGCATGGCTGAAGTACAATACCTGGGTCACAGAGTGGGGTGTGGGAGCCAGAGACCGGAGCCAGCCAAGATAGAGGCAGTGGCTAACTGGCCCACACCTATCACTAAGACCAAGGTGTTAGCCTTCCTGGGGACAGCAGGGTACTATCGACGCTTTGTCCCCGACTACAGCACTATTGCTAAACCCCTGACTGACCTGACGAAGAAGAATCTCCCTAAGCAGGTCCTGTGGTCTCCAGCTTGTGAAGCTGCGTTTCAAGCACTTAAACAGGCTCTTGTGAATGCCCCTGTCCTGGCTGCCCCAGTCCCTAACAAACGTTTTCTCGTACACAAAGATGCTTCCATGTATGGACTGGGGGCTGTGCTGAGCCAGGTCGGGGAAGATGGAGGAGAGAACCCTGTCGCATATCTCAGTAGAAAGCTGTTACCCCGAGAAGTGAGTTATGCGGCAGTGGAGGAGTGCCTGGCCCTGGTCTGGGCATTGAAAAAGTTAAGCCCCTATTTGTACGGACAGGAATTTTCCCTTGTGACGGATCATAATCCCCTGGTCTGGCTTAACCGGGTCTCAGGAGACAATGGTAGACTGCTGCGGTGGAGTCTAGCACTACAACCGTATAACTTCACCATCATCTACCGACCCGGTAAGCAGAACGGGAATGCAGATGGATGGTCCCGGCAAACCGACGTCCTTACCACCTCCTAGTCCGGTCATCCCCAAGTTGACCCGCCAAAGGGTCAAGCCGGGTCTGCCGGAGTGTCCCACAAGGAGGGAGCTGTGTGACAGATCCATCTGTACAGACTAGTAATGCTGGTTCGTCTGTTTGCCCTTATTTCATTGGATTTCCTGCCCGTATGCCCCTGTTCGTGTGGTTCCGGAATACCGATTGAAACTACCGAACGGACGGCCACCCAGGAGAGGAGTGTGCTGCTGGTTAACCTCTTGGCCCCAATTAGAACGTTGTGGTTAACCGCAGACACCTCTCCATTCCATTCGTACGGGTGGTCGTCGTTCGTATGCCGACCACGAGGCGGCGGCCATTTTGGGACACGAGGAAGATCAGCAGTGTTTGGTGTCGATCCTATGTGTGGCGAAACCGAACTCGCCACGTGTCCTTGGAGGGGGCTGCTTGCCCGCCTCTTGCCTTTGGACTATGGACCAGACTTTATGGGAATGTGATACCCCAGATAGCCATACCATGGAGCCTATCTATATAATGAAAGACTATGGGAAAGACTTTAGCTCCATGGCAATTGTACTGTGTGAGTAGGATCTGCGCGCTATTCGGTAGTTTTGTGCGTGCAGATCCCAGCTATCTGGGGATAGGTGAAATGTCTGTGTGTTATGTGTAAATGTGACTTTATGTATTTTAAAGTGTTTTATGTTGTTTTGCAACCATGTGGTTAATGGAGTCTGCCTTTAGTCCTGGGTAATTGGATTACTTCTCCAATTAACTCCAGGGCAGAAGGGAGGAAACCAGGGTGCATTGTGGGGATGTTTTTCTGCCAGCCAGAAAGGAACAAAAGATACTTTTAGTAACTTTTTAACCCCTGGTCGGATTCATGCCATTTTTTAATATGTTGTTCCTCTGAATGGATTGATTGTGGATATGTATTTTTATGTGAATGTGATGTATGGTTTTAAAGTTATGAAAGTTGTGTAAAAGTATATGTTACACTGTATGCATAATGGGATTATGTGTCACACTAAGGGGAGGGGATGTGTGGGAGGTAACATCTATGTCATTGGTTCTTTTATGCCTCCCCCTGGGTGTGGCCTGTATGTGTGAGTTGGAAATAAAAGCCAGGCTGGATGAGCCAGTCCAGAGTTCCTGTTTTACCCTCAAAGTGATGTGTCGTCTCATTATTGGGGGAAGGATTTATTGCATGCTGTTCCAGTTGACTGCTAGGAGTACAAGCCTATTCGTATGGTTCCTATTCAATGGTCTACAGCATTCATATGCTTGGGAGAATTTAAAAGGTTTCTCGGATTCGGTGATTGTGGTGTCTGCCAGAGTGCTTGGAGTCCTCAGGAAGCACTAGGAGCATCCATTAACGGAGGTACTCAGTCGGGGTGCCAGGTGATCCGTTACACTATGGAACTATAAACGGACACTTTATCTACCGAACACCGCTGGAAGCTGCCGCCCACCTTCTATTTCATCGAGGCATACGAACACTGGTCCGTTCGGGAGTTTGCATCGTACGCATGGACTTCGCCCAGATAGCCGTCAATCGTATACCGAAAGACTTGTGAGAGACTTTGACTCCATGGCAATTGAACTGTGTACATCGGATCTGAGCGCTATTCGGTAGGAATATGCCCTCAGATCCAGGCTATCTGGGGATACGTTATAGGAACCATATTTATTCGGTATTTCCTCATTTATGTATTTTAATGTATTTTTCCTGTTATGTTTAAAATGGCGATTTGCCTCTATCCTTGGAGATAATTAGGTTTATTCCCAATTATCTCCAGGATAGAGAAGAAGGATTTATGGGTAAGATGGGAGGGCTTATACTGAAGCCACTGCGATTGGCTACTGTCCAATATGTGTTACAGTCTTCCACAAGGTCCCCTAGGGGAGTGTCCACCTTGTGGGAGACCTGCATAAATACTTGGCAGGTAGCCCCCATTAAACACATTCCTGTTTGACCTTCAAGACGGAGCTTGGTCTTGTTTGTGGGGGGAATTATTACTGGTACAGTGCTTTCGTTATTTCTAGCTGTGAAAAGAGTTCGGCTGATTTGATGATCGGGAGTTGCCGCGTTCGTATATCTTCCGTTCGGGAGTTTGACGGTCGGCTGTACAGAACCTGCATTTCTGGAAAAGGGGATTATTTACTAAACGGCGGCTTAATCTATCTGGCGGTGAGTGTCGTAACAAATTTTTTTTGAGACACGTAGCAATTTAAGAATATATGTAATGAGAACTTTAAGGGTTACTGCCAAAGAACACCCCAATATGTGTTCAGCATCATCTCCTGAGTACAGGGATACCACCCATGTATAGGCTTGTCGGGTTCTCTGGGGGCTAAAAGACATTTGGAGGGTGTGCATTCCAGTTTTCCAACTTGGAATTTTCACAGTTAGTCTTCATGCACCCATGCCCCATTTGGGACATTTTTGAAGCCGGACAATATAATTTACCCCCATCAAACCATATATTTTTGAAAAGTAGACACCCTAGGGTATTTAAAATGGAGGTATTTTAACACTTTCCATGCACTAATTCTACCACCAGTCTCTGTCAAACGTTTTTGTGTTATTTTTCACACTTATTCTACTTTAGGTGTTAGGTGTTACTGCCAAAGAACACCCCAATATGTGTTCAGCAACATCTCCTGAGTACAGCGATACCACCTATGCATAGGTTTGTTTAATTGTTTGGGGGGTGCAAAGCCAAATGTCTGACATGTGTTTTTCGAATTTTACATATCTTCTTTGCCTATCTTTTTTTGGGGGGCCTTTTCAGATATCCCAATTTATTTTCTTGCCATGAGCGTGCATATATTTGAATTGATAACCCACGGTATTGTATATGTGCTTTGATGCCTTTAAAGCAATAGTTTTAGTCAAAAATTGGAGAAAGTGTGTGGTGGTATTTGTTCAATTTTCATTTTTACACACACATTGTTTTTGACTGTAATTTAGAAGAGCCTGTTGTTGGTTATTGCAAGAAAACACTCCAGGTTGTTTTCTGCAAGGCCTCCTTAGTACACCCATGCCCCCCAAGCATAGGTTTGCCAGGATTGTGGGAAGGTCCAGTTACAATTTTATAACATGACAGGAGGCTTCATATTTGCCTAAGTCTCTCTTTACTAGAACTACACAGCAGCACAAAAAAACAACCAATCAGAAAAAAGTTAGGTACTATAAAACTCCCCTCCCCATACATAATTTCCTCTTTCTTTGCTGCTCCGCATCATTACAGGTCAGAGTACCACTGCCTCCTGTTTTCTGTGGTGGCTGTGGGATTTTATTACTTATTTACAGTTTATATTACGATATCTGGTAATGTCATAGTTTCTGTGGATTTATCTTTCTGTAACCTTTTTTCTTGGTTGTACTTTTAATTTGTGGGGGGGTCTTTGTGAGCTCTCTGCCACTCTTCTATGCCCCTTGGGTTTTTTCCCCCCACTGTCCCCTTTTCCATATATATTCCCTACTTTAACCCCTTAAGGACCAAACTTCTGGAATAAAAGGGAATCATGACATGTCGCACATGTCATGTGTCCTTAAGGGGTTAAGAACAGGTAGGTATGCTATCCTTGATCAGTTTTCTGTAGTCAGAGGTTCAACATGCTTCCCACCTACTACCTCTTATCTGCCTGATTTTCTGTTCAGGTGGGTGTATCACGCGGGGGGCTCGGAGGGCTGTCTGCTCTCTGCCTCCTCCGATTACCCCCGAGCTCCGGGACCGCAGAGTAGATTTCCGATGGTCGTGTGTGTGTTTTCTTCCGGCCACGGGATGCTCACGATCGAGCAGCGAGTATCTGGCGGCCGGAGTAACTTTTTAAGTTACACATATAAGGAAGCGCTACCTGCCCAGTGGTCACTTGCCACTGTCCTAATACAGCGCACGTAATTGGCCTGCTCTGTCTGTGCCCATTTGATTGGCCTGCTCTGTCTGTGCCCTATTGATGGGCCGACGCTTGTCTGTGCCCAAACCACCTTTTGGCAGCAGGCCTGGGGGAATATTACTGGGGAAAAACCCCATACACATTATTGACACCGAGATAGGTGGGTGTACAGGTAGGCACTGCTGCCGTACTAGGGTCGTGCTACAGTTAAGACACCAAACCGCTATAGACACCCCAACTTAGGGAAGTCTACAGGCAATGATTGAGATGGTGGTGACCACCTCTGTTGGGAGAAGCGCTGTCATGAGCCCTCCCCCTGGTGCCTCAATAGAGGGGCACATCGGGGACTCCGTGCTCGCAAGTAGAGTCAGATTCCAGCTCTCCAGAAGATGCCTGAAGCGTGCACCAAAGTATTATGGGAAGGGTGAAGGCCCTGAACCTCGTGCCCTGAGGGGCAAGGCACCTGCGAAACTCCCTGGACGGGCAGCCACGGTATCACCAGGCCGGCGGAGGCATATCCCTAAGGAGAGTTCCATTATGACCCACCTACAGGGACCAGTGCTCAGACACCTTCACGGGAACACGGAAATTCCCGGACCTTTAATGGCTATCCTTTAGCTGCATACCCCGTACCCTTTTGTACTACTAGGTAGTTATTTCTACGTCAGACTTGGTTCTTGGCTATTTCTGGGGTTTATCTGTGTAACGGATCGACGGGCACCCCGTTGAACTTCCTGAGCACTTCCTGAGGACTCCAAGCACTGCAGCAGACACCACACCCAACCGGAGCAGCATACGATTGCTCTCAAGCATATGAATGCTGTAAACAGCTGAACAGGAAAAGCATACAAACAGCTTACACTCCTGGCAATCAGCATACAATCCAATTCCCCCAATAACGAGACGACACTTCGTTTGGAGGTCAAGCAGAACTGACTGTACTGGCACATACAGCCTCTTTTATTCCCAATCCACAAACATAGTACTGCCCACAGGGTTTTACAGAACAACCAATCAATACGTACAATACACACAGACACTCCCACACAAAATCCTCCCCTCTGCCTGTGATATGATTACTGAACACAATGGGTAATATAATTATCACAGACAGAGAAATACAGTTTTATAAAACATATCACAGGGACCCCAGAACATGCAATAACCCCATATAAAGTATATAGAACCTGGGTGAACCACATATCCAAAATTCACCCATATCTGTTCAGTAGTTTGGAAGATACAGTTTAATGCAGATTCCGCAGAACATATACAGATAATATAAAAAATAATTACTGTATAATGTGTCCCCTGTTGTATAGTTTAAAACTACTGCACGATGTCTTGGTGCATTAAATACCGGCGAGATGGCACCGTGTAGAAAAGTCACAACAGTGTCTGTGAGTTAAAATGGCCGCCATCCATTGTTCTCACCATGTGCTTCATCCATTGTTCTCACCATGTGCCTCTGATACATGAAATGGTGGCCACCCAGTAACTCCACAGTATGTCCCCAGATGGTTCTTAAAGGGCCAGTAGCAGCATAATACAATACAACATGCCCAAATCCTGTATTTAAAGGGTCAAATCTCCCAGGGGCCATAGTCAGCAGGCAGGAGGCGGGCAAACAGGCCCAGTGGCGAGGTTGGTTCCGCCACAATCTGTTCTTTGCTTTCCTGGCCGTTATGCTACCTTCCCTATTTTCCCTTATCTGTACATTCCTATGGTCTGTTGTTTTCTTTTGTTTCATAGTTACATAGTTACATAGCTGAAAAGAGACTTGCGTCCATCAAGTTCAGCCTTCCTCACATATGCTTTTGCTGTTGATCCAAAAGAAGGCAAAAAACCCAGTCTGAAGCGCTTCCAATTTTGCAACAAACTAGGAAAAAATTCCTTCTTGACCCCAAAATAACAGTCAGATGTCTCCTTGGATCAAGCAGCTATTACCCCACTAATTAGAAATGATATCCCTGTATGTTATGTTTTTGCAAGTATTTATCCAATTGCAGTTTAAACATCTGTATAGACTCTGACAAAACCACCTCTTCAGGCAAAGAATTCCATATCCTTATTGCTCTTACTGTAAAAAAAAACTTTTCTTTGCCTTAGATGAAATCTCCTTTCTTCAAGCCTAAATGTGTGACCTCGTGTCCTATGTATAGCCCTGTTTATGAATAGATTTCCAGATAATGGTTTGTACTCGCCCCGAAAATATTTGTATAATGTTATCATATCCCCTCTCAGGCGCTGTTTTTCCAAACTGAAGAGATTTACATTTTTTAACCTTTCTTCATAACTAAAATGCTCCATTCCTTTTATCAATTTTGTAGCTCGTCTCTGCACTTTTTCTAGTGCCACGATATCTTTCTTTAGAACAGGTGCCCAAAATTGCACAGCATTTTCGTGTCTTCCTAATTTTTCCTATAGCTCGGGTTGTCGGGAGGACCGACTTAGCCTCCTCCGACTTCCGGGCTCTTGTGGATCGCCGAGAACGTCTCCAGCGTTTCCTCAGGCTACCGGTGACCATCCTGGACCCCGCACTCTTTCGCGGGATCCAGGCGGTCGTTTGTAGATTCCTTAGTTTTTCTAGCTATTACAGTTTCTCAGCCTGTCCCCATTAGTTGAACCTTGGACACGGCCCTGGACTGGACTGTTCTCAGACTTTTATCAGCAGTTCGAGTACACCTCTAAAGTGTCTGATACAGAGAGGGACTTCAGAGTCAGAGGGGAACCCCGCTCAGGACCTCAGCCCGACTCGACTAGTTTTAAAGGGCGAGCTCCTTGCTTACAATCAGTCTGTGACTGATATGGACTCTGGTTTGCTTGGTAAGTGGGCGCGACCCTCCCCTAACCTCAACCGAGGCTAACATTGATGCAAATTGCAGGCTGGGAGTGTGATCCACTATCATATATGGAGCCAGACACTGACATAAACACTGAGTTATTATTAGAGGGTACAGCCCTCTCACACTGTCAGACTGGTACTGTCATGGATACCGTTTATGTTATTTGAGAGTGCGGCTCTCTCATACATTCAACCCGCTATTGAGCTTCCCTCATGTACACAGGCCAGGCTCACCAATTAGACCGTTTCCTCAGTGTACCGCTGGTTAGACAGCTTCCTACAGTACAGGATGCTGCTCCCCCTCTTGAGGGCGAACCCGTCGCTGGTCACTTTCCAAGAGGGTGATTTATCCTAAGGTCGACCCTTGTTCATCTTACGGGCTTATGCCAGTACAGGACACCAGTGTCTTCATAGATGGGCGTCCCGCCTATGGTCAACTCAATTCAGAGGTCTGTGCTACATGCCGTGGTTTGCCGCTGATGCTACAGCTCTTGCTATAGGACTATGGCTACCTCACCAGAATAGCAAGGAGATGCCACTTAGTAGCGACTGGGTAAGAGGAGAGAACCTCTCAGTTGGATCTAATGGCTGTACTACTATTTTCATTATACTTCCAAGATGGGCATGGTTTTGCATGCTTAGACTATTCTCACTGCTACATCCTCTGCGATTGGTCTGCTGGACCCATGCCTCCATATACCCACTTGGGATATGCTCAATGAGCTAGTACGGGGGGAGACCCCCCACCTTTGTACACGTTTCCCTGAGGCCTTATGGGACAGTGTATGGACTGTTTGAACTGGCTATCTTGGATACGGTTCCTAGGATTGGCCCACTTAGTTGATGCCCCTATACCTTCATATTGGATGTACTCCCGGGGGTTGTACTGCTATTGGTTGAACCTCAGTTATTACAAGAGTGTAGTCTGGTATAATCTGCATTATATCAAACAAGCAATCGCACTCGGTTTAGGTTATACAGACCATTATGGACAAACTGCTCAGACAGTTTTTTCACCCATTGAGGTAACATGAGATTTGGAGGCCTCCATAGAGCAAACATGCACAGCCTTACTTGGTAACAAGACTGGGGAAGTCCCACGACCGGTCTGCAGATACACCGTACGCATGGGTCGCATGAAGAGACCAGAGTCCCTGGTAGATTTGGGTTCACTGGTCGTTAACAATCTTGGGATAGGTGACAGGACTACCTCTGCTCCTCTGAGACCATGTTCGGAGAACACAATTCAGATATGGAGGATGCTCCTTATATACACTAATCCCCTCATGGGAACCGTCCTGGTTTTGATTTTCGACAACCCACCTATTCAAGTACCAACACGGAGGACTATTTGGACTCGGTGGGGGAACCCTGTGTGTCGTCGACCTCTACACAGACGTTACTAAGTCGGGACGCAACCTGCCGCTGGAGTACTGCTCGGGATCTGTAGCAGGCTCGGATATGACTGCCGACGTTCTTAAACTGGACTGCCTCTGCTTCGGACGATTGAAGCTAGACCCTTGTTTTTTCACTATATCTGTTCTCTGGAGTCACCTGTCATTAGTGAAGGGACTTTACGTCTTACCTGCGTATTAGAGAACGTTATGAGTTCACGGGACTCCAGGCTAAGAAGGGAGGTATTCTCACTATATTATACCCTATCTAGAATGTGGCGTGCAGATCATGGAGTTCCTCCACGTATTTTGACAGGTCAGGGAAGGAAAAGGATTGTACAGATGATTAATCGGACTATTCACTCTCTCCCTATCAGTCGCCAGTCTCACGGACGGAAGTCCGGCTCCAGACCCGCTAACCAGGGGCGATTCGTTTTTTTCGCCAGCTTGCCTACATTTCGAACCACTTTCGGAGCATTTGCGGTCCACCACGCGAATACAGCGCATGAGGACCCTTCTTCGTCTATGCTGGGCCCTATTACCCTTGGATCCGGACCACTTATCACTCCTCGACAGGGAGATATTTGGATGGAAATCTCACCCTCTAGTTTCATTTCCCTCCTTTGGGTATATCCAGGATTCACAGTTCCCCAGAGTTGGCGATCACCGTTTCACTACACAAGTTCAGTGTTGGGACTCTGATTGGACGTCCCTTGGGAGTGCCTTCTTCTAACACAGTTGCGAGTTACGCAGTCCATTTGGAGTACTAGACACACTCTTGCCTGCATAATAGATTCATTCTCGGACGAGACCACTTACCGGGTAGGTCAGGTGGGAACGATAAAACCCTATTCGTTTCAGTTACGGAATTGGTGGTAGACGCACTACCTGAGGTTGGAATTTTGCTTCAAGGCCACATCACCTGGTGATTCTGGCACGATCGAAGAAGCCATCTCCCACATCAAAGGTTGAGACCTGGTGGTAGTTTTCCTCGCGATCCTACATCCACGGATGACCTTCGGTATTTTACTCCTACAGCTAAATGGCTAATAGGTCAGCTTTGCAGTTCATGGACGTCTGATAGGAAACAAGTTGCATCCCCACGTACAGTGGATCTAACAGCGGATGGAGTTTTTTTACCGTATTTCAGGGTACATCGACAGCTGGCATCTTCATCGATCCGTCTACTGTCACTTCTCGCAGTTGAAAGGTCCATTTGAGATTGATCTAGTTATCTCCCGGAATAGGTACCAGCGAAATAAACAGCGTTGGATTTGTTGGCTGAGCGTTAAAACAGCAAATATGAAGCCTCCTGTCATGTTATAAAATTGTAGATTATGCTAGCTTTAGTGTACCTAGAATCTTAATTTTATTAATGACAGGAGGGTATTCCCACCCCTGACAGGTACGAGTATTTCCCACCCCTTCTTATCCCTCCCTTGTTTAATTTTAATAGTTTGGGTTCATCAGGTACGTATGCAACTCTGCTTGTTGTCTCTGCTACCTGTCACTTGCTCTCGAGTCTGTTTCCGAAGTAGATGTAAGGGTTGGGATCTCTGCATATTATGGTATTTCTAGTTGTTACACTGGGTGCCTACATGTTTTGTTCAGAGTACATTTCATTGGCTAACCAACCTTTTCAATCCTGTTTTTTCTCTCGTTTCAGTTTACAGTCCATCAACTCTATCTGGTTCGGCAGTTCTTCTCGGATGGTGGACATTGTTGTATTAATTGTATCTAGGACTTCGTTTCTTCCCCATTATTTTTCTGCCCTTTGTTATGTTTTGTCGCAGCTTGAAAGAGGAAATTATGCATGGGGAGGGGAGTTTTATAGTACTTAACTTTTTTCTGATTGGTTGTTTTTTCTGTGCTGCTGTGGATTTCTAGTAAAGAGAGACTTAAGCAAATACTTGCCTATGTCATTAATAAAATTAAGTTTATAGGTACACTAAATCTAGCATAATCTACAATTGTATGACTTGTAATTTGAGTTGAAATTGAGAGTATTTCTTCTGATAGGCCTATCTTTAGCTTGGGACTTATCACGTACCCCAGTTTTATTAATTGCCATGAAAGTGTATATATTTGAAACGTAGACACCCCGAGGTATTGTATATGGAGTGCTTTGATGCCTTTGATGCAACTGTTTTAGCCAAAAAAATTGGAGAAAGTGTGTGGTGGTAATTGTTCAATTTTCATTTTTACCCACACATTGCTTTTTGACTGTGATTTAGAAGAGCCTGTTGTTGGTTATTGCAAGAAAACACTCCAGGTACACCCATGCCCCCCACGCATAGGTTTGCCAGGATTTTGGGACGGTCCAGTTACAATTGTATGACTTGTAATTTGAGTTGAAATTGAGATTATTTCTTCTGATAGGCCTATCTTGAGCTTGGTACTTATCACGTACCCCAGTTTTATATATTGCCATGAAAGTGTACATATTTGAAATGTAGACACCCCAAGGTATTGTATATGGAGTGCTTTGATGCCTTTGATGCAACTGTTTTAGCTAAAAAAAAATGGAGAAAGTGTGTGGTGGTAATTGTTCAATTTTCATTTTTACAAGCACATTGCATTTTGACTGTGATTTAGGAGAGCCTGTTGTTGGTTATTGCAAGAAAACACTCCAGGTTGTTTTCTGCAAGGCCTCCTTAGTACACCCATGCCCCCCACGCATAGGGTAAACGTAACAAAAAAAAACACCAAAAAAACTGAACGGCAAATGATAAAAAAAATTACAAATGGACCAGTATGTGGTATCGTTTGAAGCAGTCCCCAATGCAGAGTCCAGGCTGTCCAGGGCAATCGGGACAGTGATACACAGTATCTTTTCTCTGCCCCCTCTTAAAACAGACTCTTTTTTGGGGATTCTGCTTTGCTGCAGTAAGGGGAATTTTAAGGGAAGAGGGGCATCAAGGTACAAAATCCCCGAAATGATGTGGAGCTGAAACTGTAAAAAAGTAAGTTGCATTCCGGGGTTTGCTTTATTGAACAACAAAAAAGTGTTGTGAGTTGCAATCTGCATTAGGAAGATTGCAACCTTTTTGTACCAGGCCCTTGTCCTGTGTATAATTCGGTAGGGCTGCAGCAGCTGATCTGCCAGATCAACCCCACATATATGCCGGTTATAGGCCTTGATGCACACTGGCTTCCTTGTGCTCTCAGCTCTGCCACGTACAGAGACCTAAACAGTCCCCTCAGTGTGGATGGTGGTAAAAAGGTACGCATCCTTCTTGTCTCTGTACTTAAATGCCAACAGCTCCTCTTGGCGCAGAGCTGAGGTCTCCCCCCTTCGTAGCCGGGTGCGTGCAAGTTGTCCTGGGAAACCTGCCCGGTTCTTTTTTATTGTACCGCAAGCTAATGTATCAAAACAGTAGAGTAGCTTGAACAAAGGGACACTTGTATAAAAATTGTCAGTATACAAGTGGTACCCTTTGTTCATCAGGGGGAATATCAGCTCCCAGACAATCTTTCCACAGGTTCCCATATGTTCTGGGCAACCTGGAGGGTCAAGGTGGCTATCCTTTCCCTTGTACACCCGGAAGGCCTGAGTATACCCAGTCTCGCTATCACAGAGCTTATACATCTTTACACCATACCTAGAGCGCTTGGAAGGAATATACTGCTAAAATCCCATCAGGATTGGGATGTCTGGCCTCTGGCGATGAGGCACTACCCACTCCTCAGCAGTACTGCCAGCTGGAGCAGCACGTCTCCTTCTGGCAGGGGGACTAGCAGGCACAGATACATCATAACTAGATACATCACTAGCAGCAGACACTGTATCTAGTGATGATGTATCTGAGCACCTTGCGGGGTCAAAATTAGGGTCATAGACACGTCAGACTCTAACGCAAGGATAGCATACACCTCCTCAGCGCTATACGACCGCTGTGACCCCTGTGACATGATCACAATAACTTTTCTTGATCTGTCACAAAAAAAACAAAAAAAAAATGAACCCCTAAAAAAATGCACAGACAGTAAAATAAGTGCTGCTGTGCAAGAGCCTGTGATATATACACTGATCCCTGGCAGGACAGGGGTTAATAGCTCTGAAAATAGATTTTGGGTCTCACAAAAAAGAAAAATTTCAAAAAAATGAACCCCTAAAAAAATGCACAGACAGCAAAAAAGCAAGATAGGGATTAATGGCTCTGAAAAGAGCCTTTGGGTCTCAAGATTTTACAAACCCCTACCTAAAACTACCTAAATCTCTCTAACTAAAGCACAGATCTCTCTCCCTCCCCCACCAAAACACAAGGGAAGAGAGGGAGCGAGATCCACACTAATCAGATTCAATATTTACTAATATTGAACTGATCAGACAAATGGGGATCATAATTGCCCCAATAACAATAAAATTGTTATTGTTATTGGGGCAAGCTCTGGTTGGATGACCCTAGCCTGCCCCTATGATGAGGTAGGCTAGGGACACCCCCAGAAGCCCCAAGATGCACTGCCTTTAGAAAGGCAGCGCCATCTTGGGAGCCACATGGCTGGGGGAGGGAGGGAGGTTATTATATATTATTTTAATATTTAAAAAAAATGTTTTATATTTATTTCTTCGCTGAGTGCCTCAACCCCTCGAGGCACTCAGCACATGCAGAGCATCGGAAGCCTACCCGATGGCTTCTGATGCTCTGCTTTAACTGCCGGGCGCCACGTGGAGCAACCCGGAAGTGATCGTTCTGGGGGGAGCGATCACCCGGTGCTCTCCGGGTGCCCGGCACAAAAGAGTAGTATTGCACGATGCCTCAACATCGAGGCATCGCTGCAATACTATCAGAGCGGCTTCCAGCGCTCAAAATAGCCGCAGACGTACCAGGTACGTCCGAGGTCCTCAATGACCGTTTTTTGTCGGATGTACCTGGTACGTCCGCGGTCGGGAAGGGGTTAATTAATATTGGTAAACATATCTGTGACGAAGTGCCCTTCGCCACTTGGTCCTGGAGAGGCCTGCTTGCCAGCCTCCTCCCCTGTGACTATGACTCTTTGATGTATTTGGCTTTAAAGCCCCTATTCTACCTTCAGACAGACTATTTATGTAGGTTGCTTTATTTCTCTTATGTTTTAGTCACCCTGTACCCATTATAGGTGCGGGGTGTGTGTAATGTAATTGTTTATAGTGTGTGTGTGTGTACTGTGAAATGTATTGCCTGCTCTCCTGTACTGCTGAGGTTTGCTACCAACTAGGTGAATTTGGCTATGTCTAGTGCCCTCTGTTGGTAACAACAGCAATATGCACTACCTGAATAGCAAGACTGGTTCATTTGCATATTCGGGTAGATTTGCATATTGCTAATTCTGCAGGCACGTGAGAAATTTTCTGTTAAATATTGTCTCCCCCACCCCTTTAAAAATATGCCATTGTGTTATAATAAGTCACTGTATGTTGCCTGCTATGATTTGACTGTTTGTAATTTTATTGAGTTTTCACAGCAATGTTAATGTAATGACCATATGGGCTTGTCCCAAGTAAATTAAAGTTTTAGACAGTTCTACTTGATCCCTCAAAATGTAGCTTTGTCTTGTTATTGGAGGGGACAGCTATACTCACACTGGGGATTGTTATGCTCTCCATACTCCCCTGAGCTTGAATCACTTAATTCTTTTAAGAGCTTGTTCCTGATACCCTATCTTAGGAGGAGAGGTCTTCCCCACACAGTCCTGGATGCTGGAGGTTAATACAGGGTGGAAGGAAGACGGCGAGACTTCAGCCAAGCTGCGGTGGTTGTGGTGTCTGGTGCGGTGCTTGTGGTCCTCAGCGCAAGCTTGGAAGCGTCCATTAACGGAAGGTTCCGTTACAATATCCTTGCAGAAATTATTTTTGTGGTACTGAGGATTTTGTTTGTGTGTTGTAGTGAACGTCCTGGAATGTTTGTGCCACCTGATGCTTGGGAGCTGCTTATCACCAAACTCTTCTGGCTAACTCTGTACTAACTGTCAAAATGGCACCTGTTTGGCCACACCCCATGTAGTGAAAGTCCAGCAACAAAAGGCTGATAACATGTGGAACCTGATATTAAATTGCTATCAGCCATCTTGTTACTGTCATCAATTTTATGGAGTCTAACCTATGGAGTACAGACTCTGATTTCTTCTGCTGTTTAAAATTCTTTTTTTTCTGGACTATGCTCAAATATTTTTAAATATTTTTCAAATGTAGGATTGAGTAAAGGATGCATGATTTTGATGTAAGCGGGGTACCTTGAGGCTAGATTCCACTGATTTTCAAAATTTGTAGGAATGATAAGGCTTACCTTTTCCTCTTTCCCTTATTTTAAGTTGCATTACATCCTATGGTTAGTTAAGAGTTAACTAATGGGAAGGGTCCACAGAAGGCACCTGTAATGACAGGAACAAACTACATTTTTGTTGGCCTTATCTGACACCCAACACTCTCCCAAATCCAGGGGCGGACTGACCGGTCGGGCACTTCGGACATGGTCCGAGGGCCCGGCCGGGAGGGGGGCCCGCCATCAGGGGGCTCGGCCGCCCCTTTAAATGCTGCAGCCACCTGAGCGAGCGCTCAGGCGGCTGCAGCTTGTCACCTCACCTCCCCTCCCCTGTAGCGTGGCCGAGCGGCTTTCCCGTCCTCGGTGCCCGGCCGGAGTGATAGGAAGGTGCACACTGAGTGTGCACCTTCCTGTCAGTCCGGCCGGGTACAGGAAACAGAAACTTCTGTTCCGCGCGGAACAGAAGTTTCTGTTTCCTGTACCCGGCCGGACTGACAGGAAGGTGCACAGTGTGCACCTTCCTATCACTCCGGCCGTGCACCGCGGACCGGAAATCCGCTCGGCCACGCTACATAGGAGGGGGTGAGGGGGTTAAAAGAGAGAGAGGGGGGGTTAAAAGAGAGAGAGGGGGGGGGTTAAAAGAGAGAGGGAGGGTGGGGGTTAAAAGAGAGAGGGAGGGTGGGGGTTAAAAGAGAGAGGGAGGGTGGGGGTTAAAAGAGAGAGGGAGGGTGGGGGTTAAAAGAGAGAGAGGGGGGTTAAGAGAGAGAGGGGGGGTTAAAAGAGAGAGAGGGGGGTTAAAAGAGAGAGAGGGGGGGTTAAAAGAGAGAGGGGGGGTTTAAAAGAGAGAGGGAGGGTTAAAAGAGAGAGGGGGGTTTAAAAGAGAGGGGGGGTTAAAAGAGAGAGGGGGTTAAAAGAGAGAGAGGGGGGTTAAGAGAGAGAGGGGGGGGGGTTAAAAGAGAGAGGGGGGGTTAAAAGAGAGAGGGAGGGTTAAAAGAGAGAGGGGGGTTAAAAGAGAGAGGGGGGGTTAAAAGAGAGAGGGGGTAAAAGAGAGGGGGGGTAAAAGAGAGGGGGTTAAAAGAGAGAGGGGAGTTAAAAGAGAGGGGGAGTTAAAAGAGAGAGGGGGGTTAAAAGAGAGGGGGGGTAAAAGAGAGAGGGGGTAAGAATAGAGAGGGAGGGGGTAAGAAGAGAGAGGGAGGGGGGTAAGAAGAGAGAGGGAGGGGGGTAAGAAGAGAGAGGGGGTAAGAAGAGAGGGGGTAAGAAGAGAGGGAGGGGGGTAAGAAGAGAGGGGGTAAGAAGAGAGGGAGGGGGGGTAAGAAGAGAGGGAGGGGGGGTAAGAAGAGGGGGAGGGGAGTAAGAAGAGAGAGAGGGGGTAAGAAGAGAGGGGGGGAGTAAGAAGGGAGAGGGGAGTAAGAAGGGGGTAAGAAGAGGGGGAGGGGGGAGTAAAAGAGGAAGGGGGGAGTAAGAAGAGGGGGAGGGGGAGTAAGAAGAGGGGGAGGGAAGAGTAAGAAGAGGGAAGGGGGGGAGTAAGAAGAGAGGGAAGAGGGGGGAGTAAGAAGAGAGGGAAGAGGGGGGAGTAAGAAGAGAGGGAGGGGGGAGTAAGAAGGGGGGTAAGAAGAGAGTGGGAGTAAGAAGGGGGTAAGAAGAGGGGGGGGAGTAAGAGGAGGGCAATTGCCCCCTTCCCTGTCCGCAGGCACCGTGCGGGCAGCCTGCAGGGGAGGAAGAGAGGACCCGGGAGCTCAGCCTGCAGCTCCTCTGGGTCCTTCTTGCGCGAGCACAGATCGTTGCCGCGGTTACCACGGCAACGTTACGGCTCTTGCGAGAGTAAACTCTAGCCCTGGAGCTACGGGCTAGAGTTCACTCTCAACACTGTGACCACCAGGTATTCCTGGTGGTCGCAGTGGTGAGAGTGAACTCTAGCCCAATAAACACACTGCCCCCACACACCATACACATTCACACACTGCCCCCCATACACACACACTGCCCCCACACAGACCATACACATTTACACACATTGCCTCACACACACACAAATACACTGCCCACCCATACACACACAGCCCCCAATACTAACATTGCCACACACATACACAGCCCCCTCGTACACACATTGCCCCACACACCCTACACATTCACACACTACACCCCCTCACACACACTGAACCTTTCACACACACACTGCACCCCTTACACATTGCACCACTGTTCCTATACCCTACTACAGCCTCATATCCCAGCAGACCCCAGGTAAGTTGTCAAACTGTTCTTAAACGGTTTGACTACTTACTCTAGGAGGGGGGCCCGGCCCTCCTGGCACCATAACAACTACACAGAGCAGTAGTGGTAATTGTGCATGGATTATTTCTTTAAATAATCTACGAGTGCCCCAGAAGCCAGCAAGCCAGCCAGCCCACAGGCCGGCCAGCCAGCCAGCCCACAGGCTGGCCAGTAGCCAGCCAGCCAGCCCACAGGCCACCAGTTAGGCTTAAAGCCAGCAAGCCACAGCCTGCCAGCCAGCAAGCCACAGCCTGCCAGCCAGCAAGCCACAGCCTGCCAGCCGCAGCCAGCAAGCCCACAGCCTGCCAGCCGCAGCCAGCAAGCCCACAGCCTGCCGGCAGTAGCCAGCAAGCCCACAGCCTGCCAGCAAGCCCACAGCCTGCCAGCCGCAGCCAGTAAGCCCACAGTCTTCCAGCAAGCCCACAGACTGCCAGCCAGCAACAGTAATTAAGGTAAGAGGAGCCAACTTGGCCTAGGTATCAGTGAGCTATGTTGTGTTGCTATATTGTGAATAGGAACCAGAGTGTTGGAGAGACCCCCCTCCAGGCCCCATTAGACTCCATTGTAGTCTCTAATGGGACCTGGAGGAAATTCTTTCTAACACACTCTCTAAAGGACACTGAGATAGCCTCTGCTAGAATGCTCCCCCCCCCTCCATGGCCCATTAGCCCTCAATTGTAGTCTCTACTGGGGCCTGGAGGCGACTGTTTCCAGTAGGGACACTGAGATGGCCTCTGTTAGAAAGACCCCCTTCCAAGCCTATTAGACTCCATTGTAGTCTCTAATAGGGCCTGGAGGGTATTCTTTCTAACACACTCTCTAAAGGACACTGAGATAGCCTCTGCTAGAAAGACCCCCCTCCATGGCCCATTAGCCCTCAATTGTAGTCTCTACTGGGGCCTTGAAGGGATTATTGCACTTTTGTTCCTTGTGTCTAAAGATTGTGTAGGGTGTGGCTGGAGGCGGGACATGGGTGGCGCTTGCTGCGGAGTATGGGTGGGGCCTGTAAGGGGGCCCTTGATTTATTTTGCCCGGGGGCCCTGAGGGTTCTCAGTCCGCCCCTGCCCAAATCATATGCATAATGAGTTATTGTTACAGAATAAATGATGGGAACTGAAAGGATTAAAATTGTAGTATTTGACTACCTCAGACGGACAGACTATTTTAGATATAGCAATTGTTAAATGTCAGCTTAAAGTGAAGCCTGTTGCAGACCCTCAGAGAGATAACCTTTTAACCTCGCTACAAGAAATACATGTTGTTTGGTGTTGAATATTGTTTAGCTGATGTAATCTTGCCATGCCATTTTTGCTATAACTTCTGTCTATACATATGTTTGCCTGACCCTTAATACACTGGTAGCAGCCCAATTTGAAACACTGTCTGTGTATCCCTGAAAGGCTCTCCCTGAACGTTCAGTCCAAATGCAAGGTGCATGGAGCGCTTTGCCCAGCAGTGTAATATTATGCAGGAAGAAAAGTTGACGCCAGTCACCGTCTTAATGCAGTGAATAAGCATGCCATATGTTGGTCCTGCAATGATTGCACGACTGCGATAGGAAGCCCATCTAGTGGTTTTGTGAGTGACAGCCGTTAGAGTTGTCCTTGAGGACAAATGTGAAAAATGCCTTCAAGTTTATATATATATATAGATCATCTTTTAGAAGAATTCACTAGATGAGTAAAAAGATATTGCTTGCACTCATTTCCCTGCAGTTAATAAAACATTTAACATCACAGCAGGGAAAGTAGATATTTTATTATTTTTACAAATTACAAAATAGCCTGGTGTCACGTTCCAGTCGTCAGATGGGATTATTTTAGGATTAACATGTTTTCTCCTTCTCTTTACTGGCAGCTCCCCTGAAACAACACTACTTTCCCCCCATACTCTTGGCTAAGGATATCCTGCAGTTGTGGGATTGTTTTAGTCACCACATCGTAAGGACTTGCATTACGGCCTAGTCGACCTTCTCCCCTTCGAGCTCCACTGGTCTCTATGCAACAGAATGCACTCCAGAAAAAGGTGGGCACATTCACTCTGTCTCGCAGCCATTTGCCTTCTCCAGGGCTGGACCCAGAAAGAATAACGCCAGTAAGAATATGTGCTTGGCTGCATGCAGGGAGGATCTGATCACGTAGAAAGCTCTCATATTGATTCCAGGTTCCACTATTAAAATTGGACTCCTGAGGAGCCATGTTAGTGTAGGTGAAGGTTGAGATTTGAGACTCGCTGCTGTGATGCTGACTTGGGTTTAGATGCCCTCTTGTTTGGCCAGAGTTCCTGTAGTCATCGTTTACAGCCTGGCTTTCTGTGATTGCGTGTAGGACTGGCTGCATTGTGCTGTGTGATGGCGGGAGCATGTCTTCCCGTGCGATGTCAGCCAACTGCGTAGAACAAAAGAGTATACAAATGATTGGGATAAGCACAAAGCCACGCTCGTAACAGGCAGAAACTGTCAACAGCATTACTCACAACTCTAACAATCACTTTGTGTTGAAATTTCCCATATAGAGTTCAATTATTTTCCATGCAGTATGTGGTAAATAACATAACTCATAACATTCCAGCTGTTTTATTCTTTTATTGCTACACTAAAAGGTTATTTCATATGTAATAAAATGTTATCGCTCAGAAACAATTTTCTGTAAGAAGGTAGTAGCACTCAGTGCTACTCAGCTTGTCTTTATCACCCTTGAGACAGAACTCGAACAGTTTTTATATGAAAAAAATCACTGGCATTTGTTGTGACAAACACTCCTTCCCATGTACGTTTGCCACGGACTCCTGAAGGAGTGTGGAAGCCGGCCTCCTGCCCACCGACTATGGTCCAGGTCTGGGACACCGTTTGGGAGTTAACTTGCCCAGCCGCCATTAGCAGCTTTCCCTGGGTGGCCCTAGTTCTATTTCTGTTCCTGGAGGGCAGTGGGAGGGTTACCCCTCTTCTATTCCTGTGCCTGGTGGGCAGTGGGATGGATCCCCCTGTTCTATGTATTAAGCATTGTGTGTCTATTAGACTGTGTGTATGTATTAGGCAGTGTGTGTCTATTACTGTGTGTGTGTGTGTATATTAAGCAGTGTGTGTCTATTAGACTGTGTGTATGTACTAGGCAGTATGTGTCTATGTGTGTGTGTGTGTGCACAGTGCCTGAATCATAGTGGGAGGTTTAGATATCTCCCACGTGTGATTGTTAATTCTGATTTGGAAATTATCCAATCAGAATTAACCTTAGGGTTTATATACTTACCTTTCCTGTTCCTCCCTGCCGTGTTGTGGTCTTTGCTTTCTAGCTTTTCTACTGAACTTGTGTTTCTGGTTACGTTCTCTCTGGCTTGTTTATCTGACTTTGTGACGTTCTCCTACCCTTTGACCTTGGCTTGTTTCTCTTTATTCTGTTCCCCTTACTCGGCTTGTCTCCTGACTATTCTTTGTGTGCTTAGCCCGGCCACTCCTAGGTCCGGTACAGCACCTTTTCTGTGTGTGTGTTAGCGTGTTTGGTTCCCCGAATCGTGACATTGTTTAAGTCAGGTTAAACCCCTTTGTTCCACTAACATACCACCTCAAGACCTGGAGAAAGTCTTTGACAAAATACAGGCAGACCGTCTCCCTCCACATAGGCCATACGACTGTGCTATCAAACTCCTCCCTGGTACCATGCCCCCCAAGGGGAGGGTTTACCCTCTTTCTCAAATGAAAATAAGGTTATGGAGGAATATGTACAAAAATCACTAAGTAAGGGATTTATCAGACGTTCCTCTTCCCCTGCAGGGGCTGGTTTCTTTTTCGTTGCCAAAAAGGAGGGGGGGTTGCGTCCCTGCATAGATTATAGGGGTATAAATAAAATCACTCTAAAATTTGCGTATCCTATACCACTGATAACAGAGCTCTTTGACAGGCTTCGTGGTTCTAAAATCTTTACCAAATTAGACCTTAGAGGAGCTTACAATCTAGTTCGCATTAAAGAGGGAGACGAATGGATGACAGCATTTAATACTCGAAGCGGTCATTATGAGTACACGGTAATGCCCTTTGGTCTATGTAATGCCCCGGCAGTCTTCCAAGATTTTATCAATGATGTCTTACGAAATTATTTGCACACTTGCGCTATTGTGTATCTTGATGACATTCTTATTCATTCTCCTCATATTCAGATACATCACCAACAATTTAGAAATATTTTACAGACCCTTCTTGCTAATGGCTTGTATTGCAAACTTGAGAAATGTCTGTTCGATCAGACTTCTATTCAGTTTTTAGGGTATATTATTTGTACTGATGGATTTCAAATGGACCCTAAAAAACTATCGTGTATTCTTGAATGGCCCTTACCCATTGGTTTGAAGTCCATACAGAGGTTCATTGGATTCGCTAACTATTATAGAAAATTTATAAAGGTCTTTTCCCAGATTATAGCTCCAATCACAGCTATGACCAAGAAGGGAGCTAATCATGTCAATTGGTCTGAAGAAGCCAAGGCTTCTTTCACTCTCTTGAAGAAATCTTTTGCCTCAGCTCCCATCCTGGTACATCCAGATCCCTCTAGACCCTTCATCCTTGAGGTTGATGCCTCCGAGACCGGTGTGGGGGCTATCCTTTCCCAGAGGGAATCTCCTACCGCTCTGTTGCATCCTTGTGGATTCTTTTCCCGTACGCTGACACCTGCAGAAAAGAATTATGATATCGGTAATAGAGCATTATTAGCCATAGTATTAGCTCTCAAGGAATGGCGTCACTTACTGGAGGGATCTACGGTTCCTCTCATGATTCTCACCGATCATAAGAATTTATCCTATTTAAGTGACGCTAGAAGGCTTTCGTCCAGACAAGCCCGCTGGGCTCTTTTTCTTTCCCGCTTCAATTATGTAATCTCCTATAGACCGGGTAATCATAACACCAAAGCAGATTCTCTTTCCAGACAGTTTGCCACTCTTGATAAAGAGGAGGTCATAACAGAACCCATCATACCTCCTGAGAGAATCATTGCTTTGACTAGAACCAGGGTCTCTTCCCCTCTTCTGCACAAAATCCAAAGAGTCCAAAATAGGGTACCTAGTGATAAGCCTGTTGATAAATTCTACGTACCTCCAGAGCTGAGAGGGGAAGTATTCAGCCATTACCATGACAGTAAAATGGCTGGACATATGGGGGTATCTAAGACCATTGATTTGATTACTCGACAGTATTGTGGCCGCTGCCACAATCTAAGGGTTTTACTGTTATTTTGGTTATAGTCGATCGCTTCTCTAAAATGGCGCATTTCGTACCTTTGAGGAAACTGCCTTCTTCTGCTGAATTAGCCAGAATATTTACCAAGGAAATAATACGCTTACACGGAATGCCAGGCATCATTGTGTCTGATAGGGGTTCACAATTTGTTTTGAAGTTTTGGAGGGGCTTTTGTAAAGACATGGGCATTGAGCTTGCCTTCTCCTCGGCCTATTATCCTCAAACGAATGGTGCTGCTGAAAGGACTAATCAAAGCCTTGAACAATATCTCCGTTGTTTTACGTCTCAACTCCAGGACAATTGGGCTGACCTTCTTCCTTGGGCTAAATTCGCCAGGAATAATGCTGCTTTACGCACTCTGCTTCTGGTCACAGTCCCTTCTTTGTCACGTATGGTCGTCATCCTAATCTACTTCCGGCTTTGTTTTCTCACAAGATTTGCATATCGCTAATTCTGCATGCAGGAGAGACATTTTGTGTTAATTATGGTCTTCCCCACCCATTTATAAATATGTAATTACGTTATAATAAGTCACTGTATGTTGCCTGCCATGATTTGACTGTTTGTAATTTTATTGAGTTTTCACAGCAATGTTAAGGTTATGACCATATAGGCTAGTCCCAAGTAAAATAAAGTTTTAGACAGTTCTTCTTGATCCTTCAAAACGTAGCCTTGTCTCGTTATTGGAGGGAGCTGTTATAATCACACTGGGTATTGCTATGCTCTGCATACTCCTCTGAGCTTGAATTGCTTAGTTCTTTTAAGAGCTTGTTCCTGATGCGCTCTCCTTGGAGCAGAGATCTTCCCCACACAGTCCTGGATGCTGGAGGTTCATACAGGGTGGAAGTAAGAGGTCTTTCCCTCACGGTCCTGGAGGACAGAAGCTGATCCAGGGTGGAAGGAAGACGGTGAGACTCCAGTCAAACTACGGCGGTTGCGGAGTCTGCGGTGGTTGTGGTGTCCGGTGCGGTGCTTGTGGTCCTCGGCGCAAGCTAGGAAGCGTCCATTAACGGAAGGTGTCCGTTACAGCTACTATCTATTTATACCTCCCTCAATTCTGTCCCTGCCTATCAGTATTCACCTTGCCCTATATTATCCTCCTTCTGACATCACTTCCTTGCCCTGTCGTGGTTTATTATAGCCCGAGAGTGCGTTCTGAGTAGTTGTCTTTTCTTTGGTTCCTGACTTCGGCTTGTTTATCGGTTATTCTCGTTTCTGGCTCCCTGACCTTTGCTCTGTCTATTCGCTTTCCTATATCTCTGTATTCCTGACCTTGGCGTGTTTGACTATTCTTATCTCTCATTCCTACGTTAAGTCCGGCCACTTTAAGGTCCGGTAATACGTCTACATGCGTTCGCCTTTATTGTTCTCTGGTTTGCGTGTTGGGGAGTATTAACCTTGACAGTGTGTGTGTGTGTGTATTAAGCAGTGTGCGTCTATTAGACTGTGTGTGTGTGTGTGTGTCTATTAGACTGTGTGTATGTATTAGGCAGTGTGTGTCTATTAGAGTGTGTGTGTATTAGTTAGTGTGTGTCTATTAGACTGTGTGTGTGTGTGTGTATATGTATTATGCCGCGTGTGTCTTTTAGACTGTGTATATGCATTAGGCAGTGTGTGTGTATTAAACTGTGTGTGTGTATATGTATTAGACAGTGTGTGTGTATATGTATTAGGCAGTGTGTTTCTACTAGACTGTGTGTGTGTGTGTGTGATTGTATGTATTAGGCAGTTTGTGTGTGTGTGTGTATGTTTATGAATTAGGCAGTGTGTGTCTATTAGACTGTGTGTGTGTGTGTATATGAATTAGGCAGTGTGTGTTTCTAATAGACTGTGTATACGTATGTATTAGGAAGTGTGTATGTCTACTGTACAGTTTGTGTATGTATTAGGCAGTGGGTGACTATCAGACTGTGTGTATGTATTAAGCAGTGCATGGTTATTACTGTGTGTGTGTGTGTATGTATGTATGTGGCAGTGTGTGTATATGTATTAGGCAGTGTGTCTATTACTGTGTGTGTGTGTGTGTATTAGGCAGTGTGTGTCTATTAGACTGTGTGTATGTATTAGGCAGTGTAACGGACCGTTTCAGCAGAAAAGGGTAAAAATCCGTTTAGGCGATAATCCCCTTTTCACAGACAGGCACAGCTACTGCAGAACATCAAAACTCACGAATTCGGATATAAATGAATACACCAAACTCCCGAACGGCATACAAGGGAATAAGGTAGCACTCCAAACTGGAACCTCACGAATAGCTGCTAGCAGACGAACAGGAAAAGCATACATCAGCTTACACTCCTAGCAATCAATCTCCAACAGCATACAGTGAATCCCCGCAAGGACGAGACAAGGCTCCGTGTTGAGGGTCAAGCAGTGGTCTGTTTATTGAGGGCTACCTGCCCCTGTATTTATGCAGGTCTCCCACCTGGTGTACACTCCCCTAGGGGACCAAATGGAAGACTGTAACAAAAGACAGACATTTAACCTTTCAGGACAAACAGAAGTAAAACATCCCCACAATGCATCCTGGCTTCCTCCCTTCTGCCCTGGAGATAATTGGAGAAGTAATCCAATTATCTCCTAGGACAAAGACAAGACTCCATTACACATGTGGGGACCTAAATACAGAATATGCTTTAAAATATATACAGTCACTTTTATTACACCAAACACAGACATGTTACATATCCCCAGATAGCTCAGGTCTGGGTGCACATTATTAGGTGAATGGCACCCAGACCGCACAAATACAGTTTAATTGCCATGGAGCCAAAGTCTTTAATCATACGAATAGGCTCCATGGCATAGCTATCTGGGTTACTACAGTTCACATAGAAATACCGAAGGTACGGCTGTTCGGGTACATCCCCACGAATGGTCAATTGCCGGCACACGCTTGTTAAGCCGCGGTTAACCGCGGCTTCAGGGAGGTCAATAGGAGGCACACGCCAGCTTCTGGGTGGTCCATTAACAACGCCGGCCGGCTTCCCACGGCTCTGGGGAGGCTGAAAAGAAGCTGATTGTTCGGTAGATAGAATCTACCGACCGGCTGTGCAGAAAGGGAAAAATAAACCTTTCTGCACAGTAAAATTAACCCTTTAGCTGCCGGTCCATAATCCAGAGGCAGCAGGCGGGCAACCAGGCTCCTCCAATACAATGTGTATCTCGTCAATGGCAGTATATTAGACTGTGTGTGTATTAGGCAGTGTATGTGTGTGTGTGTGTGTGTGTATTAGGCAGTGTGTGTGTATATATGTATTAGGCAGTGTGTGTCTATTAGACTGTGTGTATTAGGCAGTGTGCGTCTATTAGACTGTGTGTGTGTGTGTGTCTATTAGGCAGTGTGTGCGTGTGTGTATTAAGCAGTGTGTATCTATTAGACTGTGTGTATGTATTAGGCAGTGTGTGTCTATTAGAGTGTGTGTGTGTATTAGGCAGTGTGTGTGTGTGTATTAGGCAGTGTGTGTCTATTAGACTTTGTGTGTGTGTATCTTTTAGACTGTGTGTATGCATTAGGCAGTGTGTGTGTATTAAACTGTGTGTGTGTGTATATGTATTAGACAGTGTGTGTGTGTGTGTGTATATGTATTAGGCAGTGTGTGTCTACTAGACTGTGTCTGTGTATTTGTATTAGGCAGTGTGTTTCTACTAGACTGTGTGTGTGTGTGTGTGTTTGTATGTATTAGGCAGTGTGTGTGTGTGTGTATGTATATGTATTAGGCAGTGTGTGTCTATTAGACTTTGTGTGTGTGTGTGTGTGTGTATATGTATTAGGCAGTGTGTGTTTCTAATAGACTGTGTGTATACATATGTATTAGGCAGTGTGTATGTCTACTGTACAGTTTGTGTATGTATTAAACATTGTGTGTATCTGCTGGTGTATGTAACCATGATCTCTTTCAATTATGTGTTTAGCAGTTTGCATCAGAGATGTAGAATTCATAGACGCCTGGGATATGCAGTTCCGGTTGTCGGACAGGAAGATTTTTTATTCTTTTAGGGCTGCTTTGGGGGGAGTTGGTACTAAGCAGGTAGTGTATCTGTGGCGAAAGCCACTTTGCCACTGGGGTTTGGAGGGGACTACTTGCACGCCTTTTACCCTGTGACTATGGCCCCTTTAATTTTATTATGGTTAAAAACCCTATTTGTACCTATTATGACTTTGGACAATAATTCTTTGAACTTTCAAAGTCTTTCGAAGTGCCACTTCGAACCAGCGAACAGCCGGACAACAGGCAAGTGGAGAGTGCAGTCTATGTACCTCCCAGGCTGGCAGTTAACCGCAGCCAAATTGACGAACGGCTGGGTGGTCGCCGTTCGTATAGTCGAACACATGGCAGCGGCCATCTTGTTTAGTCGAACGTGTTCAGCAGTGTTTTGTCATCGAGTTCATGGAACTCAAATTGGACACGCGACGGCACAAACACCCCTGAACAGTTACCATTCATGGAACTTCGACTATTCGAACGGGAGTCGAACGGCGTTTGGTGGGCAGAAGCCCACGAACAAGGGACATAAACTGACTACATTCACGAACGGCAACGTTCGGGAATTCAAACGGTATTTCGACTATTTGAAATAGACTGGCCGCACAGCCGATTCTCTGGAACAGTTTTGGGCATACAACCATGCGTGCGGTCGGTCAAAAAGATACTTCCAGGAATTTCCTGAATCCCTGCTCTGATCTGGGTGATTTTGGGATATCAGGGCTATCAGGGGATGTAACATTTATGGGGATATGTTGTGTTTTGGGGTTCTTATGGGACTTTATAAAATATGTGTTTTTTCTGCCTGGAGATAATTGAGTTACATTCAGTACTTTACTCAATTATCTCCCATGCAGAAGGGAGGGATTGTGTGCTGTGTGTGGGAGTGTCAGGCATTGTAACACTGTTTTAATTGGTTTGTCAACTTTGTAACCCTGTGCCCCAGGTCCAGGTGGATGTTCCCTTGCATGGGGACTTGCATATAAGGCCAGCTGTGGAACCATTAAAATAGCGACCTGCGTGATTGGAGGGGAACTGCTAAACTGCTATATCACTAGCTCCAGTGCTAGTGGTGTCCGGTGCGGTGCTTACGGTCCTCAGCGTAAGCTAGGAAGCATCTGTTGGCAGAGGTGCCCAGTCGGGGTGCCAGGTGGTCCGTCACAGTATCTCTGGCAGGCATGCTATAACTGGGACTGATAGAAAGAAAAAGTGAGTTGGATACCCAGAAAGGGAAACAACTAAATGTGTGTCCAGGGGCGACCAGATCAGGGGATAACCCTTACAAAAATGTATAAATAGAAAAGCAGACCTAATAGGTCAGAGAAAATAGGGCGCCCCCTAGTAAATACCCATACATATATACAGAGGATAAAACATAACTTTTAATAATTGCTGTATAAAAATCTAAATGCCTATAATAGGGACACAGAAAAAAAAATAATAATAAAAATGGGAGGATATAAATAAGAGATCGTGCTGGATGGGGATAAATATCCTAAAAGAATCACCTAAAGGATACTAAGTGGATGAATCCTGGTTTTATACTCTCTCTATTTACACTTATGGGTTTTCCTATGTCTAAGGATTGTACATATGCGGACTAGATTAGTTTTATTAGCCATGTGATACTGGCACTTAGAGAGTTAACCAGGTTTCGGTCATCTTATTAACATATTCCTATCCGATTCTGATACGTCATTTAGGGGTGTGGCTTACTCGAGTTCGTCCAGTTTGGGCGCGAACACAGTGTATACGCCCATAGCTTGAATTTAGCGTTAAGGGCTATATAAGGAGCTCCCGATGCCCATATTATTTGTTTAGCCTCAGAAGAAGGTGCATACAGTGGCGCCGAAACACGTGTCAGGCAGGCAGGGAGGATATTTTAAGAGACTGTCTCTCTGGATGATTAGCTAGTAAGCTCAGAATTTTTAGCAAGTTATACTAGAGGCAGGGGGGAAAGGGGTGTGTGTTGAGCAATTTCTTCCTTTTTTATTTACTAGACATCGTTGTATGGATGCTGGTTAGTTTTTTTTGTTTTTTTCAGCGCCACATGTCAGACATTCAATGCTCTTTACACGCCAGATCTATTCCCTTGCCCCCTGAGGCTGTGCTCTAGTAGCTGTCTATTTTTATTCTTTCTTACTTTTATCTGAGTCCCCATTTCTTTCTTTTTTAAGGGAGGTCTCTACACTGTCCTATGGGTTGTAATTTACCCAATTCCCTCTCTTTATATATTTTTTGGGTTCTTCTACCACTGCTCTCTCTCTTTTATATTCTATTTGTCAATAATTCTAATTGTGTTTTATATTAAGAAAGGTTTTGATTACTGCTATATAAGCCTAGAACTATTTGAATTACCACCATTATTTTATATTTGTGTTTTTATATTGCTGTTCTTTTTATCTTTATATTGTAGTTGCCAATTTGTGTAATTTATTTGATATTGAATGTTTTCATGGTTGTATAAGCATCTGATTAACATCCTATTTCCCCTATACTAATTTTAATTTTTGGTAATAGTAGAAGTATTTTATATCAGAGTGTTTCATTTGGGCGTTCGTACTGCTGATCCTCCCTATATTACACCTGTGTCAATTATATTACACCGAAGCCGTTACTTTTATGGCCGTATGCTAATAATAATTTACAGATCTCCAGCCAGTAGTCCATTTTCCTCTCATATTTTCATTAACTCCATCAAATAGTAAAACTCTTTTTTTTCAATAATACTTCAAGTATCTCCTATCAAAGTGATGTTTTTACCAGGATATATAATTATAATTCATTTTACCCATCATCAATTAATCACTAATATATTTTTTTCATATTTTTCCCATTTTAGTAGGTGGAACTTATTTGGGACTACTATTCTGATATTAATTCATATATTTGATTCTATATTAGCCAAGAAACTGTCTTAATTAATATGTAGATTCTAATGAACAAACAAATTGATATTTTTAACACAGTTTCATTTTTTCATTAGTTTTATTTTCATTCATAAATTTGCTGACCAAAAATGATACATATAATACCGTACTGTTTCATGCTGTTTGATATATCGATTGAATTGTAAACACTATATTTTCATTGTGTATGGTCTTTTGAAATTCGAGTTTTATACATAATTAGTATTTAATTGATGACTTGTAGGATTTCATTATATATATACTGATATTGACCACGTTAAGGATATGCCTCTGATGAAATAGGGCAGTACCCTATGAAACGCGTAAGGCTGGAATCTATGTGAAGAGAGCTGTTGGAGAAAGTAGGATCTGACGAAAGTAAGGACTCGGCGAGCTACAACTGTTGCCTGACGTCATTCCGGAGTCTCACCCCTCGATGTGAGATCGGAGGTGACTCACCAAACAACGCGGACGCCGTCTTCACCGGCTGCTGCAATACCTACTTGGAAGGAGAATATCATCATCCTCAGCCATCCAGAAGAACGGATAAGGTTATATGGTCCTTTTACTTTCTCCTACTTTGGCGCAGGTCCATAGCTCACTACAAGTACACAATTTGCTGTTTTTATTATTATAACAGACTTTTTACATAATAAAGGAATTTTCTTTTTATTCAACATTTTTACAAGTCATCTTTGATTTAGACAGATTTAATTCATAAGTACCTTTTAAGTATCAACACAAGATTTACAGTTTTATACATCTATTTTTGGTTGCTACAGTTGCAAAAGTTTTTGGGCGGTCGGCCCAGTTTTTCTTTGATGAGAGACTGATATTGAGGCTGTCAGTTCTGTTATACTCACAAGCCTAATTTCTACTTTTTTATTTTTTCCTCTTCTATATGCAAGTATAATAACTCATAAGGACCTCAGTTGATCCTGCTATATATCCTTTTGGCAGATCTAAGGTATTTTATGATACATATTAAAAGACTATATGTAATATTTATCTGCTGTTTTAGCTTGGACTGATTTACCTACCAATTGGACTTTGATTTATTGCTGCTATAAACATCTAATACTGCATAGAGATTATTTTTCTGATGTCTTTTTTTTATTCTTTATTTTAGATGTGCTAGGTTACATTTCAATATCAGCGACAAGAGTTTTGCATTGTACATGGTAAAATAGGAAATTGGTTAATTTCTCTGTCACATAGATATGCACACATTTTATAATTTTTTAAACAGGTTACATTACATTGTTATAACAGGTTTCAGCACGTGCTTCTCTTCTGTTGGCTTTGGGTATGGTAAGCGATGGTGTGTTACCCTATGTAAGTGTCGTGTCTCCTCTGGTGTTGCGTCACTGTTACTTTTGGCTGTTGTGGTGTATGTACCAAGGGAGGTAGATTTTGTCTGTGTGCCCTTGTATGAGCTAAGAGTGCCGAGCTATTTAAAAAATGGGGGACTAAGGTGTAGTTGCATGTTAGTGGTTGCCCTTAACCCAGGGGCATGTGGGGGGGGGGGAGTGAGTTCAGTAGTGTGTGGTACGAGTTGACTAGTGAACCCGACTTTGTTGTCTACTGCATGTGGACATGTATAAGCCAAACATAAAACATAAAACAAATAACATTTAGTTAACTACTGTAGCATCTGTCACGGGGACATATCAGTGCCCGAAATCTCTCTCTGAGTCCCGAGAGGTTGTTTCAGCCATGGCTAGCCGAGATATGCAGTCCCTGTCAAGGCGTTGAGGATGCGCTTCCTTGGGATCGAGGTGTAAATGGGCTCGTCGTGGCAGGATGTCCCATCTGTGACGAGTTATTCGCTGTTCCAGGTGTGGGAAGGTTGGTGAGACCCAGTGTGGTGAGTATAGTGGGGATTTCGGTCTCAGATGTGACCTTGTAGGTGGTGCCGTCGTGGGTGAGTGTCACAACTCTGGGCGCCCCCCAGCGATATTGTATTCCAGCACGTCTCAGGCGGCTAGTTAGTTCGTACAAAGTTTTCCGCCACTGCAGCGTTGCCCTAGTCAGGTCTTGGAAGAAAAGAAGTTGTGCGTTCTCAAATGTCAGGGGCGTTTTGCCCTTCACTGCCGACATGATAGTGATTTTATCCTGTGTCGTGGCGCAACACAGGATAATGTCTCTGGCTTCTGTGGGTGGTGAGTTGGGTCCAGCTGGTAGCCGGTAGAAACTCTCCAAAGTGATTTTCCGGGCTGTCGTTGGTGGTAGGATTGTAGCCAGTAGCCTCCTAAGAAAGTGCGGTAACTTGGTCTGAGTAATTGTCGTGGGCACTCCGCGGAGCTTTATGTGGTTGCGGCACAGGCAATCCCCTTGGTTTGAGACCTGCACCGTTAGCGCCTGGTGGGCTGCTTGCAGGGTGTGCACTGCCTCTTTAAGCTGTATGATCTCGTTGTTGGTTGCCGTTACTTTCTCTGTCACTGCACCTATATTTTCGGTGTTTTGGCGCACTTCAGCTTTTATAGTGCCTATATCTTTGGCTAATAATGTCTGGATTTCGTGCATCCAGTGTTGGAGGTCTTGCTTGGTAGCCAAATTATGTTCCCCTATGGTTTGAAGGGCTGGTAGTTCAGTGCTGTGCCGGGCCGGGGTTGGGGCTGGTGGAATAGGCCTCGTTGGAGTATGAGAGGCTGCCTCCGCCGCCATCTTGGTTTGCGACTGGCGTTGCAACATTTCCCCGATATCGGGTTGTTCTGCCGGCATGTGCTGCTGACCTTTTTGTGTGTGGCGTTTCATTGTCGCAGAGGTGTGTGTCGGTGCTGTTGAGCTCACCTCTCCGTCTCCCGGATCGTGGTAACCCCGGTAGTCGTCGAGGAGAGTCTCCAGGGAGCAGAGGGCCGGTGAGTAGCAGGCCTTGGTTCGGCGCTTTGCCTTCCCGGTCTTCGGGGGTTGAAAGAAGGGCATCCGCCCGTTCCCCGTTGTGCCCTGAGTCGGTGCGAGGCCTCGGAGGTAATTTACTGCGGGTTGGTGGGCAGTTTTTACCCGGTTTCGCTCGTTTCGGACGGGAGCTAACAGAGATGGCGTCTGGTCGGGTTCAGTCCCAGGCTCCGCCCCCTCTCTGATGTCTTTTTAATACAGATACTTATGTTTATCTTTTCGTTTACTGCATATATTTTTAGGATCTATTAATTATATCATTTTATTCTAATATTTCTGGATACCTTTATCCACACTCTATAAGCTCCTGGATACCCTATTTATTTATCTGTGAATACCTTTGGGGCCTGGTGAAACTTTTTCCAGTTTCTGAGCTTTTATTCATCCTTTGTCTTATTCCCTCTTACCTATTTTCTGATAGACATACTCTCTGACTATCAGGATTTATTATTATTAGATTATATTCAACTACCTAAGGTAGGAGTGTATGAATATGTGTTGGTGTGCGTTGATCTCTTTTCAGGTTGGCCTGAGGCCTACCCAGTGTCGAAAGCCACAGCGAAGATCACAGCAAGTAAGCTTCTGCAGGAACTGGTATGTAGATACAGGGTACCTGAGGTGATTGAAAGTCACAGTCACTGGGGAAATAATGCAATAAATCATGAAAGCTCTAGGGATCAGGCAGGCTTTCCACACTCTCTACCACCCCAGAGTAGTGGGAAAGTAGAAAGGGCAAATGGGACCCTTAAGAATAAAATGGCAAAGGCTATGCCACAAACAGGGAAACCCTGTACAGAGTGTCTCCCCCTAGCATTCTTCGCTATGAGATTCACCCCCCAGCCTAGGACTAGCTTGTCCTCCTTCGAGATCCTGTTTGGCTATGCCCCTAAGACAGGTCTCTATTTTCCCCAGACTCTCCAGATGCAGCATGGTAGTATGACAGTCTATGTACAGGTCTTACACCAAAGATTAGGCAGGGTGCATAAACAAGGGTTTGATTCTATTCCAGATCCAGACTCAGATTTTGCAACCCACAATCTGCAGCCTGGTGATTGGCTGGTGATAAAAAGACACATTCGCAAAGGACTGGAACCTAGATTTGATGGTCCTTTCCAAGTGCTCTTCTACTACCACATCTATAAAATTAGAAGGAAAACCACTTGGATTTACGCCAGTCACTGCAAAGTGGTTACCCCTAATCTGGAATCATGATGAAATACTCTCCACTAATATCTTTTGTAGCGGAGCTGCAATATTAAATCCCAAGATCTCCACTGGTATAGAAAGTAATCCAAAGTAAAGCGCTGGAAAAGAAGGCAATATCCCAAATCCCCCAGTAACCGGACGAAACACAGTTCTGGGAGTCAACTGAGGTTTTTATTCACAAGCTCCAGTATTTATGTGGTTCCCCATGCAAGGGGTTTCCTTAGTCACATTACAGGGGTATTACAGTAGAGGACTACATGGGGAACTAAAAATACAGAGCATTTCTCCCACCATGCACTGCTGTACGAGAGGGATACTCCCACTAGAATATCCTGTTAAGTGGATTATTCCTCCGTACAGCAGAACCGGGTTTTAACATAAAAATCTATAACTTTAGCATTATTCGTGTGATTATAATAAATGGCCGTTCGGTAGATAGCTGGGGTCTGAGCGCATACTTCGTGCGAGTACCGCTCAGATCTCAGCATAAATAACCGAATGAGCGCATGAAAACATACTTTATCTCACATTCTCCTAAAAGTACCGAACACCGATTGGAAAACACAATATTAAAAGACCAGAGCTCCCGAACGGCCTGGAAGCTCAGCAGTGTTCGCCCCGTCAAGTAGACGATTTTAGTTCCAGGCGCTCAACGACCAAACACCGCTGGGTTAACAAAGGATCCAAGATGGCCGACCGCCGCGTGGTCGGTAGCCGAACTACTGCCACCCAGGAAAGCAATTAACCGCCGATTGCTACAATGTTGCAATCGGCTAATGGGAGCCACACAACCCTCTGTGTGTGGGCTCCCGTTCGGTACTTTATTAGTTTCACGAACAGCATGCAAAGTCACTGTTCGTGAAACGACCATATGAATGCTAGCGGCTTTCGGCAGCTAGCATACGAACATTACAGGCATACATTTAAACACAGAATTCCAGCGGCTTTTTACAGACAACCTTTAAAGGTACCCCAATATGATCTAAAGTGGCTAGGTTTGCCACATCTTTTTTTGTGTGTGTGCCATTTTAGCAGGACCTCTTCTAATCTGTTAGCTAGAGTGTGACGAAGTGCCCTTCGCCACTTGTGCCTGGAGGGGACAACTGGCTAGCCTCCTGCCTTCCGACTATGGCCCCTGTGCTGATAGCTGTATTTTCTCCTGCAGAAAGGTTTATTTGTGTATTTCTGCTGTGGCGTTCGGGACTTTCAGTATGTGAGTAGTGCTACCCCAGATAGCTATGCCATGGAGCCTATTTGTGTAACAAAAGACTATGGAAAAGACTTTGGCTCCATGGCGATTGAACTGTATGTAGGTGATCTGAGCGCCATTTGGTAATAATGTGCGCTCAGATCTAAGCTATCTGGGGATATGTTGCATGTATATGTTTTATGTAGTAATTGTAACATTGTGTAATTTTATGTCTTTTTGCAACCATGTGGTTAATGGAGTCTTGCCTCTGTCCTGGGAGATAATTTGATTACTTCCCAATTATCTCTAGGATAGAGAGGAGGGATTGTGATGTCACTGTGGGAGTGTTTTGTTTGTATTGTCTGTGATTGGCTAATATCCAATATGTGTCCCATTGTTCCATCAGGTCCCCTAGGGGAGTGTCCATCTGGTGGACACTTACATAAATACCAGGCAGGTAGCCCTCATTAAACCAGACCTACTTGCACCTTTCTTGAAGCCTTGGCTCATGCTTGGGGGAAGGGATACCTACACTCTGGGGATTGCTATAATCACTTACTCCCCAGAGTAAGCTCTTGTAAGAGCTTGATTTGTTCCTGCTACGCTCTCTGGATTTAGGAGAGGTTCACCCACTGGGAGCTGGATCCTGGTCATGGATACAGGGTGGGTGAGAGACGGCGAGACCCCGGCGCAGTGCTGATGGTGTCGGTTGGAGTGCTCAGAGTCTTCGGCAAGCGCTAGGAGCATCGATTGGCGGAGGTACTCAGTCGGAGTGCCAGTGGTCCGTCACATAGAGAACATGGTCTCTGGAAAGATAATATATGGTTACGGATAGCAGAAGCTTTCAATTTAACCTCCTTTTGCCTCAGCCCGCTACATAGCACTAAACATGCCATTGAATCTTCTTTAATAGCTGTACCTACCCCTGCGGCCATTTTAAAAGCCATTTTTGGTATTATTTACAATGATACCAATGTAGAAGAAGATGATGTCGAGAGGTTTATCTCAACCACAAGCAAGGACTTTGCGACCGAATATGACCTTGATAGTGACTCTTAATATAACTATGGCAGAAGTATGTTATAATATGACATGTAACCGTGACTTCATTTCCAAATGTAGCCAGTTGAAGCTTAATTAACCGACAATGAACATTATGACAATCAGACAATTTTATTATGCAAGGTCAGAAATTACTCCATATGTACTCATGTAGAAAATCAGATGTCCTGTTATTCCATTATAAGGCAGCCAAGTCATCTTAAACATGTCTGCTTACCCAGTGGTTGGGCCTTTTCCTGCGACAACATAACATATTCCTATATACCTGGTAACATTACTATGACTATGTTTAACAAATCAGACCAGCCCATATACCCGAGGGGATGGCTGTGCTCAGGCATACCCTCGGGCCCCCGACCCTGTTGATGGGGTCAATGGACATGCGGCACAGGCCCCTGCTAAGGCCTCGGGCCGAAGAGACACGACACCAGGACGACGAGCACCCAGGAAGTGCAGAGGGAGAAACGTGGAGCGGGGAGTTGAGTGCAAGGAAAGCCCGGGCAGACTCCTGTTCGCCGCAACACGAACACTCCAGAACACTGGTAAACTCCTTACCGCCATCACGAACTTTCTGCACGTGGGCATCGGCTGAACCAGGAGAGGCCGTCGGGTGCACACCACCGTACTCCACTACTATGGCACCGAACCCCAGCAAGTTCCAATGGACTGTCTCTGGCAACAGGATCTCCTTAGTGGACTGTCCCAATACATACCGGCCTTCCCAAGTCCCGCACCCATTCTGCATGACCGTCTACGAGAACCAGGGACTTAACCCAGCTTACCGGCTCCGAGTTCGCAAAGCCTGACACGTTATTTTTATTAAGTCTGGTATCAATGTGTTTTCCCCCATGTATATCAAGGTTCAGCTAGACATGAATGAGGATTAGCCCAGTGGTTTTCACCTCAATGCAGTAATTATAAATGCCATGCTACTGTTATACTTAGTACAAACGCGTCGGTCCAAGCTGCCGTGGCCTCAAAAGCTTACAAGCAGATGTCTTATTTAACTTGACCATAATAGCGTCAGAAGGTGCAGCAACAATGCCTTTAGGCTGACAATGTTACCGTTAAACATGTTTAATTTTCTAAGACTACTTAGCTAGATCACTCAGCGATGATACACATGTTACTGAGACAGAATTAGCGATGATAATCTCCCTGTCGTGTCACTAAAATGTATATAACAATCTACCTAGCAACAACTCACTTGCATACCCGTATCACGTATTGTTTATTGAATGCTGGGATTCAGATACATGTCGGGTGCTCTCCCTTTTGTCACTCCTCTGACTCCTACTTTCTGACCTTCACGTTACTCATATAAGCGAGAATTTAATTTGTTATCAACCTTCATAATATAAAACTGTGCATAGCTAGCTAATGCCATGACAATTAATGCAAATGTATACCAGTCTACCCTGAAGACGCTTTTGTGGCGCACTAAGGCTACGTGTTCACTCTGATTTTGATTACTTTTGTTTTTTATCCAAGCTTGTACCACTCTGTTTATTTGAATGTTTCACAAAAAAAAAAAAACATGGCAATCTTTCTTTGAGGTGCATTGCACACCATCTTGATACTATTATCTCATGTTACCCCACAATGCCTCCTCTTTCTCTTATGTACCCCATGACGCATATGCCATAATAAAAGAAAGATTTACAAAAAAAAAAAAAAAAATCAGACCTGATCCTAGGCCAAGACCCGCCAAAATGGATTGGTAGAAATAAGAGAAATACCCAGGATTCCCTCTACCCAGACTGTGACTCCAGCGTCCGCCTGTTATCTAAATCTGAATATGTAGCTCTAGCCCCTTGTTGGGGTTCCTGGCCTTGCTTCACGCAATTCCAGAACAATTAATGCATTGGCCTGTTCTCTAGCAAAGGGTCTGAATACCACCTCTCAGGCCTAATGGATACCCAGGCAAATAAGAAAGCAATCCTCGAAAATACAGGGAGTGCAGAATTATTAGGCAAGTTGTATTTTTGAGGATTAATTTTATTATTGAACAACAACCATGTTCTCAATGAACCCAAAAAACTCATTAATATCAAAGCTGAATATTTTTGGAAGTAGTTTTTAGTTTGTTTTTAGTTATAGCTATTTTAGAGGGATATCTGTGTGTGCAGGTGACTATTACTGTGCATAATTATTAGGCAACTTAACAAAAAACAAATATATACCCATTTCAATTATTTATTTTTACCAGTGAAACCAATATAACATCTCAACATTCACAAATATACATTTCTGACATTCAAAAACAAAACAAAAACAAATCAGTGACCAATATAGCCACCTTTCTTTGCAAGGACACTCAAAAGCCTGCCATCCATGGATTCTGTCAGTGTTTTGATCTGTTCACCATCAACATTGCGTGCAGAAGCAACCACAGCCTCCCAGACACTGTTCAGAGAGGTGTACTGTTTTACCTCCTTGTAAATCTCACATTTGATGATGGACCACAGGTTCTCAATGGGGTTCAGATCAGGTGAACAAGGAGGCCATGTCATTAGATTTTCTTCTTTTATACCCTTTCTTGCCAGCCACGCTGTGGAGTACTTGGACGCGTGTGATGGAGCATTGTCCTGCATGAAAATCATGTTTTTCTTGAAGGATGCAGACTTCTTCCTGTACCACTGCTTGAAGAAGGTGTCTTCCAGAAACTGGCAGTAGGACTGGGAGTTGAGCTTGACTCCATCCTCAACCCGAAAAGGCCCCACAAGCTCATCTTTGATGATACCAGCCCAAACCAGTACTCCACCTCCACCTTGCTGGCGTCTGAGTCGGACTGGAGCTCTCTGCCCTTTACCAATCCAGCCACGGGCCCATCCATCTGGCCCATCAAGACTCACTCTCATTTCATCAGTCCATAGAACCTTAGAAAAATCAGTCTTGAGATATTTCTTGGCCCAGTCTTGACATTTCAGCTTGTGTGTCTTGTTCAGTGGTGGTCGTCTTTCAGCCTTTCTTACCTTGGCCATGTCTCTGAGTATTGCACACCTTGTGCTTTTGGGCACTCCAGTGATGTTGCAGCTCTGAAATATGGCCAAACTGGTGGCAAGTGGCATCTTGGCAGCTGCACGCTTGACTTTTCTCAGTTCATGGGCAGTTATTTTGCGCCTTGGTTTTTCCACACGCTTCTTGCGACCCTGTTGACTATTTTGAATGAAAAGCTTGATTGTTCGATGATCACGCTTCAGAAGCTTTGCAATTTTAAGAGTGCTGCATCCCTCTGCAAGATATCTCACTATTTTTTACTTTTCTGAGCCTGTCAAGTCCTTCTTTTGACCCATTTTGCCAAAGGAAAGGAAGTTGCCTAATAATTATGCACACCTGATATAGGGTGCTGATGTCATTAGACCACACCCCTTCTCATTACAGAGATGCACATCACCTAATATGCTTAATTGGTAGTAGGCTTTCAAGCCTATACAGCTTGGAGTAAGACAACATGCATAGAGGATGATGAGGATGATGTGGTCAAAATACTCATTTGCCTAATAATTCTGCACTCCCTGTAGAGCATCCATTGACTACCTACTAATGAAACATGAGCTGGGATGTGAGGCTGTCAAAGGAATGTGCTGTTTTAACCTGTCTGATCATGGAACTATGATCCATGAACACATACAGAACTTACACGATCTAGTGATGGATATCAAACAAGACACCGGGTTCTTTGAGAATTGGGGCTGGACTTTTGGGCTGGGTACATGGTTAAGTTTACTTGTCAAGAAAATATTAGTTTGCTACTTATTGCAGTATTTGTTATCCTATTAATCTTTCTTACTTTCAAGTTTTTCTCATGTTTCTTTTCTCACTTATGTATCTCAAAACCTCATGTTGTCCGAACTTTAACTTACACGCCAGCTTCCCCTACCTCCGACGCCTATATCCCTGTGAAAAAGAAGATACTACTCTGATGACCTTCGGTTTGTCCTGTCTAAGGGAACAGTGGTGAAGAAATAACACAAGTCCTACAGGTGTGGCTAGCGCACCTGGATATACCTTAGACTGTTGGATGAACCTTGAATCAAAAGAGGGGATTGTGATGGAATATCTTGAATGTTCAACATAATTAAATTAAGGCCTACATCTGATGTTCTTTATATATAATGAGTGTTTTCTCTTTAAAATGCTGTATACGTGTCAGCATAAGTTGCGTTCTCTGTATATTCTAGCCCCCACCGGAGCACTAATTTTGAGAAACTGTACGGTGTGTGACTGTTTGCTAGCTAACTTTGTCTCTGCGACCTTCCCATCTTATGAAATATGTAACCACATATTGTTTTGTAAACTAATTTTATATCTTATGAAATATGTAGCCACATTTCTTATTTTATCTTTTGACTTTCCTATCTTTAACTACATTATTTATTTTTAAACTTTATTTTTAAACTTTCAAGCTAAACTGCAACAATATTGTGTATAAATACATCCTACTTTTAAAAAAAATGAGCAGGAAGTAATTCTAGACTCACAACCATCTGTGTTGTGTGTTAATTGCTTCTCCAGGCGCCTGGTATAATTTGGATTCCCCTGAATATAAGTATTGGATTTTTGTCCATGTCACCACGTGTTCACACATACGAACGGCGGCCACCCAGCTGACCACTTGGAATGTTCAGTTAGTTGCAGTTTGTGGAGGTGTAAAGGGGGTATTGGTGTTAATAAGCGGCACACTCCACATCTGGGTGGCCGGCCGTTCTGCACTTTGTTCGTTTGTCGACTAGAACAGTGGTGGCAAATCAGCAGAACGGTATTTACTGAACGGACAATGGGAGAAACAGAGGAAAAAGATGGTAATTCAATAATAGGGAGATCTGTCTCACACAGGGACTGCAAGCCCCATACATAGGAGAAAAACCGGCATCGACAGCCCAGAGCAGGCATTAGGGTATCGTCCCAATGCCCATTCCGCTACCTTCACTACTGTTATATAATATAAAATCATCAATCAGGGAATTAGAAAAATAAAAACACACAAAAAATTAAAAAGCGTAAAAGAAAGTGAGGTGATAGTGACACACAAACAGATGGAGGGTAAATATCTAATAGATAGTATCCAAATTTTGCATTAACTAGATGAAATTAGAGATCCTATATAATCAGAGTAGCATGCTATAGAGATAGTGAGATAGTCACAATTGATGGAACAACTGTCGTGAGTGTAGCAAATTAGAAAATAGTTCTAAAATGGTGTAGCTATTTAAAAAAACAACACACACTAGCAGTTTGTCAGCTTGTATAGACTTAATAGACGGGCAACACATTTGCTTTAATACTGTTCCCAAGTAGACGATTTAAAGTTAATATTTGATAAACAATAGTGGCTCAGTAACTTGATAAGGAGGAATCAACAGGTTAGTCTATTAAATTAGGGTTTAGGATAAGCAGCGTAGTGTTTAAATAGTTGAGTCACTGAATATATATAAATCAATTGGTAGAGGTCATATATAATAAAATCAATACTATTCTTAGAAAAGACTTGCTTTACTGCAAAGAGACTCACTGCTACCTGACATGGTAGAGAAGGATATATGAATATATGAAAAGTAGACTAGTAGATCTATATTTGATCGATACTGGCTTTGATTGGTGATTTATATCTAATCAGGACTATAGCCAAACTGAAATGCTGCCTTCAACAGATATCCTCTCCAAAGAATTAACACTCACATCAACTCCATTACCGTGCAAGTGCAATAAAAGACACAGATTTTGACACGCGTTTTGACGCTCACGGGCACCTTGGGAACTAACTAGAATGTCAGCTGTTCCTCATATTTATACTGCTTATAATAGTCAAGAACAACCCACTTATGATATCATCCGGCCAATCAGAGGTTGAGATGTTGTATTCCGTAGTACTGCACCAATGGCGTCATCTGGCCAATCAAAGCGTCATACCCCATAATACCGCCCATAGGGGAAGGGTGACTGTTTTCTTCACCTCTGCCTCTGAATCTAAATCTATGTTAATATGGATCGATATGTAAAATGTCTTACATAGAAGGAGAAGTGGAGTCCTGGCAGCTGGTTTCTATATAAATGCATAATAACTACATCAGTGTAAATGTCACGTATACATCCTCTCCATATGCTATGCACAACATAAATCACCTTTACAGGAGTAGGAGATGTGCTGTGGTCCTATGCCATAAGGCCGGGCTCTTGCTACATACCGGTGGACGCCAGCCGCTGCGGATCCACACTGTTATGTAGCCCCACATCTGGTCACGGTGGTAGCGACATCGACGTGCAGATGACGTCACGCAGAGGATGCGCACCCACATTTTGGGGTCAAAGGACGAGTACAGCCAATCGGATTTACAAGAGGGATATTTAAACTCACTCATTTTTTTTTACTCGTTGCGCTGTCGTGGTTACCCTTTGCTGGTTATCCGAGAGTGTGTTCCTGATCTTGTTTCTTTGGTTATTGACTTTGGTTTCGTTCTGACTTCCCTGAATTCTGGTATCCCTGACAATTGGCTATTCCTTGCAGCTGTGTGTATTCCTTGCAACTGGGTAACCAGAGTATTTAGACTATTCTCTGGTATGTTAAGTCAGGCCATTCTAAACGTTATACTTATTCCTAAATGTGATACTAATACTGCGTGTTGGATCAATTGTAATCCTGATATTATGACATGGCCATAGATCCTGCAGATTTGTGTCAGCACATAGTAGCTTGTGAGAGAAAGCGAGAGGAGAATGATCACTGTATGGATCAGTTTGCCCAAGCTTTCAATACACTACTAATACGTACGGCTCATTTACAGCCTGAGATTCCATTGGCAGATACACCCCCACCTACTGTACCTACTCCCATTGAATATAGGACACCTAATATCACCCTATCTTCACCCCTGCATTTTGAAGGTAATATTCATGAATTTGAAGCCTCTCCTGGGTCTGTTCCCACAGATAGAGCCAAAATTGGATACCTAAGCACGGGCCAATCCATTATGGGAAAGTAATAAGTCTATTACTCAGAATTACTTGGAATTTCAACCAAGGGAACTGGTCTGTCTCAGATTATGCTATTGAATTCTGCACTTTAGCTTCTGAGGTAGACTGGACTAATAGGGGATTAATCACTGCCTTTGCAGAGGGATTATCTGAAGCTATCCTTGACGAGATTGCAGCCAAAGAACTACCCAGGAAGTTAAATGACTACATCACGTATATGATGCATATCGACAACCGTATAAGAACCAGGGAGAATACTAGAAATAGAACCAGATGCTTAAATATGTCACTGGCACCTCGCTTCTCCAGACCTGTTGTCTCTAGCCTTCATGTACAGTCTGAGCCGGAACCTATGCAATTGGGGGTTACGAGACTGTCAGAGGCAGAGAAACAGTTTAGTTGAAAGGAGGGCCTGTATTTATACTGTGGCAAGAAGGGACCTAAGAACCTTCTTAGGTGTGATGGATATGTCCTCTGGTACTACCCAAAGTAGATTTCTCCTTGATATTACTGTCATTTGCAACAAGAAAAGTTTTGCATGCAAATCCCTGATAGACTCAAATTGTCAACAGACACTCCATACTTATCAAGGAGAGATCATCTCCCCTGGCCGTTGAAGCTATTGATGGAAGACCTCTCTCTCAGCCGTTTATTACCCATGAAACTATGCCCATTAGTATTACTATAGGAGCATTCCACAAAGAGACTATCAAATTACTGAAAATTGCTTCTCCTCCTTGTCCCATCGTATTAAGATTCCCATGGCTTGTTAAGCACAACCCTCATATTGACTGGGCTAAGGGGAAAATACTGGAATGGGGTAAAGACTGCAGTGAGAGGTGCATGTTACCCATTACTAAGAGAGTGGGCATTGTTACTTTGTCTACTTCTACGCCTCTGAAATTCCTGTACAGTACTGGGAGGTTAGAGAAGCGTTCATTAAAAGTCACACTGATATGCTGCCTCCTCACAGATCTAATGATTGCTCCATAGATCTGCTACCTGGCACTATGCCCCCTAAGGGGTCAGAATATGCCCTAACACCACAGGAGAGTAGGATCATGGAGGAATATATTAAAGATTCTAGGCCATATAGGTAAGTATTCTTCACCTGCTGGTGCGGGGTTCTTTTTTGCATCCAAGAAATATGGAGAATTACGCCCATGCATTGATTATAGGGCATGGAACAAGATCACCATAAAAAATGCCTATCCCATTCCCCTTATCTCGGAATTGTTTGACAGACTCTAAGGCGCTAAAGTCTTTACCAAACTCGACCTTAGGAGTGCTTACAATTTGGTAAGGATTAAGGAGGACCATCAATGGAGAACTGCATTTAACACTAGAAGTAGTGACTATGACTACCTTGTCATGCCCTTTTGCTTATGCAATGCCCCAGCCATATTTCAAAAGTTTATCAATGATCTTAGAGACTACATATATACCTTTATATTAATATATTTGGATGATATCCTTATTTATTCCCCTGACCTCCAGACTCATTATAAACATGTCAAACAAGTGTTGCAAATTTGTTGCTTGAAAATTGACTTTATTGCAAACTTGAAAAGTGCCTATTAGACCAAACAGAGGTTCAGTTTTTGGGATATCATATTTTGGCCCCTGGTTTCCAAATGGACCCTCATAAACTAGAAGCCATTCTACAATGGCTATTACCTAATGGGTTGAAAGCCATTCAAAGGTTTATTGGGTTTGCTAACTACTATAGGACATTTATCAAAGGATTCTCTGCTGTGATAGCCCCCATCACCAATATGACATGTAGGGGGGCTAATTGTATTATATGGTCTAAAGAAGCTAGGGAGGCTTTTGAGCTTCTTAAGGAATTGTTCGCCTCTGCTGATGTATTGGTACATCCTCAGACAGAAACAGTATACCCTGCACTCAAGTACCGCATGAATAGTCCGGCCTTCCAATAAGGAGGCTGTAACAGATCACCTGGCACCTTGACTGGGTACCTCAGTTGAAGGATTCTCCTAGCGCTTCCTGAGGACTCCAAGCACTCCACCCGACACTATAACCCATGTAGACTCCTTCAGAGAGCAAGGCAGGAACAAGCTCTTACAAGAGCTTAGTAGTGATTTAGCAAGGGAGTATGACAAGCATAGCAATCCCTTGTAGCAGATTTCCCCAATTAGAGACGGCACTCCAAATTAAGGGTGAAGTAGAACTGAAACTTTTAATCAAACACTCTGCTTTTATGCACATTTTTCACACATAGTACTGCCCACAGGGATTTGCAAAACAACCAATCAATACGTACAATACACTCATACACTCCCAGCAATTACACACAAAATCCTCCCCTCTGCCTGTGATACAATTATCTCAACACAATAGACTAACTTAATTATCAAAGGCAAAAAAAAACATAGAGTTTTTATAAAATATTAATAACTTCCAAAATATAAATTTTCAGAATCAGCATACTTTAAACATAAACATACTCAAAAATCATAAATATCCGTCCAGTAGATAAAAAGTTAGCTGGAAGTCCTTTATGACCAACCGCAAGCACATTTTCATGCCCAAAACAGTTCAATGGATTTGGGCTGTGCGGTCGGTCTATTTTACACTTAGTCTCCAGCTGAAGTGTTGAAGTGCAAGAGAAGGTAGGGGTCAGCGGTGTTCGTCTAAATGTGGAGCAGATTTAAGTTCCATGGATTTGGCTACACATCCCGCTGACCTTGTTCGAATGAACAAAGATGGCCGCCGCCACGTGCTCATTTGCACGAACTGCGGCCACCCAGCGGTCGGCAATTTACCTACAGCAGGCTCCCAGCCTGGGAGGTAAATTACCTGCACACTTCCACTTCTGGGTGGTTCGCCTGTGTGGTGCTTGGTTCAGTAAGACCCATTTACTGAACCAAGTGTAAAGAAGCCATGAATAAAGTACTTTAACCATGTCAGGGGCCCAAGTCTGGGGACACAGTCTTAAAGGGGTATTGTCCCAATTTTCCCCATGTCCCAAAAATGTGCTTAAAGGGCCAGCACAAGTCCAATGAAAGTCCATAAGCCCCAATAATGTTCTTAAAGGGCCACACACCCCCGGGCCATAGTCACAGGGCTGGAGGCTGGCAATCAGTCTTTTCCAATGCCCAGGCGCTCCGTGTAAAGGATGGGCACTGCTTGTAACGGCACCCCGGGCATAAAAGAGATTAAAGCCGTTTAGGAAATATTCCCTTTCCAGATGCAAAGGCAGCTACTGAATACACCAATCCGCCGAACAGGAAAAACTATAAGGAAGGTTTACACTCAAAACAGCCGAACAGGAAATCCATACGAATAATCCCCCTAAGTACGAGACGAGGCTCTTTATTGATGGTCAAGCAGGAATCTTGTTTAATGGGACTACCTGCCCGGTATTTATGCAGGTCTTCCACCAGTGGACACTCCCCTAGGGGACCTGGTGGAAGACTGGGACGCAATTGTACAATGGCCAATCACAGACATACACAGTTAACACACTCCCATTCATTCATAGAAACATAGAAACATAGAATGTGACGGCAGATAAGAACCATTCGGCCCATCTAGTCTGCCCAATTTTCTAAATTCTTTCATTAGTCCTTAGCCTTATCTTATAGTTAGGATAGCCTTATGCCTATCCCATGCATGCTTAAACTCCTTTACTGTGTTAACCTCTACCACTTCAGCTGGAAGGCTATTCCATGCATCCACTACCCTCTCAGTAAAGTAATACTTCCTGATATTATTTTTAAACCTTTGTCCCTCTAATTTTAGACTATGTCCTCTGGTTGTGGTAGTTTTTCTTCTTTTAAATATAGTCTCCTCCTTTACTGTGTTGATTCCCTTTATGTATTTAAATGTTTCTATCATATCCCCCCTGTCTCGTCTTTCCACCAAGCTATACATGTTAAGATCCTTTAACCTTTCCTGGTAAGTTTTATCCTGCAATCCATGAACCAGTTTAGTAGCCCTTCTTTGAACTCTCTCTAAGGTATCAATATCTTTCTGAAGATATGGTCTCCAGTACTGTGTACAGTACTCCAAGTGAGGTCTCACCAGTGTTCTGTACAATGGCATGAGCACTTCCCTCTTTCTACTGCTAATACCTCTCCCTATACAACCAAGCATTCTGCTAGCATTTCCTGCTGCTCTATTACATTGTCTGCCTACCTTTAAGTCCTCAGAAATAATCACCCCTAAATCCCTTTTCTCAGATGTTGAGGTTAGGACTCTATCAAATATTCTGTACTCTGCCCTTGGGTTTTTACGTCCAAGATGCATTATCTTGCACTTATCCACATTAAATGTCAGTTGCCACAACTCTGACCATTTTTCTAGTTTACCTAAATCATTTGCCATTTGGCTTATCCCTCCTGGAACATCAACCCTGTTACATATCTTAGTATCATCCGCAAAAAGACACACCTTACCATCAAGACCTTCTGCAATATCACTAATAAAAATATTAAAGAGAATGGGTCCAAGTACAGATCCCTGAGGTACCCCACTGGTGACAAGTCCAAGCTTCGAATATACTCCATTGACTACAACCCTCTGTTGCCTGTCACTCAGCCACTGCCTTACCCATTCAATAATATTGGAATCCAAACTCAAAGATTGCAGTTTATTGATAAGCCTTCTATGTGCAACAGTGTCAAAAGCCTTACTGAAATCTAGGTAAGCAATGTCTACTGCACCACCCTGATCTATAATTTTAGTTACCCAATCAAAAAAATCAATAAGATTAGTTTGGCATGATCTCCCTGAAGTAAACCCATGTTGTCTCTGATCTTGAAATCCATGTGTTTTTAGATGTTCAACAATCCTATCCTTTAACATGGTTTCCATCACTTTCCCCACTACTGAAGTAAGGCTTACTGGCCTATAGTTGCCCGACTCCTCCCTATTACCTTTCTTGTGAATGGGCACAACATTCGCTAACTTCCAATCTTCTGGGACTACTCCTGTTAACAATGATTGGTTAAATAAATCTGTTAATGGTTTTGCTAGTACACCACTAAGCTCTTTTAATAGCTTTGGGTGTATTCCATCAGGTCCCATTGACTTATTTGTCTTTACTTTTGACAGTTGAAATAGAACCTCTTCCTCTGTAAACTCACGTGTAATAAATGACTCATTTATCCTTTTTTTTAACAGAGGTCCCTTTCCTTCCTTTTCAGCTGTAAATACCGAACAAAAATATTCATTGAGGCAGTCAGCTAGACCTTTATCCTCATCTACATACCTTCCTTCTTTTGTTTTTAATCTAACTAATCCTTGTTTTACTTTTCTTTTCTCATTTATGTATCTAAAAAAAGTTTTGTCCCCCTTTTTTACTGACTGTGCTATTTTCTCTTCTGTGTGTGATTTGGAAGCTCTTATAACTTGCTTAGCCTCTTTCTGCCTAATCTTATAGGTCATTCTGTCTTCCTCACTCTGGGTTTTTTTATAATTACTAAATGCTAACTTTTTGTTTTTTACTATTTTGGCCACATCTGCGGAGTACCACAGTGGTTTCTTGAATTTTTTGCTTTTACTGACAAGCCTAATACAATTTTCTGTTGCCTTCAGTAGTGCAGCTTTTAAATAATCCCATTTCTCCATTTAAGTTGCTCCAGTCTGATAATGACTCCTTTACACATATTCTAATTTTAGAAAAGTCTGTTTTTCTAAAGTCTAAAACTTGTGTTTTTGTGTGGTGTGACTCAGTCACTGTTCTTATATTAAACCACACTGACTGATGATCACTGGATCCTAAACTTTCACCTACAGTAATATCTGATACCAAATCTCCATTTGTTAACACTAAATCTAGTATGGCCTCTTTACGAGTTGGCTCCTCAACGACTTGTTTTAGAGACAATCCCAGTAGGGAGTTTAGAATATGTGTGCTTCTGGCACAAGTAGCTATTTTTGTTTTCCAATTCACATCAGGAAGATTAAAGTCACCCATGATGATAACTTCCCCCTTCATTGTCATTTTAGCTATTTCTTCAACTAGTAGATTATCTAACTCTTCAATTTGTCCTGGGGGCCTATAAATCACACCTACACGAATTACTGTGTGATTACCAAATTCTAACGTAACCCAAATGGACTCTATGTTCGTCTCACTAACCTTTATTAGGCTAGATTTTATGCTATCCTTCACATACAGGGCCACCCCTTCCCCTTTCTTGCCTTCCCTGTCTTTTCTATATAAAGAGTACCCTGGTATTGCTATGTCCCAGTCATTTTTCTCATTATACCATGTCTCAGTAACAGCGACTAAATCTACACTATCAGTTGCCATTATTGCCACAAGTTCATGGATCTTATTCCCTAAACTGCGAGCATTTGTAGACATGACTCTAAGCTTATCATTTTTTAACACATACTGAGTGCACAAGGTTTGATTTCCTGTTGGTAATTATAAGGCATTTGATTGGATTAGTTAGCTACTTGCTATTGATTGCTGTGTAAATTAGCTATTGTTTGCTAATAAGCAGAGGCCTACCCAGGTGTTAAACATTCCTAGTGGGAGGTGATTTTAGGAGTATATAAGGGCTGTTGTCATTAGCTTGGCTAATAGAGCTTGGTTGCTTCATCTAAGTGTTGCTTCTAAGTGTCTGTGGTTGGAGATATTCTGGAGAGTTTTACAGAAGCTTCAACTGTCTAAGAGTTGTGCTAAGAGTTTTCTTTTTTACTGTTACAGGTAAGATTCATCTGTAGGAAAAGGTTACTGAGTGCACAAGGTTTGATTTCCTGTTGGTAATTATAAGGCATTTGATTGGATTAGTTAGCTACTTGCTATTGATTGCTGTGTAAATTAGCTATTGTTTGCTAATAAGCAGAGGCCTACCCAGGTGTTAAACATTCCTAGTGGGAGGTGATTTTAGGAGTATATAAGTAACACATAGTTGGCTTACCAACAAAATCCTCCCCTCTGCCTGTGATAGAATTACTGAACACAATGGGCTAATGTAATTATCACAGGCAGGAAAATAGACAGTTTTACACAATATTCATAACTTTAAAAGTATACATCACATTCATATAAAACTTACATTTTCAGAAACAGCATACTCTAAATACAAACATACTAAAAAAAATCAGACAATTCCCTCCACCAACTGAAGCATGGCTTTCCAGCCCAAACCTGTTCCACAGAGTCCTCTATTCTGGAGATAATTGGCTTAACTGGGTGTGGTAAGCCAACTATCTCCAGGTACAGAAAATATCTCTATTCACAATGTAACGGCCCTCAAGGTATAAAAGGGTTAAAGACAGCTACTGAAGATACCAATCTCCCGAATAGGAAACCATACGAATGCTGTAAACAGCCGAACAGGAAAAAACATACGAAAGGTTTACACTCCTAGCAGTCGAACTGGAACAGCATACAATAAGTCCCCCCCAAGAACGAGACAAGGCTCAGTGTTGAGGGTCATGCAGTGATCTCTTTTAATGGGGCTACCTGCCTGGTATTTATGCAGGTCTTCCACCTGGTGGACACTCCCCTAGGGGACCAGATGGAAGACTGGGACACAAAGTATACACTGACCAATAACAGACATCCAGGGTTAGAACACTCCCACAGTACATTACAATCCCTCCCCTCTATCCTGGAGATAATTGGGAAGTAATCCAATTATCTCCAAGGACAGAGGCAAAACTCCATTGAGCACATGTTAGTAGAAAGACACAAAAATACACAATGTTGCAAATAATTAATAAAACATATACATTCTAGATCTCCCCAGATAGCTTAGATCTGAGTGCACATTATTACCGAATGGCGCTCAGATCACATACATGCAGTTCAATCGCCATGGAGCCAAAGTCTTTCCCATAGTCTTTCGTTACACGAATGGGCTCCATGGCATAGCTATCTGGGGTAGCACGGTTCACAGACTGAAAGTCCCAAATGAACCAGCGTTCGTGTCTTTGCAGGAGAAGGGAGGTCGGCAGCTCAGGAGGTTAAGATGGCCGCTGCCACGTGTTCGGCTATACGAACAGCGGCCACCCAGCGTTCACCAATGAATCTGCGGTTAACCCATTTGTGTGTTGGTTCAGTAGATTCAATCTACCGAGCGCCCAGGCAGAAAGGCACGAACAAGCCTTTCTGCAGAGGAAAATAACAGCGTTTAACATGGGGCCATAGTCCAGAGGGAGCAGGCGAGCAACCAGGCTTCTCCAGAACATAGTGGCGAGGTTGGTTTCCCCACACAACAACAGCAAAAATACACAGAAATACATCATTCCTATCATACTGAACAGAACCCCCACATTCAACCAGATTGCTTGGATATGAGCGCTCAATAAATCCAAACAGCCCTCAGATGCCACAAACACAGTCAAATCGCCATGGGGTTTAAGTTTAGAATGGGAGGGGCCATAGTCATGAGAGGGGCCATAGTCATGAGGCAGGAGGTTGGCAATCAGGCTTCTCCATAACCCAGTTTCGCCACACAGTTGAATACACCAATGCAATATCAAAAGAAAAGGAACACAGGAAGCACTCAAGGACAATGAAGGTAAGTTTATTTGTGAGTTCACCACCTCACCAAAAAATAAGTGCCCTTATTTTTAGCACTTATTTTTTGGTGAGGTGGTGAACCCACGAATAAATTTACCTTCATTATCCTGGAGGGCTGCCTGTGTTCCTTTTCTTTTGAGATTGGTACATCCTTACACTAGCAAATTCTTCCTACTGGAGGTTGACGCCTCCGAAACAGAGGTAGGGGCTGTTCTTTCTCAGAGGGAGAGTCAAGACACCCCTTTTCATCCCTGCAGGTACTTTTCTAGAAAGTTGTCTCCAGCAGAGCGTAACTATGATATCGGCAACAGAGAATTGTTGGCCATTATACTAGCGCAAAAAAGAATGTTGACATCATTTGGAGGGTTCCAAGGACCCCATTTTGATCATTACAGATCACAAAAACTTGGCATATATAGGTGATGCTAAATGACTGTTTTCTAGACAAGCTAGATGGTCTTTGTTCTTATCTCGCTTTAACTTTATCATCACTTACACACCAGGTCCCAAGAATGTTAAAGTTGACACCTTATCTAGGCAATTTGACATTGAATCAGAACAAGAACAAGAGACATCCTCTATTGTTCCACCTGAGTGTATCATTGCATCCACTGTCCTTTCATTGTCATCCCCTCTTATTTGTGCTATCAGTCGCAGGCACCTTATGATAAACCTCAAGATAGATTGTTTATTCCTTTATAAGAATGAAAGGAGGTGCTAAAAGTATTCCACAACAATGTGACTGCTGGACATCCGGGCAGTAATAAAACTATATCCATTGTCTCAAGATCATTTTGGTGGCCTTCACTCAGGAAAGACACACTTGTACAGTTTGCGCGGTTTCCAAAGTTCCCCATAAACTTCCATGTAGGTTATTACAACCACTTCCTGTACCCAGTGTCCCATGGTCTCATTTGTCTATGGACTTCATTGTTGAACTCTAATGGTTATACCATCATCCTTATGGTGGTTGACCACTTTTAAAAAATGGCACACTTTGTTCTGCTAAAAAAAATTGCCTTCCTCCCAAGATCTGGTTCATATATTTATATGTGAGATTATAGGTTACATGGTATTCCGCAAAATATTGTGCCTGAGAGAGGCTCCCAATTTGTGTCATGATTTTGGAGAGCATTCAATAAACAGTTAGATATTGAATTATCCTTTTCTTCTTCGTACCATCCTCAAACTAATGGTGCGGCTGAGAGGGCTAACCAGTAATTGGAACTGTATTTACGCTGTTTTATCAATAACACACAGGAGAATTGGTCTGAATTGCTACCTTGTGGGAGAAAACAAGGGTTTGGCTGCACTCACCTAAACATACTTAAATGGGGTGCTGCTGGGAGCCAATAAGTACAGTAAAAATGAAAATCCAGTGCACTCACTCATCTACTAAACAGTTATTTTAGTGCTAAACAATTTTGTTAGTTTTATTAAAAACACCTAATCTAGGCAACAAATAATGGGGGTTTAGTTACATTATATGATCATACATTGCATAAGCCTGCCACAACGTCAATGTACTCCATCTTTGGCAGGTCCTACTCTGTCTGCCATATGAGCTATTCACTTCCATCTCGAGTTCTCTGCAGTACAAGGCTTACATAGGGTCCTGAGATGAGGCACCTGTAACAGGGAGGGGTGCAAAACCAAGGAGCTGGCTAGACTCCTAAATATATACATATAGGAGAAAACAAGGGTTTGGCTGCACTCACCTAAACATACTTAAATGGGGTGCTGCTGGGAGCCAATAAGTACAGTAAAAATGAAAATCCATGCCACGAACGTGGCAAACTATCGCCCCATCTCCCTCATAAATTTTGATCTTAAAGTATATGCGAAGATCTTGGCCACTAGACTTAACCTCATAATCCCCAAACTGGTCCATGCGGACCAAGTGGGCTTTGTCCCCAACAGACAACTCTATGGCAATACTAGACGGGCGGTAGACATAGTGTGGTGGGCGGGCAAAACGCGAGCGCCTTCTCTGGTCCTTTCCCTGGACGCAGAGAAGGCGTTCGACAGGATACAATGGCCCTATATGTTTGCTCTACTAGAGGCAATGCACCTCCCCGCCACATTCATAAAAGCGACTAAGGCACTCTATGCCTCCCCGAGAGCACGAATATCAATCCCAGGGGCACAATCGCCCCCTTTCGACTAAGGAATGGTACCCGCCAGGGCTGCCCCCTTTCCCCCCTCCTCTTTATCTTAGCACTAGAGCCCCTACTACACCTCGTTCGCACGGACCCGGAGATCCGGGGGGTGCGGGTGGCCACCGAAGAATTCAAAATATCGGCGTATGCCGACGACATTTTACTCACTATAACAAACCCTAGAACCACCATTCCTCATGTACTTGAGATTCTCGACAGGTATCACCAGGTATCTGGCTACAAAATCAATATTGACAAATCGGTCAGCATGCCGATAGGGATGACAGAGGCGGACATCCAATGGCTGCAGCAGGCGATAGCCTTAAAGATTAGCACACAACCCATTAAATATTTGGGGGTCAGGCTAACGCCAGCTTACGAGGACCTGTATAAGGAAAACCACCAGAGAATCATTGCGGTGCTACGACGGGACCTAGATAAATGGCATGATAAGCCCATCTCATGGTTGGGTAGGCTACATGCCATCAAAATGAATCTCCTCCCACGCCTCCTTTTCATCTTTCAAGCGTTGCCTGTCGCCGTGACTAAAACTGATCTTACACCTTTACAAACCGCAATAGACAACTTCATCTGGGCGGGGAAGAGGCACAGAGTAGCGAGGCATACACTATACACCCCGAGAGGCAAGGGGGGACTGGGACTCCCAAACCTTCACCTTTACTACCTAGCTGCCCATTTAGCGCAAATAATTGAATGGCACTCCCCACCCGACACACATAGATGGGTTGACTTAGAAACACACTTTATGGGTACTGATCTCCCCCAGTATTGGATGTGGGTCCCGAAGCCCGACCGTCCAGAGATTGGCACCTCCTGCCCCGCCATCCTCAATTCGATTCGGGTCTGGAACGCTACTGCACACAAATATGCCCTTGCGCACCCGGTCTCTCCATTGACACCCTATCTTCGTAACAAAGCGTTCCCGCCAGGTATGACCCCTCGAGACTTTCGAGGCCTTGAGAACGCGGGTGTTCAGCGCTACTGTCATCTGTTCCAGGGCGGTTCTTTTCACACCTTCAACAACCTAAAAATGAGGGCCCCACTAGCTAACAAAGACTACTTTCGCTACCTTCAGCTTAGGGACTTTGCCAGGAAACCTGAAATAGCGGTAGCGGCCAGGGCCAAACCCACATTCTTTGAAGCGTTATGCCTGTCTGATGGACCACGTGCCGGCCTCATTATCCGCCTTTACGAGCAATTAAGCGCACCCACAAACGACTCCCACACACCCTCCTATATACTACAATGGGATGCGGAACTCCAACAAACTCTTGATAGTGGGGACTGGCAGGACATATGGGAGGCAGCGGCCAAATCCTCAATCTGTGTTACTCACCAGGAACAATGCTATAAAACACTCCTGAGGTGGTATACCACCCCAGTGAAGTTACACAGGATGGGGAAAACGCCCTCAGATGTCTGCTGGAGAGGATGTGGAGCCAAAGGTACTTACCTCCACATGTGGTGGACGTGCCCGAAAGCTGCCCTTTATTGGGAGCAGGTAGCTAAACTCCTGACTGACGTACTTGTGGCGAAACCGACCTCGCCACGTGTCCTTGGAGGGGGCTGATTGCCCGCCTCTTGCCTTTGGACTATGGACCAGACTTTATGGGAATGTGATACCCCAGATAGCCATACCATGGAGCCTATTCATATAATGAAAGACTATGGGAAAGACTTTAGCTCCATGGCAATTGTACTGTGTGAGTAGGATCTGCGCGCTATTCTGTAGTTTTGTGCGTGCAGATCCCAGCTATCTGGGGATAAGTGAAATGTCTGTGTGCTATGTGTAAATGTGACTTTATGTATTTTAAAGTGTTTTATGTTGTTTTGCAACCATGTGGTTAATGGAGTCTGGCTTTAGTCCTGGGTAATTGGATTACTTCTCCAATTAACTCCAGGGCAGAAGGGAGGAAACCAGGGTGCATTGTGGGGATGTTTTTCTGCCAGCCAGAAAGGAACAAAAGATACTTTTAGTATCTTTTGAACCCCTGGTCGGATTCATGCCATTTTTTAATATGTTGTTCCCCTGAATGGATTGATTGTGGATATGTATTTTTATGTGAATGTGATGTATGGTTTTAAAGTTATGAAAGTTGTGTAAAAGTATATTTTACACTGTATGCATAATGGGATTATGTGTCACACTAAGGGGAGGGGATGTGTGGGAGGTAACATCTATGTCATTGGTTCTTTTATGCCTCCCCCTGGGTGTGGCCTGTATGTGTGAGTTGGAAATAAAAGCCAGACTGGGTGTCCCAGTCTAGAGTTCCTGCTTAACCCTCAAAATGAAGTGTCGTCTCGTTCTTGGGGGGGATTGGATTGTAAGCTGACTGCCAAGAGTGTAAGCCGATTGTATGCTTTTCTTGTTCAGCTGTTCCAGTTCGGAGTGTTATTTCGTATCCAGCTCGTGAGTTCTGATGTTCTGCAGTAGCTGTGCCTGTCTATGGAAAAGGGGATTATCGCCTAAACGCATTTTTCCCCTTTTAGGCTGAAACGGTCCGTTACATTGGTGGCAAGCGGTGGGATGGCGTCCTAGTGCGAGGAGAAGCAGCTCAGAGACACCGGTAACGTGTGGAGTTGTGCAGCGTCCCTATCTTCAGCAACATAATGGAACCAGCAGTGGCTACAGCAAGCATGGCGTATAGCTACTCCGTACTAGAGTTTGGCACGATGGTAGGGTTGCGCCTGAAGTTTTACGGACCCAATCCAGAGGAGAAATACGTGCGGTTCGTGTGGGACATGGTGACCCGGAACCTACAACACAGGGCGTTGAGGGAAGGCCAGTGGGCACGTTGGGAGAAACTCCAGCCACAGGTAGAGTGGGACGAGGAAGAAACCGAAGTGGCCGGTGGAGATGGGACCGAGTTCTCTCTACCGGCCCTACAGGGATGCTGGGCACCCGGCCCAGATCCCCAGCGGCAGTATGTTTTACAGGGAGGGGAGACAGTCGGTCTCACTCCTCAGCGGCAGAATGGGTTATTGGAGGAAGAGACAACCGGTCTCCCTCCCCAACAGCAACCAGAGGTACCCGAGGTAGAGGACCTCATAGACTGGTCCTGGGAGGACCCCCTGCAGGCAGGTGGAGATGGGACCGAGATCTCTCCACCGGCCCTACAGGGATTCTGGGCAACCGGCCCAGATCCCCAACTAGAGCTGGAGTTACAGAAAGTGGAGAGCATCGACCTCCCCCCCCAGCAGCAGGACAATGTATTGGGAGGAGAGACAGTCAGTCTCCCTCCACAAAGGCGGAAAGTATGTATGGGAGAGGAGCTTGCTACCACCTCTCCCCAGCAGCGTATCATTGATGTGCAGGGAATAGGGAGCCCAGTCTCCTTTCCCCAGCAGCAGGGCACTGTATTGGGAGGAGAGACAGTCGGTCTCCCTCCACAAAGGCGGAAAGTATGTATGGGAGAGGAGATTGTTACCACCTCTCCCCAGCGGCGGATCATTAATGTACAGGTAATAGAGAGCCCAGTCTCCATTCCCCAGCGGCAGAGTGTTCTAATGGGAGAGGAGCTGGTTACCACCTCTCCCCAGCGGCAGCTTAATGTACCAGGGGGAGACTGTAAGCCCCACACCTGTGCAGATGGGACCGTGGTCTCTGCACTTCCAGCACAGGGGGTAGGGACGGTCGGTCCTGCCCCCCCACAACAGGGCTGTTTAGCCAAAGGGGAGACAGTCTGTCTCCAGCAGCAGAGCTGTGTAACTAAAGGGGAGACAGTCGGTCTCCAGCAGCAGAGTTGTGTAACTCAAGGGGAGACAGTCGGTCTCCAGCAGCAGAGCTGTGTAACTAAAGGGGAGACAGTCGGTCTCCAGCGGCAGAGCGGTGTAACTCAAGGGGAGACAGTCGGTCTCCAGCAGCAGAGCGGTGTATTTAAAGGGGAGACAGTCGGTCTCCAGCAACCAGGCTCCAACCAGACTACTCCCGTGGTAGTGCTGGCAACAGGACAGAGTACCGCTGGTCTCTGCCCCCTCAGCAACCTACCAAGGCAGCCTACCAGTCCCCCACACAGCCGTGGTGAGGCACCTGAACCTGGACAAGATTCTCCCTCACCCAGGTGTAGTAACGGTTTATTGTGGGTGGGCTGCTCTGCTGTTTCTGTCTTGTGGGTGGGCTGCTGGACTAACAAGGGCACTGACCGGCAGGAGGTCAAGTACCCTGTTAGTCTGGGGGGTAAAGGGGAGAAGTGTGGCGAAACCGACCTCGCCACGTGTCCTTGGAGGGGGCTGATTGCCCGCCTCTTGCCTTTGGACTATGGACCAGACTTTATGGGAATGTGATACCCCAGATAGCCATACCATGGAGCCTATTCATATAATGAAAGACTATGGGAAAGACTTTAGCTCCATGGCAATTGTACTGTGTGAGTAGGATCTGCGCGCTATTCTGTAGTTTTGTGCGTGCAGATCCCAGCTATCTGGGGATAAGTGAAATGTCTGTGTGCTATGTGTAAATGTGACTTTATGTATTTTAAAGTGTTTTATGTTGTTTTGCAACCATGTGGTTAATGGAGTCTGGCTTTAGTCCTGGGTAATTGGATTACTTCTCCAATTAACTCCAGGGCAGAAGGGAGGAAACCAGGGTGCATTGTGGGGATGTTTTTCTGCCAGCCAGAAAGGAACAAAAGATACTTTTAGTATCTTTTGAACCCCTGGTCGGATTCATGCCATTTTTTAATATGTTGTTCCCCTGAATGGATTGATTGTGGATATGTATTTTTATGTGAATGTGATGTATGGTTTTAAAGTTATGAAAGTTGTGTAAAAGTATATTTTACACTGTATGCATAATGGGATTATGTGTCACACTAAGGGGAGGGGATGTGTGGGAGGTAACATCTATGTCATTGGTTCTTTTATGCCTCCCCCTGGGTGTGGCCTGTATGTGTGAGTTGGAAATAAAAGCCAGGCTGGATGAGCCAGTCCAGAGTTCCTGTTTTACCCTCAACTTGAGTCCTGTGTCTTATTGGGGGAATCTGCTACAAGGGATTGCTATGCTAGGCATATTCCCTTGCTATAATCACTGAGCTCTTGTAAGAGCTTGTTCCTGCTTCGTTCTGAAGGGAGATAGCTGCAGCCTGCGGTGCTTATGGTGTCTGGTGGAGTGCTTGGAGTCCTCTGGAAGCGCTAGGAGCATCTTTCAACGGAGGTACCCAGTCGGGGTGCCAGTGGATCCGTTACAGTACTTAACCAACCGATTAGGCCAGACCCCTGGACGTGTTTACTAGCCAAACCCATCGACAATCTCCCACCCAGGGAACAGAAGCTAGTGAACAAGATTAACTTGGCAGCCAGACGCACTCTGGCGCAAACGTGGCTCCAAATAGACACACCACCCTTGGACAGAGTCATAGGTAACATCAAGGAAGCGTTTCTCATGGATAAGCTCACTGCGCAGGTGAGAGACACATACTCACACTTCATCAAGGTCTGGGAACCATGGGAAGTTTACATTGACCCATAAGCCCGTACTCCTCACCCCCGCCGGCCTGTGCCGTCTCCCGACAGGGGGTATCTCCCCCCCCTCCCTATCTTTCATCCCTTTCCCCCTTTCTTTTTTCTTCCTTCCCCTGCTTTTTCTTTTCCTTCCTCAAATCTCGCTAGGTGTTTCAACTTCACCACATAGTTTTGCAGATTTAAAGTTCTAAAATTTCAACGTTGACCATATAGCATGTTGCAGTGACCACTGAAATCGCCACAGTAATATTATATGCAATGAGGCTCTTGGCATATGTCATGACTGAACCCATAAGCAACAGTGCGATGTGGAAGTGAGGCCTCTACACAGGCCCCTGCAGGGCGGCCGACCGGGATGCCTGTGGGTGTCGTGACCGGCACAGCTGTCTCCTCCTCAACACAGGGTGCGAACCAATTATGCACTTATAAATATGCTAGTATGAGACTGTCCCACCATGTAAATGTTCTGGCTTCTGCGTAAGCCACATTGCAAGTTGCCTAAATGCCTGTTTTCTGTTTTCTTTTCCTTTGCTACTGAGGGCTTCTGCGAAAGCCGTGTCATTGCAACGTCTAAGGATCATTTCACTATATGTCACGACCAAAAATAAAGACCAGATTTTCATTTTTACTGAATTGCTACCTTGGGCTGAATTTGCCAGGAATAATGCTGCCCATGACTCATCCGGGCATAGTCCATTTTTTGTCAACAACAGTCACCATCCTACTGTTCTCCCTGCTATGTTTTCTGACACAACTATCCCTGCTCTGGATGATCACCTAGCATCTATATGTGAAACTTGGACTAAAGGCCACTCAGCTCTTCATGCTGATAAGCAGCGGGGGGGGGGGGGGGGGGGGGGAGGAGGGGGGGTGGAAGGGAGCAACCCTGTTTACCAGGTGGGTGGTCGGGTGTGGCTATCCTCACGTAATATCAGACTCAAGGTTCCTAGCATGAAGTTTGCTCCCAGATTTATTGGTCCCTTTCATATTGTTCGGAGGATCAATCCTGTTTTCACTCTCTTGCTCTTCCTGCCTCCTTACGTATACCTAATTCATTTCATGTATCTTTGCTTAAGCCTCTTATTTGTAATAGGTATACTGTCCCTTTTGACCCTCCTCCTCCCCTGGTTGTTTCTGGAAGAGAGGAGTATGAGGTCTCCTCCATAATTGACTACAGGTTTGCTCGGGGCTCCTTGCAATACCTGGTTTATTGGAAGGCTTATGGGCCTGCTGATCGTTTCTGGGATCCTGCTCTGCTAAATGCAATTAAAGTATAAAGATCTCTGTAGAAATGCATGTTACATCAAACTCCAGGGAAAATCCTATAAAATCAAAACCTTTTGGCCAATGTGAAAACTATGTCCCCTCGTGCCCCTGTCATACCATCGGCACTGATTTGTCTGCGCCGCCTGGAGGTTGGTAGATAGGTTCTGGGTCAATTCCTCCAAGCAGTCACGGAACTCCAGTGTATAACAGGAGCACCATCCTGATCTACTGCTCCTCCCAGTGTTCCTGGATTAAGTTTAGGAGTCCCTATACTTTCCTTCTGAACAGCAGTTCGAAGGGCGAGAATCCTGTAGATTCCTGCAGTACCTCCTGGTAAGCGAATAGGAGGTACGGCAGGAATCTCTCCTAGTCCCGACTCGTAGCCGTGAAAGACTGGAGCATTTGTTTTAATGTTCCATTGAACCTTTCACATAGGCCATTTGTCTGGGGGTGTTAGGGAGAACTGATAATCGGCTTAATGCCACACAGTCTCCAGAGCAGTTGGGTGACTTCAGCAGTGAACTGAGTGCCCTGATCCGACACTGTCTCCCTGGGAAATCCCATCTGGGAGAAGACTCGCATCAAAACCTCAGCCACTCTCTCTGGGTGTATGTTTATCAGAGGCGGGTTGCATAGTCGACTATAGTGAGGATATACTTTATGCTGGATGGGCTTGGTTTAGATAGGGGTCCTACAAGATTTACTGCCACGGGTTCAAAAGATTCCTCTATAATGGGTAAGGGCTGCAATTTATGGCGATCTCCCTGCTTTCCTACCCTTTGACTCTCGTCACAGGTTTGGAAATACTCCCGAATGTCTTTGCATATGCCAGGTGTAACGAACCTTCTGTACTTCGTGAAGTATGTTCGTTCACACACTCCCAAAATACTAGAGGATTAGTGATTATAGCCCGTTCGCATAGTACGCTGATTCGTATTTTCCTGAAATCCAAGCTGGTCCTGAGAATAAATCAATTTGTTCGTCGTTCACATACCCAAACATCAGTCGAGACTTGATGAAGGGTACAACTGGAATGTTTTATTCCGGCCAACTGGCCCACTTATATACACAGACCCCCAGCATGGGGTCTCAAGCAAAAGCATAGTAAACCACGCCCTAAACACTCCCACAATTCACCCTGGAGTCTCTGTGTCTGGGAGATAATTTAGTGTACTTTGCTTAAACTAATTATCTCCCAGGCACTAGAGTTACAAAGTATAAAACAGAAAATATAAAAAATATACATAATATATATCTGAACGCCAAAAGCATTATATCCTTGGATAGCCTGGATCTGAGCGCCCAAGTTGTCCCAATAGCGCTCATATCCCACGAACACAGCCAAATTGCCACGGGGTAACTTTTTGACCGACTGCACACGTGGCGTCTGCCCAAATTAGTTCCAGAGAAATAGTGGTAGCGGTTGGTCACTTTTGGGAGTTCAGAACCAAACAAAATGTCAAATGGTTCCCTTGGCTCATAGTTCACCTAGTTCATGTTCACCTAGTTCATGCGAACAATCCTACCGAACAGTGCTCTCCTGTCTTGTCTGGAAAAGAAGCAGGTGTTTTGTGTAAAATCACCTGTGTTTGCGAGGTCGAGTGTCCAACTATAGTTCCAGACACTCAACGACCAAGTCTCACTGCCTGCTTTCATGCGACGAGATGGCCAACGTTTTCTCCAGCACGTGTTGTTCGGTTATACGAAAGGCGGCCACACAGGGAGGGCCCGTAAATCTGTGATTTCTTTGAAGTTCAATGAGCCAGGAGGTGGACAGTGTTCAGTAGATTCATTTACCGAACACAGGGGAATTCATTGGGATAATAAAATACAGCATTTTGTCACACCAGGCCAAAAGAAGGTGTGGGTGAGCCGGTATTTTGGTGTGGCTGACCCCTAAGTGGCCAGACAGGGGATTATTGTGGGCAATCTGGAGTAACTCTCCTATATTTCTGGGGGACGACTGTGGCGAAACCGACCTCGCCACTGGGCATTGGAGAAGCCTGTTTGCCCGCCTCCTACCTGCTGACTATGGCCCCTGGGTTATTTGGCCCTTCAGGTACAATATTTGGGCATATTGGATTTGTATGGTGCTGCTGCTGGCCCTTTAAAAAACATCTGGGGACATACTGTGGAGTTACTGGGTGGCCACCATTTCATGTATCAGAGGCACATGGTGAGAACAATGGATGAAGCACATGGTGAGAACAATGGATGGCGGCCATTTTAACTCACAGACATTGTTGTAACTTTTCTACACGGTGCCATCTCGCCGGTATTTGGTACACAACGACATCGTGCAGTAGTTTTAAACTATACAACAGGGGACACATTATACAGTAATTATTTTTTATATAATCTGTATATGTTCTGCGGAATCTGCATTAAACTGTATCTTCCAAACTACTGAATGGATCTGGGTGAATTTTGGATATGTGGTTCACCCAGATCCCCTGGTTCTGAGGATATACTTTATATGGGGTTATTGCATGTTTTGGGGTCCCTGTGATATGTTTCATAAAACTGTATTCTTCTGCCTGTGATAATGAGATTACCCATTGTGTTCAGTAATCCTATTACAGGCAGAGGGGAGGATTTTGTGTGGGAGTGTCTGTGTGTATTGCACAGATTGATTGGTTGTTTTGTCCCTCCCTGTGGGCGGTCCTGTATTCTCAACAACTGTAATAAAAACCAGGCTGGGAGTGCCAGCCTCAGTTCCTGCTTAATCCTCAAAGTGAAGTGTCGTCTCAGTATTGGGGGAGGATTTATTGTATGCTGTTCCAGTTTGACTGCTAGGAGTGTAAGCCTATTCGTATGGTTTTTCCTATTCAACTGTCTACAGCATTCATATGCTTGAGAGTACTCATATGCTTCTCTGATTCGGTGGTTGTGGTGTCTTCTGCAGTGCTTGGAGTCCTCAGGAGACGCTAGGAGCATCCTTTAACAGAGGTACCCATTCGGGGTGCCAGGCGATCCGTTACATTGGTGGCATGCGGTGGGATGGCGTCCTAGTGCGAGGAGAAGCAGCTCGGAGACAATGGTAATGTTTGGAATTACAAATTGAGGGCAACGCTAGTATCCGTACAGCGCCCCTGGCTACAGCAGGATGGAATCAGTTTTTGGACAGCGTTCCATGATGAGGAGGAGGAGGCGGCCGCGGACTACAGGGATGCAGACAGAAAGGAACTCTGGTATGATGCCCTGGAAGACGCCCAGTGGCGGCGAGGTGAGAGTCTCCCAAGTGATGAGCAGCGGCTATAGAAGCGTGTGGCGATGCGGATGTATCTATTGGGAGAACAGCCCCTGGATGAGTGGGTGACAAGACTAGAGACCCTGGTATGGCGAGAGATCTGGCTAGACAACGCATACCAGGCCCTCTGGTGGCATACCATTCGACTTACCCCCTGGACGGCCGAGCACGACTTACCGGAGGGGGATGATTATGATGGCCCGGGTTTATTATGGGATGCCTTGGAGGACGACATTGATCTTGGCAGCACGGAGGGGTCTAGGTTTTGGGACATCTATGACTACCGGATGGGCATGTATGTATGGGCTGACGAACGCGAGGTGAGCAAAGACATGACCCACCTGGTAACAAGGCAGTGGGAGCTGGAGCAGGACTACCAACACCTGGTCAGCTTCGTGCAGCCCCAACCTACCCGACAAGCAGAACCAGACATCACTGACTGGTCCTGCGATGACCTCCAGATGGCAGGTAGAGATGGGACCGAGGTCTCTCTACCGGCCCTACAGGGATGCTGGGCAACCAACCCAGATCTCCAGCAACAGTGTGAGCCCAGGGAGCCGAAGGTGTCGTCCTTCCTCCCCAGTGGCAGTGTGAGTTCCAGGGAGCCGAAGGTACCGTCCCTCCTCCCCAGCAGCAGTGTGAGTTCCAGGGAGCCGAAGGTGTCGTCCTTCCTCCCCAGCGGCACGCTGAGTTACAGGGGGCAGAGGTAGTTGTTCCTGCCCCCCAGCAGCAGAGTGGTATGCTGGGAAGGCAGTGTGAAGTATGTATGGGAGAGGAGCTTGCTACCCCCTCTCCCCAGCGGCAGATTATTAATGTGCAGGGAATTGGGAGCCCAGTCTCCATTCCGAAGCAGCAGATACAGCAGGGAATTGGGAACTCAGTCTCCATTCCCCAGCGGCAGAGTGCTCAATCGGGAGAGGAGCCTGTTACCCCCTCTCCCCAGCGACAGCTTAGTGTACCAGAGGAAGACTGTAAGCCCCACAACTGTGCAGATGGGACCGTGGTCTCTGCACCTACAGCACAGGGTGTAAGGACAGTCAGTCCTGTCCCCCAGGGTGTAAGGACAGTCAGTCCTGTCCCTGCTTAGCCAAAGGGGAGACAGTAGGTCTCCCCCTCCGGCAGCAGAGCTGTGCATCTAAAGGGGAGACAGTCGGTCTCCAGCAGCAGAGCTGTGCATCTAAAGGGGAGACAGTCGGTCTCCAGCAACCAGGCTCCAACCAGACTACTCCCGTGGTAGTGCTGGCACCAGGGCAGAGTACCGCTGGTCTCTGCCCACTCAGCAACCCACCAAAACAGCCTACCAGTCCCCCACACAGCCGTGGTGAGGCACCTGGACCTGGACAAGTTTTTCCCTTACTCAGGTGTAGTAACCATTTATTGTGGGTGGGCTGTACTGCTGTTTCTGTTTTGTGGGTGGGCTGCTGGACTAACAAGGGCACTGACCGGCAGGAGGTCAGATACCCTGTTAGTCTGTTTGGAAAAGGGGAGAAATGTGGCGAAACCGACCTCCTACCTGCTGACTATGGCCCCTAGGTTATTTGGCCCTTCAAGTACAATATTTGGGCATATTAGATTTGTATGGTGCTGCTGCTGGCCCTTTAAAAACCATCTGGGGACATACTGTGGAGTTACTGGGTGGCCACCGTTTCATGTATCGGAGGCACATGGTGAGAACAATGGATGAAGCACATGGTGAGAACAATGGATGGCGGCCATTTTAACTCACAGACATTGTTGTAACTTTTCTACACGGTGCCATCTCGCCGGTATTTGGTACACAACGACATCGTGCAGTAGTTTTAAACTATACAACAGGGGACACATTATACAGTAATTATTTTTTATATAATCTGTATATGTTCTGCGGAATCTGCATTAAACTGTATCTTCCAAACTACGGAATGGATCTGGGTGAATTTTGGATATGTGGTTCACCCAGATCCCCTGGTTCTGAGGATATACTTTATATGGGGTTATTGCATGTTATGGGGTCCCTGTGATATGTTTCATAAAACTGTATTCTTCTGCCTGTGATAATGAGATTACCCATTGTGTTCAGTAATCCTATTACAGGCAGAGGGGAGGATTTTGTGTGGGAGTGTCTGTGTGTATTGTACAGATTGATTGGTTGTTTTGTCCATCCCTGTGGGCGGTCCTGTATTCTCAACAACTGTAATAAAAACCAGGCTGGGAGTGCCAGCCTCAGTTCCTGCTTAACCCTCAAAGTGAAGTTTCGTCTCAGTATTGGGGGAGGATTTATTGTATGCTGTTCCAGTTTGACTGCTAGGAGTGTAAACCTATTCGTATGGTTTTTCCTATTCAACTGTCTACAGCATTCATATGCTTGAGAGTACTCATATGCTTCTCTGATTCGGTGGTTGTGGTGTCTTCTGCAGTGCTTGGAGACCTCAGGAGACGCTAGGAGCATCCTTTAACGGAGGTACCCAGTCGGGGTGCCAGGCGATCCGTTACAACGACTAATTGTCGGGTATAGACTAGTATTGAACCAGCCGCGACTCTTTTGGAGTCCCGGTACAAAAACCATTGGAGCCAGGAATATCTCTCTCCCTCTAATCCTGCCTGTGAATTAATCACGCTACCCCTATTTACCTGCAGGGTGGCATCGCTAAGGGTTTCCTGCCCAAATTTGGTGGGGGAATCCCAGGGTAGGGGTGAAAGGGTTTGAGGATATTTTCCTACCTGGACTTCAGAGTGCAAGCGGTTCTCCGTGGTGTGAGCCTGTGACCTGGTGGTGACTGGGTAAGTCTTGTTGGTGACCTGGTATGCCAGGAACGTTGAGGTCAACTGGCCGAGATCGTTTCCTAGCAAGACGTCGGTGGGGAGTTCCTGCATCAACCCCACACCAATCAGTCCTAACCTGGCTCCCCAATTGAAGTGGACACTCGCAATGGTTAGCCGGTGTACTGCTCCCCCTGCTACTCGCATGGCTACTGAAGCTCTGGTTCGGTCTGCATCTTGGACTAGGTGTCAACCCAGGTTAAGGTGGCTCCCATGTCTCGCAGACCTTGGGCTGGCTTTCCATTCAGCTGGACAGACTGGCAATGGTGCTGCCTGTTATCAGTAGTGGCTTGCACCAGGAGAGCTTCGTGAAGGGTAGCCCATTGCCTCTGTGTGATAGTAGAGGGCTGCTGCCCATGCTTGAGGAAGTGACCCTGGCCGGATCCACGAATCTTGGTTTCTTCCCTGGGTACAATCACTCTGGTAGTGTCCAAACTGTTTGCACAGATGGCACTGTATTCCGCTGCATGCTGGGTATCTGTGTATTGGGGATGTGCCCTCCTTGTTTCTGTACTGGTGGCCCAGGGTTGGTGCTCAGGGGTTTTGGCATGGCCCGAGACCTCGTTGCTGCCTGCGAGCATCCTGGAGTCATCAGCTTGGCACCTTTGGTTAGGGTGGTGGGCTTCTGGTCTCTTACCCACTCTTGTACCTCTGGATTCAGTTAATTGTAAAATTGCTCCAACAGGAGAAGCTGCGTTACTTCTTCCCTGGTTTTATCTTGGCTCGCTTGGAACCAGGCTAGGGCTGCCTGCTGCATGCAGCATGCCCATTCGGTGTGGGAATATTTATCTTGCTTCTTCATCTTCCAAAAGTGTCTCCTGTAGGTTTCGGGTGTAATGGTAAATCTCAACAAGATTACTTCCTTCACCAGAACATAGTCTGTACTTACTTTATCTGGGACGGCTCTGTATGCATCAGCTGCTCTGCCCGACAGTTTACCAGCCAAGATGCGCACCCAATCTGCTGGTGGTACTTAATACAAGCGGCACTGATGCTCAAAGTCTTGCAGGAACCCATCTATATCTTCCTCTGTTTCTACAAACTTTTTAAACGCATCATGGGGAATCTTTGTCTTTACCTCCGGTGTCTGTGTGGTAGCTGGCAAACTTTCCAGGGCGCGCTGTTTGGCTAACAGAAGTTGGTTCTCCCGTTCCACCTGTGTCACCATGTAGGCATCTACTTGGGCGAGGGTTGTTGTGATGATCTACATTGGGGGGTGTAACAGACCGTTTCAGCATAAAAGGGAATAAAATCTGTTTAGGTGATAATCCCCTTTTTGAGAGACAGGCACAGCTACTGCAGAACACCAAACTCCAGAACTGGATACAAAATAGCACTTCAAACTGGAAGCTCACGAATAGCTGCTAGCAGATGAATAGGAAAAGCAGACATCAGCTTACACTCCTAGCAGTCAATCTCCAACAGCATACAGTGAATCCCCCCAAGAATGAGACAAGGCTCCGTGTTGAAGGTCAAGCAGTGGTCTCAGGTGCTGGGGCACCCAGCCTGGTTTTTATTACATGAGTACACATACAGGCCACACCCAGGGGGAGGCATAAAATAACCAATGACATAGATGTTACATCCCACACATCCCCTCCCCTTAGTGTGACACATAATCCCATTATGCATACAGTTCAAAATATACTTTTACACAACTTTCATAACTTTAAAACCATACATCACATTCACATAAAAATACATATCCACAATCAATCCATTCAGGGGAACAACATACTCAAGAATTGCATGAATCAGACCAGGGGTTCAAAAGTTAGTAAAAGTATCTTTTGGGCCCTGGCTTGCAGCATGGCAAAATCTGGCTCAAACAGAAGAAAAACATCCCCACAATGCATCCCGGTTTCCTCCCTTCTGCCCTGGAGATAATTGGAGAAGTAATCCAATTATCCAGGACTAGAGGCAGACTCCATTAACCACATGGTTGCAAAACAACATAAAACTCTTTAAAATACATAAAGTCACATTTTACACATAACACACAGACATTTCACATATCCCCAGATAGCTCAGGTCTGCGTACACATTATTAGGTGAATGGCACACAGACCACACAAATACAGTTTAATTGCCATGGAGCCAAAGTCTTTCCCATAGTCTTTCATTATATGAATAGGCTCCATGGCATAGCTATCTGGGGGTATCACTGCTCACACAGGGCAAGTACCGAATGGCCCCACTGTATTTAAAGGGCCAGAATGAGTGACATGCACTCTGTTAGGGCCGAATACTGTTTTTAAAGGGCCCAATCTCCCAGGGACCATAATCACATGGCAAGAGGCTGGCAAGCAGTCCTCTCCAGGCCCAAGTGGCGAAGGGCACTTCGTCACACATCTTCCCTTTGGGGGGAAGACTAAACAGGTACCTGACCTTCTGCCGGTCAGTACCTAGGTTAGTCGGGCAGCCCACCCACAGTAAACAGTTCACAGAGTAACCCCCCCACAATAAATGGTTCTGGCCTGTAGGTTCCAGGTTGTAGTGGGACAGTTCAGCCTCCTTGGTCTCCCTGGCGCAACTAGGCAGACAGCTGGGGTTACTTGGGGGGCAGAGGCCAGCAGCGCTCTGCTCTGCTGCCAGCTCTTCCGCTGGGTTAGCCTGCGGTAAATCAGGCTCTGGACCAGGGAAAAGGGGAGGGCAGAGGCTAGCAACACTCTGCCCGGATGCCAGCTCTTCAGCTGGAAGGGGGTCAGTGGGTATCGTAGGCTCATCCACTGCCCCCAGGACCCGGTCGGGATGTAGCAGGGGAGGGGAAGGCTTGCTTACCTCCTCCTGGTATCCCTGCGGGGAAGGTTGGGGATCTATACCGCCCGTCGAGCATCCCTGTAGGACTGGCACAGAGACTGCGGTCCCATCTGTGCCAGTGTGGTTAGGGTTGTTTTCCCCCTCACCCGGTATCTCCTGCTGCGGTGGGAGGGGGAGGCCGGCTGCCCCCACTCCAAAGGACGCTGGTTGCTGTAAGGTGGAGGGATCCACCATCACCTCCTCCTGGAACTCAGGCTGCCGCTGGGAAGAGAGACCGGTTGTCTCCTCTACCTATGAGATGCACTGCCGCTGGGGATCTGGGCCGGGTACCCAGCATCCCTGTAGGGCCGGTGGAGAGACCTCGGTCCCATCTCCACCTGCCATCTGTGTGTGTCTCCAGGACAAATCTATGAGGTCCACTACCTCAGGTACCTCTGGCTGGTGGAGGAGAGGGGGGCCGGTTGCCGCCATTCCCCAGGACGCTGGTTGCTGTAAGGTGGAGGGATCCACCATCACCTCCTCCTGGAAATCAGGCTGTCGCTGGGAAGAGAGACCGGTTGTCTCCTCTTTGGCTAAACAGCCCGGTCGCTGGGGGGCAGGACCGACCATCCCTACCCCCTGTGCTGTATGTGCAGAGACCACGGTCCCATCTGCACAGTTGTGGGGCTTACTGTCTCCCCCTGGTACATTAAGCTGCCACTGGGGAGAGGGGGTAACCAGCTCCTCTCCCATACATACTTCCAGCCGCGGGGGAGGGAGACCGACTGTCTCTGCTCCCAATACAGAGTCCTGCTGCTGGGGAAAGGAGACTGGGCTCTCTATTCCCGGTAGGACACTCTGCCGCTGGGGAATGGAGACTGGGCTCCCAATTCCCTGTATATCACACTGCCCCTGGGGATCTGAGCCGACCGCCCAGCATCCCTGTTGCTCACCTTGCCACTGGGAAGGGAGGACGCTGCTCTCCTCTCCCTGCAAGGTACACTGCTGCTGGGGGACAGGACCACTTGTCTCTGCCCCCTGCAACTCAGCCTGCCGCTGGGGAGAGGGGGTAACCAGCTCCTCTCCCATACATACTTCCAGCCGCGGGGGAGGGAGACCGACTGTCTCTGCTCCCAATACAGAGTCCTGCTGCTGGGGAAAGGAGACTGGGCTCTCTATTCCCGGTAGGACACTCTGCCGCTGGGGAATGGAGACTGGGCTCCCAATTCCCTGTATATCACACTGCCGCTGGGGATCTGAGCCGACCGCCCAGCATCCCTGTAGCTCTCCTTGCCGCTGGGGAATGGAGCTTGGGCTCCCAATTCCCTGCAATACCGGTGGAGAGACCTTGGTCCCATCTCCACCTGCCGCCTGGGGTTCCTCCCAGTAAATCTCAACAATATCTTCCCAGCGGAATGGGTCTGGATCTGGGTCTGTCACTTTACTGTCCTGCTGAGCCTTCCCAATGGAGTGGAAGAGATCTCGGTAGTCCTGCTCCAGTTCCCACTCCATGGTTGCTAGGTGAAGCAGGTCTTGCCCTACCTCATGGGGGTCATCCCAGTCATGCCTAGCCTCCCTTGTGTAGAAAATATCCTGAAGTCTGGTCTGCGCAGGGCTCCCGAAGTCCGTCTCTGCAAAGGACTCCCATAACAAGCCAGGACCATCAAACTCCTCTCCCTCTGGCTTGTCATGCTCGGCTGTCCAGGGTATATACTGTGCCATATACCACCAGAGTGCCTGGTAGGCATCTTCCAGCCAAATCTCCTGCCATACTCGGAGCTCCAATTCCTTCACCCATTCCTCCAGGGGCTGCTCTCCCAGGAAGGGCATCCGCAGGGCCACTTGCTTCTGCAACCGCTGCTCTTCACTGGGGAGACTCTCACCCCGCTGGTATTGTACATCCAGGGCCTGGTACCAGATGCTTTTCCTTAATGCATCCCGGCAATCCAGGTCCTCCTCCTCGTGCTGGTTCCATTCTGTTGCTTTTAGAGTCGCTGTACTGGGACATGCGTTGCCCCCACTTGTAAATCCAAAGAAATGGTGTTTCCTGTAGCTGTCCTTCTGGCTGTAGGAACGATCCCACCACTGCCACAAATTGTAACGGACCGTTTCAGCATAAAAGGGAATAAAATCTGTTTAGGCGATAATCCCCTTTTTGAGAGACAGGCACAGCTACTGCAGAACACCAAACTCCAGAACTGGATACAAAATAGCACTTCAAACTGGAAGCTCACGAATAGCTGCTAGCAGATGAATAGGAAAAGCAGACATCAGCTTACACTCCTAGCAGTCAATCTCCAACAGCATACAGTGAATCCCCCCAAGAACGAGACAAGGCTCCGTGTTGAAGGTCAAGCAGTGGTCTCAGGTGCTGGGGCACCCAGCCTGGTTTTTATTGCATGAGTACACATACAGGCCACACCCAGGGGGAGGCATAAAATAACCAATGACATAGATGTTACATCCCACACATCCCCTCCCCTTAGTGTGACACATAATCCCATTATGCATACAGTTCAAAATATACTTTTACACAACTTTCATAACTTTAAAACCATACATCACATTCACATAAAAATACATATCCACAATCAATCCATTCAGGGGAACAACATACTCAAAAATTGCATGAATCAGACCAGGGGTTCAAAAGTTAGTAAAAGTATCTTTTGGGCCCTGGCTTGCAGCATGGCAAAATCTGGCTCAAACAGAAGAAAAACATCCCCACAATGCATCCCGGTTTCCTCCCTTCTGCCCTGGAGATAATTGGAGAAGTAATCCAATTATCCAGGACTAGAGGCAGACTCCATTAACCACATGGTTGCAAAACAACATAAAACTCTTTAAAATACATAAAGTCACATTTTACACATAACACACAGACATTTCACATATCCCCAGATAGCTCAGGTCTGCGTACACATTATTAGGTGAATGGCACGCAGACCACACAAATACAGTTTAATTGCCATGGAGCCAAAGTCTTTCCCATAGTCTTTCATTATATGAATAGGCTCCATGGCATAGCTATCTGGGGGTATCACTGCTCACACAGGGCAAGTACCGAATGGCCCCACTGTATTTAAAGGGCCAGAATGAGTGACATGCACTCTGTTAGGGCCGAATACTGTTTTTAAAGGGCCCAATCTCCCAGGGACCATAATCACATGGCAAGAGGCTGGCAAGCAGTCCTCTCCAGGCCCAAGTGGCGAAGGGCACTTCGTCACAGGGGGCTCTCTCCGTAGAAGGCTAGTATGGCGTTTCGCTTCTTTATCAAATTCAGTCTCCATAGTTGTGGATGTATCACTGCGGTACTGGTCTCCCTCTGTTAGCTCTGCTATCAGCATTGCCTTTGTTTTATTGCTGGCTATCTGCCCTCTTGCTTCCAGCAATTCCTTTAGGGTCATTCGTTTCAATATGGCATTGTTCGTCTCCATTCAAGATTCCATTCATATAACCGAACACATACGAACTGCTGCTTGCGTACGAACTGCTGCGTCATGATTCCGTTCGTATAACCGAAACACATATGAACTGCTGCTTCCTTTCGCTGTGAGGCTTGTATCCCACCACTTGCCGCCAATTGTAGTGGAGCTCAGATACCACGCATAGGTATCTCCACTATTCCTTCGTCGAAGCCAAAAGAAGCACTGCAATAATCCAAGCAACTAGACAACACATAGTTCTGTGAGTCAACTAATCTATTTTGGCCACATGTGGCTTTTATGCACTGACCCCTAGCATGGGGTTTCCAAATCAACATTACATGGGTTTTCCTCCCAGGAGCCTCTGTTTCTAAGAGATAATTGAGTGAGGAAACTATAATTCAATTATCTCTCAGATACAGGAATCATAGAAAATATTAAAATTCACCCTTAAAAATACATTATAATCTCCAACGCTACCCCCCCACCCCCCTCCTCTACCTTTACCCTTCATCCACCTCCTCCCTCCCGCTCCACAATAACTGTAATTACAACGGCATACGACAACTAGGGCACAGACTATCTCCATGCCCTCCCTGCAACAAGGACCCACAACCACACACTATACCCTATCCAAGCCCGACAGGTCCACAAACAATGTGTGAAGACAGCATTACCGACTATTAACGTATCTGCCCTATTATGTACAGTTGCATGTATGAAAACCGTTAAATTTAACAAAATGTCAATGGTCAATAATGTCTCACAATATGCCTAACCTTCTTCCTTTCTGTACCCCCTCCCCCCCGCCACAAAAATAAAAATTGTCAAATTCAAAAAAAAAATACATTATAATAACATAGGAACCAGACAAAAGGTATATCACTGAATAGCTTGGGTCTGAGCCCCATTTTGTCGAAATAGCACTCAAATCCTTTCAGTGGTTCGGGAACACCATTCAAATGAAGTTTTGACCAGTCGGCCACAAGGTGGTGCCCCAAAATACCGATGAATGCTCCCCCCGTTGAAAGTTCATGCCTCCCGAACACCGTTCTCATAACTGTTCGGGAAGTTGGATGGGCAGCAGTACAAGTTTCCTGGGTGTTTGGGAGAGCATGGGAGACAAAATGGCAAACAAGGAGCGAGCCCAATTATAAGGCAGTTTCACTTTCTCTTAACTTTATGCTGTGTGGTCTAAACCTGACAATTATCTTGCTTACCTTACTCTACCCTGACTATCACTTATCTCTCTTGTTCTTAATAGTAAAAAAAAAAAGTTATTGATATTGCCAAATTGCTGATGTATTCTTGAAAGTCGATGATGTCTCCAATACAAGCTGAAGCATTTTTTCTTACCTTGGTTTCTTTGCTACTTCTGTAACTATTGATTCTTTCTTAAAATACCCAATATACCAAAAGTTTAATTATGATATAATATAATCTATGGCTAATACTTTTAATTGTATTATATTGTACACAACTCGCACTCTACTTGTTTGGCAAATAATGTGTATATCTCAATGTAATGTATTTTTTTTACTATGAAATACAATAAAGAAATAAATATCTAAAAAAAAAGTTTAATTATAACTGTGACGAAGTGCCCTTCGCCACTTTGTCCTGGAGAGGCCTGCTTGCCTGCCTCCTCCCCTGCGACTATGGCCCTGGACTATATTGCCCTGTAAAACTTACATTTGGGGGTGGCGAAACCGACCTCGCCACGTGTCCTTGGAGGGGGCTGATTGCCCGCCTCTTGCCTTTGGACTATGGACCAGACTTTATGGGAATGTGATACCCCAGATAGCCATACCATGGAGCCTATCTATATAATGAAAGACTATGGGAAAGACTTTAGCTCCATGGCAATTGTACTGTGTGAGTAGGATCTGCGCGCTATTCTGTAGTTTTGTGCGTGCAGATCCCAGCTATCTGGGGATAGGTGAAATGTCTGTGTGTTATGTGTAAATGTGACTTTATGTATTTTAAAGTGTTTTATGTCTTTCTGTAACCATGTGGTTAATGGAGTCTGCTTCTAGCCCTGGATAATTGGATTAATTTCCTCTTTGTCTCCAGGATAGAGGCCTATGTAAAACCTTTCTAAACTGGTTTGCCATGCGGCTAGTAAGGGACAAAAGATACTTTTACTAACTTTTGAACCCCTGGTCTGATTCATGCAATTTTTGAGTATGTTGTTCCCCTGAATGGATTGATTGTGGATATGTATTTTTATGTGAATGTGATGTATGGTTTTAAAGTTATGAAAGTTGTGTAAAAGTATATTTTGAACTGTATGCATAATGGGATTATGTGTCACACTAAGGGGAGGGGATGTGTGGGATGTAACATCTATGTCATTGGTTATTTTATGCCTCCTCCTGGGTGTGGCCTGTATGTGTACTCATGTAATAAAAACCAGGCTGGGTGCCCCAGCACCTCAGACCTCTTCTGACCCTCAATACTGTAGCTTTGTCTCGTTATTGGAGGGAACTGCTATATCACACTGGGGATTGCTATGCTCTGCATATTCCCCTGAGCTTAATCACTTAGCTCTTTTAAGAGCTTGTTCCGGATACGCTCTCCTGGAGGAGAGGTCTTCCCCACACGGTCCTGGAGGACAGAAGCCGATCCAGGGTGGAAGGAAGACGGCGCGGCTCCAGTTAAGCTACGGCGGTTGTGGAGTCTGCGGTGGTTGTGGTGTCGTCTGTAGTGCTTGGAGTCCTCTGTAAGCGCTAGGAGCATCCATCAACGGAGGGTACTCGGTCGGAGTACACGGAGCTCCGTTACAATAACGATTTTCAAAAAAGATAAATTCAAAGTGACTTATGAAGTAAAAAAAAAAAAATCCGACTTACAAATCAGATGAATGCTGCAAACGAGAACCCCTCATTCAAAGATCGTCTGATCAAGGACAAATAGGACTTTCCCATAACTTTTTAACCCCTGAACCGATTGCCCTGATTTTTGAGTGTGTGTATATTTCAAGCAGGCTGATTCTGAAAATTTAGATTTTAAGTGAATGGCATGTATATTTTGGAAGTTATTAATATTTTGTAAAAACTGTATTTCTTTGTCTGTGATAATTATATTACCCATTGTGTTCAGTAATCATATCACAGGCAGAGGGGAGGATTTTGTGTGGGAGTGTCTGTGTGTATTGTACAGATTGATTGGTTGTTCTGTAAAACCCTGTGGGCAGTACTAAGTTTCTGGATTGGGAATAAAAGAGGCTGTATGTGCCAGTACAGTCAGTTCTGCTTGACCTCAAAACGAAGTGTTGTCTCGTTATTGGTGGAATTGGATTGTATGCTGATTGCCAGGAGTGTAAGCTGATTGTATGCTTTTCCTGTTCAGCTGTTTACAGCATTCATATGCTTGAGAGCATTCGTATGCTTCTCCTGTTCGGTGGTTGTGGTGTCTGCTGCAGTGCTTGGAGTCCTCAGGAAGCGCTAGGAGCATCCATCAACGGAGTCGATCCGTTACACTCTGCCCTCCTCCCCACACTGTAACCCCTTTCTCTCTCTGCCCCCCTCCCCACACTGTCACCCTTTCTCTCCCTGCCCCCCTCCCCACACTGTCACCCTTTCTCTCCCTGCCCCCTCCCCACACTGTCACCCTTTCTCTCCCTGCCCCCCTCCCCACACTGTCACCCTTTCTCTCCCTGCCCCCCTCCCCACACTGTCACCCTTTCTCTCCCTGCCCCCCTCCCCACACTGTCACCCTTTCTCTCCCTGCCCCCCTCCCCACACTGTCACCCTTTCTCTCTCTGCCCCCCTCCCCACACTGTCACCCATTCTCTCCCTGCCCCCCTCCCCACACTGTCACCTTTCTCTCCCTGCCCCCCTCCCCACACTGTCACCCTTTCTCTCCCTGCCCCCCTCCCCACACTGTCACCCTTTCTCTCCCTGCCCCCCTCCCACACTGTCACCCTTTCTCTCCCTGCCCCCCTCCCCACACTGTCACCCTTTCTCTCCCTGCCCCCCTCCCCACACTGTCACCCTTTCTCTCCCTGCCCCCCTCCCCACACTGTCACCCTTTCTCTCCCTGCCCCCCTCCCCACACTGTAACCCCTTCTCAATCTGCCCCCCTCCCCACACTGTAACCCCTTCTCACTCTGCCGCCCTCCCCACACTGTAACCCTTCTCACTCTGCCCCCCTGCACACACTGTTACCCCTTCTCACTCTGACCCCCTCCCCACACTGTTACCCCTTCTAAACCTGCCCCCTCCCACACTGTCACACCTTCACTGTCACCTCAAGATTTCCTTGAGAAGAACATGGTTATCAGCAAAAATCAGCACGGTTTTCTGAAGCACAGGTCATGTCAAACTAACTTGATTGCGTTCTACCAAGAAGTAAGTAGAAGTATAGATCAGGGTGTTGCAGTGGATGTGATCTATTTGGATTTTGCCAAGGCATTTGATACAGTTCCACACAATAGATTAGTGTTCAAACTCAAGGAAATCGGTCTAGATGAAAATGCTTGTTCTTGGGTAGAACATTGGTTTAAAAACAGAATACAAAGAGTTGTCGTTAATGGTAAATTTTCAAGCTGGACAAAGGTGGCAAGTGGTGTCCCTCAGGGGTCTGTTCTGGGACCCCTTCTATTTAACATGTTTATAAATGATCTTGAAGACAGCATTGAAAGTCATGTTTCAGTGTTTGCAGATGACACAAAACTTTGTAAAATAATACAATGTGAGCAAGATATTACTTTGCTGCAGAGGGATTTAGATAGACTGGAGGACTGGGCACTCAAATGGCAGATGAAATTTAATGTTGAAAAATGCAAAGTTATGCACTTCGGCGTAAAGAATACACAAGCAACGTATACCCTTAATGGAAGCGAGTTAGGGATAACAACACACGAAAAGGACTTGGTAATTGTTATAGACAACAAACTATGCAACAATGTGCAATGTCAATCAGCAGTGGCCAAGGCCTGTAAGGTATTGTCATGCATGAAAAAGGGCATTCATTCTCGGGACGAGAATATCATTTTGCCTCTCTATAAATCACTGGTAAGACCACATATTGAATATGCTGTGCAATTTTGGGCACCTGTTTTAAAGAAGGATATTATGGCGGGCTACAAAATTAATAAAAGGAATGGAACATATCAGCTATGAAGAAAGGTTAACAAATTTAAACCCGTCGGCTGAATGCGCACGTGCGGCAAGAGCCGCGCCCGCATTCAGCCGGTCGCATAGGAAAGCATTTACAATGCTTTCCTATGGACGCTTGCGTGCTCTCACTGTGATTTTTCACAGTGAGAATCACGCAAGCGCCTCTAGCGGCTGTCAGTGAGACAGCCACTAGAGGATTTGGGGGAAGGCTTAACCCATTTATAAACATAGCAGTTTCTCTGAAACTGCTATGTTTATAAAAAAAATGGGTTAACCCTAGCTGGACCTGGCACCCAGACCACTTCATTAAGATGAAGGGGTCTGGGTGCCTAGAGTAGTCCTTTAAACATCAGATAAATCAGTTTAAAAAAATAAAGTGTTGGGGGGGCGGGGCCGGTCCGCCATGCTGACCGGTCGCATGGCGGATGGGCTCCTGAGAAATCCGACATCGGAGGCAACATAGGCGGTCATCCAAACCCGCAACCAGCGAGAAACGACTCACACAGCGGTGGGAAGGGTAGCGGACCCCGAGATCGGGAGTTCCGGATCCCACACGGGCAGCACGGGACTTCGGAGGCCGCGGCCTACTTTAGGGGGAGCGGGGTGGACGGCCGCTGCCCTGTCTCCCTACTATACTGCCCCACGCTGGAGTGCTTAATGCCTGCCGGTCCTGTTCCCCCCCCCTCTGGGCCGGGGGGGTCATCCTGGTCCACACTGGGGCGCACTCAAACTGACCTGCAAGAAGACTACAAGGCGCCAGGCACACAAGGCCCAAACCCACAATGGCGGCGGTTCAGAGCACCTACACTACTGCCCCTGCGATATGGAGCCACAACAGCCGTCTGAATGCCGATACGGCGACCGCACCGGACCCAGGACAAAGGGAAAGCTGCAGCCTCTCAGCATGACACTTGGGTGGGAGCAACACACAGCCCACAAGTGAGCTTGGAGTTTGCACCTGGGCAGATCTACAATGGCAACCCACATGATTACTCCCACACCCAGGAGAGCGAACTCACCAGCCCAATGCGCCACAGCAGCCACTCACCCGACCAGGGAATCAGTAGAGGGCACAGCTCGTCACCACCCTTTCAAGCCACAGCCGCAAATCGGGGAGCCGTAAGGCTACACACACGGCAAGCACTGCTGGAGCTGAGTCCCATCGCTGGGGATGGCTAGCAGTCTATACTCTTCACTGTCAGCCCCCATCCTAAGGGACAAAACGGGACTTACCTAGGGCTTACACGGTTGGTGCCAGATGCCCCTTTCTCACCCTCTCAGCAGAACAGTATGTCTTCACACGCGACCCCACTCTCAAGCTGCATACCCCACTATGCTGTATTACTATTGTTCTAGGCAACTTGTATGAGCAAATGTTCTAAGCGACTGTGACAAGCTAATGTTATCTACAAAGAGTTTAACGCTGATATAATCGTCTGTTTAATAGATTACTAACGTATGCATAAAATTGCCTAGTTTAGCATGTTCAACAAAAATATAATCGTCTGTTTAATAGATTACTAACGTATGCATAAAATTGCCTAGTTTAGCATGTTCACAAAACAATCTATAACATACCAAAATAACGTGATCTAAGCCTGTTCATAAATATAAAAATAGTGCATTGTACTATCATACCCTAATGCTTTCCATGTTATCACCCTTTGTCTTGAAATATGCATGCGGATTGCCTTTGGGGTACCACGTGCCTGTCTGTTACCACCATATGCACTGCAAAAATAAAGAATTCAAAAAAAAAAAAAATAAAAAAAAAATAAAGTGTTAGCTCTTAGTCAACAGTCCCAGAAAACAGTGTCTCATGGTAGTCTTAATTTCATCACATTAGTATAGTACAGAGTTCCAAAATGGATTCTCCACCTCCACAGTGGTGGATTTTGAGGTATTTGATAGTTTGTATTTGTCTTGATGTTATCCAATAAATAGGATACTTGTATTCAGTGTGTTATAGTATACAATGTACCTTAAAAAGATACAAAAAAATAAATATAGTGTAACACTGTAAATAAAAAAACAACCCCTCAATGAGAACTCTTACGCAGTACAAAGTAGTGGTGTATGTCTTCAAATAACCACTTAAAATAGCATATCGAATACAAACAAGCAGTTTGTTCACAATTGTATGTTACCACTCCGTCAGCAGCTTGTTCAGTTCAAGTCTTAGAAACCAAGCCATACAGAAGTTGGCCAGACCAGAGGGACGCCAAGATGAAACCCTACTCAGATAGTCTGTATATTCTGTGATGGTGCCGGCAAAAACTCTGTTCTACGTGTAAGTTCGGATGGAGAGTGTTTGCAAGGTTTGTAATAGTTCATTCGGTTCTGGGAAGAACAGCTGTTTCGGGTAAGTTGTCTGGGCTCAGTTTTTGATTCAAACTTACCAGGGACATAGATATTACCAAGGATGTTTTGGTTTCGTTGGTTATGAGGGGTTGGTGTAAGGGGCCCAAGGCATGTATGGTGTGCCTGTTGACTGTTCTGCCACCGATTTGTTCTTCTCAATTCGAAGTGTTGCTGTTTCAGGTGGCATTTGCTTTTGCCTTTTTTTCGGGGCCATGCGGGTGGGGGAGCTCATTAGCCCGTCCAAGGTGGTTCCTGGGTGATTGTTGTTTGGTGCAGCGCGTTTTATGCTGCATAAGTACAAAACAGACGCTGTTGGCTGGGGCACTTGGGTCACACTGTGACAAGTCCCGGGTTCGATGGTTTGTCCACTGGCATGTTTTCAGGATTTCTGCGAAGTTCAGATACCAGCTTTTTATCTCGATTCCAAATTATCAGGGTTTTCCGCATGGCATTGGAGGCATTGGGGCTGCCTAGTGCAGAGTTTGGGAGGCAGTCTTTCGGATAGGGGCTGCCACTGAGGCATCACACCTGGGGTTGTCTGAAGAAGTTATCCAACGGATTGGGAGGTGGGAATCTAGGAGGTTCCGTTCTTATGTTTGTTTAGCCGAACTGATTCCGTTTCCCCTTTTGTCTCCGTAGTTGCCAGAAGACGATGTAAATGATCGGCCATTCATACATTTATTGTGCCATTCATACATTTATTGTGTGAGGGCGTAAGGACCGTTGGTTCAGTTCCAGGGGAACGCGGTGGGGGCACCTGTTGCCTGAAATGGTCCAGTTGGCTTGCCTACTCGGCATTCCTGATGCGCTCTTGATTAATTTGGGGGGAAATGATTTTGGCACTATTCCGGAATCTAGGTGAAATGATCCAGAAGGATTTGGCTGAGTTGTGGCTCAAGTTCCCGAGGCTTTGTATTATTTGGTCCGAGGTACTATGCCGGAATTATTGGAGGGCTCTTGAATGGAGCAGGATCAAGTTGAATAAACATGTTTCTAAATTTGTGAAGGCAATGGGGGTGCTCACAGTGAGCAAAACATATTTTAGGCGTGATGGGGTCCACCTCATGGAGGTAGGACTGGATTTATTTAATTTGGCATTGCACGATGCATTGGAGGAGGCCATGGCTTTGGTGTTGAGGTTGCCCTGCGGTTTTAGGGGGTAAGCCAGCGGGTCTTGCTGCATTGTATGGCCCTTTTTAACCGTGGGTCTGTGGTGTAGCGTTACTCACCTTTCCCAGGGGCCGGCCGCGGTCCTCTCTTCAAGCCGTGCGCGGTCCTGCGGCTGCACGAGCCGCGCGCGGCTCATCCGACCCTTCAGACAGGAAGGCGGGCAGTGACCGCGAGATGCGGTCACATGTCCCGCCTGAATCTAAGAGCGCGCCGCGAGTCTCGGGCGCGCTCTTAAAGAGACAGTGGGAGCCTAAATTGCCAAAAGGCTCCCATTGGCCCCTGTCATCCCACACACCCCATACACTTACCTTTTGGGGGTGTGGAAGTGACAGGAGCCAATCACATTAGTTTTGAACCTATTTATACTTACCCTTTTCCCTTAGTTCCTTGCCCTATCGTGGTTTCTGCTACAGTTCCCTTTAGCGCTTGTTGTGTTCAGTTGTGTTCCTCCGTACTTGACCTTGGCTTTGTATTCTGACTTCGTTTTCGCTTTATCCTTGTCTGTTCTGTTTGCCGGCTTGCTGTTTCCTGTGTACCAGACCCCGGCTTGTCCTCGTTTACGCTGTCTCTTTGTGCCCTTGACCTCGGATTGTTCCTGACTCTGTACTTCTCCTATATACGTCGAGTCCGGCCATTCGTAGGTCCGGTAGACGTATCTCTCCTCTGTTCTGCCTTCTGTTTAGCTGGATCCTGCGTGTAGGGGTATATTCTCGTTACATTACGATAGGGCCATGGACCCCGCAGATTTAGCTCAACAGATGGCGTCTCATGAGGCTAGATTTGTAGAGCAGGATCACCGAATGGATCAGATAGCCCAGGCTCTTCAGACGCTCTTAGCTAGAACCATTCCAGCAACCACACCTAACCCTCCTACACCCCTTCTTCCTGAAGTATCGACTGTGCCTAATGCTACGGCCCATTTAACACCTCCTCCTAGGTATGGAGGGGATTCTAAGACATGCAGAGGGTTCATTAACCAAATAGAGTTTCACTTTGAGATGTATCCACGTTCATTTCCCACAGAGAGGTCTAAGGTTGGGTTCTTTATGCACCAACTTACCGACAAAGCACTTGAATGGGCAAATCCTATTTGGGAAGCTAATGGACCTATGGTGCATGACTTTCACAGTTTTCTTACAGCATTTCGCAGAACTTTTGACACTATGAAAAGGTCTAAAAATGCAGCAAGAGCATTAATGAGGGTTAAACAGGGTTCTAGGTCTGTGGCTGATTACGCTATACAGTTTCGTACTCTTGCCTCACAGGTAGATTGGACCAACAATGGGTTAACTACTGCCTTCATGGAAGGCTTATCAGACTCTATATTGGATGAGGTAGCAGCTAAGGAGCTTCCTGTTGCTTTAGAGGACCTTATTGACTACCTCATTGATATAGATAATAGGATTCGTGACAGGCTCTATTCCAAGAACAGAAATAGACGTTTTGTTACACCTATTCACCCCAGAGTTAATACACCGGAGAGTGTTAAAGTATCTGAAGAGGAACCTATGCAATTAGGGGTTGCCAAACTCTCTGATAATGAAAAATTACATAGGAGAAGGGAGGGACTCTGCCTATATTGTGGTAGAAGAGACCATATGGTAAAGGAATGTCCTTTGCTCCCGGAAAACTCTCGCACCTAAGACCTTATAGGGGACTGGCCTTGGGTGTGATTTCTAAGTCTCCTACATTGCCTCCTAACCGACTGCTTCTCCCTGTTTCTTTACATATGGGAGAGAGTTGTATAGTTGAAAATATATACGCCTTGGTTGACTCTGGGGCAGCCGAGAATTTTATAGACTCTGGTTTTGTAAAGAAAAACAACATTCCCATCAGGGAGAAGGAGATACCCTTGGCCGTTGAGGCCATAGATGGTAGACCATTGATATCTCCAGTTGTTACTCATGAGACTGCACCGTTACACATGTACACAGGGGTTTTACACTATGAAACCATTCGGTTCCAGGTCATCACCTCTCCCTCTTGTCAGGATCGGGACAGGGATCCAACACGCAGAGTACAAAGAGAGGAAAAGTACGTATACCGGGCCTTAGAATGGCCGGACTAACGTACCGAGAATAATAGAGAATAGTCAGAGACAAGCCGAGGTCGAGGGAACGAGAAGACAGATAAGCGAGGGACAAGCCGGGTCAAGGGATAACAGAGAAGCAGGAAAGTACAACAAGCCGAGTCAAAACCAAATAGAGCAAACGAGAATACCAGAGCACTGAGTGACTAGACAAGCTAGAACCACGACAGGGCAATGAGCTGAAGGAAGAAGTAAGCTTAAATACCCTGGCTCCGGATGGTAAGCACGCCTCTGACAAGTACCGATTGGATATCGGACACTTGAGTGACAGGTCGCTCGTGATAGCGTCATGACGTCACGTATTGAGCGTCCTGCTAGAAAAGGACGTGGATTCCTCGCGGCCGGTGTTTAAGTGACTGGATGAACCGCGAGGAACGGAGGAAGCAGCTCGCCTGGACGGATAAACCACCAAGTCTCTACCTCCCTTAGAGGTAGAGGCCTCAGGTACCCTGACAGTACCCCCCCTCTCAGATACGCCCACCGGGCGGAAGGAACCGGGGCGAGATGGGAAGCGGAGGTGAAATGCTCTGCGAAGGCGAGAAGCATGAACATCCTCCTGAGGTACCCAACTCCTCTCCTCAGGACCATATCCCCTCCAGTTGACCAGATATTGCAATTTTCCCCTCGAAATTCTGGAATCAATGATGGAGCTGACCTCGTACTCCTCCCGACCCTCTACCTGAACAGGACGAGGTGAGGAAACCTTAGAGGAGAATTTGTTGCAAATAAGAGGTTTCAACAAGGAGACATGAAATGAGTTAGGAATGCGTAAGGCAGGTGGCAGAGCCAGGCGATACGCAACCGGATTGATACGAGTGAGAACCCTGTAAGGGCCTATGTAGCGAGGAGCAAATTTCATAGATGGAACTTTTAGGCGAACATTCTTAGTACTCAGCCATACCCTATCCCCAGGGACAAAAACAGGAGCCGCTCTTCTATGCTTGTCAGCGTGTCTCTTGAACAACGAGGAACTATGTAACAGAATTTGCCGAGTCTGATCCCATAATTTCTTCAGGTTGGCGACATGATCATCAACCGACGGTATCCCCTGAGAAGAGGAAACCGAAGGAAAAATCGAAGGATGAAAGCCATAGTTCATGAAGAAAGGGCTAGAGCGAGTTGAATCGCAAACAAGGTTATTGTGTGCGAACTCCGCCCAAGGAATCAGACCGACCCAATCGTCCTGGTGTTCGGAAACAAAGCAACGCAGATATTGTTCGATCTTTTGATTGGTACGTTCAGCAGCTCCGTTAGACTGAGGGTGATAGGCAGAGGAAAAGTTCAATTTGATGCCCATTTGAGAACAAAAGGATCTCCAGAAACGTGAGACAAATTGAGAGCCTCTATCAGAAACAATCTCCGAAGGAATCCCATGTAGACGAAAAACCTCTCTCGCAAAAATCTCCGCCAATTCAGGAGAAGTCGGAAGTTTAGGTAATGGCACGAAATGAGCCATCTTAGTAAATCTATCCACCACCGTGAGAATAACAGTCTGTCTCTTGGAAGCAGGCAAATCAACGATAAAGTCTATGGACAAGCAGGACCAAGGTCTCTCAGGAATGTCCAAGGGGTGTAACAGGCCACATGGAGAAGCATGAGGTAGTTTAGTCTTGGCACAAGTTTCACAAGCTGCGACGAACTCCTCAATACCTTTTCGAAGTGAAGGCCACCAGAAATCCTTGGATATCAGAGAGTATGTCTTGCGAATACCAGGATGACCAGCTACTTTACTTTCGTGAAAACATTGTAAGAGCTCCAGTTGAAGTTCAGGAGGAACAAAGTTTCTTCCCTCAGGAGTGTTTCCGGGAGCTAGATGTTGCGACTTCAAGATCTGGTCAAGTAGCGGGGAATGAATCTTGAGACTGGTATTAGCAATAATATTGCATTTGGGTACAATGGAGGACATAAGTGGTTCAACTGAAGCAGAGGGCTCATATTGGCGAGATAGCGCATCGGCTTTAGAATTCTTTGACCCAGGTCTGTAAGTCAGAACGTAATTGAAATGGGTAAGAAACAACGACCAACGAGCCTGCCTGGAGGACAAACGCTTGGCCTCTCCGATATAAGACAAATTTTTGTGGTCAGTTAGAATGGTAACAGGATGTAATGTACCCTCCAATAAATGTCTCCATTCTTTCAAAGCCTTGATAACCGCTAGTAATTCTCTGTCACCAATGTCATATCTGCTTTCAGTACCGGTCAATTTTTTAGAGAAGAATCCACATGGATGTAATGGTTTATCAACACCCAACCTTTGAGATAGGACAGCACCTAAACCAGTCTCCGATGCGTCTACCTCAAGTAGAAAAGGCAGAGAAGTGTCGGGGTGAACTAAAATTGGAGCGGAAGCGAAAAGTTCTTTGAGAGTTTTGAACGCAAGGAGAGCTTCAGTAGTCCAATTCTTAGTATCAGCCCCCTGTTTGGTCATATTAGTGATAGGTGCGATAATGGAAGAATAGCCCTTAATAAAGCGCCTATAATAATTAGAAAAACCAATAAATCTCTGTACGGCTTTAAGACCCTTGGGTAAAGGCCACTCTAGAATGGATTGGAGCTTATCCGGATCCATCTTAAATCCCTCCCCAGAGATCACATAGCCGAGAAAGGTTACCTGGGTTTGATCAAAGCTACATTTCTCCAACTTGCAGTACAAGCCATGCTGGAGAAGCTTGTGCAAAACCCTCCTGACTTGCTTGTGATGAGTCTCAATCTCACTAGAATGAATGAGTATATCATCTAGGTATACAATGACGCAATCTTGCTGAAATTCCCTAAGAACCTCATTTATCAGATCCTGGAATACAGCTGGCGCATTGCATAACCCAAAAGGCATAACAGTATATTCATAGTGACCATATCGAGTATTGAATGCCGTCATCCACTCATGTCCCTGCTGGATTCTCACCAAGTTATATGCCCCTCTGAGGTCTAACTTGGTGAAAATTGTAGAGCCCTTCAAACGATCGAAGAGTTCGGTGATCAAGGGAATCGGGTAGGCATTTTTAATGGTTATCTTATTTAGGCCTCGATAGTCAATACAAGGTCTTAAAGAACCATCCTTCTTTTTAACAAAAAAAAATCCAGCCCCGGCAGGAGAGGAGGACCTCCTAATGAATCCCTTGTCTAAATTTTCGTGAATATACTCCTCTAGAACTGAGTTCTCTTTCGTAGATAACGGGTATACATGACCTCTGGGCGGCATGGTACCAGGAAGTAAATTAATTTTGCAATCAAAGGACCTGTGTGGGGGTAAGGTATCGGCTTTCTTTTTGTCAAATACAGCCTTTAAATCTAGATACTGAGACGGAATTTGTGTCTCTGTAGGATTGTCAGAGTTAGCCGATGTGTTGGTCAAGCCGAGAGGTGAGACCTTCCGCAAGCATTTCTCTTGACAATTCTGTCCCCACGAAACTATCTCCCCTGACTCCCAATTAATAATAGGGTTATGTCTCCTCAACCAGGAGTACCCCAGAACTATGGGAATAGACGGAGAAGAAATGAGCAGTAAGGATATGTCCTCTCTATGTAGGATGCCAACAGTTAAGTTAATCGGTATGGTCTCATGGGAAATAACAGGCTCAAGTAACGGTCTACCATCGATGGCCTCAACAGCCAGTGGTGTCTCTTTTAACTGGGATGGAATAGCATGCTTGGCAGCAAAACCCTGATCTATAAAGCTCTCAGCAGCTCCAGAATCGATTAGTGCCATAGTCTTAACTACTCCCTTTTCCCACTTTAAAGAAACGGGCAACAGAAGCCTGAGCTCTTTGTAGTTGTGAATAGAGGACAAAGTAGAAACACCCAAGGCCTGTCCTCTAGAGGAACTTAGGTGCGAGCGTTTCCCGAACGATTGGGACAATTTAGGCGTAAATGACCTCTGACTCCACAATACATACATAAACCCTCCCTTCTCCTGTACTGTCTCTCCCTCTCTGTGAGATGAGTACTGCCTATCTGCATAGGTTCAGGAATACGTAAGTCCTCGAACTCAGAATTTTGAAAGGTAGGTGCTAATTTAAAGGAGGGTCTACGGGTCCTATCTCGAGTGTTCTGCCTCTCTCTTAAGCGTTCATCAATACGAGATATAAAAGAGATTAAATCCTCCAAATTTTCAGGGAGTTCTCTAGTAGCGATCTCGTCAAGAATTACATCTGATAACCCATTCAGAAACACATCTATATAAGCCTGTTCGTTCCACTTAACTTCTGCCGCCAAGGACCTGAACTCTAGTGCATAATCCACAAGTGTTCGATTGTCCTGTCTAAGGCGCAACAGTAATCTAGCTGCATTGACCTTTCTACCAGGAGGGTCAAAAGTTCTTCTAAACGCAGCTACAAAGGCATTATAATTATAGACTAGTGGATTATCATTCTCCCATAAAGGATTGGCCCATCTCAAAGCTTTTTCAATGAGTAAAGTAATAACAAATCCAACCTTCGCTCTATCTGTAGGATAAGAGCGGGGTTGTAATTCGAAATGGATGCTAATCTGGTTCAGAAAGCCACGACACCTCTCCGGTGAACCGCCATAACGTACTGGTGGAGTAATACGGGAAGAAGCACCTACAGTGGCTACCTCTAGACCTGAGACTGCAGGAGAAATAGACGGAGTACGTGTCTCCTCAGGTGGATTACTAGCACGAGACAAAAGTGCCTGTAGTGCCAAAGCCATCTGATCCATCCTATGCTCCATGGCGTCAAACCTGGGATCCGAAGAACCAAGTTGACTGTTTGTACCTGCAGGATCCATTGGCCCTGTCGTAATGTCAGGATCGGGACAGGGATCCAACACGCAGAGTACAAAGAGAGGAAAAGTACGTATACCGGGCCTTAGAATGGCCGGACTAACGTACCGAGAATAATAGAGAATAGTCAGAGACAAGCCGAGGTCGAGGGAACGAGAAGACAGATAAGCGAGGGACAAGCCGGGTCAAGGGATAACAGAGAAGCAGGAAAGTACAACAAGCCGAGTCAAAACCAAATAGAGCAAACGAGAATACCAGAGCACTGAGTGACTAGACAAGCTAGAACCACGACAGGGCAATGAGCTGAAGGAAGAAGTAAGCTTAAATACCCTGGCTCCGGATGGTAAGCACGCCTCTGACAAGTACCGATTGGATATCGGACACTTGAGTGACAGGTCGCTCGTGATAGCGTCATGACGTCACGTATTGAGCGTCCTGCTAGAAAAGGACGTGGATTCCTCGCGGCCGGTGTTTAAGTGACTGGATGAACCGCGAGGAACGGAGGAAGCAGCTCGCCTGGACGGATAAACCACCAAGTCTCTACCTCCCTTAGAGGTAGAGGCCTCAGGTACCCTGACACCTCTTCACAGTTAGTGTTAGGGTATCCATGGTTATGTGCCCACAATCCCATTTTTGACTGGGAGACAGGGCAGATAAAATCATGGAGTGAGGACTGCCATGAGTCATGTACTATTGAAGTCACACCTGTGAATTCTATTAATGTTCCTACCACTCCTCCTTTGTCTACGGCTATACCCTCTCAGTATTTATCTTTAAAGACTGTCTTTGATAAAAGAGAGGCTGACAAATTACCGCCTCACAGACCCTACGATTGTGCTATTGACTTGTTGCCTGGCACTATACCTCCAAAGGGCAGGGTGTACCCCTTATCGGTTCAAGAAAACCGTGTCATGGAGGAATATATTAAAGAATCATTAGACAAGGGATTTATTAGGAGATCCTCTTCTCCGGCTGGAGCGGGGTTCTTCTTTGTATCGAAGAAAGAAGGTGATTTAAGACCTTGCATTGATTATAGAGGTCTTAATAAAATCACCATCAAAAATGCTTACCCTATACCATTAATAACAGAATTGTTTGACAGGCTCAAACATGCTACGGTATTCACCAAATTAGATCTTAGAGGAGCATACAATTTGATACGTATATAAAAAAGGACCACGAATGGAAGACAGCCTTTAACACTAGGTCAGGTCATTATGAGTATACCGTCATGCCATTTGGGCTTTGCAATGCCCCAGCAGTATTCCAAGAATGTATTAATGATGTCTTAAGAGACTTTATTCACTCATTTGTTATTGTGTACTTGGACGACATTTTAATATATTCTACAGACTTACACACTCATCACAGACATGTTACGACCGTTCTGAAGACCCTTCTTGCTTATGGTCTTTATTGTAAATTAGAAAAATGTCTATTCGACCAATCCGAAGTCCAGTTTTTGGGGTATTTGATTTCCGCTAAGGGTTTTCGTATGGATCCCCGGAAGCTCGCTGCTGTCATAGAAGGGCCTCTGCCGCAAGGTCTAAAAGCCATCCAGCGTTTCCTGGGTTTCTCTAATTATTATAGACGTTTTATCAAAGGTTTTTCGTCTATTGTAGCACCTATTACTCGTATGACAAAAAAGGATGGCAATACTCGTGTCTGGTCTACCAAGGCACTTCAAGCTTTTGACTTCCTTAAGACTACGTTCGCCTCTGCACCTATTTTACAGCATCCTGTCCCCTCATTGCCCTATATACTTGAAGTTGATGCTTCAGATATCGGGGTAGGTGCTGTTTTATCTCAAAGAGAGTCTCCTGAAAAGCCATTGCATCCTTGTGGCTTCTTTTCTAAACAAATGTCCAAAGCAGAGAAGAATTATGATGTGGGTAATCGTGAACTCCTTGCTATCATTTTAGCACTCAAAGAATGGAGACATTTGTTAGAAGGCACTAAGGATCCCATCCTCATATTTACGGATCATAAGGACCTGTCCTACCTTAGCGAAGCTAAAAGATTGTCTTCCAGGCAGGCTAGGTGGTCACTGTTCTTGTCCCATTTCAATTATATAATCACCTATAGGCCAGGTGATCGGAAAACTAAAGCGGACGCTCTGTCAAGACAGTTTGAAACTATTGACAAACAGGAGATTGATGTTACTCCTGTCATTCCCCCAGACAGGATAATAGCAACTACTGTATTATCTATTTCCTCGTCCCTCTTGCAGGCCATACAAGCGAAACAAAGCATGGCACCTAGCGAGAGGCCTAATGATAAATTGTTCGTTGACGTTCCCGAGAGACGGGATATTCTGTCACTATATCACGATACTAAGACTGCTGGACATCCTGGTATTTCCAAAACAGTGTCAGCTGTTTCTCTGTATTTTTGGTGGGATTCCTTACGAAAGGATGTCACTGACTATACAAGTGCTTGTACTACTTGTGCCTGTATGAAATCCTCTCGTAGAGTTCCTTGTGGGCTGTTGCATCCGTTACCCGTTCCCGAGAGACCTTGGTCCAACCTATCTATGGATTTTATTGTTGAATTACCCCCTTCGAATGGTAACACAGTCATCCTGATGATAGTTGACCGGTTTTCCAAAATGGCTCACTTTGTGTCTCTTCGCAAGTTGCCCACATCCAAGGAACTGGCCCTTATCTTCGCTAGAGAAGTATTTCGGTTACATGGCATTCCCTTATCTATTGTGTCCGATAGGGGTAGCCAATTTATTTCCAGGTTCTGGAAAGCCTTTTGTACAGAAATGGGTATTTCTCTCTCGTTTTCTTCCGCTTACCATCCCCATTCTAATGGAGCTGCTGAACGTGCCAACCAGTCTCTGGAGCAGTACCTCCGTTGTTTTGTGTCTCACCATCAGGACAATTGATCTGACCTGCTTCCTTGGGCTGAATTTGCTCGGAATAACGCCACTCATGATTCTTCCGGCAAAAGCCCTTTTAACGTCGTCTATGGCCAGCATCCCGTTGTTCTCCCGGCTGCATTCTCCTCACAGGGCATGCCAGTTCTGGATGAGCATTTGGCTGGTTTGCGTAATACTTGGGAGCAGGTTCAGCGTTCTTTGGTTGACTCTGCTGCTCGCCAGAAGGCTCAGGCTGACAAGCATCGCAGAGCGGCTCCTTCCTATGTTGTGGGGGACAGAGTTTTGCTTTCCACGCGGAATATTCGCCTCCGGGTGCCTTCTATGAAATTGGCTCCCCGCTTCATTGGTCCTTATCGTATTATACATAAGGTTAATCCTGTTTCTTATGCCTTGGGTCTGCCTAAGAATCTGCGCATACCTAATGTTTTTCACACCTCGTTGTTGAAGCCTTACGTGCGCAACCGCTATACCCAGCATGCTCTTCCTCCTCCTCCTGTCTCTGTGGAGGGTCATGAGGAATTCGAAGTGTCTGCTGTTCTTGACTCTCGTTTCCTTAGGGGTCGGCTTCAGTACTTGGTACATTTGAAGGGTTATGGGCCTGAGGAGCGCAGTTGGATTTCTGCTGATGCTGTTCATGCTTCCCGCCTTGTGCGTTCTTTCCATTCACGTTTTCCTGCCCGACCTAGTCCTGCCCGCCCGGAGGGCGTGTCCTCGGGGGGGTACTGTAGCGTTACTCACCTTTCCCAGGGGCCGGCCGCGGTCCTCTCTTCAAGCCGCGCGCGGTCCTGCGGCTGCACGAGCCGCGCGCGGCTCATCCGACGCTTCAGACAGGAAGGCGGGCAGTGACTGCGAGATGCGGTCACATGTCCCGCCTGAATCTAAGAGCACGCCGCGAGTCTCGGGCGCGCTCTTAAAGAGACAGTGGGAGCCTAAATTGCCAAAAGGCTCCCATTGGCCCCTGTCATCCCACACACCCCATACACTTACCTTTTGGGGGTGTGGAAGTGACAGGAACCAATCACATTAGTTTTGAACCTATTTATACTTACCCTTTTCCCTTAGTTCCTTGCCCTATCGTGGTTTCTGCTACAGTTCCCTTTAGCGCTTGTTGTGTTCAGTTGTGTTCCTCCGTACTTGACCTTGGCTTTGTATTCTGACTTCGTTTTCGCTTTATCCTTGTCTGTTCTGTATACCCGGCTTGCTGTTTCCTGTGTACCAGACCCCGGCTTGTCCTCGTTTACGCTGTCTCTTTGTGCCCTTGACCTCGGATTGTTCCTGACTCTGTACTTCTCCTATATACGTCGAGTCCGGCCATTCGTAGGTCCGGTAGACGTATCTCTCCTCTGTTCTGCCTTCTGTTTAGCTGGATCCTGCGTGTAGCGGTATATTCTCGTTACATGTGGAAAGTGGATGAGTGGGGCTGTCCCTCCTTTACCTCAGGTACAGTTATGGATAACAGACGTGCCCACTGAGCCAATAATCGGCTAGTGGTTAGCATTATGTGGATGGATGGCCCAGGAAAAGGCCTTGTGCTGGTTGGAATGAGGGGGGATAAGTTATGTTTTGGTTGGCAAGGTGGTACTCAGCAATGGTTATTTATTTGTTGAGTAAATTATGTATATAGAATGTTTTATGTTATAACGTTGAAGTTTAAAGTTTTATATATTTATATTTTTATAAAGCTGTGGCCTATTTTCTCCAAAAGCAAGTTGTTATTTCGGGCAATATGTGGTTGGGGTGTTATTGTTGGGTCAAGTTATGCCCATACACATTTACCCTCTACTTACGCACATGATTTAGCTGGTGTTTACAGAATTTTGTTCAGATTTTTATGATGTTTAGAGTTTTGATTTGATTTATCTGGTGTTTAGAGTTCTCATCTGGAGGAGTTAGGGAGTTCTGACCTGATTTACCTGACATTTACAGACTTCTGATTTGATTATCTGGTGGAGTTTGAATGTTTTGTTCTGATTTATCCAATGTTTAAAGAGTTCTCGTATGGAGAGTTATGTTCTGATTTATCTTATGTTTATAAAGTTTTAACCTGATTATTATGTGAAGTTAGAACTTTTTGTTCTCATTGATCCAATGTTTAAAGAGTTTTCATATGGAGAGTTCTGTTCTAAGTTACCTGATATTTAGAGAGTTCTGGTCTGATTTTACTGTAGTTTACAGAGTTCTCATCTGTTGGAGTTAGAGAGTTTTGATATGAGTTACCTGATGTTTATTGAAACAATTATAATCGACTTTTGTAGCCAAACATCTCCACCAACCACCAACTTGTGTCTCTAACCTCTTAATTCTTCTCAATAGACTTTCTGGCATACATTCAAAGACAAACTTCTCAACAACATGAAGAGCACTACCTCACAAACATGTTGAAATCCTTGCCTGGAAATTATAGATCTGTAAAGCTTAACTTCTCTGGTTGGGAAAGTGTTTGAAAGGTTATTAAGGGATAAAATTCAGGAATTCCTTGAGAAGAGGACGGTTATCAGCAAAAATCAGCATGGTTTTATGAAGCACAGTTCATGTCAAACTAACTTGACTGCGTTCTACAAAGAAATAAGTAGAAGTATAGATCAGGGTGTTGCAGTCGATGTGATCTACTTGGATTTTGCCAAGGCATTTGATACAGTACCACACAATAGATAAGTAGTGATGTCCCGAACGGTTCGCTGGCTAATAGTTCCTGGCGAACATAGCTTGTTCGCGTTCGCCACGGCGGGCGAACACATGCGCGGTTCGATCTGCCCCCTATTCGTCATCATTGAGTAAACTTTGACCCTGTACCTCACAGTCAGCAGACACATTCCAGCCAATCAGCAGCAGGCCCTCCCACCTCCTAGACAGCATCCATTTTAGATTAATTCTGAAGCTGCATTAATTTTTTTTGTGTTTATTATACATTATCCCCCCACAACCAGTAACCTGTGTTTATTATACATTATCCTCCCATAGCCAGTAACCTGTGTTTATTATACATTATCCTCCCATAGCCAGTAACCTGTGTTTATTATACATTATCCTCCCATAGCCAGTAACCTGTGTTTATTATACATTATCCCCCCATAGCCAGTAACCTGTGTTTATTATACATTATCCTCCCATAGCCAGTAACCTGTGTTTATTATACATTATCCCTCCATAGCCAGTAACCTGTGTTTATTATACATTATCCTCCCATAGCCAGTAACCTGTGTTTATTATACATTATCCTCCCATAGCCAGTAACCTGTGTTTATTATACATTATCCTCCCATAGCCAGTAACCTGTGTTTATTATACATTATCCCCCATAGCCAGTAACCTGTGTTTATTATACATTATCCTCCCATAGCCAGTAACCTGTGTTTATTATACATTATCCCCCCATAGCCAGTAACCTGTGTTTATTATACATTCCTCCCATAGCCAGTAACCTGTGTTTATTATACATTATGCCCCATAGCCAGTAACCTGTGTTTATTATACATTAGACCCCCATCCCCCATAGCCAGTAAACTGTGTTTATTATACATTATCCCCCCCATAGCCAGTAACCTGTGTTTATTATACATTAGCCCACCTCCCCCATAGCCAGTAACCTGTGTTTATTATACATTATCCTCCCATAGCCAGTAACCTGTGTTTATGATACATTATCCTCCCATAGCCAGTAACCTGTGTTTATTATACATTATGCCCCATAGCCAGTAACCTGTGTTTATTATACATTAGACCCCCATCCCCCATAGCCAGTAAACTGTGTTTATTATACATTATCCCCCCCATAGCCAGTAACCTGTGTTTATTATACATTAGCCCACCTCCCCCATAGCCAGTAACCTGTGTTTATTATACATTATCCCCCCATAGCCAGTAACCTGTGTTTATGATACATTATCCTCCCATAGCCAGTAACCTGTGTTTATTATACATTATCCCCCCATAGCCAGTAACCTGTGTTTATTATACATTCCTCCCATAGCCAGTAACCTGTGTTTATTATACATTATGCCCCATAGCCAGTAACCTGTGTTTATTATACATTAGACCCCCATCCCCATAGCCAGTAAACTGTGTTTATTATACATTATCCTCCCATAGCCAGTAACCTGTGTTTATTATACATTAGCCCACCTCCCCCATAGCCAGTAACCTGTGTTTATTATACATTATCCCTCCATAGCCAGTAACCTGTGTTTATTATACATTATCCTCCCATAGCCAGTAACCTGTGTTTATTATACATTATCCTCCCATAGCCAGTAACCTGTGTTTATTATACATTATCCTCCCATAGCCAGTAACCTGTGTTTATTATACATTATCCCCCCATAGCCAGTAACCTGTGTTTATTATACATTATCCTCCCATAGCCAGTAAACTGTGTTTATTATACATTATCCTCCCATAGCCAGTAACCTGTGTTTATTATACATTATCCTCCCATAGCCAGTAACCTTTGTTTATTATACATTATCCCTCCCATAGCCAGTAACCTGTGTTTATTATACATTATCCTCCCATAGCCAGTAACCTGTGTTTATTATACATTATCCTCCCATAGCCAGTAACCTGTGTTTATTATACATTATCCCCCCCATAGCCAGTAACCTGTGCTTATTTTATTTTTTTTGTAAATACGAGTTTTTCAAGTAGAAGAATTAGTCATTGCCGAGGCTCACAGGCCTCATGGAAGGTATGCAATATCATGACAGAATTACATTCATATCAAGTCTAGAAGTGCTTGAAACTCCCAGGTTTTGGCATGGTACGGTATTTTAAGTGTTTGGGATGTGCAGATCCCACATCTAAGTTCTTTCATGCGGTACGCAGGCCCATTTTAGGATAGTTCACCATAGCTTTTAAACGTGTGTTGCGGTGGTCTGTGGGTCATCTGGGTGTTGTGTCTGGTAGGTTTTCCCATGTCGGCAGTTTAGATAGTTACGTCCATTCTCGGGACTTCAGGTGTTTGCGTGCCGGTGCTTTTGAGTTGTGGAGTCATGATGCATGTACCGTGTCTGGTCCTTCATGCACTTTCATGTGGCGTTGTGTTTTGTGTGGTGCCGTGTAGCTTCAACCTGTGCCCTAGTTGTGAACTTCGCCTTTGGGTATGGCCCCCTCCTGCGGGTATCACCTCTGCGTGGTTGTGTGACTCTGTGCGTGTCGGCGTGAGTGCTGGTGACCTCTGTGGATGGTGGTATACTGGGTCTAGTCGTCACTGTCGAGGGATGTCTCCGTCTGCGTCCGTTTGTGCTTCATATTTGAGTCTATTTACAAAGTCTACTTTGGAGGTCGTCAGTAGCCAGTATGACCAGATTTCCAGATATTTATCTGAGGCGTTAGTGGCACACATATTGAGTTCCTATATTGCCCTAAGTTCCTCCATTTGGGAGAACCATGTTGTCAGTGGGGGGGGGGGGGGGGGGTCACTGTCTGCTTCCAGAATTGTGGGAGCACCTGTTTAGCTACGTTCAATATTCGTATGGTTAGCGATTTTTTGTAGTGTGATCTGGGGGTCTTTGTGTGGTGTAAGAGCATGGTTTCTGGTAGAAAGGGTGGTGGTGCGTCAGAAAACGTTTGGATGAGGCCGTGTATGCCCTTCCAGAAAGGTCGGATGGCCTCACAGTCCCACCAGAGGTGTAGTGTGGTGCCTGTCTCTTTGCTGCATCTCCAACAGAGATCTGAGTGTTCTGGGTTTATAGCGTGGAGTGTGGTTGGGGTGCGGTACCAGTTAGTAAGTAGCTTAAATGCTGTTTCTTGCGTCCTGCTGAAGACTGAGCAGTGATGCGTTAGGTAGCACATCTTCTCCCAGTCTCCATTAGTGAATTTTTTACCTAGTGTCTGTTCCCATGTCCCCATGAACTTCGGTTTCTTTGTCGGGGTTTCCCTTTAGAGCATGGAGTATATGAGTGAGATCCCGTGTGGTTGAGGGTCTGGGTCCATACACATTCGTTCAAACGTGGTGGGGTCTCGTGTCAGGGCTGTGCCTCCCGGGAGGGTTCGTACGTAACTGTGCAGTTGTCTGTATTTAAGGTGGTGTAGGGGGGTGGAGGGAGTTCCCTCTAGCAGGTTCGGAAGCGTCTTGCAGTCAGTCCTGTCAAGTAGGTGGTGTAGTTTAGGGGTCTTATGGTGCAGCAGATCCCTGAATGCATTAGGGTCTGAGCCTGGTGGGAAGCTGTTGTTGAGAGTCAAGGGGAGGAGGGGGGATGGATAAGGCGCCAATCTGCACCTTTTTGCCACACCCTCCACACCTGCAGCGTCGCCGCTGTGTAGGGTGAGCACTGTCCTCCCGCCCCCTCCCCCCCTGGCAGGGTGGACAGGGGCCTCCCGGCCTCCGCCTCTTCTGCGTCCTTCCAACTTTGGAGCACCTGCTCCTTTGACCACTCCATGACCCTTTGGAGATGGCAGGATTCGTAGTATAGGGTGAGGTCTGGCATAGCCAGTCCGGCCCTGTCTTTGGGTAGTGTCAGCGTGGTCATCCTGACTCTCGGCCTTCTCGTCCTTCTCGGCCCATTGCTTGTCTCAGGGTGTTAAAGAAAAGTCTGGGAATAGTGATAGGGAAGGCCTGCATGAGGTAAAGTAGGCGCGGGAGAAAATTCATTTTTATGACCTGGATCCTGCCTAACCAGGATATGTGTGGGTTCGCCCAGTCTGACAGGTCCCATCTGAATTTATCTAACAGGGGGGCAAAGTTTTCCCTGAATAGGTCTTTGTTCTTCTTGATCAGCCATGTGCCTAGATATTGTATCTTGTGTTCTGCACATTGCAACGTGTGGCTCTGTCTCAGCGGGGCGGCCCTGTCTCGGGTACACTAACATTCAGGACATAGGACTTTGAGAAGTTAATTTTGAGATTGGATATCTCTCCGTATTCCCTGAATGCTTTCAGGATGTTCGGTAGTGTAACCTCTGGGTTGGTGACAAAGAACAGGAGGTCATCGGCATACGCCGCTACCTTATGCTGTGTGTCCCCCTTCGTGATGCCCCTTATATCCGCATTGTGCCGCACATGAGCTAAGAAGGGTTCGAGTGCCAGCATGAATAGCAGGGGGGATAGAGGGCATCCCTGCCTTGTGCCGTTATGTATTGCCAGCTCCTGTTTCAGGGCTCCGTTGACGACGACATGTGCTGTGGGTCCGTCGTACAGCGCCTCAATCCAGCTCCTGAAGTGTGGTCCCAGTCCTACGTGTGTCAGTGTATGGAACATATATTGCCAGTCAACTCTGTCGAAGGCCTTCTCTGCGTCCGTGGACAGCAAGAGAAGGCCTCCGTTGCCTCCTCCACGACCGTGCATAAGGGTCAATGCCCTTACCGTATTGTCTCTTGCCTCCCGGCCCATGACAAAGCCTACCTGGTCTGGGTGTATCAAGTAGGGGATGTGAGTTTGAAGGCGCGTAGCTAGAATTCTCGCCAGTAATTTAACATCACAGTTGATGAGTGAGATTGGTCTAAAATTACCGCAATGTTCTCTGTCTTTGTCCCCTTTTGGGATGATTGTGATGTGTGCTGTCAGTGATTGTTTAGGGAGGTGATGCCCCTCTCGTAGTGCGTTTAGTGCGTCTAGCAGGGGGGAGTAGAGGTGGTCGGAAAATGTTTTATAATACCTCAGTGGTAACCCGTCATGGCCTGGGCTTTTGCCTTGCTTTGTCATTTTGATGGCCATGGCCAGTTCTTCCATTGAGATGGGTTCATCTAGTTGGTTGGCGGCTTCTATGTCTATTGTCGGGAGGGGATGTGCTGCCAGGTATCTAATGATTTTCTCACGGAGGTTGTGGGAGGGCACATAGGTCTGAGTAGTATCCCCGTATTATGTCTAAGATTTCAGAGGGTAGGCGTTGTAGGGTGCCTTTTGTGTCTCTCATTCTGTCAATGTATGTTGTTTGTCTCTTTTTGGCGAGCATTCTGGACAGCAGTTTTCCGCATGGAGTAGGAAGAAGGCTTTGTGCGTGACCACTTCTCTGTGGTGTTTTCTTTGGAGAAGGCTGGTCAGGTCTCGTCGTAGTTGTAGTAATGTCGCCTCGTGTGCCCTATGTTGTGTGTTTTTGTTGAGGGTGTCTAGTCTTCGTATTTCTGTCACAAGCTCCTTATGTCGGCTGTCAGTCTCTTTTTTGAGGGTGGTGCCCTGTCGGATGAAGTACCAGCGAACCACGCTTTTGTGTGCCTCCCATCTGATGGTCGGCGATGTCTGTTCGGCCGTGTTCGTCTCAATGTATTCTTTGAGCGTCCCCCCTATGTCAGCTGTTAGAGCTGTTAGATTCTGGTGAGAAGGTAATCGTTTAGTCTCCACTTGGTGAGCCTGGGTCTGTAGAGGGGGGACGCGAGTGTCAGGGTCACAGGTGCGTAGTCTGACCATGTCGCCACTCCGTGTTCCGCACTGCGTGTTAGTGGTAGGTGATAGTGCGTGGTGAAGAAATAGTCCAGTCTGGTGTATGTGTTGTGTGGGTGTGAGAAGAAGGTGTAGTCTCTCTCGTCGGGGTGGTGGGCCCTCCAACAGTCTATCAGTTTGTGGCGGGTCAGGAGTGTTTTGATTAGGTTGAGATGTTGCGTCGGTATGCGGGAGGTGCCAGAGGAGGAGTCCCAGCGCGGGTTGAGTGCTACATTCAAGTCGCCCCCTAATATAAGAATCCCCTCCGCGAAGGACTGTAGCTTTTTATTTATTATTATTTTTTTTTAATACTTTTTATTCCGAAATGTTTGTTTTTAAATTACAAAACAATTCAGAGAATAGATGCATACCATCATACACAATACATCCGATTGATATAAATAAGTCATTCTGTATAAGAAGAAATAATTCATTGAAATATAACAATCAGTCAGCCGGATATATAAAAAATAAAAAATAAAAAAAAAATAACATAAAACAGGAAGTCATTAATATATCATAGACAGAAATCTATAAGAAAATAGTGGGGTGTATTTCAGTGGAAGTTAACACAAATTGAGATACATGTAGTCCATGGGATAGATATCAGTAACCAAATAAAATTACAACTTCCGTAACCCCTTCCCCTGTGTAATTTATGAATTACCATAAAGTAAAGAACAGTTTTTTAACCAAATTTAATACCAATCTCTTTTTTTGAGACCACTGACCAATTTTTAAGGATGTCATTTTCCATTGTCAGTTGGAATTTAATTTGATTGATTAAGGAGATTTTTTGAAAAGGGGACAGAAGATTTCCACTGTCTCGCTATAATAATTTTAGTTGCGATAAAGCAGTGAATAGCTAAACAGATATGTTTACTTGATTTAAAAGGCCAGTTTAAGTGGAGAAGGGCCAAGGCTGGATTTTTATTTGTATCTTTAAATGATACCTCATTCAGAGATATTTCAGAGAAAATATTAAAAGTCCAGGTCCATAGTGGCTTAAGAGATGGACAAGACCACCATGTGTGAATATATGTACCAGAATAGGTACCGCATCTCCAGCAAGTAGGATCTTGGGAAGTATACATTTTAGCCAATCTGTGGAGTAACTTAAAGTGGCACTCAGTCAAGTTTAGACCATGGACAGATTTGTTTACAAGAATTATAGAGGAAAACCAATCATTGGGGGAAATCACTAAATTAAGTTCATTTTCCCATACTTTGACCAGTTTATAGGGAAATGTATCTACGCCTTTAAAAAGCAAATTAGCAACCGAAATCACCTTGGGTACAGTTTGAAAAGAGAATAATATTTGCAACTCTTTAGCCCAAGGGAAATAAGATTGGATAACATGTTTCTGAATATAATGTTTGATACGGAAGTAAGTAAATAGTTCTTTAGATGGTATATGTAACCTATCCACAATCTGTTGAAAGGGTAGAATATTGTCTCCCTGCATGATATCCGATAGAATTAGTATATCTTTGTTGGGCCAGTGCCTCAATGATAAATCCTCTGTTATTTTCTAATATATTTAATTTACATGTTCTAGGAATTAGTTTGGTTATGCCCAAAATTTTCTTAATTTCGGCCCAAATTTCCAAAGACTAAGCCAACGATATTAAACAATTCGGCAAGTCCGTCGGGAGCTTCCCAGGGTCTGACCATACATAAGAATAGAGACTAGAAACATGTAAAGCTTCAGATTCCATTTTATACCAAGGTTCAGAAAAAAAAATGAGGTTCTTGTAGAGTGTATATATGTCGTATAGAATTAGCATAATATAAGTTGATAATACTTGGAAAGTTTAGTCCTCCCTGGGAAATTTTTTAGAGATATTTTTTTGACTTATTCTAGGCTTTTTATTTTTCCATATACATTTGTTAATGGCAGATTGAATCATCAGTAGCCACTCCTTAGGGATTTTAAGAGGGACCATTGAAAATAAATATAACCATTTTGGTAGAATATACGAGTTTATATTTATTCTACCTGTCCATAGAGTTTCTAAGTTTTTCCATTTTTTTTTTAATTTTGATTCATATCTTTCATTAAATGCATAACATTCCTCTCTATGGTGTGGGAGGCATTAGCAGGGAAACTGAGACCCAGATAATTAATTTCTGTATCAGTCCAAATAAATTGATACTTTTGGGATAGCCTTTCCACCTGAGTCGAAGATAAATTGATGGTTAGAGCAGTAGATTTAGAAACATTTAACTTGAAATTAGAGATATTAGAAAATTTATCAATTTCTTCCATTAGTGCTACTAATGAATCTTCCGGAGATGTAAGAGTGATCAAGGCATCATATAATGCAATCTTAATATCATAAAATTTCATAGGGACCCCCTTTATTAACTGATTATTTCTAATATTAACAGCAAGGGGTTCGAGAGATAAAATATAGAGAAGCGGCGACAAGAGACATCCCTGTCAGACGGATGTCCCGCCCACGCCACCCCCATCCAACCCTTCCCCCCGCCCGCACCACCCCCACCCTTCCCCCGCCCCACCTTCTAAATACACACACACACACATTCACTTACAGATACGCATACACTAGCTAACAGAAACACACACTCGCTAACAGAAACACACACACACTTACAGACACACTCACACTCACTAACAGACACACACTAACAGACAAACACACACACACTAACAGACATACACACACACACACTAACAGACATACACAGACACACTAACAGACATACACACACACACTAACAGACATTCACACACACACACTAACAGACATACACACACACACACACTAACAGACATACACACACACACACTGACATACACAGACACACTACCAGACATTCACACACACACTAACAGACATACACAGACACACTAACAGACAGACACACACTAACAGACAGACACACACACACACTAACAGACATACACGCACACACACTAACACACACACACACTAACAGACATTCACACACACACACACACTAACAGACATACACACATACTCACTCACTCACATATTTAACACATTTTTTTTTTTAAATCCCCCCCCCCCCCAGCCTCCTTACCTTTGGGAATGCTGGGGGGGAGGGTCCTATTTCTCCCTGGTGGTCCAGTGGCTGCTGGGCAGTGCTGGCGGGCGGGCGGCGAGGGAGCACTTCCTCTGAGCTGTCTGCTCAGCTCCCTCGCGCGCCGCACAGTGAGGCTGGGAGGCGGAGCCGGAATATGACGTCATATTCCGGCTCCCAGCCTCACTTTGCGGCGCGCGAGGGAGCTGAGCAGACAGCTCAGAGGAAGTGCTCCCTCGCCGGCCGCCCGCCAGCACTGCCCAGCAGACCGCCCGCCCAGACGGCATGTCAGTTAGCCGCAAGGCTAACAAGGCATTTGCCCTGGGCGTTTGGGGGCGGCTATTTTTGCCGCCCCCTGGAAAATGCCGCCCAAGGCAAATGCCTTGTTTGCCTCGCGGCTAATACGCCCCTGGGTTCTGGCCGAGGGAGAAGAGTACAATACCATAATTGCAGTGTATATCCAACCTCCAAAGCCATATGCCTTAAGGAGTTCTCTTAAATAGCCCCACCCGACCCTGTCTAACGCTTTTTCTGCGTCCAAAGACAGGGCCAGGAGGGGCTGGTTATGAACTTTAGCTAGACCAATAATATCGATGAGCTTTCGGGTGTTATTTGATGCCCATCTTCCGGGGATAAACCCTATTTGATCTGGGTGAATAAGTTTATGAATAACCGTTTTTACTCTCTCAGCAATGATGGCAGAATATATTTTCATGTCAACATTAATTAATGCAATTGGTCTATAGTTTCTTGGGTCCGTACTATCTTTGCCCGGTTTCAGAATAGGGACAATATTTGATTGTAATAATTCCCTTGGTATGACCTCATTTTCTGCAACTTGATTAAACATTTCAGTAAGGGGGTTTAGGAGATAAGATTTCATATATTTATAATATAAGTTTGTAAAGCCATCAGGGCCAGGGGTTTTATTTGTAGTTAGTCTATCAATTTGAAATTGCACTTCTTCAGGATAAATTTTCTTATTCAAATTGGTCAGATCCTGGGAAGAGATTCTCGGAATTTGGGAGCTAGATAGGTATCCCTTGATATCCTTTATTTCTGGGGACAACCTTAGATAGTACAAATCTTGATAGAACTGGTTAAACCTTTGTCCAATCTCAGATGGGGTAGAGTATACAATTTGATCAGCCACCAGTTTTTCTCCTCTATTTTTAGCATGTTGATTACGTAATCTCCTAGTAAGACCTTTACTCGCTCTGTTACCCGAAATATAGTGATTTAATTTTAATTTATTTATATTTAACCTAATTTTTTCCTCTTCGTTTAAATTAATTTGAGTTTGTAAGTCTTTTAAATGCATTCTCAATTCCGGAGAAGATTGTAGTTTATTCATTTTAGAGCATGAATAAAATTCAATATATAAATCAGGCAACTTAAGGCCACCCGATGAGCCCCCTCCTTCCGGGGCCCGGTCAGCGCTGTGGCCGTTGTATAGCGCGACCGGGCCCCTTTAAAAAAAAAAAAAAAAAGCAGCCGCAAGTGCTGCTGGGAGGAAGTGCTCACTTCCTCCCAGCTTACTCCGCGCGGGAGGAGCGCGCCTGCCCGCCCAGCCGTAAAGAGGGAGAGCCCGGCAATGAAGAGGGAGCAGCGCCGACTCCCATCATCCCCAGCCACCCTCCTGCAAAGAAAAGGTAAGAGACAGGAGGGTGGCTGGAAAATGAGCTGTGTGTGTGCATGTATGTATGTCTGTCTGTGTCTGTGTCTGTCTGTCTGTATGCATGTATGTGTATGTCTGTATGTCTGTGTGTCTGTATGCATGTATGTGTATGTCTGTATGTCTGTGTGTCTGTATGCATGTATGTGTGCATGTATGCATGTATGCATGTATGTGTATGTCTGTATGTCTGTGTGTCTGTATGCATGTCTATGTATGTATGTATGTCTGTATGCATGTATGTGTATGTATGTATGTGTGTGTGTCTGTCTGTATGTATGTCTGTATGCATGTATGTGTATGTGTGTCTGTCTGTATGTATGTCTGTGTCTGTATGCATGCATGTATGTGTATGTCTGTCTGTCTGTATGTATGTATGTGTGTGTGTCTGTCTGTATGTCTGTCTGTATGCATGTATGTGTATGTGTGTCTGTCTGTATGTATGTCTGTGTCTGTATGCATGTATGTGTATGTCTGTCTGTATGTATGTATGTGTGTGTGTCTGTATGCATATGTATGTATGTCTGTCTGTATGTATGTCTGTATGCATGTATGTGTATGTATGTATGTCTGTCTGGATGCATGCATGTCTGTCTGTATGTGTGTATGTCTGTGTGTCTGGATGCATGTATGTGTATGTATGTCTGTCTGTGTATGTATGTCTGTCTGTGTATGTATGTCTGTCTGCATGCATGTATGACTGTCCGTATGTCTATGTGTGTATGTATGTATGTCTGTCTGTGTGTATGTCTATGTATGTATGTCTGTATGTATGTATATGTCTGTTTGTATGTATGTATGTATGTCTGTGTGTATGTCTATGTCTGTCTGACTGCATGCATGTATGTCTACGTATGTATGTCTGTCTATGTATGTTTGTGTATGTCTGTATGCATACATGTATGTCTGTATGCATGTATGTCTGTATGTATGTCTATGTATGTATATATGTATGTCAGTATGAATGTATGTCTGCATATTATTATGAACGTAGGTCTGTGTGTATGGATGTCTGTATGCATGTATGTCTGTCAGTATGTCTGTATGTATGCATGTATGTCAGTCTGTATGTCTGTATGCCATTATGAATGTATGTGTGTATGGATGTCCGCGTCTGTATGTATGTATGAATGTGTGTGTGTGTGTATGTATGTATGTATGTCAGTGTCTGTATGTATGTGTGTCTGTATGTATGTTGAATGTCCTGTGACATCTCTCAATTATCTGGTTAGAAGAATTAAACAGTACACCCAATACAGATAGGTAGTCCATCAAAGTTTGCTTTACATCCTCTTGTCTGCCTTTTTCTGGAATATCTCTAAAGCGTAGGTTTTTACGCCTAGATCGGTCTTCTAAATCAGTTTATTTTGTAAGTTTGAAATGTCCCATTGTACCTTATCGCAGTCTTCTGTTAAATTTTTAACTTGAGAGTCTAGTTGTTTTAGATGGTGTTCAAATCTTTCCATTTTGCAGCAAGTGCATTTATTTCAGTTTTGATGTCCAATTTGATTTCTGCGGCTGTTGAGGCCAATTCAGCTTTAATCTCATCTAGGTTGGCCTTAAGATTAGTTTGGAGCGAGGAAATAGTTATTAAATCTTTATCAGGATTACTTATTGGGTCTGAATCCAGACTTTCCGAAGTCAGATCCATATCGTTTAATCTCTGTTTAATGTTCTTTTGTTGCTGGGGAGAGAAATAAGTTGTTAATGATTTATCATGAGATTTGTCTTGGAGGGAGTCTTTTTTGTCTTTCCTAGTAGAGGGTTTTATTTCGTGTGATTTTTTTCGAAGCCATATTGTAGCAATTGTATATATATTAATTGCTTCCCCTCTGTTCTAATATATATATATTCGTGGCACACATTAGTTTTGTAGGACTCTAACTATTTTATATTCATTATATGTTCTCAAAATATCCTGGTATTTTATATTCTCTTTGCTGCGTTATATTGAAGAATTATACTCTTTTTTGCTGCTATTCTAATTTATTATATTGTTCTACTATTATTGGTCTCCTTGTATGATTATGTACCACCTTGTATAAATATATAAGATGGTTATTCATTATATTTATGTTATTTTTAATGTTATTTTATTTTAAGGTGTGTTCCTCTTTAAATTCTCGTTGTTGGAACACATGTGCGTTCCACGGTCGTCATGCCCGCTGGTCCTTTGGTGTAGGAAGCGGATGTGGAGAGCGGTGGAACGCACGTGCGTTCCAAAATACATTAGGCTGTCCGATCACATGACAATACAGGAAATGAACGGTGCGTTCCATTGATGAAAGTGATGCGTTCCATTGACGAAATCGGATGCGTTCCACGGAGGAAAAGGGCGCCAAAATTGAATATATTAAGAGGAAAGAGACTATTCACACTGAACATTCACCAACTGAGGAAGCCTATTTGGCGAAACGCGTCTTGGTGATTGTGGTGACTATATGGACTATATGGACTTTGTTTTATGCTGCTTTTTATTTCTTGAATAAATGTTATATTTTATTTGAAGCAGTCATTGTTCCTGTAGCATCCTTCTCATCTGCTGGAGTGGGATTTGGATCTCCCTTAAGAATCCTATCGCTATCCAGACTAGAGCCAGGTCATTTTATGGCTCTACTTTTGTGAGTGTGCAATTTAAAGAGATAGTTATCTATTTCTGTTTTATCAGATTTACACTATTGTATCTCCCTCTGTTTCTGTTTCAGTTTTCTTTTTGGCTGTAATATTGAAGAGAGGGAAGTATTTACAATATGGTGTTTTGAGCAGTCTTTATTTCTTTGGGACATACTTGTTTTGTGTGTATAATATTGTAGCAATTCACCACTTTTCTATCGTTTCTTTCGGTCTTCCTTTGATTTTAGTCTTCACTTGATTTGTATCTTTTTTTTTTTTTCCGCTTTTCCTTCCTTCTTTTTCCTGTTTACTGCGAAATATTTCGATATTTTATTTATTTTAGCTTTTTTATACAAATATGGGAGCCTCAAATATATCGAGGTCTATAAAGCCTCTTTGCATTACGTTAGTTCTCTTTTATTTTTTATTTTTTTCCTTTTCCCCTCTTACCCTTTTTTTTTTCTTGTTTTTTCTGTTCTCTTTTCTTCTCTTCCTCTCTTTCACCCTTTTTTCCTTGCCTTGCCCCCCTTTTGTTTTCTCTTGGTTCTACTTTAGTTCTTTCTCTCTCCCTTCTTTATTTGTGGATTTCAAACTATATTCATTGTCTCCAGTAATCCAGTTATATGTATATAGGAAATATTGTACTGTTGGCCTAAACAGAGGCCACGAAATGTAAGTGTCACCAATATAAATTTGATTTTAAACACACCGAATTACAGTGTGATTTTATATTTACTGCCGCAAATAGCAGCCAGAATATGAAGGTTTGAGTTAAGAAATGCAAAATCTACTTCATGTTGTTCCTGGCGTCTGGGGAGAAACACGCGTGGTTCTCTTCAGGCTGTACTTCCAAAATTGCAGAGTAGAGAAGAGAGAATAGTTTCGGAGTACAGTGCTCAGAACGTGAGCATATACTTTCGGCTTTCGCCGCCAAATCTTCCTGTAGGGATCAGTTAGGGAGAGAGACAATTTTCGATGACATCAGTTGCATGGCGCGGAGAGGCACTTCAGACGCGGCTACCTCGGCAGTGCATGGCGGGTTCCCCTCCTACTCCGTCATCGCGGCGAGCGTGCGTGCGTGCGCACGTCCACACGTCATGACGCTCCCATGCTGCCTGGACTGTAGCTTTTTAAGTGTGTTTGCAAGGAATCTATGTTGCCTGGGGTTAGGGGCATAGATGTTTGGCCTGCAATTGTGCCTCTTAGGAAGAGGTATCTGCCCTCCCTGTCCGTCATCTGACCCCCCTCTTCAAAGGGAATCCTTTTTTTGATCAGGATGGCAGTGCCCCTGGACTTCCCAGCATGGTAGTCGCTATAGTAGCCCGTCGGGAAATGATGATTGGTCAATTTCGGCCTGCATCCTTCCCTAAAATGTGTCTCTTGTATCAGTACTATGGAGGCTCGTTAAGCGTGGAAGTCCCTCAGTGCCCCAGAACGCCTCTCTGGCTTGTTGAGGCCTCTGGCGTTAATGGAGAGGATGGTAAGGCAGTCCGGTGTTAGTGCGATTTGCGTTGTGGTGCAGTGATGGCTGTATCAGTTGGCCTGTGAGTCACAGTCGGGTCTGGGTGTCCTGGGAGGAGTACGTCAGGTGGGTTTGTCTGGGTGGGGTTGTTGGGTAGGGAAAACAATGGGGGTGGGAAATGTGTGTGTGTGTACTTCTCCCCGTTAGGTGACAGAGAGGTGTAAGCGACGAGGAGTGGTAAGTCCGCAGTCTCCTGTGGTCCGCGGATTTCACTCACCTCTTTAGGGTCGCTGTGCCCTACAAGGTTGTAGGAGGAGGTAAGGGGACTCTGGGTGGGTCCAGCCCTCCCCGTGTCCACGTGGTCGGCGGATACCTTAGAGTAGTGTCTCGGTCTCTACCTGTCGTGTCCCTGTGGTTTCCCTGGTCGGCTCTGTCTATGAGAGTCGTGTCGTCAATTTGATCCTCGTCGGTGTGGCAAGTAGCCCTCTGGCTCCTGGTCAAATGATGAGTTGGTTGTGGATGTCTGCAGTGTGAGCGTGCATGTACAGTACAACTTAACCTTACATTAGAACATATACTATCATATATTAACTTGTAAACTATTGTGCATAAATCATCAGCGCATTCCACAGTACAGGTACCCATTTCAGAGTGTTCGGGTGACTCCTCCCTGTTCCCTCTTTCCATAGTGAGTGTGCCCTCTCCTCTGATCAGGTCCCCGTTCCCCCCATGGGGTATCCCCTTCATCCCTAGCCCCTCTCAGGTGTTCCCCTTTGTGTTGGTCTCGGGTTGGGTCCATAGGTGGGGTGAGCATCGTGAGGACAAAGCGATCCAGTGTAGGTTGGCCTCAGGGGTAATGGTTGGGTCTGCTGTATCTGTTCGCCCAGTGTACCTTTCCCCCCCCCCCCCCTGGAATTTGCATGTGTTCCTGGTCTGTGAGTGAGTGAACCCCACCGGTGGGGCCCCCCGCCTGCTCGCCTGGGTCATCACAGGGCTTCTGGGGTCCAGTCTGGGTAAACGACCCCCCCACCCCCACGAGGCCAGGACAGGCCGCTCCCCATCGGCATCCTTCTTGCCTGCCACTGTGTCTTTACCTTAAAGTGTCTCCCCCCTAGGTCCCTGCCCTCTCCAGCCCCCCTCCCCTACCGTAACGAGGTCTATCTGTGTGAGGCTCCCTTCACTGCAGGTTCCTTTCACTCCCTCACCCTGTTCAGTGTGTGGTAGCCATACTGTTACATGGGAGGCCTGTCCAGCAGAAGCTGGGTGACCCGACATTCCCCCAACTCCTATCCCCACCCCCTTGTTCCTTGAGTACTGCATGTCGGTCAGCTTAGGCCTCAGTGTTCGTATAGGGCTGGCGCCCTGGGTGAAGAGAGTCCCATGGGGTGTTACTTGCGGTTATGTGCTGTGTCCGTCTCTGGATCTCTTATGCTGCGGTCCCCGAGAGCCGGGTGGCCTGCTGGCGGGACCCCCTGCTTCTGCAGGGCAGGGGTGGAGGCCCCCGGTTCTCAGGGTTCTCCGTGTAGAAAGCGAGGGGATCCGGCCAGGTCATGTTGATGGGTGGGAGTTGTAGTTCCACCATTAAGTCACTTAAGTCCTCAGGGTGCCAAACTGTGAAGGGGCTCTTAGCAGTGAAGGCCTGCAGCCCTGTCGGGAAGTTCCATCGCTATCTAATTTTGTTTGCTTGGAGAGCTCTAGTGAGGGGCCTCATCGCCCTTTGGTATGCCAGGGTAGCCGGGGAGAGGTCTGGGTAAAGCTGTACTTCCACTCCGTTTAGTGTGATTCTCTCCGTTCCGCACGCTTTGCGCAATATTTCTTCCTTGAGTTGGAAGTCAGCCAGGCAGCAGATCGCGTCCCTTGGGAGAGTCTCCGGTGGGCCCCTCGGTCTCAGTGCTCGGTGAGTGTGGCGAAACCAACCTCGCCACTGTCCACTGGAGAAGCCTGGTTGCCCGCCTCCTACCTGCTGACTATGGCCCCATGTTGAAACACTTGATTTTCCCCTGCAAAGACACGAAAGTGGGGTCATTCGGTGCTTGTCCTGTTTGAGCGGTGATACCCCAGATAGTTATGCCATGGAGCCCATTCGTATAATGAAAGACTATGGGAAAGACTTTAGCTCCATGGCAATTGAACGGTATGTGTGTGGTCTGAGCGCCATTCAATAATGGGCGCTCAGACCTAAGCTATCTGGGGATATGTTGCATGTATATGTTTTATGTAGTAATTGTAAAATTGTGTAATTTTATGTCTTTTTGCAGCCATGTGGCTAATGGAGTTTTGCCTCTGTCCTTGGAGATAATTGGATTACTTCCCAATTATCTCCAGGATAGAAGCCTCTGTGATACTGGTTTGGGCCGGAAAGCCATGCTGACAGTGGGTTTTAAAAATACTTTTGCTAACTTTTGAACCCCTGGTCTGATTCGTGCCATTTTTTAATATGTTGTTCCCCTGAACGGATTGAGTGTGAATATGTAATTTTTATGTGAATGTGATGTATAGTTTCAAATTTATAAAAATGTAAGTTTTAGCTTGGAGATAATTGCGTAGATACAGTAAGAAACTCCATTATCTCCCAAGCAGAATATGTGGGATATAACCGTTATGTCATTGGTTATTTTATACCTATCTGTGGGCGGTCCTGTATGTGCAAGACCGTAATAAAAACCAGGCTGGGTGTACCAGCACAGAGTTCCTGCTTAACCCTTAAAGTGAAGTGTCGTCTCATTATTGGGGGAGGATTCATTGTATGCTGTTCCAGTTGGACTGTTAGGAGTGTAAACCTATTCACTGTATACAACATTCATATGCTGGAGAGTACTCATATGCTTCTCTGGTTCGGTGATTGCGGTGTCTGCCAGAGTTCTTGGAGTCCTCAGGAAGCACTAGGAACATCCTTTAACGGAGGTACTCAGTCGGGGTGCCCGTCGATCCGTTACAGTGAACTCTGACGAATTTGATGTTGGTGGCTCCCGGGCGACCCAAGGTTCTGTTGAACAGTTCCCTGAGAGCAGGCCCGGACTGGGCCTGGACCGGACTATCCGAGTGCCGGCCCTGCAGTAGTCCCTGGCAGGCCGGTGGGGAGATCAAAGATCTCCCTCACCGGCCCACATGCAGGATATTCCGTCCGTCGGCGGGGGAGAGAGGGAGGGAGCCAGCCTGCCAGCAGAGGAACCCGGCGGAGCTCTAACTTGCAGCTCCGCCGGGTTCCTCTCGCGAGATTCGGAGCATGGCATGGCAACGCTCCGGGCCCCCACCCACCGCTCAGGTCCCCCCCAATTTGTGTTTAGGGCCCCCACCCACCTCTCAGGGGTGGGGGCCAGGGGGGAGGACATTAGGTCCCCCCCCTTATTCTTGTTTAGGGCCCCCACCCACCGCTCAGGGGTGGGGGCCAGTGGGGAGGACAATAGGTCCTCCACCCTTTTTTTACTTTAGGGCCCCCACCCGCCGCTTAGGGGTGGGGGCCGGTGGGGAGGACAATAGGTCCTCCCCCCTTTTTTTTACTTTAGGGCCTCCACCCGCTCAGGGAGGGGGGACCCTTTTTTTTTTTTTTAACAGTGAGCAGCCAGAGACTGCTCACTGTTTAATAGACATGCCCCTACTCGCAGTATAGCGAGTAGGGGCATAATTTACTAATACTAAGAAATCTTTACTTCGTGCTAGTAAATTTGGCTGAAAGACCAATTTAGGTATTTCAGCCTTTTAGTAGATAGCTCCCTAATACCGTGGGAATTAGGGAGTTATCTACTTATTCATTCCGGTCATTACACTGACTGGCTTAGTAACTTACATTTTATATGAATGTGTTACTTGATTGTTGTAAATGTTGCAAATGCTTACAGCTGAATCCTGTCTATGTTTGTATACTTTTTATTTGAAATTGTATATAGTGTAACATTCTTCTTCTTTCACTGGGTAAGTATATTCGTACGTAGGCAATACTGTGCTTTGGCACTTTGTCACTTTGACACTTTGACACTACTACACTTTGACACTTTGACACTACTACACTTTGACACTTTGACACTACTACACTTCGGAAATTCGGTAATTTCTGCACTTTGGGACTTCAGCAATTCGGCACTTCGGCAATTCAACTATTCGGACATTTGGAAGCACCCGAATGTCCGCATTATCTGAAATTCGGACGAATTTTAATTCGGACAGAAACGAATTGCACATGTCTAGTATATAGTGATCATGATTTTTAGCGATATCCAATATTTTTAAGGTAGTCCCAGTGCCACCACTCATATCTGGTGTCACAATAGCTTGCATTTAAAAAAAAACAAAAAACTTTTTTGACTGTAATATAATAGCAGTCAGTTTCATTCACACGTGTGCGTTTCAGGGCCTGCCAGGGCACAGTGTCACACCAGTGGAACTCATATCTGGTGTAACTGTAGTGTACATTTAAAAAAAAAATACAGGGGGCTTGTTGTCACCTTTCGGGGACCCTTGGTGTTGTACATGGCTGGGTGGAGGAAGAGACCTTCAATGACATCAGTGAGGACAAGGAACGGGACATGGCTAGCTTGGTATCCAACCTTGTGCAAGTGGGGAGTTTGCGGTTGTGCAAATGGACTGTTTGCGGTTGTTTGCGGTGCGTTAAACGGGGAGTTTGGTCTGTCACTGTGAAGCGGGCGTAACCCTTACACTACCTGATCGATACATAAAGCACATTATTCCAAACAATTTAGGAATGTTAGGTGATTTATGCCCTTTATGGATTAAAACCAGACTCTGCATCAACTATGTAATTTCCCATGGGAGTTTTGCCACAGTCCAGGTGTTAGTCCCCTTGAAACAACTTTTCCATCACTATTGTGGCCAGAAAGAGTCCCTGTGGGTTTTAAAATTTGCCTGCCTATTGAAGTCTATGGCGGTTAGCCCGTTCGCGAACATTTGCGGAAGTTCGCGTTCGCCATTTGCGAACAAAAAATTTCATGTTCGCGACATCACTATAGATAAGTGTTCAAACTCAAAGAAATCAGTCTACATTAAAATTCTTGTTCTTGGGTAGAACATTGGCCCCCCGGGTGCCTCATTTGCCGGAGGGGGGCTGCCTGGGCTCTCAGGCAGCCCCCCCAGAAGAGGATCGCGGCGGAGATGAGTACACCTCTCCTCCTGGGGGCTTAAGCCGTTACGACGTACCATGCCGTCCCGCATTAAAAGGGCTTTAAAGCCGTTGCGGCGGCATGGTACGTCGTAACGGCTTAAGCCCCCAGGAGGAGAGGTGTACTCATCTCCGCCGCGATACTCTTCTGGGGGGCTGCCTGAGAGCCCAGGCAGCCCCCCTCTGGCAAATGAGGCCCCCGGGGGCCATGTGATCGCTCTCAAAGACCGATCACATGGCCTCCTATAGCTGGCTATGGATCTGCCAGCAGGGGGTGATGTAGAATTATTAAAAATCTCTATTGAACTTGTACTGAATTATTGTACTAACTCCATTTTAACCTCACACTGTGACAAACCCTCCATTTTGTCCTCATTACCTGACAGATTCTCCATCTTCTCCTCCTCCTACTCCTCCCTCTACTCCACCTTCTCCTCTTTCCTCCTACTTCTCCTCTACTCCTCCTCCTCCCTCCTCCTGCTCTTACTCCTCCCTCCTCTTCCTACTCCTCCCTCTATTTCTCCTTCTCCTCCTCCTACTCCTCCCTCTACTCCACTTTCTCCTTCTACTCCACCTTCTCCTCTATTCCTCCTTCTCCTCCTCCTACTCCTCCCTCTACTCCACCTTCTCCTCCTACTCCACCTTCTTCCCCTCTCACTCTATCCACTACTCATTCTTCCATCTCCCCACCACCATATCTATATCCTTTATATGCTTCCTCCCTTCTTATTCCTTACCAATTTCCTCCGCTCATAGACAACTCTGCCTCTACCTGACAACATTATATTTTGAAGAAAAGTTGCTCTGGCCACTCTTCCGCCACTTCCCAGGGGGGAATACCACACTAACGAAAAATTATTCAGACATGAAAGAACTGTTTTGGACACTCTCAAGGAAATAGTGCGGTCCTGACCCAGATTCCCATGGAAGTAAGACACCTGTAAGGGAGGTGGCTGTCCCTCATGTTTTTTCTTCACTAAGTCCCCAGAAATCTCATGAAAGGAACCTGACTCATTAGAACAAAACATGAACATTCAATTTACAAATCTCTACATAGGGGGGTCAGCAAGAGAACTGTGAATAAAAAGGCAAATACCCCCCAATCTCACACAGAAATAGGTGAGGAAACCTCTTCTACTGCTCCTCATGGTTGCTTTGAACAGATGAAAGAAGAAACAAGACACCTTTCAACAGAGCATGCAGTAGCTTTACCAGATCCTGACTCCACTCTGTTTGCGGATAAAGAGGAAAGGTACCATACTGGATTTGCTGTTGCTACAGAAGATCAGGTACGTCAAGCATCTTCACTTTCCTCACCCACATCTGCTCAAGACGCTGAATTGACAGCCTTCTCAGTGGCATACAAAATGCCTGAAGGAAGACATGCCAATACCTACACTGACTCAAGATATGCCCTGGGTGCAGCACATTATTTTGGATCAATCTGGAAGATAAGAAGCACCACTCAGCTGACTAAAAGCTGCCAACCAAGCCACAAGTGCACCAAGGGAAGTGGACAGAATGGTGTCCGCTAAAGAAACTTCTATACTCACCATGTAGATCCTACCTACAGATCTCAAGCTTCTGAAAGAATGACAAGCAGCTGCTGACCCTGAAGAAATACAAAGCTGGAAAAACAGAAAGGGGCAACCCTTGAAGACGCGCTGTACTCCAACACTCTCAAGCTCTGTTTACCCAAAAACATGTACTGGGCAGTGAGCCCATGGAACTTTATACTTATCCAAGACCCTCATGAACTCTTTGATCTCTAAATACTCCTAAGCACCTAGCTAACTCTCAATATCCCTTTCAAGAATCCAGGTGACAAAGAGCTACTGGGTCAAATATGCACTAGTTATAATAGACATTTTGTCAGGATGGCCAGAAGCCTAGCCGGTCATCAATGTGACAACCAAGACCATATACCCAATAGTGCATTGTGAAAGTTGCAGAGATCACTCAGTGGATTCATTGTTCCAGATTCAAGACTCTCTCTCTCTCTGCAACATGAGAAGTAACATTTGTTGATTTTGACACACTTTTGACTCTAAAGAAAAAATGACTTGTTAAATAAAAAGATACCAGCAAGTAGGTGTTTGATGGCCATAATAATGCCTGACCACCTGCCATCGATGGAAAGCCGAGGACCCCAAAAGGAGACCTCGTGAAGCTGAAGAGATCCAAACGCCAAGCTTCCTCAGGATTATTTGTCCATCCTGAGTTTGTGGTGATATTAATATTGACTAAATGATCCGAGTCCACCTACGCTGATGTAGCGTGGGACAGGTTTAATACTACAATGCATAAGCAAATGCGCCCTAGCCAAGGTTATTATGTCCATACACATAATACATGACAAGGTACTCTTGACACACAACATTCATGCTTCAGAACATAAAGAGGAGCACCCCTCTAAAGGGAAAGTTTGACATATATATATATATATATTGATGCCATAGGTGTGCCAAGGGGGGTACCAGATGATTTTGCAGTAAAAGGAAAGTTTGAGTCCATTTTCCCAACCGTCACTGCTAATAATAATAATAATATTTTGATTTGCATTTATTATATCTATTGCAACCAACAACGTTTACCTGTCACCATGACTTGTTGTGCCTATATTCCAGATAACACAGGTCCATATGGTAATGTAAGCTTGTCTATTTATGATGTCCCTCTGAAGAACTAAGAAGACTTTAAGAACCGTTACTTCATAGGGTTTTGTGCCTTTGGGCTAACCTGTCTTCTGAAACTAACCAATAAAGTTTATCTTTTAGAATTTAACATTTCATAGGGGGGACTGATGTAGAATTATTAAAAATCTCTATTGAACTTGTACTGAATTATTGTACTAACTCCATTTTAACCTCACACTGTGACAAACCCTCCATTTTGTCCTCATTACCTGACAGATTCTCCATCTTAAACTACATTACATGACAGAATTTCCCAGTACATTTAATACAATGAACAGAGACTGTATTTTCTATAAAGACATAGCTGACTCCGGAATTATTGAATCTCCTGTAACATGCAACAAAGTATAACCAAGGCCAGAGCCAAGGCCATGAGAACGCCGGCCTAATGAAATGTTCTATTCATAAAAGAACCTTGCACCTGATCATGAGACTGACTGTGTAAAATGACGCTCAAGCCCCCCTTTCCACCGAGTAAACCTCATGCTGGGAAAGATGGCGCCTGAGCCTTCTGTCCACACCCTTGTCCAGAACAATACCACCTCCCGGTGGGAGGACACCTAGCTGGTCACTCAAACCCCTGAGCCAATTAATAATATTGATGGGTGGACACTGATATAGTCACATAACATTTAATCCAATTAATGATGTTTATTTGTTATTATCTGATATTCAATGATGATGTAATTTTGCCTTTAAAAAGGCCTGCATAACTGTTTTCCAACTAGATGGCATTACATTTTCTGAAGTGCTTTTAACCTGAACTCCATGTGTCAGTGTGAGCTTACTTCTGCGTATACGCAATTTAATCATCTCAGATTTGGACAGGAACAGATAGACATTTAAACATATTTGTTTATTTCTAAATTAATCTACATCAGGGGACTGTCTGAAATATCAGACAGTCCCCCTGCTGGTGGGAAGTATAAAAGAAATAAATTAGACATGTGTAAAAATAAAATAAATATAGTTATATATATATAATATATAATATATAATATATATATATATATATAATATATAATATATGTATATATATATATATATTATATATGTATATATAGTATATATGTATATATAGTATATATATTATATATATGTATATATATAATATGTATATATATATTATATATAATTAAAATAATAAATAAATAAAATAATAAAATAAAATATTGAAACAAAATTTTATATAAATTATATATGCATATGTAATTTCATTCTAACTGTATTTTGTTATTAATATATATATATATATATATATATATATATATCGGTAACAAAATACACTTAGAATGAAATGACATTCTATATCTATCTATCTATATATAAAATACAAATAACCGTAAATAAATAGATATATAGATAGATATATAGATATAATTACATAAAAGATTACATTAGTATACACATAGAATTTAAATACCTATAAATGCATATATATTAAAATTCTACGTGTATATTTAAATAATCTTTTAACGTAATTACCGGTATGTGATTTGATTAATTAAAATTTGATTGACATGCCTGACAACACAGGGAGAAAGTGCAGAGAATTTAATTTGCAAGCACTATATTTGACCCTGTAACTCTCCAAGACACCATAAAACCTGTACATAGGGGGTACTGTTTTACTCGGGAGACTTCGCTGAACTCAAATATTAGTGTTTCAAACTGGTAAATTGTATTACAACGATGATATTTTAAGTAAAAGTGAAGTTTTTCGCATTTTTTACAAGCGAACGGCACTTTTATGGTCTATATTATTGTTGTAATATGTTTTACTGTTTTAAAACACTAATATTTGTGTTTAGTGAAGTCTCCCGAGAATAACAGTACCCCCTATGTACAGGTTTTATGGTGTTTTGGAAAGTTAGAGAGTCACATATAAGGCTTGCATTTCATTTTTTTCACATTGAAATTTGCCAGATTGGTTATGTTGCCTTTGAGAGCGTATGGTAGCCCAGGAATGAGAATTACCCCCAATATGGCATACCATTTACAAAAGTAGACAACCCGAGGTATTGCAAGTGGGGTATGTCCAGTCTTTCTTAGTAGCCACTTAGTCAGTCTATGTTTACTGACCAGTCAGTGGCTATATACATTGTGAACCCAAAATGAACACATAGTTCACACGACATACATTATTTAAAGCATAGGCGTGCGCAGCCTATTGCATTAGGGTGTGCACCCTAAAGCACAAGCACACGCGGCGTATATATATATATATATATATATATATATGTGTATATGTATGTATGTATGTATATATGTATATATATATATATATACACATATATACACACAGACACAAAGCTGTGTGTGTGCTGTGTGAGGGTGCTGTTAGTGTGATGTGTGTGTGAGGGTGCTGGTAGTGTACTATGTGGGTGAGGGTGTTTGTGTGTGCGTGCTTGTGAGGGTGCTGTGAATGTACTGTGTGTCAGGGTGCTGTTTGTGTGTGTGCACTTGTGAGGGTGCTGTAAATGTACTGTGTGTGAGGGTGATGTTTGTGTGTGAGGGTACTGGTAGTGTGCTGTGTGTGTTTGTTAGGGTTCTGTTTGTGTTTGTGAGGGTACTGTTAGTGTGCTGTGTGAGTGTGAGAGTGCTGTTTGTGTAATGTGTGTGAGAGTGCTGTGTGTTTGTAAGGGTGCTGTGTGTGTGGGTGCTGTATGTGTGTGTGGGTGCTGTATGTGTGTGTGGGTGCTGTGTATGTGTGTTGGTGCTGTGTATGTGTGTTGGTGATGTGTATGTGTGTTGGTGCTGTGTATGTGTGTGGGTGATGTGATGTGTATGTCTGTGGGTGCTGTATGTGTGTATGTGCTGTGTATGTCTGGGTGCTGTATGTGTGTGGGTGCTGTATGTGTGTGGGTGCTGTATGTGTGTGGGTGCTGTATGTGTGTAGGTGCTGTGCATGTCTGTGGGTGCTGTATGTGTGTAGGTGCTGTGTATGTCTGTGGGTGCTGAATGTGTGTTGGTGCTGTGTATGTGTGTTGGTGCTGTGTATGTGTGTGGGTGCTGTATGTGTGTAGGTGCTGTATGTGTGTAGGCGCTGTATGTGTGTAGGTGCTGTGTGTGTGGGTGCTGTGTATGTGTGTGGGTGCTGTGTATGTGTGTGGGTGCTGTATGTGTGTTGGTGCTGTGTATGTGTGTGGGTGCTGTAAGTGTGTGGGTGCTGTATGTGTGTGGGTGCTGTGTATGTCTGTGGGTGCTGTGTATGTGTTGGTGCTGTGTATGTCTGTGGGTGATGTGTATGTCTGTGGGTGCTGTGTATGTCTGTGGGTGCTGTGTATGTCTGTGGGTGCTGTATATGTCTGTGGGTGCTGTATATGTGTGTGTGTGCTGTGTATGTGTGTGTGTGTGCTGTGTATGTGTGTGTGTGCTGTGTATGTCTATGGGTGCTGTGTATGTGTGTGGGTGCTGTGTATGTGTATGGGTGCTGTATGTGTGTTGGTGCTGTGTATATGTGTGTGTGGGTGATTGTGGGGGGTGGAGGTGTGGGTACATTACTTAATATCCCCCCTCCCTTCTTACTTTATGTAGGGAGGGGGGATCCTTCCTTGCTGCTTTCCCTGGTGGTCCAGTGGAGGTGGGGGCATATCAGTTATCCCCCCTCCCTTCTTACCTTATGCCTGGGAGGGGGGATCCTGCTGCTGCCATCCATCCCCGCAGGGCTAGAGTTCACTCACGCGAGATCTGAGCGTTGCCACGGCAACGCTCAGATCTCGCGAGAGAAACCCGGCGGAGCTGCTGGCAATAGCTCCCCGGTTCCTCTCCTGCCTCCCTCACTGCCTGTGAGCCGTTGAGGGGAGGCTGAGCGCAGAGCCGGCGCTCGGATAGCGCCGGCTCTGCATGAGCCAGCAGGGGAGATCCTGAGATCTCCCCTGCCGGTCTCAATACATAGCGCGTGCCGCGGGGATTAGGGTGTGCCCAGGCACACCCGGCACACCCCGTGCGCACGCCTATGATTTAAAGCCTTGTGTGCTCATGTGGCATTAAGACAATAATTCTTACTGCAGGATTTTGCATCCATGACTTGTAGAAACATACTTGGTCCTTGTGTGAGAGCTTGGGGAGAGGAATCATGTGAAGTATACCTCACCTGGATTTAAATCATGTGTACAATGCAAATATTTTCTGCACACATTTTAATAAAACATGAGCATGATTAAAGAAAATGGCTCTGGATGGTGTTCTGGATTAAACATTTTGTGTGGTCCATGCATACTAAGGTCCATCCTATTAGTAGGTTTTACATTAATAGAAATAGGGCTAGTAAAACTTTATGTTGAGCTATCAGTTCTTACCATGGGTTCCAGGTACCAGTTGCTAGAAGATATGTCTGGCCGGGAGGTGGTGGATTGCTCCAGGATATAGGCAGAGTAAATTGGCACACGGGCAACACGATGATACAGTGTAGCATAGTAATACACACCTTGCAGACGCTGGCAGATGTTGGCTGTTTTAGAGGAGGACAGACCTAGAGGTTCCTGACCTTGGTAAAAGAATCTCCGGCAAGATGGTACATCTGAGAAGTTCTGCACAACCTCACATAGACCACTATGACAGAGGATGGTAAAGAAAACATAAAGCCACACGCAGGTCATCATTTTTGTATGTCTCTTTCAACTCCCTTTTAGCAGTATTCATATACAAAAATCCAGCTGGCGTCATGGAAAGAAAACACTAATAGCTCTCCAGGTGGTCAGGCACAATCAATTCCCACAAGTTAGTTCAGTGAGAGGCAGATTAGAATATACAGATCCTCAAGCACAGATGTCATGGCATTGCAAGTACAAGGCTAAATACACAAGGGTCAAACAGTCCAGTTTGTAGTTCTTCACCAAATAGAGTTTTCTCTAGTTTCCTATATTCCCTATCTCCTTCCACCAACCTCCTGCTCTTCTTGCCTCCTTTCTTCTGTTATACTTCTCTCCCCTCTTCGTATTCTCTAGTCTATTCTATGTCTTTAAACCTCTTGTAATTGTATATCCTGGCTTATGGAGGATGTCAGGTGGCCTACTTACATCCTGTGTAGACCAGGGAATTTTATTGAATTTGATATTTATTGAATACAAATACAGAAAGAAAAGTCCTGCGCTCACTCCCATCACTCCTGGGCGGCAGCAATGACTACAGTACACATCAGCTAATACATATAGTAAAAGCAAAAGAAAAAAGTTACCTGTGCTCTCTCCTTAATCCCTATGTATATTTAAACAAATGGAGGTCATTTAGTTACTCCAATGGCCACTGGAGGGAATGCCCACCTGCCAATGTCAAGGCAGACCCCCCCTACACGGGTCCTACTCTGACCGTTTACCTTGCTTCCTTGAGCTTCTGGCAAAAATATCTCTAATGAGAGTTAAGGAGAGAGCGCAGATAGCTTTTTTCTTTGGTTTTTACTATATGTATTAGCTGATGTGTACTGTAGTCAGTGCTATTATTATTTCATATTTTCTTTTCAGTGCATTTCAACACCCTAACTTTGCCACCCAACTCCAACTTCATACTTCTTCCCTACACTAAACTGATCCCAGGCCCACACCAATTTCTCCTACCAACAGCTTGCCTAAACGCCACTAATCTTAACATTCTAATGTATCTTCAACTCTAAACACCCACCGCTAACCAACTAAAACACACAGTAACTAAAAGAACAGTATGGTTATGATAGGGGAAAACATTGGGCAGGGAATTCTATTATTATGAGAGTAGTGTAGTGGACCACGGGTAACCCGACCGGTTACCTCCGCTAACTCCCTTCTTCAGCTGATCAAGAACTATTTAAAATACAAGGAGACCCATGTTCCCCCAGTAACTGGACGGCACACAGTCCTGGAGGTACAACAAACTTTATTTGCCACACATGGCTTTTCAAGCATAAACAGATGCAAGGGGTGTAACACACAACATACAGTGCCTCCTCCCCAGATCCTCCCACCTTCCTGGGTCCCTAGCACGGGAAGGAACTCGACTCCCTTTGTCCCCAAAGCCCACCACTAAAAGTAGAGGGTTTTCCACTCTAGTCCCCAGGGATGTTCTTTCCAGGAACCTTGGTGCCTGGGAGTTCAGGCGTGGAAAAATGGACCATCCCTTTGTCTCCCAGGCACAGAGGAGCCTGCCTGCGGGAAAAGAGCTGGCTCTTTATCCCTGCAGGCACCGAAAAGCCAGCAAAACTCGCCAGTGCCCCAAAAGTGCCCCCACCAATCTCATGGACCCTCACAGCAGTACATTCCTCAACCGGCCTCCGCTCGCGAGATCCCTGTATGAAACCCTGCAAGGGAAGCATCTCCTTTCGGGACACGAATGCTCCCCATGGATGGCATTCGTCTATATGAAATGGCGGCCATCCTGGGGAGCATTCTTTAATTACTTCCCTTGCGGTTTCGCACTTATGTGAGAAGGTTCTGATTAATTGGTATGAACGTTCTAATGGGGCACTGGGGCGGTCCTCGTTCGGGAAACGAGTTGGGAAACAATCCACGAATGCTCTCCCTGGCTGGCATTCGTCTGTACGAATGGTGGCCACCTGGGGAAGCGCTCATTAATTGTTTCCCTTGCAGTTTGCGGTTTGACACTTATGTTGTGAGGTGTGAAGGTTCTTAACTAACATTCTAAATGAGGTATCGGGGTGGCAATCCAGCAGGGAGGCAAATTAATTCTCTTCATGGAGGCACTCTCGAATGGGGAGCAGCCACAATATATGAAAAGATGGGGAAACATAATATCAGAAAGGCAATTCACGGACAGACAGCGGTCCTGCCACAAGTAGACAGGATAATCCTCCACTCTAATCGCTGTGTCCTAAGTGCTTGGTCCGGCCTGTTGGAAGGGGCTAGAAATGATCCAGCTGTAATTGGTCCATATTGGTGCCAATTACAAAGTTAGTGTAAGATGGAGGGTCCTATAGAATGAGTTCAGGACATTAAGAAGTTAACTGAAGAAGATGACCTCCAAAGTAGTGTTTTTGGAGATATTACCAGTGCCACAAGGAGATAGTTAGGATAATGTGTAGCTTAAGTCCTGGTGTAGGAATTAGATTCTTTAAAAATAAAAGTGTTGGGGAGCACAACTTCTTTCTCCCAATCTTTTAGGACAGGGTACCTAATTAATAGTGGACATGGTGCAGAGTCGCTCCCATGCCCCTTGGCCATTGCCGTGATTGAAGGGTTAAAATAATGAAGCTGTGGGGCAGGTCCTGACCGCCGAGCTGAGAGGACGCTGGGTGAAGCAGCTCCTGCACTCCCAAGCAAATACTGCTAATTAACAGGCATAAACAGCCTCCAAATGACTCCTACGAGCCACCAACTGAGAGATGACACCATGGAGCACCAAACAAACAACATTGCCGGCAGGACTTACCGGAGCGTCAGCTGCGAACTACATGCATGGTCAGCGCAGGGGGAGATGGCCGTTCTCCTGCCACCATCAAAGGCAGTAATCTTGAACAGGAATCCTCGTTCCTCCCCTATGGACCGGTGGGGGTTACCCCTGTCCCAGGAGCCTCCAGGCTGTGAGATGGCACCCCGGGCTGCAACTGGCTAACCCCCAAATGGTGGCAACTGACACCGGGCCACTCGAGACAGCCAAAGGGCTAGACACGCTGACATGGCTGGAAGCATTATTCGCAGCATTTTGGGAGACAATGGAACATAGGGAGCAACAAGCACTCGCATACCCCCTAGAGAAGCACCTGCTCTCGATGCTCCACAATGCAAAAAGCAGGCCCGATAATGGCACAGCAGATAGCGACATCTACCTACATTGTGTGACCGCCCTCCGACGTAAGTCATCCACCATGGCCCGATACGAGGTCTCGAAAGAACCAGCATTCTTCCCCACAAGGTCACCTTGCGCTCATAAGGAGCACCCAGCACCACTGGGGGTGGAAAAGATACCAGGGGCATGGCGGCAAACATCCAAGTAAGCGAATGACTGGACCTGACCAAGAGACTCTCAAGAAAGGGCTCTAAACTGCCCCAACAGGGCATTGACTAAACTTGGTACAGAACTGTGGTCACTAATCAAGGCACGGAACACCCCGCAGGACTTCCATTACTATTGCCAGATGTGGAGGAAGGACAATTGTTGTCTATTTGTTTTTCACTCCTCGAAAGCTACCACCCTGTCTTGAACCCTAAACTACAAGAAATAGATACCTATGCAGGGGGGGCACCTGATCACCTTAGCCTACTCTCAGTAACATAAGCATGTTTCATTACTCACTTTTCTACTTTTATCAACATGTCTACGCATAGCTTAGTAACCCTCTCTTAAAAGTTAAAGAGACTCTCCAGTGCCAGGAAAACAAACCATTTTCCTGGCACTGCAGGTCCCCTCTCCCTCTCACCTCCCATCCCAGGTTGCTGAGTGGGTTAAAACCCCTCCAGTGACTTACCTGTATCCAGCACCGATGTCCCTCGGCACTGGGTCAGGCTCCGCCAACTCTCCTTCCCCGCCAACGTCAGCCAGCGGGGGAGATCTAATGCGCAACGGACGCGCGCGTGCATTACACTGAATAATGCTTTCCTATGGGGATTCCGGCGACGCTGGAGGTCCTCATGCATTGCGTGAGGACACCCACAATCTCTTAAAACACTAAAAGTGTTTTAGGAACCCGGAAGCTCCTCTAGTGGCTGTCTAATAGACAGCCACTGGAGGAGGACTTAACCCTGTTAGGCAATTAGTGCAGTTTATGAGAAAAAAGGACTGCTGTTGGGGCACCTCAAGCATGTTTGTAATATCTTATGCACTGCAAAAATACAAAATAAAAAAAAATAATGAAGCTGTAACCAGTTAAGCTGTTGACCACTTTGTACCCTCTTCAGGAGATAGAGGAATTAGTTTAACATGGAGAGACCCATTGCCCTCACCCAATGCTGCAAGTGAGGAGTTACATGGTTACTCCAAGTACTATAACCACTACAGCCCGATGTAGTGGTTATGGTGGCAATAGTACCCTGGCCCAGTTCCCCAGTAACGGGGCAGAACTGTCACGTATTCATCCGCACATACAAATGTGTTTAATGGCCTTTACTTTTCGGGGTTAAGAATGCACAAGCAATTTACACCCTAAATGGTAGTGAACTAGGGATAACCACACACGAGAAGGATTTGGGAATTGTTATAGACAATAAATTAGGTAGCAATATGCAATGTCAATCTGCCGTTGCTAAGGCCAGTAATGTTTTGTCATGTATAAATAGGGGCATAAATTCTCGAGATGAAAATATAATTTTGCCTCTTTATAAATCGCTGGTAAGACCACACCTTGAATATGCTGTGCAATTTTGGGCACCTGTTCTAAAGAAAGATATCATAGCACTAGAAAAAGTGCAGAGACGAGCTACAAAATTGATAAAAGGAATGGAGCATTTTAGTTATGAAGAAAGGTTAAAAAATTCAAATCTCTTTATGTAATGGTATCTATTAATTAATGACTTTACATCATAAAGAAAGCATACTTAGTGTAATGCTTTGGAGGTACCACTAGGGGCAGTGTGTAGGAAGACATGTGCTTCTGGCAGTGACATCACAGGCCAGCCTACTTACACTGAATAAAAACCAGATGTAGGAGAAACTCGGTCTCTTTGCCGGTACCTGACTGAACCTAAGACGTAGTACCAGCTCTGACTTAACCCCAGCCAAAGGGCTGGGGCCTTGTAAGTAATATGAATCCATTGTAACATTTAGCAACTGTAAAAGCCTTTTGTATAACATTTAGCAACCAATAGCATTTTGTGTAGTATTGTATTGTATAATTATTGTGGTAAATTTACATTCTGCTAGCATCTGTTTATTTATTATAGTTATATTAAATATACATTTAATATTACAACGTTTTGTGTATTTTCTATCCACATATTCGACCATAATACCATGAACTATAAAAATATTAATGTTGTTCCGTATTGCTTAATTATTATGTATTAAGAGATTAATATTTATATTTAAGTCACGACCACAACATATGGCGCTGCGAGCAGGGTTATGCTTGAATATTGGGGAAAATATAAATGTTATGCATTTTGCTTAAATCATACAGTAAATTGTCTGTCTCTAAACAAATGAATAAATGAATGATGATTTGGTTTTAATTGAATGAATGCAGATAGCAGATAGGGATTAGATATTTGTTTTTAAGGTATCTCTTGCTGTAGAACATAGTGATGAACTATTGTGTTGCTTGTTACGATTTACCAATCTTTGGTCATTTTTATATATAAAAAAAAAACTATTTTACTTTTTGTCTGACCATGTGGGTTTCAATCCACCATTGACCACATGGTGTGAATGGGTTGAGGCCTAGTACCATTTGCATAGGAAAAGACTTTTCACTAAACCTGTTCGCCAGGTTTTTATTGCTGGTTACTTGACCCTGTTTGTTTGTGTACAAATTTACATTTGTTTGGCATTCAAGGATTTGTTTAGTTGAAAAAATATTTGGACTAAACTGATTCAATTAGTAGTTAAGAAAAAGATTTAGTAAAGCAGATTGAGCGAATATTAGATTTATGTGAGCGTATACATAGAATATTAGTATGGATATATATATATGATTATGACTCATGAAGGAAAGACCACCTTTTTAATTTAACAGTTGTGTGAACATGTAGTACATCCTAGTCAAAACAGTGAAGCGCATGTTTGGGGGATGGTTGGTGATGTAAGAGACCATACTTTTCAGCTACAGCTGGGGGAGAATTTGTCCTTTTTGGGGGCGGGTAGTCTTACCTGTATGAGAAAATAAAGTGCATAGTAAAGGATGCATTGCTTTGTAAATGTAATTCCCTATACTAATCAATTTGTGGAGTGTTTTTCAGCTTTCATATCCAGGACTAAGGAATTACAGGATATGTGTTCAGGAACTGGTAACAAATGAACAGAAAAAATGGTAAAATAATTCCTTGTGGTCCTATTTGGTCTGGTTAGAATATTTTAAAAGGTTAGCATTTTTAACAAAGTAAATGTATGGGCTCAGATTGAGATTTATATCCTTTTAGAAGCCATCTATATGACTGATTGTAATATTTCCATCCTATGAATATACGTGTCCGGAGAAGGGGGAGCATACCCAATAGTTGTTGTGCAGTTCTATCCTGTATTTGAAATCCTGTATTACTTATAAGTAGCATTTTGTAACTTATTAGTAATAGTTTATATATATATTGCTCTGGGAAAGGGATATGCAAAATCTCTGAGAGACAGGAAATATATAAAATAAGGACGTATTACACTAGTGGTAGGGTGGCCTATCATGACCATAGAGACCCTTGGTGACTAGTTTTCATTGTATATTGCCTGGGAAGGGGATACGCTATTTAATAGAAATTCCTGAGGAAATATACAATAAGTGATATGTGAGTGTACTGGTTAAATTGCAGACATATTGGCCCATAACCTTTAATCGAGCCGGAAAAGAGGTTGCTGTATGTTTGCAACTCTATAATTTTGCGGGGGCGGTCACCCCCATGCGGAAAGCCACTGCCACCACAGGGTGGATAGTTGTGCAGGCCCTTAGCCACGAGGTGCAGACATGTCCGTGGAAAGGCTAAAAATTAATAGGGAGTCACTCATAGCTGTCAGAAGTGTTGCACTTTGAGACATATTGACCTATAGTCTTTCATCAGAGGCGGAAGAGGTGTTGTGGTTCACTCCTCTATAATTAAGTGTCCGGAGAAGGGGGAGCATACCCAATAGTTGTTGTGCAGTTAAATTGCAGATATACTGGCCCATAACCTTTAATCGAGATGGAAAAGAGGTTGCTGTATGTTTGCTCCTCTATAATTTTGAGGGGGCTTTTCACCCCCATGCGGAAAGCCACTGCCACCACAGGGTGGATAGTTGTGCAGACATGTCCGTGGAAAGGCTAAAAATTAATAGGGAGTCACTCATAGCTGTCAGAAGTGTTGAACTTTGAGACATATTGACCTATAGTCTTTCATCAGAGGCGGAAGAGGTGTTGTGGTTCACTCCTCTATAATTTATCCAAAGGGTGGAGAGTTATTAAACACGTTTAAGTTGGCTAGAAATTGGTTTTGTGTACTCCTCAATTGCAAGGAAGCTGCAGAAAATTAAGAAAGTTACCTTGTTGAACAAATTGTTTATAAAATGAAAAGTTGAAGGAATGTATTTATATGTGTATATATGTGTATAAATGTATATATGCTAAGTAAAGGATTTGGCAGTATACGCTATAAGTGACTAGGAAAAGTAATCCTGATCTGTTTTCTTACCTTTTTCAGATATAGCAGAAACCAGGGGTGGACATTGAATCACAGATAGAATACCAGATGGAGGGAGACCAGTGTTTAAATGTTGACCTGTGATTAGCTATTGAATGTGTTTTATTTTATTGTGTCTATTTAACATGTCTATGCTATGATTTTGTGCATTCTATACTCTTATTTTTAATGATTGTATTGCAACTGAAAACTTTACGTGTTGTTGTTGTATGTATGTATGTATGCTTGCCTGGGAAAGGGGGAATTGACCCATAGGGACCAGGGGGTATTTGTGTAAACAGAACTGGGGTGGTTGGGCTCCAACGAGGGAACCCCATTGTCCAGTAGGTGCTTGATTTGTGTCTCTGTAAAGTGCATGAGTGGACGGAAGAGTGATAAGAGGGATAAGAGAAAGTACGCATTTAGGGTTATCTATACATGTTTAAATAGAAGGGTGGTAATTTGGAATTTATTTTGTTTTGCTGGGTGTTTAGGTTAAATTGGTTAAATACAACAGTGATATTGTGTTTATCTGTGAATCAGGAGTGCGCTGGATGTGAAGAGAGAATTCTCAGGAGGTGTGTAGGTATTTACCGAACGCCATAGGGTAAACATAGTTTGTCTATTGACGTCTGGGTTCTGTTTAGTTGACATGAATTTCTAGTGGTCAGTGTCAGGTTGGTGGTCGTATCAGAGCTTACATTGGAAGTCTTCCTTTCCTGTCTCTAGGATCCAGTGTGTCCATATGTCGGTGTATGTCGTTGGATTGGTCGTGGTTGTCAGAGGCAGCTCCTCTATCGATCTGAGTCCCTCCATTTGGTTGAACCAGACTAGTAGAGACAGAGTTTTCTTCTGTTTCCACAGCTGGGGAAGGACCTGTTTTGCTACATTTAATATTCTAATAGTCATAGATTTTTTGTAGCGTGATCTGGGTATGGTTGTATGGTGGAGTAGCATCGCTGCCGGTTCCAGGGGGACGGGGCGCGTCGGAGAATATCTCCAGGATTTTGTGGATCCCCTCCCAGTATGGCCTGATCATCCCGCATTCCCACCAGATGTGTTTTGTGGTGCCTAGGTCTTTATCGTACCTCCAGCAGAGGTCAGGGTGGGTCGGGTCTATTGTATGAAGGAGATGTGGTGTCCTGTACCAGTTTGTCAGTATCTTATAGGCCGTTTCCTGTTTCTTGCTATGTACTGAGCAGTGGTACTAGCATATGGTTTCCCACTCTGTGTCCGAGAATGTGGTGGCTAGTGCCGCCTCCCATTTTCCTATGAATTGGGGTGTCTCCTGAGGGGTCTCAGCTTGGAGCATGGAGTATAGTAGGGATACGCCGTGTGGGGCTGGGGCTGGTTGCATGCATATCTTTTCGTACGTGGTATGGTCCCTTGTGAGCGCTGGCCCCTGGGGTAGGGTGAGGACAAAGTTTGTGAGTTGAGTATGTTTAAATCGGTGCATGAATGTGGGGGTAGCGTCCCCCATCATGTCCGACAACGGTTTGCATTTCCCGTTCCGTATTATGTGATGCAGGCGCGTTGTAGGGGTTGGGAGGATGTTCCGAAATGCCAGTGGGTCCAAGCCTGGTGGGTAGGCTTCATTGTAGGTTAGCGGGACCAAAGGAGATGGGTACGGCGCCAGTCCCCGTTGCTTCGAGACCCTTCGCCATACATCTAGGGTGTGTTTCGTGTATATTGACAGTCAGGGCCGGCCTTAGGCATTCAGACGCCCTGTGCGAAAAATCTTCACAGCGCCCCCCCGTCATCCATGTATGCTGTAATGTTTGTTTTGTCTGTGTATGTGATAGTAGGTGTGATGACTGTGTGTGATATGTATGCTATGTGTGATATTTGTAATGGGTGTATTAACAGTGTGTGATATGCGTGTATTGGTTGTATGTGACACACACACACAGAGTCAGACAGCCATACACACACACAGGAAGACATCCACACACACAGGCAGACAGTCATACACACACACACAGACACACAAAGGCAGACAGTCACACACACACACACACACAGGCAGACAGTCAGTCATACACACAGACAGTAATACACACAGACACACACACAGGCAGACAGTCATACACACACACACAGACACACAAAGGCAGACAGTCACACACACACACACACACACACACAGGCAGACAGTCAATCATACACACAGACAGTAATACACACAGACACACACAGGCAGACAGTCATACACACAGACACACAGAGGCAGACAGTCATACACACAGAGGCAGTCATACACACAGTCATACACACAGAGGCAGACAGTAATACACACAGACACACACACCGAGGCAGACAGTAATACACACAGACACACAGTGGCAGACAGTCATACACACACACACACACACACACAGGCAGACAGTCATACACACACACACCCACACAGACACACACAGGCAGACAGTCATATACACAGACACACAGAGGCAGACAGTCATACACACACACACACACACACACAGACAGTAATACACACAGGCAGACAGTCAGACACACAGACACACACACAGAGGCAGACAGTCATACACACACACACACACAGTAATACACACAGGCAGACAGTCATACACACAGACACACAGAGGCAGACAGTCATACACACACAGGCAGACAGTCATACACACACACACAGGCAGACAGTCATACACACACACACACACACAGACAGTAATACACACAGGCAGACAGTCATACACACAGACACACAGAGGCAGACAGTCATACACACAGACACACAGACAGTAATACACACAGGCAGACAGACAGACACACAGAGGCAGACAGTCATACACACACACACACACACACACACAGACAGACAGTAATACACACAGGCAGAGAGTCACATTCACCTGACAATCACACAGTTACCTGTGGAGTTCATTGTGGAGGCAGTGCAGCTCCTGGTGACTGTTTGGTGGGGAAGCAGGGACTCCTTCCTGCTTCCCCTGCAGCAGTTTTCCCGGCGCTTTTAGCTCTGCCCCCGCCGCACGGTAAGCTCCGCCCCCGCCGCAAATGTAAAAATAAAAAATAAAATTATTTTTTTTTTAAATCCCGGCCGGCTGTGCGGCCGCACAGCGCCCCCTGCTCCATGGCGCCCTGTGCGGCCGCACAGCTCGCACACCCCTAAGGCCGGCCCTGTTGACAGTTCCTGGCTATCTGTGATCTCCCTCATCCAGGGGATCCCGGATATCGGTTTACCTGCCTCTGCCTCCTCTGCTATCTTCCATAGTTTAAATACTCCTTCCTTCGACCACTCCATTACCCTCTGTAGGTGTGTGGTGACATAGTAAAGATGAAAGTCTGGTAGGGCCAGCCCTCCCTTATTTTTGGGTTGCATCAGGGTGGTGAGTTTAAGTCTGGGCCTCCCCCCGTTCCATATATATCTAGTCATCGCGGAGTTAAGGGTGGTGAAAAACGTTTTAGGTATCGCTATCGGGATAGCCTGGAGGAGGTAGAGAAGTCGCGGGAGGAAGTTCATTTTAATGACCTGGACACGTCCCAGCCATGATATATGTGGGTACAACCAGTCTCTCATGTCATTTTGGAATGTTTTAAGCATGTCTGCAAAGTTCTCTCTAAATAAGTCACTGCTCTTCCTCGTTAGCCAGATGCCCAAGTATCTTATTTTACTTTCAGCCCAGTGGAATGGAAAGCTATGGCGTAGCGGTTCAGCTTGTTTGGTCGGTATGCTAATATTAAGGATAAATGATTTGGAATTGTTAATTTTCAGGTTGGAGATATCTGAAGTTCTTTCATGATGTTGGAGACTATGAAAAGGAGGTCATCTGCGATGCAGCTACCTTGTGGTGTGTTTTATCTGTTTCTCGCCCGGTTATGTCTCTGTTTTGTCGAATGTGTATTAGGAATGGTTCCAGAGCCAGTATGAATAGCAGCGGAGATAGGGGGCAGCCCCGTCGGGTGCCGTTATATATGGGGAATGGGTCCGTAAGCGCTCCGTTGACCAAAACTTGGGCTGTTGGCTCTAGATATAGTGCCTCTACCCATCTCCGTATATACGGTCCTATTCCAAGGTGTGATAAGGTTCGAACAGGTACGTCCAGGCGGGTGTCTAGTGAGACCGCCAACATGGCGGAATACTTGCGGTTTGCGGGGTGTACAATGTCTCTTTGATTAGTCCATAGGGTCTTGCATGTGTCATCTCTCGGAGGGGTCCATTTAGGAGGTGGTCTAGTCCGTAGGTGAGAGTCCGTGGTGCACCGGGAGGGCTTTCTGTTTGTTGGGTCTCAGACGTTAGCTCCCGATGGGCGTGTAGCCTGTTGTCGGGTTCTCTTGGGTCGAGCGGCTTGCAAGGGTTGTTGCTGCGGATCTGTCGGGAAGGCGTAGAAAGTCATCGGGTCTGGCCATGACATTTGTAGTGGTGGTAGTTGTAGTTCCCTTTGTAGGTCGGTTAGATCTTCTTTGTTTTTCACATTGAATGGTCCGATAGCTGTGGTGACCTGTATGCTGGTTGAGAAGTTCCAGCGGTATCTGGTCTTGTTGGCTTGTAGAGTCCTTGTTAGCGGGCGCAGTGCCCTGCGGTACGCCAGCGTTGCCGGTGATAGGTCTGGGTATAGTTGGATTTCCACTCCATTGAGCAGGATCTGTTTAGTGTCCCTCGCCTTACGGAGTATATCTTCTTTTGTTTGAAAGTGTGCGAGACAGCATATTACATCTCTAGGCGGGGAGTCTGGCGGTCCACGCGTTCGGAGGGCCCTGTGCGCCCTAACAAATTCAATGTGCATTGTTTTCGGCCTATTTAGGAGGTCGTTGAACAGTTGTTTCTTAGGGGTGTCAGGGTGTCTCTTAGGGAGGTGGTCTGGTCCGTTTCTTCCGGTAGGCCCCTTATTCTTATGTTTTGTCTACGTCCCCTATTGTCCAAGTCTTCTAAGTGCAATGCCATTTGCCGGAGTTGTGTCTCCTGGCGCCTTATTACACCCGTGTTTGCGGCCTGCACCGCTGTCATGTGGTCACAGTCCACTTCCAGTGCTAGTTTGGTCTGCATACCTTGCATGTCTTCTCGGAGAGCGTGCAGTTCTCCTGTGATAGTTTGCTGTAGTGCAGCATTCGCCTCCTTTAAGTCTGCCTTTGTGGGCAGATTCCTGATCAGGGCCACCCAGTCTGGTTGCGGTGGGCATGCTGGGTCCTGTGGGGAGTCGTCCGGCTGGCTCTCCAGCGGAGATGCCGGTGAGGAGAGGTCTGAGGCCTCTGTGTCCCTTGAGGCCTGTGCGGCGTGTTCCGTCGGCGCCGTGAGGAACTGGCGCATGCCCGCCGGGTTGGACCCCCGCGGGGTGTTAGCTGCATGGGCGGCCTGCGTGGCCCTATGTGTTTTGCCCATGGTGCCGGGTGTAAGTGCCGGTTCGGCGAGTTAGTGCGGAGAGCCTGGAGGGAGCTCGCGGGTTACCCGCAAGGAGCTTTTTTATTGCAACTCATGAACCAGAAGAAGAAGAAGCTCTGGACACTCTATACTCAATTGTTGAAGAAAAATATTGCAGCTGAGAGTGATGAGAGTAGGGACACAATGCAGGAAACTGTGTAAACCGAATGTGACCACAAAAGTCCCTGAACACATGAACTGTTTTTATGAGAAGAAATACTGAAGCTGAGAGTGATGGGAGTAGGTAAAATAATATATCCAGATCAGGATACTGTGACAAGTGACCACAAAACACACAAAAGTCCCTGCACACATGAACTGTTGTTTTACAAAATCCTACGTCCTTGTTTGCTCAAATTATTTCATTCATCCCTGTCTACATGTGTATGTTCTATGAGACTGTCCAAGAAGAGAGTATCCAGTTTCCAGAACTAATGTTTGTGAAAATGCCAGGCACACAGACCAGCCATAGGCTACAGAAAACAAGCTCCAGTGACTGTCCGTCTGTGTCATGATTCACAGGTGTTATAGGTTTGTCGTGTCTAATGCTATATTAAGCTCCAAAACGCATCCTCACATGAACACAATATCATTGGTTAATCTAAGAAAACATGGTTTGAGTTGTTCATTATTATAAGGGTGGGTATTCCCAAAAGGTTTCCCAACTGGTAATGCATGTGCTCAGTGGTGAACATTCGAATAAGCAATAAAATGTTAATGGGTAATAATTAATGGGTAAATGGGTATCGTTCTTCAAAAGGTGGGTTTTGTTGTAAAAATGGGGGAAGATTCCAAATTTACTGGTTTTATAAATGCTTGTTTTATGACATAAGTCAAAGGGTGGTTTGTAATGGTATCTATTAATTAATGACTTTACATCATAAAGAAAGCATACTTAGTGTAATGCTTTGGAGGTACCACTAGGGGCAGTGTGTAGGAAGACATGTGCTTCTGGCAGTGACATCACAGGCCAGCCTACTTACACTGAATAAAAACCAGATGTAGGAGAAACTCGGTCTCTTTGCCGGTACCTGACTGAACCTAAGACGTAGTACCAGCTCTGACTTAACCCCAGCCAAAGGGCTGGGGCCTTGTAAGTAATATGAATCCATTTTAACATTTAGCAACTGTATAACATTTAGCAACCAATAGCGTTTTGTGTAGTATTGTATTGTATAATTATTGTGGTAAATTTACATTCTGCTAGCATCTGTTTATTTATTATAGTTATATTAAATATACATTTAATATTACAACGTTTTGTGTATTTTCTATCCACATATTCGACCATAATACCATGAACTATAAAAATATTAATGTTGTTCCGTATTGCTTAATTATTATGTATTAAGAGATTAATATTCATATTTAAGTCACGACCACAACACTTTAGTTTGGAAAAACGGTGCCTGAGAGGGGATATGATAACATTATACAAATATATTTGGGGCCAGTACAAACCCTTATCTGGAAATCTATTCATAAACAGGGCTATACATAGGACACAAGGTCACACATTTAGGCTGGAAGAAAGGAGATTTCATCTAAGGCAAAGAAAAGGTTTTTTTACAGTAAGAGCAATAAGGATATGGAATTATTTGCCTGAAGAGGTGGTTTTGTCAGAGTCTATACATAGAAACATAGAATGTGGGGGGGTGGGGGGGGGCGTGGCCGAACGCAGAGCGAGATGGCTGTGTTCTAATCCCTTTCCTCCAGACCCAGGCACAATCCGCCGCAATCGGAGACCTACGCGGAACATGGGTAACCAGAAAAAGCATCAACAGATGCAGGGGAACCAGGGGAAAACCCCGACGGCTAAATCGGGGACCCTCACCCGTTTCCTTAGGGATAGCACCGAGCAAGACATGGAGGTCGCAGCCGCGACCTCCAAGATGGCGGGAACAGACCTCTTGGCGGATTCCCAACCACAAAGCCCACAACTCTCAGAATGCTCTCTGAAATCACTGGAGACCAACCCAGACCTGGATATCAGAGAAATATTGAGAAACCTACCGTCAAAGACGGACATGGAACGCATGATCCACAAACTGCATTCCAAGATGGCGGAAATGGGCACTGAAATTCAGCAGCTAAATCTTAAGGTGGGTGATTTGGAAGAGGAAAAGGATGTTATGCAGGCACAAATAACTAATATCTCCACCACATTAGACTCTCACATACAATTTATGTCTGCCACCCACAGGCACATTGATGATCTTGATAATAGGGGGCGCAGAAATAATCTGCGCATAAGGGGGGTGCCAGAGACCCCAAATGAAGACCTAACATTAATCTTAACAGAGCTCTTTGGCCTATTGGTACCAGATATTCCTGCCAATCTCTTGTTACTGGACAGGGCACACCGCTCCCTGCGCCCCAAGGGTATTTCCCAAGACTCCCCAAGAGACATTATCTGTAAACTGCACTATTTTGAAACAAAGAACGGGGTAATGAGAGCATTAAGGGACACCTCGCAGCCATTACTATATCATGGTAATCCCATACAGATATATCCCGACCTCTCCTGGTACACCCTACAGGCCAGGCGAGCTCTCAAGCCTATTACTGAGCTCCTACGCAACCGGAGCATCAAATATCGCTGGGGTTTCCCCTTTGCCCTGATAGTGAACCATAGAGGCAACATCATCCAAATAGCCTCTATTTTAGATGTTCCTCCGGGCTCTGGAACTTCCAGACACTAACATAATGGACTGGAATTACCCGATACCCCACCAGGACAATGTCCAAACGTCCCAACGACAGAAATGGGTCACTCCTGCAAAAATTAGAAGAAATGACACCAGGTTCACCTCACCACAGGCAAGACGGGGGAGACAGCCCAGTAACTCCCGCCCGCCTCCGAATTGCCACCGATGACTAGGATGATCTATCTAGACCGAACACCCTAATACACAGACACAAAGACTTACTATAAGTACAGCACCTAAACCCGGATGAAGTCTTCAGAGGACCTATATATTCCCTATTTTTATTTTTTTTTTTTTACAGAATAATCACAAGTCCCTCTGACGCCAACAGATAATGGGAGTCCTTTGCTCCAAGAGGTAGCTGAATTGGAAAGCGGCCACAAAACGCTATAGGATATAAGGGTCTGCTGCTCATATCTCCATAGACCTCAACACCAGGCAACGGACTACCCCCGAGCAGTACCCCTACCCCCCACACAGTACCCCTCCCCCCCCACACACACAGTACTCCTACCCCCCCAGCAGTACCCCTACCCCACACACAGTACCCCTACCGCCCCCACACACAGTACCCCTACCTCCCACACACACAGTACCCCTACCCCCCCACACACAGTACCCCTACCCCCCACACAGCACCCCTCCTCTCCCTAGCACCCCTCCCCACACCCAGCACCCCTCCCCTACACCCAGCATCCCTCCCCTCCCCCTCTACCCCCACACACAGCACCTCTACCCCCCCACACAGCACCTCTACCACCCCACACAGCACCCCTACCCCCCACACACAGCACCCCCAACCCCCCCCCACACACACAGCACCCCTACCCCCCCACACACAGCACCCTTACCCCCGCCCAGCACCCCTACCTCCCCACACAGCACAGCACCCCTCTCACACACACACAGCACCCCTCATACACACACACACCACCCTTCACACACACACCACACCTCACACACACCACACCTCACACACACACACACACCACCCCTCACACACACACACAGCACCCCCCACACACACACCACCCCTCACACACACCACCCCTCACACACACACCACCCCTCACACACACAGCACCCTCACACACACACACACAGCACCCCTCACACACACACAGCACTCCTCACACACACACACAGCACCCCTCACACACACACATACACTACACCCCTCAATGCAGTATGTGTGTGTATTCAGCAGTCTGTGTGTGTGCGTGTATTCAGCAGTCTGTGTGTGTGCATATATTCAGCAGTCTGTGTGTGTGTGTATTCAGCAGTGTGTGTATGTATTCAGCAGTCTGTGTGTGTATACTCAGCAGTCTGTCTGTGTGTGTACTCAGCAGACTGTCTGTATGTGTATTCAGCAGACTGTCTGTATGTGTATTCATCAGTCTCTATATTCAGCAGTCTTGTGTGTGTGTGTGTGTATTCAGCAGACTGTGTGTATGTATTCAGCAGTCTGTGTGTGTATGTATTGCATTTGTTGGATGTACTAATAAATATAAGCTTAATTTTATCTATTTATATCATTATTTAAAATTTGGATCATTGAACTCTCTGTTGTTGTGTTCTTTTAAAACAAATGTTGTTTTTAGTTCGGACAACAGTACGAGTTGTTTTTTCTAAACTTAAACCTCAATATTCAGGTTTAATTGCCGTGTTGGCACTTTAAGGAAAAAAATTTGGCATGTATTGCAGTTTGGGCACTCGGGCTCAAAAAGGTTCGCCATCACTGCGCTAGGCCCACCCAAACCCACTAGATCTGACTCTGAGATCCGGAAATCGCCCTCAGAAGGTGCTGTCCCACGTCTCAATTCATATATTAAAAAAAAACAAAAAAAAACACGAGTTGTTTCTTCTCTTTTCCCCCATCAGCTAGATACCTATATTTGGTTACACAGACGATTTCTCCTAATGAATACTTAAGCTATTAGGATTAACAAGTCCCGGGTCCCAGGCGCATCCCACCACCACACAACCCCACTTTATATTCATAGTTACATACATAGTTACATAGCTGAAAAGAGACTTGCGTCCATCAAGTTCAGCCTTCCTCACATATGTTTTTTGCTGTTGCTCTTGCTCTGTTGCTCTTGCGCCGAGATAGAACTAAACTCCCCTTCCGGGAAAACATTCCACCCACCTATACGTGGGTGCTACACGGGGCATATCCCCATTCCGGTTATACGCAACCGATTTCCCACCTGTTCAACGGGGTAGGTGGAGAAGCAGGGACACAGAGGGACACAATCTCTTTAACCACTATAATCTAGTCATATAAGAACCGACGTGTTGGTTCTCACCGAGGGCAAAGAGATTTTTGTTACTGTCATATAACGATTGTTAATGTCTACTATTTAGAATTTCTAACTGCAGACATTTTGTGTTTTAGACTGTTTCTTCCAAGGTTCAGACTATAACGACCGAGAATCAACTACCTCATATGACTGTCAGCTAGTTAGATACCAGCCACCGACTCCGTTGCTCTTCCCAGACGGGGGTTCCTGCAGCGTAATAGGCTTCCCTGAGCTATCCGGGTGGGCCGCCTCCTCCTCCCCTCCTCACCACACACGGACAAAACTCGGGACAAGGTAATTAACACTTGCACACGACATACACCGATCCACTGACACACTACAGTACAGTACACCTAGAGGCCACGCTCGATACGTTACGCTCGATACGTTACGGCTCGCACACTTACTATTGCCTCTCCATCTCTCGACACATTTCGTACTACTCTATAGGGATGGCCACCATAACACTCCTCACGCAAAATGCCAAGGGCCTCAATATCTATGGCCCTAACAGACTTCAGTAGACACAAAGCACATATCGTTTTTGTGCAGGAAACCCACTTCCGTAAAAATACACCTCCTAAACTGCAAAACAGGGACTTCCCGAGAGGGTACTTCAGCCATTACACTGAAGCTAAGGCACGAGGGGTAGCCATACTTATTAATCGCCAAACTCAATTCACTTTACAAGACCAACAACTTGATGACTCAGGCAGATCCTCTTTGTAAAAGGAAAACTAGGAAACACCCAAATCACGCTGGCCAATATCTATTTACCCAATAAGAAACAATCCCAAACCCTCAAAAAAATTTTAAGTAAACTATCGTTATTTCACGAAGGAATAATTATCCTGGGTGGAGATATCAACACCTCCTTGGACGGGGCCTTAGACACTACTACCACCTCCCACAAATACCAATCCCAACCAAGAGCGCAGATGAAAAACATTGTTTACAATGCTCAACTCTATGACGGATGGAGGGCACTTCACCCTACGAAGAAGGATTATTCTTTCTTCTCACCTCCTACGGGAACTTATTCCCGTATAGACTCTTTCTTCCTTCAACACAGACACCTGCCCCTGATTCAGACGGCCTCCTATGGACCAATTACGTGGTCTGACCACGCTCCACTCACTCTCACACTGACAATACCATCCCTACCCAATCCCTCCGCACAATGGAAGCTAAATGACCTGATCTTAAACACCCCAGACACTCTCACACAAATAAGGGAGACAGCCTCTAACTACTTTCAAGAAAACACCAACCCGGACACTACTCCCATAATGACTTGGGAAGCCCATAAAGCAGTCCTCAGAGGGGAACTAATCCGAATAGCGTCTAATTTGAAACGTAAGAGGGAACGGTCTATCACCCGACTCACTAAGGAAATCAAACTCCTAGAATGTAAACATCACGACACATCCACACTGGAAGACTATACCTCGCTACTAGCTAAACACTACTAGCTAAACGCTACTAGCTACTAGCTAAACGGACTGAACTAAGGATTGACCCTCCATGCCAAACGGAAAATGTCACTTATAAAAAGCACCTACTATATGCAGGGAGGCAAGGCAGGGAAACTCCTAGCACAGTCGTTACAGAAAGAACGACAATCTACCTTCATCTCAGAAATTAGAGCCGAAATGGGCAAGCTAACCCGCCACATGCCAGACATAATGGGAGCATTCCATCAATTCTACGCCGACTTATACAACCTGAAATCAGCCAAACCCTCACCCCAAGACATAACAGATTTCCTAACACCCAGAATCAAGCGCACCCTCCCGCCCAATGACATGGCATTCCTAGATGACCCCATCACAATTGACATATTCCTCCAAGTTATTAAGACCATCCCTATAGGCAAAAGCCCGGGCCCAGATGGTTATACCGGGAAATATTACAAACTAATGGCACCAATCCTAGCACAGCCCTTTATTGACGCATTCAATGCTAGAAACGTGTCGGCCTGTATTCCCCGTTCTGCATTAGAAGCCACCATTACTTTGATACCGAAGCCGGGAAAAGATCTGACCTCATGTGGCTCACCCACGTACACAAACCCACGTAGACTCACCCACGTACACAAACGTAGACAAACGAAGCTACCTAAAACACATCCAACTATAGACCCAACCCTGAGGGTTTGGCACAAACTCAGACAAAGCTCTGGAATCTCGCCTCGCCTCAACTCCATTGTACCCGATCACACACAACCCCCTCTTCCAGCAAGGGGATTCGGGACAATCATTTCACATATATCATATAGGCTCCACATTGCAACTAAGGGATGTGGTACACAAGGGTAGAATTAAATCCCTATCCCAAATAGTGCCGACCTCAGTCCACACAGTAGTCTAACAACTGCGTCACCACCAACTGACGAACTTCGTTAAAACGCATAACCTGTTACCTAACGGGCTAGATAGACCCCTGGCTAAATTCGAGCAACTTTGCTCCTCACACTTGATCACTAAAAAAGTGCTCTCCACTATGTACTCTCTGATCACGGACTCACTCACAGACTCTCCCAGGTTACACGACTAAATGGACGGAAGAACTCAATATCAATCTCTCGCCTCAACAATGGCAAACCATCCTAAAAAAGGTACATGCAACATCTATCTCACTCTCAACTCAAGAGGGTAACTTTAAAAGAGTCACCAGATGGCATCTCACGCCTGCTAAACTACACCTGATACACACCACTCCCACAGACCATTGCTGGAGGTGCAGCCAAGCAGGAGAACATCACGCACATATCTGGTGGCAATGTCCACAAATCGCTAAATACTGGAACAGAATCCACACCCTGATCCAAAACATATTCCAGACCACATTCACCTTAGCTCCAGACAATTACCTATTTCATATACCTCCACACGGCTTCCCGAAAACGAATGCTACCCTTTTCACACACTTGACTACAGCAGCATCTCAGTTAATACCCAAAAATTGGAAACAACCCAAACCACCATCAATCAGGGAGTGGATCCAGAGGGTGGAAGATACGAGACTAATGGAAGTTATAACACAGACAAAGTTAGGGAACCATTCGAAACATGCCAAGGTTTGGAACCTCTGGAACACATTCACTAAAAGCAGGGCATCCCCTCTAGCCGGGACCGACCAACACCGAGGAAGGGGGGAGGGTGGGAAAGGAGGTGGGTACACGGGGAGGGAGGTCTCAGAATAGTCAACAACGCAACGGGAAACAGGGACTGACGAAGTAAAAGTTAGACAGTGGCCCCAACACGCCAGCGAAACACAACACAACTGACAAAGACCTAGACCTTACTGAAGACTACATAGATAACGATCTGGAATGTAATCTTGTTTTCCTGGTGTACACTTAACTCTCTCCGAGTTGTAATTGAATTTTTTTACACTCTGGTGAGGCACGCTCAAACTAGACAAGAGAAAGCTGAGACCTTCCCTGCCACATCACCCTCCTTTCGCTGTAACTGTAACCGTAGTATTCATGTTTCAACGTAGCTTAATGTATATCTCTTTCGATGTGGTATCCACTATGTAACTAATTATCTTACGACACCAACTGTAACTTTTTATACCATGTACTCATTTCACTCCTATAACGTTCTAATTTTACATATTGTTGAGACAAACCTATTCTATGTTAACGAAAGTCTTGATATTGTCAATCGACTTACCCTCTGGGCGTTATGAACATTAATTTTGCCTATATCAATGAGTATGTATGTCTCACTACCGATGTTATATCCACAATGTAACGATATGTGTTTATAATTGAAAAACAAGAAAAATAAAAAAAAAAAAAAAAAAAGAAACATAGAATGTGACGGCAGATAAGAACCATTCGGCCCATCTAGTCTGCCCAGTTTTCTAAATACTTTCATTAGTAAACTGCAATTGGATAAATACTTGCAAAAACATAACATACAGGGATATAATTTCTAATTAGTGGGGTAATAGCTGCTTGATCCAAGGAGACATCTGACTGCTATTTTGGGGTCAAGAAGGAATTTTTTCCTAGTTTGTTGCAAAATTGGAAGCGCTTCAGACTGGGTTTTTTGCCTTCTTTTGGATCAACAGCAAAAGCATATGTGAGGAAGGCTGAACTTGATGGACGCAAGTCTCTTTTCAGCTATGTAACTATGTAACTATGTAACTGTCCTGACAGGAAAAGTTGTGCTGAGCAGCAATCATGCACATGGAAACCTGGTAATTGCCTTCGGAGTCAAAGGCCGGTTACAGCCAATTGGATCCACAGGAGGGGTATTTAAACCCAATTCTCCCCTTGCTCATTGCCATGTCGTAGTTTCATGCCTATGGTTATCCGAGAGTGCGTTCCTGATCTTGATTTTCTGGCATTTGACTTTGGCTTTGTTTTGACTTCCCTGATATCTGGTATCCTTGACTTTTTGCTTTCCCTCATCTTTGTGTCTGAGTCTCTGTCCCTGAGCTCGGCAAGTATTTTGACTATTCTTGGAGATGTTAAGTCTTGCCATTCTAAGGTCCGGTTATACGATACTTAGTCCTAGGTGTGACACAGTACAGCGTGCTGGATCAACTTGTAATCCTGACATTAGTAAATCTTTCCTACTTGAGGTTGACGCCTCCGAGACAGGGGTCGGGGCTGTTCTTTCTCAGAGAAAGAGTCAGGATGCCCCTTTGCAACCTTGTGGTTACTTCTCCAGAAAGCTGTCTCCTGCCGAGCGTAACTATGACATTGGTAATAGAGAACTGGTATCCATCATATTCGCACTTAAGGAATGACAACCTCTTTTGGAGGGTTCCAATGATCCCATTTTGATTGTTACTGATCACAAGAACCGGGCATATATTGGGGATGCCAAACGACTGACTTTTAGACAAGCTAGATGGCATTATTTTTGTCTCGCTTCAACTTCATTATCACCTACAGACCAGGTTCTAAGAACGTTAAAGCGGACGCCTTGTCTAGGCAATTTGACGTTAAATCGGATCTAGAACAAGAGACATCCCCTATTATTTCTCCTGAGTGCATTATCGCATCCACTGTCCTTTCTTTATCATCCCCTTTGCTCCGTGCTATCATGGCGGCTCAGCCCCAGGCACCTTGCAACAAACCTCAAGATAAATTGTTTATTCCGTTGCCTGACAGGTAAGAGGTGCTGAAGGTATTCCATGACAATGTGACTGCTGGTCATCTGGGTATTAATAAAACTGTATCCGCCATTTCCAGGTCATTTTGGTGGGAGTCACTCAGGAGGGATATTAAAGCTTATGTAGAAGCCTGCTCTGTCTGTGCAGTTTCGAAGGTTCCTCATAAACTTCCATGTGGATTGTTACAGCCACTTCCTATACCCAGTATCCCATGGTCTCAATTATTGATGGATTTCATTGTTGAACTGCCTAGTCCCAGTGGGTATACTACCATCCTCATGGTAGTTGACCGTTTTTCCAAAATGGCACACTTTACTCCACTTCAAAAAGTGAAGTTGCCATCGTCTCAGGACCTGGTGCACATATTTATACGCTACATGGTATTCCTCACAGTATTGTGTCTGACAGGGGTTCCCAATTTGTGTCACGGTTCTGGAGGGCGTTCAATAAACAGTTGGGGGGGCGGAGCCTAGACACGGAGCCGTGCGGACGTGTTTGCCACAAGCTCCTTACAGCCGGTCCGAAAATGGGGGAACAGAGGAGGCTTTATGGCCCAAAGTCCTCTGAAGGTGCACCGCAGAATCGATGGATACTACCCCGGGACCTGTCGGGGCCGGGAGAGTGGTGATCCGCACGCAGCCTACAAGGGCTGGAGCCGGGGGGAGGCGACCGCTCTCCCCGGCGCTGGAACCCCCAAGCGAATTTACTGCAGCCTGCCCCCCCACTGACCGGCGGGGGATATCCCGGTCCCCATTGGAAGCATCGACCTAAATGATACACGGATGAGTACAACCCACGGCGTGCAGGGGCAACAAGTCACAACTGCACTGCCAAGATGGCCGCTCCGCGCAGATACAAGGAGAGGGCAGCACACAACAAGCAGTCAACACCTCCACAATAGACCCTCGACTGGCTATGCCAAAGATTCTGGGACACGCTACACAAACGGGGAGCTACTTACCGACAAGCAGAATCTATAGTGGCAGCATGGATCCGTCCAGCAGCGAGACGCAGCCATTATAGGCGCTTACCCAGGGCCTCCAAAGCGGTCATCCGGCAATGCCGATTTCAGCGGTCCTCAAGGAGGAAAACACGCCCCAACTCCCTATCACATAAATCTGCAACCGTTCTACAAGCGACGCACACAAGGGCCTCACCAGACCAGACTACCAATACCCAACGCAACATGATGCGGATCCCGGCTGGCAACACCGCAAACCAACAATCTGGGCAACAGCACACCCCTCAAAGAACCACCAGAGCGGTCTCAAGTTCTTTCAGCCAACTGCCTTCTTCGTGCTGACCTATTTGCTGTGGGTCTGCCTAGCACTATTAATTATACCAGTGTTTTAATGTTGTGGGTTCTGACTAATGAGCACACTTTGTTTCCCTTTCCGTCAGCCGTACTTAGTAAGCTTATGCCATTACCATACATACATATGCCATTACCAGCTTATGCCATTAGCATGTTATTAATTTAAGTGCACTGACGCCACAGGAAACCACCCTGCCTGCACTAAACATGTGTCAGAGTGTCTAGCATAATGTCTTGTTCACTTGTTTATCCTCATGATATGATAGCTGTACAACTGTTATTACTACTATACGACCGTACTCTATAGCAACGTAACAACCCACTAGTTTTGTTTAACGCGAAAATGTCTAGTTAGTCTATGTTTTAAAATGTATATACACTTACACCAATACTAAGCATGTATACGCATCTAGGAACGCAACTATGGCGCATGGATAAGCCTGTACCTAAAAATCTAAAAATGTGCATGCGCTGCCACTGTTTAACTCATTGATATGCACATGTACGCTGTTGTGGCGTTCGTCAATATTTCTGTACCCACCTGCGCAACAAAAATAAAGAATTTAAAAAAACAACAGTTGGGCATTGAATTGTCATTTTCCTCTGCTTACCATCCCCAAACTAATGGTATGGCTGAAAGAGCTAACCAATCACATGAGCTGTATTTACGTTGCTTCGTGAATAGTACACAGTCTAACTGGGCTGAATTATTGTCCTGGGCCAAATTTGCAAGGAATAACGTTACCCATGACTCAATATGGGTAGTCATCCTGCTGTTCTCCCTGCTGTGTTTTCCGATACGGCTATCCCTATTCTGGATGATCACCTTACCTCTATTCGTGATTCCTGGACTAAGATTTACTCCGCTCTTGAAACTGCGTCTGCTCGCTTTAAGTTTCATGGGGATAAACGGCGGAGTGTCAATCCATTTTACCAGGTGGGTGATCGGGTTTGGTTATCCTCACGCAACATCAGGTTGAAGGTTCCCAGCATGAATTTTGCTCCGAGGTTCCTTGGTCTTTTTCGTGTGGCTAGGCGAATCAACCCTGTTTCTTATTTTCTGGCCCTTCCAGCGTCCTTACATATACCTAATACTTTTCATGTGCCCATGCTCAAACTGCTTATTTGCATGGTTATGTTATGGTTATCCGAGAGTGCGTTCCTGATCTTGATTTTCTGGTATTTAACTTTGGCTTTGTTTTGACTTACCTGTTATCTGGTATCCTTGACTTTTGGCTTTCCCTCATCTTTGTGTCTGATTCTGTGTCCCTGACCTCGGCAAGTATTTTGACTATTCTTGGAGGCGTTAAGTCTGGCCATTCTAAGGTCCAGTTATACGTTATCCTTAGTCCTAGGTGTGACACAGTACTGCGTGCTGGATCAACTTGTAATCCTGACAAAACCATAAAGAAACATATTGCTCTCTTACTGATACCAGAGAAACTGACGGAAGCCAAGCACAGAGAGATGGACACAGGTTTCTTCCGGAAGGAAGAGATTCTTTATTCGATTCACCGACCGAGACTCAGAGGGACAAATGTCACCAAAATACAACAAGATCTGAGCCCCGAACAATAGTGTAGGTTCCTTATATAGGCATGTAACTCCACCCATAATCAGCTCCACCCACACATACTCTTACCCAATCAATCGAACAAGAACTAACTTCCTGTTTAACCACATGGCTTGCCCAGCACAATAAAGGAGGGAACTACTGATTGTATCTTTGCCACGTGCAACCAACCGACCGATACATCAGTATATGCGCGCACATACCACGTGGCAATCTCAGCCTACTAAATTTATTTTTACCGAAATTCCACCACATTCCCCCCTTTGATGCTTCTGATATTTCACAATTCCAGATGCATCACTTAACCATAGTTTGCTTACACCTCAGGTTGCCATGAACCAGACCAGACTTTGCGACTCCCTAAAGACATGAATCCCTCAACATTCCTCTTCCTGTACTAGTTCTCCCTGATTTAGAGCCTCATACCTATATATAGCCATTATCTGTGCAGCAGCCTTTCTCTCTGCTATATTTTCTATAATGCTCTGCACAGACCTAACTACCAAAGGAATAAGACATGGTAGGAGAAGACACAGCATCAATATTAGCATGACTCCCCCTACCAATGCCTTAAGTCCTCCAAACTGCTCATACCAGTTACCAAACCAACTACTTGGATTATACCCTTTCCATACCTGAGTAGGCACATGCGCTAGTTTAACCATATGGCTAGTAAGCTCAGCTATTGCTTGCCCTTCATCATCTATTTGAAGACAGCAATTGCTTAGGTTAAACTTCCCACATACACCTCCCTCTACTGCCAATAGGTAATCCAAAGCTAATCTATTTTGGTAAACGGCTGTCCTCATCCTAGTATTATGTTTCGCTAGGAGATTGAGCGCTTGCGATGTCTCGTTGGTAATTATCTCAACCACTGCCTGTAACCTTATAATACGGTTGAGCATATATATTGGGGTTCTATATCCAAAAGTACCATCCTCTGCCCATGTAGCTGGCCCATAATAATCTATAATACGCTGGTGAGGCCATTCATTATCTTCCCAGGTACCTATCTCTAGGGGTCCCCTTTTCTTTCTATGATTCACATCATATATCTTAACTCCCAAAGTCTCTCCTGTTTCAATAGCCAACAAGAAGAAGGATGGTTTGAGCATACCTAACACACATGCCCCTTCCCAGTCCTGTGGTAACTCCGAATAGGCTTTCTCCAGTACAAATTTGCTGGGGCTTTCCAACTAGAGGTAGTAGATAGGTCAAACCACACGTCCTTTAAATTGGTATAACTTGCAAACGGGTTAGGAGGTTCTGAGACATTTAAAGCCGACCACCAAGTTGTATTCTTTGTATTATCATCATAAGCTTTTTGCCCTAGACAAGTTAATTATCCTACAGATGTATTAAACATTATTCCTTTCCTTGCTATGCAAACATAACCTATAATGGAGGTCTTTAATCGCCATTCAGATTAACCTCTAACACTCATTTGATAATCGGCTTGAGAAGATATTATCTGTTCAATTGTCTCAGAACCAGAATACATTACCTCCTTTGCTTCCCATGGCCATTGGTCTCCCATATTAGTACCTCCACACACATAGCAGTTGGTTGCATTAAGACTACCAGCAATACTTTCGGCTAGATCAATAAACAGGTTTTTAGCATTATGGGGGATCTTATTTTCTACACTCATCTCTTCATAAAAAGAATGGAAAACCTGATGAGTTTGGGATGCTATGGTATCGGTCTCTATCCCTATAAATAATATTGTCCCAGGATCCAAACCCGTCCCATATATCTGGAACCCAAATAAGTTTCCGAACCTATCTATAAACTGTTCAGGATTATTAATAAGTATATGGACTGGGTTACACTCCATAGACTTACAATATGGTTTGGTAGGCAACTTAGTAACAATCATATCCCTATCTACTGTCTGTCCTCAAGTTGCCCACCCTACACAAGACCAATATGGACAATAATTATAATCCTTATTTGGGCATTTTGGATCTATGTACTTGTTCTTACTACTGGGGCAAATATACTTATCATTAGACCCATACACTCTTTCCCATTTGAGATCCCCGCATACATTCCACGGATTTCTACCACTTGATATCGCCTTACATGCATCAAATAGCAGAACACCCGAAGAATGTACGGTTTCTAGTATTGTCTTATTTATTAGGGTCCCCTGTGAGTCTCCATTCCAAAGGGTCAACCAAATTGTACGGGGTTGATACTCTGGATTGAAGCACTTAGGTTCTCCTACTCCTAAATGGCATACACTGTAATCTATACGTAAGTATCTACACCTAGATACATATCCTTTACACTCATATTGTGAATGCCAAATAAGGGTCTGGGAAATATGATTACCTGTTTTAGTAGTCTTAATGCAAACCTCACAGCCAGGTGTGTCGGTACCTCTACCTTCCTGAATAATTAAAAACACAAATATATACATTATTAAATACATTTCTCCTGACATCTTTATCCTAATTCTTCGTCCGTGCGATGGCACCTCAGCTTCCAGGATGTAAGGGCTACAAGGAATGGAGTTCTTCAGGTCCTCTCTTCCCTTCACAGAGGTCCCTTCAAGACACTCTGGCTATGTCACGTGGGTAAGTGGTCAGGCTTTATTATGGCCGTCAAAACACCTACTTGCTGATCTCCTTAATTACGCTTGAAGTCCCAATATCTCCTCGTCACTCTGACTGAGTTGTGCGCTTTAACCGGATCTTGCAGGGATTCTCTGGATCTGGTGTAGCTTGCCAAGAATCTACTGCTGCTGGTTTAACCCTGGAGTGATGAATCCATGGAGTCACTTCAGCCACCTTTATAGCTGTAGGGGTAGACAAAAGAACAACATAAGGACACCTCCACTTAGGCCCCAACGGTACACTGTTCCACTCTTTTATCCATACTTGATCTCCTGGATGATAACTATGAACAGGTGGATAAATATTCACAGGTAATCTATCTTGTACCCATTTCTGTACCTCCTCCATAGTTTTACCCAACTCTTCAACCTGCTGCCGGGTAATTCCTTCTCCCAACTGACTCAAATTCCCCCTTAAGTTACCAAGTACGGGAGGTGGACGCCCATACATGATTTCAAAAGGTGAGAGACCCATCCTTCTGGTAGGTGTACTACGAATACGCAACAGAGCTATGGGCAAAAGAACATTCCACTTAAGATGAGTTTCTTGACACATCTTTGCCAACTGGTTCTTAATAGTTCTGTTCATCCTTTCCAATTTCCCAGAACTCTGAGGTCTATATGCCGTATGAAGCTTCCACTTAATACCAAGCTTATGAGCCAGTTGTTGTAGGCACTGGTGAACAAAGGCTGGACCATTATCCGATCCTATAGAACATGGTAGTCCATATCGGGGTATTATTTCTCGCAACAGGAATCGCACAACTTCTCCTGCTTTCTCTGTACGAGTGGGACATGCTTCTACCCAACCTGAGTAGGTACACACAACTACTAGTAGGTAGCGATGTCCGCCGGATTTAGGCATTACCGTATAGTCTATTTGAAGATCGGACATAGGTAGTCCCCCCATATACTGGACTCCCGGTGGTTTCACTGGTCCTTGCCTTGCGTTATTCTTGGCACATATCACACATCTTCGTACAATGGCTTGGGTCAAGTTGGACAATCTTGGTATGTAGAAATGTTTCCTGAGAGATTCTTCCATACTATCTCTTCCAGAATGTGTCCCGTTATGATAATTCTGGACAATTTCTACAGCTAGTGATGCTGGAATGACTATTCTTCCATCTTCTAACTGATAACAATTATTCTCCAGGTACTTCCCAGCTTCAGTCTTTAACCACTCTTCTTCTTGAGCTGTATAAACTGGAGTCCATTGAGACAGTGGGGTCGGTATAAGAGCAGCTATATGTTCCACATACTCCTGTTTTCCTGATTCAGCGGCACGCTTAGCTGCATTATCTGCCATCCGATTTCCTTTTGTTACATCACCATCATCTTTCAGATGCGCTCGACAATGTATAATACCAACTTCTTTCGGTTCCCACACGGCTTCCAGTAGTTGTAATATCTCAGCTGCGTATTTGATTTCTTTACCCTCTGAGTTCAATAGTCCTCTTTCTTTATACAAGGCTCCGTGGGCATGAGTGGTTAAAAACGCATACTTGGAGTCCGTGTAGATGTTCACCCTTAAACCTTCAGCCAATTGTAACGCTCGTGTGAGTGCAATTAGTTCTGCCTTTTGTGCCGATGTTCCTTTTGACAATGGCCGAGCTTCTATCACCTTGTCTATAGTTGTCACTGCATATCCTGCATAGCGAATCCCTTCTTTCACATAACTACTGCCGTCCATATAGTACTGGACATCAGGGTTCTGGATGGGAAAATCACGAAGGTCCGGTCTACTTGAGAACACTTCATCCATCACCTCCAGGCAATCATGTTGACTCTCAGTAGGTTGTGGCAAAAGAGTAGCTGGATTCAAGGTATTAACAGTCTCTAGATGCACTCTCGGGTTTTCACATAACATAGCTTGATACTTAGTCATGCGGCTATTACTAAACCAATGATTGCCTTTATAGTCTAGCAACGTTTGTACTGCGTGCGGGACTCACACGTAGAGTTCCTGACCCAGAGTGAGTTTATCAGCTTCGGCTACCAGCAGGCCGGCGGCAGCTACGGCTCTTAGACAAGGTGGAAGACCACTGGCCACTGCATCCAGTTGTTTGGACATATATGCAACAGGTCGTTGCCATGATCCCAAGTACTGTGTCAATACTCCCACAGCCATTCTTCTTTGCTTGTGTACATATAAGTAGAATGGACGTGTATGATCAGGTAGACCTAATGCTGGGGCACTCATCAACGCCTTCTTCACATCTTCAAATGCCTTTTGCTGTTCAGGGGTCCACAGGAAGGGATCGTGTTCTGTATCTTTTATAGCTGCATAAAGAGGTTTTGCCAATATCGCATAACTGGGAATCCATATCCTACAGAAGCCTGCTGCCCCCAAGAATTCCCGCACTTGTCTTCTATTCTTGGGTATTGGTATTTGGCATACAGCTTCTTTTCTCTCTGGCCCCATTATCCTTTGACCTTCAGAGATATGGAATCCCAGATACTTGACAGTTGACTGACACAACTGGGCTTTCTTCCTGGACACCTTGTATCCTGCCTTCCAAAGAATGTGGAGTAAATCATGTGTTGCTTGCTGACATATTTCTCTTGTAACTGCCGCTATCAACAAATCATCTACGTATTGTAATAGTACACACTCTCCTGGGATGGACTTGAAATCCAGTAAGTCTTGACTTAAAGCTGATCCAAATAGGGTAGGTGAATTTTTAAACCTTTGGGGCAGTCTTGTCCAAGTCATCTGGCATTTCGAGCCCGTTAAAGCATTTTCCCATTGGAATGCAAAGATACACTGGCTGTCCGCAGCAATTCGAAGGCAAAAGAAGGCATCTTTGAGATCCAAAACAGTAAAATAGGTAGCCCCGCCCGGAATTAAAGCAAGCAGGTTATATGGATTGGGCACAACTTGGTGTATACTTACGCCTGCATCATTGACTGCTCTCAAGTCCTGCACAGGGCGATACTCATCTGTACCGGGCTTTTGAACAGGCAACAATGGGGTGTTCCAGGGGGAAGTACAGAATTTTAGGATACCATACCTTATGAACTTATCCAAATAAGATTGTATATTCTTCTTGGCCTTTTGTGGGATGTGATATTGTCTTAAGCTCACTGGATAAACCCCAAGTTTTAGTTCGATTCGGATTGGTGGAATATTGCGAGCAAGTCCTGGTGGGTTATTCTCTGCCCATACTCCTGGTATATTGAACAAGGATTCATCACTCTTAGGGTTTTGGCTGGTCAACACTGTATAAAGTCGCCACTCTTCTTCCTTTGGTACAGCTATTGTCATTTCAAAGATGTTGTTCCGTTAGGTAGAAATGTTATCTGTGCTTGTAATTTCGACAACAAATCACGTCCTAGCAGTTGGACTGGACATTCAGGCATATAAAGGAACTGGTGTTTCACTACGTGGCCTCCCAGTGTACAGAGTCGACTTTTAAGAACCGGTTTAGCAGCACTCCTTCCAGTTGCTCCTATTACGGTAATAGTTCTTCCTGAAGGAGGAGCGACTAGGTCAGTCACCACCGAATGTTCAGCACCAGTGTCAATCATGAAAGCACTCCTTTTTCCCCCTATTGCTACATCGACCATAGGCTCCGCTCGGCCAAGGGGGATGGAGCCCGGTCGATATCAATAGTCCTCCATGACTGTGTCAGCCAAACCCACAAAGTCCCTATCCTCTCTATCGCGGGGTCTCTGCGCTGCTGCTGGATAGTATCTATCTCCACTAACACTTCCACTATTACCACTATTTCCTCCACTTACCACTATTTCCTCCAGGACCTCCTCTTCCTCTCGCTCTACCTCTATAATTACTGCTATTTCCTGCCCTAGGTCTGTCTCTCTCATAATGTTCCCTTTGTGGACACTCACTTCTCCAATGCCCTTCTTCCCAACAATTCGCGCATTGGTTCCTACTCAAAGGTTCCCTATTCCATTTACTCTCGCCTTTATCCGTTCCCCTATACACTTCCTTTTCCCTTCTATCTACGCCTGCGATAGCTACCGCTAGCATATCTGCTTTCCCACGCATCTTTCGCTCTTCCTCCTTCTTCGTCTCTGTCTCCCTATTCATATATACTTTATTTGCTATTTCCATTAGTTGGGTTATAGACATCCCTACGAACCCCTCTAACTTCTGTAGCTTGCGCTTTATATCTCCGTAGGCTTGGCTGACAAAGGCAGAGTTAACCAATCTCTGAGTTATTACTAAAATGTTTCTTTTTATAATATGAGACTGGAACACAATGGTTCTCTTGAAAGCTAATGACCATTAACATAAATAAGAACCCCCTATCTAAGAGAGAATCTAGACAGATGGTGTGACGGTATGGAGATGTATCACCGTCTTGCATTCCCTTTTCCCATAAAATAATAACGCCAATAATCCACCGATTCCAATATCGCTGGTGTCGCACAAAAACCCACACATGAGCCAAAGCTTAATACTGGGACAAGACTGGTTTAATGGAAACACAGGCATTCAATTTATACATCACATAACTCCTCCTCTGAGCCAGCAAGATAATTGAGTTTTGAGAACATACTAAACTCCATTATCTTCTGGTCAGAAAAAGTAAAAATTTTCACATTTTATAGAAATACCCCAAAACTACATAGAACCCCCACAAAAGTCTCTGAAAAAAAGTCTCAAAAGTCACATCTCTGGGTAGCTTGTCTCTGTGGGAGCAACATATCCAAATTTCCGTTTGGTAGTTCCCAAACGGCACGGCAGAGAGAGTTGACTGGTCTGCCATGAGGCTGAAACCGAGATCCAGTTCCAGAGAAAATGTTTCATACGAAAACCACAATAGATGAAATATATCTGGTTTGTGAAGAATGCTCCTTGTGTTCGGTAGTTTGAAACTCCCGAACGCCGTTCGTCTAAATTGCTGGGAAATATAACTCCAGAGTTCCATAGAGACCGGTGTTCATGCGAGTGCGTAGCCGAAAACAGTTCCAGGCACTCGACGACCAAGTCCCGCTGGCCGCGTTCGAGAGACAAGATGGCTGCCATCCATTGTTCTCACCACGTATGGCGGCCACCTAGGAGCATTTAATTAGTCTGCGGTTTTTGTATTGATACATGGTTTTCCACATTCTAATTAGTCACAGGTATGGTCTCGGTTTCGGGAAACGAACAAATAAACAAATGTAACCAGAAAATAACAAATGACTGGGGAAAGTTAATAGCAGGGAGTGCAAATAGCTGAACGGTGATGGGGTATTCCTTCACATTGCCCCCCCTTTTAATCCCTGCTCCAGCAGGCACGGTTGGACCTTTACCGGGTCCATAAGGGACTGTCCGGACTCCCCAGTGGCTATTCATGTAGTAAATCGGTCTGGCGGGAAAGTCCATCTGCGTTCCCATTTTGTTTGCCTGGACGATAATGAATGGTGAAGTCGTAAGGCTGTAGGGCAAGACTCCACCGTAGCAGTGGAGTAATAATAGTGAAAGCGCGGCCATACAGATAAGGGGTCAGTTTCTTGAGTGCCCAGACTAGTGTCAAACACTCTTTTTCAATGGTTGCGTAGTTTCCGACTCAGATAGGCCACCGGATTTGGCTCAAAGCTGCCCCCAGTCCAAACATGGAAGCGACTGTATGGACGATAAAATGTTTGTTAGGATCTGGGGCAGCCACGACAGGGGCGTTAACAAGAGCTTGTTTTAGAGCTTGGAAGGCCACCTCACACTCCAGGGACCACTGGAGCTGTCGGGGCAATTTCTTTTTAGTCAAGTCTGTTACGGCTAGCTGGAGGTTGGACTGCTTGGATATCTTGGTTCCCAATCTTGTAGAGTGAGAGCGCCGCTCCGATCAGCATACAAAGGTATTCCTATAAGTGTAGAACATCCCACTAGCTATAGCAAAGCTAGGATACACTATTCTCTACAACACAAGTTGAGGCTGCGAGTTGAGGGTAAAACTAACTGATTTAATGGCACTCATGCATGGCAATTTATACAAGCTACCAGGCCAGAGGACAGCCCCCTCTGGATCTGATGGAACACTGGACAATGCAATGTCCCAACCAATAAGAGCAAAGTACATACTTTGAAACACTCCCCCCTACCTTGGAGATAATTGATCCCACCAGTTACACTAACCTTATTATCTCCAAGGACATGAAAATACCACTTTTTATTATACACATGAAAATAACATAAAAATATATAACTTTTACATTTAAAAATTTAAATATCCCATTTGACCATTCCGTGGATAGCTCAGATCTGAACGCACAAACATACGAATGGCGCTCCGATCTTATGAATGGGGTGTGAGAGTCACAAAATAAAAGTTGGTTCGTATGGTTTTTCACAAATGGATAAAACAAGCAACACCTTAGCGGGGTTTGTGCAAACCATAGCCGATTATAGTTCCAGGGGTTTTACGCTTAAGTCCCGCTGAGTATTCATTGACAAAAAGATGGCCGCTGCCTCGTGTTCTGCATACGAACTGCGACCACCTTGGGGAAAATTATTAGGCTGCAGTTAAGCGCAGAAACCGCAGGTTAATTGGATACACATGCCAGATTGTAGGTGGTCATCGTTTGACAGTTCTTTCGTCTTTTTGGTACGGTCTCCGTTAGCCTAATTGCATACGAACGGGGTCACCCTGATGCCAGTCAATTAGGCTGCGGTTAACCACAAACTGCAGTTCCTGGGAGGTTAATTGTTGGCACACTCCGCAGTTAGGGTGGTCGATCATTCGCCAAGTCTTTCAGTGGTTTAAAAGGTGACTGGGGTTAAGTGGAAACACACGACAGGGGCTGGGTGGTCGGTTTTTCGTTTATATGAATGGGTAACAAGGCTCATTCGTGTAACTGGGAATAGAAAAGTATCCAAATAGTAATAACAAAATATTATCCATAGCAATGGCAAAAAGGTAACCATAGATTAAAAAGTACCCAGGTAGTGGAAAATTAGTGATCTTGTAACAGATAGAGGGGCTTCCGTAACAAAGTCCATCAGGGGTTTGGCTATGGCAATATAGTCAGGTACAAAACACCTGTAGTAACCGGCTGTCCCTAGGAAGGCCATGACTTGCATCTTAGTATGGGGAATGGGCCAATTAGCAACTGCCTCAATCTTAGCCGGCTCTGGTCGTTGCTTACCACATCCGACACGGTGGCCCAAATATTGTACCTCTGCCATATCAATGTGACACTTGTCAGGCTTCAAGGTCAAACTGGCACCCCTAATTCTATCCAACACTGTCCCTATGTGTTCTAGATGGGCCTCCAAGGTGTCACTATAAATAGCGATGTCGTCCAAGTATTCACAAGCATAGTCCTGGAGACCATCTAGGAGGCGGTCCACCATCCTTTGGAAGGTGTCTGGCGCATTCTTCATCCAGAACAGCATAACTCGAAATTGGTATAGGCCGAACGGGGTGATGAAGGCTGACTTAGGGATGGCTTCTTCGGCTAAGGGGATCTGCCAGTATCCCTTGCAGAGGTTGATAGTTGTCAGATATTGCCCCTTAGATATTCAGTCGAGCAGCTCGTCTACGCGGGGCATTGGGTAGGCGTCTGTCACCGTTTTGTCGTTGAGCCTCTTGTAGTCGACACAGAAATGGGTCGTGCCGTCCCGTTTTGGCACAAAGACTACAGGTGACGCCCAAGGAATCTCGGAGTGTTCTATTACCCCTAGGAGAAGCATCTCTTCTATTTCCTTCCGCATCCCATCCTTAACAGCTTTGGGAAAGCAGTATAGGGGTTGCCTCAAGGGAGCCTGGCCTGAGGTTTCTACCTTATGAACTTCTAACGGGGTATACCCGGGTTCCTGGGAGAATGTGGCTTGTTTGGCTTGAGCCCACTCGTGGGGTCCCAGCTGTTCCCCCAGTTGGACCAAATATATTCTTGGTTCCCCGGTCACTCCCTAACATGTCTGGTAAGGGTAAGGCTTCCATGTCCTTCCCTGCTGGGGCACATATGGCCGTCACTTATTCTGCCCTTTCCTTATAGGCTTTGAGCATGTTGATGTGAAACGTCCGTCTCACATCTTCATCCTCACAGCTAGCTATTATGTCGGTGGTATCGCATACCTGTCCAATAACTTTATATGGACCTTGCTAGGCCGCCTGAAGCTTGTCTTGTCGGACTGACTTGAGAACCATAACCTTTTGTCCGATTTGGAAGCTCCGGTGTCTGGCTCTCCGGTCATACCATAACCTCTGGTGCTGCTGGGCCGCCTGGAGGTTCTCTCGCACTGCCTGAGCCAATTCCTCCATACGGTCCCTTAGCTCCAGCACATAGGGTATAATGGGGGTCGCCTCGATCTCGCCCTCTCAGTGATCTTTAATAAGGTGTAGGGGTCCCCTCACGCACCTCCCGTACAACAGCTCAAAGGGCCAAAATCCTGTGGATTCCTGGGGCACCTCTCGGTAAGCAAAGAGGAGATGCAGCATGAATCTCTTCCAGTCTCTGTAGGCGCTCGTGAACGTCTTCAGCATTTGCTTCAGAGTACCGTTAAAGCACTGACAGAGACCGTTAGTCTGAGGATGGTATTGGGAGCTTGTCAGGGGTTTAATCCCACAGACCTTCCATAGCTGTTGGGTCAATTCTGCAGTGAACTGCGTACCCCGGTCAGATAAAATCTCTTTGGGGAATCCCACTCAACAGAAAATCTTGACCAGGGCATTAACCATAGTCTCAGTGTGGATGTTGGAGACAGCTACTGCCTCCGGGTAGCTGGTGGCATAGTTCACTATGGTAAGGATATTTCACTTACCGGAGCGGCTAGGCTGGGCCAGAGGTCCTATGAGATCTACCGCTACCATTGTGAAGGGATCCTCGATGATGGGCTCTAGGGTTGTCTCCCTACCCGTTGGCATACCTCACAGGTTTGACAATAATTCCGGACGTCATCGGATACCCCAGGCCAGAAAAAGTTCTGGGTTACGTGTAATGTCCGACGTATTCCCAAATGCCCTGCTAATGGGACGTTTTGCCCTATTCGCCCTGCCGGTATTTCTTGGTGATCTCCAGCTGGCGTTTTTGCCGGGTTCCGGGTGCGTTGACCCGGGACTCCGTAAGCCTGTACAACCGGCCACCCTCCTAGACTAACTGCTCCCCCCCCTGGCCCTCCTTGGCCTACTCTAGCCTTTTCCCACTACTTCCCTCCCAAAATCTTCCGGGGTATCCCAGGGAAGGGGCTCTATAGTCAGTGATGGGGTAGTTTGGCTTATCTGGGTCTCAGTAGGAGGCGGATGGCTCTTGGCGGCACGGCTTTGGGCTCTGGTTGTCATGGCTTGAGCTCGTGAGTGGGTGTAGATATAAAGGAGGAGGTCAACAGGCCAATGTCATTGCCCAATAAGACCTCTGCGGGCAAGTCTTTCATGACTCCCACATTAACGTTGCCGGCTCCAGCACCCCAATCTAGAAACATAGAATGTGACGGCAGATAAGAACCATTCGGCCCATCTAGTCTGCCCAGTTTTCTAAATACTTTTATTAGTTCCTGGCCTTATCTTATAGTTAGGATAGCCTTATGCCTATCCCACGCATGCTTAAACTCCTTTACTGTGTTAACCTCTACCACTTCAGCTGGAAGGCTATTCCATGCATCCACTACCCTCTCAGTAAAGTAATACTTCCTGATATTATTTTTAAACCTTTGTCCCTCTAATTTTAGACTATGTCCTCTGGTTGTGGTAGTTTTTCTTCTTTTAAATATAGTCTCCTCCTTTACTGTGTTGATTCCCTTTATGTATTTAAATGTGTCTATCATATCCCCCCTGTCTCGTCTTTCCACCAAGCTATACATGTTAAGATCCTTTAACCTTTCCTGGTAAGTTTTATCCTGCAATCCATGAACCAGTTTAGTAGCCCTTCTTTGAACTCTCTCTAAGGTATCAATATCCTTCTGAAGATATGGTCTCCAGTACTGTGTACAGTACTCCAAGTGAGGTATCACCAGTGTTCTGTACAATGGCATGAGCACTTCCCTCTTTCTACTGCTAATACCTCTCCCTATACAACCAAGCATTCTGCTAGCATTTCCTGCTGCTCTATTACATTGTCTGCCTACCTTTAAGTCCTCAGAAATAATCACCCCTAAATCCCTTTCCTCAGATGTTGAGGTTAGGACTCTATCAAATATTCTGTACTCTGCCCTTGGGTTTTTACGTCCAAGATGCATTATCTTGCACTTATCCACATTAAATGTCAGTTGCCACAACTCTGACCATTTTTCTAGTTTACCTAAATAATTTGCCATTTGGCTTATCCCTCCTGGAACATCAACCCTGTTACATATCTTAGTATCATCCGCAAAAAGACACACCTTACCATCAAGACCTTCTGCAATATCACTAATAAAAATATTAAAGAGAATGGGTCCAAGTACAGATCCCTGAGGTACCCCACTGGTGACAAGCCCAAGCTTCGAATATACTCCATTGACTACAACCCTCTGTTGCCTGTCACTCAGCCACTGCCTTACCCATTCAACAATATTGGAATCCAAACTCAAAGATTGCACTTTATTGATAAGCCTTCTATGTGCAACAGTGTCACCACTAGGTGGACCTGGGTGGTGGGGATCTGATATATAGCTCCCCGGCTACCTGGACAGCAACGGATATCCCAGGACATTCCGAGTTGTCAACCAAGTGTCTCTGGACCAAAGTGATGGTGGCTCCAGTGTCCTTGAGGCCTCGGACAGTTTTCCCAGTCACCATCACCAACTGACAGTGGTGTTTTCGGTTGTCAGTGATAGTTGATTGGACAAGGTGTACTTCATGGAGCATTTCCAGAGACTCCTCTCGGCTCAATTCCCTGGAATCCCAAGCAGTGGGCATGGGGTAATCCACGTGTGCAGCAGCCTGGGGGTTTGAAAACCCAGGCCAAGTCCAGTTGGATCTGAGGGCTTCCAGGGGACAATTATTGCGTAGATATCCCAGTTGCTTGCAGCGAAAACAGCATGGCTCTTTATTAACCGAGCATCCAGGGTTGGTCGGTGTGTGCCTGGTGGGGGTCTGGTATCTCCCCACTGCTGGTTGTACTGGTGTCTCGGTCCAGGAGGTTGGACCCGGGGTGTAGGACGATCCACCTTGCGGGCATCGGTATACTCATCCGCAAGTCTGGCTGCCTCGGGAAGGGAGAGGGGTCTACGGTCCCTTACCCACTCCTAAACGTCTGTTTGGATGTTGTGGCGAAACCAACCTCGCCACTGGGCCCTGGAGAAGCCTGTTTGCTAGCCTCCTACCTGCTGACTATGGCCCCTGGGTTATTTGGGGCATATTGTACTGTATATTGCTGCTACTGGCCCTTTTAACAGCATCTATGGACATATTGGGACTTTTGGGACTACTGTCCCTTTAAGACTGTGATACATACTCTAGTGTACTGCCTGTAATATTATATGTGCATTAAGTTTAACCTGGGATATGTATGCAGCATTCATCTGATTGTTCGGTAGAATCACTCCATTTATTATATTGAGTGAAACTACCGAACAACCAGACCACCCAGGAATAAGTGTGCCTCCAATTACAGTTTGCAACAATGTTGCAAACGGGTAATTGGCAATCAGTGTAATGTATTCTTTGTCCTCTGGGTGGCCGCCATTCGGGAAACAAACACGTGGCGGCGGCCATCTTAAACTACCGAACAGCGGTGTTTTGCCGTCGAGTGTCTGGAACTAAAATCGGACACTTGACTAGGCAAACACCGCTGAGACCTCCATACTTCCAGAAATTCGTATAGAAACTACCGAATGACCCGCCGTTCGGTAGAAAGAACCCCATAAACAAGGGAATTCATTCAAACCCTCTCCAGGCTCTATAACACAGGCAATTCGCCTGTTTTCATTCCCTTGTTTGTGACCGACCGCAGGGCCAAAATGCATGGAACTGTTTTCGGATACTTTACCCATGCGGTCGGTCAAATCTTTAGAACCCCATATCTCACGAACCATTCATCCGAATTACTTGAATTTTGGATATGTTGTCCCCCTGAATAAGGGCTATCCAGCGATGCTGGATTTAAAGGTGTACCCCCGGGTTTTGGGGTACATCCAGAACTTGGCTGAAAAAGTGTACCGGATAATTGAGTTTAATGTTATCTGAGGGGAGGGGATGTGTGGGCTGAACCATGTATGTGATTGGTTATTTTATGCCTCCCCCTGGGTGTGGCCTGTATGTGGATTAGTGTAATAAAAGCCAGGCTGGATGAGCCAGTCCAGAGTTCCTGTTTTAACCTCAAAGTGATGTGTCGTCTCATTATTGGGGGAAGGATTTATTGTATGCTGTTCCAGTTGACTGCTAGGGGTACAAGCCTATTCGTATGGTTCCTATTCAATGGTCTACAGCATTCATACGCTTGGGAGAATTTAAAGGTTTCTTGGATTCGGTGATTATGGTGTCTGCCAGAGTGCTTGGAGTCCTCAGGAAGCACTAGGAGCATCCATTAACGGAGGTACTCAGTCGGGGTGCCAGGTGATCCGTTACAGATGTGATTATAAAATTGTTCTAATAGGATGAGCTGCAGGATGTCATCTACTGTGGTCACTTGGCAGCTTGTAATCCAGTGGGACACTGACAACTGCAATCGGCAGGCCCACTCTGTATAAGAATCTTTGTCCACTTTGCGGGATTCTCAACATTTTCTGCGGTACGCCTCAGGGTGTAATGCGTACCTGGCCAAGAGCGCCTCTTTACCCGCTCATACATGTGGATCTCCTGGTCTGGAACAGCCCTGAAGGCATCTGCTGCTTTGCCCGATAGTTGTCCTGCTAATCAGGGCCGGATTAACATAGGGGCTGATGGAGCTGCAGCTCCAGGCCCAGGCCCAGGCCCATTTAAAAAGAAATATATATATATATATATATTTTTTTTTACACATTACTCTTAGGTTTGCCACCTGACTGGTATTTTAAGGCACAGTCGGTATCTGAGGCTGCCTGGCCATGACGGTATTGCAGTAATACCGGCAATACAAATATCCTTCTCAGTATAAACTGAGATTACTCTGCAACGCCAGCACCGGCAAGTAGGGGTCACTGTGTATGTAGAGAGGCAAGGATAGGAAGAAAGGGTAGGAAGAAAGTGGGGTAAGGGCTGCGCTAAGAACTAAAACACAATAATTTATAACAGTAAACACCAGACCAAATGGTCACAATGAATTGGTAACAGCAAAATAGGTCTATAAAAAAGTCTAGATTAAATTGCATAAAAGAGTCCTTTCAAGTGGTAAAAATATTGGATAAAAATAAATAAATGAAACGTCTCACTGATATAGCTGGATGGGATATGTGTACAGTCCTCAGGAGTTGATCCGTCCGGGTTGTAAAATAATCTGTATAGGTGAAGACAAAATTGGAAACACGACAAACTGCCAATGGTGAAGTATTGCGGATCCAAGGATAGAATAAATAAAAGGAAAAGAGGATAATACACTCACATTTGGAGGAGCTTGGACCAGCTCTAGGATGAAGGGCGTCTAGCGGTATAATCCCCGCTACAGGATATACCGGAAAGGTGCGTCCATCAATCCAACCTTGGTTATGTCGTACTCCAAAATATATAAAAACAGCAATAGTGCTCTCAATTGGAAAAGTATATTAAAATAAATAAAATAAAATATACTTACAAGTAGTGATGTACCGAACTGTCCGCCGACGATCAGTTCCCGGCGAACTTAGCGTGTTCGCGTTCGCCGCGGCGGGCGGACACATGCGCAGTTCGATCCGCCCCCTATTCGTCATCATTGGGCAAACTTTGACCCTGTGCCTCTCGGTCAGCAGACACATTCCAGCCAATCAGCAGCACTCCCTCCCTTCCACATCCTCCAACCTCCCTCCCAGCATCCATTTTCGATTCATTCTGAAGCTGCATGCTTAGTGAGAGGAGGGAAAGTTTAGCTGCTGCTGATTAGATAGGGAAATTGATAGCTAGGCTAGGGTATTCAGTGTCCACTACAATCCTGAAGGACTCATCTGATCTCTGCTGTAAGGACAGCACCCCAAAAAGCCCTTTTTAGGGCTAGAACATCAGGCTGCTTTTTTTTTTTTTTTTCCTGTGTAATGTAATTGCAGGTGCCTGCCAGCTTCTGTGTGAGGTTCACATTGGATACTGTGCCCACTTGCCCAGTGCCACCACTCATATCTGTTTTTACAATAGGTTAAGCTTTAGATTTAAAAGAAATATTTTTTTTTCACTGTAATAGAAGAGCAGTTGCCTGCCTGCCAGCTTCTGTGTCAGGCTGGATGCCTTGCCCATTTGCACAGTCAGTGCCACCACTCATATCTGTTTTAACAATAGGTTAAGCTTTAGATTTAAAAGAAATAATTTTTTTTCACTGTAATAGAAGAGCAGTTGCCTGCCTGCCAGCTTCTGTGTGAGGTTCACATTGGATACTGTGCCCACTTGCCCAGTGCCACCACTCATATCTGTTTTTACAATAGGTTAAGCTTTAGATTTAAAATAAATAATTTTTTTTCACTGTAATAGAAGAGCAGTTGCCTGCCTGCCAGCTTCTGTGTGAGTTTCACAGTGGATACTGTGCCCTCTTGCCCAGTGCCACCACTCGTATCTGTTTTTACAATAGCTTAAGCTTTAGATTTAAAAGAAATACTTTTTTTTCACTGTAATAGAAGAGCAGTTAGTTGTCTGCAAGCGTCTGGGTGTCAGGCCTCCTTCAGCGTGTGCTCTGCAGACCTGTGCCAGCGTGCTTTGACAGTTGCCAATCATATCTGGTGTCTCTTTAGCGTGCTTTTACTAAGAAAAAAGGTTTCCAGTGTAAGCTAATAGCAGCCAGTCAGTGTCCTTCAAGCGGCTCTGTCAGGCCTTCCTTCAGCGTGTGCCCTGCACAACCCTGCCAGCGTACTTTGACAGTTGCCACTCATATCTGGTGTCTCTATAGCGTGCTTTTTAAAACTCTTGCCCAGTGCCACCACTCATATCTGTTTTTACAATAGCTTAAGCTTTAGATTTAAAATAAATAATTTTTTTTCACTGTAATAGAAGAGCAGTTAGTTGTCTGCAAGCGTCTGGGTGTCAGGCCTCCTTCAGCGTGTGCTCTGCAGACCTGTGCCAGCGTGCTTTGACAGTTGCCAATCATATCTGGTGTCTCTTTAGCGTGCTTTTACAAAGAACAAAGGTTTCCAGTGTAAGCTAATAGCAGCCAGTCAGTGTCCTTCAAGCGGCTCTGTCAGGCCTTCCTTCAGCGTGTGCCCTGCACAACACTGCCAGCGTGCTTTGACAGTTGCCAATCATATCTGATGTCTCTTTAGCGTGCTTTTACAAAGAAAAAAGGTTTCCAGTGTAAGCTAATAGCAGCCAGTCAGTGTCCTTCAAGCGGCTCTGTCAGGCCTTCCTTCAGCGTGTGCCCTGCACAACCCTGCCAGCATACTTTGACAGTTGCCACTCATATCTGGTGTCTCTATAGCGTGCAATAAAAACCAAAATTTTGTTTCCACTGTAATAGAAGAGCAGTTGCCTGCCTGCCAGCTTCTGTGTGAGGTTCACAGTGGATACTGTGCCCTCTTGCCCAGTGCCACCACTCATATCTGTTTTTACAATAGCTTAAGCTTTAGATTTAAAATAAATAAAAAAATTTCACTGTAATAGAAGAGCAGTTAGTTGTCTGCAAGCGTCTGGGTGTCAGGCCTCCTTCAGCGTGTGCTCTGCAGACCTGTGCCAGCGTGCTTTGACAGTTGGCAATCATATCTGGTGTCTCTTTAGCGTGCTTTTACAAAGAAAAACGTTTCCAGTGTAAGCTAATAGCAGCCAGTCAGTGTCCTTCAAGCGGCTCTGTCAGGCCTTCCTTCAGCGTGTGCCCTGCACAACCCTGCCAGCGTACTTTGACAGTTGCCACTCATATCTGGTGTCTCTATAGCGTGCTTTTACAAATAAAAAAGGTTTCCAGTGTAAGCTAATAGCAGCCAGTCAGTGTCCTTCAAGCGGCTCTGTCAGTCCTTCCTTCAGCGTGTGCTCTCCAGAACTGTTCCAGTGAACATTGCCAATCATATCTGGTGTCTCTATAGCGTGCTTTTAAAACCAAAATTTGTTTTTCACTGTTATAGATTGAATAGCAGTTACTTGTCTTCAAGCGGGTGTGTCAGGCCTACAGTGTGTGCTCTGCAGAACTGTTCAAGTGCACATTGCCAATCATATCTGGTGTCTCTATAGCGTGCTTTTACAAAGAAAAAAGGTTTCCAGTGTAAGCTAATAGCAGCCAGTCAGTGTCCTTCAAGCGGCTCTGTCAGTCCTTCCTTCAGCGTGTGCTCTCCAGAACTGTTCCAGTGCACATTGCCAATCATATCTGGTGTCTCTATAGCGTGCTTTTAAAACCAAAATTTGTTTTTCACTGTTATAGATTGAATAGCAGTTACTTGTCTTCAAGCGGGTGTGTCAGGCCTACAGTGTGTGCTCTGCAGAACTGTTACAGTTCACATTGCCAATCATATCTGGTCTCACAGTAGCTTGCACGCATAGTACCACTAATCCCCCAAAAAATGACAGGCAGAGGCAGGCCACCCCGCAGGGGCCGTCGTGGTCGTGGTGCTGTGATTCCCTTTTGCCCTAGAATAATGCCCAGTTTTCAGAAGCCACGTACCCTGAACTTGAAAAGTTCTGAGGACATAGTTGACTGGCTAACACAGGACACCCAATCTTGTACAGCCTCCGCTCGGAACCTTGACGCACCATCCTCCTGCAGCTTAGCTTCAGGCACCTCTCAAGATACCACTCACCCGCCTGCCGCCACCACCAAAACTAGCACCACAGCCGCTTTACTTGGTATGTCAGAGGAGTTATTCACACACCCGTTTGAAGAAATGAGTGATGCGCAACCATTATTGCTAGAGGATGTAGATAACAGGGATATGTCTCAGGCAGGCAGCATTAAACACATGGAGGTATGGTGTGATGATGATGATGTTGTACCCGCTGCTGCTTCCTTTTCTGAGTTCTCAGATACAAGCGAAGCGGTTGATGATGACGATGCGTCCATGGATGTCACGTGGGTGCCCGCTCGGCAAGAAGAAGAACAGGGCGAAAGTTCAGATGGGGAGACAGAGAGGAGGAGGAGGAGACGAGTTGGAAGCAGGGGGGGGTCGTCGCAAGTAGCTAGTGGCACAGTCAGACAGCATGCATCGGCACCCGGGGTCAGCCCGACAGCACGCCAATCAACGCATGCTGTGTCCACCACCAGAATGCCGTCATTGCAGAGCTCAGCAGTGTGGCATTTTTTTTGTGTGTCTGCCTCTGACAACAGCGATGCCATTTGCAACCTGTGCCAAAGGAAACTGAGTCGTGGGAGGTCCAACACCCACCTAGGTACAACTGCTTTGCGTAGGCACATGATCTCACATCACAAACGCCTATGGGATCAACACATGAGTACAAGCAGCACGCCTACTCTAAGCCGCCATCCTCCTCCTGGTCCAGCATCTTCAGCCACGTCAACCACTGCTGTCCTCCTTGCCCCCTCTCAACCATCCGCCACTCCGTCTCCCGCCTTGAGCAGTTCCCGCTCATCTGCCCACAGTCATGTGTCTGTTAAGGACATGTTTGAGCGTAAGAAGCCAATGTCACCAAGTCACCCCCTTGCCCAGCGTCTGACAGCTGGCTTGTCCGAACTATTAGCCCGCCAGCTTTTACCATACAATCTGGTTGAGTCTGAGGCGTTCAAAAAATTTGTAGCTATTGGGACACCGCAGTGGAAGGTACCCGGCCGGAATTTCTTTTCACAAAAGGCAATCCCCAACTTGTACTTGATTGTGCAAAAGGAAGTCATGGCATGTCTGGCACACAGTGTTGGGGCAAGGGTCCATCTGACCACTGATACCTGGTCTGCAAAGCATGGTCAGGGCAGGTATATCACCTACACTGCGCACTGGGTAAACCTGCTGACGGCTGACAAGCAAGGAATGCGTGGCATTGCAGAGGAGTTGGTGACACCGCCACGAATTGCAGGCAGTCCTGCTGCCACCTCCTCTACTCCTCCTACTCCATCCTCTTCCATAACCTCCTCGGCTGAGTCCTCTTGTGCTGCTGCGTCTTGCTCCACATCAACGGCACCCCCCCAGCTCCCCAGGTACTATTCCACATCCCGGATACGGCAGTGTCACGCCGTCTTGGGTTTGACTTGCTTGAAAGCAGAGAGTCACACCGGACAAGCACTCCTGTCCGCCCTGAACGCACAGGTGGAAAAGTGGCTGACTCCGCAGCAACTGGATATCGGCAAAGTGGTGTGTGACAACGGAAAAAATTTGATAGCGGCATTGAAGTTGGGCAAGTTGACACATGTGCCGTGCATGGCACATGTGTGTAATCTGATCGTACAACGCTTTGTGCATAAGTACACAGGCTTACAGGATGTCCTGAAGCAGGCCAGGAAGGTGTGTGGCCATTTCAGGCGTTCCTACACGGCCATGGCTCACTTTGCCGATATCCAGCGGCGAAACAACATGCCAGTGAGGCGCTTGATTTGCGACAGCTCTACACGTTGGAATTCAACACTCCTAATGTTCGACCGCCTGCTCCAACAAGAAAAAGCTGTTAATGAATATTTGTATGACCGGGGTGCTAGGACAGCCTCTGGGGAGCTGGGAATTTTTTTGCCACGTTACTGGACGCTCATGCGCAATGCCTGTAGGCTCATGCGTCCTTTTGAGGAGGTGACAAACCTAGTCAGTCGCAACGAAGGCACCATCAGCGACATCATACCATTTGTTTTCTTCCTGGAGCGTGCCCTGCGAAGAGTGCTGGATCAGGCTGTAGATGAGCGTGAAGAGGAAGAGGAAGAGTTGTGGTCACCATCACCACCAGAAACAGCCTTATCAGCATCGCTTGCTGGACCTGCGGCAACGCTGGAAGAGGATTGTGAGGAAGAGGAGTCAGAGGAGGAATGTAGCTTTGAGGAGGAGGAGGAGGAGCAAGACCAAACACAACAGGCATCCCAGGGTGCTTGTTGTCACCTATCTGGTACCTGTGGTGTTGTACGTGGCTGGGGGAAGAACATACCTTCAATGACATCAGTGAGGAGGAGGAACGGGAAATGAGTAGCTCGGCATCCAACCTTGTGCAAATGGGGTCTTTCATGCTGTCCTGCCTGTTGAGGGACCCTCGTATAAAAAGGCTGAAGGAGAACGACCTGTACTGGGTGTCCACGCTACTAGACCCCCGGTATAAGCAGAAAGTGGCGGAAATGTTACCGAATTACAACAAGTCGGAAAGGATGCAGCATTTGCAAAATAAATTAAAAAGTATGCTTTACACAGCGTATAAGGGTGATGTCACAGCACAACGGGAATCTAACAGGGGGAGAGGTGGAAGTCATCCTCCTCCTCCCACGACGTGTTGTTGATGGAGGACATGCGGACCTTTTTAAGTCCTACACATCGCCACAGCCCTTCGGGATCCACCCTCAGAGAGCGACTCGACCGACAGGTAGCAGACTACCTCGCCTTAACTGCAGATATCGACACTCTGAGGAGCGATGAACCCCTTGACTACTGGGTGTGCAGGATTGACCTGTGGCCTGAGCTATCCCAATTTGCGATAGAACTTCTGGCCTGCCCCGCTTCAAGTGTCCTGTCAGAAAGGACCTTCAGTGCAGCAGGAGGTATTGTCACTGAGAAGAGAAGTCGCCTAGGTCAAAAAAGTCTAGATTACCTCACCTTTATTAAGATGAATGAGGGATGGATCCCGAAGGGACTGACACTGGGCGATACATTCGATTAAAAAAGGCCTGATGAGATGAGCTGCCTTGGGCTAAAAATGGTCCACACGCTGCTGTATTTTTTTTTTTTTTAATTCTTTATTTTTGCGGTGCTTTGCATGACAGTAAAACAGTACATTGCAAGTCAGAATTTCCAGTATATAGCATCAACATATTTATCTTGCATCTTGTGAGACTGCACCAATTATATAATTGTATAAAATACAAGCAATAACTTGGATCCGGGTCATTAACCGCTTAACCTGTGTTATTTGTGTGTTTGAGTCGTATATTCAGTGCTGGTATCCGCGTTCCGTGTGTGAAGTAGTTATGGAGTATGTGGTGCCTCCATGGTTATGACACTTGGGTGTGCCTGTATGTGTCGGTATGGTGTCCCGTGGGCATATTGATGGGTGTGTACTAGTGAGTGACTTCTGAAGCATGTGGGCTGTCCAGTGCAGCCTCCTGCCGTGAGTGTGGTCTCTGCCTCACGTGATCGAAACTCCTAACCTAGGGAGTCGCGGGGGGGGGGGGGGGAGGGGTGTGTGGTCGTGGTAAGAGTGTAGCAGTCACTCCATTAACCCCTTAAGGACACATGACATGTCTGACACGTCATGATTCCCTTTTATTCCAGAAGTTTGGTCCTTAAGGGGTTAAGCGTTTGTGGTATGTCCCCGTCTTAGGTGTACCAGTCGTGCGAGAGTGGGTCCCGTTGAGCCTGTGGTGTCAGTCAAGTACGGTCCATGTCAGGGTTAGGCCTGTCGATTGTTGTACGTGTGTCAGTCTTCTAGTAGGGATCGCAACAACATAAACAATAAACCGTTTAAACGTCTTTTTGTAACTCAGGTATGGTGTGAAGTTAGATAGGTTTCTCCTGACCTATGCTTTTGTATGCAATTCTTGACTCGTTTTAGACTTCACAAACCCTCGAGCTTAAAGCTCTACACCCACTAAGAGTGCAGGACAAACCCTAATCTTTGCAGAATAATGTACGTTGCCATGTGGACACTTTGACGGTAGGTAATGGGTCGGATACAACCTGTACCTTTACTATGCTGCCCTCTTAAAGGCCGGCTACTGTTCAGTATTCTAGATTAGTCATCTATATAAGGTCAGCATTTAATGGGCTTTAGCAATATATACATTTTGTCAGACCATTTAATCTTGCTTTTGTAGCTTGAAAGTAGTGAGGTGTGTTTATTAAATTTTAGTGCCCCTATTCAGCCTTAGGAGGGCAATGTCCCCTAGTCATGGGACACTGAGCTTGGCTTTAACCTCTATCAGATGTTTGGAGACCTTACAAACTGACAGCCACCGGCTCAAAAACAGGGTTCAGGAGAAAGAACAAGGTAATAAACAATTGTGATTTTCGCATTGAGTGTACGAACTGTAGGAATTATGGTAACGTTTCCAAAACGGCACTTGGTTACCAAAATTGGGCTCACAAAAAAAAAAAAAATATATATATATATATATATTGTTGCCCCCAAGAACATTGGGGTACTATAAGAAATGTTAAACGTTCAATGAAAATAACTTTGCAGTCTTTAGACCTGAGGTAAAGGTGAGCGCTGGGAAGGTGTCCCTACTGTGCCTCATTGTCAGCCAGTCCCTTGAGGCTGTCTTGGGTCCGAGGACCGAGGGCTTCTGTTCCGCGGTACAAACGTTGCGGTGCGCTCTGGGTCCCAATTGGTAGTAGAGGGTCTTGAGGGTGAGTTGGCGGTCAGTGGGTCCAGTCCCAAGGCCTGTATTATTGTGGGTGCCTCTTCCATGGAGGCAAGTGTGAGTTGGGATCCGTTCTGTGGTATTACCAGGGATCCGTGTGCCCCCCATCGATAGGTGATGTCTGTGCCCCCAGTCTGTTGGTGAGGGAGCTGAAGGTTTTGCGCCACATGAGGGTAGACTTTGTAAGATCCTGGAAAAAGGTTAGGCTAGCGCCCTCAAATATCAGGGGTGTTTTACCTTTTTAATGCAGACATGACCTGAATCTTGTCGTGTACATTTGGGCACCTGAGTATCACATCTCTGGGTGTGTTTGAGCGTACCTTTGAGGACGTAGGCAGGCGGTAGATCTCCTCAGTGACCATCTTCTTGACCGTGGTGTGAGGCAGAATAGTGGCCAGAAGGCGCCTTGTGTAGTGCGGTAGTTCATCTGACAAGATGGCTGCCGAGATGCCTCTAATTGTTATATTAGTGCGCCGATGGCGTTCCTCCATGGTTGTCTGCTGTGCCATTATGGCTCTTTGTTGCGCCTGAAGGTGGTGCATTGATTCTTGCAGCTCAGCTAGGTGAGTTTGCATGTCTGTAATGTGTTTTTCATTAGTGTGTACCCTGTTTATAGTGGCAGTGATGTCCTTTTTTATGGGGGCCAGTTCTGCCGCAAGGATTTTATGGAAGTCCGAAAAAAGGATTTTTAAATCATGCCTGGATGTTGGGGTCATGTCTGCTGGAGGGTCTAGTTGGTGTTGTGGCCCTATGTGGGCTTCTGAGGTTGTTTCTGCCTCCGGTTGATCCGTGTGTTGGTAGTGGGGCGCCGTACGCGGCGTGTCCGCGGGAGTAGTTTTAGCCGGAGCAGGCCTTTGAAGCATGGTCCCTATGTCCCGGTTTTGTTCTATGGCTTGTGGGCGCTGTGAGCGGCGGCCCATGGCTGGTGTGTGTGCCGGATGGTCTGACCTTTGAAGGGAGGCTTCGTCCCGCGCTTGTCGCGCTCCGTAGCCGCTGAGTAGTTTCTCCAGGTCTGGGATTGTGAGCGTGGGGTAGGCCCCAACCTTCCGTCTCCGCTTCTGCTGGGTGGAAGCCGCAAAGAAGGGCATCGATCGGCTCGGGAGTAGGTAGGGAGTCCAGCTGGGGGCTGGAGGAGGTTGGATCGGCTGAGGGTGTTGGGATTTTTAATAGATTGTGCCCGTTTACTGGGGAGCTTGTCGAGATGGCGTCCGTTTAGCTCGCTGGTTAAGCTCCACCCCCCACGCTGCTGTATTTTAGCTCTGAATGACGTTTGACTTGCGTGACTTATCCGCCACCAACTAGGGTTCAAGCCGCCATGTTTTAGGGCACTTTCTGCCTGTGAAACAAACATCAATTTTTCTGGCATGTGTACATGCCTAATTTTTAGGCCCACTGGTGCAGCACTGTGGCTTCAAAAACCAAACCAAAAAAAAATCCTCCAAGATGGCACCAATATACCAGTGGTCTAAGCATCTTCCCACCTTGGCCTAAAAAGGGGAGGTGATTCCACAATTAAAAATCGCTGCCATTTACACGTCCACTGATAGGAGACGCGGAAGGTATTAAACTGATCAGAACAATACTAAACTCACCACTCCTATCTGGTGGCACATTAGCTTGCCCGCGCAGTGCCCCAAATTTCAAGTAAGAGGACCGACCAAGCATCTTCTTCCATCTCCCTGTTACATAAATCAATGCCATATCCATAGAAATTGTACATAATATCCAGGAGAGTTTTACAGGGCCAAATCATGTCGCCTGTTGAAAGAGGTGACCTTGCTCGGGTCCCAGGTGTGCGGTTCCTAAAATGGCTGCCATATACACGTCCACTGATAGGAGACGCGGAAGGTATTAAACTGATTTGAACATTTACTAAACTCACCACTCCGAGTGCTGTTATTTATTTAAATTTTTTGTGGTGAGGCCTTACAGGACAGAGTGCTTCTCCAAGGGACATGTTAACTCGCGGGCAGCTGGCTCATCAAGGAACCAGAGCAGCTTTAACGAGCAGCTTGAACGGTGTCCCAATAGCTTGCATTTAAAAACCTGTTAAATGTTATAATAACATCAGATTGCTTTGCAGCAGGATATCCTTCCAGAAGAGATGTATTTGACAAAATGTTGTAATACCTTTAGTAAAAATTAGTGAAAAAATAAATCACAAGCAGGGTACAAATGGCTAATTAAAGCTAAGGATTTCAGGATTAACCATGTTTTAGAGAAGGAGATCCCACCAAAAAAAAAAAACCTTGTTCGATTCTAGAAACCTGGTGTGTATGGTAATCTGACCCAAGTCAATGAGGCAAAACTGCAGATGGAGGAAACATGCAAACTCACAAGTTACATTAGCACCACCACTCAAAAAACACTGAATAAACAGACGCAGAACTGTAGCCGTCTCTATATTTTAAAGTAAATTAAGTCATACAATTCACCACCCTCATTTTCTAAAAGGGGAAAAATTACCATGGGTCACTTTACCGCCAGTGAAGTTCAGCCCACCCCCGGCTCCAACCAATTGACTGAAATCCTCCAAGATGGCACCAATATACCAGTGGTCTAAGCATCTTCCCACCTTGGCCTAAAAAGGGGAGGTGATTCCACAATTAAAAATCGCTGCCATATACACGTCCACTGATAGGAGACGCGGAAGGTATTAAACTGATCAGAACAATACTAAACTCACCACTCCTATCTGGTGGCACATTAGCTTGCCCGCGCAGTGCCCCAAATTTCAAGTAAGAGGACCGACCAAGCATCTTCTTCCATCTCCCTGTTACATAAATCAATGCCATATCCATAGAAATTGTAGAGAATATCCAGGATAGTTTTACAGGGCCAAATCATGTCGCCTGTTGAAAGAGGTGACCTTGCTCGGGTACCAGGTGTGCGGTTCCTAAAATGGCTGCCATATACATGTCCTCTGATAGGAGACGCGGAAGGTATTAAACTGATTTGAACATTTACTAAACTCACCACTCCGAGTGCTGTTATTTATTTAATTTTTTTGTGGTGAGGCTTTACAGGACAGAGGGCTTCTCCACGGGACATGTTAACTCACGGGCAGCTGGCTCATCAAGGAACCAGAGCAGCTTGAACGAGGTGACCTTGCTCGGGTCCCAGGTGTGCGGTTCCTAAAATGGCTGCCATATACACGTCCACTGATAGGAGACGCGGAAGGTATTAAACTGATATGAACAATACTCCACTCCTATCAGTAGGTCCGTCCCATTGTGATTTATGCCCCCCACCGACCGCGCAGGGATGGGGGCCGGGGGGGAGGAAAGTAGGCCCCCCCATTGTGATTTATGGCCCCCACCCACCGCGCAGGGGTGGGGGCCGAGGGGGGAGGACAGTAGGTCCCCCCATTGTGATTTATGGCCCCCATCCACCGCGCAGGGGTTGGGGAGGACAGTAGCTCCCCCCAGTGTGTATCATGGGCTTTGAGGACAGGTGTCAATCCATACCTGCCAAGTGACCCTATGTAGGGGGGACAGTCCCTATTCTGCTCTGTGTCAGTGTGTATCATGGTCTCTGTGGACGGGGAACAGTCTCTATTCTGCTCTGTGTCAGTGTGTATCATGGTCTCTGTGGACGGGGAACAGTCTCTATTCTGCTCTGTGTCAGTGTGTATCATGGTCTCTGTGGACAGGGAACAGTCTCTATTCTGTTCTGTGTCAGTGTGTATCAGGGGTTTTGAGGACAGGTGTCAATCCATATCTGCCAAGTGACCCTATGTAGGAGGAACAGTCCCTATTCTGCTCTGTGTCAGTGTGTATCAGAGCTTTTGAGGACAGGTGTCAATCCATATCTGCCAAGTGACCCTATGTAGGGGGAACAGTCTCTATTCTGCTCTGTGTCAGTGTGTATCAGGGGCTTTGAGGACAGGTGTCAATCCATACCTGCCAAGTGACCCTATGTAAGGGGAACAGTCTCTATTCTGCTCTGTGTCAGTGTGTATCATGGTCTCTGTGGACGGGGAACAGTCTCTATTCTGCTCTGTGTCAGTGTGTATCATGGTCTCTGTGGACAGGGAACAGTCTTTATTCTGCTCTGTGTCAGTGTGTATCAGGGGCTTTGAGGACAGGTGTCAATCCATACCTGCCAAGTGACCCTATGTAGGGGGAACAGTCTCTATTCTGCTCTGTGTCAGTGTGTATCATGGTCTCTGTGGACGGGGAACAGTCTCTATTCTGCTCTGTGTCAGTGTGTATCATGGTCTCTGTGGACAGGGAACAGTCTTTATTCTGCTCTGTGTCAGTGTGTATCAGGGGCTTTGAGGACAGGTGTCAATCCATATCTGCCAAGTGACCCTATGTAGGGGGAACAGTCCCTATTCTGCTCTGTGTCAGTGTGTATCAGGGGTTTTGAGGACAGGTGTCAATCCATATCTGCCAAGTGACCCTATGTATGAGGAACAGTCCCTATTCTGCTCTGTGTCAGTGTGTATCAGGGGTTTTGAGGACAGGTGTCAATCCATATCTGCCAAGTGACCCTATGTAGGGGGAACAGTCCCTATTATGCTCTGTGTCAGTGTGTATCAGGGATCATTAGGATAGGTGTCAATCCATATCTGCCAAGTGACCCTATGTAGGGGGAACAGTCCCTATTCTGCTCTGTGTGAGGAGGAGGAACGGGGAATGAGTAGCTCGGAATCCAACCTTGTGCAAATGGGGTCTTTCATGCTGTTGTGCCTGTTGAGGGACCCTCGTATAAAAAGGCTGAAGGAGAACAACCTGTGCTGGGTGTCCACGCTACTAGACCCCCGGTCTCTATTCTGCTCTGTGTCAGTGTGTATCAGGGGTTTTGAGGACAGGTGTCAATCCATATCTGCCAAGTGACCCTATGTAGGAGGAACATTCCCTATTCTGCTCTGTGTCAGTGTGTATCAGGGGTTTTGAGGACAGGTGTCAATCCATATCTGCCAAGTGACCCTATGTAGGGGGAACAGTCTCTATTCTGCTCTGTGTCAGTGTGTATCAGTGTCAGGATCGGGACAGGGATCCAACACGCAGAGTACAAACAGGTACAGGGTACGTATACCGGACCTTAGAATGGCCGGACTAACGTAAGTAGTAGTAAAGAATGGTCTAGAGACAAGCTGAGGTCGAGGGAACGAGAGAGCAGGTAAACGAGAGACAAGCCGAGTCAAAGGGTAATAGAGGTAAACGAGGTAGAACAGACAAGCCGGGTCAAAACCAAAGAAACTAACAGAATACAAGAGCACTGAGTGACTAGACAAGCTAGAACCACGACAGGGCAATGAACAAACGTAGAAAGCCCTCTTTTATACCCTGATTCTAAACAGGTAATCACGCCCCCGACGAATCCTCATTCGTGCTTGGGGCTTGATTGACAGATCGGGTTGGGTTGTCGTCATGACGTCGGCTACTGAACGCCGCGTCATAAAAGGAAGTGGATCCCTCGCGGCCGGCGTGTAAACGACCGAGGGAACCGCGAGGAACGAGTGATTCAACCCTTTTGCGAGGAAGAACGTCCAAGTGTCTCACCTCCACAGAGGTAGAGACAGCAGGTACCCTGACAGTACCCCCCCCCCCTCAGAAACGCCCACCGGGCAGAAGGAACCGGGACGAGATGGAAAACGGGAGTGAAAAGCCCTGCGGAGGCGAGGCGCATGCACATCCTCCTGAGGTTTCCAAGACCTCTCCTCAGGACCATATCCCTTCCAATCAACCAGATATTGTAACTTCCCCCGGGAGATACGAGAATCGATGATGGAATTGATTTCATACTCCTCTTGTCCCTCAACCTGAACAGAGCGAGGAGAGGATGCCGTGGAGGAAAACTTGTTACATATTAGGGGTTTTAACAAGGAAACATGAAAGGAGTTAGGAATGCGTAAGGCAGATGGAAGAGCCAGACGATACGCAACTGGGTTAATTCGTGTCAGGACCCTGTAAGGTCCAATGTAACGAGGAGCGAATTTCATAGAAGGAACCTTCAAGCGAATGTTTTTGGTACTCAACCATACCCTGTCCCCTGGAACAAAGACTGGAGCCGCCCTTCTATGTTTATCAGCGTGTTTCTTGAACAACATGGAATTATGCAGAAGAATTTGTCGAGTCTGATCCCACAACTTCCTCAGATTGGCAACATGAACATCAACCGACGGTACTCCTTGGGAAGGAGAAACCGAGGGAAGAATGGAGGGATGAAAGCCATAATTCATGAAAAAGGGGCTAGAACGAGTAGAATCACAAACGAGATTGTTGTGTGCGAACTCTGCCCAAGGAATCAGACCAACCCAATCGTCCTGGTGTTCGGAAACGAAACAATGCAAATATTGTTCGATCTTTTGATTAGTGCGTTCAGCAGCTCCGTTAGACTGGGGATGATAGGCAGAAGAGAAATTCAATTTGATACCCATTTGAGAGCAGAATGACTTCCAAAAACGGGAAACAAATTGGGAACCTCTATCAGAAACAATTTCGGAAGGTATCCCATGTAAACGAAATATCTCTTTAGCGAATATCTCAGCCAAATCAGGGGAAGATGGAAGTTTAGGTAAGGGCACGAAATGAGCCATCTTAGTAAACCTGTCAACCACCGTGAGAATCACAGTCTGTTTTTTAGAAACAGGTAAATCGACAATGAAGTCCATAGCCAAACAGGTCCATGGTTTCTCGGGAATTTCCAAGGGATGCAAAAGCCCACAAGGAAGCGTCTGAGGTCGTTTAGTCTTCATACAGACCTCACATGCTTTGACGAAATCCCTAATATCTTTACGTAAGGTGGGCCACCAGAAATCTTTGGCTATTAAGGAGCATGTCTTACGAATGCCAGGATGCCCAGCCACCTTACTATTGTGAAAGCATTGTAGCAGTTCTAGTTGGAGTTCAGCAGGAACAAAATGCCGTGACTCAGGACTCTGTCTAGGAGCCAGATGTTGTAGCTTCATAATCTCGGCAAGCAACGGAGAATGAATCCTGAGGCTAGTGTTGGCGATAATATTGCACTTGGGAACTATAGAAGAGAAAACCGTCTCAGATATAGTAGAAGGTTCATGTTGGCGAGACAAAGCATCGGCCTTATAGTTCTTAGAACCAGGTCTATAAGTGAGCACGTAATTGAAATGGGTGAGGAACAAGGACCAACGAGCTTGTCTGGCGGATAAGCGCTTGGCCTCCCCAATATAAGACAAGTTCTTGTGATCCGTCAGAATAGAAACAGGATGCAAGGTCCCCTCCAATAAATGTCTCCACTCCTTTAAGGCCATGATAACAGCTAGTAGTTCCCTGTCACCAATATCATATCTGCTTTCAGTCCCAGATAGTTTCTTGAAAAAAAAAACACATGGATGTAATGGTTTATCCACGCCTAACCTTTGAGACAAGATGGCACCTATACCTGTCTCTGAGGCGTCTACCTCGAGTAGGAAAGGTAAAGTTGTATCAGGGTGAACTAAAATTGGTGCAGAAGCAAAAAGTTCCTTAAGTGTCTTGAAGGCAACGAGAGCTTCAGTAGACCAAGTCTTAGTGTCAGCCCCCTGTCTGGTCATATTGGTAATAGGAGCAATAATGGAAGAGTATCCTTTAATGAAGCGTCTATAATAATTGGAGAATCCAATAAACCTCTGAATGGCCTTGAGACCCCTAGGTAATGGCCAATCTAAAATAGACTGGAGTTCATCCGGATCCATTTTAAAGCCTTCCCCAGAAATCACGTAACCAAGAAAGTTTATCTGAGATTGATCAAAACTACATTTCTCCAATTTGCAGTACAATCCATGTTGTAGGAGTTTGCGCAATACCCTTCTGACTTGTCTGTGGTGGGTCTCAATTTCTCTAGAGTGTATTAGTATATCATCTAAATATACAATAACACAATCCTGTTGAAATTCCCTAAGAACTTCATTGATCAGATCCTGAAATACTGCCGGTGCATTACAGAGCCCAAAAGGCATTACCGTGTACTCATAGTGCCCATATCGAGTATTGAACGCTGTTTTCCACTCGTCTCCCTGCTGAATTCTCACCAAGTTATACGCCCCTCTGAGATCTAACTTGGTGAAAATCTTGGAACCCTTTAAACGATCAAAGAGCTCAGTAATCAAGGGAATTGGGTATGCATTTCTGATAGTTATTTTATTCAAACCTCGGTAATCAATGCAAGGCCTTAACGTGCCATCCTTTTTATTCACAAAAAAAAAAACGGCCCCGGCAGGCGAGGATGATCTCCTAATGAATCCCTTGTCTAGATTCTCACGGATATATTCCTCTAAGACTAAGTTCTCCTTAGTGGATAAAGGATATACATTGCCCCTCGGAGGCATAGTACCAGGTAGGAGATTAATCTTGCAATCAAAGGACCTGTGTGGAGGTAAAGTATCAGCATTCTTCTTGTCAAAGACTGCCTTTAAATCTATGTATCGAGACGGTATTTGTAAGTCTGTAGACTGGGTGGAGTTAACCGGTGTATTACCTACGCAAAGTGGTGAGACTTTCTGTAAACACCTGTCCTGGCAACCCTGACCCCATGAAGTTATCTCCCCTAGCTCCCAATCAATAATAGGGTTATGTTTCTTTAACCATGGATACCCCAGAACTATAGGAACAGAAGGGGAAGAGATAAGCATAAGGGATATATCCTCCTCGTGTAAGATACCAACAGTCAAAATAACAGGTATAGTCTCATGAGAAATCACAGGTTCAGATAATGGTCTACCATCTATGGCCTCAACGGCCAAGGGAGCATCTCTTAGCTGAGATGGGATAGAGTGTTTAGAAACAAAAACTTGGTCGATAAAGCTCTCAGCAGCTCCGGAGTCTATCAATGCCATAGTCTTTATTACTCCCTTCTCCCATGCTAAAGAAACCGGTAGTAGAAGCCTGTGATCTTTATAATTGTGTATAGAGGACAAAATAGAAACACCCAAGGCCTGTCCTCTAGAGAAACTTAAGTGCGAGCGTTTCCCGGACGATTAGGACAATTTAGGCGAAGGTGCCCTCTTACTCCACAATACATACACAATCCCTCCTTTCTTCTGTACTGTCTCTCCTTTTCTGAGAGGCGAGTATTGCCTATTTGCATAGGTTCAGAAAAAACTGGGATAGTGGTTTGAGGACTTTGAAATAAAGGCGCTAGTTTAAAGGAAGGTCTACGAATATTATCACGAGTGTTCTGTCTCTCTCTTAAACGTTCGTCAATACGAGAAATAAAAGAAATTAAATCCTCCAAATTTTCAGGGAGCTCTCTAGTAGCCACCTCGTCTAGGATTACATCAGATAATCCGTTTACAAATACGTCTATATAGGCCTGTTCGTTCCACTTAACTTCTGCCGCCAAAGACCTGAACTTACAGGAGAGATGGACGTAGCTCGCATCTCCTCCGGTGGATTACTAGATCGAGATAATAAAGCTTGCAGCGCTAGAGCCATCTGGTCCATTCTGTGATCCATGGCATCAAATCTAGAATCGGAAGGACCAACCTGAGTGTTTGTACCTGCAGGATCCATGGCCCTGTCGTAATGTCAGGATCGGGACAGGGATCCAACACGCAGAGTACAAACAGGTACAGGGTACGTATACCGGACCTTAGAATGGCCGGACTAACGTAAGTAGTAGTAAAGAATGGTCTAGAGACAAGCCGAGGTCGAGGGAACGAGAGAGCAGGTAAACGAGAGACAAGCCGAGTCAAAGGGTAATAGAGGTAAACGAGGTAGAACAGACAAGCCGGGTCAAAACCAAAGAAACTAACAGAATACAAGAGCACTGAGTGACTAGACAAGCTAGAACCACGACAGGGCAATGAACAAACGTAGAAAGCCCTCTTTTATACCCTGATTCTAAACAGGTAATCACGCCCCCGACGAATCCTCATTCGTGCTTGGGGCTTGATTGACAGATCTGGTTGGGTTGTCGTCATGACGTCGGCTACTGAACGCCGTGTCATAAAAGGAAGTGGATCCCTCGCGGCCGGCGTGTAAACGACCGAGGGAACCGCGAGGAACGAGTGATTCAACCCTTTTGCGAGGAAGAACGTCCAAGTGTCTCACCTCCACAGAGGTAGAGACAGCAGGTACCCTGACAATCAGGGATCATTAGGATAGGTGTCAATCCATATCTGCCAAGTGACCCTATGTAGGAGGAACAGTCCCTATTCTGCTCTGTGTCAGTGTGTATCATGGTCTCTGTGGACGGGGAACAGTCTCTATTCTGCTCTGTGTCAGTGTGTATCATGGTCTCTGTGGACAGGGAACAGTCTTTATTCTGCTCTGTGTCAGTGTGTATCAGGGGCTTTGAGGACAGGTGTCAATCCATACCTGCCAAGTGACCCTATGTAGGGGGAACAGTCTCTATTCTGCTCTGTGTCAGTGTGTATCAGGGATCATTAGGATACATGTCAATCCATACCTGCCAAGTGACCCTATGTAAGGGGAACAGTCTCTATTCTGCTCTGTGTCAGTGTGTATCATGGTCTCTGTGGACGGGGAACAGTCTCTATTCTGCTCTGTGTCAGTGTGTATCATGGTCTCTGTGGACAGGGAACAGTCTTTATTCTGCTCTGTGTCAGTGTGTATCAGGGGCTTTGAGGACAGGTGTCAATCCATACCTGCCAAGTGACCCTATGTAGGGGGAACAGTCTCTATTCTGCTCTGTGTCAGTGTGTATCATGGTCTCTGTGGACGGGGAACAGTCTCTATTCTGCTCTGTGTCAGTGTGTATCATGGTCTCTGTGGACAGGGAACAGTCTTTATTCTGCTCTGTGTCAGTGTGTATCAGGGGCTTTGAGGACAGGTGTCAATCCATATCTGCCAAGTGACCCTATGTAGGGGGAACAGTCCCTATTCTGCTCTGTGTCAGTGTGTATCAGGGGTTTTGAGGACAGGTGTCAATCCATACCTGCCAAGTGACCCTATGTAAGGGGAACAGTCTCTATTCTGCTCTGTGTCAGTGTGTATCATGGTCTCTGTGGACGGGGAACAGTCTCTATTCTGCTCTGTGTCAGTGTGTATCATGGTCTCTGTGGACAGGGAACAGTCTTTATTCTGCTCTGTGTCAGTGTGTATCAGGGGCTTTGAGGACAGGTGTCAATCCATACCTGCCAAGTGACCCTATGTAGGGGGAACAGTCTCTATTCTGCTCTGTGTCAGTGTGTATCATGGTCTCTGTGGACGGGGAACAGTCTCTATTCTGCTCTGTGTCAGTGTGTATCATGGTCTCTGTGGACAGGGAACAGTCTTTATTCTGCTATGTGTCAGTGTGTATCAGGGGCTTTGAGGACAGGTGTCAATCCATATCTGCCAAGTGACCCTATGTAGGGGGAACAGTCCCTATTCTGCTCTGTGTCAGTGTGTATCAGGGGTTTTGAGGACAGGTGTCAATCCATATCTGCCAAGTGACCCTATGTAGGAGGAACATTCCCTATTCTGCTCTGTGTCAGTGTGTATCAGGGGTTTTGAGGACAGGTGTCAATCCATATCTGCCAAGTGACCCTATGTAGGGGGAACAGTCTCTATTCTGCTCTGTGTCAGTGTGTATCAGGGATCATTAGGATACGTGTCAATCCATATCTGCCAAGTGACCCTATGTAGGGGGAACAGTCTCTATTCTGCTCTGTGTCAGTGTGTATCAGGGGTTTTGAGGACAGGTGTCAATCCATATCTGCCAAGTGACCCTATGTAGGGGGAACAGTCCCTATTCTGCTCTGTGTCAGTGTGTATCAGGGGTTTTTGAGGACAGGTGTCAATCCATATCTGCCAAGTGACCCTATGTAGGGGGAACAGTCTCTATTCTGCTCTGTGTCAGTGTGTATCAGGGATCATTAGGATACGTGTCAATCCATATCTGCCAAGTGACCCTATGTAGGGGGAACAGTCCCTATTCTGCTCTGTGTCAGTGTGTATCAGGGATTTGACTATCTTTATTCAGATTCAAAAATTACAATTCCAGGAAAAATTTAACAAACATTTACAAGAACATGTTATGCACATCATAGAAACAACGTGAACCTCTTTAAAGCCACAAACTTAAGACAAAAAATACGTACACACAATGTGTAAGGGTTTGAAAGAATATTCTGAATCCTTACATGTTTACTTTATCGTTTGTTTGATTTTTGTGAACCATATATAAACTACAAGCAGCGTGAAAACTATAAAAACTCAAGTGGCCATGCTGATCAAATTAAATAGTATGCTTTACACAGCGTATAAGGGTGATGTCACAGCACAACGGGAATGTAACAGGGGAAGAGGTGAAAGTCATCCTCCCCCTCCCACGACCCCGCCATATCTGCCAAGTGACCCTATGTAGGGGTAACAGTCTCTATTCTGCTCCGTGTCAGTGTGTATCATGGACTCTGTGGACGGGGAACAGTCTCTATTCTGCTCTGTGTCAGTGTGTATCAGGGGCTTTGAGGACAGGTGTCAATGTTAGGTGATTTCTGCCCTTTATGGATTAAAAGCAGACTCTGCATCAACTATGTAATTTTCCATGGGAGTTTTGCCATGGATCCCCCTCTGGCATGCCACAGTCCAGGTGTTAGTCCCCTTGAAACAACTTTTCCATCACTTTTGTGGCCAGAAAGAGTCCCTGTTGGTTTTAAAATTTGCCTGCCCATTGAAGTGAATGGCGGTTCGCGCGGTTTGCCGGTTCGCGAACATTTGCGGAAGTTCGCGTTCGCCGTTCGCGAACCGAAAATTTCGGGTTCGCGACAACACTACTTACAAGTATAGAGCAGAAAATACTGCTCTATTAATACAGTGCTGGTGGAATGATCCCCACCTAGGATTTATTGACTCAGGATACAAATAATAAATGCCAGGAACAGTAACTAAAAAAGTGCATATAAAATACAATAAAATAAGGATTGGTCCTATAAAAAAGGTAACCAAAAAAAAACTTTTATTGTTTAAAATACACAATTTAAAACCATTAACACGTTTCACCTGTAAGGCTTTATCAAAATGGTAGTATACGCAATACTTCACCATTGGCAGTTTGTCGTGTTTCCAATTTTGTCTTCACATATACGGATTATTTTTCAACCCGGACGGATCAATTCCTGAGGACTGTACACATATCCCATCCAGCTATATCAGTGAGACGTTTCATTTATTTATATTTATCCAATATTTTTACCACTTGAAAGGACTCTTTTATTCAATTTTTAGAGACCTTTTCATAGACCTATTTTGCTGTTACCAATTCATTGTGACCATTTGGTCTGGTTTTTACTGTTATAAATGATTGTGTTTTCGTTCTTAGCGCAGCTATTACCCCCCTTTCCCATTTTCAGTTTGTTTTATTAGAGTTTTGAGAGTGGGAATGAGAGGTTAATGTCAGAGAGCAAGAATGAGAGGGTTAATATTAGAGAGTGGGAATGAGAGGCTTAATATCAGAGAGTGGGAATTAGGGGGTTAATATCAGAGAGTGGGAATGAGAGGTTTATGTTAGAGAGTGGGAATGAGAGGGTTAATATCAGAGAGTGGGAATTAGGGGGTTAATATCAGAGAGTGGGAATGAGAGGTTTATGTTAGAGAGTGGGAATGAGAGGGTTAATATCAGAGAGTGGGAATGAGGGGGTTAATATCAGAGAGTGGGAATGATGGGGTTAATATTAGAGAGTGGGAATGGGGGGTTAATATCAGAGAGTGGGAATGAGGGGTTAATATCAGAGAGTGGGAATGAGGGGTTAATGACAGAGAGTGGGAATGAGGGGGTTAATGTTAGAGAGTGGGAATGAGCGGGTTAATATCAGAGAGTGGGAATGAGGGTTAATATCAGAGAGTGGGAATGAGAGGGTTAATATCAGAGAGTGGGAATGGGGGGGTTAATATTATAGAGTGGGAATGAGAGGGTTAATATCAGAGAGTGGGAATGAGAGGGTTAATATCAGAGAGTGGGAATTAGGGGGTTAATATTAGAGAGTGGGAATTAAGGGGTTAATATTAGAGAGTGGGAATGATGGGGTTAATATCAGAGAGTGGGAATGAGGGGTTAATATCAGAGAGTGGGAATGAGGGGGTTAATATTAGAGAGTGGGAATTAAGGGGTTAATATTAGCGAGTGGGAATGATGGGGTTAATATCAGAGAGTGGGAATGAGGGGTTAATATCAGAGAGTGGGAATAAGGGGGTTAATATTAGAGAGTGGGAATGAGGGGGTTAATATCAGAAAGTGGGAATGAGAGGGTTAAAATCAGAGAGTGGGAATGAGAGGGTTAATATCAGAGAGTGGGAATGAGGGGGTTAATATCAGAGAGTGGGAATGAGAGGGTTAATATCAGAGAGTGGGAATTAGGGGGTTAATATCAGAGAGTGGGAATTAGGGGGTTAATATTAGAGAGTGGGAATTAAGGGGTTAATATTAGAGAGTGGGAATGATGGGGTTAATATCAGAGAGTGGGAATGAGGGGTTAATATCAGAGAGTGGGAATGAGGGGGTTAATATTAGAGAGTGGGAATGAGGGGGTTAATATCAGAAAGTGGGAATGAGAGGGTTAATATCAGAGAGTGGGAATGAGAGGGTTAATATCAGAGAGTGGGAATGAGAGGGTTAATATTAGAGAGTGGGAATGAGAGGGTTAATATCAGAGAGTGGGAATTAGGGGGTTAATATTAGAGATTGGGAATTAAGGGGTTAATATTAGAGAGTGGGAATGAGAGGGTTAATATCAGAGAGTGGGAATTAGGGGTTAATATCAGAGAGTGGGAATGAGAGGTTTATGTTAGAGAGTGGGAATGAGAGGGTTAATATCAGAGAGTGGGAATTAGGGGGTTAATATCAGAGAGTGGGAATGAGAGGTTTATGTTAGAGAGTGGGAATGAGAGGGTTAATATCAGAGAGTGGGAATGAGGGGGTTAATATCAGAGAGTGGGAATGATGGGGTTAATATTAGAGAGTGGGAGTGGGGGGTTAATATCAGAGAGTGGGAATGAGGGGTTAATATCAGAGAGTGGGAATGAGGGGTTAATGACAGAGAGTGGGAATGAGAGGGTTAATATCAGAGAGTGGGAATGAGAGGGTTAATATCAGAGAGTGGGAATGAGGGTTAATATCAGAGAGTGGGAATGAGGGGGTTAATATCAGAGAGTGGGAATGAGAGGGTTAATATCAGAGAGTGGGAATGGGGGGGTTAATATTATAGAGTGGGAATGAGAGGGTTAATATCAGAGAGTGGGGATGAGAGGGTTAATATCAGAGAGTGGGAATGAGAGGGTTAATATTAGAGAGTGGGAATGAGAGGGTTAATATCAGAGAGTGGGAATTAGGGGGTTAATATCAGAGAGTGGGAATTAGGGGGTTAATATTGGAGAGTGGGAATTAAGGGGTTAATATTAGAGAGTGGGAATGAGGGGGTAATATCAGAAAGTGGGAATGAGAGGGTTAAAATCAGAGAGCGGGAATGAGAGGGTTAATATCAGAGAGTGGGAATGAGAGGGTTAATATCAGAGAGTGGGAATGAGAGGGTTAATATTAGAGAGTGGGAATGAGAGGGTTAATATTAGAGAGTGGGAATTAAGGGGTTAATATTAGAGAGTGGGAATGATGGGGTTAATATCAGAGAGTGGGAATGAGGGGTTAATATCAGAGAGTGGGAATGAGCGGGTTAATATTAGAGAGTGGGAATGAGGGGGTTAATATCAGGAAGTGGGAATGAGAGGGTTAATATCAGAGAGTGGGAATGAGAGGGTTAATATCAGAGAGTGGGAATGAGAGGGTTAATATTAGAGAGTGGGAATGAGAGGGTTAATATCAGAGAGTGGGAATTAGGGGGTTAATATTAGAGAGTGGGAATTAAGGGGTTAATATTAGAGAGTGGGAATGAGAGGGTTAATATTAGAGAGTGGGAATGATGGGGTTAATATCAGAGAGTGGGAATGAGGGGTTAATATCAGAGAGTGGGAATGAGGGGGTTAATATTAGAGAGTGGGAATGAGGGGGTTAATATCAGAAAATGGGAATGAGAGGGTTAATATCAGATAGTGGGAATGAGAGGGTTAATATTAGAGAGTGGGAATGAGAGGGTTAATATCAGAGAGTGGGAATTAGGGGGTTAATATTAGAGAGTGGGAATGATGGGGTTAATATCAGAGAGTGGGAATGAGGGGTTAATTACAGAGAGTGGGAATGAGGGGGTTAATATCAGAGAGTGGGAATGAGGGGTTAATATCAGAGAGTGGGAATGAGGGGGGTAATATCAGAGAGTGGGAATGAGGGGGTTAATATCAGAGAGTGGGAATGAGGGGTTAATGTCAGAGAGTGGTAATGAGGGGTTAATATCAGAGAGTGGGAATGAGGGTTAATATCAGAGAGTGGGAATGAGGGGTTAATTACAGAGAGTGGGAATGAGGGTTAATATCAGAGAGTGGGAATTAGGGGGTTAATATTAGAGAGTGGAAATTAAGGGGTTAATATTAGAGAGTGGGAATGATGGGGTTAATATCAGAGAGTGGGAATGAGAGGTTAATATCAGAGAGTGGGAATGAGGGTTAATATCAAAGAGTGGGAATGAGAGGGTTAATATCAGAGAGTGGGAATGAGGGTTAATATCAGAGAGTGGGAATGAGAGGGTTAATATCAGAGAGTGGGAATGAGGGGTTAATGTCAGAGAGTGGGAATGAGGGGTTAATATCAGAGAGTGGGAATGAGGGTTAATTTCAGAGAGTGGGAATGAGGGGGTTAATATCAGAGAGTGGGAATGAGGGGGTTAATATCAGAGAGTGGGAATGGGGGGGGGTTAATGTCAGAGAGTGGGAATGAGGTTTAATATCAGAGAGTGGGAATGGGGGGTTAATGTCAGAGAGTGGGAATGAGAGGGTTAATATCAGAGAGTGGGAATGAGGGTTAATATCAGAGAGTGGGAATGAGGGGTTAATGTCAGAGAGTGGGAATGAGGGGTTAATATCAGAGAGTGGGAATGAGGGGGTTAATATTAGAGAGTGGGAATGAGGGGGTTAATATCAGAAAGTGGGAATGAGAGGGTTAATATCAGATAGTGGGAATGAGAGGGTTAATATTAGAGAGTGGGAATGAGAGGGTTAATATCAGAGAGTGGGAATTAGGGGGTTAATATTAGAGAGTGGGAATGATGGGGTTAATATCAGAGAGTGGGAATGAGGGGTTTATTACAGAGAGTGGGAATGAGGGGGTTAATATCAGAGAGTGGGAATGAGGGGTTAATATCAGAGAGTGGGAATGAGGGGGTAATATCAGAGAGTGGGAATGAGGGGGTTAATATCAGAGAGTGGGAATGAGGGGTTAATGTCAGAGAGTGGTAATGAGGGGTTAATATCAGAGAGTGGGAATGAGAGTTAATATCAGAGAGTGGGAATGAGGGGTTAATTACAGAGAGTGGGAATGAGGGTTAATATCAGAGAGTGGGAATTAGGGGGTTAATATTAGAGAGTGGAAATTAAGGGGTTAATATTAGAGAGTGGGAATGATGGGGTTAATATCAGAGAGTGGGAATGAGAGGTTAATATCAGAGAGTGGGAATGAGGGTTAATATCAGAGAGTGGGAATGAGAGGGTTAATATCAGAGAGTGGGAATGAGGGTTAATATCAGAGAGTGGGAATGAGAGGGTTAATATCAGAGAGTGGGAATGAGGGGTTAATTTCAGAGAGTGGGAATGAGGGGTTGATATCAGAGAGTGGGAATGAGGGTTAATATCAGAGAGTGGGAATGAGGGGGTTAATATCAGAGAGTGGGAATGGGGGGGTTAATGTCAGAGAGTGGGAATGAGGTTTAATATCAGAGAGTGGGAATGAGAGGGTTAATATCAGAGAGTGGGAATGAGGGGTTAATGTCAGAGAGTGGGAATGAGGGGTTGATATCAGAGAGTGGGAATGAGGGTTAATATCAGAGAGTGGGAATGAGGGGGTTAATGTCAGAGAGTGGGAATGGGGGGGTTAATGTCAGAGAGTGGGAATGAGGTTTAATATCAGAGAGTGGGAATGGGGGGTTAATGTCAGAGAGTGGGAATGAGAGGGTTAATATCAGAGAGTGGGAATGGGGGGTTAATATCAGAGAGTGGGAATGAGGGGTTAATGTCAGAGAGTGGGAATGGGGGGGTTAATGTCAGAGAGTGGGAATGAGGGGGTTAATATCAGAGAGTGGGAATGGGGGGGTTAATGTCAGAGAGTGGGAATGAGGGGGTTAATATCAGAGAGTGGGAATGAGGGGGTTAATATCAGAGTGGGAATGAGGGGGTTAATATTAGAGAGTGGGAATGAGGGGTTAATGTCAGAGAGTGGGAATGAGGGGGTTAATATCAGAGAGTGGGAATGAGGGGGTTAATATTAGAGAGTGGGAATGAGAGGGTTAATATTAGAGAGTGGGAATGAAGGGTTAATATGAAGTTTTGGGTGAAAATGTTCTAATATGAACCAGGGCGTGGTTACCTGGAATGGGCGTGGTTACACCTGGAGGGCGTGGTTACACGGAGAGGGCGTGGTAGCTGGTGTTGTTACCTGTAGGATGAGGGCGTGTCCTGCTTCGATGTGGGCGTGGTTTGGTGGTGGAATGTGGGCGTTGCGTTCTACTTTTCCTTATTCCCTGCCACATGCTCGGGCTGGCCATGGAGCGACTGGAGTCCTGCGCCGGTCCCGGGGACGCTGCTCTCCTGCCGGAACTGGACGAGACCAAACTCCTGGAACTTCTAAAGATGCGCTTCCTGGAGCGGAATATCTATGTAAGATCCACCCCAAACCCTGAACCCCAAACCTCAGCCCCTGAACTCCAAACCCTGAACCCCAAACCTCAGCCCCTGAACCCCAAACCTCAGCCCCTGAACCCCAAACCTCAGCCCCTGAACCCCAAACCTCAGCCCCTGAACCCCAAACCTCAGCCCCTGAACCCCAAACCTCAGCCCCTGAACTCCAAACCCTGAAACCCAAACCTCAGCCCCTGAACTCCAAACCCTGAAACCCAAACCTCAGCCCCTGAACCCCAAACCTCAGCCCCTGAACCCCAAACCTCAGCCCCTGAACCCCAAACCTCAGCCCCTGAACCCCAAACCTCAGCCCCTGAACTCCAAACCCTGAACCCCAAATCCCAGCCCCTGCTCCCCAAACTTCAGCCCCTGAACCCCAAACTTCAGCCCCTGAACTCCAAACCTCAGCCCCTGAACTCCAAACCCTGAACCCCAAATCCCAGCCCCTGCTCCCCAAACCTCAGCCCCTGAACCCCAAACCTCAGCCCCTGAACCCCAAACCTCAGCCCCTGAACCCCAAACCTCAGCCCCTGAACCCCAAACCTCAGCCCCTGAACCCCAAACCTCAGCCCCTGAACCCCAAACCTCAGCCCCTGAACCCCAAACCTCAGCCCCTGAACTCCAAACCCTGAACCCCAAATCCCAGCCCCTGCTCCCCAAACCTCAGCCCCTGAACCCCAAACTTCAGCCCCTGAACCCCAAACCTCAGCCCCTGAACTCCAAACCCTGAAACCCAAACCTCAGCCCCTGAACTCCAAACCCTGAAACCCAAACCTCAGCCCCTGAACTCCAAACCCTGAACCCCAAACCTCAGCCCCTGAACCCCAAACCTCAGCCCCTGAACCCCAAACCTCAGCCCCTGAACTCCAAACCCTGAACCCCAAATCCCAGCCCCTGAACCCCAAACTTCAGCCCCTGAACCCCAAACTTCAGCCCCTGAACCCCAAACCTCAGCCCCTGAACTCCAAACCCTGAACCCCAAATCCCAGCCCCTGCTCCCCAAACCTCAGCCCCTGAACCCCAAACCTCAGCCCCTGAACCCCAAACCTCAGCCCCTGAACCCCAAACCTCAGCCCCTGAACCCCAAACCTCAGCCCCTGAACCCCAAACCTCAGCCCCTGAACTCCAAACCTCAGCCCCTGAACTCCAAACCTCAGCCCCTGAACTCCAAACCTCAGCCCCTGAACCCCAAACTTCAGCCCCTGAACCCCAAACTTCAGCCCCTGAACCCCAAACCTCAGCCCCTGAACCCCAAACCTCAGTCCCTGAACTCCAAACCCTGAACCCCAAACCTCAGCCCCTGAACCCCAAACCTCAGCCCCTGAACCCCAAACCTCAGCCCCTGAACCCCAAACCTCAGCCCCTGAACCCCAAACCTCAGCCCCTGAACCCCAAACCTCAGCCCCTGAACTCCAAACCTCAGCCCCTGAACCCCAAACCTCAGCCCCTGAACCCCAAACCTCAGCCCCTGAACCCCAAACCTCAGCCCCTGAACTCCAAACCCTGAACCCCAAACCTCAGCCCCTGAACCCCAAACCTCAGCCCCTGAACCCCAAACCTCAGCCCCTGAACCCCAAACCTCAGCCCCTGAACCCCAAACCTCAGCCCCTGAACCCCAAACCTCAGCCCCTGAACCCCAAACCTCAGCCCCTGAACCCCAAACCTCAGCCCCTGAACCCCAAACCTCAGCCCCTGAACCCCAAACCTCAGCCCCTGAACTCCAAACCTCAGCCCCTGAACTCCAAACCTCAGCCCCTGAACTCCAAACCTCAGCCCCTGAACTCCAAACCCTGAACCCCAAACCTCAGCCCCTGAACCCCAAACCTCAGCCCCTGAACTCCAAACCCTGAACCCCAAACCTCAGCCCCTGAACTCCAAACCCTGCTCCCCAAATCCCAGCCCCTGCTCCCCAAACCTCAGCCCCTGCTCCCCAAACCTCAGCCCCTGAACCCCAAACCTCAGTCCCTGAACCCCAAACCTCAGTCCCTGAACCCCAAACCTCAGTCCCTGAACCCCAAACCTCAGTCCCTGAACTCCAAACCCTGCTCCCCAAATCCCAGCCCCTGCTCCCCAAATCCCAGCCCCTGCTCCCCAAATCCCAGCCCCTGCTCCCCAAACCTCAGCCCCTGAACCCCAAACCTCAGCCCCTGAACCCCAAACCTCAGCCCCTGAACCCCAAACCTCAGCCCCTGAACCCCAAACCTCAGCCCCTGAACCCCAAACCTCAGCCCCTGAACCCCAAACCTCAGCCCCTGAACTCCAAACCCTGAACCCCAAACCTCAGCCCCTGAACCCCAAACCTCAGCCCCTGAACTCCAAACCCTGAACCCCAAATCCCAGCCCCTGCTCCCCAAACCTCAGCCCCTGAACCCCAAACCCTGAACCCCAAATCCCAGCCCCTGCTCCCCAAATAGCCCCTGAACCCCAAACTAACCCCAAACCCCAGCCCCTGAACCCCAAACTAACCCCAAACCCCAGCCCCTGAACCCGAAACTAACCCCAAATCTCAACCCCTGAACCCCAAACTCCAGCCCCTGAACCCCAAACTAACCCCAAATCTCAGACCCTGAACCCCAAACTAACCCCAAATCCCTGCCACTGAACCCCAAAACTAATCCCAGCCCCTGAACCCCAAACTAACCCTAAATCCCGGCAACTAACCCCAAATACCGGCCCCTGAACCCCAAATCCCAGCCCAACTAACCACGAATCCCTCCCACTATACACCCAAACTAACCCAAATTCCAGCTCCTGAATCCCCAGACTAAACCCATATACCGTCCCTGCATCCCCAAATTATCCCCAAATCCTCAAACTAACCCCAAATCTCAGCTCCTGATCCCCTAACTGAACCCCAAATCTCAGCCCCTGCTCCCCAAATAGCCCCTGCTCCCCAAATCCCAGCCACTGCACCCCAGCCCCTGAACCCAAATCTCAGCCCCTACTCCCCAAATCCCAGCCACTGCACCCCAGCCCCTTAACCCCAAACTAACCCCAAACCCCAGCCCCTGAACCCCAAACTAACACCAAATCTCAGCCCCTGAACACCAAATCTCAGCCCCTGAACACCAAATCTCAGCCCCTGAACACCAAATCTCAGCCCCTGAACACCAAATCTCAGCCCCTGAACCCCAAATCTCAGCCCCTGAACCCCAAATCTCAGCCCCTGAACCCCAAATCTCAGCCCCTGAACCCCAAATCTCAGCCCCTGAACCCCAAATCTCAGCCCCTGAACCCCAAATCTCAGCCCCTGAACCCCAAATCTCAGCCCCTGAACCCCAAATCTCAGCCCCTGAACCCCAAATCTCAGCCCCTGAACCCCAAATCTCAGCCCCTGAACCCCAAATCTCAGCCCCTGAACCCCAAATCTCAGCCCCTGAACCCCAAATCTCAGCCCCTGAACCCCAAATCTCAGCCCCTGAACCCCAAATCTCAGCCCCTGAACCCCAAATCTCAGCCCCTGAACCCCAAATCTCAGCCCCTGAACCCCAAATCTCAGCCCCTGATCCCCAAACTTACCCCGAATTCTGTTCACTGAACCCCAAACTAACCCGAAAGTCTATTCACTGAACCCCCAGCCCCTGAACCCCAAACTAACCCCAAATCTCAGCCCCTGAACCCCAAACTAATCCTAAATCCAAACCCCGAATTCTATTCTCTGAACCCCCTAGCCCCTGAACCCCAAACTAACCCCGAATCCCTGCCACTGAACCCCAAACTATCCCCGAATTCTAGCCCCTGGAACCCAATTCCCAGCCCCTGAACCCCAAAACTAATACCAGCCCCTGAACCCCAGACTAACCCCGAATTCTATTCACTGAACACCCAGCCCCCTGAACCCCCAAACTATCCCCAAATTCTAGCCCCTGAAACCCATATCCCAGCCCTTGAACCCCAAACTAACCCTAAATCCCGGCAACTAACCTCAAATACCGGCCCCTGAACCCAAAATCCCAGCCCAACTAACCACGAATCCCTCCCACTATACACCCAAACTAACCCAAATTCCAGCTCCTGAATCCCCAGACTAAACTCGTATACCGTCCCTGAATCCCCAAATTATCCTCAAATCCTCAAACTAACCCCAAATCCAGCCCCATAGCCCCAAAATAACCCTTTCTAGCCCCTGAACCCCCAAATCCCAGCCCCTGAATCTCTAAACTATTCCTAGAATCAAAGCACCAACTAAACCTACATCCCACCCTGAACCCCAAAATGACACCACAAATTAGCACTTGAACCCCTGAACCTAAGCTCAAATTTTAGCCCATGCGCCCCTACCTGCCTCAGTATCTAATCCCAAAATCAGAGCCCTTACACTTCAAGCTAGCCAGAATCTAATATCAAAGTAACCACTTTTACATCCTACTGATTCCGAAATCCCAACTCATGGCTGCTTGCCTCAGTTCTTCCATGTGGATTTAATGTGAGAGTTTCTCAACCCCCCCATAGTGTGCCTTGGCTGCGTGTGATGTGTGTGCAAGAAAGGGGTCTAGGATTCCTGGATGGAAATGACATTACTTGATGATAAGTTCTTCACCTTCGGTGGGTACAGACCACAGTAATTGCTCCTTCCAGTCCTGGGACTCAGTTCCAAAAGGCATGCCGGGAATACTGGCAGCTACGCTCTGACTTATTAGTAAGTGCCATTACCACGAGGTAGCGATTACGATGGTCTGCACCCACCAAGGCTCTGATCTCATGCAGCCCCTCCTGTAGCAGCCCGGCAATAGGAATTGTTTACTGGCTTCTTGCCCTTGATTCACTCTAGTCTATAGGGACTGATCTAAAATAATCCAGAGATGGACAAACTACTTCTACGTTAAGGTTATATTTATGTTTTTCAGACCTACATTGGAGATATTCTTGTTGCAGTGAACCCCTTTCAGGACCTGCCAATTTATGGTACCGAGGTAACATTTTATAATATGCTGCCAAATTACAATACTGAGATAAAATAGAACGTATTCACAGACTAATTACGTAATACCCAGACTAATTACACTACTGAAGCGGAGCTGCAATAATAAAACCAATATCTCCACTGGTGTTCTGTAAAGCAGGAAAGAAAGCAGAGTTCAGCAGAACTCTTAAACGCTCTCCTAACTGTACGTCTCCCAGGTTACCTGTCTGATCCTCTTCCCCTAGGAGGTCTGGTAGGGGAAGATTCTCGAAATCCTTCGGAGACTGGGGCGCAGATAGCTGCCACATTCTCCATTCACTCATGGTTGGGTTTGAGCATTTTCACATGGAGCATGCATCGCCCCCCGACACCTGAGAAAGGGCCAATCACATAGGTGGTGTCACACTTCTGTTCCACCACCCGTTATGGGCCCTGCCAGGCGGCCTACAGCTTATCATTGCGGACAGGTTTTAAAATCAACATCTTCTGTCCCACGTGAAAGCTGCGGTCCTTTGCTCTCCTGTCATACCAAGTGCGCTGGTGCTTCTGGGCCACCTGGAGGTTAGCTCGCAGAGCCTGCGTTAACTCCTCCAGGCGGTCCCTAAATTCCAACACATAAGGAACAAGGGTACTGCCTGTGCTAACATCCCCTTCCCAATGCTCCCTAATTAAATTTAGGGGCCCCTTCCGCCCCCGCCTTCCGAACAGTAGTTCAATTGGGGAGAACCAGGTGGATTCCTGGGGCACCTCCCGATATGTGAATAGTAGGTGCGGTAGGAACCTCTCCCAGTCCTTGCTAGTATCTATGAACGTACAGAGCATCTGTTTTAGAGTTCCATTAAATAGTTTGCAGAGACAATTAGACTCTGGGTGGTGTAGGGAGTGGGTGACCTCTGCGGTGATTTGAGTACCCCAATCTCAGATCTCTCTGGGAAATCCCATGCGAGAGAAAATCTGCATCAGAGCATCTGTGATCATCTCAGCGTGGACATTGGTCAGCGCCACTGCCTCTGGATATCTAGTAACATAGTCTGCCATGGTCAAGATGTATTTCTTGCTGTAAGGACTGGGTCTAGTTAAGCGCCTGACAAGATCTACGGCGACCCTACTAAAGGGCTCTTTAATAATGGGAAGAGGGGGAAGTTACGCCCTGTGGCGGTCTCCATTCTTACCTACCATCTGACATGTGTCGCATGTCTGAAAATATTGGCGAATATCTTTAGAAATCTCTGGCCAGAAAAAACTTTGTGTCAGTCGGTATTTGTTCCGGCTGACGCGTAGGTACCCGGATAGTGGAATATCATGTGCTATCCGGAGTAACTCTTGTCTATACTTCTGGGAAACTACCAACTGTTTCATGGGGATCGGTACAGACCCAGCCACTACCCTCTCAGAGTTCCTATAGAGCAATCCCTTGTCCTAGGAGTATCCCTCCCCCTCAAATCCTGCCTGCCTGCCTGACTGGACGTGACCCGATCTTTATACACCTGTATAAAGCTAGGGCATCCCAGGAAAGGTTCTCTATGGGTGGGGGTTTGTTACTTACCTGAGCCTCAGAGTGTGGTTGTTGGTCCATGGTGCAAGCCTGCTGCCAGGTGGTCACAGGGTAAGTCTCCTGGGGTGAAGGTTGGGGGCACAAAAGCAGAAGTTAGTGTTACGGTTGCCTCCAGGCTAGCTGAAAGTTGGACCGTAGAAAGGATGCTCCTAGCGCTCACCAAAGGACCATAAGTACTGCAGACTCCACAAACCGCCGCTGCTGGGCTGGAATCTCGCCGTCTGCTATCCACCCTGGACTTATGACCAGGCTCCAGGTTCCAGTGGGTGAACCTCTTCCTTCTGTAGAGCGAAGCAGCATCAGGAACAAGAGCTCTTACAAGAGCTCAGTAGCTAAGGGAATATGCAGAGCATAGAAATCCCTGTAGTGATTATAGCTGTCCCCTCCAAACACGAGTCAAGGCTGCGAGTTGAGGGTCAAGTAGAACTGGTTTAATGAGCACACGGGACTTTCTTTTATACAGGTTTTCCCACAAGGTTACCACCCACGTGGACCGTGTGGTACACAGGACACAGGGCTACAACAGCCAATCAACATATTACAGTACAGTCAGACACTCCCAGCTAAGGCACACAAACCCTCCCCTCTGCTTGTGATATAATTACTGAACACAATGGGCTAAGCTAATTATCACAGGCAGAAAATAAACAGTTTTACACAATGTTCATAACTTCAAAAGTATACATGCAATTTCCATATATTTTCTGAACAAGCACAATCAGTGAACAAACATATTCAAAAATCATCCGAATTGGCCCAGTGGTTCGAAAGATAGTTGGAAGTAATATTTGACCGACAGCAAGCATGGCTTTTCCTGCCCAATGGTAAGCCAATTATCTCCAGGTACAGAAAATATCTCTAAGTCAAAACTGTTACAAAAACCACATAAAATGCATAACTCTTATAATATCATGTTTATATATGTCCAACATATCCCCAGATAGCTTGGATCTGAGCGCTCAATATGTCCGAAAAGTGCTCAGATCTCACGAATACAGTTGGAACGCCATATGGTTAAACAGTAGCAAGGGCTGATGAGAGATTGAGGAGGGACAAATCAGCCAGTTTCAACTGGTCTGGCAGTGTCCCTGGGACACATTTTCCTATGGATTTGAAGGGGCAGAAAAAGTGTTTTAAAAATCCAACAGGCCCAAATAGACTTTTTAAATGGCAAAGCACCCCAGAGCCATAGTCACAGGGCAAGAGGCTGGCAAGCAGGCCTCTCCAAAAGCCAGTGTCAAAGGGTAGTTTGTCACAGTTAGTTTTTCCAAGGAGCACATACTGCGGGTAGCTCCTGCATCAAGCCCACTTCCACAACTCCTTCCCCCACAGACCAATTCAAATGGACCCGGGCAGTGGGTAGGCGCAGTACGGCTCCCCCTGCCACCCGTACTGCCACTGATCCTCCTGTACGTGCGGTGTCTGGAACCAGGTAGCGTTTTATTAGTGTTAAAGTAGAGCCCATGTCTGGGAGCCCCTAAACATTTTTTCCCCTCCAAGCATACCGTTTGTCGGTGGTGCTGCCGGTTGTCGGACGCAGCCTGGATAGGCTCGGCTTTGTGCAAGACACCCAGTTGTTCCTCGGTGTAGTTAGGAGCTGGATCACGGGTAGTGGTCTCCATCTGATAGTGGGCCGCTGCTCTGTTTATGGTGTGTTGACCGGGATGAAACCATGTGTTCTGGTTCTGGGGGCACTCTCTCAGTACATGGTCCAATTGTTGGCACTGATGGCATCTAATATTGGAGCGAGGTTGAAATCGGGGTACTGATTTCAGGGTCCCCTCCCCGCCGGGCTGGATAGAGAGGAAGAGGTTAAACACTTGCCTTTCTCCAGCGCCGGGCTCCCTTGGTGCTCGAGAATCTCCTCCTCCTTTACCAGTCATCGGCTGTATGCGCATACGTGGCAAGAGCCGCGCGCGCATTCAGCCATTTCATAGGAAAGCATACTCAATGCTTTTCTATGGATGCTGGCGTCTTCTTACTGTGAAAATCACAGTGAGAAGCGCGGAAGCGCCTCTAGTGGCTGTCAATGAGACACACTAGAGGCTGGGTTAACCCTAAAGAAAACATAGCAGTTTCTACTGAAACTGCTATGTTTACAGCAGAAAGGGTTAACCCTAGGTGGACCTGGCACCCAGACCACTTCATTGAGCTGAAGTGGTCTGGGTGCCTATAGTGGTCCTATAAACGTATTTCCTTGAAGCTGTGGTGCTGGTGTAGGTATATCTGGTCTAGAGAATAATTGGGGGTTTTGGTGTTCGTCTGCCAGCTAGGTGGTGTCTGTGAGGGTAAGGTCCCTTACCCACTCCTGTACTTCTGGTACTAGTGCATTGAAGAACTGCTCCAGGAGGATAAGTTGGAGTAGTTCTTACATGGTCGTGGCTTGGTTAGCCTGGTCCCATCCCATGGCGGCTCTTTGGAGTCTACATGCCCACTTTGCATGTGAATCTTTCTCCTCCTTTCTCAGTTTTTAGAATCGGCGTCGGTATGCCTTGGGTGTGATAGCATACTGTGCTAATATGGCTTGTTTAACCCGGTCCAGACCGTTTACCTGCCAACAAGGGTACCCAGCCTTCACAACCGATGTGTAGGTGGCACAACCTCTCGAAGCCTTGAAGAAATCCATCATTGTGTCAAAGACTTATATGCATGAGAGGGGATTTTTGGCTTCCCCATGTGCTGGCAGACATCGCTGGACTGCCGGTCTGCTTGCTGCTGTCTGGCCAATATGTAGTCCTGTATGTCTGCCATTACTCTTGTCACAGTTTAGTTTGAGGGTGTTTCACTGTAGAATGCCAGCCTTGTCATCCCCTCCCTCGCAAACTCTGTTTCAGCCATATCTGGTGGTGGTGCAGCGCTGCTGGCTCGGTCTCCCTCCATCAACTCAGCGATAAGAATAGCTTTCACTTTGTTGCTGGCAATCTTACCCCTTGCTTGTAATAATTCTTTCAATGTTGTTAATTTCAGCGCTGAGTAGCTCGTCTCCATTCATCAGGTCATTCGTATAACCGAACTGCATACGAACTTGCTGCTTCACTTTTCCATTCGTATAATCCAAACACTGCTTCCTTTTGTTGCGAGGCTTGTATCCCGTCGCTTGCCACCAATTGTAGCGGAGCTGCAATAATATCCAATATCTCCACTGGTGTTCTGTGACGCAGGAGAGAAAGCGCAGTTCAGCAGAATAATCTCAATCCCCCAAGTAACTGGCTGACATGCTGTTGTGGGAGTCACACACTGCCTTTTATGTGTGTCCCCATGCAAGGTGTCTTATGTAACACACTCCAGGGGCATTTCCCCACTGGACCTGAGAGGAGACTGTTCTAAAATACACTAATAATTATATTAACCCTCAGGTCCAAGACATACAAAGCAAAATACACACTTTACAATGAGGTATCCCCGCATAGACTGGATCAAAGTGTCCAACATATCCAGAAAGCACCCAGATTCCATGAACACAGCCAAAACGCAACCGGGGTATAGTTTAGACCGACCGCACACGAGGCGCTTGCTCAAGAGTTCCATGAATTCAGGCTGAGCAGTCTTTCTTTCGGGAGTATGAAACATAATAAAATAACTATAACTGGGGGGCGTGGTCTGACCGTCGATGAGACTAGACGTGTCTCACTAGAGCTCCCGGCGAAACGCGCCCTAATAGCTTACAAAAGCGACCTTTTGCCTGAATATTTACCCTGAGGAGGTTCCTGAGATGGATAAGAGGCTTTCTAAGAAGCAGCCGAAGAGGGGCACCGACTCCGGAGGCACAGTTCTCGACCTCATGTCGGCGCAAAAACAGGGCCGCGTGGGGACCCAAGATGGCGCTGGCTCGACCCCGCAGGCTTCGCCCCGTACTGACAGGGAGGCTTCCCCGGATGATCGGGACACAGTCCTCGCAAAATTAGCGGAGGTGAGGGCTTTCCTTGCGGGCGAAATCGCTAAGTCTACCGCAGTCCTGCAGGCTGAGATCGGGGCCCTGGGTGAACGTACCGCCAAACTCGAGGACCGAGTGGAGGCCTCAACGCAGGCCCACAATGCTGTCGTGGAGAGGGTGAACAGCATCTCGGCACAGATAGTGGGCATGGACCTTGCCTTCGAAGACATGGCAAACCGGTCCAGGAGAAACAATATTCGCCTGAGGGAGCGGATGAGGACCTACAGGGGATCATACTCACCATCCTGAAGCCTCTGCTCCCGCACGTTCCGGAAGAACACTGGCACATGGAGCGGGCTCACAGAGCCCTGAGGGGCCACAGGAACGATCCAAATACCCCACGGGATGTCATCATCCGATTCCTGTACTACCGCACCAAGCAGAAGCACTTATGAAAAAGAGCCGCGAGGTACCCATACGGTATGATGGCAGGGTGGTGTCCCTCTTTCACGACCTGGCTCCGTCCACGTTACAACGAAGGCGGGACTGGCGGCCTATTACTGAAGCACTACGGACTGCAGGCATAAAATATGCATGGGGATTCCCCTTCAAGTTAATGGTGTTTCGTGGCGACCGGGCTCACATCCTTACGCCGGGAGGGGATCCCCATCGTCTACTGAGCGGCCTTGGAATTCAACCGCCCACTGACCTTCCCAGCGTGGCTCTGTACCCGGAGGACCTTCCTCGGAGTGGCAGGGAGCGGGATCGGGAAGACGCCGATAGCTACTGATGGTATCGTATGAAATGGCTGCTGGTGTCCCTTCACTCTCTCTCCCCTGATGGCATGGGGCCCGAGGGAGGCTGTTCTCCGGATCTTTTCTTCTTTACTTGGGGTGGGGGACGGGGAGAGGTCCCACGTTAAGTGTTTGGGTTTGTGTTTCGGCCGTGGGTCTTCTGGAGCGTCCCCCCCCCCCTCCCCTAATCGCCTTTCTGCCTACAGCTTGAGATTTTGGGGGATGCTCGCCTCCCGTTACGCCGGGGCTGCGGGGAACACCGATACCGCACCACCAGAGTGGGGAGGTTTACTGGGACGTGAGGCCTACTTTTTGGCCGCTTTTTGCATGGCTTGGGAGGGGGAAGGGGTACAGTACTCGCCTGCTCTCGGTAGCGGCATGCTTTTGGCCTGGCTCCCTATGGGACTCCCCTGGTGAAGTACTCTCAGCGAGTGAGGGGTTTGGTCTTCCGCTTGGGATCTACTCGAATTTACCAATGCAGTGTTGATTGTTTTGTGTTTAATGTCTCTGCTCTCCCCTGGGGGGCGCCCTTGTCCCTGGCTGCGGGGGGCTCCGGTGGGCCCTTGCGTCTCCTCTTGTAGTCGCATCCCCACAGTGTTGGCCCCTCCGTTCGGTGGCTAGGGATGACGGCGCCCCCGGGAGAGTGGAGTCTAGTGGTTGTGTTTGGAAAACAAGGCTTTCATTTAAAAATTTATATAAAAAAAAAAAAAAAGATGAAAAAAGTGTTAAAAATCGATAAAATTATTATTACAGTGACCATCAAGTAAGAGGGGGAGAATAGATGGAGATAAATTTGACCATAGCAAATTAACTGGAACATTTTAATAACTTCAAAATCCTGATAGTTGAACATTGAAGTACACAATAGGCCATGAGAGAGCAAGCACATTACAAATATACTAAGCAATGATAGCAAATGCCGGGCGTACGACCTACTGTAACCTATTTTGCATATGGCAAAATATTCTGTTGCTTTTCTCTGCATTTTGGGGGTGGGGGGGCAGTTTACGGCATCTCATGTCTAGACTCTTCGGCAGGAGGGAGGGGGGGTGACTGGAACAACGGGGGACATGTTAGTTTCGGTAGTGCCCATGTTGAAGATACAGTTTTCTTCTCCCTGGGGGGTCCTAGGGGGTTATCACGACACCCAAACAGTAGAGCTATCATCACGTAGAGGATGGGTTAGTGTAGACGCGGGTCTTACTGCACCAATGGGATTATGTACACAGATTAAGATTCGAAACTGCGCAGGTACAAAGTGTCTTGCTTTCAAGGGTCCGATATAGCTGGATTCAAACAACAATGTTGCACAAAAAAGAAAATGTTTTTAATAAAAAAAATAAAAATAATAATAATAAAAAATAAAAATAATAGAAATAAAAAACGCTAATAATTAACGCGCAAATAATGTACAAAACACCAAATAACAAAAGGAGGTGAAACAAAGCACAAACACAATGATCCAAAAAAGAAAAAAAAAAAAAAAGCGCATAAAATTATAAAAATATGGTTAATGTTATGTTGTATTTTTCGGGCCATGTGTGATCCTGGTTTATCCTAAGACGGGCGGGTTTCTGGGATGGTACTTTAATTGTTGTACTTATTATTGCTTTGATTACGGTCCTACATATTGTTAGATGCATTCTTACTTGTGCTCCTCTACAATTGCACCCAAGCTTATATAATTTTTACGAAGCTTCTAGGGCACAGGTGGTCGCCGGTATGCGCCATGTGACTATATACTGGAAGGTGTACTGCCTATGCTTCAATAGCTTTTGCCTGCCCCGAAGGGGAGAGAGGGGAGCCTTAGGAATTGGGGCGGCTGCATCATATAGCGAGCTCAGGTGGAGGGAGGAGGGGGGTTCCTTATCACTCCTCCTATGTCCCGAGTGCCCTATGGTAGCATCAAACTGTAGAGGGACCTCCCTCGCTTACTGTACACCTTAGGTCACTGGCCAATTGGGATATTGGTCGGGAAGCGTGCTGCCGACAGGTGATAACTCCCCCGTCCGTTTGGGTAAAGATAGAGAGTGAAAGTTGATGGATGGGACTCCAGAGGGGGGGGGGAGGGGTGGCGGGGGACAGGGTATGCTTCCTGTCCGTATGACAGGGGAATGTAGGGGGAAGGGATTCCAATTCTGGGTACCCAGGACGCTATGAGGAGGTCACCACTGTACTCCCCATCTTTGGGAGAATTGGGGACGGCCAAGGGGATGAATAGCAGGGACATGCAAGGGTCTCAGTAGACTGTGTGGGGCGCGTGGGGGTCGGGGCTTTAGGGATTCTCGGTTCCCTCTGCACGTAGATCGTGAGGGGGAGGTGGGAGCACACTACCCACTGTTTTCTGGCAGTTGATAAGACCAGAATTTCTCTTACATCGGACGTGGTCCAGATGTTTTTTTTGTTATTCTTTCCTTTCCCTTTTCTTTGTCTCTCTTTTTCTTTCCCCTTTGTCCCCTTCCTTCCTTTGACCCCGGGGGGGGGGGGGGGGTGCGGGGGGCTGGCTCCTTGGTGTAACCCTAATGTCCGATTGATGCTTACTGATCTATGCAAGGAAGATATTGTCTTAGCAGGGGTCACCATGTCTCTGGATGGCGATTAAACTTACCTCTCTGAACGTTAAGGGCCTCAATGCCCCAAACAAGAGACGTCTTATGTTCAGGGCGTTAAAACGGATGAACTCAGACATTGCTTACTTACAGGAGACTCACCTCCCTAGACAGGCTACTATTAGACTAAGAGACCATGTATATACGGGTTCCTTTGAAGCTAGATCTCATCGTAAAAGGAACGGGGTGGCCATAGTAATTAAACGCACTTGCCCCTTCCAGATGGTGGCCCAAGATGTTGACCCGGAGGGACGATACATAATCGTATCCGGAACCTTACACTCCCACACCACTCATTTAGTAAATATTTATGCCCCGAATCAACCGGACGCTGGATTTTGGGCTATGATCCGAGGGAAGGTTGCAGCGTTGCCGTATGGCATGATCCTCATGGGAGGAGACTTCAATGCTACCCCGTGCCCGGTGATAGATAGAAGCTCGAGAGACGGGGGCCCGAAATCGCATGGTAGGGGGGGGCAGGACCGTCTGCTTAAGGCTTTTATTGCGGATACGGGTCTGGTGGACGTATGGAGGGCGCAACACCCACTGGACAGGGACTATACGTTCTATTCGGCCCCTCATGGAACCTACTCTAGAATCAACCTCTTTTTGGTCAACGCGACGGGTATGGCTAGGCTCTTGAGATCTGAGGTCAGAAATATCTCCTGGTCTGATCATGCTGACGTCTCTATCGCCCTTGGCAATCTTTGTACCGCAAATCCTTGGTCATGGTGACTGAATACATCGTTGTTGAGGGACCAGTCGATCACGGAGAACACTCGTACGGCTCTAACGGATTACTTTACGGAAAATACCACCCCGGACGTGAGCATTAGCACAGTATGGGCGGCGCATAAGGCGGTGATAAGGGGGCACTTGATCAAACTGGCCACGAGGAGGAAGAAACTGAAGCATCAACACCTGGAGGCCTTGCTCAAACAATTGCGGAACCTCGAGCAGAAACACCAAGCTGCCCCGGATAGGGAACTATTCCGGAGACTGGGAGCTGTTAGGAGGGACATCCGTTCCCATCTACTTGATGACACGGCTCGGGCCATGACGTGGTCCAAACGTACGTATTTTGATAAGGCTAATAAGATGGATACGCTCCTGGCTAGGACGTTGCGGCCCAGGCAAACCAGACCTCATATTGCGGCCATCAGGCACCCGGATGGCACGATCAAAACGAAACCGACGGATATTGCACGGGTCTTCGAAGATTTTTATAAACACCTGTATAACCATACCCCGGACGGACACACCCAGGAGGGACGAGGGGAAAACGACATCTTGCATTACCTGGACGGATTGGGTATGACCAAAATAACACGGGAGGCAGCAGAAACCCTGGCTGCGGAGATCAGTATAGAGGAGGTTGACAAAGCAATCTCGAGTCTGAAAGGAAACAAGGCCCCAGGTCCGGACGGATTCGATGGGACATACTACAAGGTCTTCAGAGAGGAGCTTGCGCCTCACCTAGTGACGCTCTTCAATTACCTAAGGCAAGGGGGACGATTGGGCCCGGAGATGGCGTTGGCCACGATTGTCCTCTTACCCAAACCAGAGAAGGACTTGCTCCTACCCGAACATTACCGGCCAATATCATTGATAAATCACGACTTAAAAATCTTAGCTAAGATACAGGCGGATAGACTAAACCCCCTCTTGACCTCACTTATCCATGCTGATCAGGTGGGATTCATACAAGGTCGGCAGTTGTTTGAAAATACTAGGCGGACAGTCGACCTAATCTGGAAACAAGTAGCAACTGGAACGCCTTCTCTGGTAATCTCTATCGACGCGGAGAAAGCCTTCGATAGGGTTAGGTGGGAGTTCCTGTTTGCGGTCCTGAAACACCTTGGATTTCCGGAGGAATTCGTGCAAGTTACAAGTTCTGCGCAAGCCACGCGGTCATGTTACTCTTGCTATGCCTATTTTCTACGAGCATACGGTAATTCGATAATATAGCTGTACAAAAACATAAAATCCTCGATGGGGGCAAGTTGTTCAGAATGTATAAAACGATTTGTCATATGGGCTGATGCCAATTCTTCTGTTTATAAGTTTGATATTTTATATTGAGGCTTCTGCGTAAGCCATCAGGTTGTATTATGCTTGCCTTACCTATCGTGTGCAAAAATAAAGAATTAAAAAAAAAAAAAAATAACTATAACTGTTCGTATGTTAGCTGGTTTTGTGTCCCTCATTTGGGAGTTAGATCCCACTGAATGCCACTCTTCATCGATGAATGGAACCGAACCTACGTGAACGTGAAAGTCTCAGCGGTATTCGTGCCATTGAGTGTCCGATTATAGTTCCATACACTACTAAATAATATAGTGGTTATTTATGCTTGTGAGGTAACCTTAATATACTTCCTAGGTGCTGTCTGTTTCTAGTAAGTTATTAATATACTCTCTCTAGGTAAAATCTTTTATAGTACTGTATTATCAATATACTACCTACGTACTACAAAACACAGCTTAATCAAGCAAAAAAACAAAAAATAAAATACAACTTACCGTAACTTACAAAGAAAACCGCTCCCCATGGTAGCCGTCCCAGATAGATACCACACAAGACAATATATGGATACATAAAAAATGGGATACAGCTGTATAACTTAAAATTAAAAGATATGCAACAACAAAGTGTAACATAGTTTAAGTATACAAAAATTGATGCGCTAATATTTGGCGGCATGCTAAGCAAGCCTAGAAGTCCTGGCAGAGCTTTTCAAATATGGCCTAGAAGCTTCTTCACTTATTCAATGCTTCCTGGACCTGTTTGAGTCAGTGGAGACTTCGAGGCCGTCTTTGTTTCACCACGCAATCTTAAGGACTGCAGAGATCGGGTGTGCCACTGCAATGAATGGAATGGTCCAGGCAGGGACTGGGTAATTCCCCACCGGTCCAGAGGGGAGGGTGGGAGGGGGCAAGAGGGCTTCAGTAGAGACACGATGGGAAGCACAGTCCCATGCGGGAGATCGTCCGCCTCTCCAAACCAACGGGCCGTAGTCACAGGGAGGCTGCAGGGCCAGACAGTAGAAACGGCTTTTCAGGACTCTTAATTTCCTCTGTGACATGTGTTTTCCGTGCTTGACTTTGAGCTGTATATTTATAATTTTAGCCGGTTTCAAGTATTTTTTTCTCTCAGGAGCTCCCAAAAAGCACGTCTCGTATGCTCCAGAGTCAGGCTCGCCCCCTATACCCTTTTTTATATTTATATGTTCCATAGTTCTGACTTTACTTAGTCCACCGTTTCTACCACAAGGACTGGGGACTGCAGGACTCTATTGATGTCCTTCTTTTTTTTTTTTCTTTTTACGTGCAACATATTAAAGCATTTTGATACTTGATAACACAGTATTGAACCTTGTTTGTTTTAATTCTCTTTCTGCATGGGTCTTTGATCATTTGACAAAGCGAATATCTGGAATCCAGATAATATTGATGGGCCTGAAATTGAACATTTTATGAGTGTGACCTTGAAATTTAGAGATTTTAAGGGTTTGTACTGTATTACTGTATATAGTTACATAGCTGAAAAGAGACTTGCGTCCATCAAGTTCAGCCTTCCTCACATATGTTGTTCCTGTTGATCCAAAAGAAGGCAAAAAACCCAGTCTGAAGCGCTTCCAATTTTGCCACAAACTAGGAAAAAATTCCTTCTGGACCCCAAAATAGCAGTCCGATGTCTCCTTGGATCAAGCAGCTATTACCCCACTAATTCGAAATTATATCCCTGTATGTTATGTTTTTGCAAGTATTTATCCAATTGCAGTTTAAACATCTGATAAAACCACCTCTTCAGGCAGAGAATTCCATATCCTCTTACAGTAAAAAAAAAACTTTTTCTTTGCCTTAGATTAAATCTCCTTTCTTCCAGCCTAAATGTGTGACCTCGTGTCATATGTATAGCCCTGTTTATGAATAGATTTCCAGATAAAGGTTTGTACTGGCCCCGAATATATTTGTATAAAGTTATGCTCTCCTTCTTCAAACTCTTCAATCGCTTGGTCTCTGTGACTCTGTCCTCTCGTGGTTTTCCTCTTATCTCTCCCAACGCTCATTCAGTGTCTTTTTCTAATGATACCTCCTCCCCTCGCCCTGTCTCGGTTGGAGTGCCCCAAGGCTCCGTCCTTGGTCCCCTTCTATTTTCTCTTTATACTGCCTCTCTTGGCAAACTTATTACCTCTTTTGGATTCCACTACCACCTGTACGCTGATGACACCCAGCTATATCTCTCCTCCCCGGACCTCTCCCCTGCTGTCCTGCAATGTGTCACTGCTTGCCTGTCTTCCATCTCTGACTGGATGTCCTCCCGCTTTCTGAAACTCAATCTCTCAAAAACTGAGCTCCTTGTCTTTCCTCCTCCTAATACTGATCCTCCTCTTTCGCTCTCCCTTCAAGTTTGTGGTACCAACATCAGTCCATCCTTGCAAGCGCGCTGTCTTGGCGTCATACTTGACTCTGGTCTCACCTTTGAGCCTCACATCCAGCATGTTGCCAAATCCTGTAGATTCCATCTTAAAAACATAGCCTGCATCCTCCCCTTTCTTGCACCAGATACTACCAAGGAGCTTGTCCATGCTCTAGTCATATCCTGCATGGATTATTATAACCCTCTCCTGATTGGTCTTCCCAAAAGCCGTACTGCACCCCTACAGTGCGTAATTAACGCTGCTGCTAGACTGATTTTCCTCTCTAGTCGTTTCTCTCACACCTCACCCCTCTGCCAGTCCTTACATTGGCTTCCTGTATCCTATAGGAGTCAATTCAAGGTACTAACTCACACCTATAAAGCTCTGAACAACTCTAGCCCCTCTTATATCTCCTCACAGATCCATAGGTATGTCCCTTCTCGGTCTCTCCGCTCTGCCCGTGACCACCTCCTGTCCGTTGTCCGCACTCGTACGGCCAACTCGCGCTTGCAGCACTTCTCGCGGGCGGCTCCCTTCCTATGGAATAGCCTGCATACCGCCATCAGACTCTCCCCTAGTCTTGCATCTTTTAAGAAGTGCCTTAAAACCCATCTCTTTAGGAAAGCTTATGGCCTCCAAGACTAACCCTTACCTCACATACCTGTCTCTTGCCCTCTCCTAAAGGGCAGCCCACCTTATTTGATTGCAAATTCCTGTCCTAATGTGTTTTACACCCCACCTCCTATAGAATGTAAGCTCGATCGAGCAGGGTCCTCTTCAACCTATTGTTCCTGTAAGTTTATTTGTAATTGTCCTATTTATAGTTAAATCCCCTCTCATAATATTGTAAAGCGCTACGGAATCTGTTGGCGCTATATAAATGGCAATAATAATCATATCCCCTCTCAGGTGCCGTTTTTCCAAACTAAAGAGATTTAAATTTTTTAACCTTTCTTCATAACTAAAATGCTCCATTCCTTTTATCAATTTTGTAGCTCGTCTCTGCACTTTTTCTAGTGCTATGATATCTTTCTTTAGAACAGGTGCCCAAATTGCACAGCATAATCAAGGTGTGGTCTTACCAGCGATTTATAAAGAGGCAAAATTATATTTTCATCTCGAGAATTTATGCCCCTATTTATACATGACAAAACCTTACTGGCCTTAGCAACGGCAGATTGACATTGTATATTTCTGCCTAATTTGTTGTCTATAACAATTCCCAAATCCTTCTCGTATGTGGTTATCCCTAGTTCACTACCATTTAGGGTGTAAATTGCTTGTGCATGCTTAACCCCGAAGTGCATACCTTTGCATTTCTCTACGTTAAATTTCATCTGCCATTTTAGTGCCCAGTCCCCCAATCTATCCAAATCCCTCAGCAGCAAGGCAATATCCTGCTCACATTTTATTACTTTACATTCTGAGCCGTGTGCTTTTTGCGCTCCTCGGCTCCCTACTCTTTCTGAGCTGTGCGCTTTCTGTGCCTTCTGAGCCGTGCTCTTTCTGCTCTCCTTGGTTTCCTGAGCAATTTGAGTTGCGCAGTTTCTGCACGCCTCGGCTCCCTGCTCTTTCTGAGCCGTGCACTTTCTGTGCATTCTGAGCCGTGTGCTTTCGGCGCTCCCTGTGCTTTCTGAACTGCTCGGCTCTCTGCGCTTTTTGAGCCGTGCTCTTTCTGCGCTCCTTGGCTCTCTGTGCATTCTGAGCCCATTCTATGCTCTCTGGCTCTTTGCACATTATGTTCTCTTTCTGAGATCTAGCCTGTCCGCACTCTGTTTTCCTGTGTTCTGCACTCTCTAAACACTGACTTCTATTTCCTTTTCCTGTGCGCAGCATACTGCGCCACCCTAACTGTGCTGTCATCGCATCAGACTGTGAGAGGTGATTTTTCTTGGTATTTGGAAAATTTTAGCTGTCATGTTACTGAGACGTGGAATGCAAACTGTAGCGGAGAGCTGATTTCCCACAGCTTAACTCCACCAATATATTAAGAGGATGCAGGAACAAGTAACAAATCCAAGAGAATATCCAGCACAATCCGCAATAAAATCCAACAGTATCCCATCACCTTTCCCAATCACTGGACGACACACAGTATCAGGAGGAGAACTGAAGTTTAATTCCTAACCACCTTCTTTTAAAGCATTCTCCCATGCAAGGGAGGGATTCACATTATTTACACATTGCACCAATCACAGACGTTTCCTCCCACACATCTCCTCCCCTTAGCTTAACAGTTAACACAATTATAATGTACATCCTTTTCGCCAATTCCTGGATGTACCCCAAATATGGTAGGTACACCTTTAACCCCTTAAGGACCAAACTTCTTGAATAAAAGGGAATCATGACATGTCACACATGGCATGTGTCCTTAAGGGGTTAAATACCTTACCCATGCGGTCGGTCAAAACTTTACCTTCCCCTAACTCCCGAATCCCTGGTCTGATCTGGGTGAGGAACATATCCAAAAATCACCCAGATCAGACCAGGGGTTCGGGAGTTATGGGAAGGTAAAGTTTTGACTGACCGCATGGGTAAGGTAGCTGAAAACAGTTCCATGAGATCTGGCCCTGTGGTCGGTCTCAGTTCGTGCCTATAACCGGATGAAAATACCGAACAAAATAGCTGTTGCATGCCTTCATTTGAATCCCCTTGTTCGTATGAATATTTCTACCGAACGGCGGCCCGTTCGGTAGTTTCGGCACGGATCCATTGAAGTCTGGAGGTCTCAGCGGTGTTTGCCTGGTCGAATGTCCGATTTTAGTTCCAGCCACTCGACGTCAAAACACCGCTCTTCGTGAGTTTAAGATGGCCGCTGTCACGTGTTCGTTAACCGAATGGCGGCCACCCAGAGAACAAAGCCCATACTGCACGGATTGCCAATTACCGGTTTGCAACATTGTTGCGAACGGTAATTGGAGGCATACTTCCTCCTGGGGTGGTCTGATTGTTCGGTAGTTTCACTCGTATAATAAACTGAGTGATTTTACCGAACAATCAGGCGAATGCTGCATACAAGGTGAATACATAATACATGAAAATATATTAAAAGCCACGAATTTTGGTAGATAGTTCAATGTCCTTTGCCGAATAAGGTATATGGTCCGAAGTCTCTGTAATAGTATATTATGTCCTTGGCTGGGTCTTAATGGGCCAGTAGTGCCATACAAAATCCCATTAATCCCAGCCATTGTACTTAAAGGGTCACATCTTTCTGGGACCATAATCACTGGGCAGGAGGTGAGCCATCAGCCCCCTCCAGGAAACTGGGGCGTATTCTGGTATAGGACCCAGTCCACTACACAAACTATCCATAAAATAAGCCGTGGAACCGGTTCCGGTCGGATTCCTTCTTTTTCCAGTGTCTGTAATCCATATCTGGGTCAAGCACCGCGTCTCATGATTATATGTCATGTAATATTCCATTTGATTTTAGTACATGGCTACATTTCTGTGACCGCTACAGCTGTGAATTCTACTTATTTGGACAAGACGTATCTTTAGCCTTATCCGATTATCCTTTTGAAACGAAGTGGCAAGACCCTGACAGGATCATTTTACTACACAAAACTTGGACTATTGAGTTGTACATGGGGCAGATATAAAGACTACCTGCTGCCAACCACAAGTCCAGACGACTTGGCTTCCTGCTTTCCATGTGACCTACAGCAGCCAATCGGTTTTTGCTCTTTAAAATTTTACTTCTATGGCCTGTGTCTTTTTGTATTACAGGGATATTCTAAGCACCATAAACATTAGTGTGCTGTAGTGATTGTTGCCCAAAATCCATTGGCACCATCCGATGGTAAACTATCAAACTGTTTAAAGGAATGCTGTAGCGTTAAGAATTCAAGTGTGTGTGTTGCTAGAATATAAGGCTACCTATTAAGATGTTTGACGGCCCCTCTCCCCATTGAGGTAATAAAATAAAGAATTAGAAGCTTATACATAGGGAAGCATTGGGGGTCTAGTGTGCAAGTGCTACAATTGCCAAGCTTCGAACAATCTGCATCTCTCAATAGATGCATTGAATTGGTGCATCTCTATGGGGACATCGGTCATGCAATATCCAGTGATTGTCAGAGTGGCATCAGGCAGCAATGTAAACAATGCCTTTCTCAGAAAAGGAAGGGTTTACACTGCAGGACTGGTACGGCCGGCTCCTTGCTCCGGAATCCCTACATTACGCTGTAGTGGTTTTGGTACCTATAGTGTTCTTTAGGGGTACACTCTGAGCACAAAAACAGCTTTAGGTTAATGAAGCCGTTTTTTGATGTATAGATCATTCCTCTGCATTCTCGCTGCTCAATTCTCTGCCATTTAGGAGTTAAATTCTAGATTGTAAGTTCCCACAGGAATAGGGCTCTCCTCTGCTGTATTAGTTTGTCAAATGATGTATTGTCTCTAAGTTTATTGTACTGTTTAGACCTATTGTACCTATAGACGGGGCAATACAATATGATGGCAACTTATAAATAAAGTATAATAAAAATGCAATCTTTGAGATCTAATGGTTAAACTTCCTTTGCTGCACAGTCTGATATAGAATTTATCTCATGCTCTGTTAACAGCCTTCTAGAGATGGCAGCAGCTGCTTGTGTAAGATTTCAATTAAGAGAGCAGCAGATAATGCGTAAACACACTGTGCTGTAAGATTGAAAATGAAACTTTTAAATTAGTTTTTTTTATATGTGGAGGCTCTGTGTATTTTGTGTCTCTATATTCGGCACATGCTCTAACCTGTGCTGTCATTGTGTCAGACCGTGAAAGAGAGAAATTCTCAGTTTTTAGGCTTTTTATAGAAGAAATGTGGGTTGTTGCATGTCACTGAGACCGTGGAATGCAAACAATTTGTTAAGCATGTAGTGCGACTGGTTCTCTCAAGATTCAATCTCTACCAGCAGCCATGTTTATATCCAGTATTTGTATTTTGTTCCTTTCATTTCCAGTACTGAGTTGCTGTATTATGCCAGTAGTGTAGATGCACAATAATAAAGTATTTGATTCTTTTAATATAATTTTTGGACTAACAGAAATTTGTAGTTACGCCTAAAGCATTGATAAAGGGAGGGACTCGCAACTAATTTCATGTTAGTGCAGTAAAAAAGGTTTGATAACAAACTGCAATATTTCTTATTTCTACTATTTTCTTTGTTATTCAAACTATTTTACATTCACATATAACATCGCTCGCTTCCATCAATCGGATACCAGCATGGGGATTTAATATTTTGTGAACATTCTTGCACCATCTTGGTTTGATTGCAGAACACAAACTAGGACGTAAATCCCAATCAAACAAAGCTTGCGTTGATTCAGTGCTGCCTTTCCAAGGACTAACACAAACCATTTTAAGGAGGTGTTAAGAACCTCAGTGGTTATGGTACGGAGTTCTTCTATTCCTTTCAAAATAACTGAGTATAAGTGATTATAGTTGCAGTTAGGGTGTAGAGGAATAGTGTAAATGAATGCAGCTTCCAAGACGAATCTTCCCAGCAAATAAAATGTTACACAAGCATGAGCCTAGACTTCATGGAGGGTACAACAGGAATAATGTTTTATTGATGCCACTCTGGCTTTTATGGAAATCCTTGTGCAAGGGGACCTCCCACAAACAAAAGGAACAACCAATCATAACACAGAATTACAGTAAAACCCTCCCTTCCTCTGCCTGGTAGATAAGGAGATAAGTTAAGGAATAACCCAATTATCTCCAGGCAGAGGGCACACAATTTCCCCATAACTTGGAACACCCCTTTATACAGCAGGTGTCCCCTGATCGCCCCGATCTGGGAGACCAACATATTCAAATTTCACCCAGATCGGTTCAGGGGTTCTCAAAAAGTATGGAAGACTTAGTTCACCGACCGCACACGAGGCTCCTGCCCAAAACAGTTCCACGAATTCAGTGTGTGCAGTCGGTCAATTCAGAAAACGGCATAAAAACTTAAAGCACAAATTGAGCCTCCTGGCTCATAGGAGTGATTGTTCCCCGTGTTCGTGTCAATCAAACTACCGAATGGCGCTCTCCTAGCTGTTCGGCAACAAAAGGAAGCAGGCGTTCGCATGTTTCAGCGGTGTTTGGTAAGTAGAGTGTCCGATTTTAGTTCCAGACACTCGGTGACCAAGTCCCGTTGCCTCCTTTCGTGCAAACAAGATGGCCGCTGTTTTCTCTTCCCTGTGGCATTTGGCTATACGAACGCCGGCCGCCCAGAGAGCGCTTAATAGACGGTTCCTTTTGAAGATAATGGGCCAGGAGGGTGTTCGGTAGTTTAATCTACCGAACCAATAAATCCAAAACTAACGAAATACAGCATAAAGTCACGAATAAAGAAGAAAATACTCCATCTTGTAATTAATTATTTAAAGTTGAATCCTTGGAAAATAACACCGAACATGAAGCACATCTTCCTTTAGAGCTGAAATAAATCTATTCTAATAAGAAAATTATATAGACCTAACCAATAGCCTGAATCAGAGATTATTTCTCATAAAATAATTGTGTATTAAACTTCAAAATGAATATACTGTAAGACAATAAAAGGGTGACAAATTATTTTTGCCTTTATTTAAAAATCACAATTTTCCATCAGAATTTGGTAAAATCTTGGAATCTTATTACAAGACATTGAGGATCCTGTTATGCTCTTAATGCTCATTAATCACCAATGATAAATGATGAATGGGTTTTAAATAAAATTTAGATCTGCTTAACACCCAAAAGGAAAACCTTTTAGATGCCATAGAACCATGTGAAGAATGTCCTCACAAAGTAACGCCTTCTACTCCAGCACGACATAGCAACTGTTGAACCCGCCCCGGCACGATATAGTTACATAGCTGAAAAGAGACTTGCGTCCATCAAGTTCAGCCTTCCTAACATATGTTGTTGCTGTTGATCCAAAAGAAGGCAAAAAACCCAGTCTGAAGCGCTTCCCATCTCACTAAAATCGTGGGGGAGCATAACCATATGGAATGAATAATGGTTTCCCATTTCAACTGAGAACCTAATGTCCATTGCAATCCTGTACTTTAGGATAGTAAAGTTATTCTATAAGCTGTGACGAAAGCAACTTCGCCACTGGTTTTTGGAGGGGCCTGTTTGCCAGCCTTCTACCCTGGGACTATGGTCCCTGTGATAACCCATGTTCAAAAGTACTGTTTCTGCCCCTTGGACTTTTAACTGGAACAGATTCAAACCTGTGGCAGCGGCCATCTTAAATTGTCCAGCAGTGTTTTGTTGTCGAGTGTATGGAACTGTTTTGGGCATGGGACAAAAATAAGACTTCCAGGAAATTCTTGAACCGATCTGGGTGATTTTTTTTTTTTTTTTGATTTTTTTTTATATGTTGTTCACTCAGATCGGGGATGTTTGTGGGGATATGTCGTATCTTGGGGTACTTTTTGGGGTTTGTAAAAATTTATGTTTTTTTCTGTTTAGAGTTAATTGAGTTAGCCCATTGTCTTTGTTAATTGTATCAAAGGCAGAGGGGATGGATTGTGTATACTGTTGGGGAGTGTCTGCATGTAAGACTCTGTTTTTATTGGTTTGTTAATTCTGTGTCCTGTGCCCCACAAGGTTGACAACCTTCTGTATAAAAACTCAAGCTGTTCAATAAACCTTCAGACCTTCTTACCCTCCACTCGTAGCCTCGTCTCGTGTTGTAGGGTACTGCTATATCACACTGGGGATTTGCTATACTCTGTATACTCTCCTGGATGCTAATCACTAGCTCTTCTAAGAGCTGTTCCTGCTCCTCTCTCTGAAGGAAGAGAGGTTCACCCACTAAAGCCTGGAGCCTTGTCATAGGTCCAGGGTGGGTAGGAGACGGCGAGTCCCCAACCAATCTGCGGCGGTTAGTGGGGTCTGCAGTGCTGATGGTCATTGGTAAGCACTAGGAGCATTGATTGACGGAGGGTCTGTTACGTAAGCTTTATACCTTCTAAAATAAAATGTATTTGGACTTCAGTTAAAATACCAAAGCGGTCAGGAAAAATGTTCTGCTTGTAAACCGTTTTCATGTTGGATAATTGTACATAATGAGGAATTGTTTTCGATAACCTTCATAAAATTGTCTTGCCATTCTCTAATGATAACCTAACATAATCTGAGTGGGCCATGAGACTGCATGGTGCAGGCACATGAGAAAGCGAGAATTAGTTGCCAAGTAAGAGCGGCTGTTAGCAAGTACCTAGACACAGGGGACCCAAAGACCGCAGGCACTTCTGCCATAACACCTGCTACCAAGTTGGTCCCACGCCTTGCTGTCAACATGGTGGCCTTGTGGCTCACACTGGACAAGGCCGCACCTCCTATCCGCAGGCACCCCTAACGGCAATTTCTTCTGCTGAACAGAGCTCCCACACCTGCACCACGGATCGGGGGAACACTTTGGATTGCCCAGCCTACATGCATGGCAAACCGGACTGGTCCCCACTACTGCCTTCCTGGGCCTCCAGAGGACAACCCTCACACCACAACCCCACTCCTAGGCGAAATACCTAAGCCAGGATCCGTTGGTGGTCCCTTAAAGAGCTAGAACCCGGGGCACATGTGGTAGGCTCATGCAGTGCCTGGGGCTGACGGAGTGGCACTCTCCAGACCTGCCTATATGTCGGGACTTCCCAAGCACTACATTCCAGTCGGAAACGGGAGGGAGCAGAGTCCAGAGAACCCAGCAGGCTTGCCTGCATGCCCTTACAGGTGGTCTTGAAGAGGGGCTGCGTGATCTTTTATAGTTTAAGATTCTATTGTTAATTGCGTTTTATGTAACTCATTATATTATCTGCTAACGCTCACTATAGGCACTTGATAGCCTCTGCAAACTTATGCCTATTCTACTTAAATCTCTGCCTAGACTTGCCTATCTAGCCTGTTAAAATGAAGACATATCAGTAACTTGAATACCTAAGCATGTTTACTTTATCCTATTTTACACCCAAAACCAGCATATAGGCTCTTGAGCCTGGCGAACGAATTACTGCACCAATAAGCTGTTATGCCTCAGTGATATAGGGTAACCAAGTACGGTATATCTTACCGGCAAGCACGAGCCTGTCTCCCTCTAAAGCATTAACGTATGTGGAAAAAGAATTGTGCATATATATGTAATATTTACTAAAGTTCAGATTGCAAAATCCAGATATTGTTCATGCTATAATGTCAATAAGTTTTTTTTTTTTAAAACCATTCTATCAGTATTTTTACTTTAGCCTTTTTTGGGAGTTAAAGACAAATTAGAAAAATAAGACTTTTGTTAGTATAATTTTTGACAGGTTGATTTAATTCCCTCTTCTCTATTAAGGGGGGGGGGGTTAGGTAGGGTTGTAGCAGAAACCCTTTTGTTGGCTGCCCCCCCCCCCCCGTATTGTTTTATTGCCCTCACTTACCCTACCTTGTCCCTAAAGACAAATACTGTTCCTGGCCCTTGGATTACTTTGGAGCAGTGTTGCAACTTTAAATGGTCACTCCGGATACAGTCAAAGTGCCGAAGTAGTCAAAGTCGTCGAAGTGAACGGCATCGAACAAAGGACCACGTGGCGACCCTTACCATCACCACGTCGAACACCACCGACCCTTACCATCGCCTCCACTTCGACACTTCGACTAAAGTCGAAGTACAGGCCACACTTCGAACGGGACTTACCCGTTTTTATTCCAGAAACTGACCGACCGCACAGCCCAAATCCATGGAACTTTTTTGGGCAGGAAAATGTGCTTGCGGTCGGTCATAAAAGGGACCTCCAGCTAACTTTTTATCTACTGGGGGGATTGGTATGATTTTTAAGAGTGTTCCTAATTGAAGTATGCTGATTAAGAAAATATATGTTTTATGTTTGTGATACGAATATTGTAGAAGTTATAAATATTGTGTAAAAGTTGTGTTTTAAACTGTATGAATAAGTGGATTACCTCTCAGGCTAAGGGGAGAGAATCTGTGGGTTGCAAGCGTTATGCTATTGGCTATTTTACACCTCCCCTGTGGGCGGTCTTATAGGTAAGATGGAAATAAAAGCCAGGCTGGATGTGCCAGTAAAGCTCAGTTCTGCTCCTGATACTGTGTGTCGTCCAGTTATTGGGAAAGGTGATGGGATATCTGTGGATTATATTGCTGATCGTGCTATTTACCCTGTTGGATTTGTATTTGTTCCTGCATCCTCTGGATATATTGGTGGAGTTCAGCTGTGGGAAATCAGCTCTCCGCTACAAGGGTAATTTTGATCTATTTCTTTTTTTTTTTTTCTTCTATTGGGGTATGACTAGGGGATTGGGAAACCCGGCATAGCCAGGACTACAAGAGGGGCTTGCCATTTGTGACGGACCGACTGGGTACCTACGCCAGTCGCGCTTCCTAGTAGTCGCTGAGTACGATAAGCACTGTAGCCCCTTAGCTGCCGCAGCTTGGCTGGGGTCTCACCACCTTCTCACTACCATGAGCCGAGGCTTAATGCTGGGAAGTCATCTGTTTTATTCAGGGCCACACAGCCTTTTATGCATAAGCCCATGCAAGGGGTTTCCTACACAAAACAGCAGGGTAATTCCTCCCCTGTACCTGAGAGATAATTGAGTCAGGAACTGTACAAACTTAATTATCTCCAGGTACAGAAAACACCCAATTTACAAGCCCCCTAAAAGTACCCCCAAAATACAAAAAACCTCACAAGTCATCCCCTGATTTGGTTGACCAACATCCAAACATCACCCAGATCGGTTCAGGGGTTCCATGGAAGTCCCTTTTTTTTTTGACCGACTGCACATAGTTCCAAAATCGTTCCATGAGAAAAGTGGTAACGGTCGGTCAATTTCGGTAGCATAAAAACGAAAGCACTACCGAATGTAGTCTATATTGTTCCCCTCATCCAGAACGATTCCACCGAACAGTGCTCTTGTAAGATATTGAGAACTGAACGCAGGTGGTGGTGGTAGAAGTCCAGCAGTGTTCGGGAGTTTGTGTCAGATTTTAGTTCCATGAACTCGACGACCAAACACAGCTGCCTGCGTGTATGCAAACAAGATGGCCACCACCTCGTGGTCGTTCATACGAATTGCGGACACTAAGACGAACAATTAGAACACTGAGGTGAGAACCATTACAAGGTGTTAATAGGGTTTAACAAGGCCCCCGGGTGGTCCATGGTCGTGCGTCTCTTTGGTTCCAGAACAGTATAGGGACATGGCATGAACAAAGTCTTTTACAGTTCTTTCTGCAGGGCCCATAGTCCTGAGGCAGGAGGCTGGCAAGTAAGCTCCCCCAGGAGCTTATGGTGAGGTCATGTTCGCCACAACATTATTTGGTGTTCTAGACCATGTCCCCCTGTTATTTCTCAAGCCTTTTCTAGCGACTGGGCAAGAGCTGCCCCTCACTAGTTTTAAACATTTAGTAGATATGTCCAACCTGACGCATGGCAGGTTGAGGTAAAATACCTTGATTATAGAAATGCGGGTATCTCTTTGACCCCTGTAGGATTTTCATTTTATTAATTTTTTTTTTTTTTTAATATGCACACTGATTAATCCGGATACCCAGGATTTTTAATGGTGTGGTTGCTGGCTGCTATTACTGCAAGCAGGCAAACTGTTCAGCGTTCTTTAAGATCCAGGCCCATATTTGAAGACCCAGAGCACGGATTTGCAGCATTCAGTCTGGATTTCAGTCGTCCAGCGGTGTTCACCAGGCCAATTGTAGGCCTGTTTGTGCTTGAATTACAAAATCTGGACAATTTTGCACTCCGAAAGGCCCCGTATTCAATTGGATGGTTTTTCTAGGGACTTTATTAAATAACTCTGATAATAATTAACAAACTCCCCTTTTTACATGAGATTGCCACAAGCTCCTGGAGGAGCCTGCTTGCCAGTCTCCTGCCTACAGACTAGGGACCCTGTGAAATATAATGTTAAAGTCTCCATTTGTGTATTTGAACTATGTGGTTCGGGAACCGAACAGCCGCACAAACCGGAGACCACCCTGGAGCTTGTTAAGCCTAATTGCTACATAGAACACGGAGGTGGAAATTGTTACTAAGTGTTCGTCTGGGTGTCTGAAATTCCTATGGACTACCACGAGGTGGTGGCCATCTTGTTCGCAGGCAACGGTGTTTGGGAATAAATCTCATGGAACTAAATGTTTGGGAATAAATCTCATGAAACTAAAATCGAACACAGAAACTCCCAAACACCGCTGGACTTCCATCATCGCCTGTGTTTGGTTTTATAACACTTAGGAAGACACTGTTCGGTGGAATCATTCGTCTTAAAAAGGTGAACAAGCTCCAGGGTAGAACTATGGATTCCGTTAGGTAGTTTGTTCACTTTTTAAACTACCTAACTAGACCGACCGCAAGCCCTGATTCTATGGAACTGTTTTGGGCATGGGGACCATGCGTGCAGTCCTGAACCCCTGAACTGATCTGGGTGATTTTTGGATATGTTGGTCACCCAGATCAGGGCTATCAGGGGATGTAACTTTGTTGAGTTTTATGTATTTTTAGGGTACTTTTGGGGTGTTTTGTAAAACAGTGTTTGTTTTTTCTATGCTTGGAGATAATTGGATTAGTTTAGTACAGTTCCTGATCCAATTATCTCTCAGGTACAGAGGAAGGATTATCTGACTTTGTCTTGGATTTGTTCCTACTGTGGTTTACTCTCGGGTCCAGGCTGGAGTACCCCTTGCTTTGGGATATGCATATAAGGCCAGTTGTGGCTGGCATTAAAGCATTCCAGCTTGCAATCCAAAACTATGTGTCGTCCTGTTATTGGAGGGAAGGAAGATTTATCCCTTGTGTCTGCTGTTCCAGCTTGCAGGGGATTCAACAAGGAAAGTCCTCGCAAGGACAAGAGCTCCCAGGACTGAGTGTCGTCCAGTGACTGGGGGTGTCTAGAGTGAATTCCCCATTTGGCTCCAGGAGGGATCGGTTCCAGGGCCCCAATCCAGCTATGGTGCCTGTGGGCAGAAGTGCTGCGGTTTGTCCCCTGTTCCAGCCAGGAAGTGGTACTTTGGCGGAGGTACCCAGTCAGGGTACAGGGAGCTCCGTCACAAAAACAAGTAACAAATGAAAAAGGCATAACATAGTTGATTACGGCTTGTTACGGTTACCTCCAAGCTAGCTGAAGGTTGGACCGCTTGGATGTCCTGGTTCCTGAGTGTGGAGAGAGAGAGGAGCGCCATTCCCTTCAGCATACCATAATAATCCTGCGAATATAAAGCAATCCCACTAGCTATGGTACAGCTAGGATACCCTTGTTCCCATAAAACAAGTTGAGGCTGCGATTTGAGGGTCAAAAACAAACTGGGTTTAATGGTACACAGGCATCGCTATTTATACAAAAACCCAGGTCCAGGGACAGCCCCCTCTGGACCTGATGGGATACAGGGACAATACAAACAGTTTACCAATAGCATTACAGTGTATCATTTGAAATGGTCACCGCCCAGCTTGGAGATAATTAAATTGCCATAACCGTTAAAGTCATTATCTCCAAGCGTCCAAAATCCCACGTTTTATTGTAACAGGTAAAACAGTATACAAATACATAACTATAACATTTTAATACACATATTATATTCCACCATTCGTTGGATAGCCCAGTTCTGAGCACAGCAGATAGGCGAATAGCGTTCAGATCTCACGAACGGTATAGCCAGTCTCTTCAATACAAAGTCCTTTCGTGCCTTTTTGTCCCGAACACGAGATGGCGGCCATGTTTTCAGGCTGGTGAATAGAGGGTGGGACCTGGCCATAAAACCCCTGGAGCGAGTAGCAGATTAACAATTGCGCAACACCGCTCAGTGGATGATTGTCCCAGCACTTCGTGAGCCGAACAGAGACCGCCATTGTTACAAACTGCCATTTGTAACTATCCCTTTAAATGACAAATTGCCCTGCTTCCCTGGATTGTGGAGAAGCCTATTTGCCAGCCTTCTTCCTCATGACTATGGCCCCTGGGAGATTGTGCCACTGAAAACTTATGGACTTTTTTTTTTTTGTCAATCTTTCTTTTATTGAAGCATTTGTGATGGGGTACAGAAGAGAAGAGGGAAACGTATATTTTGATTACATTAGAGGGTGTAGACATTATCAGAGTTATACTAGTACATTTCTGAATAACAATGCTTCGTTTTTTTTTTTTTATTATTAAATTATGAACTTGCCGATTGGGAACAACGTAATGTATTCAAGAGCACTGCATGACTTGTTAGAGAGTTAAAGGAATAGCAAAAGACAAGATGATTTCTAGACATGCAGTCAATAAACATAGCACGATTCAGGCTGGATTTACTCCAATTTAGGGGACATAAACACATGTGGGTTGTCGGTAGATTAAACTAAAAGTAGGTAGACATTAGACTAACGCAGCAAACGATAATATTAACGTGTTATGAGGGTTGCCATCGTAGTCTGTCATACAGTATATTTTAACTCAGGAGGCATAACCCTGTTCTGCTCTAGGAAACATACGTGGGTCACATAGTGTGTCCTGACATGCGCCAAGAGGCTAATGGAACAGTAAATGGGCGCGTAGCGTGCATGCTAACGTTACAGTACGTGCTGGTAAAATTAACTGTGTGACTGTGTGGGTCAGGAATATAAACTTATCCACCACTCAGGGTGGGTAGTATTATGTAGAGGTAAAACTAATGCACCCCCTGTCTGCGGCCATATCACAACTGTAGTTGAAAGTACCCGATATAGGTCTGAGATTTATATTGGTAACATGCTACCTAAAAAAGTGACGTCTGGCTCAGCTAACGCCTCCACAAAATATTAAAACAACAGGTAAAACTTAGGTGCAGTGAGTAATAAAACAAAATATAAGGTTATGCATATCTCGCAAGGATATTGCCCAGGTAATATTGCGCCAGGTCGTGAGTGTCCGTCAGCTTGTGGTCTGGCCTTTTATGATCAGGGTCTAGGATTCATTCAGCCGATCCCTGTCGGTCTCATGGCTTGTGGTGAGCAAGGGAGTAGTCGATAGTTCATCAGCGGAGGTATCAGGTGGGTAAGCACGGAGGTGGTTGGAGTACGGCACGGAGCTTCACCCCAGCTCCAGGCTTGAAGTCGGGCCCACACCTTGTGTCCACAGACTCGGATACCTCTCGGGGCCGGGTCTTTCCCGTTGTGGGCGCTTTGGAGGGCCCTGGTGGTTCTCCGCCGCCGGCGGCGGGCGACCCTCCTGCGGTGTGGTCGGTGTTTGGGAGGAAATCTCCTGTTGGGCCCCTGCCTAGAAGGGCATTCCGCCTGTAGGCGTATGGCGGGTTTGCCCGGGGAACGCTCGCTCTGTCTCACGGCCTCCCGCCTTTCCCCTACCTCTTGTCGGTGAGGTGGTTGTTGTGCCGTCCGCTGCTCCAGTTTTTCCCAAAAGCTTTGCAGCAGGGCATCCAGACGTTCGTGGAGGGGCTGATAGAGAGCAGGCTCAGCTTTGAAGTTTGTGGGCGCCATTTTGTGGAGCACTGTTTGCTGGTTCGAAGCATGCTGTGGAGTCTTGTCCCCGTTTGCAGCATTTGTGGGTCGATGATAGCCGCTGATACGGACCGGGATAACCCCCACCGGTCCTGGGGGGGGGGGGATGTCCGATACTGCGGGTGCGTCATGATTAGTCGTGCTGGGAGAGCGGCCGTCTCTCGCCAGCCCAGTGATGTGTAGGCCTCGGACCTCCGGTTCAGCGGTATGGCGGTCAAAGTGTCTCAGAAGGTGTCTCCCGGTACCTCTGCCCTAGTGTAACAAGGTAGGGTGAACCAGGGTGCAGGGTTTGCAGAGTGTACCGTTGAATTTCGCCGTTAACCGTGAGCAGAATCCGGAGCTCAGAGTAAGCACGTCTGTGCAGCTCCCCGGTCAGGCTCCGCCCCAACTTATGGACTTTTATTTAAGAACCGTCTGGGGACATATTGTGACTTTGGTGAACAATGCCCCTTTAAGACTATGTCCCCAGACCTGTAAAATAACTTGTTCCTGGCTTTCTCCCACTTGGTTCAGTAAATGGGGCTTACTGAACCAAGTACCACACAGGCGGACCACCCAGAAGTGGAAGTGTGCAGGCAATTTACCTCCCAGGCTGTGAGGTTACTGCAGGTTAATTGCTGAGCGCTGGGTGGCCGCAGTTCGTGCAAACGAACACGTGGCGGCGGCCATCTTGGTTCTTCAAACGAGGTCAGCGGTGTGTGTAGCCAAATTCATGGAACTGAAATCGGCTACACATTTCCGCGAAACACCGCTGACCCTTACCTTCTCCCATACTGAATTTTCAGCTGCAGAGACTAAGTCCCGTTCGAAGATTCGAACGCCCGTTCTAATGGGACTTAGTTGTTTTTCTGCATGAAATTGACCGACCGCACAGCCCAAATCTATGGAACTGTTTTGGGCAGGAAAATGTGCTTGCGGTCGGTCATAAAGGACTTCCGTCTAACTTTTGATCTACTGGATGGATTTGGCTGATTTTTGAGAGTGTTTATGTTTAAAGTGTGCTGATTAATAATATGTAATTCTGAAGATTGGATGTATGGTTTTAAAGTTACAGTGTATGTGTAAAAACTGTATTTTTACTGTTAATTGTTAACCCATTGGGCAGAGGGGGAGGATTTTGTGTGTAATTGCTGGGAGTGTTTTCTGTAATATACGTGTGTGATTGGTTGTTTTGTAACGCCCTGTGGGTGGTCCTATCTAAGGAAATCCTGCATAAAAGAAGGTTCTTTTGGTGCCAATTAACAATTCTTCTTGACCCTCAACACGTAGTCTTGTCTCGTGATTGGAGGGTACAGCTATATTCACACTGGGGATTGCTATGCGCGGCATATTCCCTTGAGCTTTAATCAATTAGCTCTTTTGAGAGCTTGATCCTGTTACGCTCTCCTTGGAGGAGAGGTCTTTCCCTCACGGTCCTGAATGCTGGAGGTTCATACAGGGTGGAAGGAAGACGGCGCGGCTCCAGTTAAGCTACGGCGGTTGTGGAGTCTGCGGTGGTTGTGGTGTCTGCTGCAGTGCTTGGAGTCCTCAGGAAGCGCTAGGAGCATCCATCAACGGAAGGTGTCCTTTATAGCCATGAAGGGGGTTACTTAGCTTGTGGTTAACCGCAGACCCAACATTCTAATTGGGGCCACACGCCCGGGTGTTGGTGGTCCTCGTTCGGGAGTCTTTCGGGAGTTTCAGTTCGGTGAACTATTATCCGAACGAGGCCACCCTGAGGCAGTCAATTAGGCTTGTGGTTGACCGCAGCTTCACGGTGGTCAATTGGAAGCACACTCCACTTGTAAGGTGTTCGGTTGTTTTAAAGGTGAAAAGGGTTAAGTGGCGGCACACGCCAGGGGCTGCACGAATACATAGTCCTGACTGTTCGTGTAATGTGTTTTATACATTATAACTACGGTAAAATAAACAGGGTAATCCCGTAACGATCTGTAGAGCGCCCGTAACACGGCTTATGATATTAATATATTAATGAGAACTGTATGCCCCCAGATAAAGGGAACTATAGAATTATACAGTTTTTATAGTTGTATAATTATTAAAACCATAAGCTAACCCAGGCTCGCGATGCGATGCGGCATCCACACTAACAACTAACAGCATGAACAGCTGGGATACAATCATGCTGACGTAGACACACCAGAACCCTGATGTGTGGCAGCGGCACCACTAACGGAAGGGTATCTGGCCAAGGCTTAGATTCAGGACACAGGCCACTAAGATTCACAGGGAAAATCGATACGATCCTGGACTTGGCCAACTAAGAGATCACAAATCTCTCTTCTTTACGTTTTCTTTTTCCGTTATTCTCTCTTTCTTCCTATTTCTTCTTATCGCAAGTATGATAGACTTGCAACCTGGCAGGATGCGGGGAATAGCAGCTAACTCCAGCTAACTGTCATAAGCCGATGAAAGCTCCACAGAATGACTGATGTAATAATTACGTAATGAAGGAATGTACCATAATCACTTGTAATTGTGAAATATCTGTTAAATGTAATTAGCCGACACAGCCAGCTCCTCGAGGTACTGCCATTGTATATAGTTAATGTATACTGAGACAAAAAAAAAAACCTGATGACACTGCAAACACATGTTGTTCAATGTATGTAAGATGACTATTGTACTAACTACACAACTTTCTCTTCTGTAACCCACAAGATACCACGACTGTTATGACTTTTTCATAAACTTGTTTTGTTATACTATTGCATGTCTATCAGTGCAAAAATAATGAAAAAATAAAAACCCGTAAGCGAAGGCAAACTGTGTGTAATTTTGGTATAAATACATCACACAATTAATAAAGCAAACGACCACGAACGTGACCCTTTCACTAGAGAGAAAAAACTGCCCTAGAGACGAGAATGAATCCGCAACCTCATTATAAACAAAGTTTAAAGCAAAATGTGAGATTAGCCGAGTTAATGGGCACAAATCATGTGTAAACTCAGCCAAGCCACCTCGTCTCAATACAGTAACCCTGCAATGCCAAATATTACAGATTTATTTAGAAAATGCAATGTTTGTATTGCCGTGTTAAATCCACCTCTTGTCATACTGACATCCACTAGAGGCACTTCCGTGGCACTGACCCAGTAAAATTCAATCACGTGACACGGGAACCCACAGGAAAGCGTGAAGGTCATGGGAGGCTGAGAGGTAAACCGCACTGAGGGAGCTCCTGCACTGCAAAAATGTACATTACATTTTTTTATTTTTTTTTTATATTCATTTGAAAAACTAGGGAAACTAAATGTTGGGAATCCAAACGCTTGTAAAGAGTTGGTGTTCCTTTTTAGCTTGCCCAACCCAATATGGCTAACGCGGCTGGGAAATGGCCACTGAGATGATGCTAAGAGATAATAAATCCAAACCGAGAGGACATGTTCCAAGCGCCCAGGACACCTGAAATGATTATGAAAACTGAACAAACAAAGAAACCTAACACTAAGTTAGGAAAGCATAGAGCAGAATAAATGTATGTAATATCAAACCTGCATAATAAACGCAATAAGATATTAGTAAAAGTAAATCTAAGCCAACCTGCATGAAACGAATAAGAATATATAGAAAGCAGAGCGGAAATTGTAGTAATCATCGGAAACCATGACAACGTAATGCCTGTGCTGATATCGCTTATTGGGTTATTGATGATATATGTACCTGTATTGATGCCTTTTATTTTTCTGTACATTTAATGTTTTTATTTTATTTATTGCTGCGATTTTAGGATTAAAAAATGAAAATGGACATTCCAGGCGCCAATTCAACTTTAATCATTGGATTTTGGCCTTATTAATATCCTCGATGATCAAATCTTTATAGCTGTGAGCTGCTTATTTAATCTAGCTGCAGATAGAGAAACAATATACTCGTAGTGATGGGTCCTCTCCTTCTAATGCAGCTTTGCTTTTAATTCACATCACTTCGTACTGTCAAACAGGCCAATGGTGCAGCATTCTGCATATTTTTATTTAATCATAGATTTGAGCATTAAAGGAACACTATAGTCACCTAAATGACTTTAGCTAAATAAAGCAGTTTTAGTGTATAGATCATTCCCCTGCAATTTCACTGCTCAATTCACTGTCATTTAGGAGTTAAATCACTTTGTTTCTGTTTATGCAGCCCTAGCCACACCTCCCCTGGCTATGATTGACAGAGCCTGCATGAAATAAAAACTGGTTTCACTTTCAAACTGATGTAATTTACCTTAAATAATTGTATCTCAATCTCTAAATTGATCTTTAATCACATACAGGAGGCTCTTGCAGGGTCTAGCAAGCTATTAACATAGCAGGGGATAAGAAAATCTTAATTAAACAGAACTTGCAATAAGGAAAGCCTAAATAGGGCTCTCTTTACAGGAAGTGTTTATGGAAGGCTGTGCAAGTCACATGCAGGGAGGTGTGACTAGGGTTCATAAACAAAGGGATTTAACTCCGAAATGGCAGAGGATTGAGCAGTGAGGCTGCAGGGGCATGATCTATACACCAAAACTGCTTCATTAAGCTAAAGTTGTTCAGGTGACTATAGTGTACCTTTAAAATTGTCTTAGTGTCTTGAGTATCCCTTGCAGCATAATAGGAGCCCCTGTGTTTTGTAATAATATGCACATTACTAATCTGTGTTTAATATATCTTATTTTCTCTCTGACAGGTTTCAGACAGATTCAGCTCACAGCCCCTCACGTCTCTACCTCCTCACATTTTTGCTGTGGCCGATCGCACATACAGTGCCCTGCAAGGTGGAACACAAAGCATCCCCAGGAACCAGTGCATCGTAATAAGGTAAAAATGGTTTGCTTATATTCCTTTAACGACGTGGGCAATTGTCCAATTTCTGAACCAGAAAACAAAACCTAGAATTTGTGGTATGTGTGTGTTGCCCTGTGTAACGGACACCTTCCGTTGATGGACGCTTCCTAGCTTGTGCCGAGGACCACAAGCACCGCACTGGACACCACAACCACCGCAGACTCCACAACCGCCGTAGCTTAACTGGAGCTGCGCCGTCTTCCGTCCACCCTGGAATCAGCCTCTGTCCTCCAGGACCGTGTGGGGAAGACCTCTCCTCCAGGAGAGTGTATCAGGAACAAAAGCTAAGTAATTAAAGCTCAAGGGAGTATGCAGAGCATAGCAATCCCCAGTGTGATATAGCAGTTCCCTCCAATAACGAGACAAGGCTACAGTATTGAGGGTCAAGAAGATCTCCGGTTTAATGGCACACACTCTGCTTTTATGCAATTCTCCCCTGCAAGGGAGACGCCCACATACAATTATACATTACCCAATCACACAATGGTTACATCCCACAGATTCCCTCCCCTTAGCATGAGAGGTAACCCAATTATACGTACAGTTTAAACATACTTTTTACCCAACTTTCATAACTCTAAAACCATACATCCAATATTAATAACAGTTACATATTATTAATCAGCACATTCCAAATACAAACATACCCAAAAATCAATCGAATCCGTTCAGCCGTTCAGGAGATAGGTATAAGTCCTTTATGACCGACCGCAAGCACATTTTCATGCCCAAAACAGTTCCATGGATTTGGGCTGTGCTGTCGGTCTATTTTGCACTGAGAAAATGACTAAGTCCCATTCGAACGAGCGTTCGAATCTCCGTTCGAACGGCATTCAAAAATCCATTATGCCCAAATGTAATTCTTAAAGGGCAATACATGGGCAGGAGGCTAGCGATCAGTCCTCTCCAATGCCCAGTGGCAAATGGCAGTTTTTCACAGGGACTAGCTGTATTTCCTCCCAGGGACTGGACTACACACAGTCCTGGGAGCTGTAGTCCTTACAAGGACTTTCCATGAACTGGAACAAGATGCTGAGCAGTGATTAGCCCTTTACCCTCCCAGTAACTAGATGACAAACTGTTCTGACTTTAATGAGCCAAACTTTGCCTTTTATGTACCAACCTGGGGGTCTCCAAACAATACAATACAAGCCCCTCCCAGGTTTCTCTGGGATTGGGATATAATTGAGTTAAAGACAGATAAGATAGAGAGACAAACCTAAAAGTACCCCAAAACACAAAAAAAGCCCAAGTTGTCCAAACAGCGCTCAGATCCATGCAGTATAGGGGAAATGCCACCGGGGTAAAGTTCTGACCAGCCGCGTAAGTGGTCCTATGTCCAAAATAGTTCCAGAGCAATGTGTGCTTTGGCTGGTCAACTTTCGGGAGCTCCTGCGCCCGAAATACATACGGTGTGTTTTGCCTGGCTCTCAGGGAGCGTTTGTTCCTCTTAGTCTCAGGCACCTTCCCACCAAAAAATGCTCTTCTGGCGGGTCGGCATGTGGTTCAAAACATTGGACCAAGTTGACCATTAGCCGCAAGGTTACATAGCCGAATACGGTTCCATAACAATCGCGGTTAAAGGGACACTATAGTCACCTGAACAACTTTAGCTTAATGAAGCAGTTTTGGTGTATAGAACATGCCCCTGCAGCCTCACTGCTCAATCCTCTGCCATTTAGGAGTTAAATCCCTTTGTTTATGAACCCTAGTCACACCTCCCTGCATGTGACTTGCACAGCCTTCCATAAACACTTCCTGTAAAGAGAGCCCTATTTAGGCTTTCTTTATTGCAAGTTCTGTTTAATTAAGATTTTCTTATCCCCTGCTATGTTAATAGCTTGCTAGACCCTGCAAGAGCCTCCTGTATGCGATTAAAGTTCAATTTAGAGATTGAGAACAATTATTTAAGGTAAATTACATCTGTTTGAAAGTGAAACCAGTTTTTTTTTTTTTTTTCATGCAGGCTCTGTCAATCATAGCCAGGGGAGGTGTGGCTAGGACTGCATAAACAGAAACAAAGTGATTTAACTACTAAATGACAGTGAATTGAGAAGTGAAATTGCAGGGGAATGATCTATACACTAAAACTGCTTTATTTAGCTAAAGTAATTTAGGTGACTATAGTGTTCCTTTAAGTACCGCTGAGGGCCGTTCGTGGGTTGGTTCGCACAAACGATCCAAGGTGACCGGTAACCACAAAGTCCCCACGACGAAATTAGTTCGATAGCGGTTGCGGCTAAGTACCGCTGAGGACCATTCATGGGTTTGTTCATGCGAACGGCCGCCAAAGAGCGTTCGGTTAAATCCAGAGAAGCGAAAGTGCTGAACCAGGGGCACCGAGGGAAAACTGCTAAGGGCGGCTTTGCAAGGTAAGTACTGAATGGGGTCTTAGACCTGGATCATAGTCTGTGGGCAGGAGGCCCGTGGAGTTCGTGGCAAACGTTCGGGGAAAGGAGTGTTTGTCACAGTAGCCATCTGAGGAGTGGCCAGTGGAGGCATCCCTAGGCTGTAATGTAAACTGCAAAAAGCCTGAAGGAAATGATTCTACTAACCAGAACAAATACAATAAGCTGTAGTTGTTCTGGGGACTATAGTGTTCCTTTGACAAGGGGAGTAATTATTTCTGAGCAGGTGTGCAGGAAACTTCAAGGCTTTGATTTTTGTGAAACTGTGCTTATCAGGGAAACTCAAGGCTGTGGTTTCTGTAAGATTATGCCACAGTGTCATTGGCATGTAAGCAAACTATTGAGGCGAGTTAAAAGTTCATGCAGGTGAAGCATCTATTTATAGACGCTGGTTCATTTAAAGGGACACTATAGGCACCCGGACCGCTCTTGAAGAAGTCCCTTAACCCTGCAATGGTGATCATTGCAGTTTTTGATATACTGCAATAATTATATTTTATTACTAACTCCACCCCTCCATCTAGCAGACAGCCACTAGAGGGACATCTGTGTTCTTAGGCGACATTTGATCACCTAAATTATGCTGGACGTCCTCACGCTCTGCGCGAGGACATCCAGCGTCACCCAAAACCCCATTTCTTATAGGGGTAGTCCGAATGTGAGAATGGAGGAGGAGAGGAGGCAGAGCCTGAACCAGCGCCGAGGGATATCTGCACTGGAATCTGATCAGTAATAAAGTGTTGTTTAACCCCTTCTGCACCACTGGGGGGGGGGGGGGGGCACTATTGGGGACTACAGTGCCAGGAAAACATATGTCTCTTTTTAAAATAGACAACTGCACACACAATAACACTTAAGCAGCGGTTAAATTAAGGGCTATAACCTTGGTTCCTGTACTCTCTAATGCCCTATAGTGAAGAGTTGAAGCCAACACCAATCCAACTCTTCATGCCAAAGTTTTCAGGAATAAACTTTTCCTTCGTAAAACAAATAACCTAGGATAGGAATGATGCCAACAGATATGACATCATGGACCCGGAAGGCCTTGTGCGTTCCACTGTGGAATCCGGTGCAGAACATCAGGATCACACTATTAAGGGAAGGATACTGGACATGACATACACATCCCTGTGACGAGACGTGTAGGATATGGAGCCTTAATCTTAGTTTTTATCGTGTGTGGTTTTTTTTTTTGGTAGTGATTTTTGCTTTCGGTCTGGGGAAATCGACCTTTGGACATGACTCCTTTATACCACTAGATGTGGAGATATGCCTTCAGTACCCACTTTCTTGTAAGTGCAAAATTGTTCCAATTTATACATCCATTTGCTTGTTTTTTCTCTGTACTTACATGCTCCAAGAGGATCTATACCACAGAGTGACAGTGATACCCTGCGTTAATTACCCTCTTTGGAGGGAGACAAGACTGAATCAATAGGTATCTCTTGAGTTTTCTACCCCCTCTCACTCTTCACTTTTTCAAATTTGATTACACTATGTATAGTTTTCTTTTACATCTTTAACCCCTATGTTTGTTATTATTTCTTCATTATTATTATTAACCTTCCATATTGTTTTTTACTTTTTGGGTATTCCTTTGCAGCTTTTGCCCTCTTTTTATTTCCTTTAGTAAAACTCCTTTGATTTCTTTTTGAATTTGTCTTAGTTTATGTTGTAGTGTGAGAATTACGATACTGATTGTTGGTAGATCCTTGGCCATAATGAGAATATTGTCTAAATAGATTATCAGTCGGATACCGTGAATTGTAAAAGTTGTTTTACTACAGGCTTTAGCTGTTTGTGAAGAAAGAGACCAAATGGTAGGTTTGTAAATTTTCACTTTTTTCTGTTCTGGTATTGCACCAGAAATTGCAGAACTATCTGATGGTCTTGGTGAATCAAAAATGTAAGCATTCTTTATTCTTCTTCTTCTTCTTATTATTATTATTATTTATAAAGCGCCAACAAGTTCCGTAGCGCTGTACAATGGGTGGACTAACTGACAAGTATTTGTAACCAGACAAGTTTCTTCAACCCTTATTTTTGTTTCTTCGAATAATGCCTTAGTGGGCATTATTCTTTATATTCTTGAGAACCGTCCATCTAAAAATAAAGGGAAAACCTATTTTTTAAAGCTTTTTTTTCTGAATATGAAAATGTTTCCTAAGAAACCTGGTGTATCTCTTGTGACCTTTGTTTTATAGTGTAGCAGAGCTCCTATACCACAACTAGGTATCTCTGCAGTTCCTTCCTCAAAGCTGAAAGAAGCACTGTAAAAATCCAAGACCTTTCCCCCCCAGCAACTAGACGACACATAGTTCTGGGAGTCAATAGCTTTATTTGGCCACACATGGCTTTTATGCACAGCCCCTAGCATGGGGTCTACATAGCAAAAACACACAGGTTTCTTCCCAGGAGTCTGTTTCTGAGAAATAATTGAGCCCAAAATTGGATATCTCTCAGTTACAGGAAACCATACAAAATACATCATAATAGTGCAGGAACTCCACAACAGTCATATTCCCGAATAGCTGGAGTCTGATCACCCACTTTGTCAAAATAGCGCTCAGATCCCTTCGGTGGTTTGGAATCGCCATTTAAATGAAGTCTTGACCGGTCGGCCAGAAGGTGATGTCCCAAAATAGATCCACAGAAAACAAGGCAATGATTGGTCATCTTTCGGGGGTTACCATACCAACACTGGCAAATGTTCCCCTTGTTCGATAGTCCTAACGCCATTCTCATAACTGTTCGGGAAGTTGAATGGGCAGCGATACTAGTTTCCTGGGTGTTCACAGGGTCGCTTAGCCGACGTACAGTTCCACACACTCTATGACCATGTACCACTACATGGGTTCGGGAGACAAAATGGCCACCAATTCGTGGAGCATGTGTGTTTGGTTATACGAACAAAAGCCACACAGGGAAAGCACTTGAACTAATTGCTCATTTGTGGTTAACAGCCAGGGGTGGTCGGTGATTATGAGCTGTTAACAAGAGTTGGTTCGGTAAATGAATGAAGGGTGTACAGACAACCGAGCAAAAGGAATAAAGGTTTATTTCACTAATCCATTCTGCTACATATAGGTCCTCGATAGATTCTGTTCTGTCAGGGATTGATTATCTTTGGAAAAGGGTAAGAGGATTGTTCTTTTACCTGAATGGGATACTGAATAAAATAAATCTTGAGTCTTATTGGTGTCAGAAACCACAAGTCTGAGGTGATCAGGGGCCAATCATGGGGGGAAATGGGCGAGTCTGCCACCCAAATTCCGTAGGGAAAAAGATGGATAAAAGACACTTAACTGAAAAAAGCTCTTTGGCCTCTAGATCTCCATTGTCTAGTTTGTTCTGAGAAGAAATTATTTTTCTTCATGGTTTCTGAACGCAAGCTTGCCAATCGATTAGGAAGTTTTCAAGCTAGGTTTTCCCTATTTTTTACGAAATTGGGTTAAATCCAACATCTTTGCTAGCAGACCCAGTGTCCAGTACTTTGTCTTGACAGCCTTTGTAGGATCTGTCAATTCCATTCCTGTGATCTTTTCCACAGTCAGTAAGATATTGCACTATTCTGGGCTCTAATTACAGGGCTTATAAGCCTTTATTGGCTGTAATCGGGTTTCCACCCAGTTTATTGCTACATGAGATAATGATCGGTTTACAAACCCAGGTCAAAATATTTTTTAGAATATTTATTGCACGTTAAAGGCATTGTATCTTTTAAGGAACACGATCGTGTCAGGAATACACATGTGTATTCCTGACTCTAGATAGGTGTGGCACACTTAGTCTTCAGGCCCCCCTTGAAAAAGATTGTTTACTCCCCTTGTGTTCAGCTCCGCATGGGTTCGATCACGTCTGGCTCTGCACACATCCCTCCTCCTTGGCTGAGATAAATTCTGATTATCTCAGCCAATTCAATGTTTCCCACAGGAAAGCTTTGGGAGGCTTATACGCACACGCATCTCCATGAGGAATGTTCAGCAGTGCAAATCGTGGAGACACAGAACGTCAGGTTTGCTTTACCCAGCACCTCTAGTGGCCGTCTGAGTGACTGTGTTACTTTTTCTCTGAAAAGGCAGTGCTTACATTAAGATGTCTGCAGGGGCTGACTGTATTTGCCAGAATAACTACAACAAGCTCTATACTACACATTAAGCTGTAGTTCTGGTGAATAATAAGGGTATTGTAACAGAGCTACCTGTACCTCAGTCAAGGACCGCTTCCTAGATGGAAAAGGGGACAAACCGCAGCACTCCTACCCATAGTCACCATGGCTTGACTGGGGTCCCGGAACCGCTCCCTCCTGAAGCAGAATCTCTGAGAGAGAATTACCTGAGCACACAAACATATAATTGAATTATCTCTCTCCGTACAGAAATATGCAATATAACAAAACCCCCAAAACAAATGGAAACCCCACAAACGTCATATCCCCTGATAGCTTAGATCTGGGGCACCAACATATCCCAAAAATCACCCAGATCGGTTCAGGGGTTCAAGATTTCCATGGAAGTCTTAATTTTGACTGACTGTGCACATGACCTATGCCCAAAACAGTTCCATGAAATCTTTGCTAACGGTTGGTCCAGTTCGGTAGTTTAAAATCAAACAAACTATCATACCGTGTACAGGTTTTAATAACTAGTTCACTATCCCTTCCGCACATGTACCACGAGGTAAGAGGGGGATGCCCCTTACCGGCACCGTAATAGCCACATCCTTGTCTGGGACCCAGGGAGGGCAAAAGCATATTGTTGGGAGGGGACCTCCGGTTTGCTCATCCAGTTGCTGTACGGAGGGCAGAGGAGGAGGGAGTGGGACTACATATGCAAGAAGGTCCAGCAGCAGGGGACCCAACACGGTGAGGGCTGCGGGCCTACCAGGACGGACACTGTCTCCTGGGACAACAGAACTGGGGCATGAGGGACTTGCACTTCTCAATCCCTGCAATTACATATAGACCGGTTTGACAGATTCTGCCCCAGGGTCACTTACGGACCAAGGGAAGTAGCAAAGCCCCTTCAATGGGCCAGGGGCTGCTCGGGTACATGGCCAAACAAGGTCTATAGATTGACGCACAGAGGGTCATATACACCCTATCGCGAATGTTGCACCCCGGGGGGGAGAGGTAGTACATAGATGTAGTATTTCACCTATATGTGGAAGCACCAGAGAGGAGACTGGAGGCCCCCAATCTTCACAATTCAAACGGACGATCCCCCACTCCCCTCCACCCACACACACACACACAACCCCCCCCCCCCCCAAAAAAAAAAGCAGCATCAGAGAGCACAGACATCATTGCTGACGGATGTACCCGTGAGGCCCCACAGGAAGCACAGGCTTGAGTCAGAGATAACGGCCCAAGACCCTCTCCATATCTTCGCCCAGAACCAAAGATAAAATGACAAACCCGGGGTGTATGGAGCAGGGTTGGAGACGGGAACATGACACTACAACTCACTACACTGAATGTCAGGGGTCTCAATGCTCCAAGGAAAAGGCGACTGCTCTTTAGGGAACTGAAACGCATGAAGGCAGATGTCCCCCTCCTTCAGGTGACGCATTTACCTAAACAGGCTGGCTTTAAGTTAAGAGATCACACTTATAGTGTATCCTTCGAGGCTAGAACACACCGTAAAAAGAATGGAGTGGCAATCCTAATATGGAATAGCTGCCCCCTGCAAATAACTTCTTCAGACCTATAGTGCTCGGATGACGTCATCCTCTCCGGTACGATACTGTCCCATACGATCCACTTAATCAATGTGTACGCGCCGAACCACCCTGCACCTAGCTTCTGGGAGTCGCTAAAGACAAAAATCCATTCCCTACCACATGGTATGCTGATATTGGGAGGGGATCTCAACGCTGCCCCGTGCCCCGCGGTAGATAGGGAGCGCACGCAGGGGCATACCCAGATCCCAGGGACAAGGGGGACAAGACAAGCTGTTGCATGGGTTTGTGGCGAATACGGGGTTGGTGGACGTCTGGAGAGCACGTCATCAGAGCACTATAGATTACACGTACTATTCGGCCCCACATGACACCTACTCTAGGATAGATGTATTCCTGGTAAATGACAGATGCCTACCCCGCATCACGGGATCAGAGATCGGAACCATCACATGGTCTGATCATGCAGACGTAACCCTTACACTGAGGAACCTCTGCGTGGCGTCCCCCTGGACATGGAAACTTAATACATCTCTACTGCGGGATCAGGAGACAGTGGAACAGATAAGGGCAGACATAGGGGAGTACTTAAATACCAACAGCATCCCCTACATAACAAGAGAGACAACTTGGGCGGCACATAAGACGGTGATAAGAGGGATCCTCATTAAACTAGCGATGGCAAAAAAGAGGAAACCATTTCAAAGACTGAACGACCTGTTGACCGACCTTAGACGGCTAGAACACCAGCACCAGAGCAATCAAAGTGGCGAAACCTTGCGACGCCTAGAAGCAAAGCGATATGATATCCGCTCCCTACTACTAGATGACACTGCCAAATCTATGACTTGGTCGAAGCACACTTTTTACGAAAAGGCCAATAAGATGGACACGCTCCTGGCAAGAGTCCTCAAACCCAGACCGAGACGCGGACATATCACCTTCATTCGACACCCTGACGGTTCTATCAAAACCATGCCCTCAGATATAGCAGAGATTTTTACCACATTCTATAAATCACTTTATAATCACTCCCCGAACACGGAGACACAGCACACGATGTGGAAATGACACATGACTTCCTGACTGACTTGGGACTACCCCGACGGTCTCAGGAAGCGATCAGCACAATGGCAGCGGAGATCTCGCCGGAGGAGGTAGACCGGGCTATATCGGAGCTGAAGGGTAACAGGGCCCCCGGACCAGATGGGTTTGACGGGACTTATTATAAGACATTCAAGGACTAACTCACCCCCCACTTGACTGCCCTATTCAACAGATTTAGGGAGGGGGGTACACCTAACCAAGACATGTCCCTAGCCACCATCGTCCTATTACCAAAACCAGACAAAGACCCTCTTGCCCGAAAGCTACAGACCAATTTCACTTATAAATCACGACATGAAAATCCTTGCAAAGATACAAGCTGATAGACTAAACCCCTACCTCACAGAACTCATAGACACAGACCAAGTAGGTTTCATACCTGGTAGGCAATTGTTTGAGAACACTTGCAGAAATATAGACCTCATATGGAAGCAGACAGCCACTAACACCCCAACGCTACATTTTTCAATCGATGCAGAAAAAGCCTTTGATAGGGTCCAATGGCCCTATTTATTTACACTATTATCGCACATAGGCTTTCCCGAACAATCCCTAACCTTAATAAAGGCCCTGTATACTAATGTACGGGCGCAGGTGAAAATCTCGGGAGCTCCACTTCAACCATTCCAACTCAATAAAGGGGCTTGTCAGGGCTGCCCCCTCTCCCCGTTACTATTCGCGCTTTCGCTTGAACCCCTGCTCCAGGCATTGAGGAAACACCCAGATATAAAAGGGGTCAAAGTGGGAGAGGGAGCGAATACTTGGTTTTGGCTTGCGCGGATGACGTGCTCCTGACGCTCACCGACCCCGCAAACTCGATGAGAGCCCTTCAAGATGTCCTGCGGAAATACGGGGAAATCTCGGGATATAAAGCTAATATGATTAAGTCTAGCGCCCTTCCAATAAACATACCAGAGAGCGACATAACCGAGACACATATCACATACGCATTGAACATCAGTCATTGAAATACCTAGGGATACGCCTGACTGCAGAACCAACACAGCTGTACAACCAAAATTATACTCCGACGATTAAAACCCTAATTAGGGAACTAGAGACGTGGACAGACAGACCCATCTCGTGGATAGGGCGTATCCACGCCGTAAAAATGAATATCCTACCCAGGATACTGTTTCTATTTCAGACAATACCCATACACATTCCCAAGGCACAACTACAACAAGCACTAGGGGCCTTCATATGGCAAAATAAACTGCATAGGATATCGAGACACACATTGTATAGACCAAAAAACAGGGGTGGGCTGGGACTGCCTAATCTGAATCTCTATTATACCGCAAGCCAACTGGCACAGGTGGCAATGTGGCATACTCCCCCGGGTGAAAAAGTGGGTAGATCTAGAATCCCTCATGGTAGGAGCGGATCTGCCACAATACCTCAAATGGGTACCCAAAACATAGAGACCCATAATCAGGGTCACGTGCCCGACAATACTCAGCTCCATACAAACATGGGATTCCACTGCGATTAAATACGGGTTGGCGTCTGCCCCGTCCCTGCTAATGCCTTATCTACGAAATAGAGAATTTATCCCGGGAATGACAGCCAGAGATTTCCGGAACATAGATCGAACAGGACTACAACGCATTTGCCAGTTATATTAAGGAACAGAGATAGTCACATTTGATTCCCTGGGGCAAAGAGACCACCTGACACCCGCTGATTTTTTTCGGTACTTACAAATAAAGCAATACACTAAACCCCCACACATACAAGTAGCTGCACGAAAAACAAAAACATTTTTTGAAAATATATGTATGCAGGAAAAAATGCCTAGAGGCTTAATATCACTCCTCTATACCCACCTATGCTCAGAATCTGGAGAATGGGGGAACCTCACGTATACGACCCAATGGGTGAATGACCTGGGGGAAGAACTAGAAGGGATAGATTGGCAAGAAATTTGGGAAGCTAATAACACCTCATCGGTCTGCGTTACGCTGCAGGAGCAATCTGTTAAAACAATGCTCCGATAGTATACCACCCCTTTTAAACTGTATCACATGAGGAAAACTCCCACTGATCTGTGTTGGAGAGGCTGTGGGATGAAAGGAACTTATAGACACACATGTGGTGGGCGTGCCACGTTAACAGATTTGGGATACAAATCAAAGACATACTGACCCAGGTCCTCTCCAGGTCCTCTCCAGGGCCCCTGACCTGGACACATGGCTATACCTACTAAATAGACCAATAGATGGGTGGACCAGAAGCGAGCAAAAGCTCATACACAAAATCACATTGGCAGCAAGGAGAGCAGTGGCAGCCGATTGGCTCAAACAGAGGGCTCCCCCTATGAATTAAAGAAGCCCACCTAATGGGCGATCTGACGGCCAAAAGACATTTCAGAGAAAATGGGAACCATGGGACAACTGCCCCCTGGGTAATTAGAGAGCGATGGGGCGCGATCCTCGCTTTCCCCTGTCCCCTCCCGCTCCTCTCGGCCTCGCTCCCTTCCTCCTCTTCTATTTCTGTTCTCTCCTTAAGTTTCCTATCTACTTTTCTTATGTATGTCTACAATATCTACCTATATCTTCAGGGGTAACCTGCTAACATTTGACAACACCCGACAGCCCTGCTTGAGAGATACATAGACACTATATCCGGGCCCTTGGAATCCACGGAGCTACAGATACACGGGGTCGGGACCTTGTGAGGGACCGCGCAACAAGCCGCGCATATTACTGGACCCGGGGGCAGAGATTAAATTTAGCCATTAAGGCAGCACATCACCCTAGATAGAGTCAGGTGTAAGGGAACCAAAAAGGATAGCATACACCCCGAACTTCGGCCTAGAGCCAGAGATGTGGAACACATATACTTATTTACCTTTTTGTTATCTGTTTAACAAAAATTAACATTGACTCCAGATGACCGGGCGTGAAACGGTACCATACAGGGATATCATGTCACCTATGTTATCCAATGTTGATGTTCAATGGTAATACTTTACTGTACATGCTCACATTGCTCATATATGTACGACTGAATGTTTTCTGTATGCCTAGTCATGTCAATGCTAAATAAAGAATAAAAAAAAAATCAAACAAACTACCGAACGGAATCCATAGTTCTACCCTGGAACACAGTGTCAATTGGGTTTAACAAGCTCCCGGGTGGTCTCTGGTTTGTGCAGTTGTTCGGTTCCCGAACTGCATAGTCCCAAATCACACGAACAGAGTAGTTTGCAGGGTATTTTGTATGGCCCATAATCTTGGGGCAGGAGGCTGGCTAGCAGGCTTCTCCAAGAGCTCGTGGCAAACTACCAGACCACAGGGTGTTTGTCACAGGTAAGGCCCTCTGATGTCATGCAGGATTATTCACTAAACTGAGGGGGAAAGAAAGGTAAATTTAAAATTTAAGCTCAAAATCTGCAACATATGCTTTCCATTCAGCTACTCTGGTCTCTGAATGTGAAATTGGAGATTTATGGCTTTAAAAAACACTATCCATAACCTTGCTTTGGTTAGGCTCTAAAGTAAAGGATTTGGTAAGAGATTCCCATGGTGGACATGGCTGAAAATATAGATCTCTAAATTGTTTTATTAACTGCTCCAGATGGCCCTCAAAATGCTAGAAACTCCAATATCCAGTGTGTCTGGCCATGATGTGATCTTGACTTTTCTTCCTAGTGGTGACAGCGGAGCCGGTAAGACGGAGAGCACCAAACTTTTACTCCGACACCTGGTGAGACGCAGCAGAGGAAACATCCAGCTGGGGCAGCAGATCCTACAGGTATGATGTGGAGGTGGGAAAAGGAAGTGAGCGGTTTATGGTTTTGATAGTGAGGAATTGATGATTATCCAATGAGACTAGTAGAAGGCTTCTGCTCCAACTTATGGGTAAGATTGGTGCTCAGTCCTGGAACATTATTAATCAGGGATCAGTATTGGCCAATTATTTGTATGATTACTGATCAGTATTGGGCAAATATGAAGACCTGTGTAATTAGTATTGGCTTTGGCGGTATAACCTCGAGAGGATGGGTTACTACCACCTATGATGTCCCTTCTCAGTGTGTATACTGTACTCAGTGTGTATACTCTCCTGCACAAGGTACCGCTGTCTCACCCAAGTCCTAGTAGGGACTTGGTGAAGGGTAAAGGAGAACTGTTTTATTGGGTAAAAACACACACATTTATACAGACCCCCGGCAGGGGGTCTCCATTCAGAATTGCACAAGTCCGCACAAGCCCATATGTGTCTGGGAGATAAATGAGTCAGCTCCCGGTTAAACTAATTATCTCCTGGCCACAGAAAGCCAAAGACTTGAGAACCCTGAAAACACATAATATAATGAAGCACCCCCACATGCCATAAATTCCCAGAGAGGTCTCTCTGGAGTGCCTAGTCTGTCCAAAAAGTCCAATCTTCAGCGGGATATGGCTAAACTCCAATCCGACACATGGTTCCAAAGTGCTGGCTCCAGAGAACATGGAGCTACTCAAAGTCCTTGATGTCATTTGATGCCTCATCACCCTCTCTGTTAATCCTCCAAAAAGTGCCTTGTTTGCTGGTCCAGGAAACAAGAGCATTCTGATTAAAGTTTCAGTGGACCACAGTGACTCGCTTTAGAGTTCCAGAGATTTAGAGTTACTCCCGGTCAGGCGCACCGTGTCTCAGCTGCTCCCTGGCCAGTAAAGGGTGATTCTGGGACTGCAAACCAGGAAAGTTGGATTGGGAGACACGAGATGGAGGATCAGCCCATAGTGATAAGTCTTTTTACAGAGGGTGAGATTCGGGAAGACCTGTAACTGGATTAGGTGACCAGAGTGTCCTTCATATTGGCCAATTATTAATACCTGTGTGATAGGGGTCTGCTATTAATGGGTGATTATAGCTCAGTAATTGGCCAGCAATATAGCTCCGTAATTATAGCTCAATTAATGTGTGTGTGTGTGATTAGATCTCAGTAATGGGGTACTATTAATGTGTGATTAGATCTCAGTAATGGGGTACTATTAATGTGTGATTAGAGCTCAGTAATGGGGTACTATTAATGTGTGATTAGAGCTCAGTAATGGGGTACTATTAATGTGTGTGATTAGAGCTCAGTAATGGGGTACTATTAATGTGTGATTAGAGCTCAGTAATTGGATACTATTAATGTGTGATTGGAGCTCAGTAATGGGGTACTATTAATGTGTGATTAGATCTCAGTAATGGGGTACTATTAATGTGTGATTAGAGCTCAGTAATGGGATAATATTAATGTGTGATTAGAGCTCAGTAATGGGGTACTATTAATGTGTGATTAGAGCTCAGTAATGGGGTACTATTAATGTGTGATTAGATCTCAGTAATGGGGTACTATTAATGTGTGATTAGAGCTCAGTAATGGGGTACTATTAATGTGTGATTAGAGCTCAGTAATGGGGTAATATTAATGTGTGATTAGAGCTCGGTAATGGGGTACTATTAATGTGTGTGATTAGAGCTCAGTAATGGGGTACTATTAATGTGTGTGATTAGAGCTCAGTAATGGGGTACTATTAATGTGTGTGATTAGAGCTCAGTAATGGGGTACTATTAATGTGTGTGATTAGAGCTCAGTAATGGGGTACTATTAATGTGTGATTAGAGCTCGGTAATGGGGTACTATTAATGTGTGTGATTAGAGCTCAGTAATGGGGTACTATTAATGTGTGATTAGAGCTCGGTAATGGGGTACTATTAATGTGTGATTAGAGCTCAGTAATGGGGTACTATTAATGTGTGTGATTAGAGCTCAGTAATGGGGTACTATTAATGTGTGATTAGAGCTCAGTAATGGGGTACTATTAATGTGTGATTAGAGCTCAGTAATGGGATACTATTAATGTGTGATTAGAGCTCAGTAATGGGGTACTATTAATGTGTGATTAGAGCTCAGTAATGGGGTACTATTAATGTGTGATTAGAGCTCAGTAATGGGGTACTATTAATGTGTGTGATTAAAGCTCGGTAATGGGGTACTATTAATGTGTGATTAGAGCTCAGTAATGGGGTACTATTAATGTGTGATTGGAGCTCAGTAATGGGGTACTATTAATGTGTGATTAGAGCTCAGTAATGGGGTACTATTAATGTGTGATTGGAGCTCAGTAATGGGGTACTATTAATGTGTGATTAGAGCTCAGTAATGGGGTACTATTAATGTGTGATTAGAGCTCAGTAATGGGGTACTATTAATGTGTGATTGGAGCTCGGTAATGGGATACTATTAATGTGTGATTAGAGCTCAGTAATGGGGTACTATTAATGTGTGATTGGAGCTCAGTAATGGGGTATTATTAATGTGTGATTAGAGCTCGGTAATGGGGTACTATTAATGTGTGATTAGAGCTCAGTAATGGGGTACTATTAATGTGTGTGATTAGAGCTCAGTAATGGGCTACTATTAATGTGTGATTAGAGCTCAGTAATGGGGTACTATTAATGTGTGATTAGAGCTCAGTAATGGGGTAATATTAATGTGTGATTAGAGCTCAGTAATGGGATACTATTAATGTGTGATTAGAGCTCAGTAATGGGATACTATTAATGTGTGATTAGAGCTCGGTAATGGGGTACTATTAATGTGTGTGATTAGAGCTCAGTAATGGGGTACTATTAATGTGTGATTAGAGCTCGGTAATGGGGTACTATTAATGTGTGATTAGAGCTCGGTAATGGGGTACTATTAATGTGTGATTAGAGCTCAGTAATGGGGTACTATTAATGTGTGATTGGAGCTCGGTAATGGGATACTATTAATGTGTGATTAGAGCTCGGTAATGGGGTACTATTAATGTGTGTGATTAGAGCTCAGTAATGGGGTACTATTAATGTGTGATTAGAGCTCAGTAATGGGGTACTATTAATGTGTGATTAGAGCTCGGTAATGGGGTACTATTAATGTGTGATTAGAGCTCGGTAATGGGGTACTATTAATGTGTGATTAGAGCTCAATAATGGGGTACTATTAATGTGTGATTGGAGCTCGGTAATGGGATACTATTAATGTGTGATTAGAGCTCGGTAATGGGATACTATTAATGTGTGATTGGAGCTCGGTAATGGGGTACTATTAATGTGTGTGATTAGAGCTCAGTAATGGGGTACTATTAATGTGTGATTAGAGCTCGGTAATGGGGTACTATTAATGTGTGATTAGAGCTCAGTAATGGGGGTACTATTAATGTGTGATTAGAGCTCGGTAATGGGGTACTATTAATGTGTGATTAGAGCTCTGTAATGGGGTACTATTAATGTGTGATTAGAGCTCTGTAATGGGGTACTATTAATGTGTGATTAGAGCTCAGTAATGGGATACTATTAATGTGTGTGATTAGAGCTCAGTAATGGGGTACTATTAATGTGTGATTAGAGCTCGGTAATGGGGTACTATTAATGTGTGATTAGAGCTCTGTAATGGGGTACTATTAATGTGTGATTAGAGCTCAGTAATGGGGTACTATTAATGTGTGATTAGAGCTCAGTAATGGGATACTATTAATGTGTGTGATTAGAGCTCAGTAATGGGGTACTATTAATGTGTTATTAGAGCTCAGTAATGGGGTACTATTAATGTGTGTGATTAGAGCTCAGTAATGGGGTACTATTAATGTGTGATTGGAGCTCAGTAATGGGGTACTATTAATGTGTGATTAGAGCTCAGTAATGGGGTACTATTAATGTGTTATTAGAGCTCAGTAATGGGGTACTATTAATGTGTGATTGGAGCTCAGTAATGGGATACTATTAATGTGTGATTGGAGCTCAGTAATGGGATACTATTAATGTGTGATTAGAGCTCAGTAATGGGGTACTATTAATGTGTGATTGGAGCTCAGTAATGGGATACTATTGTGTGATTAGAGCTCGGTAATGGGGTACTATTAATGTGTAATTAGAGCTCAGTAATGGGGTACTATTAATGTGTGTGATTAGAGCTCAGTAATGGGGTACTATTAATGTGTGATTGGAGCTCAGTAATGGGGTACTATTAATGTGTGATTAGAGCTCAGTAATGGGGTACTATTAATGTGTGATTAGAGCTCAGTAATGGGATACTATTAATGTGTGATTAGAGCTCGGTAATGGGGTACTATTAATGTGTTATTAGGGCTCAGTAATGGGGTACTATTAATGTGTGATTAGAGCTCGGTAATGGGATGCTATTAATGTGTGATTGGAGCTCAGTAATGGGGTACTATTAATGTGTGATTAGAGCTCAGTAATGGGGTACTATTAATGTGTGTGATTAGAGCTCGGTAATGGGGTATTATTAATGTGTGATTAGAGCTCAGTAATGGGATACTATTAATGTGTGATTAGAGCTCGTCAATGGGGTACTATTAATGTGTGATTAGAGCTTGTTAATGGGGTACTATTAATGTGTGTGATTAGAGCTCAGTAATGGGGTACTATTAATGTGTGATTAGAGCTCAGTAATGGGGTACTATTAATGTGTGATTAGAGCTTGTTAATGGGGTACTATTAATGTGTGTGATTAGAGCTCAGTAATGGGGTACTATTAATGTGTGATTAGAGCTCAGTAATGGGGTACTATTAATGTGTGATTAGAGCTCAGTAATGGGGTACTATTAATGTGTGTGATTAGAGCTCAGTAATGGGGTACTATTAATGTGTGTGATTAGAGCTCAGTAATGGGGTACTATTAATGTGTGATTAGAGCTCAGTAATGGGGTACTATTAATGTGTGTGATTAGAGCTCAGTAATGGGGTACTATTAATGTGTGATTGGAGCTCAGTAATGGGGTACTATTAATGTGTGATTAGAGCTCAGTAATGGGGTACTATTAATGTGTGATTAGAGCTCAGTAATGGGATACTATTAATATGTGATTAGAGCTCGGTAATGGGGTACTATTAATGTGTGTGATTAGAGCTCAGTAATGGGGTACTATTAATGTGTGATTAGAGCTCGGTAATGGGGTACTATTAATGTGTGATTAGAGCTCGGTAATGGGGTACTATTAATGTGTGATTAGAGCTCAGTAATGGGGTACTATTAATGTGTGATTAGAGCTCGGTAATGGGGTACTATTATTGTGTGATTAGAGCTCGGTAATGGGGTACTATTAATGTGTGATTAGAGCTCGGTAATGGGGTACTATTAATGTGTGATTGGAGCTCGGTAATGGGATACTATTAATGTGTGATTAGAGCTCGGTAATGGGGTACTATTAATGTGTGTGATTAGAGCTCAGTAATGGGGTACTATTAATGTGTGATTAGAGCTCGGTAATGGGGTACTATTAATGTGTGATTAGAGCTCGGTAATGGGGTACTATTAATGTGTGATTAGAGCTCAGTAATGGGGTACTATTAATGTGTGATTGGAGCTCGGTAATGGGATACTATTAATGTGTGATTAGAGCTCGGTAATGGGGTACTATTAATGTGTGTGATTAGAGCTCAGTAATGGGGTACTATTAATGTGTGATTAGAGCTCGGTAATGGGGTACTATTAATGTGTGATTAGAGCTCAGTAATGGGGTACTATTAATGTGTGATTAGAGCTCGGTAATGGGGTACTATTAATGTGTGATTAGAGCTCTGTAATGGGGTACTATTAATGTGTGATTAGAGCTCTGTAATGGGGTACTATTAATGTGTGATTAGAGCTCAGTAATGGGGTACTATTAATGTGTGATTAGAGCTCAGTAATGGGGTACTATTAATGTGTGTGATTAGAGCTCAGTAATGGGGTACTATTAATGTGTTATTAGAGCTCAGTAATGGGGTACTATTAATGTGTGTGATTAGAGCTCAGTAATGGGGTACTATTAATGTGTTATTAGAGCTCAGTAATGGGGTACTATTAATGTGTGATTGGAGCTCAGTAATGGGATACTATTAATGTGTGATTGGAGCTCAGTAATGGGGTACTATTAATGTGTGATTGGAGCTCAGTAATGGGATACTATTGTGTGATTAGAGCTCGGTAATGGGGTACTATTAATGTGTGATTAGAGCTCAGTAATGGGGTACTATTAATGTGTGTGATTAGAGCTCAGTAATGGGGTACTATTAATGTGTGATTGGAGCTCAGTAATGGGGTACTATTAATGTGTGATTAGAGCTCAGTAATGGGGTACTATTAATGTGTGATTAGAGCTCAGTAATGGGATACTATTAATGTGTGATTAGAGCTCGGTAATGGGGTACTATTAATGTGTTATTAGAGCTCAGTAATGGGGTACTATTAATGTGTGATTAGAGCTCGGTAATGGGATGCTATTAATGTGTGATTGGAGCTCAGTAATGGGATACTATTAATGTGTGATTAGAGCTCGTCAATGGGGTACTATTAATGTGTGATTAGAGCTTGTTAATGGGGTACTATTAATGTGTGTGATTAGAGCTCAGTAATGGGGTACTAATAATGTGTGATTAGAGCTCAGTAATGGGGTACTATTAATGTGTGTGATTAGAGCTCGGTAATGGGGTATTATTAATGTGTGATTAGAGCTCAGTAATGGGGTACTATTAATGTGTGATTAGAGCTCAGTAATGGGGTACTATTAATGTGTGATTAGAGCTCAGTAATGGGGTACTATTAATGTGTGTGATTAGAGCTCAGTAATGGGGTACTATTAATGTGTGATTAGAGCTCAGTAATGGGATACTATTAATGTGTGTGATTAGAGCTCGATAATGGGGTACTATTAATGTGTGCTTAGAGCTCAGTAATGGGGTACTATTAATGTGTGATTGGAGCTCAGTAATGGGGTACTATTAATGTGTGATTAGAGCTCAGTAATGGGGTACTATTAATGTGTGATTAGAGCTCAGTAATGGGGTATTATTAATGTGTGATTAGAGCTCAGTAATGGGGTACTATTAATGTGTGATTGGAGCTCAGTAATGGGGTACTATTAATGTGTGATTGGAGCTCAGTAATGGGGTACTATTAATGTGTGATTGGAGCTCAGTAATGGGGTACTATTAATGTGTGATTAGAGCTCGATAATGGGGTACTATTAATGTGTGATTGGAGCTCAGTAATGGGGTACTATTAATGTGTGATTAGAGCTCAGTAATGGGGTACTATTAATGTGTGATTAGAGCTCAGTAATGGGGTACTATTAATGTGTGATTAGAGCTCAGTAATGGGGTATTATTAATGTGTGATTAGAGCTCAGTAATGGGGTACTATTAATGTGTGATTGGAGCTCAGTAATGGGGTACTATTAATGTGTGATTAGAGCTCAGTAATGGGGTACTATTAATGTGTGTGATTAGAGCTCAGTAATGGGGTACTATTAATGTGTGATTAGAGCTCAGTAATGGGGTACTATTAATGTGTGATTAGAGCTCAGTAATGGGGTACTATTAATGTGTGATTAGAGCTCAGTAATGGGGTACTATTAATGTGTGATTAGAGCTCAGTAATGGGGTACTATTAATGTGTGTGATTAGAGCTCAGTAATGGGGTACTATTAATGTGTGATTGGAGCTCAGTAATGGTGTACTATTAATGTGTGATTAGAGCTCAGTAATGGGGTACTATTAATGTGTGATTAGAGCTCAGTAATGGGGTACTATTAATGTGTGATTAGAGCTCAGTAATGGGGTACTATTAATGTGTGATTAGAGCTCAGTAATGGGGTACTATTAATGTGTGTGATTAGAGCTCAGTAATGGGGTACTATTAATGTGTGTGATTAGAGCTCAGTAATGGGGTACTATTAATGTGTGATTAGAGCTCAGTAATGGGATAATATTAATGTGTGATTAGAGCTCAGTAATGGGGTACTATTAATGTGTGATTAGAGCTCGGTAATGGGGTACTATTAATTGTGATTAGAGCTCAGTAATGGGGTACTATTAATGTGTGATTGGAGCTCGGTACTGGGATACCATTTATTAATACGTCCAGGTAGGATGCTGCAATAACGTTTATTGGTACACCAGAGCTCTGTGGAGGAGGTCCGCTAGTCCACAATGTATATTCCAAAATATAGAACCACATGCTTCACGGTGCACTGCCCTCTCTGGTGCTACACTTTTGGACGTATTAATACCCGTTTTCATTTAGCACTTTGAAATTATTTTAAATTTTTGTCTGCAGGTTAATCCGTTGTTGGAGGCATTCGGTAACGCTCAAACTGTAATGAACCAAAACAGCAGTCGATTCGGAAAATATATCCAGTTGAGGTTTAGAGATGGTGCTGGTAAGTGCTTTAAATCCCATACTTTGTGCATCTAGACCCCAAAGCCAGCACGAATCACCTAATTATGCATATTTTCATTGTGTGTTTATGTAGCGGGCCCGGCTGGTTACCCCGCTATTAATGAAGTAAGAGACCCATTTTTCCCAATAACTGGACAACACACCGTTCCAGGGGTACAACAACCGCTTTATTGGCCACACTCAGCTTTATATTTTCCCCATGCAAGGTGTGGGTCACTCATACATACGTCTCCTCCCAGGGGTCGGATGACTGAACCGGACCCTAATCCCTTTTGTCTCTTGTTCCTGCCACTCTTTGTCCCCTCCCATGGTCCTCCCTCTCCCAGAGGCCTGTGTGTGTGACAGGAACTCCAGTTCCTTTATCCCCAGTTCCTGCCACCCATGTACACGGTTTCCCGTTTCCCGTTCCTCTGTACCTGGGAGTCCCAGTGCGGGAAAGTCTCCCGCCTTCTGGGCTCCCAGGCACAGAAAGCCTTCTAAACTGCCATTGACACTAAAGTGTCCACACCAATCACGGGGACCCCCAGAATGGCAACCGTCTCCGTTTGCAGGATCCCTGGGTGAAACAAGGCATGGGAAGTGTCTCCTTTCGGGACACGAATGCTCCCCCTGTCCGGGGTTCGTCTGTACGTTATTATTATATGTGTATAGCGGTATGTGATTAGCGCTCAGTATTGGTTATTATTAATATATGTGTATAGCGGTGTGTGATTAGCGCTCAGTATTGGTTATTATGTGTGTATAGCGGTGTGTGATTAGCGCTCAGTATTGGTTATTATTATGTGTTTATAGCGGTATGTGATTAGCGCTCAGTATTGGTTATTATTATGTGTGTATAGCGGTGTGTGATTAGCGCTCAGTATTGCTTATTAATATGTGTGTATAGCGGTGTGTGATTAGCGCTCAGTATTGGTTATTATTAATATGTGTGTATAGCGGTGTGTAATTAGCGCTCAGTATTGGTTATTATTAATATGTGTGTATAGCGGTGTGTAATTAGCGCTCAGTATTGGTTATTATTAATATGTGTGTATAGCGGTATGTGATTAGCGCTCAGTATTGGTTATTATTAATATATGTGTATAGCGGTGTGTGATTAGCGCTCAGTATTGGTTATTATTAATATGTGTGTATAGCGGTGTGTGATTAGCGCTCAGTATTGGTTATTATTAATATATGTGTATAGCGGTGTGTGATTAGCGCTCAGTATTGGTTATTATTAATATGTGTGTATAGCGGTGTGTGATTAGCGCTCAGTATTGGTTATTATTAATATATGTGTATAGCGGTGTGTGATTAGCGCTCAGTATTGGTTATTATTATTATGTGTGTATAGCGGTATGTGATTAGCACTCAGTATTGGTTATTATTAATATATGTGTATAGCGGTGTGTGATTAGCGCTCAGTATTGGTTATTATTAATATGTGTGTATAGCGGTGTGTGATTAGCGCTCAGTATTGGTTATTATTAATATATGTGTATAGCGGTGTGTGATTAGCGCTCAGTATTGGTTATTATTAATATGTGTGTATAGCGGTGTGTGATTAGCGCTCAGTATTGGTTATTATTAATAATGTGTGTATAGCGGTGTGTGATTAGCGCTCAGTATTGGTTATTATTAATAATGTGTGTATAGCGGTGTGTGATTAGCGCTCAGTATTGGTTATTATTATGTGTGTATAGCGGTATGTGATTAGCGCTCAGTATTGGTTATTATTAATATGTGTGTATAGCGGTGTGTGATTAGCGCTCAGTATTGGTTATTATTAATATGTATAGCTGTGTGTGATTAGTGCTCAGTATTGGTTATTATTAATATGTGTGTATAGCGATGTGTGATTAGCACTCAGTATTGGTTATTATTAATATGTGTGTATAGCGGTATGTGATTAGCACTCAGTATTGGTTATTATTATGTGTGTATAGCCGTGTGATTAGCGCTCAGTATTGGTTATTATTATGTGTGTATAGCGGTGTGTGATTAGCGCTCAGTATTGGTTCTTAATATGTGTGTATAGCGGTATGTGATTAGCGCTCAGTATTGATTATTATTAATATGTGTGTATAGCGGTGTGTGATTAGCGCTCAGTATTGGTTATTATTAATATGTGTGTATAGCGGTGTGTGATTAGCACTCAGTATTGGTTATTATTATTATGTGTGTATAGCGGTGTGTGTGATTAGCACTCAGTATTGGTTATTATTAATATGTGTGTATAGCGGTGTGGGATTAGCACTCAGTATTGGTTATTAATATGTGTGTATAGCGGTGTGTGTGATTAGCGCTCAGTATTGGTTATTATTAATATGTGTGTATAGCGGTATGTGATTAGCGCTCAGTATTGGTTATTATTAATGTGTGTATAGCGGTGTGTGATTAGCGCTCAGTATTGGTTATTATTATTGATACCGGAGAAACTGACGGAAGCCAAGCACAGAGAGATGGACACAGGTTTCTTCAGGAAGGAAGAGATTCTTTATTGGATCACCGATCGGGACTCAGAGGGACTAGCGTCACCAAAATACCACAAGTTCTGAGCCCCGGACAATAGTGCAGGCTCCTTATATAGGCATATAACTCCTCCCATATTAAGCTCCACCCGCACATTCTCTTACCCAATCAACACAAATAAGAATTAACTTCCTGTTTGACCGCATGGCTTGTCCAGCACAATGGAGGAGGGGAATACTATATCCTGTATTCTTGCACATGCTCCGTACACTACTGATCGTATCTTGCCTCGTGCAACCAACTGATTGATACGTCAGCATATGCACGTACACATGCCACGTGGTAATCTCGGCCTACTAAATTTATTTTTACCGAGATTCCACCACATTCCCCCCTTTGATGCCTCTTGATATTTTACAATTACTTGAGGCATCACATAACCTTAGTTTTGCTTACACCGCAAGTTACCTTGAACCAGACCAGACTTATCTTATGATGTGAATCTTCAACATTCATCTTCCTGCATTGGTTCTCCTTGATCTAGAGCCTTATACTTATATATCGCCATTATCTGTGCAGCAGCCTTCCTCTCTGCTATATTTTCTATCAGGCTTTGCACAGACCTAACTACTAAGGGTATAAGACACGGTAGGAGTAGACACAACAGTAAAATCAGTAGGACTCCACCTACCACTGCCTTAAGCCCTCCAAACCACTCATACCAGCTACCAAACCAACTACTTGGATTGTACCCTTTCCATACCTGAGTAGGCACATGCGCTAGTTTAACCATATGGCTAGTAAGCTCAGCTATTGCTTGCCCTTCGTCATCTATTTGAAGACAGCAATTGCTTAGGTTAAACTTCCCACATACACCTCCCTCTACTGCCAAAAGGTAATCCAAGGCTAATCTATTCTGATATACTGCTGTCCTCATCCTAGTATTATGTTTCACTAGGAGATTGAGCGCTTGTGATGTTTCGTTAGTGATAATCTCAACCACCGCCTGTAATCTTATAATGCGGTTGAGCATATAAATAGGGGTTCTATAACCAAAGGTACCATCTTCTGCCCACGTGGCTGGCCCATAATAATCTATAATACGCTGGGGAGGCCATTCATTATCTTCCCAGGTGCCTATCTCTAAGGGTCCCCTTTTCTTCCTATGATTCACATCATACACTTTAACACCTAAAGTCTCACCTGTTTCAATCGGTAACAAGAAGAAGGATGGTTTGAGCATACCCAACACACATGCCCCTTCCCAGTCCTGTGGCAGCTCCGAATAGGCTTTCTTACCACAGATCCAGTACAAATTTGCTGGGGCTCTCCAGGTAGATATGATGGATAAATCAAACCACACATCCTTTAAATTGGCGTATCTAGCAAACGGGTTAGATGGTTCTGAGACATTTGAAGCCGACCACCAAGTTGTATTTTTAGTATCATCTGTGGTGTATCACCAAATTAATATAAATATTACACAAGGTTCGTCTACATGAAAAGGTATTTATTTAGAAGGCAACACACAATACTATAAATGTATAACACACAGCCCAGACCCACGGAGCAACAACCCTTTTAAATCTATCTATCTATATAGTAACCCCTTTCCCCACACGTTTGATCTCACCCACGGTTAGGCCTTCACATCTAGTAATGGCTCACTGCTGCAAGTCCAACATCACATTCACCAAGGAAGAAAAGGAAGCAGCAGAGTATAACATGGTTCACCAAGATAGCACATGGCGTCTGCTCAGTAGCACAGCCAAGAAGGAACAGAGAGAAATGAAGATAGAGAGGAGTGGCTATCTCTCTCCTGACTTGTAAAGGTATTGAATTACCTACTTAACATATCAAAGGGTAAAGCTTATCCCCCTGTAAGAAAGATCTACATGAACTTGATCACATGACCCCTGGTCACCATGCTAGTTTGATAACAGAATGTCACCACATTCCCTCACTTTTTCTTCTCTTATGTTGAGCACATTTAAAAATAATAATATTTCCCTCTTATCTATCTAAACTATGAGATCTGAAGTAGGAAAGGGGAGCACAGGAATTAGTGTGAGTGAGATGAGTAAGGTAAAAGAAAACAGTCAAATAGGGGTTGCATCACCCCACATTCCCCCACTTTTTCTTCATCTATGTTGCTCCGTTATCTAGTTATCCCTCTAGTACAAGAGAACCTAGTGGGAGCAAAAACCTGATATACAGGAGAAATTCAACCCACCGTCCCTCCGGAATAGTTCCCTCAGCGACATAAGTTCTCCTGTACTTTCCTATGGCTGTCAATTCACATTTTATACAAATTTGTCAAAAAAACAAAACAAAACAAAAAAAAGAAATTTAAGGCAACACACAATACTATAAATGTATAACACACAGCCCAGACCCACGGAGCAACAACCCTTTTAAATCTATCTATCTATATAGTAACCCCTTTCCCCACACGTTTGATCTCACCCACGGTTAGGCCTTCACATCTAGTAATGGCTCACTGCTGCAAGTCCAACATCACATTCACCAAGGAAGAAAAGGAAGCAGCAGAGTATAACATGGTTCACCAAGATAGCACATGGCGTCTGCTCAGTAGCACAGCCAAGAAGGAACAGAGAGAAATGAAGATAGAGAGGAGTGGCTATCTCTCTCCTGACTTGTAAAGGTATTGAATTACCTACTTAACATATCAAAGGGTAAAGCTTATCCCCCTGTAAGAAAGATCTACATGAACTTGATCACATGACCCCTGGTCACCATGCTAGTTTGATAACAGAATGTCACCACATTCCCTCACTTTTTCTTCTCTTATGTTGAGCACATTTAAAAATAATAATATTTCCCTCTTATCTATCTAAACTATGAGATCTGAAGTAGGAAAGGGGAGCACAGGAATTAGTGTGAGTGAGATGAGTAAGGTAAAAGAAAACAGTCAAATAGGGGTTGCATCACCCCACATTCCCCCACTTTTTCTTCATCTATGTTGCTCCGTTATCTAGTTATCCCTCTAGTACAAGAGAACCTAGTGGGAGCAAAAACCTGATATACAGGAGAAATTCAACCCACCGTCCCTCCGGAATAGTTCCCTCAGCGACATAAGTTCTCCTGTACTTTCCTATGGCTGTCAATTCACATTTTATACAAATTTGTCAAAAAAACAAAACAAAACAAAAAAAAGAAATTTAAGGCAACACACAATACTATAAATGTATAACACACAGCCCAGACCCACGGAGCAACAACCCTTTTAAATCTATCTATCTATATAGTAACCCCTTTCCCCACACGTTTGATCTCACCCACGGTTAGGCCTTCACATCTAGTAATGGCTCACTGCTGCAAGTCCAACATCACATTCACCAAGGAAGAAAAGGAAGCAGCAGAGTATAACATGGTTCACCAAGATAGCACATGGCGTCTGCTCAGTAGCACAGCCAAGAAGGAACAGAGAGAAATGAAGATAGAGAGGAGTGGCTATCTCTCTCCTGACTTGTAAAGGTATTGAATTACCTACTTAACATATCAAAGGGTAAAGCTTATCCCCCTGTAAGAAAGATCTACATGAACTTGATCACATGACCCCTGGTCACCATGTTAGTTTGATGACAGAATGTCACCACATCATCATCATAAGCTTTTTGCCCTAGACAAGTTAATTCTCCTACAGAAGTATTATACATTATTCCTTTCCTTGCTATGCAAACATAACCTATGATGGAGGTCTTTAATCTCCACTCAGATTTACCTCTAACACTCAAATGATAATCGGCTTGTGTAGATATTAGTTGGTCAACTGCCTCAGAACCGGACATTACCTCCTTTGCTTCCCAAGGCCATTGGTCTCCCATGTTAGTACCTCCACACACATAGCAGTTGGTAACATTAAGACTACCGGCAATACTCTCGGCTAAATCTATGAACAGGTTTTTAGCATTATGGGGGATCTTATTATCTATACTCATCTCTTCATAAAAGGAATGGTATACTTGATGAGTTTGGGAGGATACCGTATCAGTCTCTATTCCTATAAACAATAATGTCCCAGGATCTAAACCCGTCCCGTATATCTGAAACCCAAATAAATTGCCATACTTATCTAAGAACTTGTCGGGGTTATTTATAAGTATATGGATGGGATTACATTCCATAGACTTACAATATGGGCTAGTCGGCAACTTAGTCACTATCATGTCTTTATCTACTGTCTGTCCCCAAGTCGCCCACCCCACACAAGACCAATATGGGCAAAAGTTATAGTCTTTATTTGGGCATCTAGGACTCACATATTTATTTTTACTACTGGGACAAATATATTTATCGTTAGATCCATACGTCCTCTCCCATCTAAGATCCCCACATACATTCCACGGCTTTCTACCACTTGATATCGCCTTACATGCATCAAATAGCAGAACACCCGAAGAATATACGGATTCTAACACCGTCTTATTAATTAGGGTCCCCTGAGGATCTCCATTCCTGAGAGTCAACCAAATTGTACGAGGTTGATACTCTGGACTGAAGCACTTAGGTTCTCCTACTCCTAAATGGCACACACTATAGTCTATATTTAGGTATCTACATCTCGATACATCTCCTTTACACTCGTATTGTGAATGCCAAATTAGGGTTTGGGAAATATGATTACCTGTTCTCGTAGTCTTAATGCATACCTCACAGCTAGGAGTGTCGGTACTTCTACCTTCCTGAATATAAAAACACATATAAATAAACACAATCAAAAGCACATCTTTCGCCGTCATCCTCAGTCTTCGTCCGTGCGAAGGCGCCTCAGCTTCCAGGATGTGAGGGCTGCAGGGAATGGAGTTCTGCTCGTCTTCACAGGTGTCCCTTCGAGACTTTCCTGGCTTATAAACTATGTGTTGGTAAGCGGACAGGCTTTATTATGGCCTTCTCACTCACACACCAAATCCCTGTAACAATAAAATTTGTAATCCACAATAATTCCTCGTTACTCCGACTGAGTAGTGCGTTTCAACCGGATCTTGCAGGGATTCTCTGGATCTGCTGTAACTTGCCAAGAATCGACTGCTGCTGGTTTAACCCTGGAGTGATGTATCCACGGAGTCACTTCGGCTACTTTTATCGCTGTAGGGGTAGACAAAAGAACAACATAAGGACCTCTCCACTTGGGCCCTAACGGTACATTATTCCACTCTTTAATCCACACTTGATCTCCTGGATGATAACTATGAACAGGGGGATAAATATTCACAGGTAATCTATCTTGTACCCATTTCTGTACCTCCTCCATAGTCTTACCCAATTCTACAACCTGCTGCCGGGTAATTCCTTCTCCCAACTGACTCAAATCCCCCCTTAAGTTACCAAGTACGGGAGGTGGTCGCCCATACATGATTTCAAAAGGAGAGAGGCCCATCCTTCTGGTAGGGGTACTGCGGATTCGCAATAGAGCTATGGGTAAGAGAACGTTCCACTTAAGTTGGGTTTCCTGACACATTTTAGCCAACTGGTTCTTAATAGTTCTATTCATTCTCTCTACCTTACCAGAACTCTGGGGTCTATATGCGGTATGAAGCCTCCACTTTATACCAAGCATATGAGTCAGTTGTTGTAGGCACTGATGAACAAAAGCTGGACCATTGTCCGATCCTATAGAACAGGGTAGTCCATATCGGGGTATTATTTCTCGTAGCAGGAATCTCACAACTTCTCCTGCTTTCTCTGTACGAGTAGGACATGCTTCTACCCAGCCTGAATAGGTGCACACAATTACCAACAGGTAACGATGTCCACCCGATTTAGGCATCACTGTAAAGTCTATTTGTAGATCGGACATGGGGAGTCCCCCCATAAACTGGACTCCTGGTGGCTTTACTGGTCCTTGTCTTGCATTATTTTTAGCACACGTTACACATCTACGTACAATGGCCTGAGTCAAGTTGGATAATCTTGGTATGTAGAAATGTTTCCTGAGAGATTCTTCTGTACTGTCTCTCCCAGAATGTGTCCCGTTATGATAGTTCTGGACAATTTCTACTGCTAGTGATGCTGGTATGACTATTCTTCCATCTTCTAGCTGATACCACTTGTTCTCCAAATACTTTCCCAGTTCAGTCTTTAACCACTCCTCTTCTTGAGTTGTATAAACTGGAGTCCATTGAGACAGTGGGGTTGGTATTAGAGCAGCTATATGCCCCACATACTCCTGTCTTCCTGATTCAGCAGCACGCTTAGCTGCACTATCTGCCATCCGATTTCCTTTGGTTACATCACCATCTCCTCTCAGATGCGCTTGACAATGTATAATACCGACTTCTTTCGGCTCCCACACTGCTTCCAATAGTTGTAGGATTTCAGCTGCGTACTTGATTTCTTTGCCTTCTGAATTCAGTAGTCCTCTTTCTTTATACAAAGCTCCGTGGGCATGAGTGGTTAAAAACGCATACTTAGAGTCCGTATAGATATTTACTCTTAAACCTTCAGCCAATTGTAACGCTCGTGTTAGTGCTATCAATTCTGCCTTTTGTGCTGATGTTCCTTTTGCCAGTGGCCGAGCTTCTATCACCTTGTCTATTGTTGTTACTGCATATCCTGCATAGCGGATCCCTTCTTTCACATAACTACTACCGTCGGTGTAATATTGAACATCGGGGTTCTGGATGGGAAAATCACGAAGATCTGGTCTACTTGAAAATACTTCATCCATTACTTCCAAACAATCATGTTGACTTTCAGTAGGTTGTGGCAAAAGGGTAGCTGGATTTAAGGTGTTTACAGTCTCTAAATGCACTCTTGGGTTTTCACACAACATTGCTTGATACTTGGTCATACGGCTGTTACTAAACCAATGATTTCCTTTGTAATCCAACAACGTCTGTACTGCATGTGGGACTCGTACATAAAGTTCTTGACCCAGAGTGAGTTTATCGGCTTCAGCTACTAGCAGGGCGGCTGCAGCTACGGCTCTTAGACAAGGTGGAAGTCCGCTGGCCACTGCATCCAGTTGCTTAGACATGTAGGCAACAGGTCTTTGCCATGATCCCAAGTACTGTGTCAATACTCCCACAGCCATTCTTCTTTGCTCATGTACATATAGGTAGAATGGTCGTGTGTGATCAGGTAGACCTAATGCTGGGGCACTCATCAAAGCCTTCTTCACATCTTCAAATGCCGTTTGCTGTTCTTGAGTCCATAAGAAGGGGTCGTGCTCTGTACCTTTGATGGCTGCGTACAGAGGTTTTGCCAGTATCGCGTAACTGGGAATCCATATCCTACAGAAGCCTGCTGCCCCCAAGAATTCTCGCACTTGTCTTCTATTCTTGGGTATTGGTATTTGGCAGACAGCTTCTTTTCTCTCTGGCCCCATAATCCTTTGACCTTCAGAGATATGGAATCCCAGATACTTGACAGTTGGCAAACACAACTGAGCCTTCTTCCTGGACACCTTGTATCCTGCCTTCCAGAGAATGTGTAGTAGATCGTGCGTTGCTTGCTGACATTTTTCTTTTGTAACTGCTGCTATCAACAAGTCATCTACATACTGTAACAATACACACTCTCCTGGGATAGACTCGAAATCCAGTAGATCTTGACTTAGAGCTGAACCAAATAGGGTAGGTGAATTTTTAAACCCTTGGGGCAGTCTTGTCCAAGTCATTTGGCGTTTTGAGCCCGTTACAGCGTTCTCCCATTGGAAAGCGAAGATACATTGACTTTCTGCGGCAATTCGGAGGCAAAAGAAGGCATCTTTGAGATCTAAGACTGTGAAATAAGTAGCCCCGCCCGGAATTAAAGCAAGCAGGTTATATGGATTGGGCACGACTGGATGTATACTAACAACCGCATCATTGACTGCTCTCAAGTCCTGCACAGGTCGATACTCATCTGTACCGGGCTTTTGAACAGGCAGCAATGGGGTGTTCCAGGGGGAAGTACAGAATTTTAGGATACCATACCGTATGAACTTATCCAGATAAGATTGAATGTTCTTCTTAGCCTTCTGCGGGATGTGGTATTGTCTTAGGCTCACTGGATAAACCCCAAGTTTTAGTTCAATTTTTATAGGTGGAATATTGCGGGCCAGTCCTGGTGGGTTGTTCTCTGCCCAAACTCCTGGTATGTTGAATAATGTCTCATCACTCCTAGGGTTTTGGCTAGTCAACACTGTATAAAGTCGCCACTCTTCTTCCTTTGGTACGGATAAAGTCATAATACCTGAAGGTCCATTAAACTTTAAGGATGTTGTTCCATTTGGTAGGAACGTAATCTGCGCTTGTAATTTTGATAGCATATCACGTCCCAGCAATTGGGCTGGACATTCAGGCATATAAAGGAATTGATGTTTTACTACGTGGCCTCCCAATGTACAGAGTCGACTTTTAAGAACCGGTTTTTCAGCACTTCTTCCAGTTGCTCCTATCACAGTAATAGTCCTTCCAGATGGAGGAGCAACTAGATTAGTCACCACTGAATGTTCAGCACCAGTGTCGATCATGAACGCACTCCTTTTTCCCCCTATTGATACATCGACCATAGGCTCCGCTCGACCAAGGGGGATGGAGCCCGGTCGGTATCAATAGTCCTCCATGACCGTGTCAGCCAATCCTACAAAGTCCCTACCTTCTCTATCGCGGGACCTTTGCGCTGCTGGAATATACCTGTCTTCCCTAACACTTCCTCTGTTCCAATTACTCCCTCTATACCCATTACTCCCTCCGGGGCCTCCTCTACCTCTCGCTCTGCCTCTAAAGTTTCCGTAACCTGACCTAGGTCTGTCTCTCTCAGACTGTTCTCTTCGCGGACACTCATTTCTCCAATGCCCTTCTTCCTTACAGTAAGCGCACTGATTTCTACTTAGAGGTTCCTCATTCCATCTACTATCGCCTCTATCCGGGCCCCGTCTATCTACGCCTGCGATCGCTACCGCTAGCATATCAGCCTTTTTACGCATCTTGCGCTCTTCCTCTTTCTTACTTTCTGTATCCCTGTTCATATAAACCTTATTTGCTACCTCCATTAGTTGGGTGATGGACATACCTGCAAACCCTTCTAACTTTTGTAGCTTGCGCTTAATATCTCCGTATGCTTGGCTGACAAAGGCGGAGTTAACCATTCGGGAATTATCTGCGTCTTCCGGATTAAAGGGGGTATACAAGCGGTATGCCTCCAATAATCGGTCATAAAAGACACTGGGCGCTTCATCGCTTTTCTGGATCACCTCAACTGTCTTCGACATGTTAATAGCTTTCTTTCCTCCGGCTTTCATGCCAGCAATTATAGCGTCTCTATAGGCTCTGAGTTGAACCATATCAGCACCATTTACGTTCCAATCGGGATCAGTGTTGGGATAATGTGTTGCGGCCCATGCTGCTGGATTAGCTTGGTTCAAAGCACGGGCTTTATCTTCTAATGCTTTAATGGCTGCTTGATTTATTCTTGTCCTTTCCTCATTGTTAAATAAAGTCATTAGTAACTGCTGGCAATCAGCCCATGTCGGATTATGCGTCTGTACTATTGAGGTGAACAGATCAGTCATAGCTTGTGGTTTCTCAGTATACGAGGAATTATGGGTCTTCCAGTTTAAAAGATCGGTTGTGGTGAATGGGACATATACGAAGACTGGGTCAGCGTGTGCCATTTGACCTGCGGCATCGATATAAGCTGACCCGGGATTCAGACGAAGAGGCATCTGATAGTGCTTTAATTGTTGGGCACCAGTCAACTGTCGGGTTTGGATGGGGCTACGTAGAGGGGCGTCAGTCATGGGTTCCGGTCGGGGAGAGATAGGGTATGGGGATGTGGGAGGTTGGCTTTGGGAAAAGGTTGTAAATAAAACACTTCGAGTCGAGCTAGATGAAGCTTGACCGGAAGTCTGAAGTGGCGGCAAATCAGGATATTCGTTTCTAATGGGGGTTGGTTCTGATTCCGGAAGGGGAGATTTAGTACGAGGGGGGGTGGATCCTGTACTGGAGGAGGAAGCGGAAGTGGATGAGGGTAATGAGGGGAGGGGTGCAGGACTTCCTGCGTTTGCGTCACTTCCTCTTAACGGAAAGTAAGGGGGCGGCAAAGGGATCTCGGACTCAGGGGGCGTGTCCAAAATGGGCCTAACACCAGTCCTAGTGGACGAACAAGTCCTAGCTACCATGAGGCGACACTGCTCCTCGTGGCATGTCTGGAGCCATTTTGGCGAGTCATTTACGGCCTGTCTCCAACAGTCAATATAAGGAAACTGGCCGTAAAGTTCAGGCCTACCTGATACAGCCACGTGTAAGCGCTGTACCAGAGTTGGATCCAAACTGCCACGTGGCGGCCATGCCGCAACCAAAGTAGGCCACTCCCTAGTGCACAAAGTAACCAAACGTACAGGAGACATCTTAACCCCAAAATCACAAGTTTTGAATCCCTTTTTAAAATTCTTCACCATACAACCTAAGGGATCCGGAATCGTTGACTGCGACGCACCCATACTTAACAATGGAACGTCGTCGACAACGAATACTATACACGCGTACTATTCAACAGTCACACCCGTTTCCTCTGGCAACAGCACCACGCGGTACAGTTACCAAGTGAAACGTACACAATAACAATAAACACTCAGGGAATTCCCGTACACACACAGCTGTTACACCAGTCACTATATAATCAATATTATGCCCTTTGGCGTAACTATACAGTCACCCACGCTATAATTCCCTATATACGAATTACCTGTCTATAACACACCCCAGTAACATCGTCTTTTACAAATAGCGGTTACAGTACGGTTAGCATAGGTCAAAGCACAAGTTAAGGTCACAATACAATTATTAGTGGTTATGGTGTTAAAACATGCAATTGACGACAATGATTAGTACTTATATACAGTGTCAGTAAATATACAGGGTTATGGTACCGTGCACTATAATACAGCAACACACTATTAACACTCTCGCTAGACGGCTGAGCTCGCGCTATCTAACAAGATATACACTTTACTAAAACAATCGTTAACACATTTACAATTCCCAACTAAACTATTGGCCAGTACCTTGAATTGACTACCTAAAAACAATCTACATACGTTTTGGTTAGCCACACTGCCCAATCACCACATATATATAGCGAGCTAGAGGACCGAATTTACACAGACGCCTCTTAGTCGCACTATCAAAAGTCTAGTGGGTTCCAAATTTACACGCCTTCCCACTTAGCCCAGATAGGATGAGAGCTAGCGAACCGAATTTACACAGACGCCGCTTAGTCTCCCGGTCTCTCCGACCTAGCGAACAAAATGTACACCCTAGAACGCTAGTCTAGACAAGACACCGGTGTCCGGCTAGGGCTATTTACACCAGAGCCCCGCCTGACTAACAGAATCAAACGGTCTGACTAAAGAGCGTTCGATCGAGCGGTGCGCCTTCGCTCCTTCCCTCCGACAGAGGTGGCAGATACACAGATTCAAAACCCCTTTGGGCCTACCGCACAATCGGTATACCCCTAGTGGGTCCTGCCGTCTAAAACAGCAGTTGTCTTACCTCCTCGTTCCTGAACCTGAGTTCACACTCATCGACGGGGACACCCCAGCACTTCTCACGTAGAGGCCGATGATCTCCTGGACAACGGCCCAGTGGCGCCGAGACGAAGGGAGGTCCACGCAGAAGTTCAGGGGTGCAGCCGTAGAGAACGTGGGCAAAGATAGACCGTCTCACGCCTCTGCCTCTCAGCTACCGTTGAACGATGAGCTTCCCGGCCAATGCACCAAATGATACCGGAGAAACTGACGGAAGCCAAGCACAGAGAGATGGACACAGGTTTCTTCAGGAAGGAAGAGATTCTTTATTGGATCACCGATCGGGGACTCAGAGGGACTAGCGTCACCAAAATACCACAAGTTCTGAGCCCCGGACAATAGTGCAGGCTCCTTATATAGGCATATAACTCCTCCCATATTAAGCTCCACCCGCACATTCTCTTACCCAATCAACACAAATAAGAATTAACTTCCTGTTTGACCGCATGGCTTGTCCAGCACAATGGAGGAGGGGAATACTATATCCTGTATTCTTGCACATGCTCCGTACACTACTGATCGTATCTTGCCTCGTGCAACCAACTGATCGATACGTCGGCATATGCACGTACACATGCCACGTGGTAATCTCGGCCTACTAAATTTATTTTTACCGAGATTCCACCACATTATGTGTGTATAGCGGTGTGTGATTAGCGCTCAGTATTGGTTATTATTAATATGTGTGTATAGCGGTGTGTGATTAGCGCTCAGTATTGGTTATTATTATGTGTGTATAGCGGTGTGTGATTAGCGCTCAGTATTGGTTATTATTAATATATGTGTATAGCGGTGTGATTAGCGCTCAGTATTGGTTATTAATAATATGTGTGTATAGCGGTGTGTGATTAGTGCTCAGTATTGGTTATTATTAATATGTGTGTATAGCGGTATGTGATTAGCGCTCAGTATTGATTATTATTAATATTTGTGTATAGCGGTGTGTGATTAGCGCTCAGTTTTGATTATTATTAATTGTGTATAGCGGTGTGTGATTAGCACTCAGTATTGGTTATTATTAATATGTGTGTATAGCGGTGTGTGATTAGCGCTCAGTATTGGTTATTATTAATGTGTGTGGTTAGCGCTCAGTATTGGTTATTATTAATATGTGTGTATAGCGGTGTGTGATTAGCGCTCAGTATTGGTTATTATTAATGTGTGTGTATAGCGGTGTGTGATTAGCGCTCAGTATTGGTTATTATTAATGTGTGTATAGCGGTGTGTGATTAGCACTCAGTATTGGTTATTATTATGTGTGTATAGCGGTGTGTGATTAGCGCTCAGTATTGGTTATTATTATGTGTGTATAGCGGTGTGTGATTAGTGCTCAGTATTGGTTATTATTAATATGTGTGTATAGCGGTGTGTGATTAGTGCTCAGTATTGGTTATTATTAATTTGTGTAAGGGGCAAATAGCCGTATATGGAGTAAGGATACAGCATAAGCATAGGATAGTATAAAGGGAGCAAGTCGGTTGTGGTGTGCCGAGACCGACGATACGGTAGGCCTGTAAATAAAGAGGGCCCACCAAGGAATAAGAAAGTAAAGTAAATGGAAAGAAAAGAGTGTTGAAATGAGGAGTGGGTGGGAGGGTCATTCTGATGCTGACCTCAAGTGATATGAGTCAGGTAAGGGGTGTCCCTTATATAGGGGAGTGAATTAATTTAAGCCCCTCCCACAAATACAGGCCAAACGGCCTTAATACTTGTGTAAGGGGCAAATAGCCGTATATGGAGTAAGGATACAGCATAAGCATAGGATAGTATAAAGGGAGCAAGTCGGTTGTGGTGTGCCGAGACCGACGATACGGTAGGCCTGTAAATAAAGAGGGCCCACCAAGGAATAAGAAAGTAAAGTAAATGGAAAGAAAAGAGTGTTGAAATGAGGAGTGGGTGGGAGGGTCATTCTGATGCTGACCTCAAGTGATATGAGTCAGGTAAGGGGTGTCCCTTATATAGGGGAGTGAATTAATTTAAGCCCCTCCCACAAATACAGGCCAAACGGCCTTAATACTTGTGTAAGGGGCAAATAGCCGTATATGGAGTAAGGATCCAGCATAAGCGTAGGATAATATAAAGGGAGCAAGTCGGTTGTGGTGTGCCGAGACCGACGATACGGTAGGCCTGTAAATAAAGAGGGCAAAAATGAATAATCAAAGATTTAATACAGTCAACAAATATATACAAATTAACCAGACATTTCCTTAAATGCATTACAGTATTTAATTCCTGGAAGAATTTTGAAGGTAGGAATCTAGGACCGAAAGTGGACACCATTTGTTGTGGGTAGGATAGTATGTTATCTCTACTGTTGGTCCGTGTTGACTAATTTCGGAATGTGGTAGAGCCAATAGGTAGTAATGTGTTTACGTACGTGGGATTGTTGAAGACAATGATCTGTCTGAGTGGTGGTGATGGTAGTGGATTCTCTGGCCCGAGAAAGGCATAAAAGGCAATGTGCATGGCTGGTAATGGCCGACTTGGTAGTATAATTGAATGGTTGTAGATCTAATAGGTCCGATAAGGATGAAAAGTTGGATGGCTATTGGTAATCTCTGAGAGTATCGTGGGGGAATGGATTCCTGAAAACCTCTGAGTATATTCTTATCTGGTATGATAGCATGAAGTTATGGTAGTTTTGGCCATAGGCTATCCTGTGTTGTTGAATGCCTGTAAAATATATAATTAATGGTGTGTGAGATAGTTTAAGGTGGCAAAAAGAAGCAAAACCTAGGAGAAATGTTATGACACAGGTTGAGCTATGTTGTGTTCCAATGAGATTCTTTAAGCCAGGTAAAAAGCTGTGTTATGTGTTCTACAAGTATGGGATGAAAGTGTTAGATGGGATAGTGCATGCTATGCTGCATGAGTATGTCTAATCCATGATTTTGTCTCTGGAACAAAAGAGTGGCCGTGACTGTATGGGCGGCTGTAGGAAGCATATGATGAACATGCCTGGAATATAAATGAGACAATTGTCGGCAGGGATGTATACCCCCCATCTGGTACATGAAAGTGAAATGTGATAAGTGGCCAACCAAGTGAGTTCCCCAGAAATATCATGACCTTATGGATGAGTAGTGGCGTTTGTTGATGATATGACATGTGCCTAGTTGTCTGAGTAACAACGGATTGATGACCCTGACCATGATTTACCACATGCCACAGCAGCTGCTACAATGGGGTAGATCTCCCAAAGGGGCTGAGGTGGTGGAAACATTTCCAAACCTGGATGCCATGGCCAACAGCTCCAAAGCAATTGTTCCCGGTAGATCGCTGCCAAACCCGTGGTAGACGCCGCATCTGACCATCTGGTTGGAGAAGTGTCCGACAATCCTGGAAGGAACATGCTTTTACCATGCCAAGTGGTTAAGAAATCCCCCCCCCCCATGTGCAGGTCTGCTGTTGCTGAGGTGTCTAGGGACATCCTCTGATCGTCATGTTGGAAGTGTGGAAAAAAGGGGAAAAGGGGAAAGTACTCTGGATGTGAAAGCGTGGTCTTGTGGTATGATTGGCATGGTAAAATTAAGGAACCTGGTAGTTCCTTGCAGTTGTAAGTACTAAGCAGGAGGTAGTGATTGATGTAGTTGAGAAGGTTCCCTATTTGTCTTGTGGTAACTTGCGTGTATGGATGCCGACTCAAGTCATATGCCCAGTAATGTGATAGTGTCTGAGCCTTCTGTTTCTTATGGGGTACTGGGACGCCCAAGTGGTCAACCAGACTAAGCTGCCGTGAGGCTTCTAGTGAAAAATATGTTATCTTTGATCAACAAGAAGTCTTCTAGATAGTGTATGACTAAGGCCTCTGGATATGTTATCATAACCAGCTCAGAGTATCTGCAAATATCGATAGTAGGCTAATCTGTAGCTCGAAAGTTGAGCAGGGAAAGGATTGCCCAATTTATGCCATGTAAGTGCCAGTGTGTAGGGTAGATGGTAGCCGTTTACTGCGTTGTGATATTGGTCTTACTTAACCAAGCTTCAACCCATGCTTGAGTGATAGCTGTAAAGGTAGATCAATGGTGTTGTATAGTAAGAAAACTCCTCGAAGGGTATGAGGGAGTTGAGACTTGGGGTAGCGGAGGTGTGTGGTGCCAATAAGTCTATGGTTAGTCTTTGTTTAAGGGAAGATTCCTTGTGACAATACCAATGTGTTTGGTGCCATGCTGTAAATGGTGGAGATTGGAAGACCCCTCTGCAAATCTTGGCTATGAGTGTGTTTACAGCCAATGGTTTTGTTGTGCTGACTGTAAGTGAGGGCATGCTATATCCCTTGAAGGTGTATTTATGATACCTGTAAGGGAGCCCTTTGAAGCTTTAGTAAATCTACTACAAGTCTGCAAGGGTGATGAGTCAGTAGTGTTGAAAATGCATTAGTGTGTACAGATGGTGAGTACGTTATTTGTAAGTTGTATTGGGACACATGGTTTGTCATGTGCCCTGAACCATTTGAACATATATGCAACAGTCTATATGCAATGCAACTACTCATATCAATGGTCTCTGGTAGTTCAGAGGTGCTGGTACCTGGAGCCTGAGAGTGCTCGTCCATTTGTTTGGGACAAACTCCCTTCTGTATGGGTACCTGCACAAATAAACATCTCTACATATTCCAAATGCCAACCCAACCAAGGGATGATCAGATCCCCATTTACCTGGAATCCCTGGATCTGACCATCACCGATACATCATCATACATATATGCCTTGCTTCCCCAATGTGCTGGGATCATACGTGCAGGCTTAACGTCTTGTGTGTCATAAGAATTGATTGTACCAGGTAACCGAGTTTCGGTTGGTGCTGGTTGTAGAGTAGCGTGAGGCCCAGCCTTGTGAGGGCTGTGGTGACCAACTTGAGATTGCCAGTCTATCATAATTTTTTTTTTTTTTTTTTTTGCTCATGAGTTTATGAGTGAGGCTAGCATAGCCTGGGTGTCACCTGAGTTGATGTAGCTGGGCCTTCCCCTGCCTCCGTGTTGTCCGTTGGTCGGTGGTAATGTGTGGGATCGTCCAGGATCTGATTGCTGCTGGACTAGCAACATCTCCTCTGCTTGAAGGTGTATCAATTCTAGCCGGGGTGCTAGGAAGAGGTGATTCTTCACCATCTTTTGGAGAAATACTTAAATAACAATAAAGATTGCAATTATTATTTGTACCCAGGGTTCTTGTACTGGCTTGCTAGCTAAGCCGTAAAGCGAAACGATTAGGCTTGGTGTTTTTTGGTGACTGGTGAGGCCCTGCTAGTTGCCAAGTGGCTTGAGAGGCTCTATCTATGCTTGGCGCGAGGGGATTTTGTGTGGCCACTGAATGTTGTGGCAGGATGTTGGCCTCTCGGTGACAGTAACCAGAAAATAGGAAGGGGAGTGACAGGTGAGGCCCTCTCTATGATACAATGCGAGGCGGCTAGCTCATGAGTGGCCCGAGGGGTGTATGCCTCAGAGTGTGAGGCGGGGTGTTGGACTCGCGGGACCACTAACCGAAGCATAATGCAGAGAAAAAAGGGGGTAATACTTATTGGGCCCTAGAACCCTAATTGCCAGTACACTATTACTATTCCAGGGAAGGTAAGAGATGAATAACTACGTGAGCAGGTGTATGTACCTTGTAGTATGGTATTGAACCTGACAATCCATATAGGTTTTTAGTAGTGACTGTAACCTGAATGGATAAAACCGTATGGCATAAGGAAATGTGGCATAGACCAAGCTTATCTTAATACGTACAGTATATGTGAAAAGTAAAGTGCCGTGATGTGTAAATATTAAACATCGTAGCCATACTGGTTAAATATGTATCAATCTTAACCCATTAAGTGCCGTATGTACAAGTGAAAATGTGGTCTGTCCCCACTTTGTAAGATGTATGTCCCCTTGTTAGGGGAAAGTCTGTGTGTGAGCAGCGTGCTGTGAAAAATTTATGGGAACTATATTACCAGTTACGTATATACAGATGCGTCTGCTACTGTGTAATAATATATGTATTTATACCAGATGTTGATATAGTGCTTGCTATGTGAATTGTTGTATGTCTTATTGAATGGTAGGGGTCAGTGAACATGGTGTTGCAAAATGCAAGTGCACTGGAGATCTGCCGAGTGCCCTATAGGTGGCAGTGTAGTTGGATACTGATTGGTATGTGAAATGTTTGTCTGTTGACCTATAGGGGTCAGTGTTTTGGTGTTTGTAAAACCCCATGAAAATTGTCAATGTACTTGACAGACCTGTAGGTGGCAGTGTTGATAGAACCACTGTTGGTCTTGATGTGAAATGTAAATTATTGTGAATTAAACCTGAAGATGAGCCCATGCTGGAGTTTAATTTATGGTTTATGGTTATGTTTAAAACAATCTTATGTGTAATTTATATTGGCTGGTAAATTGTATATGACATGTGAAGACAGTTTTGCTGTTGACCAGTAGGGGTCAGAAATGCTGATTGTATGTTAAAATACCCTTTAACCCCTTAAGGACCAAACTTCTGGAATAAAAAAAAACCCCATCATTACATGTCACACATGTCATATGTCCTTAAGGGGTTAATCCTACCGTTTGACAGATAGGAGTCAGTATAAAAGCGAAAATGCTGTAGTTAGTTTGTTTGCTTATGAAGTGAAATAAAGTCTGAGAAGCCTGTAGTATACCGATTGACCGGTAGGGGTCAGCATGTAGGCGAAAATGCCATGGTTAGTTGGTTTGTACATGAAATGCAATAATGTCTGAGAAGCCTGTAGTACACTGAATGACTGGTAGGGGTCAGTGTGTAGGTGAAAATGCAGTGGTTTATTGTTTTGTACATGAAAAGCAATAATGTCTGAGAAGCCTGTAGTACACCAAATGACTGATAGGGGTCTGTGTGTAAGTGAAAAATGCAGTGGTTTGTTGGTTTGTACATGAAATGCAATAATGTCTTGAGAAGCCTGTAGTACACCGAATAACCGGTAGGGGTCAGTGTGTAGGCGCAAATGCAGTGGTTCGTTGATTTGTACATGAAATGCGATAATATCTAAGAAGCCTTTAGTACACCAGAAGACCAGTAGGGGTCAGTGTGTAGGCGAAAATGCAGTTGTTCGTTGATTTGTACATGAAATGCAATAATGTCTGAGAAGCATGTAGTACACCAAATGACCAGTAGGGGTCAGTATGTAGGCGCAAATGCAGTGGTTCGTTGATTTGTACATAAAATGCGATAATGTCTAAGAAGCCTGTAGTATACCAAAAACCGGTAGGGGTCAGTGTGTAGGTGAAAATGCAGTGGTTTATTGGTTTGTACATGAAAATGCAAAAAACGTCTAAGACGCCTGTAGTACACCAAATGACCAATAGGGGTCAGTGTGTAGGTGAAAAATGCGGTGGTTGGTTGGTTTTTACATGAAATGCAATAATGTCTGAGAAGCCTGTAGTACACTGAATGACCGGTAGGGGTCAGTGTGTAGGCGAAAATGCAGTGGTTCGATGGTTTGTACATGAAATGCGATAATGTCTAAGAAGCCTGTAGTATACCAAAAACCGGTAGGGGGCAGTGTGTAGGTGAAAATGCAGTGGTTTATTGGTTTGTACATGAAAATGCAAAAAACGTCTAAGACGCCTGTAGTACACCAAATGACCAATAGGGGTCAGTGTGTAGGTGAAAAATGCGGTGGTTGGTTGGTTTTTACATGAAATGCAATAATGTCTGAGAAGCCTGTAGTACACTGAATGACCGGTAGGGGGTTTAAACGAATGAACTTGCAATGGTTTTAGAACAGACTTAGACAAAATGCAGCCGTAAAGTGAGGACCTGACCCGTGCATGGTGCCGTGGGACTGATGCCTGGCGTAACGGGTAGGTCGACTTACAGTTTGTGAGTCACTTGGACACCATCCACGGTGATGGATTGAAGAAAGAAGGTGGTAGGCCGGAAAAGCCTGTGGCTGGATTCCTGACACAGCTTTGCTTAGAAAACCTCATGGAGTAATCAGGTAAAATGGCGTCTGGATGACCCGGAAGTGGAAATCATTCTGATGCTGACCTCAAGCGATATGAGTCAGGTAAGGGGTGTCCCTTATATAGGGTAGTGAATTAATTTAAGCCCCTCCCACAAATACAGGCCAAACGGCCTTAATACATATGTGTATAGCGGTGTGTGATTAGCGCTCAGTATTGGTTATTATTAATGTGTGTGTATAGCGGTGTGTGATTAGCGCTCAGTTTTGATTATTATTAATGTGTATAGCGGTGTGTGATTAGCACTCAGTATAGGTTATTATTAATATGTATGTGTATAGCGGTGTGTGATTAGCGCTTAGTATTGGTTATTATTAATGTGTGTGATTAGCACTCAGTATTGGTTATTAATATATGTGTATAGCCGTGTGTGATTAGCGCTCAGTATTGGTTATTATTAATATGTGTGTATAGCCGTGTGTGATTAGCGCTCAGTATTGGTTATTATTAATATGTGTGTATAGCGGTGTGTGATTAGCGCTCAGTATTGGTTATTATTAATATGTGTGTATAGCGGTGTGTGATTAGCGCTCAGTATTGGTTATTATTAATATGTGTGTATAGCGGTGTGTGATTAGTGCTCAGTATTGGTTATTATTAATATGTGTGTATAGCGGTATGTGATTAGTGCTCAGTATTGGTTATTATTAATATGTGTGTATAGCGGTGTGTGATTAGCGCTCAGTATTGGTTATTATTAATGTGTGTGTGTATAGCGGTGTGTGATTAGCGCTCAGTATTGGTTATTATTAATGTGTGTGTGTGTATAGCGGTATGTGATTAGTGCTCAGTATTGGTTATTATTAATGTGTGTGTGTATAGCGGTGTGTGATTAGCGCTCAGTATTGGTTATTATTAATGTGTGTGTGTATAGCGGTATGTGATTAGTGCTCAGTATTGGTTATTATTAATATGTGTGTATAGCGGTGTGTGATTAGCGCTCAGTATTGGTTATTATTAATGTGTGTGTGTGTGTATAGCGGTATGTGATTAGTGCTCAGTATTGGTTATTATTAATGTGTGTATAGCGGTGTGTGATTAGCGCTCAGTATTGGTTATTATTAATATGTGTGTATAGCGGTGTGTGATTAGCGCTCAGTATTGGTTATTATTAATATGTGTGTATAGCGGTATGTGATTAGTGCTCAGTATTGGTTATTATTAATATATGTGTATAGCGGTGTGTGATTAGCGCTCAGTATTGGTTATTATTAATATGTGTGTATAGCCGTGTGTGATTAGCGCTCAGTATTGGTTCTGGTTATATATTGAAATCTATTAAAGGCATGTATTTTAACAAGTCCTTAATTTCTTTTTTTGGGCCTCAGTTCGAGGAGCTAAAATTAATGAATATCTCCTGGAGAAATCTCGTGTCTCTCATCAAGATGATGGCGAAAAGAACTTTCACATATTTTACTCCATATTGTATGGAAGCAGCGAAGAGGAGAAGAATCTGATCGGACTCCTCGACCCATCATTGTACAGGTAGATAAAGTAACCTAGCACACAGGGATTCACTAAATCTAAAAGCAAATGTTATCTGTTTTAAAGAAAAAAATACAATCTCCAAGTTCTTGAGTTGAAACGAGACAAAAGTAGATTTTGTTACCAAAACAGAGTGTGTTTTGCTTTTGATTTTTTATGCCTGCTGACTTGTTTATTTTCTTTATGGTTCCACCAGATACATATAAATAGACCATTCAAAGTCCAACAAAAGTTTCAATACATAAATCATTGCCATTTTGTGTCGGACGTCATCCTTGCCGGAGATCGATACAGGACTCTTGTCACCCCCTACACTACTAATTAAATAAACTTTGGTCTACAAGCCTCCTGCATGGAGCGGAACTGCCTGAAATGGACAAGGAAGCAGGAGAGGCGGCTGATCTCCCAACCAGGAGTACCCAGAGCCCCAGCAAATCTACTCTTGCGCCCCCTCCCACGTTGGACCGGTGGGAGTAATCTGGGTCTGTCCCTGGGAGGCCGATTGTGGCCAGCCCAAGTGCTTTGCCACACAAGCAAGTGGCTGACTTGGAGCCGAGCATCACACAAGGCTGACTTGGAGCCGAGCATCACACAAGGCTGACTTGGAGCCGAGCATCACACAAGGCTGACTTGGAGCCGAGCATCAGGCGCGCGCCATGTATTTTCCCATGCGCAGCAGTGTGAAGCCTAACATTATTTCAGAGACCGCAACATCAAAAAAATTGGCACAAGCTGGAACTCAAATTGCAACAGTTTACCCTTCAGGAATTGAGTAGCCACTCATTAAAAAAAGGTGCTATCTCTAGAGCTCTATCGTGGGTGTCCTTCCCCCACAGCGAAGAGAACTCGAATGTGGAGGTGGAGCGTGCGGCGTCCCCTGCCTGTTCACAGCCTGCTAGAAGGCATCAGCGGCTGAGGCCTGAATTAGGGTTCCCCTGGGAGGATGTAATACGTGTGAGAAACCAGACAGCGATGTGGCGTCTGCTCCATTTGCAGATACCTGCACTGATGAGTCAACAACGCCTCTTCAAGCCAAACTAGATCATGCACCTTAAGGGCATAGGATGAGCTGAGTTGTATGGTTGGACTCTTTGGGCTTCATGGCCACACATTTTTTTTTTTTCCTTTTGCCTAGATTCACATGGAGCATTAGAAATTTAATTTTTTCACCCTCGATAGCCGTTTGGTTTTCTTTCTTTTTTTATGTTCCATTGCCGGTTATTGTGCCACTTCCCTCAATTGAGTGAATCTCCTAATGTTTTGCTGGGGGGTTAATCAATGCATAGAACAGTATTCATCGGTCTAGTATTTCCCATACGTTTGACTCTCCTGTTTGTCATTTGTGCTTAGACAGTTCTGCTAATCTCTCCTGTGTTCCTTCATGCTTTCTCAAAAAGAAAAAAAACGTGCTGCATGTCTTCACTTCTTGTTTTAACATATCTACCACATTACTGACCTGCACTTCAAAAATAAAGATTGTAAAAATTAATGTGAAATAAGTGGTTTGAATATGTGACTAAAATGTGACTTTCCAGATGTATTGCACAGATACCCAGGTTCCCCCCACACACATATAGCAGCAGTAAGATAATTGGTTAAGAGATCTCAATTTTGTAAGTTAATAAACCCCCCCTGATTTCTAATTCCCTATATAATAACTGGTTATATCTGGTCTCACCTGTCCTGCTAGTGGGACGGATGGGTGTTGATTGCAGGTTGAACTAGGGAACCTTTAACCTCACTGGAGTCTCTGCATCAGTGGAACCTTGTCCTCTCATTGAGCCTCGCTGGGTGCAGGCTTGCCCTTTAGTACTCGACCCAGGGGGATTGGTCCCTGTGACAAACTCCCCTTTCCAAGTGAGTTTGCCACAAGCTCCTGGAGGAGCCTGCTTGCCACAGACTATGGGCCCTGTAATATTCACTGAAAAAGTCTCTGTTCGTTTATTTGGACTCTATGATTCGGGAATTGAACAGCCGTATGAACCGAAGACCACCCTGGAGCTTGTTAAGCTTAATTGCTACAATGTAGCAATTTCCACCGCAGTGTTCGAAGTGTTCGTATGGTGGCCGCATTTCCTATGGAGGACCACGAGGTGGCGGCCATCTTTTTTGTATGAAAACAGGCAGCGGTTTTTGGTCGTCAAGTTCATGGAACTATTTTCAGACACTGAAACTCCCGAACACCGCTGGACTTCCACGATCGCCTGTGTTCAGTTTTATAACCCTAAGGAAGGCACTGTTTGGAAACGTTCCCACGAACAAGGGGAACAAGCTCCAGGGCAAGACTCTTGAATATGTTCGGTAGTTTGTTCAGTTTTTAAACTACCGAACTAGACCGACCGCAAGCCCTGATTCTCTGGAACTGTTTTGGGCATGGGACCATGTGTGCGGTCGGTCAAATAAATGACTTCCAGGAAGTTATTGAACCTTGAACCGATCTGGGTGATTTTTGGATATGTTGGTCACCCAGATCGGGACCATCAGGGGATGCAACTTTTGTAGGGATTTTGTGTGTTTAAAGGTATTTTTCGGGTTTTGTAAAAAAAAAATGTTTTCTGTGCCTGGAGACAATGGAGTTTAATACAATGCTGACTCAATTATCTCCCAGGCACAGGGGAGGGATTGACCTATTGTGTATGGGAGTGTCCTGGACCTGAGGGCCAATGTTACTGTAGTCTGCTCTCTGGTCCAGGGGAGAGTGCCCCTTGCATGGGGGCCTGCTTATAAGGCCAGTTGTGGCTGCCATTAAACAGGTTTTTTTTACCCTTCATGAAGTCTGGTCTCATGTTTGGGGGATTGGGAGGGCTATATTCACTCTGGGGATTGCTATAATCACTATACTTGTAAGAGCAGCCTGGTTTGCTCTCTGGACTAGGGCTACCCACTAGAAGCTGGATCCTTGTCTTGGGTCCAGATTGGGCAGAGGACAGCAAGACCCCAACCAAGCTGCAGCAGTTTGTGGGGTTTACAGTGGTTATGGTGTCCGGTGCGGTGCTTATGGTACTCCAGGATTACTAGCTGCGATTGACGGAGGTACCCGATCGGGGTGCCAGGCGGTCCATCACAATCTCCACCTTCTAATTTATCTCTTGGAGAATGCTCTAAATCTTCAGAAGAAAAAAGGCTTTCAGGGGGGAAGGTTTCTAAAGTAATAGAAGATGGTGAAACCTAAAGAAAGTAGAATTTAGTATTTACTTTACCTCCAAAATGCATTACCATGTAAGAAGAAACCTGTGAAATCCCCAGAAAAGACAGTTTTTAATTCTACAAATGTTTTAGTCTTATTTAATTTACTTGAAGAGGTAATTGCAGGGTGGGACATATTGCCATCGCTCAATGTACTGATCGCAAATTGAAATGCTGCCGTTTGGGATAAAGGTGCTAAGGGCCGAGTTGCATGAATTAGAAGACAGATTTATCAGGTGACTGTCTCTCAGTATAAATATTATTGCTGTGGAGCTTTGTGATCATTAGGATTACAGTTTGTTTCAGTGCCTACATACACCGTAATGTGAGTATTATTATAGAGGAGCTCTGTGATACACTTATACACATCACACTTTACTGTGAGTTTTATTGCTTTGGAGCTCTGTGATACATTCCTACATTGCACCTTACTGTGAGTTTTATTGCTTTGGAGCTCTGTGATACATTCCTACATTGCACCTTACTGTGAGTTTTATTGCTCTGGAGCTCTGTGATACATTCCTACACTGCACCTTACTGTGAGTTTTATTGCTTTGGAGCTCTGTGATACATTCCTACATTGCACCTTACTGTGAGTTTTATTGCTTTGGAGCTCTGATACATTCCTACATTGCACCTTACTGTGAGTTTTATTGCTTTGGAGCTCTGTGATACATCCCTACACTGCACCTTACTGTGAGTTTTATTGCTTTGGAGCTCTGTGATACATTCCTACATTGCACCTTACTGTGAGTTTTATTGCTTTGGAGCTCTGTGATACATTCCTACATTGCACCTTACTGTGAGTTTTATTGCTTTGGAGCTCTGTGATACATTCCTACACTGCACCTTACTGTGAGTTTTATTTCAGTGAAGCTCTGATACTCGTACACATACACACTGCACATTATAATGAAATACACTCAGGCTGTACGAAAAGTGACTTTAGTTTTAGATTTTAAATGATTTACTTGTGGGTGAAATTCTGGGATACTTGTGATATTTGTTCTGGTAACATTATACATATGATAATGGTAACTGGTTTCTTATTTTTTTCTGAATGGCTAATGTGCGCTGGGTATTGTTTCGTCTTCTAGGTATATCGGCAGAGACTGCACAGAGCCTGATCGCTGGCACGTTGGTTATCAAAAAGTATGTAACGCTATGAGGATGGTCGGTTTCACCGAACAGGTGTGTGAAGTCATTAAAAAGTCTCACTACTCTGTGCAAACACTGAAAAGGCAACTACAAATGAAGTTGTACACAATTTAGTTTGTGCCAGTTTGTCCAAATAAAATTCATTTTAATCCACATTCTCAATCTATTAATCCAGGATTTCCTGTGGCTTCTGAGTCCAGTTGTGCATTAAAAGAATATGAAGCAAACTGGCATATGGCTGTGTACCAAAAAAAATATAAGACAAAATAACATGGTGTAGTATCCTTGGGTATAATATGTGACCCGCCAATATAGCACACTCACAAGATATCCAAATAGTAAGCGCCTGTAGGGTGCCTCCCCCGATAGCAGTGGGGGGGCTCAGAGGTATCCTCCCATCGTCCTTTGTGTAACCAAATCAGCATATGAACAGGAACCAGGAAGGTGGTAAAAGATATTTATTGAAATAAATAAAAAGGTATAAAATACCACGTTAAATCCTACGCGTTTCGTTTCCGTGCAGGAACTTCTTCAGGGACTTAGTAAAAAAAAAGGAACCATAAAATAACAGAATACAATTGTGACGATAGTAAACTGTATCGCCGTCCAGTATTCCCTTTTTCCCAATTGCCAGAAACATAAAAATGTTCAACATTTTTAGAAAAAAATATATATATAACATAGAAATATATAAACCACATCCCTGGGTAGCTGAGGATACTGGGAGTCACATATCCAAATTTCACGAAAATCCGTTCAGTAATTTCCGAGTCGCATCGTGTGGAAGTTTGACCGGCTCTCCATGTGGTGGTATCCGATTTTAGAGTTCCATGAAATCAGTAGTCAGGTCTCCGTTCGCGCAGAATTACACGAAAACTACCATAGGTATGTTGCGGCTGGTTACATGAGAGTTCTCCCCTCGTTCGGTAGATTAAAACTCCCGAACGCCATAATGATCGGAACGTTCACGTGATTGCCATGCCGATAACCATTCCAGGCAATCCACAAGTTCCGCTGGCCGCATTCGGGAGATTTAAGATGGCCGCCATCCTTTGTTCTCGCCACGTGTTCATATGCCGAATGGCGGCCACCTAAAAGCACTCAATTAAGTTGTGGGTTTTCGTGTGATTACTCAGTGTTCCAAATTCTGATTGCTACCCAGGGTGGTCTCCGTTCGGTAGAACGAATACATTTCCTGAACACATAATTAAAACGAAACGTTCAAAGGTAGTTAAAGAGCAGGGAGAGGACACAACCGAATGAACACAGGTGAATGCACGGAAATTCTTTACAACAATATAACAATGTATCCTCCTAAAATCCTTCCCTCCCACTTCCCTCTTAAATAGTGTTGTTTGGATCGTCCACAAGATGTTTCCTTGATTTCCTCAATGATTTGCTGCATGCAGATGCTCCTTCAGCTGTTCCGGGTTAGTGACGTCATCATTGACGCATGCATGTGTGCGTTCCACTGACGTCAGTGACGTTCCCCTTCTAGCTCGTTCGTATATGGGCGATCCTATTTAGAAATCATACAGGGCTTTCGTAGTGTTACATATATTGGCATTTGGTTGGAGGGAGAGGGAATTTCTCAACCTCTCTTCAACCCCTACATACAATAGTAAACCTTTATATATAAAAAAAAAAAAACGTTCTTTTAACCCCTTAAAGACACATGACATGTGTGACACGTCATGATTCCCTTTTATTCCAGAAGTTTGGTCCTTAAGGGGTTAAAGCCATCATATGCTGTCTGAACTGTTCCCATTACAAACTTATAAACAAGTGTTTTCTAAGGATACTTATTTACACAACAAAGTGTTTAGAAACAATATATTATAAAGATAAAATCATTCTCTATAAACCATATATATATATATACACAAGCATTAAAGGTCCGATCTTTCTTTAAGTGTTCCTCATGTCTGTCTGAGAAAGACAACAACCCCCCTACCTCACTAATATATATATATAAATTCTCTCCCAAAACAGGGGAGTGTTTGACCTATTTTGTATGGGAGTGTCCTGGACCTGAGGGCCAATGTTACTGTAGTCTGCTCTCTGGTCCAGGGGATGGGGGTTGTTGTCTTTCTCAGACAGACATGAGGAACACTTGAAGAAAGATCTGACATTTAATGCTTGTGTATATATATATATATATATGGTTCAATAAATATCTTTTTTACCACCTTCCTGGTTCCTGCTCCGATTCATATGCTGATTTGGTTACAAGAAGGACGATAGGAGGATACCTCTGAGCCCCCCACTGCTATCGGGGGAGGCACCCTACAGGCGCTTACTATTTGGATATCTTGTGAGTGTGCTATATTGGCGGGTCACATATTATACCCAAGGATACTACACTGTTATTTTGTCTTATATTTTTTTAGGTACACAGCTGTATCCCAGTTTGCTTCATATTCTATACACACGTTTGTCAGTGACCCAGTGGGAAAGGGGTTACTTTGGGAGGCTGTCTAAACTTATTCAGTTAAGTTTTTCTTATACGTATTTTTCTGCTTTGTTTGTGCATTAGGACCATAGCAAACACATGTTTGCACTACAAATTCACAGAGCTGTACTATCTTTTTGACTTTACATGAAGTCCTTTTGTCTTGTGTTTGGTATGGTGTCTCCGCAAGGTGATGAATATCTTTCTTTTTTTTTTTCCTTTTCAATAATGCAAATCAAATGTTTTGTTACAGGAAGAACTGGATCTGAAAGTTGTCCTTTCTGGAATCCTGTCAGTTGGAAATATAGTGTTTGAGCCTGAGGATTCGGGGGGCGTTGTAGTGTCTCCTTTGGCCATCGGGTGGCTAAAGGCGGCAGCGGTAAGTAATTACAGGATTGGCTGTAAAAAAAAACAACCAAAAAACAACTGTGCAGGGCGTGTGTGTGTGTGAGTGACTCCTTGCATTGTGCGAAGAGTATGTCCTCTCTTATTCATTTTACTAAATGTGCAGATATCGCCAAAAATGTGCACTTTTATAAAAAATGTTGTAAATATCTTTTTATTGATTTTTTTGTTCAGTGTTTTAGAGAAAGTGTAGTGCGAGGAAACACGCATGTTTCAGACATAGAGCATAACGACCAACATGTCGAGATACGCAGATCTCCAGAAAAGTAGTAGGGAATGAGACACGTAGGTCTCGAGGCATATTAAGCGCCCAGCAACTATATACAAATTTGAGCGGCACTATCTCACATTGGCTATTAATAGACACGTTCATTATGACCTATCTGTCTGTGGGTGATGTAAAGCTTCCTCTCTGCTCTCAGTCTTGAATAGAGGTGTAGATAATTATAACTTGACATTCGTGTCTGGGTACAAAATTTTACTACACGGACAGGTCCGCTGCAGGCTGTCTGTATGTGAGACTTGTGCCTGATGGCATCCTAGGGCCTAGGTATCATTTGAAATTGATGGATATGTTTGTTTATTTGTTTTTCGTTTTTGTGTCAAAACTATGGTGTGGAATGATTTAGGTGTTTGTGCTTTGATAATCGGAGGTCTCGCTCTGGGGGTTGCCATACAGGTTGAATAATCAGCTAGGTATGGGTTCGTTGGTCTGCAATGTAGTGTGGTGCATCCGTGGCTCTCGGGCCTCAGTCGTATAACATGGAATCAGTAGTTGTGCTTCCAGTGTCTCTTTGTGTATGGTTATTAGTCAGGTGTGTGCTCGGGGATTATCTTGCTCTTTCCCCCTGTGTCTAAAGTGAGGTGGAGTCGGTTCATTGTCGTGGGTCTCATCGGTTCATTGTCGTGGGTCTCATCGGTTCATTGTCGTGGGTCTCATCGGTTCATTGTCGTGGGTCTCATCGGTTCATTGTCGTGGGTCTCATCGGTTCATTGTCGTGGGTCTCATCGGTTCATTGTCGTGGGTCTCATCGGTTCATTGTCGTGGGTCTCATCGGTTCATTGTCGTGGGTCTCATCGGTTCATTGTCGTGGGTCTCATCGGTTCATTGTCGTGGGTCTCATCGGTTCATTGTCGTGGGTCTCATCGGTCCATTGTCGTGGGTCTCATCGGTCCATTGTCGTGGGTCTCATCGGTTGCGGGTCCAATTGGGAGTCCTTGGCTACCCAAGGCCCGCCAGTGTCCTTGTGTGTGTGTCGGATGTTCATCATATGTGCGCAGTCCATGTGTGTGGCTTTAGGGTCTGCCTGGCTTAGGTAAGAGTGCCTTGGGTCTCCTGCGAGTCGCGGATTGCGTTCCCGCTATTGTCAGTCGTTTGTTATAGGTCTGCAGCGTGTGTGCCAAGTGTTCTCGGGACACGTGCGTCTTTGAGTGTACGTAAGTCTATGGGGCCTTGGGGGTTTTGTTGCCCAGTCTCCCTGTCTCTCGGTCCCGTTTGGTCAGCGTATTGGTGTATGTTGTAGTCCTTGATGGGTCTGGTGTGAACCTGGGGGAGTTTGTTCTCTTCAATTACATGTCAGGAGGGGCCCTGCGTGTCGGGGCTGTGGTGTAGTTGCGCATTGTGTGGTGGTTAAGCTCTTTGACCTGAGTCGCGTGGAGCTCAGTTGCCTCCTCTGCTCTGTTCCCGCCTCCCTACCTGTTGAAGTGTCAAGGTTCTGGTGGTTGTTCCGTCAGGTTGGTAGGTGAGTTGCCCTCCGTCCCTTTGAGGGTCGTGGTCCTTGTGTGCCCTTTTTTGGTGTCTGTGCCTCATCGTCGCTTTGTGTATCCGTAGTGGTCTCTGTGTTCTGTTGTGATCTGGTTGTGTAGTGTTAGGCTAGGTTCCCCCCCTGATGTTGGTTGTATAGTTGGTCCCCTTGTTGTTGTGTCTCAGTCTGGTGGTTGTGTATATCCTACCCTTCTTGTTGTGAGGCAGTGTCATGGTCCCCTCGCCCCGGGCAGAGTGCCCCGCTTGCGGCCTTCGGAGTAGTGGAAGCACTGGGCGTCGTCGTGCTCCGTCCCCCTCCACACTTTTATACATTAACCTGGTTACACCCCTTGGCTGTCAATCAGACAAATGGTCCGGTTACTTCCTGGTTGTTTAGCCCAGTGGATCTAAACTCAAGAGGCAGCAATTGCCCAGAGCACCTGTCTTGCAAACACTTCTCATTGAGCTCCATTGGGAAGTCTGTGATTGGACAGGCACAGAAAGTCTTGGCGGGGTTAGAAGGGGAGGGCTTGCAAAGACTGCAGACGAGATTTGCAGCTTTTGCAAGCTATTTTTAGATATAAATAACATAAAAAAGTAAGGGTATCTGGGAGTCCAACAATAACGCCATACTGTAAAACGTTACCAAGTGATAAAACCAATAAAATAAATGGAGGGCGCCTAAAGCACCACTTAGAAGTCCCCCATGGAGCTAAAGCCCCCAATAGCACTAAACCTCCACACAACCCAAAGTCCAAATGGATCAACCTAAATAATCCTCATAAGTCCTCTTATCTACAAGATGCTGCTCTTAGATAGGACCCAAACTCCTGACAATAGCAGAGGAAGAGGCAAGCCTTCTAACTGTGCATTATGTGTCTTCCATTTAATTTATTGATTTTATAGATTTAATAGAGCTTGATATTGTTGAGCTATGGTTGCGTTCCCTGATAACCTTCTTTTTTTTTTAATTAATTTTTTTTTTGTCATTTATATCTTTATGATCAACAAGGGAAGCTGCAAGTGTTCTATTACACAATTGAGTTTGGTTTATTATTATTTTTTAACCTATACAGGAAAAGTTGTTTATAGTTGATTAACATCTTCTGTTTTTAGATAGAACACCAATGAAACCATGCATAATTAAATCCATGCATGTTTTTATCTGGGTTATTGTGACAAACGCTCCTTCCCATGAACGTTTGCCATGAACTCCTGTAGGAGTGTGGAAGCTGGCCTTCTGCCCACCGACTATGGTCCAGGTTTGAGACCCTGTTCGGGAGTAACCCTGCCCAGCCGCCATTAGCGGCTTTCCCTTTCCCTTTACAAAACCCTGGTTCGGCACTAGCTCCCTGGCGGCCGTTCTAATGACCCACAGACGGTCCTCAGTGGTACTTAGCCGCGACCGCTATGGAACTGATTTAAGCAATGTTTTGGAACTGTTTTCGGCTAGGTGACCTTGCCGTTCCCGGGCAACTTGGTCCGGGGTTTTGAACCATTGCGCCCTGTCAGGAGAGTGCTTTTTGGAGGGAAGGTGCCTGAGACTATGAGGAATAAACGCTCCCAGAGAACGAGGCAGAGCACCCGTCAATCGCTGCTTACTAGTTCTGGCGAGTACCATAAGCACTGCACTGGAACACCATAACCACTGGAAACCCAACGAACTGCAGCAGCTTGGTTGGGGTCTCGCCGTCCTCCACTCACCCTGGACCCAAGACCAAGATCCAGCTTACAGTGGGTAGGGCCTCTCTTTGTCCAGAGAGCGTAGCAGGAACAGCTCTTATAAGAGCTGGTGATTACACTCAGGGGAGTTGAGTGATTATAGCAATTCCCAGAGTGTAGTTCTCCAATCCCCCAAACACGAGACCTAACTTCATGAAGGTGCAAGATGATCTGAGAGTTTAATGGTACAGGTTGGATTTTTATACAACTCTTCAGGCCAGAGGAACACCGACTGGACCTGATGGGGCACAGGACACAAATTGTACAGACCAATAGAAACAATGTAACAATGCTTGACACTCCCACATACAGCACACAATCCCTCCCCTCTGCCTGTGATACAATTAAGGTAGAGAATGAAAAAAACCAAATATACAGGCACTCTTTTATCCGTATTGGTGCAAAGTATCCAGGTAGCCCATTAACCTCCTAATAATCATAAACCATTAAATGATACTGCACTCAATAAATAGAATATAATGTTGTATTTAATAATTAATGAATTTCATAGGTATTTCATAAGTATTTAAATATATACAAAAAGTGTGAAAAAATAATAATTTAAAGTAGGGGTGCACCGAAATGAAAATTCAGGGCCGAAACCGAAAATTCAGGATGCCCTTGACCGAAACCGAAACTGCTTTTTTGCCCAAATACTTTTAAAATACTTTTTTTTTTTCTTTGATTTTATTAATATAATTCTTTTACATGGATTTATAAATCAAATATGAAAAACTACAAGCCAATAAAATAAATACCGTATATACTAGAGTATAAGCCGAGTTTTTCAGCCCATTTTTTGGGCTGAAAAACCCCAACTCGGCTTATACTCGAGTCAGAGTCTGTATTATGGCAATTTGCATTGCCATAATACAGACTGGGGGGAGAGGGGGGCTGGCAGAGCTGTACTTACCTTTCCTGCAGCTCCTGTCAGCTCTCTCCTCCTCCGCGCCGTCCGTTCAGCACCTCGGTCAGCTCCCAGTGTAAGTCTCGCGAGAGCCGCGGCTCTCGCGAGACTTACACTGGGAGCTGACAGAGGGAGCTGCACAGACCGCGCGGAGGAGGAGAGAGCTGACAGGAGCTGCAGGAAAGGTAAGTACAGCTCTGCCAGCCCCCCTCTCCCCTCACTGAACTGCCACTGGACCACCAGGGAAGGAGCCCCCCTCCCTGCTATGTATCAAGCAGGGAGGGGGGACGAAAAAAAAATATAATAAAAAAATAAGAAATAATAATAAAAAATTTATAATAACAAAAAAAAGAGGTATAAGGACAACTATGGGAGGGAGGGGGGGTATAAGGACAACTATGGGAGGGAGGGGGGGTATAAGGACAACTATGGGAGGGAGGGGGGGTATAAGGACAACTATGGGAGGGAGGGGGGGTATAAGGACCACTATGGGAGGGAGGGGGGGGATAAGGACCACTATGGGAGGGAGGGGGGGGATAAGGACCACTATGGGAGGGAGGGGGGGATAAGGACCACTATGGGAGGGAGGGGGGGATAAGGACCACTATGGGAGGGAGGGGGGGGTATAAGGACTACTATGGGAGGGGGGGGGGGATAAGGACCACTATGGGGAGGGGGGGGATAAGGACCACTATGGGAGGGAGGGGGGGTATAAGGACCACTATGGGAGGGAGGGGGGGGATAAGGACCACTATGGGAGGGAGGGGGGGGATAAGGACCACTATGGGAGGGAGGGGGGGGATAAGGACCACTATGGGAGGGAGGGGGGTATAAGGACCACTATGGGAGGGGGGGTGGGGGATAAGGACCACTATGGGAGGGGGGGGGGGGATAAGGACCACTATGGGAGGGAGGGGGGGGATAAGGACCACTATGGGAGGGAGGGGGGGATAAGGACCACTATGGGAGGGAGGGGGGGGATAAGGACCACTATGGGAGGGAGGGGGGGGGGTAAGGACCACTATGGGAGGGAGGGGGGGGATAAGGACCACTATGGGAGGGAGGGGGGGGATAAGGACCACTATGGGAGGGAGGGGGGGGATAAGGACCACTATGGGAGGGAGGGGTGGGATAAGGACCACTATGGGAGGGAGGGGTGGGATAAGGACCACTATGGGAGGGAGGGGTGGGATAAGGACCACTATTGGAGGGAGGGGGGGTATAAGGACCACTATTGGAGGGAGGGGGGGTATAAGGACCACTATTGGAGGGAGGGGGGTATAAGGACCACTATGGGAGGGAGGGGGGGGGATAAGGACCACTATGGGAGGGAGGGGGTATAAGGACCACTATGGGAGGGAGAGGGGGGATAAGGACCACTATGGGAGGGAGGGGGGTATAAAGACCACTATGGGAGGGAGGGGGGGGGTATATGGACCACTATGGGAGGGATGGGGGGGGATAAGGACCACTATGAGAGGGAGGGGGTGGGATAAGGACCACTAGGGGAGGGGAGGGTAAGGACCACTAGGGGAGGGGTGAGTCAGGACCACTGGGGGGGGGGTGAGTCAGGACCACTGGGGGGGGGGGTGAAGGAACACGGGGGTGGGGAGGTAAGGACCACTGAGGGAGGAGGAGGGGAAGTCAGGACATATGGGGGGGGAGGGGGCGGCAAAATGTTTTTTGCCTACGGCGGCAAATATCCTTGCACCGGCCCTGCACACACTGCATTCACGCACTGCATTCATACACACACACACTGCATTCATGCACACACACACTGCATTCATGCACACACACACTGCATTCATGCACACACACTGCACTCATACACACACTGCACTCATACACACACGCTGCACTCATACACACACGCTGCACTCATACACAAACGCTGCACTCATACACACACACATACGCACACACTGCATTCATTATACACACACTGTAAATAAATATTCAATTAATATATTTTTTTTAGGATCTAATTTTATTTAGAAATTTACCAGTAGCTGCTGCATTTCCCACCCTAGTCTTATACTCGAGTCAATAAGTTTCCCCAGTTTTTTGGGATAAAATTAGGGGCCTCGGCTTATACTCGAGTATATACGGTAACCACACTTATTGAGAGCAACACACCAAAATTGGACAGAATAGCTTTAAAAAAAACAATATAAATAAAAATCTGTTAACCCTGTTTGCTATATATGACTGAATAATATACCGTATATACTCGAGTATAAGCCGACCCGAATATAAGCCGAGGCCCCTAATTTTATCCCAAAAAACTGGGAAAACTTATTGACTCGAGTATAAGACTAGGGTGGGAAATGCAGCAGCTACTGGTAAATTTCTAAATAAAATTAGATCCTAAAAAAAATATATTAATTGAATATTTATTTACAGTGTGTGTATAATGAATGCAGTGTGTGCGTATGTGTGTGTGTATGAGTGCAGCGTGTGTGTATGAGTGCAGCGTGTGTGTATGAGTGCAGCGTGTGTATGAGTGAATGCAGTGTGTGTGTGCATGAATGCAGTGTGTGTGTATGAATGCAGTGTGTGAATGCAGTGTGTGCAGGGCCGGTGCAAGGATATTTGCCGCCGCAGGCAAAAAAAATTTTGCCGCCCCCTCCCCGCCCCATATGTCCTGACTTCCCCTCCTCCTCCCTCAGTGGTCCTTACCTCCCCACCCCCGTGTTCCTTCACCCCCCCCCCAGTGGTCCTGACTCACCTCTCCCCTAGTGGTCCTTACCCTCCCCTCCCCTAGTGGTCCTTATCCCACCCCCATCCTCTCATAGTGGTCCTTATCCCCCTTCTCCCTCCCATAGTGTTCCTTATCCCCCCCATAGTGGTCCATATACCCCCCCCCTCCCTCCCATAGTGGTCCTTATACCCCCCCTCCCTCCCATAGTGGTCCTTATCCCACCCCCTCCCATAGTGGTCCTTATACCCCCCTCCCTCCCATAGTGGTCCTTATACCCCCCTCCCTCCAATAGTGGTCCTTATCCCCCCCCTCCCTCCCATAGTGGTCCTTATACCCCCCCCTCCCTCCCATAGTGGTCCTTATACCCCCCTCCCTCCCATAGTGGTCCTTATCCCCCCCCTCCCTCCCATAGTGGTCCTTATCCCCCCCCTCCCTCCCATAGTGGTCCTTATACCCCCCTCCCTCCCATAGTGGTCCTTATCCCCCCCCCCTCCCTCCCATAGTGGTCCTTATGCCCCCCCTCCCTCCCATAGTGGTCCTTATGCCCCCCCTCCCTCCCATAGTGGTCCTTATGCCCCCCTCCCTCCCATAGTGGTCCTTATACCCCCCCCCCTCCCTCCCATAGCGGTCCTTATACCCCCCCCCCCCCTCCCATAGTGGTCCTTATACTCCTTTTTTTTATTATTATTATTTCTTATTTTATTTGTATATATTTTTTTTCGTCCCCCCTCCCTGCTTGATATAGGGCAGGGAGGGGGGCTCTCCTTCCCTGGTGGTCCAGTGGGGGGGGGGAGGGGGGCTGGCAGAGCTGTAACTTACCTGTCCTGCAGCTCCTGTCAGCTCTCTCCTCCGCGCGGTCTGTGCAGCTCCCTCTGTCAGCTCACAGTGTAAGTCTCGCGAGAGCCGCGGCTCTCGCGAGACTTACACTGGGAGCTGACCGAGGTGCTGAACGGACGGCGCGGAGGAGGAGAGAGCTGACAGGAGCTGCAGGACGGGTAAGTACAGCTCTGCCAGCCCCCCTCTCCCCCAGTCTGTATTATGGCAATGCAAATTGCCATAATACAGACTCTGACTCGAGTATAAGCCGAGTTGGGGTTTTTCAGCCCAAAAAATGGGCTGAAAAACTCGGCTTATACTCGAGTATATACGGTATATATATTTAATTGAATACCATACCAATAATATTTATTAATAATAAAGATTTAGAAATGTGGACTAGGGACTTGAAGAAAGCACTTTGGGCAGATTGGCACGTGCAGAATATAATTAATAAATGAATGTGGCTATGTTTGCAGTAGGATAGGTTTTCTTAAAGTGTATTTCTTTATACACTTGTGGGTATACACGATGTGGGTAGTTTTACAGCAGGTTGCCCCACTGCTCTCACGGCACGTCTGGCACTTCCGGTTAGAAGGTTGCGCGGCGGCAGTGTGCGGTCTTCTCACAGCGGTACCAGGGTGGATGGTGAGCAGTGGCGTACACATGACCAATGAGGCCGCAAAACATGGCGGCGGGCACCTGGTCGCAGGGCTGCGACCGCGGTATGTACACCAGTGCATGCAGATGCACACACAAAGGACCACTACAAACACCCAGATCACATCAGCTCAATGAAGTGGTCTGGGTGTCAGGTCCCTCTAGTTTTAACCCTGTAGCTGAAAGCATAGCAGTTTCAGAGAAACTGCTATGTTTCACTGAGGGTTAATCCAGCCTCTAGTGGCTGTCTCACTGACAGCCGCTAGAGGAGCTTCCGCGAACTGAACATCTGAACGTCCATAGGAAAGCATTGAGTAATGCTTTCCTATGGGCGGTTTGAATGCGCGCATGGCTCTTGCTGTGCATGCGCATTCGGAGCTGAGCGGCGGAGGGATCCCCAGCGCCAAGGGAGTCCAGCGCTGGAGAAAGGTAAGTGCTGAAGACACACACACACACACTCTCACGAACAGATGGACACACACATTTACTGACAGAGAAACACTCAGCGACAGACATACATACACACTCACTAACAGACATCAAACAGACTCACTAACACAAACACACTCAGTAACAGACACACATTGTAACACACTCACACTAACACACACACTAACACTCACAGTAACACTAACACACACAGTAACACACAGTAACACTAACACTCACAGTAACACACACTAACACTCACAGTAACACACACTAACACTCACAGTAACACTAACACTCACAGTAACACTAACACTCACAGTAACACTAACACACACACACACACACACACACACTCACACTAACACACACACTCACTAACGCTTTTTTTTTTATTTAATCCCCCCAGCCTCCTTACCTTTTGGAGTGCTGAGGGGGTTCCCTGGGGTCCAGTGGTGCTGCTGGGCTCCTGGGGGGGCGGTCACCCGGTGGGCGGTCAGGCTGGCGGGCGCGTGAGGGAGCACTCTCCCCTGAGTGCTTCCTCTTCAGCTCCCTCGCGCGCTGCATACTGATACCAGCGCCGGAAGATGACGTCATCTTCCGGCTCCGGTATCATTGCGGCGCGCGAGGGAGCTGAAGTGGAAGCACTCAGGGGAGAGTGCTCCCTCATGCGCCCGCCAGCCTGACCGCCCTATTTTCTGCCGATATTTGCCAATATCGGCCGAAATGGATTAGGTCCATTTTCGGCCGATACTTTCGGCTGCCGGAATTTCGGTGCACCCCTAATTTAAAGAGAATGTATCCTATAGTGACCGATATGACTCCATGTATAAAAAGATCCTTACAAGAGCTGACTCACTAATATACAATACATGTTGAACTGTATAGTATCATGAAAAATTCCGAATTTGGAATATAGACGGATGCGGACTAGGAGATATATACAATAGTGGAAAAAATAAACATAAAAATTGAAAAAAATAAAAAAATGCAGAAAAAAGAGAGGGTAAAAAGATAAAATGTATATACAGTCCCAGTGTGTACACACTATTGTATTTAGGTGGATCTCACAAATATGTCCTGTTGGAAAAAAGTCCAGTTCCAGGTGAAGTATCCATACTTTGCTGTCAGAACTGTTCCTTCCTGCACAGGGCCACTGAAGGGACTGAAGGGTCCCGAGCGCGCAGCCCGGCTTAACAAGAGCTTGAATACTCTCTATACACACCTGACAAGGACCTGCCAAGGACGTGAAGCATTTCATCAAGCAAGAAGGAACCGTTCTGACAGTTTTGACAGCAAAGTATGGATACTTCACCTGGAACTGGACTTTTTTCCAACAGGACATATTTGTGAGATCCACCTAAATACAATAGTGTGTACACACTGGGACTGTATATACATTTTTTCTTTTTTACCTTATTTTCTTTTTTCTCTTTTTTCTGCATTTTTTAATTTTTTCAATTTTTATGTTTATTTTTTCCACTATTGTATATATCTCCTAGTCAGCATCCGTCTACATTCCAAATTTGCAATTTTTCATGATACTATACAGTTCAACATTTATTGTATATTAGTGAGTCAGCTTTTGTAAGGATCTTTTTATACATGGAGTCATATCGGTCACCTTAGGATACATTCTCTTTAAATTATTATTTTTTCACACTTTTTGTATATATTTAAATACTTATGAAATACCTATGAAATGCATTAATTATTAAATACAACATTATATTCTATTTATTGAGTGCAGTATCATTTATTGGTTTAACCCCTTAAGGACAGAGCTTCAGAAGCTTGTCTTTCACTTAATGACAATGGCATTTTTTGCATTTTTTGCTGTTTGCGTTCAACTGCAATTTGCATTTTACTAATTTATTGCACCGACGCATATTATATACTGTTTTTTAAAGGACAGAAAGGGCTTTAATTTGATGTAACACACATATATATATATATATATATATATATATATATATATATACTTATTTATTATTAAAAAATGCAAAAAAATGAGAATTTTTTTATTTTTTTTTTATTTATTTTTTTTTACAGTTTTTGCAATAATAATGTGTGCACAATTAGTGCAGGTTAAGGAAAGTAATTAAAAATAAATTCAGTGGAGCGATTTTAGAATTTGGTACGTTTGTCTTGTAAGCTTAATAGCCATAAAAGAAAACAAAATTGCCACACAAAAGTATATATTTATATAAAGTAGACACCACAGGCTATTTACCTAAGGTTGTTTTGACACTTTCTACGTAGCCATTTCACCGCCAACCTCTGCTAAATATTGGAGTAAAATTGTGTTTTTTGGGGGTTTTCGCACACAAACTTATAACAAAGAACTTCTCATGTGTATTTTGTAAAGTTGGTGTGTGCTATTCCTGTACAAAGTTTTATTATGTGTTCAGTTACTTCTGCTGAGTACAACGGTACCCCCATTGTATGTCTTTGGCACTAGTTCGTGAAGCTACAGTGCCATATAGGAGACCTGTCCTTTTCAGTATTCCCAGTAGAATTTTGAGAGACGGATTTAATGAGCCTGTGCTTCCATTTGGGGTATTATAACAGTTTGACTGTTCAAAAAAACCCCACAAAGGCCTACCATTTGTAAAAGTAGACACTCCAGGGTATATCATAAGGTGCATATTGTGCCTTAGCATGCCCCCATTTATTCGCCAATATATGCCAAAGTATGTGGTAAAAAATAATTTGGGGCATTTTTTTTACATACGGATTGCATTTTTGCTGGGCATTTTGTATATTTCATATGTGCCACTAAGTTCAAAACCTTCAAATTATGCTCAGCTAAGTCTTCTGAGTAAAAGGACATCCCCAATGAATGTCTTTGGCACTATTTCGTGAAGCTACAGTGCCATATTGGAGACCAAGCCATATCAGCTTTTACAGAACTTTGAATTTTGACGCTGGGCCTATGTGCAATTTCCAAGCATCTTCGCAGGTTTTAAATTCAAACTACCCCACAAAGGCCTACCATTTCTTAAAGTAGACACCCCAGGGTATTTCAAAAGGTATATTTTGAACCTTAGCGTGAGATCATTTTTCCGCTAGCGTGTACCAGGTGTAGTGGTTATAAGCGTTTTTTTCTGCCTTTTTGACACACAAAGTGAGTTTGCACAGTATATTTTGCAAACCTTATGTGTGCTACGACTGTATAATACTTCATATGTTGCTCAGCTATGTCAGCTGAGTACAAAAATACCCCCGTATGTACCTTTGCCAGGTATATGTGGACATCGGAGGGGCACATTTGGGACATAGTCATTCCAGTTTTTTTCAAACTTTAAATTGTTACACTGTGCCCATGTCCCATTTTAGAGTATTTTACCAGGCTATATAATACAAACTACCCCACAAAGGCATACCATTTCTTAACCCCTTAACGACGAGTGACGGACGAGGTCCGTCACTCAGGGGAATGCGTTAATGACGAGTGACGGACCTCGTCCGTCACCCGTTAAAATTAACCCCAGATCGCCGCAATCGCGGCGATCGCGGGGTTAATGGTGCTCCGGTCTGCCTCTGCATTAGAGGCAGACCGGGAGCACCGGATCGGGCTGTCAGAGTACATGTGCCCGCTCTGACAGCATGCCAGAGCGGGCACATGTGCTGTGTATACTCACCTCCGCCTCCCTGCACTTCCTGGTTCTGTGTGAAGTGCAGGGAGACGGATCTTCAGTGATCCTGCCCCCTGGTGGAAAGAAAACATAGTAAAATTAAAATCCCACCCCCCTTTACCCCCCCTTTACCCATTTTAATAAAAAATTAACCCCTTCCCTGCCAATTGATCACTGACTACAGTGATCAATTGGCAGGGATTACATTTTACTAAGATCTGATTTTTTTTTTAACCCCTGAGGGTTAATTCTTTTTTTTTTTTAACCCTCAGGGGTTCAATTTATTTTATTAATTAATTTAAATATTTTAAAATTATAAATTTAGCTAGCTGGGGAGGGTGGAAGTTAGTGGGGAATTGGGGGATTTAGTATTACGCTAACTAGGGGTTAACGTTAAAAAAAGTTTACAAATACGCTTTAAAAAGTTAAAAAATTAAGTTAAAAAAAAAGTTTTAATAACATTTAAGTAAAAAATGTAAAAAAATAAACCCTTTACCCAGTCCAAATAAAAATTAACCCCTTCCCTGCCAGTCGATCACTGCCTACAGTGATCAAAATACAGATCACAGTATTATACTGTTCTAATTTTTTTTTTAACCCCTGACGATTAACTTTTATTTATTTTTTAACCCTCAGGGGTTAAATTTATTTAATTAACTAATTTAAATATTGTATAATTAAATATTTTGCTAGCTGGGGTGGGTGGGAGTTATGGGAAAATGGGGAATTTACTGTTAGTGCTGCTTACTGCTAGTTAGGGGTTAACGTAAAAAAAAAAGCTTAGAAAAATGTTAAATCTGTAAAAAAAAGTTTTACGAAAGTTTAGGAAACTTTAAAAAAATGAATAATCAAAACAAAAGTTTAAAAAATAGTTTTAAAAAGTAAAAAAAGTTTTAAAAAGTAAAAAAAGTTTTAAAAAGTAAAAAAATACATTTAATAACGCTCATTACCACTACACCTGGTACAAGCTAGCGGAAAAATGATCCCACGCTAAGGTTCAAAATATGCCTTTTGAAATACCCTGGGATGTCTTCTTTAAGAAATGGTATGGCTTTATGGGGTATTTGGATTATATAGCCTGGTAAAATACTCTAAAATGGGACATGGGCACAGCGTAAAAATGTAAAGTTTGAAAAAAATGGAATGGCTGTGTCCCAAATGTGCCCCTCCGATGTCCACATATACCTGGCAAAGGTACATACGGGGGTATTTTTTTACTCAGCAGACATAGCTGAGCAAAATATGAAGTATTATACAGTGGTAGTACACATATGGTTTGCAAAATATACTGTGCAAACTCACTTTGTGTGTCAAAAAGGCAGAAAAAAAACGCTCATTACCACTACACCTGGTACAAGCTAGCGGAAAAATGATCCCACGCTAAGGTTCAAAATATGCCTTTTGAAATACCCTGGGATGTCTTCTTTAAGAAATGGTATGGCTTTATGGGGTATTTGGATTATATAGCCTGGTAAAATACTCTAAAATGGGACATGGGCACAGCGTAAAAATGTAAAGTTTGAAAAAAAATGGAATGGCTGTGTCCCAAATGTGCCCCTCCGATGTCCACATATACCTGGCAAAGGTACATACGGGGGTATTTTTTTACTCAGCAGACATAGCTGAGCAAAATATGAAGTATTATACAGTGGTAGTACACATATGGTTTGCAAAATATACTGTGCAAACTCACTTTGTGTGTCAAAAAGGCAGAAAAAAACGCTTATAACCACTACACCTGGTACACGCTAGCGGAAAAATGATCCCACGCTAAGGTTCAAAATATACCTTTTGAAATACCCTGGGGTGTCTACTTTAAGAAATGGTAGGCCTTTGTGGGGTAGTTTGAATTTAAAACCTGCAAAGATGCTTGGAAATTGCACATAGGCCCGGCGTCAAAATTCAAAGTTCGGTCAAAACTGATATGGCTTGGTCTCCTATATGGCACTGTAGCTTCACAAAATAGTGCCATGGACATACAATGGGGGTGTCCTTTTACTCAGAAGACTTAGCTGAGCATAATTTGGGGGGTTTGAACTTAGTGGCACACATGAAATATACAAAATGCTCAGCAAAAATGCAATCCGTATGTAAAATATGCACAAAATTATTTTTTACCACATACTTTGGCATGTAATGGTAAAAAAATGGGGGCATGTTAAGGCACAATATGCACCTTACGAGATACCCTGGAGTGTCTACTTTTACAAATGGTAGGCCTTTGTGGGGTTTTTTTGAACAGTCAAACTGTTATAATACCCCAAATGGAAGCATAGGCTCATTAAATCCGTCTCTCAAAATTCTACTGTGAATACTGAAAAGGACAGGTCTCCTATATGGCACTGTAGCTTCACGAAATAGTGCCAAAAACATACAATGGGGGTACCGTTGTACTCAGCAGAAGTAACTGAACACATAATAAAACTTTGTACAGGAATAGCACACACCAACTTTACAAAATACACATGAGAAGTTCTTTGTTATAAGTTTGTGTGCGAAAACCCCCAAAAAACACAATTTTACTCCAATATTTAGCAGAGGTTGGCGGTAAAATGGCTACGTAGAAAGTGTCAAAACAACCTTAGGTAAATAGCCTGTGGTGTCTACTTTATATAAATATATACTTTTGTGTGGCAATTTTGTTTTCTTTTATGGCTATTAGGCTTACAAGACAAACATACCAAATTCTAAAATCGCTCCACATGAAAAGTTTATTTTACTCCTTGTGCTTTGTGACCTGTAACTACCAAAAAAAACTGAAAATCCCAGACACATTATATATTCTGTAATTCAGAACAACTAAATGAATTTATTTTTAATTACTTTCCTTAACCTGCACTAATTATGTACACATTATTATTGCAAAAACTGTAAAAAAAACACACAAAAAATAATTTTTTTCCATATTTCTGTATTTTTTTTATAATAAATAAGCATTTATATATATATGTGTTACATCAAATTAAACCCCTTTCTGTCCTTTAAAAAACGGTATATAATATGTGTCGGTGCAATAAATTAGTAAAATGCAAATTGCAGTTGAACGCAAATAGCAAAAAATGCAAAAAATGCCGTTGTCATTAAGTGAAAGACAAGCTTCTGAAGCTCTGTCCTTAAGGGGTTAAAGAAGACATCCCAGGGTATTTCAAAAGGCATATTTTGAACCTTAGCGTGGGATCATTTTTCCGCTAGCTTGTACCAGGTGTAGTGGCAATGAGCGTTATTAAATGTATTTTTTTAACTTTTTAAAACTATTTTTTAAACTTTTGTTTTGCTTATTAATTATTTTAAAGTTTCCTAAACTTTCGTAAAACTTTTTTTTATAGATTTAACATTTTTCTAAGCTTTTTTTTTACGCTAACCCCTAACTAGCAGTAAGCAGCACTAACAGTAAATTCCCCATTTTCCCATAACTCCCACCCACCCCAGCTAGCAAAATATTTAATTATACAATATTTAAATTAGTTAATTAAATTAATTTAACCCCTGAGGGTTAAAAAATAAATAAAAGTTAATCGTCAGGGGTTAAAAAAAATTAGATCACAGTATAATACTGTGATCTGTATTTTGATCACTGTAGGCAGTGATTGACTGGCAGGGAAGGGGTTAATTTTTATTTGGACTGGGTAAAGGGTTTATTTTTTTTTACTTTTTACTTAAACGTTATTAAAACTTTTTTTAACTTAATTTTTTAACTTTTTAAAGCTTATCTTAAAACTTTTTTTAACATTAACCCCTAGTTAGCCTAACACTAAATCCCCCAATTCCCCACTAACTTCCACCCTCCCCAGCTAGCTAAATTTATAATTTTAAAATATTTAAATTAATTAATAAAATAAATTTAACCCCTGAGGGTTAAGAAAAAAAAAGAATTAACCCTCAGGGGTTAAAAAAAAGAAATCAGATCATATTAAAATGTAATCCCTGCCAATTGATCACTGTAGTCAATGATCAATTGGCAGGGAAGGGGTTAATTTTTTTTATTAAAATGGGTAAAGGGGGGTGGGATTTTAATTTAACTTAATTTTTTTTTCAACAGGGGGCAGGATCACTGAAGATCCGTCTCCCTGCACTTTACAGTGAACCCGGAAGTGCAGGGAGGCGGAAGGTAAGTATACACCGCACATGTGCTCGCTCTGACATGCTGACAGAGCGGGCACATGGGCTGGGACAGCCCAATCCGGTGCTCCCGGTCTGCCTCTAATACAGAGGCAGACCGGAGCACCATTAACCCCACGATCGCCGCGATTGCGGCGATCTGGGGTTAATTTTACCGCGTCACAGACGAGGTCCGTCACTCGTCATTAAGGGTTTCCCCTGAGTGACGGACCTCGTCTGTCACTCGTCATTAAGTGGTTAAGGTAGAGAATGTATTAACGTAATTATCCCCAAGCATAAAAAAAAAACCGATTTTACAAAACCCCAAAACACAACATATCCCTATAAATCTTACACCTGATAGCCCTGATCTGGGTGAACAACATATCCAAAAATCACCCTAATCAGAGCAGGGGTTCAGGAAATTCCTGGAAGTCTTATTTTTGACCCACCGTGCACATGGACCCATGCCCAAAAAGGTTCCAGAGAATTAAGGCTAACGGTCGGTCTCTCTGTCTGGAGTACAAAAATACATACTTCACGTGAACAGAGCCTTTTAAAGTGCATTGGTTAAGGTATATTGCAGGGCCCATAGTCCTGAGGCAATAGGCTGGCAAGCAGGCCCCTCCAAGAACCCTTGACGAGGTTCAGTTTGTCACAGGGTAGGAGGCTGGCAAACAGGCCCCTCCAAAAGCCAGTGACGAGGTTAATTTAGTCACATAAGGTTTTCCACACCCAGGGCGACGTTGTAAATTGTGTGTGTGTGTGTGTGTGTATATATATATGTATATAATATTGTATAGTTCCCATTTTGGATTGTTCTCTTCCTAGGGCCAGTTTGGGGTGCAGGAGGAGGATTTGTTAAACTGCTTGATTTGTACAATATCTTTGACCAGAGGTGAATCCATCCGAAGACTACACAGCAAACAACAAGCAGATGGTAAGTGCTCTTCTTGGGCCTATACATGTGGTAAGCATTTATGGTACTGCCCATCCATCCAGCTATCCATTTACCTATCATTCCATCAGTGGTACCATGTTACTCACATGTCGTATTATTCTGTATAAAGCACCAACAGATTACGCAGAGCTGTACAATGGGCGGCCTGACAAGCACGTAGTTGACACCAGACAAGCACGCACAGGAACAGTTAGCGCCATTAGCTTACATGCTACATATTATCACTTCTAATTAACAGTTCTGCAATTACGGGCCTCTCACAGTTGGTTATATACATGTTCTGAACAGGTCTGCCATTTTGCTTCACAGCTACACAGCTCAACACCCATTAATCAACCCACGTCCTATAATTTCTTATACCTGGTAATTATCATACTACCCTTGTGTGACAACCTCGCTACTCATGAATCAGAATGAGCTCTCTCTGCCTTCTACTCCTATACCTTGACACACGGCCCTCACCAGGCCTTCACTACATACGCTTGAAAGGGCCCTTGATGGGCTTATAGCTACGACCTTGTTTTAGCCTTCATGCCGCTCAGGGTTTATATATTGCCCTTTTACACTACGTTTAAGTACACTACTTTGTGCAAAAATAAATACAAATAATAAATATATATAAAAAAAAATAAACACAAAAAACAGATCGAACACCAAATCGACCAGATCATCACTACTGTCCATATGCAATTCCCAATCCATTTCACAACTCCTATAACGATAAACCTACATTTGTTCATGCCTTAATCCATACATCTCATACAGCCTATTCTACACCCATCAGTTCAAGACTTACATTTGGCACTATCGGTCTTCCAATTGCAATACCTCTACAAGTGGCCCTTACTAGGCCATTGCTCCATACGTTACATACAGCTCTTTGTGGGCAATCCACTATGACACAATATCGACCCCTCATTTGAGCATTTACATACGACAAAAGACTTGCATTTAGCACTCTCGACCTTCCGCTACAATACCTCTTCATGCAGTTCCTTCCTATACAAGCCTCTCTCTGCACTCCCGAGAACCTACAATTCCTCATTACACGTTTAACCATTTTCAGGTCTCTTCTGTCTGCAACGGTTTTACCTAAGCCTCGTATAATGCACAACTCCTGTCACAGACTCTTACTAGATCTCACATATATTGCTTCCTGCTAGTAAACTAGAGGTGTTCCCATCTTTCTCATAAATAGTTCAGGTCCTTCTTGTGGAACGATGCATAGTGGGAACTCCTGAATAGATGCAGTACTACTAGGTTTCTCTCTATTATATCCATTTTGGTTGGCCATGTGTGAAAAATGAAGTACACCCTACTTCAATAGTACACCCTACTTCAATAGTACACCCTACTTCAATAGTACACCCTACTTCAATAGTACACCCTACTTCAATAGTACACCCTACTTCAATAGTACACCCTACTTCAATAGTACACCCTACTTCAATAGTACACCCTACTTCAAGTTAAACATTCTTCCTCTCTTTTAATATTCTATCCCTAATTCTTGGGCACTTTAATATTCCCATTAACCTACCTTTGACCTCAGCAGCCTCTAAACCACTTTCAATTACTTCCTCTCTCGGTCTTTTGCAGTGGGCTAATTTTCCCACCCATGTAGCCTGACCTCATTTTGTCTTATGAATGTAACACTCCATTTCCTATCTCTGATCACCACATCTTATTGTTTGCTCTCGAGTACACCCTCACCCAACAACCTCAGCCCTATCTCAATCCTATCCCGTCTCACCTCATCAGATCTCTCTCCCCTTGTCTTGTGCCTTCCTTAACACACATCTTTAACTGCTCTCTCTCTTCTGGCATTGTCCCTGCTGACCTTAAACATGTCACTGTAGTACCTATCCTGTAAAAAAACATCTCTTGACCCGTCCTCCCCCCTCTGCTTTTATGCAATTCTCCCTTGCAAGGGAGACGCGCACATACAATTATCCATTATCCAATCACACAATGGTTACATCCCACAGATTCCCTCCCCTTAGCCTGAGAGGTAACCCAATTATACGTACAGTTTAAACATACCTTTTACCCAACTTTCATAACTCTAAAACCATACATCCAATATTAATAATCAGCACATTCCAAATACAAACATACCCAAAAATCATACAAATCCGTTCAGCCATTCGGGAGATAGATATAAGTCACTTTTGACCGACCGCAGGCACATTTTCATGCCCAAAACAGTTCCACAGATTCAGGCTGTGCGGTCGGTCTATTTCTGCCCTGAAAATAACAAAGTCCCATCCGAAGGCGGCGTTCGAATCGTCGAACGCACTTCGACTTCTGTCGAAGTGTCGAAGTGAAACCGGGGTTGGGTTTCCGTGGTGTTATATTGTCTACCAGAGGTCTATTTTACACCCAGAATGACACAGTCCCGTTCGAACGTGTGTTCGAATCTTCGAACGGGACTTAGTCTCCAGCCGCAGTGTCTAAGGGTAGGGGAAGTTACAGCTCACTGCGTTCGACTGGATTAAAATGGCCGCCGCCACGTGTTCGACTGTAATGGCGGCCACTTCGGCACTTCGACTGCATCCGAAGTGCCAGTTTAAAAGTTGTAATACTGCTCCACAGTATTTAAAGGGCCAGGAACAACATCCTTTGTGCCCAAATACCCTTCTTACAAGGTATTTGTACCCCAGGGCCAAGGGTATGTACCCCAGGGCCATAGTCGCAGGGCAGGAGGCTAGCAACTAGGCTTCTCCAGTTCACACTGGCGAGGTTGGTTCCGCCACATTTCTCCCCTTTACCATCCAGACTAACAGGGTATTGACCACCTGCCAGTCAGTGCCCTGGTTGGTCCAGCAACCTACCCACGAAGCACAAACAGCAGTACAGCCCACCCTCAATAAATGGTTACTACACCTGGATAAAGTAGAAACTTGTTCGGGGGACTGGTGGGCTGCCTTGGTGGGTTGCTGAGTGGGCAGAGACCAGCGGTACTCTGCCCTTGTGCCAGTGCTACCATGGTTGGAGCTTGTGGGAGGTGGAGACCGACTGTCTCCCCTCTGGATACACAGTTCTGTTGCTAGGGGACAGGACCGCCCATCCCCAACCCCTTGTGCTGTAAGTGCAGAGACCACGGTCCCATCTGCACAGGTGTGGGGCTTATCATCTCCCCTTGGTGGGCTAGGCTGCCGCTGGGGAGAGGGAGTAACAAGCTCCTTTCCCTTACACACTTTCAGCCGCTGGGGAGGGGAGACACTGCTCTCCTCTCCCTGCAATGTACACTGCCGCTGGGGAGGGGAAACGATGCTCTCCACTCCCTGCACTTCACACTGCCGCTGGGGATCTGGGCTGACTGCCCAGCATCCCTGTAGGGCCAGTAGAGAGACCACCGTCCCATCTCCACCTGCCATCTGTGGGTCTTCCCAGGACCAGTCTATGAGGTCCCTCGTTTCTGGGGCTGGTTGGGGAGTAGATGGTACAGACCCCAGGTCTCCTGATGACTGGCTTAGTTGTTGGGGAGAGAGACCAACTGTCTCTGCTCCCTGTAGGACATTCTGCCGTTGGGGAGGGAGGACGCTGCTCTCCACTCCCAGTAGCTTGTGCGCAGAGACCACGGTCCCATCTGCGCTGGTGGGGGGCTTAGTGCCTCCCCTTGGTGGGCTATGCTGCCGCTGGGGAGAGGGGGTAACAAACTCCTCTCCCTTACACACTTTCAGCCGCTGGGGAGAGGGGGTAACAGGTTCCTCTCCCTGACACTCTCTCTGCTGGTAGAGAGGGGGACCGACTGTCTCCCCTTCCAATAATGCACTCTGCCGCTGGGGAGTGAAACCAGTGGTCTCTCCTCCCTGTAATGTACTCTGCCGCTGGGGATCTGCGCCGACTGCCCAGCATCCCTGTAGGGCCGGTAGAGAGATCTTGGTCCCATCTCCACCTTCCATCTGTGGGTCTGAGTTCCCCTACTTCTGCAGCTGGTAGTGAAGCAGGGGGTACCTCTGCCACGTTTTCCCAGTTGTAGGCTAGGAGGTCTGGGTCCGCCACCCAGTTTTCACGATCTGCGTCCATGCTCTGCGGCTGGCATCAATTCAGTAGTTTCACATAGTCCATCTCTAGCTCTCGTTCCATGGCAGCGAAACGGCGGAGGTCTTCTCCCAGTCCAATAGATCTCGGGCCCTGTACCATCTCACCCCGGTAATGCAAGATAGCCTAGTACCGTGACTCTGCTGGACTGCCGAAGTAGACGTCTTCTGCTAAGGCCTTCCACAACAGGCCAGGGCTAGTGTAGTTATCCCCCTCCGGCTGGATGCCCTCTGCCCGGTATGAGGCGTCCAGGCTCAGTTCCCTTTCCACAAGGTACTCAAGTTGTCTTACTTGCTCCCCTCCGGGTTGGTCTCCCAGAAGCGGCATCCGCCAGGCCATTTGTTCCTCCAACTGGTATGCGACACCAGGAAGGCGCTGCTGCCGTTGATACTGGACTTCCTCCAGGGCGTCGTACCATAATTCTTTCTGGGCATTATCTCTCCATTCCAATTAATTCTCTTCCTCAGGTGTGCGTGTTGCCCAGGAGTCCACGAACCCCATTTTCCCAAATCTTTCTGTAGACAGGGACGCTGTATGAACACTAGCGTCGCCCTCAATTTGTAAATCCACGAGCGGTGTCTCTGAGCTGCTTTAACTCGCACTAGGATGCTATCTCACCGCTGCCACCAATGTAACGGATCGACGGGCACCCCGACTGGGTACCTCCGTTGAAGGATGCTCCTAGTGCTTCCTGAGGCCTCCAAGCACTGCAGCAGACACCATAACCACCGTAGACTCCTCCAGAGAGCAAAACCGGAACCAGCTATTCCAAGAGCTTAGCAGTGATTCAGCCCACCTGTGGGCGGCGTGAGGCTTCCGCGTGACCTGTGGGCGGCGTGAGGCTTCCGCGTGACCTGTGGGCGGCGTGAGGCTTCCGCGTGACCTGTGGGCGGCGTGAGGCTTCCGCGTGACCTGTGGGCGGCGTGAGGCTTCCGCGTGACCTGTGGGCGGCGTGAGGCTTCCGCGTGACCTGTGGGCGGCGTGAGGCTTCCGCGTGACCTGTGGGCGGCGTGAGGCTTCGGCGTCACTTGTTTTGCGTCATTTATTCCATGTCCAAGCTGCCAACATTCAGACACAGATGGTGATCTAAATAGATGGAAGGAAGGATTTCTGGCACTTGTTTTGAATACATTTGGCAGCTGATACTTCCCAAACCAGAGTATCTTCTTTCTGGCTGTAGTATAGGTGATACTAGAAAGGAGTTTAGGGAAGCCGCGCCTTCAGGGTGCTCACAGGTCCATATAGGGGTTTGTTGGTTTATATAAAAAAGAACAAGACATCGAATACAGTGTAATATTTCCTTAGACTGGTGAATAAAGGAAAAACACTCACAATTTTCTGGAGCTTATGATCAGCTCAAGATACATGTGGGCGGTATGATCTCCACCTTTGGATATGTGGATGCTTCTGGTCCTTTGAGGGTGGGTTTCCCTCAAAGGACCCAGGTTAGTGGGTCGCTTTGGTGTCAGGAGTGGGTGTATTTATCTACAATTGCAGATCACCGTGATCTGCTTACTAGGTGCCCTCTCCTACTTGCTGGGAAAATGTATTATATCTGTTCAAAGGGACACTGCAGACCCCTAAAGCAGTTTTTCTTGCTGTAGTCCTTTGTTTGAAGTGTCTTTTATTTTTATTTTTTTTACATTTTATTTTACAAAAGGTTCATATTTCAATAGAAATTGGCACATTTCTAAAGTACCTTTTTTAAACCTCCCCGGCTGTCAATCAGATAACCTGTCCTGTTACTTCCTGGCTTGTTTAGCTCAGCGGAGATAAACTCAAGAGTAGACTTGAGCGGACACCTGGATGTTTGGGTTCGCCGGGTTTGGCCGAACTTCGGCAAAAAATTTGAAATTTTGAAATGCTGCCTCCTGCTAAGACGTTCCATATCAGCTGGTGGTGCTGGTTGTTGTGGCGTGCTGACAAAGCTTTTCCACATTTCAGCCATGCTAACCCCTGCCTTCTGAGGTTCTGGCGGTGCCCCAGCTGCGTTGGCGACCTCTTCCTCCTCCTCTGCCTTCACCTTGTGCTTCCACTGAGCCCCCGGTGTCAGTTGGGAATGCCCTCAGCAGCACGTCTACCGGCGTGCGCTTGTAGTCACGCATCTTCCAATCGAGCTCCAGTGAGGGAATTAAGGACGGCACGTTGTCCTTGTAACGGGGATCCAGCAGGGTGGCCTCCCAGTTATCAGCACAAGTTAGAATGTGGGCAACTCGGCAGTCGTTGCGCAGGCACTGCAACATGTAGTTGCTCATGTGTGCCAGGCTGCCCAGAGGCAAGGACAAGCTGTCCTCTGTGGGAGGTGTATCGTCTGTGTCCTCTGTATCCCCCCAGCCATGCTCCAGTGATGCCCACGAGCTGCATAGGGTGCCACCCTGCTGTGAACACAGTTCCTCCTCCTCATCCTCCAGAACTGTGCCCTGGCTGGACAATTGTGTACCTGTCCTATGCTGGTGCAGGAACCCACCCTCCGAGCCACTTGTGAATGACTGGCCTGATAACCGTGGAAATTACTCCCCTTCCTCCTCTTCTTCCTCCTCCTCCTTCCTCCTGTGTCACATCTTCTTCCATCATCACCCGAAGCGTTTTTTTTCAAGGAGACATAGAAGCGGGATAGTAAGGCTGAGTACGGCGTCATCGGCACTGGCCATGTTGGTGGAGTACTTGAAACAATGCAACATGGCATACAGGTCTCGCATGGAGGCCCACTCATTGGTGGTTGTAGCGAAAGCCACTTCGCCACTGTGGTTTGGAGGGGGCTGCTTGCCCGCCTCTTACCCTGTGACTACGGTCCCTGGGCGATTTGGCCCTTTATGCACGGTATTTGGGCATACTGTGGGTTATTGGGCTGCCCCAGGATTATGGGCCCTCTCATCAGCCCATACGAAACTTAAACCCCATGGCGTTTGAACTGTGTTTGTGGCATCTAAACGCTGTTTGGATATGTTGAGCGCTCAGATCCAAGCCATCTGGGGATGGGTTGAATGTGGGGGTTCTGTTTAGTATAACAGGAGTTATGTATTTTTATGTCTTTTGGTGGTTGCTGGTAACATGTGCTTAATGGAGGCTGTGTTTGTCCCTGGATATAATTAAATCAGCTTCTCCATTGTCTCCAGGATAGAGGATTCTGGGGAACTAGTTTGAGCTTCTAAAAACCATGCTTCCAGAAGGTCAAATGCACATTTGTACTAACTTTTGAACCCCTGGTCCAATTCGTATGATTTTTGGAGTATGTTGTTCCCCCGAATGGATTGATTGTGAATATGTATTTTTATGCGAATGTGATGTATATTTTGGGAGTTATGAATGTTGTGTAAAAACTGTATTTTCCCTACCTAGGATAATTGTATTTCCTGTGTGTACAGATAATTAGTTTACAGGTAGAGGGGAGGGCTATGTGTGGGATGTAACTATTGTGTGATTGGTTAATGTACGTTACTGTGTGTCCCTCCCCTTCATGGGAGCACCTAATAAAAAGGGCTGCAAGCTAGCAGCCAGGGAGTTCTATTTTTACCCTCAACTTGAGTCCTGTCTCTTATTGGGGGAATCTGCTACAAGGGATTGCTATGCTAGGCATATTCCCTTGCTATAATCACTGAGCTCTTGTAAGAGCTTGTTCCTGCTTCGTTCTGAAGGGAGATAGCTGCAGCCTGCAGTGCTTATGGTGTCTGGTGGAGTGCTTGGAGTCCTCTGGAAGCGCTAGGAGCAGCTTTCAACGGAGGTACCCAGTCGGGGTGCCAGGCGATCCGTTACAGTGGTGAAGTGGTGCTGTTCCGCAGAGCGACTGACCCATGCGTGCTGCAGCTGAAACTCCACTATCGCCTGCTGCTGCTCGCACAGTCTCTCCAGCATGTGCAAGGTGGAGTTCCACCTTCTGGGCATGTCGCATATGAGGCGGTGAGCGGTAAGACTGAAGTTACGCTGCAGCTCAGACAGCAGCTCTGATATATCTGGATAGTTTCTCAGGAATTTCTGCACCACCAAATTCAGCTAGGCCCAGAGCGGCTACGAGATTTTGCCTATTATTGCACACCACCAGCTTGAGGCTCAATGGCAGCAACCGCTCATCGGTCTGTTGTTCCATGCCTGTCCACAGCACCTGCGCGGTGTGGGGTGTTTCCCCCCAAACATATGAGTTTTAAAACGGCCTGCTGTCGTTTCCCCCTGGCTGTGCTGAAGTTGGTGGTGAAGGTGTTATGCTGACCGGATGAGGAGGTGGTAGAGGAGGAGGAAGCGGAGTAGGAGGTAAAGAGAAATACCCTGCAATCCTCTGTGGCGGAAGGACATGCGCCAAACTGCTATCCGCCTCAGGCCCAGTCACCACTACATTTGCCCAGTGTTGAAATTCGTATTATAGAGAATGATTGAATGCTTATTCTCTGAGAAGCCATAAACATGACTTCTAGTAAAAAGCCGCAGGTATGCGCAGTCCACTATGACTGTGGTAGTGCAGTGCGCGCTCACAAATTGCTCATTCATGAACAGAAAAGGACAAAATCATCACGCCATTTATATAGATGTTGGGATATGATTGGGAAGTTTAATTTCCAAACCTCTGGTACAAAGGGCTTTGGAGAGTGGCTAGACGCCGTGCTTTCAAAACCTCCAACAAGAGAACAAAAAAAATAATTGGGAGAATGGACAAAGGGAAACATATTTAAGGCACTATGACAACTTCATTAGCGATAAGTAGAAAATGTGAAGTATCAGAGTTAAAAAAACTCACACTATAACCCTATATGGTAAACAAAGCTGAGCAGGGATGACCCAAAATCAGTGGCCAAATTCAAGCTGGATTAAAGGAACCAGGAGGCTAAGTTAAGTTAAACTAGGAATAAAAGGAATGAACACACTTACGGGTCCGATACCACGCAAGGGCACTGGTCTAAAGACTTAGAGGATTGCATCACAATGTGTTGAATAAGGTGCCAACGGCTAATAGATAAAAGGTGCAATGGTTGCAGGTCATATGATTTGGGGATTGATTGAACCAGAACAATTTAAATGCGACAGCGTGAAAAATACAGTGCACCCAGATGGCGGAGACTGAGATGATATTAACTCGAGTGTCAAAGGTGTTAAATGATCCCAAGGAATGATACAAGTGTCTGGAAGGCTGGCTCATCAGAATTCTTAAGTGATCTTACATAGACATAATGCTAATTACAATATGGGAACAAATCTGTTTAAAAACCCAGAGTCCTCCCTACATATTGGGCTATGTTGATACCCTTAAAAGATGAACAAAAGTATTTGTATACCAATATAAATGTATTTATTATTAGATGATAAATAAAAAGATAGCTAAATAGATCTATAATTAATGAGATTGATATAATATATGATATATAGTCTAATATAGCTATCTCGAAATATAAAAAACATACAATGATATAAAAATGAACAAATATAAATGAAACAGCTCAATAAAAGTACCTAACCTCGGTGGGGGCCCCCACCGAGGTATAAACCAGAGGAATGCTCGGGAGCAGGACGAAATCCGGCGTGTAAGGAGTGCAGTGCTGAACCGCGGTCGGAGTCTTCTAAAAAGACCGCGGTGAGTAGAGAAGGCACTCCAACAGGGGACGCGTTGCACCACGGTCGGTGCCTTCAAAAAAGACCGCGGTGTACGAGGACCGGCCGGCAGCAGAACACGCTTCAAGTAGATACTCACGGGGATTTCCTGTACCCGACCTCTTCCTGCAACAGCTGATCAGGGTGTCGAGTTAACAGCTGTGGCTCATCGACGCGTTTCGTCCCGCCCACGGGACTTTCTCAAGATGCAGAAACAGCCACAGTTCGAACTTTAAATACACCCACCAATTAGCCATTAAATACAAAATAAATGAACAAAAATTGAATAAAGATGAATAAAAATAGCAACTAGAAAATAAATAAATCTACCCATAGAGCACACAAGAGAAAAGGGTAAACCTCTTGGACATCCATATATGTACATAAATTTTTAAAAACATAAAAGACCAAAATGTACCAATAAACACCTCTAATACAGAACCCCTGTAATTTAAAGGGACAGATGCTGATCGTGTATATAAATGACAATAAGCTTCAAGAGCGGTCTAAAGTCAACAGTACTTATACTATGTAATATATCTCAAGATATTTACACAGAAAAATTCTTATATATCTGTACCAAACCAGAGAACCGACATAGAAATAAGCAAATATAAACAAACAAACGAACCAGATGGTAAAGATCTTAATATAGATCTGACTCTTCACAGAAGACATAGATAGAAGGTGTAAGCCCCTAAAAGTTAATTCTACCTTTCCCCCCCCCCCCCCAAAAAAAGGGGGGGCCAGAGATTACAGCAATAAATGACTGTAATACGGAGCCCCTATTAATTATATAAAGGAGCAAACATTCGTTATGCATAGGGGTTTAAAGCGCGATCTAAAATCGCAAGTGCTTATGGTAAGTACCCCATAATATTTGCACAAAACCATCTAATCAGGACCCAAAAAAAAAAAAAAAAAAAAAAAAAAACACAGAACCAACATAAGGGTATATGAATGTGAATAAACAGAAAAGGACCAATAATAGAACCCTTAGAACAAATCTAACTCCTCATTCAGGCCGTTCGGTGCCATGGTATTCAACCTAAAAATCCACATGGATTCGCATTTGATAAGTTCCCTCTTCCTTTTGGCCAAATCTTGGAATGGGGGAATATGCGTTAGGCCCAATAACCTGATGCCAGAAGGATTATTGTCGTGAAAGGTAGAAAAGTGTCGAGCTACTGAAGATTTGCAGTTGTTACGAATTATAGCTGTTCTGTGTTCACGGAACCTGCATTTCAAGGGTCTAATTGTTTGGCCCACATACTGCCGATCACAGGGACAAATTAACAAGTATACCACAAAGGAGGTGTTACAACTGATATCTGATTGAACAAAAAAATTTTCAGTACTGTTAAAGGGGCTAAAACTCGAGGTAGAGTGCCAAATAAAGCCACATGTCAAGCATTTAGTGTGACCACAACGTTTACTTGTGAAGCCCTTCTTTGTCAGTGTCGTTTTTCTCCTCTCTATGTGGCATGGCAATTTGGAGGGTGCTAGAATGTTCTTCAAACTAGGTGCCTTCCTGAATGTGACTCTTGGTGAATCCGAAATGCAGAAAGATAGCCAAGGATCTTTCCTCAGAATGGGCCAGTACTTATGAAGGATCTCAATGATGTCATCATACGCTTTACTAAAAGAAGTTGTAAAAATGGGTGTAGTGCCCTTACCCACTTCCTTGGTGCTGATGTTAAACTTAGCTGCCTTACATTTCGGAACTTGAACATTGTCCAAAAGTTGGAGAATCATATAGTGCTCATCTGTGTGTAATTTCTGCTCGTGATATGTACTTACGAGGGATGGCCTCGAGCTGGGAAGATCCATAACATGATTCCCTAGGATGGAAGTATCACCATAGTTAAGCCCCTTTAAATAAGCATTCAGAATCTTGTACGGTGGGTAGGACTTTTCAACGAAACGTTGGCATAGAACAAAAGATTCTCTTTCATAATCAGACAGAAACGAACAGTTCCGTTTGATTCTGATGAATTGTCCCAGAGGGATGTTATGAATCCATGTGGGATGATGACAGCTATTGGCGTGTAAATAACCGTTTACATCCACACTCTTCTGGAAAGTTTTAGTGATGATTCTACTCCCAAGGCCTGTAAGAGTTAGGTCTAAAAAATCAATTGTGGACCTGTGTTTCTTATGTGTGAAGGAAAGACCCCATCTGTTGTTGTTAATGTAAGTCATAAAATTGTCTATATCTTCCCAATCACCCCTCCAGATAATTAGAATGTCATCGATAAATCTTCGATATAGGGCGAGCCGCTCCATCCAGTGTGGTTCCGCAAAGATCATTTCTTGTTCCCAATGGCCCATAAACAAGTTTGCGTAGGAAGGAGCGAAACTCGCCCCCATCGCAGTTCCCTTCTTTTGTATGAAGAACTTTCCATTAAATTCAAAATAATTGTGTTTCAACATAAATTCAGTAAAACTAATAATGAATTGTGATTGCTTCTCTGGGAGGAGTGGATCTGCTCCCAGATAAAGGGAAAGGGCTTTTAGGCCCAAAGTGTGGTCAATGTTTGAATAGAGGGCTGCTACGTCTATCGTTAACCAACAATACTGTTCAGACCATTCAATCTCCTTAACTAGGGACAACACATGTCCTGTGTCTTTCACAAAGGATGGCAGATGGGGAACATATCTTTGCAGATGAAAATCAACCCATTTGGAGATAGGTGAGATCAATGAATTTATACCCGATATTATAGGGCGGCCAGGGGGGTTGGTAAGGGACTTATGTACTTTAGGCAGGTGGTAAAAAATGGGAATCTCTCCTTGTGCTGACAGAAAAAAGCTCCTTTCTTTTTTATCGATAGCACCACACAGTGAGGCTGCTTCTATGAGGTCTCTCAGTTCACCCCTGAAACGCAAAGTGGGGTCACTTCCCAGGACCTCATAATAATCCCTATTTTCGAGTATTCGCTCTGATTCCTTCAGGTAAGCAGTTCTATCCAACAAAACAATCCCCCCTCCCTTGTCCGCCCCTTTAATGATGAGGTTATTATTAGCTTTTAAACTAGTAATAGCTGCTAATTCAGCTTTATCCAAATTACTGCAAACTCGGTCTTTTCTCTTTTTAAGGTTATTGCAGAGAGTTCTTAGGTCGTTTAAAACCAAATCATAGAACATTTGGATATATGGACCTTTATCTATCTGGGGATAATACATAGAGGGGGGTTTAAGGCCAGATGGAATGATGGCCTCTATGATGTTTGATGTATCCTCATACAGACTTGATGGTACTTCCTGTTCATCCAGAAGAGAAATTAAATTATAAAAGACAATTTTATCCTGTGGGGTATTAAAGGCTTTAGGACAAACCTCCACGCCTTTAGAATCTCTGATGTTGAAGGATCTAACTACAGTCAGTTTCCTGACAAAGTAGTTTAGGTCCTTAAACAGATCAATAATACTAGGTAATCTGTCTGGAGCATATTTCAATCCTTTATTAAGCAAGGAGATTTCCCCTGTATTGAGGGTATGGGAGGATAGATTGAACAAGCCTCTCAGAGACATCTCATTTTGGCTGGGCTGTCCCTTCCTTCCTCTTGTTCCCCTATGGGGGCACCCCTCTTTTTGTGCATGTTTCTGAACATAGGGAAGGTTCTCTCCCCCACTGTTTGGGGGGGGGGCAGCTCTAAAAAATGATCCCGTGTACTGGGACCATTGCTCCTATAAGGGAAATTCTGCTTGGGTCAGCCCTTGTCATCAGCTAAGCGCCCCAGTTTCCACCATTCATATTCCCCTTCTAAAGGGATCCAGAGACAGAAATATAGGTCCTATGCTGATACAGTTAAAAATGACCCGAGTGCATCCACTTCCAATGGGACTAAGTTTGAATATAGGAGGAGTCACCGTCCCACGCCTTCTCGTAATAAAGGCGAATCACCTAACCCGAATTATACTGTGTTGGGAAGAAATAGTCGACATTCCAATACTAGGGAGGAGGGGTCTGGGAGGGGAGTCGATCAGGTTCTTGATCTAGGTGCCAAACCCAAGCAGAATTTCCCTTATAGGAGCAATGGTCCCAGTACACGGGATCATTTTTTAGAGCTGCCCCCCCCCCAAACAGTGGGGGAGAGAACCTTCCCTATGTTCAGAAACATGCACAAAAAGAGGGGTGCCCCCATAGGGGAACAAGAGGAAGGAAGGGACAGCCCAGCCAAAATGAGATGTCTCTGAGAGGCTTGTTCAATCTATCCTCCCATACCCTCAATACAGGGGAAATCTCCTTGCTTAATAAAGGATTGAAATATGCTCCAGACAGATTACCTAGTATTATTGATCTGTTTAAGGACCTAAACTACTTTGTCAGGAAACTGACTGTAGTTAGATCCTTCAACATCAGAGATTCTAAAGGCGTGGAGGTTTGTCCTAAAGCCTTTAATACCCCACAGGATAAAATTGTCTTTTATAATTTAATTTCTCTTCTGGATGAACAGGAAGTACCATCAAGTCTGTATGAGGATACATCAAACATCATAGAGGCCATCATTCCATCTGGCCTTAAACCCCCCTCTATGTATTATCCCCAGATAGATAAAGGTCCATATATCCAAATGTTCTATGATTTGGTTTTAAACGACCTAAGAACTCTCTGCAATAACCTTAAAAAGAGAAAAGACCGAGTTTGCAGTAATTTGGATAAAGCTGAATTAGCAGCTATTACTAGTTTAAAAGCTAATAATAACCTCATCATTAAAGGGGCGGACAAGGGAGGGGGGATTGTTTTGTTGGATAGAACTGCTTACCTGAAGGAATCAGAGCGAATACTCGAAAATAGGGATTATTATGAGGTCCTGGGAAGTGACCCCACTTTGCGTTTCAGGGGTGAACTGAGAGACCTCATAGAAGCAGCCTCACTGTGTGGTGCTATCGATAAAAAAGAAAGGAGCTTTTTTCTGTCAGCACAAGGAGAGATTCCCATTTTTTACCACCTGCCTAAAGTACATAAGTCCCTTACCAACCCCCCTGGCCGCCCTATAATATCGGGTATAAATTCATTGATCTCACCTATCTCCAAATGGGTTGATTTTCATCTGCAAAGATATGTTCCCCATCTGCCATCCTTTGTGAAAGACACAGGACATGTGTTGTCCCTAGTTAAGGAGATTGAATGGTCTGAACAGTATTGTTGGTTAACGATAGACGTAGCAGCCCTCTATTCAAACATTGACCACACTTTGGGCCTAAAAGCCCTTTCCCTTTATCTGGGAGCAGATCCACTCCTCCCAGAGAAGCAATCACAATTCATTATTAGTTTTACTGAATTTATGTTGAAACACAATTATTTTGAATTTAATGGAAAGTTCTTCATACAAAAGAAGGGAACTGCGATGGGGGCGAGTTTCGCTCCTTCCTACGCAAACTTGTTTATGGGCCATTGGGAACAAGAAATGATCTTTGCGGAACCACACTGGATGGAGCGGCTCGCCCTATATCGAAGATTTATCGATGACATTCTAATTATCTGGAGGGGTGATTGGGAAGATATAGACAATTTTATGACTTACATTAACAACAACAGATGGGGTCTTTCCTTCACACATAAGAAACACAGGTCCACAATTGATTTTTTAGACCTAACTCTTACAGGCCTTGGGAGTAGAATCATCACTAAAACTTTCCAGAAGAGTGTGGATGTAAACGGCTATTTACACGCCAACAGCTGTCATCATCCCACATGGATACATAATATCCCTCTGGGACAATTCATCAGAATCAAACGGAACTGTTCGTTTCTGTCTGATTATGAAAGAGAATCTTTTGTTCTATGCCAACGTTTCGTTGAAAAGTCCTACCCACCGTACAAGATTCTGAATGCTTATTTAAAGGGGCTTAACTATGGTGATACTTCCATCCTAGGGAATCATGTTATGGATCTTCCCAGCTCGAGGCCATCCCTCGTAAGTACATATCACGAGCAGAAATTACACACAGATGAGCACTATATGATTCTCCAACTTTTGGACAATGTTCAAGTTCCGAAATGTAAGGCAGCTAAGTTTAACATCAGCACCAAGGAAGTGGGTAAGGGCACTACACCCATTTTTACAACTTCTTTTAGTAAAGCGTATGATGACATCATTGAGATCCTTCATAAGTACTGGCCCATTCTGAGGAAAGATCCTTGGCTATCTTTCTGCATTTCGGATTCACCAAGAGTCACATTCAGGAAGGCACCTAGTTTGAAGAACATTCTAGCACCCTCCAAATTGCCATGCCACATAGAGAGGAGAAAAACGACACTGACAAAGAAGGGCTTCACAAGTAAACGTTGTGGTCACACTAAATGCTTGACATGTGGCTTTATTTGGCACTCTACCTCGAGTTTTAGCCCCTTTAACAGTACTGAAAATTTTTTTGTTCAATCAGATATCAGTTGTAACACCTCCTTTGTGGTATACTTGTTAATTTGTCCCTGTGATCGGCAGTATGTGGGCCAAACAATTAGACCCTTGAAATGCAGGTTCCGTGAACACAGAACAGCTATAATTCGTAACAACTGCAAATCTTCAGTAGCTCGACACTTTTCTACCTTTCACGACAATAATCCTTCTGGCATCAGGTTATTGGGCCTAACGCATATTCCCCCATTCCAAGATTTGGCCAAAAGGAAGAGGGAACTTATCAAATGCGAATCCATGTGGATTTTTAGGTTGAATACCATGGCACCGAACGGCCTGAATGAGGAGTTAGATTTGTTCTAAGGGTTCTATTATTGGTCCTTTTCTGTTTATTCACATTCATATACCCTTATGTTGGTTCTGTGTTTTTTTTTTTTTTTTTTTTTTTTTTTGGGTCCTGATTAGATGGTTTTGTGCAAATATTATGGGGTACTTACCATAAGCACTTGCGATTTTAGATCGCGCTTTAAACCCCTATGCATAACGAATGTTTGCTCCTTTATATAATTAATAGGGGCTCCGTATTACAGTCATTTATTGCTGTAATCTCTGGCCCCCCCTTTTTTTGGGGGGGGGGGAAAAAGGTAGAATTAACTTTTAGGGGCTTACACCTTCTATCTATGTCTTCTGTGAAGAGTCAGATCTATATTAAGATCTTTACCATCTGGTTCGTTTGTTTGTTTATATTTGCTTATTTCTATGTCGGTTCTCTGGTTTGGTACAGATATATAAGAATTTTTCTGTGTAAATATCTTGAGATATATTACATAGTATAAGTACTGTTGACTTTAGACCGCTCTTGAAGCTTATTGTCATTTATATACACGATCAGCATCTGTCCCTTTAAATTACAGGGGTTCTGTATTAGAGGTGTTTATTGGTACATTTTGGTCTTTTATGTTTTTAAAAATTTATGTACATATATGGATGTCCAAGAGGTTTACCCTTTTCTCTTGTGTGCTCTATGGGTAGATTTATTTATTTTCTAGTTGCTATTTTTATTCATCTTTATTCAATTTTTGTTCATTTATTTTGTATTTAATGGCTAATTGGTGGGTGTATTTAAAGTTCGAACTGTGGCTGTTTCTGCATCTTGAGAAAGTCCCGTGGGCGGGACGAAACGCGTCGATGAGCCACAGCTGTTAACTCGACACCCTGATCAGCTGTTGCAGGAAGAGGTCGGGTACAGGAAATCCCCGTGAGTATCTACTTGAAGCGTGTTCTGCTGCCGGCCGGTCCTCGTACACCGCGGTCTTTTTTGAAGGCACCGACCGTGGTGCAACGCGTCCCCTGTTGGAGTGCCTTCTCTACTCACCACGGTCTTTTTAGAAGACTCCGACCGCGGTTCAGCACTGCACTCCTTACACGCCGGATTTCGTCCTGCTCCCGAGCATTCCTCTGGTTTATACCTCGGTGGGGGCCCCCACCGAGGTTAGGTACTTTTATTGAGCTGTTTCATTTATATTTGTTCATTTTTATATCATTGTATGTTTTTTATATTTCGAGATAGCTATATTAGACTATATATCATATATTATATCAATCTCATTAATTATAGATCTATTTAGCTATCTTTTTATTTATCATCTAATAATAAATACATTTATATTGGTATACAAATACTTTTGTTCATCTTTTCAGTTTATTTAGGTGCGCACATGCATTTTATATCGTGAGCTTACACTCATATTTAGTCGCTTGTATATGTATGTTGCTGCCCATTTTGATTTATTTTTCGATATTAACTACACCGTGTTTTTTAATTTGTTACTCTCTATATGTTGATACCCTTGCACAGCACCCAGACAGATTGGGTGTGTGCGTGGTATAAATGTATTGTAATTCTGTAACCTTATTATTCTGTCCAGTTTAATTGATTACAAGCTGGTTATCCAAGTATCAGTGGTGAGAGAAGAATTATAGCATTAATGCAGGTTGCCTTGTAGTTCAGAGCACGCAGTAGCCAGTCAGTGTCAGTGGCCGAGCTGTGCACAAACACTAAAAAGGAATGTTTTTTTTTCTGGCATGTGGGGCTTGACTAGTGAGGCCGGCTGACGGTGCTGAATTCGGAATAACTTTTTTTTGTGTGTGTGCAAAAACTGCAAATATTTGAGTATGAAAAAAATAATTACAAATACACCATATTAGTAAGGCCAAATTCAAATGCATTAAAGTTCTTAGTGCCCACAGTATCCCAGTTATTTTTTTTATTTAAGGTTCAAGTGAGCAATATCAGGAAAATAGAAAAAAGAAATCATATTTAATCTAATCTGTCTTTAGCAAAATTCTGGTTTCACTGACCAATTTCTTCCACAGACTCCCGGGACTCCATTGCCCGCGTTGTGTATGCCCGTATGTTTGGGTGGATAGTTACTAAGGTTAACGAATTACTTCTTGGTGACCTGAATATGAAGGAAGACACACAGGAAATTGGTGAGTACCTTTAAATGGGAACCATAAATCACATCACATCCAAAATGATTTGTGCTTATAGTAACTCTAGCATGGCAGTCTATCGCTGCTGTTACGTTCAGAGAGCCCGATCTCTTTAATAAAAATTCACAATATTTGACGTATAGAAAAGTAAAGGTGCGATATCTGCAGATTTAACAATGGAAGCTACCACGTAGAGTATAACAATGTAATTTACACTAAGCACTTTAACAAGAGCAAAGACTGAATGGATGAGAGCACTCCAGACCCCTAAAGCTCTTTAACTTGCTGAAATGCTTTGTGTTAAAGTATATTCTTTTTTTATTTAGCAAAAAGTACAGATTTCAATAGCAATTTTCACTTTTATAAATTACCTGGTTACACCCCCTGGCTGTCAATCAGATAACCCGTTCTGTTACTTCCTCATTTGTTTAGCTCAGGGGAGATAAACTCAGGAGGCAGCAATTGCCCAAAGCACCTGCCTTGCAAAGATCCCTCATTGAGCTGCATTGGGAGTCTGTGATTGGACATCCACAGAAAGTCTGGGCGGGGTTAGAAGGGGAGGGCTTGCAAAGTCAGCAGACTTCTAACAACACAATCACACACTCAACGGACACTCAGCCCTTCTGAACCAGGTTACAATAATCTCACAATACTTTTTGTAGCTGCGTTATTCCATGTCCGTTGTAATTATGTTTAGTGGTATTGTATTCTCTTTCATTATAGAACTATCCCGCCAGAGACCCAGTTACCCCACCGAACCAATATACAAGCCATCTTTATTACTCTTATATAAATATAAGGCCAAGTGTAAATCCAAATGTAAAAACTTGCTGGAAGATCAAACCTCAGAGACAGGGTAGTTCCTCTGGAATGGGGTAAGATCAGAGTATTCTTGGCAGTCAAATATGCAACAGAAGGACAGAACTAATGGTGCAGAAAATCCCAGAATAGCATAAAAGTAAATAAAATGACTATGGTTCTACTTACATTTGATAGAGCTTAACCTCGCTCTAGTCTGAATGGCGTACAGTGGTACAATCCCCACTTATAGGATACGTAGGATGGTGTAGGTAGGCAGATGTATCATCGGTATGAAGATCAAAAAACATATAAAAGAGACAGCACTAGTGCTCACAGTATTAAAAGGTACCAGGAGTATAAATTAATGAATTGGTACTCACATTTAATCGGGCAGACTAACTGCTCAATGTACAAACAACAAAAGTTAAATACAATTGGATATGGGTGGATTGGCGCTATTGAATTGTAAGAGATGCAGCAACCCTAGTGTCAATACACTACATAAAGTGCAAAAACAAGGACAAAGTACAGGGTGCACAATTAAAAACACCACCACACAATGTGATCTACTTATATCAAGGAGGACCTTCCAATTTGTCTCTGGTTATCTGTAACATATACAACTGTGCATAGTGTAATACTGGATATACACCGATATTAAGGTACACAGAGGCAATGGGTCACTCACTCTTCCTAGAGCCACGTATAGCATCCTGGAATTCTGTTACTCCCAAATATTCAGGAAACTTGAAGGTTATTCTCAAATCAATTTACTTCAATAAAGTGCAGAAAACAGGATATAGCAGCAGACAAATAATTAAAAATATCCAAAGTAAAAGCACAACGCGTTTCGCCCATATAGGTCTTCCTCAGGTGCAAGGTTCCCCATTCCCCATGTTTGTTTAAATAGTAGTCTGGGGGTGTTGAATTTTGAACTTCCTACAAATATCTTTTAGTTTGGTGTATTAGAGCTGATCCTCTTTTATCCTTTTGTCTAACTCCAGGTAGACTGTGTCTAAACCAATTCTCCGTCACCTGCTACTATCGATTTGCCCCAAATTCGATTTGTTTTAGAATTATTTGTCACTGTTTATTTTCCTCTGAAGGTTTGACAGGTTGCCTTTATTGATGTAAATGATGTTTCTCTTTTAGGCATATTAGATATTTTTGGCTTTGAAAATTTTTCAGTGAATCGATTTGAACAGCTGTGCATCAACCTTGCGAACGAGCAGCTACAACACTTTTTCAATCATGTAAGTACACATAAAGTTGTAGATGCCAAAGCTGTTTTCTTTCCCAAGCAGGGATTTCTCTGGAATTTCCTGAACTGCATGCATGTGCTATAGCGCTGCTTGCTTATTTATTGAACGAAATGAATAAGAAGGGAGAAGGCTGGAGGTATTAGGAGGACAGTGTGTATACTTGCCTCCAAGCCTCTATACATCACCTATTGTCACTGTTAGATACGCTTCTGTTATTTGTTTTGCTGACACTTCAATGCATAGAGATGGGTATTTTGTCTGCACACACCAAAGAAGCACCTTTATAGTTTACCTAGAAATTTAGAAGAAAAGCAAGTGTGTGTGTATATAAGGAAGCCTGTGTGTGTGTGTGGGGATGGGATATAACAAGAGTTATGTGTCTAGATAATTTAAATGTGTGCAGGGGTTGTAATAATGTGTGCTTGTAAGGAATCCAGTGTGTGTGTATGGGGTGTAACACGTGTGTGTGCTTGTAGGGAATCCAGTGTGTGTATGGGGTGTAACGTGTGTGTGTGTGTGTAACGTGTGTGTGTGTGTGTATGGGGTGTAGTGTGTGTGTGTGTGTATGGGGTGTAGTGTGTGTGTGTGTGTATGGGGTGTAATGTGTGTGTGTGTATGGGGTGTAATGTGTGTGTATGGGGTGTAATGTGTGTGTGTGTGTATGGGGTGTAATGTGTGTGTGTGTGTGTATGGGGTGTAACGTGTGTGTGTGTGTGTGTATGGGGTGTAACGTGTGTGTGTGTGTATGGGGTGTAACACGTGTGTGTATGGGGTGTAACACGTGTGTGTATGGGGTGTAACACGTGTGTGTATGGGGTGTAACACGTGTGTGTATGGGGTGTAACACGTGTGTGTATGGGGTGTAACACGTGTGTGTATGGGGTGTAACACGTGTGTGTATGGGGTGTAACACGTGTGTGTGTGTATGGGGTGTAACACGTGTGTGTGTGTATGGGGTGTAACACGTGTGTGTGTGTATGGGGTGTAACACGTGTGTGTGTGTATGGGGTGTAACACGTGTGTGTGTGTGTGTGTATGGGGTGTAACACGTGTGTGTGTGTGTGTGTATGGGGTGTAACATGTGTGTGTGTGTGTGTGTATGGGGTGTAACACGTGTGTGTGTGTGTGTATGGGGTGTAACACGTGTGTGTGTGTGTGTATGGGGTGTAACACGTGTGTGTGTGTGTGTATGGGGTGTAACACGTGTGTGTGTGTGTATGGGGTGTAACACGTGTGTGTGTGTGTATGGGGTGTAACACGTGTATGTGTATGGGGTGTAACGTGTGTGTGTGTATGGGGTGTAACGTGTGTGTGTGTGTGTGTATGGGGTGTAACACGTGTGTGTATGGGGTGTAACGTGTGTGTGTGTATGGGGTGTAACACGTGTGTGTATGGGGTGTAACACGTGTGTGTGTATGGGGTGTAACACGTGTGTGTGTGTGTATGGGGTGTAACACGTGTGTGTATGGGGTGTAACACGTGTGTGTGTGTATGGGGTGTAACACGTGTGTGTATGGGGTGTAACACGTGTGTGTATGGGGTGTAACATGTGTGTGTGTATGGGGTGTAACACGTGTGTGTATGGGGTGTAACACGTGTGTTTGTGTGTATGGGGTGTAACGTGTGTGTGTGTGTGTATGGGGTGTAACGTGTGTGTGTGTGTGTATGGGGTGCAACGTGTGTGTGTGTGTGTATGGGGTGTAACACGTGTGTGTGTGTATGGGGTGTAACGCGTGTGTGTGTATGGGGTGTAACACGTGTGTGTGTGTATGGGGTGTAACGCGTGTGTGTGTATGGGGTGTAACGCGTGTGTGTGTATGGGGTGTAACACGTGTGTGTGTGTGTATGGGGTGTAACACGTGTGTGTGTGTGTATGGGGTGTAACACGTGTGTGTGTGTGTATGGGGTGTAACACGTGTGTGTGTGTGTGTATGGGGTGTAACACGTGTGTGTGTATGGGGTGTAACACGTGTGTATGGGGTGTAACGTGTGTGTGTATGGGGTGTAACGTGTGTGTGTGTATGGGTGTAACACGTGTGTGTATGGGGTGTAACACGTGTGTGTGGGGTGTAACACGTGTGTGTGTGTGTGGGGTGTAACACGTGTGTGTGTGGGGTGTAACACGTGTGTGTGTGTGTGTGTGTGGGGTGTAACACGTGTGTGTGTGTGTGGGGTGTAACACGTGTGTGTGTGTGTGTGTGGGGTGTAACACGTGTGTGTGTGTGGGGGGTGTAACACGTGTGTGTGGGGTGTAACACGTGTGTGTGGGGTGTAACACGTGTGTGTGTGTGTGTGTATGGGGTGTAACACGTGTGTGTGTGTGTATGGGGTGTAACACGTGTGTGTGTATGGGGTGTAACACGTGTGTGTGTGTGTGTGTGTATGGGGTGTAACACGTGTGTATGGGGTGTAACGTGTGTGTGTGTATGGGGTGTAACACGTGTGTGTGTGTATGGGGTGTAACACGTGAGTGTGTGTATGGGGTGTAACACGTGTGTGTGTGTGTGTGTATGGGGTGTAACACGTGTGTGTGTATGGGGTGTAACACGTGTGTGTGTGTATGGGGTGTAACACGTGTGTATGGGGTGTAACACGTGTGTGTGTGTATGGGGTGTAACGTGTGTGTGTATGGGGTGTAACGTGTGTGTGTGTGTATGGGGTGTAACGTGTGTGTGTGTGTATGGGGTGTAACGTGTGTGTGTGTGTGTATGGGGTGTAACGTGTGTGTGTGTGTATGGGGTGTAACGTGTGTGTGTGTGTGTGTGTGTGTATGGGGTGTAACGTGTGTGTGTGTGTGTGGGGGGTGTAACGTGTGTGTGTGTGTGTGGGGGGTGTAACGTGTGTGTGTGTGTGGGGGGTGTAACGTGTGTGTGTGTGTGGGGGGTGTAACGTGTGTGTGTGTATGGGGTGTAACGTGTGTGTGTGTGTGTATGGGGTGTAACGTGTGTGTGTGTATGGGGTGTAACGTGTGTGTGTGTGTATGGGGTGTAACGTGTGTGTGTGTTTATGGGGTGTAACACGTGCGTGTGTGTGTGTATGGGGTGTAACACGTGCGTGTGTGTGTGTATGGGGTGTAACACGTGCGTGTGTGTGTGTATGGGGTGTAACACGTGCGTGTGTGTGTGTATGGGGTGTAACACGTGCGTGTGTGTGTGTATGGGGTGTAACACGTGCGTGTGTGTGTGTATGGGGTGTAACACGTGCGTGTGTGTGTGTATGGGGTGTAACACGTGTGTGTGTGTGTGTGTATGGGGTGTAACACGTGTGTGTGTGTGTGTGTGTGTATGGGGTGTAACACGTGTGTGTGTATGGGGTGTAACACGTGTGTGTGTGTGTGTGTGTGTGTATGGGGTGTAACACGTGTGTATGGGGTGTAACGTGTGTGTATGGGGTGTAACGTGTGTGTATGGGGTGTAACGTGTGTGTATGGGGTGTAACGTGTGTGTATGGGGTGTAACGTGTGTGTATGGGGTGTAACGTGTGTGTGTGTATGGGGTGTAACGTGTGTGTGTGTGTGTGTGGGGGGTGTAACGTGTGTGTGTGTGTGGGGGGTGTAACGTGTGTGTGTGTGGGGGGTGTAACGTGTGTGTGTGTGTGGGGGGTGTAACGTGTGTGTGTGTGTGGGGGGTGTAACGTGTGTGTGTGTGTGGGGGGTGTAACGTGTGTGTGTGTGTGTGTGTGTGTGTGTAGGGAATCCAATGTGTGTATGGGGTGTAACACATGTGTGTGTATGGGGTGTAACACGTGTGTGTGTATGGGGTGTAACACGTGTGTGTGTGTGCTTGTAGGGAATCCAGTGTGTGTATGGGTGTAACACGTGTGTGTGTGTGTGTGTGTGCTTGTAGGGAATCCAGTGTGTGTAGGGGGTGTAACACGTGTGTGTGTGTGTGTGTGTGCTTGTAGGGAATCCAGTGTGTGTAGGGGGTGTAACACGTGTCCTTATAGGGAATCCAGTGTGTGTAGGGGGTGTGACACGTGTGTGTGTGTGTGTGTGTAGGGGTGTAACACGTGTGTGCTTGCAGGGAATTTAGTGTGTGTAGGATTTGTTTCTGTACAGGGCACCTAGTTTTGGATAAAGTTTAGTGCAAGTTTTTCTATGTGAAGGCCAAAAGATAGATTTGGGTCTAACATCATACCCAAGTATTTGAAAGCGTCGACTGCGGTCAGTGTGCCCAGGGCCAGATTAACATAGGGGCTGATGGAGCTGCAGCTCCAGGCCCATGGAATAGGCCCATTTAAAAAAAAAAAAAAAAAAAAACTACTCTTTTGCCACCTGACTGGTATTTTAAGGCACATCCGTTCTTTGAGGCTGCCTGGCCGTGCCGGTATTGCAGTAATACCGGCAATACAAATGCAAATATTTTTCTCAGTATAAACGGAGATTACTCTGCAATACCAGCACCGGCCAGTAGGGTCACTGTGTTTGGACAGAGGCAGGGATAGGAAGTTACAGCTTCTCCCTCCCTGCCTCTCTCTAATCACTAATCCGCAGGGGAAGAGCTACACAGCACAGAGAGTCCAGACAGCAGCTCAGGTATGTGAAGGAGTGGGGGAAAGGCAGCAGGGAGACATGTGGACACTGAGACACTAGGGGACACTGGGAAACCTAGGAACACTGTGAGATATGGGGATGCTGTGAGACATAGGTAGACACATTGGGACACGAAGACACTAGGGACACAGTGTCTGTGTCCCCATGGCTCCCAGTGTCTCCTAGTCTCCCAGTGTCTGTGTCCCCATGTCTCCCTGTGTCCCCATGTCTCCCTGTGTCCCCATGTCTCCCAGCCAGTGTCCCTAGTGTCTCAGTGTCTGTGTCCCCATGTATCTTTCTCTAGTGTCCCCATGTCTTCCAGTGTCCCCAAATGTCTGTCCCCATGCCTCCCAGCCAGTGTCCCCTAGTCTCTGTGTCCCTAGTGTCTTAGTTTTCCCAAATGTCTGTTTCCATGTGTCTGTGTTCCTAGTGTCTTTGACCCCATTTCTCCCAGTTTCCCCAAATGTCTGTGTCCCCATGTCTCCCAGTGTCCCCATGTCTCCCAGTGTCCCCATGTCTCCCAGTGTCCCCATGTCTCCCAGTGTCCCCATGTCTCCCAGTGTCCCCATGTCTCCCAGTGTCCCCATGTCTCCCAGTGTCCCCATGTCTCCCAGTGTCCCCATGTCTCCCAGTGTCCCCATGTCTCCCAGTGTCTCTGTGTCCCCGTGTCTCCCAGTGTCTCTGTGTCCCCATGTCTCTGTGTCCCCATGTCTCTAGGCCCCATCATAATTGTCAGCACCAGGCCCACCGGGCTCTTAATCTGGCCCCGAGTGTGCCATTTGAATTTGTTTTGATGGATAGGTGGGAATTTGTGTAATTTAGGTACTGTTCCAAAGATCATTGTGACAGTTTTGTCAGAGTTCAGGAAGAGTTTGTTTTTTGCGATCCACTTTCCTACCTCTGTAAACTGGTCTTGGAGCACAGCCTCAAGCTGCGGAAGCTCGGATTTGCTCGCATAGATCACTGTGTTGTCTGCTTACATGTGTACATTTTGAGGATTTGCAGACATTGGGCAGATCATTTATAAATAATGTAAATAGTAGGGGGCCGAGAATGGAACCTTGGGGAACACCACACGTGACTGGGAGAGTGAGGGAGTTGCTGTCAGAAATAGACACATATTGTGAGCGGACCTATATATACGCTAGAAACCAGGTCTCCTTGTTCCATGCCAGTTTGGATGTCATTGCAAGCTTTTAAGAGGGCAGTTGTAGTGGAGTGATTCTGGCGAAAGCCCGATTGATCAGGGGTCAGATAGTTTGATTGTTGGTAATACTCACATAGTTGGGCATAGACACATTCTTCTAAGATTTCTGACAATATGGGGAGCAATCATTTTGGGTGATAGTTAGAAACCAAAGTAGTGTCACCATTTTTATGGATAGGCACTACTCTTGCAGTCTTCCAAAGTTTGGGTATGTATCAAGACACCAAGGATTCGTTAATTAGGGTTGCGACGGGTTTAGCAATTGCCGGCGCACTGAGCTTCAACAGCATTGCTGGGATTTGATCAGGTCCAGACTGGTTTTTCATTTTTAGATTATTTAGGTGTTTTTGAACGACACTAATAGGTACAGGTCTAAAATCAAACTTGTCTACATTGGGTCTTTGCAAATTTAGTGAGACCTGATCCACATTTGTAGTTTCAGGATGTGTGCCATTTATTAGCTTGGCAATCAGGGTATTGGAGCATCCGAAAAAATAATTGTTAAAGGCATTTGCTAAATCTAAGGGAAGTTTCAGGGTTTGGTTATCCACTTTGACAGTGGAGGGTTGGGAGTGGATTGGGGGAGTTTGTAGTTTATTTATGACTTTCCAAAAGTTTCTAGGGTTTGAGATGTTATTGTTCAGATTGTCATAGAAATATTGGGCCTTGGCCAATTTTGTTTGTTTTGTGCATATATTTCGCCATTGTCTATATGCACAGTGATCATTCAAAGAGCCGGTACGCTTAAACTTTGACCACAAAGAATCCCGAAACTGGTACATTTGGATGAGATCAGCTGTGATCCAGTTCATATGTGCTCCTTTTACCCTCACCTTACGCAGAGGGGCATGCAAATTCCAAATTTGTTGGAGTTCAGACTGAAAGAATTCAACAGCAGGGTCTAGATCTGGGATAATGTTTAATCTGTGCCATGGGAGTTTCTTGATGTCATTAAGAAAGCATTCAAGATTAAATTTTTTGAAGGACCTTGTTATTTTAACCTTGGGAGAGGATTTAATAGCCTTTATTTTGCGCACACAGTACACTAAACAGTGATCACTGAAAGTATTTGGGAGAACACCGGCCTCCTGGATTCTATCAGGAGAAGGGGAGAGAATCCAATCTAGCAGGGTATGGTTAAGGCTTTTAATGTTTATGCAAGTTGGGGAGGAGATTAATTGCGTTAGCTGCAAAGTCTTAAACAGCGTGCAAGAACTATTAATTTTGGGATTAGGGCAAGAAATAGCTGGGGGACCAGGGTTAGACTTCACATCATTTGCAAGGGCAAGTAACATGAGAAATAGGAATTTGGACATCATTTTTGTTTGGCCATATATGAATGGGATACTTTATATTTTTGTGAGGTGGGGGGTAGGAGGGCTATTTTTTATAACTCTCCACCAGCACTCAGCAGATAAGTTACAGGAACAGAGCAGGCCATGGTGTAGGATAATTTGTGTTCCAGTTTGGAGCAGGCCATGGTGTAGGATAATTTGTGTTCCAGTTTGGAGCAGGCCATGGTGTAGGATAATTTGTGTTCCAGTTTGGAGCAGGCCATGGTGTAGGATAATTTGTGTTCCTGTTTGGAGCAGGCCATGGTGTAGCGAAACCAACTTCGCCACTGTGAACTGGAGAAGCCTGGTTGCTCGCCTGCTGCCTTTAGATTATGGACCGGCAGCTAAAGGGTTAATTTTGCTGTGCAGAATGATTTATTTCTCCCTTTCTGCACAGCAGTTCGGTAGATTCCATCTAACGAACAAAGAGCCGTTTACCAACCTCCCCAGAGCCGTGGGAAGCCGGCCGGCGCTGTTAATGGGCCACCCAGAAGCTGGCGTTTGCCTCCTATTGACCTCCATGAAGCCGCGGTTAACCGCGGCTTAACAAGCGTTTGCCGGCAATTGACCACCCAGTAGCTGCGGTTAACCGCAGCCTAATTGATTGTGACTGGGTGGTCGCGGTTACATTCCGCCGCCACACGATGGCGGTGTTCTGGAGCTCCCCAGGCAGCCAGCGCTTGTCTGCCCGGCTTTCATGCACCAAACCCGGACACTTTTACGTGCAGGCACCGCTGAACCTCCAACCCCCCCTCTGGTTGTATTCGTATGGATTAGGCGAATGCATGGAAATTCGGTAGTTTGTTTTATGTGAATGCTTTAACCCAGATAGCCATGCCATGGAGCCTGTTCATGTAATTATAGACTTTAGCTCCATGGCAATTAAACTGTATTCGTGTGGTCTGAGTGCCATTTACCTAATAATGTGCACTCAGACCTGAGCTATCTGGGGATATGTTAAATGTGTGTATTTTCTGTGCCATTTGTCCTACTGTATATTTTAAAGTAATATACTGTATTTGTATCACCACATGCATAATGGAGTCTTGCCTTTGTCCTGGGAGATAATTGAATTACTTCTCTAATTATCTCCAGGACAGAGAGGAGGAAGCCAGGATGCATTGTGGGAAAGTATTGTGGCTGTATGTACTAAAGTGATACATGTCTGTCTGCTGTTTCAGTCTCCCATTTGGTCCCTTAGGGGAGTGTCCACCAGGTGGGAGACCTGCATAAATACTGGGCAGGTAGCCCTCAGTAAAACAGTTCCTGCTTAACCCTCAAAGCGATGTGTCGTCTCGTTCTTTGGGGGAATTGGATTGTGTACTGACTGCCAGGAGTGTAAGCGGATTGTATGCTTTTCCTGTTCGGCTGATTCCAGGGTCCGTGTGTTTGCAGTTCGGGAGTTGGTGAATTCGCACAGTTTGCAGTTCGGGAGATTGGTGATTGCAGTAGCTGCTGGTCTATGGAAAAGGTAATTATCGCCTAAACTGGGTTTTATCCTCTTGTGTGCGAAACGGTCCGTTACAATTGGTGGCAAGCGGCGGGATCGTTCCTACAACCAGAAGGGACAGCTACAGGTAACACCATCCCCTGCATTTACAAAGTGAGGGCAACGCCAGTACCCGTACAGCGCCCCTATCTACTAAGGAACCAACTTCAGCAGAGCAAGCATGGCACCCAGCTACACTCAAGAGGCGTATGACAGAGAGGTCACCGCGGTGCTGGCTTTATGCGGACCCAACCCCTCGGAGAGTATAGGGCAGCTTGTGAAGAAAGCAGTGCGAGAGTACTTGGGAATCAGAGCGGGCAAGGGGGGTTGCCGTCCTTCCTCCCCAGCAGCAGTGTGTAACCCAGGGAGCTGATGGTGTCGTCCTTCCTCCCAAGCCGGCAGTGTGTACCCCAGGGAGCAGAAGGTGCCGTCCTTCCTCCCCAGCGGCAGTATGTACCCCAGGGAGCTGATGGTGTTGTCCAACCTCCCCAGCGGCAGATTGTATCCCAGGGAGCTGAAGGTGCCGTCCTTACTCCCCAGCAGCAGTGTGTGTCCCAGGGAGCAGAAGGTGCCGTCCTTCCTCCCCAGCAGCAGTGTGTGTCCCAGGGAGCTGATGGTGTCGTCCGTCCTCCCCAGCGGCAGTGTGTAACCCAGGGAGCAGAAGGTGTCGTCCTTCCTCCCCAGCGGCACTGTGTGTCCCAGGGAGCTGAAGGTGTCGTCCTTCCTCCCCAGCGGCAGTGTGTACCCCAGGGAGCTGATGGTGTCGTCTGTCCTCCCCAGCGGCAGTATGTATCCCAGGGAGCTGAAGGTGCCGTCCTTCCTCCCCAGCGACTGAGTGTCCTGCAGGGAACAGAGACAGTCAGTCTCGCACCCCGGCAGCAGGACAAGGGAATGAAAGGGGAGACAGCTAGTTCCCCTCTCCACCAGCAGAGAGAGTGTCGGGGAGAGTAGCCTGCTAACCCCTCTCCCCAGCGGCAGTTTACCGTCCAGAGAGAGGAGCTTGTTACACCCTCTCTCCAGCGGCAGCCTAATCCACCAAGGGGAGATGTTAAGCCCCAAAACTGTGCAGATGGGACCGTAGTCTCTGCACTTACAGCACAAGGGGTAGGGACGGTCGGTCCTGTTCCCCAGCCACAGAGCGGTGTATCCAGAGGGGAGACAGTCGGTCTCCCCCCCCGGCAGCCGAGCTATGCACCTAAAGGGGAGACAGTCAGTCTCCAGCAACCAGGCTCCAACCAGACTACTCCCGTGGTAGTGCTGGCACCAGGACAGAGTGATACCGGAGAAACTGACGGAAGCCAAGCACAGAGAGATGGACACAGGTTTCTTCAGGAAGGAAGAGATTCTTTATTCGATTCACCGAACGGGACTCAGAGGGACTAATGTCACCAAAATACAACAAGATCTGAGCCCCGGACAATAGTGTAGGCTCCTTATATAGGCATGTAACTCCACCCATAATTAGCTCCACCCACACATCCTCTTACCCAATCAATCGAACAAGAACTAACTTCCTGTTTTACCACATGGCTTGCCCAGCACAATGGAGGAGGGGAATACTACATCCGGTATTCTCGCACATGCTCTGTACACTACTGATCGTATCTTTGCCACGTGCAACCAACCGACCGATACACCAGTATATGCACGTACACATGCCACGTGGTAATCTCGGCCTACTAAATTTATTTTTACCGAGATTCCACCACAAGAGTACCGCTGGTCTCTGCCCCCTCAGCAACCCACCAAGGCAGCCTACCAGTCCCCCACACAGCCGTGGTGAGGCACCTGGACATGGACAAGATTCTCCCTTACCCAGGTGTAGTAACCGTTTATTGTGGGTGGGCTGTACTGCTGTTTCTGTCTTGTGGGTGGGCTGCTGGACTAACAAGGGCATTGACCGGCAGGAGGTCAGGTACCCTGTTAGTCTAATTGGTAAAGGGGAGAAGTGTGGCGAAACCAACTTCGCTAATGTGAACTGGAGAAGCCTGGTTGCTCGCCTGCTGCCTTTAGATTATGGACCGGCAGCTAAAGGGTTGATTTTGCTGTGCAGAAGGATTTATTTCTCCCTTTCTGCACAGCAGTTCGGTAGATTCCATCTAACGAACAAACAGACGTTTACCAACCTCCCCAGAGCCGTGGGAAGCCGGCCGGCGCTGTTAATGGGCCACCCAGAAGCTGGCGTGTGCCTCCTATTGACCTCCCCTGAAGCCGCGGTTAACCGCGGCTTAACAAGCATGTGCCGGCAATTGACCACCCAGTCAATTGCCATGGTGTATGATAATTTGTGTTCCAGTTTGAGGTGTGTGCTTATGCTGGTAGTGATGTGAACAAAATTGGATTGAGAAAAGGGTTATTAAGAATAACAGTATGGTTATATTTGGATTCGTGTTTGTGGTATGAGGTGTGTAGTTGAAAATGAAACAAATTGTTAAAGGGACACTATAGTCACCTGAACAACGTCAGCTTAATGATGTTGTTCAGGTGACAACTCTAGCTCCCTGCAGCCTTTCTCATGTAAACACTGTATTTTCTGAGAAAATACAGTGTTTACATTGAAAGCTAGGCAATCACTCAGAGTGAACCAGAGGGACTTCGCAGTTGATGGAGGAATAATATGCCTCCATCCACTCAGATCTGCTATCAGCAGAGCACAGGGCAGCACTGTGCACAGCATCCTGTGATTCAGTATCTCCTCCCTCTGCATGCAGACACTGAACTTTCCTCATAGAGATTCATTGATTCAATTAATCTCTGAGGAGATGCTGATTGGCCAGAGGTATTTAAGTAGGGAAATAAAACCATTAAACAAGAAAGCTATATGGGACGGAGCTGGTTAAACTAACTTTTAACATGATGGACAAAGACAAAGGTGATAAAATGATTGCATGATTAGCACAGGCTATAGATGATATAAGATGATAAAAATGATTAAAAAAGATAAAAATGCCAGGAAGTATAATATTTTAAATAAGTTGTTAAAATATAAAGGTAATGGCACAATAGACTATTGTGATAACCAAAATCCTTTATTTAATAAAATGCAAAGTAATATCCATAACTCATTTCACCAATATAGGCTTTTTCAAATGGAATAAGAAACATACAACCTGGCTAGTAGGAGTTTATATAATAGGGTAAAGGTAGTTTAAAATTGGTGCCAAAATTACATCATAGGCTGTCCTCCAATCAGCAAACATAGTTATTGTTTACAATATAAATATTACTCAGTGATATGTCTTAATAGATATTTACATATAGACTAATAATATGTCAGGATCGGGTCAGGGATCCAACACGCAAAGTACAAACAGGTACAGGGTACGTATACCGGACCTTAGAATGGCCGGACTAACGTACAGAGAGAATAGAGAATGGTCAGAGACAAGCCGAGGTCGAGGGAACGAGAGGACAGGTAAGCGAGTAACAAGCAGGGTCAAGGATAACAGAGGTAAACAGAGTAAGTCAAACAAGCCGGGTCGTAACCAAAAGGATAACTGAAAACACCAGAGCACTGTGTGACTAGACAGGCTAGAACCACGACAGGGCAATGAGCAACAGGGCGAAGTATGTTTAAATACCCTGGCTAGAGAGGATAGACACGCCTCCGACGAGTCCTGATTGGTCTCCAACGGATTGAGTGACAGGTCGTTCCGGATTGGCGTCATGACGTCGGTCTCCGGGCACCATGCTACATAAGGAAGTAACTCCCTCGCGGCCGGCGTCTATGTGAACGGGTCGACCGCGAGGAACAGGAGAAACATGGCGTCCGGACGGATAAACGTCTAAGTCTCTACCTCTCTCGGAGGTAGAGACCTCAGGTACCCTGACAGTATCCCCCCCTCTCAGATACGCCCACCGGGCGGAAGGAGCCGGGACGAGATGGGAAGCGGGAGTGATACGCCCTGCGGAGACGAGGAGCATGAACATCCTCTTGAGGTACCCAACTCCTCTCTTCAGGACCTTAACCCTTCCAATCGACCAGATATTGAACCTTCCCCCGTGAGATTCGAGAATCAATAATAGAGTTAACCTCATACTCCTCCTGACCCTCCACCTGAACAGAGCGAGGAGGGGCTGTTGTGGAGGAAAATCTGTTGCATATAAGTGGTTTCAGCAATGAAACATGAAACGAGTTAGGGATGCGTAAGGTAGCAGGAAGAGCTAGACGGTACGCAACTGGATTGATGCGAGTCAGTACCCTGTAAGGACCAATATAACGGGGAGCGAACTTCATGGAGGGCACTTTTAAACGGATGTTCCTTGTGCTCAGCCATACCCTATCACCTGGAACAAAGACCGGAGCCGCCCTTCTACGTTTATCAGCGTGTCTCTTAACCAGCATAGAGTTGTGCATAAGGATTTGTCGAGTTTGGTCCCACAACTTCCTCAAATTGGCCACATGAACATCAACCGACGGCACCCCCTGGGAAGGAGAAGCCAAAGGAAGAATAGACGGATGAAAGCCATAATTCATGAAGAAGGGGCTTGAATGAGTAGAATCGCAGACGAGATTGTTGTGTGCAAACTCCGCCCAAGGAATCAAACCGACCCAATCGTCCTGGTGTTCGGAAACAAAACATCGTAAATATTGTTCAATTTTCTGGTTGGTACGTTCAGCAGCTCCGTTAGACTGAGGATGATAGGCAGAAGAAAAGTTCAACTTGATACCTAGTTGTGAACAGAAGGCCCTCCAAAATCGGGAAATAAATTGAGAGCCTCTGTCAGATACAATTTGGGAGGGTATCCCATGTAGACGAAAAATCTCCCTAGCGAATATCTCTGCCAATTCGGGAGAAGACGGTAGTTTAGGCAGAGGAATGAAGTGAGCCATCTTAGTGAATCTGTCAACCACGGTGAGAATAACAGTCTGTTTCTTAGAGATAGGTAGATCGACAATAAAGTCCATGGCCAAACAGGACCATGGTTTCTCTGGAACCTCTAAGGGATGCAGGAATCTACAACGGAGTGTATGGGGTTGTTTGGTTTTAGTACAAACCTCACAAGCAGCGATGAAATCTTTAGTATCTTTACGTAAAGCAGGCCACCAGAAGTCTTTGGAGATCAAAGCAAATGTTTTGCGAATACCAGGATGTCCCGCCATCTTGCTGTTATGGAAACACTGCAACAGTTCCAGTTGAAGAGCAGGAGGAACAAAATGTCGACCCGCAGGAGTCTGTTTAGGTGCTAGATGTTGCAGCTTAATGATCTTGGCCAGTAACGGGGAGTGAATCCTGAGATTCGTATTAGCAACAATATTGCATTTCGGAACTATAGAAGAAAGAAACGGTTCCGGTATAGTAGAAGGTTCATATTGGCGAGATAAAGCATCGGCTTTAGAGTTCTTACAACCAGGTCTGTAAGTCAGCACATAATTAAAGTGAGTCAGGAATAAGGACCAACGCGCTTGCCTAGAAGACAGACGCTTGGCCTCCCCAATATAGGACAAGTTTTTGTGGTCCGTCAAAATAGTAATAGGGTGTAAGGTCCCCTCCAATAAATGTCTCCACTCCTTTAAGGCTTTAATGACCGCTAACAGTTCCCTGTCTCCGATGTCATATCTGCTCTCAGGCCCAGAAAGTTTCCTGGAAAAAAAACCACACGGGTGTAGTGGTTTATCCACCCCTAACCTTTGTGACAGAACCGCACCTACTCCTGTCTCAGAGGCATCGACCTCGAGTAGAAACGGCAAAGTCGTATCAGGATGGACTAAAATTGGAGCAGAGGCAAAAAGTTCTTTGAGATTCTTGAAAGCAACGAGAGCTTCAGTAGACCACGTCTTAGTATCCGCCCCCCGTTTGGTCATATTGGTAATGGGCGCAATAATAGACGAGTAACCCTTAATGAAGCGCCTATAATAATTGGAGAACCCAATAAAGCTCTGAATAGCCTTGAGTCCCTTAGGCAATGGCCAATCTAGAATAGACTGGAGTTTGTCAGGATCCATCTTAAAGCCTTCCCCAGAAATCACGTATCCCAGAAAGTCTATCTGGGTCTGGTCAAAACTGCATTTCTCCAACTTACAGTATAAACCGTGTTGCAGAAGTTTGTGTAACACCTTTCTGACTTGTCTATGGTGAGTCTCAATCTCTCTAGAGTGTATGAGTATGTCATCCAGGTAGACAATAACACAATCATGTTGGAATTCCCTAAGAACTTCGTTAATCAAATCTTGAAAAACTGCAGGTGCGTTGCAAAGACCAAAGGGCATGACCGTGTACTCATAATGACCATAGCGGGTATTAAACGCTGTCTTCCACTCGTGGCCTTGCTGGATTCTCACCAAGTTATATGCCCCTCTGAGATCCAACTTGGTGAAAATTTTAGAATCCTTTAACCGGTCAAAGAGCTCGGTAATCAGGGGAATTGGATAGGCATTTCTGATGGTTATTTTATTCAAACCTCGGTAATCGATGCAAGGTCTGAGTGAACCATCCTTCTTTTTAACAAAAAAAAATCCAGCCCCGGCAGGAGAGGAAGATCTCCTAATGAATCCCTTGTCTAAATTCTCCTGAATATACTCCTCTAAAACAGCATTCTCTTTAGTGGATAGAGGGTATACATGACCCCTGGGCGGCATGGTACCAGGTAATAGATTAATTTTACAATCAAATGTCCTGTGTGGGGGTAGCGTATCAGCGTTCTTTTTGTCGAACACTGCTTTTAAATCCAGGTATAGAGGGGGTATCTGTATCCCCTTAGACTGGGTAGAACTGTCTGGTGTGTTAATTACAGCCAATGGGGATACCCTGCGTAAACACCTCTCCTGACAACCCTGACCCCATGAGAGTATTTCCCCTAACTCCCAATCGATAATAGGATTATGTCTCCTTAACCATGGGTACCCCAGAACTATGGGAACAGAGGGAGACGAAATGAGCATAAGTGATAAGTTCTCCTCGTGTAAGATACCAACAGTCAAGTTAATAGGTATAGTCTCACGCGAGATAACAGGCTCGAGTAGCGGTCTCCCATCTATGGCCTCAACGGCCAAAGGTATCTTTCTTAACTGGGATGGGATAGTGTGTTTAGTAGCAAAGGCTTGGTCGATAAAATTCTCAGCAGCACCGGAATCTATCAAGGCCATGGTCTTTAGCACTCCCTTCTCCCACGTTAAAGAAACTGGTAACAGCAACCTGTGATTTTTATAATCATGAGTAGAGGACAAAATAGAAACACCCAAGGCCTGTCCTCTAGAGAAACTTAGGTGCGGGCGTTTCCCGAGCGAATAGGACAATTCAGGCGCAAGTGACCTCTGACTCCACAATACATACATAATCCCTCCCTTCTCCTGTACTGTCTCTCCTCCTCTGAAAGGCGAGTATTGCCTATCTGCATAGGTTCAGGAAACAGTGAGGTATTGGAATCAGGACTTTGAAATGCGGGTGCTAACTTAAAGGTAGGTCTAAGATTCCTCTCTCGAGTGTTCTGTCTCTCTCTTAAACGCTCATCAATGCGAGAAATGAACGAAATTAAGTCCTCTAAATTCTCAGGCAGCTCCCTAGTAGCAACTTCGTCAAGGATAACATCTGATAACCCGTTCAAAAATACATCTATATAAGCCTGCTCATTCCACTTGACTTCTGCCGCCAGAGACCTGAACTCTAGTGCATAATCCACAAGTGTTCGGTTCTCCTGTCTCAGGCGCAACAGTAATCTGGCTGCATAGACCTTCCTACCAGGTGGGTCAAAAGTTCTTCTAAAGGCAGCTACAAAGGCATTATAATTATATACCAACGGGTTATCGTTCTCCCATAATGGGTTGGCCAATCTCAGAGCTTTCTCAATGAGTAAGGTGATAATAAATCCAACCTTTGCCCTATCGGTAGGATAGGAGCGAGGTTGTAATTCAAAATGAATACTGATCTGGTTTAAAAAACCACGACACTTCTCCGGTGAACCACCATAACGTACTGGTGGGGTAATACGGGAAGAGGCACCTACAGTGGCTACCTCTAGGCCTGAATTTACAGAGGAAATAGGAGTAGTACGCGTCTCCTCTGGTGGGTTATTAGCACGAGATAATAACGCCTGTAGTGCTAAGGCCATTTGGTCCATTCTGTGTTCCATGGCATCAAACCTGGAATCAGAGGGACAAACCTGACTGTTTGTACCTGCAGGATCCATTGGCCCTGTCGTAATGTCAGGATCGGGTCAGGGATCCAACACGCAAAGTACAAACAGGTACAGGGTACGTATACCGGACCTTAGAATGGCCGGACTAACGTACAGAGAGTATAGAGAATGGTCAGAGACAAGCCGAGGTCGAGGGAACGAGAGGACAGGTAAGCGAGTAACAAGCAGGGTCAAGGATAACAGAGGTAAACAGAGTAAGTCAAACAAGCCGGGTCGTAACCAAAAGGATAACTGAAAACACCAGAGCACTGTGTGACTAGACAGGCTAGAACCACGACAGGGCAATGAGCAACAGGGCGAAGTATGTTTAAATACCCTGGCTAGAGAGGATAGACACGCCTCCCACGAGTCCTGATTGGTCTCCAACGGATTGAGTGACAGGTCGTTCCGGATTGGCGTCATGACGTTGGTCTCCGGGCACCATGCTACATAAGGAAGTAACTCCCTCGCGGCCGGCGTCTATGTGAACGGGTCGACCGCGAGGAACAGGAGAAACATGGCGTCCGGACGGATAAACGTCTAAGTCTCTACCTCTCTCGGAGGTAGAGACCTCAGGTACCCTGACATAATATAGTAAAAATGAGCATGTAATGGGTAGTATCGGCTATTTGAAGCAGGAGCACATGACATGCTCACGTGCGCATACTGATTTCCCGGCCGCTAAGCTTAATGGGAAATGTAGTTCTTGATGTAGTAGTTGCGATGTCGACAAGAAACTGATATTTGCCAGCATCGGAATACAGTCTAATTGGGAACATTAAGTGCAGGGTCACACAACTAGAGGACTAGAGAAAGTTAAACTATCAGTCAATGTATAATTATCACGCCGGCCATCTTGGTTGAGGAAAAGGGTGATGGCAGAGGCCATCTTAAGGGGGAGTAAACTTGGTGGCCATATTTAGCAGGAGGTTGGATCGCTTGGATGTCATGGTTCCCGAAGTCAGAGAGTCGAACGGTGCTTCAATCGGTAGAAACCTGTAAGTGTAGAATATCCCACTAGCTGTAGTAAAGCTAGGATTCCCGGATCCCTACAACACGAGTCGACGCTGCGAGTTGAGGGCAAAACTAACTGAGTTTAATGGCACACAAGCATGGCAATTTATGCAAGTCCCCAGGTCCAGGGACAGCCCCCTATGGACCTGATGGGATATAGACAAAGATTCAACCAATCACAATACAATTTATCATTCAAACTAGTACCCACCCAGCTTGGAGATAATGAGGCCAACGGTTATACAATCTAATTATCTCCAAGCGCCCAAAAGACCATGCTTTATTGTGTTCCAGAAAACAGCATAAAAATATATAACTTAGGCATTATAGAGAGAATATAGCTCATTCCACGAATCGTTCGGTAGCTCAGATCTGGATGCATCAAGTATACGAATTGCGCCCAGATCCCACGAACAGAACGGGAGGTTTCTGCTATAGAAAGTCTTGTTCGGTAGTTAGATTGTAAGCCCTCGATGGCGGCCATGTTTTTAGGTCCATCAATGGACAGCGGGACCTCGACTCCGTACTTATGGAGCGGAGGTCGGGTACATAGTCACACAAATCCCCGCTATCAGTCTGGTTGTCCCAGCCGATCGGGATACGAACGTAGACCGCCCGGAAGGGGTACTTAACCTGCGGTTAACCGCAAGATGAACGTTCTAATCGATGCCACACGCCAGAACGTAGATGGTCCCGAGTGGTTCGTGAGTCTTTAGGTAGTTTCCCTTCGGGGGATTGTATACGAATGGGGGGGTCTCCTGGGACCGTCAATTAGTTTGTGGTTAACCGCAGACCGAAATGCCTTGTGCGGTTAATGAGCGGCACACTCCGCTTGCCGGGTGGTCGGCCATTCGGTACTTCAAGGGGTGACGAGGTTAAGTGGCGGCACATGCCAAAGGCTGGGTGGTCCATCGTTCGTACTGACGAATGAGACTTTATAACAGTTTGTGTAATCCGTTCGTATGGACTAAATGCCAGTAACATAGGGTTTTAATAAAAAAGAGGCAGAGTGTAACAATATAACGGGTCCTTGTAACATATATGACTTAATAATGAATAAAATAAGATGGCTAAATAAGTGTAATCTTATTATGTAGATAGATAGCAGAGAAAATGTTCTAAAATCTTAATATGGATTAATAAATTAAGTCCTTCAACTACATGTATCTTAAAACAGGTAAATATGAACAGTGACTAGGTTCATAAACTCCACAATAATGCTAAGCTACAAGGTATCAGTAAAATGTAACAGAAAAACTGAGAGAAAGTGGTTATGGAGGGGTGTTCCTAATCACAATGCCGTGGGAAAAACAACTGTGATCAGAACACCCCTAAGATAACAAAACATTGTTGAAAAGGTGTATCAGATATCACATATATCTTAGCAATTGTATTATAACAATAAATAATCTAACCAACATAGGAAGGTATAAATAAGCAATAGTCTGCACACACTATAATTAAAATAGCCTAATGTATTCGCTAAGGGATATGCAATGTGGTAGAGGATAGATAAAGGAAGTGTGTGTGTGTGTGTGTATATATATATGTGTGTACATTACACATACACAATCATCTTGGGGCATCCCAACATATTGGAGGCCACATGGGCACTCCAACAAATAAATACATTTTGTACTGCAGTAAATACATTCTTTAATGTTGTACGTTTTTTGTTTTATTCGATATAAAGTGTGTCGTTTTAGATGGTACAGACTGGTCAGTGCTTTTACAAACTATGTAGCGTTTGCATTTATAAAATCCTTTAGGTTCATTAAAAAAATACATTTGTGTTTTTTTATTGGGTTTAGATTCTCTCATAAAGTTAGTAGTTAGGATGGATCTACAATTTGGAGCTCCTCTAAAAATATTAGGCTGATCAGGTAAAATATTTTTAAGTGTTTCGTCTTGTCTTAGTAAGTGCCGATTTTTTTAATGTGACCACTTTTATTATTAAAATTGAAATTGATAGGGATTGATGGGGGGTCTTTGGTACTTTTATCTTTGTATACTAAAAGGTTAGCTCTTTCTTGTTCTTTCATTCTGTCGATAGTGCTATTTAGACTGCTTGTTGAATATTTACTTTCCATAAATTTGTTCTTTAAGGACACATGACGTGTGTGACACGTCATGATTCCCTTTTATTCCAGAAGTTTGGTCCTTAAGGGGTTAAGATTAGCATGATCATTAAAATCATCAGTTTGAGAGCAGTTTCTAAAAAGGCGTAAGAATTGGCTTTTTGGGGCACTTTCAAGCCATGGTTTATAATGGCAGCTAGATAGATCTATGACTGTATTAGTACATACCTTCTTTAAAAAGGGTTTTGTGTTGAGTTTACTATCTTTAATAAAAATTTGTAAGTCTAAAATATCAATGGATTCCCTACTGTATTCACACGTTAAAATAATTCCTCTATTGTTAGCGTTGAGATGATTGATAAGAGTTCAGGGAATCTTCTGACCTTCCCAGATAAAAACAAAAAACAAAAAAAAAACAGGTCATCTATATATCTAAAATTGGAGACCAGGTTTGTCCACCAGGCATGCTCGCCCCAAATGGCCATGGACTCCCAATCGGCCATAAAGAGGTTGGCATAGCTGGGGGCAAACCTGGTCCCCGTCATATTGCCTCTTTTGAAGGTAAAAATAATCTAAAATACAGAAATAGTTGTTCTTTAAAATAATATTAATGCCTTCTATAATAAAATCTATTTAGGTATCAGGGATTCGTGCTTCAGTCTTTAGAATATCTTTTTACAGCTTCACAACCTATATGATGGGGGATTGTACGTCACATGTTACTAAAATAAAATTTAGGTTCCAATTAAAATTACTTAAAAATCTCAAGTGACATAAAATCATTTAAATATAATTTCATTAATTTTACTGATGGCTGTAGGAGAATATCAATATACTGGGATAGGTTGCATAAGAGAGAGACAATCCCTAACACAATTGGTCTGCCTGGAGGTTTAGTCTCGTTCTTATGAATTTTTGGCAGAAAGTAGATGACAGGGATTTTTGGGTATTTGATGTCCAAGTAGTTAAATTCTTGATTGTTTAAAATCTTTGAATCAAAACCTTTTCTTTAAAAATGTAATTTAAATTTGTTGAATACTAAAAGTAGGGTCAGATGATGGTTTTCCATACACATTACTGTCCGTTAATTGTCTAAGGGCTTCTTCTATATAAGTATCACTAGCCCTCCTTTGTCTGCTGGTTTATAACTATACTTTTATGGATCTTAATCCAGCCTCATACTCTGGCAACTCATTTAGAATCAGAGCTGCTTCAGGTGAATCTAGTACCAACACTCCCGCTCATATCATTAAAAGGTTAGGTCGTTGGATATCACCTGGATATTCCTCAACCCGAGAGAGAATTAAGTAAAGCATTTAAAGGACCACTATAGTGCCAGGAAAACATACTCGTTTTCCTGGCACTATAGTGCCCTGAGGGTGCCCCCTCCCACCGGGCTCTGGAAAGGGGAAAAGGGGTAAAACTTACCTTTTTCCAGTGCTGGGCGGGGAGCTCTCTACCTCCGATCCGCCCCGTCGGCTGAATGCGCACACGCGGCAAGAGCTGCGCGCGCATTCAGCCGGTCGCATAGGAAAGCATTTACAATGCTTTCCTATGGACGCTTGCGTGCTCTCACTGTGATTTTCACAGTGAGAATCACGCAAGCGCCTCTAGCGGCTGTCAATGAGACAGCCACTAGAGGATTTGGGGGAAGGCTTAACCCATTTATAAACATAGCAGTTTCTCTGAAACTGCTATGTTTATAAAAAAATGGGTTAACCCTAGCTGGACCTGGCACCCAGACCACTTCATTAAGCTGAAGTGGTCTGGGTGCCTAGAGTGGTCCTTTAAGAATCTTGTATAGTAACATAAGCAATAAAGTGTGGATTCTGCATTACTTTTTTGCTCTCTTTTTATTACCGGTCTACCCTTACGTCGGTATCTGCACACCACTACCGACTTTTTCCATTACTAATGTTATTGTACGGCTTATGTTACCGACCACAAATATCATTTCATCAGTTTTGATACGAATATATATATATATATAATATTGTTTTATTTTTTGAAATCAAAATACAGCTATAATGGAATTACATATATATTACATTTCTATATACATATATTTCTATTTAGTGGCTTTAATATTTTTTTTGCTTTTACAGCAGCATGGGGACTGCCTGACAGCCCAGGCAGTCCCTCTGCAGGCGTCTCTATAGACGCCTGTTGCGGCCATGTGATCGCCTGTTTCTGACTGGTTGTTTTTTCTGTTGTGATCTGTGCTGCTGGAGTTCAGAGAGTTTAATGCAAAATACTCGCCTCCTGTCATTACTAAAATTAACCCCTTAAGGACCAAACTTCTGGAATAAAAGGGAATCATGACATGTCACACATGTCATGTGTCCTTAAGGGGTTAAAGGGATCCAATAGTGCCAGGAAAACAAATCAGACAGCCACTGAGGGCAGCCCTAGTTCTGCAATGTAAACAGTTTCTCTGGAACTGCAATGTTTACATTGCAGCACTAAGTGCAAAAGGGTCACAGCACCCAGACTACTTCAATAAGCTGAAGTGGTCTGGGTGCCTACAGTGTTCTTTTTAGATTATAGGTACACTGTTACATTTTGTTACCACAAAAAGTATTTTCAGAGGTTATCTTCTGTTGGTAAATAGTGCACAATGCTGTAATATTGTATTTATTTATTGAATGTCTCTGTAAGATGCTCTGCTATATCGCAATCTGATCTACCTTCTCTATATACAATATATTTTATCCAGTTTATTGTTAGAACTATAGAACAATATACAAAATAATAGTTGCTCATTTTTCTCTCAGCATATCTTCCAAATGGAGCAGCAACATTATCAAGAAGAGGGGATTGACCAGGAGAATGTGACCTTCAATAATAACCAATCCATATTGGTATGTTTCTATTCACAGATCTCGCCTTATAAACATACAATGTGCACTACATTAAGGTGCTGTGAATACACAAAGTATAGTGCTGCCAAGTCGCACCGTGCACTCAGTCACACAATACATTGAAAAGCACAAACACGAGTAAAAGAAAGTGGCCAGCACACTTGTGTGAAAATAAACCGTGAAATATTAACACTACATCTTCCCAGGAAAAGATGGAAACGAGAAAGCACAAAATTAAAATAGTATCTAAATGTATTACATAAAAGGACAAACTCTTACATTACAATAAGTAAGGTGCTTCACACAGTCAGACTTTGGATCAAGTCCACACACAACTCGTTGCCTTCCACATTGAACAGTTTGTTTTTAAAGCCCAGAAATTGCGCCAACATTAGTTATGGATGAGCCCCCTTGTCACTTTTAGTGTCTTGTGATGATGCTCTTTCATATCTGGAGCTTTGTATGGTTACTTCCTACTTGCAGGTGCCATATTTGTCCTTCTGAAACCGACCACAAATATTCGGAACTGCCGCAGCGGTCATGTTAAATCAGCAGTATGTTGAATTACCTCTCGTAGAGGCCATTTTAGACATTAGCATACATTAGTACAAATCTGTGCACTTTGCCCTTATTTGCACCATTGTATGCCAATGTCTAAAATGGTAACCGGAATACTTCAGGCAATAAAACTATAAGGTAATAGGACTTGTAAACCATAATTGGACCTGATAGTAAGAAGTAAAGTTCTGCCAAGATGCATCCGGCGAGACAGACTCTCTCTGCGAGAGGTAATTCAACATACTGCTGATTTAAAATGGCCACCGGGTCAGTTCCGGCAGATTCAAAACCCTCTTGACGAGTTCCAGGAGGACAATAAGGCACCTGCAAGTACGAAGTAAACCTACAAAGATCCGGATATGAAAGAGCATCATGGTAAGATGCCATAAGTGACGTGATGTGCACTAGGGAGCTTGTCCATAATTTTGGCATCTTTTTTTTTTTTTTTTTACAGGGACTCCTTTTTTCGGTATATATCTTTGCATATTTATGAGCACTGACTCCCTACATATATACCTCACAAATACAGTGCTAATATTTCACTGTTTATTTTCACACAAGTGCACTGACCCTTTCCAGCTCAGTTCTTACTCCAGAACTCTCCCGACCATACTGTGCGAATCCGTGGCTATGCCGTCTTGCTACCATTGTCTGAATATCCTGACCCTTCCCAGCTCAGTCCTTATTCCAGATCTCTCCTGAATGTACTGTGTGAATCTGTGACTGTGATCTCTCGCTGCTATTGTCTGTATATCCTGACCCTTCCCAGTTCAGTAATTACTCCAAAACTCAAAATGGAGAAATAACGTAAACAGAGTCCGGATACAAGTCAAGGGCTCATGAGCGGCACCACTGTAACCACCTAATGGGGAGCTCCAATGAGGGGGTAACCCTCCAAAATATGTAGGTACTAGGAGTAGGTGATGTGTAGAGTCCCACAAAGGGAAACCAACATCAGGAGAGCTCCACTGTATAAGAAATGAGGAAGGGAGGCCCTACCTTTTATCAATCTAAGGATAAAAAGGGATATGCAAACAAAAAGTATAACTTGAAAAAAAGGGAGATCTACTAAACGGTGCCCAGGGGATCAATTGTCTGGAGTACTAGCTAGCATCTAAGTTCCAGTTCCCCTAGTTACTCCACAACTCTCCCGACCATCCTTTGTAAATGCATATCCGTGACTTCTCATTGCCATCATCGATAATTCCCTAACCCTTCCCAGGTCAGTCCTTACTTCAGAACATGGCTGTCTGTCCATGGGATTAAATCCTATGTGATTTTCTAGATGCTTGCTGCTGAGATTTTTCTCCCCGGCCAGTTGCTTTCCCATGCATCTGGTTATCTTAGTAGGCAGGCATCATCTCTACCACTGGGTGCCTGCCTGAATAAGACTGTAATAGAACCCCCAGACCCGGACTGCTGGTGGCAGGAACCTCTTAAGTGGTGGGTGGTTGTCCCCTTCGCTCAAATTGTAGCTCCCTCCCGACAGGCGCCGCTCTCTCCAGTTCCCTCCCGACAGGCGCCGCTCTCCCCAGTTCCCTCCCGACAGGCGCCGCTCTCCCCAGTTCCCTCCCGACAGGCGCCGCTCTCCCCAGTTCCCTCCCGACAGGCGCCGCTCTCCCCAGCTCCCTCTCGACAGGCGCCTGCTGTTTGAAGTGTTGCCTGCCTTACTTTAGTGTTAACTAAATATTGATAGTAGAGAAGAGTATTAATACAAAATGGAGAAATAAACAGATTGCAGGTCAGGAGCCCGGATACAAGTCAAGGGCTCTTGAGCTGCACCACTTTAACCACCTAATAGGGAGCTCCAATAAGGGGGTAACCCTCCAAAATATGCAGGAAATAGGAGAAAGTGATGTATAGAATCCCACAAGGGGAAACCAACATCGGGAGAGCTCCACTAGTATAAGAAATGAGGAAGTGGGGCCCTACCTTTAAGCAATACAAGGATAAAAAGGGATATGCAAACAAAAAGTATAACTTGAAAAAAGCAAGATCTTGTAAACGGTGCCCAGGGGATCTATTAACTGGAGTACTAAATTGCATCTAAGTTCTTGTTCCCCTAGTGTCCGACTGTCGGGAAGGTAGTGTAAACGAGGTTAGGGAGAAAGAAAAGGCACAGGGACCACAGAGAACAAGGGACCAGGTAAGCTGGTCTAAATGCAGATTAAAAGCCTCAAAGAAAAAAAAATCTCTCAATTCACCCTAAGAGTTACCTCGACACTGTGGGGTGACCACTAGTGTCTACCTGAACCAACTCTCCCTACTAAAGTGCTACCAAGTGCAGTGATTAAAGAAAAAGAAAATGCTCAATGTGCGTTTCGACGTGTTCAAATGCCGTAGTCAGGAGCCTGTGAACATGAGCGACTTGTTGTTCCATTTAAATACCCATTGCTGATGAGACGTAGCCATCAGTTGTTCAATGTGGGAGGTCCCGAGAGGCGGGGTGTCTAGACTCTGTTCCGCAATCTACCGGTGGCGTGGCATGTCATCACATATTCTACATTTCAAAATCATAGTGAAGATGCACACAGCCGGTAAGGTAGCTCAGCTGGCAAAATCCCTGACCACACAGCCTGCTTAAAAATACAACGCCCATCCCTCCGAGGTCAGCAAAATGAGCACCAATAACATACACTACTTCAGCGGCCGACCTGGCCAGTTCCGAGAGCGCGTGCTGAAGAGCACCCAGAGTCCCACTGGGAGAAAGATGCCACACAAATACCGGTTATCATTATTATTATTATTCTTTAGACTGGGACCGCCCCCAACCTGTCTGATAGGGTGGAGACAGACTGAGTGGAACACATCATCCGGTATGAGCGTTTGTTTCATAACAGGCTGTTACGTGAGCTGTACAGCCAAGAGAGAGAGCGTCGGGGCACAACCACACCTCCCTGTATTGCTGATTGCTGTATGTCCCTGTCATAGGTGGGTGTGATGGCTGAATATGTGAGGTGGGCATACATTGAAATGGACCAGATTGCATCGATCTATCTGTGCCTGGACCTTTCTTCTATTTTGCATCGATCTATCGTGATAAAATGTATTTTTTGAAAAGGTACATTGATGATGTCTTTGCCATTTGGCTGGGATCTTCTGATGAGTTCATGACATTTGTAACTCTCTTAAACACTATTGAATTCAACTTGAAATTCACAAGTGAAGTAGGGGGCAGGAATCTTAACTTCCTAGACCTCACAGTTTCCATACAAACAAGTGGCAACATTTCAACCAACCCTGTACCAAAAACAAACAGCTTCTAATGGCCTTCTGAATTGGACCGGCCATCACTCACCAAAACTGAAGGCCGGAATCCCTGTCTGCCAATATCTGCGCTTGCATAGAAATTGTTCTTCCCAGGATGATTTTAAAATCAAGGCCTGGGACCTCCGAAAATCTTTTAGAGAAAAAGATTACCCTAATCGGGTTCTAAAAAGGGCTTATGCCAAATAAATTCCGCCATAGATACCCTATTTAGCGATCACATCTGGGACACAGGACCTTCCACGATTCGATTAGCATTGTATGATGCAGGCTGGTCCAACATGATGAATACACTTTAAAGATTTTGACCAATACCCACTTCGGATCCCCATATTAAGAAGGTTATTACACCATTCCCCTCAGTGACAGCACGCAGGGGCAGAAATTTGAAAGATATGCTAGTCCCTAGCTATTTGCCCCCCCCTAAATAAACTCCTCAAACAATATCTACCCAGAGTACATACAGGGCCGGTGCAAGGATTTCTGCTGCCCTAGGCAAAGATCCATTTTGCCGCCCCCTCATGTAACTAACTTACTGGCAGACACACACTCACTGACACACGCACACAGTCAAACACTCACTTCCCTGTGGTCCAGTGTGGGGCAGCTCCTCACTCCTCCAGCGCGCCATTTAGTATGCCGGGGCCGGAATGACGTCATATTCCGTCTCCCGGCATTAGAGGGCATGCGCGCGAGTGAGGAGTGAGAGGCTGAAAGAACTGCCTCCCTCGCCGCCTTCCTGCTCCGTCCCCCTCTCCTCCGGGCACCTTTTGGCAGAGCAGGCACCTGCCATCAAGGTAAGCAGGTGCCTGCTCTGCCTTACCTAATACAGGTTCGGGGGCGCCATGAGGTGGCCAGATGGCCAGCTCCTGGGCCCGATGTGACAGGGATCCTCTCGGCGCCCCCACCTTCGGGCGCGTTGTGGATCGGCCTGGCTCTTGGGGCGGCTCAAGAGCCGCTCTGTCGGCGTTGCGGCCCCAGACAGGGGGAGCCCACCAGGAAACATCCCGGTGGGTGCGCCTAGCAGGCCGGCCCAGCCTTGGGTACATAAAAGTGTGACCACTATATTGCTTACTAAACCAAGTCCTTTACAGGCAGCAGTGATTCTGAGGAATTCTTAACAAAATCTTTCTTTAACTACCGTATTGAAGGGCTAGTTTACCTCCTGTTATGTTCATGTGATTTGAAGTACTTAGGCAAAACGTTTTGCCCCTTCAAGCTTCTGATAAGAGAACACGTTAACTCCGTAAGGAGACTATTGGAGACACCAATTTCACGACATCTAAAAACTCACCATTCTAAATGTTATCACGATAGATCGATGCAAAATAGAAGAAAGGTCCAGGCACAGGTAGATCGATGCAGTCTGGTCCGTTTCAATGTATGCCCACCTCACATATTCAGCCATCACACCCACCTATGACAGGGACAATTCAGAGATACAGGGAGGCGTGGTTGTGTCCCGACGCTCTCTCTCTTGGCTGTACAGCTCACGTAACAGCCTGTTATGAAACAAACGCTCATATCGGATGATGTGTTCCACCCAGTTTGGCTCCACCCTATAGGGGTGGGATGGAGGCTGTCCCGGTCTAAAGAATAACAACAATGATAACAGGTATTTGTGTGGCGTCTTTCTCCTAGTGGGACTCTGGGTGCTATTCAGCACGCACTCTCGGAGCTGGCCAGGTCGGCAGCTGAATGGTAGTGTATGTTATTATTGCCCCATTGATGGTGCTCATTTTGCTGACGTCGGAGGGATGGGCGTTGTATTTTTGAGCAGGCTTTGTAGTCGGGGATTTTGCCAGCTGAGCTACCTTACCGGCTGTGTGCAGCTTCACTATGATTTTGAGATGTAGAATATGTGACGACATACCACGCCACCGGTAGACTGCGGAGGTCCCGTCTAGACACCCCGCCTCTCGGGACCTCCCACATTGAACAACTGATGGCCACGTCTCATCAGCAATAGGTATTTAAATGGAATAAGCCGCTCCTGATGACTGCGTTTTGAACACGCCAAAAAGCGCGTTGAGCATTTTCTTTTTCTTTAATCACTGCACTTGGTAGCACTTTAGTAGGGAGAGTTGGTTCAGGTAGATACTAGTGGTCACACCACAGTGTCGAGGTAACTCCTAGGGTGAATTGAGACCATTTAGACCAGATTATCTGTTCTCTGTGGTCCCTGTGCCTTTTCTCTCTCCCTAACCTCATTTACACTACCTTCCTGACAGTCGGACACTAGGGGAACTAAAACTTAGATGCAATTTAGTGCTCCAGTTAATGGATCACCTGGGCACCGTTTACATGATCTCGCTTTTTTCAAGTTATACTTTTTGTTTGCATATCCCTTTTTATCCTTGTATTGCTTAAAGGTAGGGCCCCCCCATCCTCATTTCTTATACTAGTGGAGCTCTCCCGATGTTGGTTTCCCCTTGTGGGATTCTATACATCACTTTCTCCTATTTCCTGCATATTTTGAAGGGTTACCCCCTTATTGGAGCTCCCTATTAGGTGGTTAAAGTGGTGCAGCTCAAGAGCCCTTGACTTGTATCCGGGCTCCTGACCTGCAATCTGTTTATTTCTCCATTTTGTATTAATACTCTTCTCTACTATCAATATTTAACACTTAACACTAAAGTAAGGCAGGCAACACTTCAAACAGCAAGCGTCTGTCAGGAGGGAGCTGGTGACAGCTTACTCCTGTATTTCCACTCATCTGCCATGTTGGAGTGGAGGATCTCCTCGGGTCCATGGGTCACGAATGGAATGCAACGTTGCTCGGAACTAGAAGGCATGTCGCCAGCCCAGAGTGGTGAACGAGTCCACTGTGGAGGACAGGAAGGTGTATATTTGCATGGCACCTACGTGAAGAGAGGAAATGCAACGTGGGAGCCCTAGGTAAGGAAATCTGGGAGCAGAGGCATGTCATGAGCCTAAGCAATATGGCTTGCCTCTCTAATTAGATATCAACGTTCAAACCCTGCCTCATTCCTTCTTTCCGGCTTCACTTTAGCATTCTGTACACATTTTGCCAGTGCCTTTATATTTTGTTTATCATTATGTATCCATAAATCCTGTCTGTACACATTTTGCCAGTGCTTTTATATTTTGTTTATCATGTCGTATCCATAAATCATTTTGAACTCTAGCCCTGGGAGTGCTTTTCAGATGCGTCCAATTTTGTCTTTTTCTTTTCTAGGAATTGTTTCTGGCACGACCTTGGGGAGTTCTGTCCCTGCTTGACGAGCAAAGTTCTTTTCCACAGGTTTGTATCTCTGGGGCAGCTCAGTTTGTCTGGCCATGTACAATAACAGTCTGTAAGATAAACACAGACCCACACAGCCAGTCCGAGAACTAAATAAATTTGTCCTAGTTCGTGCAACAGTAAGATGTTTACATTGTGAAAGAAGAGTCACCTGATTGCTGGTGGAAGGTTTGTTCCTAAAGCGTTCTCAAAGAACGGTTGCACTGTTAACTCATGTCATTGTGACCGGATTTTAGCACTTTACCAATGGTTACATTGCAGCTGCATCTCGCAATTCACTTAAAGTGGAGTTGTCACATGTGAGATTTTAGAACAACCGAATAATGAAACAAAAGTTGGGCATTGATTGTCCTATTTTTTTTAAATTTAATGTGTTCCAATTGTAATACTTTGCATGCCATGCTATAAACCAGTAAGGTATTTTTTTTTTTTTTTTGATTCTTTATTTATAGCGTGCAAAGAAATAACATAGTGTTCAGTAAGCCACAACAGCCTCTGCACACAGATTGATAACAAGACATATGAAACAGAGTTATGGCATTTGTATATATCGCACATTTTTAAAGGTTTTATGGTATGCTTAGATTGCAGGCTGACTAGTAGATGGAGCTATTGTTACAGGAGAGTGGCAGACCTTTGCATAAACATGGGCATGTAACTAAACATTGTATAGTAGTACGGTAAGTATAGTTGAGGAGATGCGTAGATCTGTTAGCTAATATAGACATGCTGAGTTGTTATGCTGAACAATACTGTAATGGTGCCACTGGGTACCGGTAGTAATTTTCTTAGGTGGAGGTAGCTCCGTTTTGCCCAAAGGGCATAATAAACAAAACAAAAAGAAAAGAAAAAAAAAAAACAAAGCAAAGCAAAAACAGATGAAAAAAGACACAGGTACTGCGTCACGACAGCCCTCGTCTGCCACATTTCAGTAGCCTTAGCACAGTAGAGAGCAGTAATGTAATTTTGAATTAAGGTAGTAAACACTTTGCTAGTTGGTATAATACTACACTTAGCGTCTGTGTCAGGTAGGAGTGTACTGATAGAGTGGTACAGTGCTCTAGCAGTATATAAATGATGTATGTCTCATATTTACACGTTGTGTTACGTAATGTAGGGCGTGATAATGGTGCTGAGACCGTGGGCCTCGGAGTGTGACCCAGCCTTTTGGGTCTTATGTATGGAAGCAGTGGTCCTGTCTTATACTTAGGCGATGTTGGGTCTATCGGGTGTGTTGAGTAGCTATTTACACTCAGTTACCCCAGAGTGTTGGGGGGGGGGGGGGATGAGCGGAGGGGAATCTCCGGTGTCTGTGTCCTCTTAGCGGGACATGTCGTAAGGAGTGTGCGGTCGCTGAGGGTCACCTGCGTTAACTATGACCCGGTAACTCTAACAGTGCTGCATACTAATGAAACATTAAAACTATAACATATAAACATCAGAGGTTGACCGGTATCTGGAACTGGTGTGGGGATCAGTCCAGTTCCTTGTGACTGCTGGTGCTTTATCAGTCAGCCTGTGTCCTCTGCAGCGCGTGGGGTAAAAGGGACAATCCTGCGTATGTCCCATCTGTGACTTGGACGTGCCGTATTCTCAGAAGACATGGTAAGGCCCAGTCCTTGAAGGAATGTCGCTGAGTCCTCTGCGGAGGAAAGCAGATGCATGCTCCCATCTTTATGGACTATTAATGCTCGAGAAGGTCCCCATTTGTAGCCGATGTCTGCAGAGCGTAGGATCTTTGTCACTTGTTGGAAAGACCGTCTCCATTCCAGAGTGGAGTGGCATAAGTCCTGTAAGAACTGGAGTTGCATTTCCTCGAACTTAAGAGGAGTTCTGGATTTGGCAGCGTCCTGCAGGGCCAGCTTGTCACGGAGTAGCGGGAAACGTATCAGGACGTCTCGGGGAACCCCATCCGGGGCCCTATTTGACTTGGCTAGTCTGTAGCAGCCGTCTACCTGAATGCCCTTCGTAGAGCGCTGTGGCAGTAGGATAGCCCATAGCCGGCGTAAGAAATGGGGCAGTTCCTGTTCGGTAACTGATTCGGCTATGCCCCTGATTTTAAGATTATTACGCCTCCTTGCGTCGTCCTGGGTGTCCAGTCTGACCTGCATACTTTTGTGTGATGCTTGGAGCTGTAGCAAGTGCTCGGTGGTGCTTACTTGCTTTTGGGCTAGGGAGGTGATGGCATCCTCATTAGCCTGCAGTCTTGCTGTCACTACTGTGATGTCCTCACGTATAATATTCAAGTCTGCATTGAAGAAGGCTCTTATGTTTGTTAATAGGGCTTTGATATCCCCTTTTGTGGCTGGCGCTGTCAGGTCTTCCTCTCTTTGAGGGCTGTTCACGCTCCCTGAACAAGGTATTTCGTCAGGTGCGTCTAGGAGTTCTTCCTCAGAGGATGAATAGAATGCGTCTAGTTGCGGCGCCATTTTGGGCCTAGGCCGCGGCTGTAGGAGGTCGGCGATATCGCGGGAGCCGTTCCCGGTAAGGGTTTTTATCTTTTTCGCCTTCTTCCCCATTGTGACCTGTATCGTTGGACCCGGTCCCGGGCTGGTTTAGGGTAGGTAGGTGCCCCAGTACTTGCCGTTAGTTATGTGCGCCGCGGGAGCTTAGCCGACATGCCACCAGTAAGGTATTTTAACCTCTGTAGTGCCATATGAACACAGAGCACTACCGAAAGAAAGCCTGGGTCCACCATGGGGTAATACTACGAAACTACGAAAACATGCTTTTTTTTGTTTTGTTTTTTTATTGGGAATTTGAGATGTTTGCAAAGGCACTGATGACAAACCGTGAATAATAAAGTTACGTAAGGTATACATGGTTATACAATATTCCAAACATTTTGGGTGTAAATTCTCAATTATAGAGGGCATGGAACAGCGCTATACAACTGATCAAGGTATTGGAGGCGGCACTCCTGAAAAATAAGGGTATCCCTCTAACCCTTCAAGAAACTGGGTAAACAGAACAAAAAGTTACAGGCTGTGCCAGGAAGTGTGTGTGTGTGTGTGTCTAATATGTAAATGGAATGTAGAGGAGAAGCAAAGTTGGTTGAGGTGTGCCGAAACCAACGTACGAGTAGGCCTGTAAAAAGAGGGCAAAAGGGAATTCGAAGTAGACACACTTTATTGCACACTAAACAGCTAGATTTCTGAAAGCTTGCCTAAGCTCCCTTTCTGGTTGAGGGATGTAGAAGTTGTTGTGGTGACATTCTGTCATCAAACTAATATGGTGACCAGGGGTCATGTGACCAAGCTCATGTATGCCTTTCTCACAGTGGGATAAGCTTTACCTTTGATATGGTAATTCAAAACCTTTACAGGTCAGGAAAGAGATAACCACTCCCCCCTATCCCCATTCCTTCCTGTTCCTTCTTGGCTGTGCTACTAAGCAGACCCTTAAGCAGACATGGGCTAATTTTTATCATGGTGAACTGTGAGTGGGATCTGGTGATTTTATAAGATTTAGTTGTTATTGTTAGTTAGGTTGTTGTTGCTGTTGTTGCTGTTGTTGTTGTTGTTGGTATAGTTAGTTAGATTGTGTGTCATTATTTGTATGTTGTTGTTGTTTTGTCTCTGAATAAATATTTGTTAAAGTAGACGGACCAGAGTTTATATGTGTATGCATACATAATAATTTATAGAGTTTGGTAATATACCACAGTTGTATACTGAGGATTTCCATCGTCCCAGTCTCTTAATGATGTGTACCGGAGTGTTAGTGCTTGAAGCCGATGAAGGAAGCTGGGTTGTAGCCCAATCTTGACAGTAGAGTTCTCATGTGTGAAATAAATTTAGCTGTGATGAGTGGGTGTCCTTGGAATAGAAGTAGTGGAGTGTCTGGTGAGTGTGTGTGGTGAGATAACAGAGCAAATCCAGAATATGTACTGGGCACCACAGATTCTCGGTAGGGAAGAGGGGAATGATAGTGGGATAGGCAGAGTGATTGGTTTTAGTTGAAGGTAAGGAGAGTATGTAATGGTAGTCTACTTTCTTTAAGTGGGAAAGTTTAAGACCATGGACTGTGTCTCCTTGACATATTACGGTGAACTCTCTAGGTCTGAGGAAAGCGTAAAAAGCCAAAAAGATGGCGGATTTAATGACCAAATTAGTACTATGGTCAAATGGGGATTTGTCCAATAGATCGCTAAGTAGCCTTAATATTGGCTAATAATATTACCTAGTAGTGCTTGGAGGAACTGTGACCGTAAAAATACCTTTAAGGATTTTCTTGATGGGGTAGGAAGATAGAAAATGAATGTGGTTAGGGAAGGTAGTGAGGATGTGGTGTTGTACTCCAGTAAGGTAGAGTTTGATAGTGTTGTGTGAAAGTTTTAGGTGAAGATGGCAAAAGGAGGCAAAAGCCACCACGGTTTTGATGGAAAGGTCACCTTGTAAGCAAAACCCAGCGGTAAATTTGTTAAAAATAGTCAGTGCCCTAGCGTAAGAGATAGTGGTATTGGGAGACAGCGCGTGAGTGCTTGTGCGTGGAGTAATAGTTCGTTTAAACCAGGATTAGCCGGTGGAACAGAAGTTTCCTGGATGGTTGGAGGTAGGCTGGAGGGGGAGCCTGGCCGGAGACCTGTAATTAAGAGCGTGAAAGAGTGTCAACAGCTGAGTTGTGGCACCGGGGGTGTGGAACGTTTTATGTTCCTTTAAAGACTGACTAAACATGCGACTGAGAGGGCCCTTGGGCCCCCCACAGGTGTCTACTAAAATGGAGGGCCGGCGTGCCCTGTTGGGGTCTACAAAATGATTTGGAAAGGGGATGGGTATACCGTGAAGTGAAATGAAATAGCCTTAGAAACCAAAGCGCACCCCCCGCAGTGAAACTCTTGGCATGACGCCAAGGGGCCCCAGTGAAGACCGGGACCCCTCTGCATCGCCCTTACCACCGGGGGGGGGACTTGTAGTAAACGTCCATGATAAGGAGTCAAAGTTACTGAGGCAACTGGCCTGCAAAGTTAATACGTAAGGCTATGGCAAGACACGAGTGTTGCTTGTTGACGGAGGGACCTAGAGAGGAGGGCTAGTATTTGAGGTGTAAGATATACTTGTCTTGTTTAACCATGTATTTCTACCAGCTGAAATAGTAGAATGTAGGCAAATTACAACAAGAACTATACATCGGGTACGAGAGAGACTAATACTGGATCTGGAAGGAAAGAAAGAGATACGAAAAAGTCAATAACAAAAAAACTTGCAGTGCAAGTACTTAGCCTACCCCTTCCCCCGCACTGATGGGGCAAGTGCGAATGGGATGAGGCATAGTTTGGACGTGGTGTCGACGTATGCTTGTGGACAAATGGTGGTCCACCGTACGTAGTGCCGTAAATGCGGGTAACACCTGGTGTAGGTTGTGTGATTGAAAAGTGAGGGGAAGGTCGTGAGTCCCATGCGAGAGCCTTTGGGAAGGACCCAACACCAGATAGCTCCCTGTCGCCCAGTAGGTGAAGAGTGCGTGTAGGACCAACTTATTTGTTAGGTGACAGATGTGTTGGGCACATGGTCTTGGCGTGGGCTGTGAAGCATATGGAGCAGATGTGCAACAACCTGCATGCGCTGTAGCTGCATGTGTTAAAGTTATTGTCTCTCTGGTCGCCTTCTTGTCTTGTGAGTGGGGTGACTGAGTGGTGGGCTGTGGAGGTGGAAGTGGAAGGGTCTGCGTCTCCAGGGCATAGGTCGGTGGAGTGTGAAGTGGAACCACATGAGGCACAAGACGGGTGCCTCAAACCAGCAAAATGATGGCAAAACAACTCGGTATCTATCTGGCACCAATCAATTCTAATATTGAACTGTGCCAGATGAGTCGCTGCCTTGGCCGACACTGATTTGTGGTAATCATAGAATGAGGACCCACCGTACTTGATGCCAAAATCCACCACCTTGTGCATATATAAATCAAGCTCCTCTCTCTATGTGGGTACACCGTGCAAATAACACCTCTATAAGTGCTAAAAGCGATAACAAACTGTGGAAGTTTTTTGTTCAAACGTGGATCTCTGGCTCTAAAGACTACTGAAATGTCCCCAAGCTCTATTCTCTAAGATGTCTTGAGAGGCTATGAGGAGGGACATTAACTTTACGTCTTTTCCATCAAGAATATCTTTCTTGATGGAAGCCGGGACAGAGTGGGCTGGTGAGGTGTGGGCGGTGGGAGTAGTGGTGGCAAGAGGGGAAGGGGAGTCAGAGCGGTCAAGGTCACCAGTGTAGGGACTGCTGGGGCTGTTAAGTCACCTGGAGTGGCTATGGCCGATTACACTTTCAGCAACCTGCTGTTAATGGATTGCAGATTGACAGCCGCCAGAGTTTCCTGGGAAGAATCAGAGTAGCCAACTGGAGGCCCTTGTGAACTCGTGCCGGGCCTTGGGTCGTTGGCCTGAGTCGTCAGAAGTTTGTGAAGTTCTGCCTTTCTAGCGGTGGCTTGAAAGGGGATCCCCCTGAGCCTGAGCTCAGCCAATATTTTTGGGAATGGTCCAATATCCTAGGGATCTGGGAGTAGGAGTGAGGGATTCCTCCGGAGACCAAGGCCTGGCTGGCGTGCTGGGTACATAGTCTGATGGGAGATCGATGATTGGTTCTTGAGACATTCTGAAAGGAATAATGATATGGATAAGTAGGGTTTAGTGGAGGTGGGATGAGACCTCCGGAGAACTGGCCTGCTAGCTAATGACGAAGCTAAGAATTATAACTAGAACCAAGTGACAGGTGAGGCCTTGCTATTGCCAAGTGGCAGTGAGAGGCTCTACCTATGATTTGGGCCGAGGTGGTTTTGTGGCCACCAGAACGAGGTGGCAGGATGTCCGCCTCTAGGTGACTGTAAGAGATTCAAAACGTGTGGCCGTGACATGGAACTGCAGCCCTAAAGAAGAGCAAGCGAGGTGGCTAGCTATGATTTGGTCGTGGGGTTGAACCTCCGAGTATGAAGTAGGGGTGTAGACCCCTTGGACCGCAGTATTATTAGGAGAAGCTAGGGCCAGCGCCTGACCCAGAAAGTCAGTTCTCTACCCTGACGGGGGCTTGTCTCTTGAAGGAAGTATATAACGTATGTAGATACTTACCTTGAGTGTCTGTCCTGTGTATTTAGACAATGCTCAGGGCGACTTCAATATATATGCCTATATATACTGTGACGAACAGATCCAGTCCAGGAACCTAGGGGTAAGAAATATGCTAGTAGGCCTGAGGCGTGCCATTCGTATGCCAAGTGTAAAAATGTAGAACGTATGGAATGGTGTGTAACAGTAAAACTGTATTATAAGCACCTGTGTAATCAGAGGAACCTGAACGTTGGTCCAAATGTTTGAGACAAGCCCCTGGGTTTCCACAAATGAGCAATATTTGTGACAGATATGAAGGCGAAGTGAGGCCTTAGAAGGACGTAATTGTAATGAGTAAGATTTAAGGATACCTGATACTGAAACGTTGGGAACCAGGTAGCCTGATGGTCGTTGAAGGCGTAGTGAATCTGCGCAATGGTGCAGGTCTAAGTAATGATATGTAAAAATTAAAAACAGAATTTACAATTAATATAATAGTAACATGGAGGGTGAGGCATCATTAAACCTGGTGTGTTTAACGTTTGAACCCACTTTAAGAGGTGGGAGGGCATTGTAAAAAAGGCCGTGGAGGCTGAAATGAGGCCTCAGGAGAAACGTAAAAAGTTAACCTTTTTCACCTGATACCGTGAAATGGGATACTGGAACCACCTCCTGGAGTCTTCTTGAAGAATAGTAGTACAACCTAAAACATGTTCATTTAGTAAGAATAAGGAACCTGAGTATAGTGTTTCAATATAAACAGAGATTTAGAAATAAATTGAGCGTGGAGCTTGATAAATTTAAGAGGTTTGATGGGGCTCAGCCCATTGAGAGAGGAGAAAACAAAACCGTTAAGGGGTAACTGTTTCTTTAAGAGAATACCCCTGGGAACATATGTATAATTAACTGTGACAATGAGTGGCGAATAGTGCCACTTAGATGTAAGGAGAACCGTGAACATATGTTAGTAAAGAATACATAGAGGAACATACTTAAATTGTAAAATTAAAATGCTTAAAACCTCATGCGTTCGGCTAACGAATGTGCAAGAGGAATATAATAGGACCGCATGTTGATAGATTTTATGAAACGAAAAGCTAGTAACAAAGCCGTTCGTACGTGTTTCGTCTAAACGAAAGTGAGAAACAGGCGAACGTAAGGTTAGTATAAGCGTTCGGTAAATTATTTTAATTGAAAGAAGAACGAAAGCGTGTGTACTCTGCGGTTGGCTAAAAAGCTGCACAAACGCAGAAGTACACGAACGGCGGAATTACACCAACGGGTGCGTTTTTAGGCCCGAACCTAAAAACGCTGGGATAGGCTCACTTTTAGGCTTACGTGCGCGTGCCGGTCTCGTGACCGGAAGCCAGATAGCCGGGTAACGAGTAGGGAATACCGCGGGGCAGCCGGTGGACGAGGTCGGTGGCAGGAGCTGCTGAAAACTGACTGACTGATCGAGGCAAGACTGTCGGGAACAACGAACTGGATGTGCGGGTAACTATGGAAACAAAACAGCTTGAACGGCAAAGGTAAGTAGGGGGGGTAGGGTTTATATAGAGTCATAACTCCTCACACAAATTCAGGCAAAATGGCCTTCCAACATATATATATTATAATATAAATAGACCACGAAAAGCTAATAGAACAATAAAATACCAAAGGTATAAAATAGTCCTAGAAAGACAATCTTGCTTCAAATGTTTGTGTGAAGTTCTTGATACAGCTCAATTCAGCAGCAGCTTATGGAATAGAGCAGACAAAGAGAACCAATAGTGCTATAGTGATAGGCTAAAGAAAACACTTGGGTATATAAAGTGCCAACTCACATATCATAGAGCTATGCCCAGCTCTAGGTAAGACAGAATGCAGTGGTATAAAATACCCACTTGCAGAATATCCCTCTTGGATTCTTTGGTGGTACTTGACTGGTGCTTCAGATGATAGAAACAGTGCCAGGTATAAGATGAATCATAAAAAGTTGTAAAAATAGATAACAAGTATATAGGCTAACCACAGTAGTATAGTTGCCAAAAATACTTTTATTAACAAAGAAATATAAAACCACAACGCTTTTTGCTTTATCAAGTGGAATAAACACATACCTGGCAGCTAGGCACTTTTATAGGCTATTACAACAGCGATCACATGACTTTATTATAAACCGTTGAAATAGATTTAAAGCTAATAGATTAGGATACTAATTACTTTATATTAAATATAAATACCTCTAAATTACGAAAAATGTAAGCTGTGATTAATAGATGCACCGTATTGTGGGAAATGTAGTTGAAAATGGCCTATCGCGAGATATTAGAGAAGAAATAAGCCTGAGGGAAAATTTATACCATGTAATAAGGTTTAATAAGCATATAACAAAACCTTCTAAATAACATGAGGAGGTATTGGTAATTACAATGGCCGTTCGAACTATCCCGATGGCCGAGAAAATGCAAGGGATCGTGGGGAATGTAGAAAAGCCATAAATAAGCAGGCACAGAGTGGAGGGTGTTACGGTTGCCTCCAGGCTGGCTGGAAGTTGGACCGTAGAAAAGGATGCTCCTAGCGCTCACCAAAGGACCATCAGCACCGTAGCCACCATAAGCACTGCGAACTCCACGAACCACCGCTGCTGGGCTGGTATCTCGCCGTCTGCTCTGCGCCCTGGACCTACGACCAGGCTCCAGGTTCCAATAGGCGAACCTCTTCCTTCTGTAGAGCGAAGCAGGATCAGGAACCAGAGCTCTTACAAGAGCTCAGTAGCTAAGGGAGTATGAAGAGCATAGCAATCCCTGTAGTGATTATAGCTGTCCCCTACAAACATGAGTCGAGGCTGCAAGTTAGAGGGTCAGAAGAGGTCTGAGGACTGGAACACCCAGCCTGCTTTTTATTAGGATAAGGTACACACAGGACACTCCCAGGGGGAGGATGAAATTAACCAATAACAGCATAGTACAGCCCACAGGTTCCCTCCCCTCAGATAAACAGTTAAACCAATTATTACATGCAATAAAAATACAGTTTTTACACACACACTGTAACTTTAAAACCATACATCCAATTTCAATAAATCTGCATATTCAGACTCAGCATACATCAAACATAAACACTTCCAAAAATCAGCCAAATCCCTCCAGTGGATCAAAAGTTAGCTGGAAGTCCTTTATGACCGACCGCAAGCACAATTTCCTGCCCAAAACAGTTCCATAGATTTGGGCTGTGCGGTCGGTCAATTTCATGCGAAAAAACGACTAAGTCCCATTTCGAACGGGACTTAGTCTCTGGAGCTGCAAGTTCCGTATGGGAGAAGGTAAGGGTCAGCGGTGTTCGGCAGAATGTGTAGCCGATTTTAGTTCCACAGAATCTTTAGCATACACCGCTGACCGCATTCGAGGAAACCAAAATGGCCGCCGCCACGTGCAATTAACCGGCAGTAACCTCACAGCCTGGGAGGTAAATTGCCTGCACACTTTAGCTTCTGGGTGGTCCGCCTGTGTGGTACTCGGTTCAGTAAGCCCTATTTACTATAGTCTTAAAGGGGCATTGTTCAGCAAAGTCACAATATGTCCCCAGACGGTTCTTAAAGGGCCATACACACCAATACAAGTTAATACATTTTCAGGGGCACAATCTTCCAGGGGCCATAGTCATGAGGCAGGAGGCTGGCAAATAGGCTTCTCCACAATCCAGGTAAGCAGGGCAGTTTTTCATTTAAAGGGCCAGTTACAAATAGCCATTTGTAACAGAGGGGAACTGGAAAATTGGTAAGTAAGATGTTAGAATAAGTGCGGCTGCCATCTGGATATGGGCAAGGGAAGAAAAATCACATAAGTCATATATTTTTAATAATATCCAAGGGAAACTAAAAAATATAAAGGGAATGTGTTACCAAAGTGCAACGGCATATAAAGATATTGCAAGGGAATTAAGGGGAGGCCAACCGAGGTGGTTAAAAAGTGCAAAGATTTATGGGAATTGTAGTAAAACCTTAAAGGTGCAGGCACAGAGAGGAGGGGAATTCAAAACTGGCAACGAAGACATCCAAAGACGTTAAAAATAAGCATGGTGGCCATCTTATGTGAGGGCTGAGGGGCTAATCGTGTAAAGATATTGAATATATTTTGTGATGGTAGTCAGTCACTGGGGATGGGAGACACACTATGTGTGGGTCCCCAGATACCTTTTGTGTTTTGGTCAATGTGACAGACCTCTCTGCCCCTGGATTGTTATTTTATACTATTTCGTCTGTTAGTTCGCCCATCCCCGGTTGTTTGTGTGTTCCCTGATTACATTCCCTAAAAGACATTGGCGCGCCACTCAGCAGGGAAGTGTGCTGCTCGTTAACCTTTTTGACCTTATTTACATTGTGGTTATCCGCAGCCATTTCCAACTCCCGAACGGTCGGCAGGGTGGTAGTCGTTTGTATGAACGGACACGTGGTGGCAGCCATCTTGGACAGTCGAACACCCAGCGACATGTATTTTTATGTGTTTTTTCTGTTACTGTAAAATGGAGAATATTCTCTATACCTGGAGATAATTGAGTTACTTCATGGCTCTTAACCCAATTATCTCCAGTATATAGAGGAGGAGTTGTACTGTTTGTGTGGGAGTGGTTGTATACTGTAAATGCACATGATTGGTTACTGTAAAAAGTCTGTCTTCCACAAGGTCCCTATGGGAGTGTCCCTTGCTGGAAGACCTGCATAAAACGCTGACATGTGGCCACCATTAAACAGATCCTTCTTGACCCTCAACACAGAGCCTCGTCTCGTGCTTGGGGGGATAATTCGGATGATTCCTGTTCGGCGCTTAGGAGTGTTCGGTAGCTGACTTTGTGTTCGGGGAAAAGAACAACCTTGGCGGCGTTAACCCCTTCTTATACTCGGGGTGCCATTACAGTCACTCTGTGCCCAGTATTAGTGCCGGGTATGTTTAATGTATTGCTTGTCTGTGCCTCTACCCTTCCCTCTTTTTCCTGTCCGATTATTTCCCCAGCAGGGTGTTGTCCCTGGGACACTGCCAGACAAGTTTAAACTAGCTGCTCTTTCCCTCCTCAATCTCCCATCAGCCCTTGCTATTGTCTAATTCCACCCTTCCTTGTACTATAGTGCTCTATGTACCCTATTTTATGTAAATGAGGCTGTTGGGGGCTTAAAATATGTGTGCTATGTCTATTAAAGTTGGTTGCTGTTTTAACCTTCACCAAGTGTCGTCTGGTGTTTGGGGAAATCTGCTGATGGAAAGTGAGTCCAGGGCTATAATCACAGTAGCCTGGTCCAGGGTGGAAAAGACCCTCAGTGATCCCAGTCAAGCCTCGGCGACTGGGTCTGAAGTGCTCCAGGGTCCCTGATAGCTACAAGGAAGCAGACTTGGCGGAGGTACTCGGTTGGAGTACTGAGCTCCATCACATTTAGTGGCAGTTGCTGGATCGACTACCTCCTTGCAGGTTATCTCTGGAACCTTGGGAGACCTGATGGAGAACCATCAGTATGGCAGTTTCTCATCGGAAGAGGTTAAGGAATCAGATTTCCTCAAAGATGCACTATGGAAACTATCCCTGTTTGGGCCAAACATACCAGCAAAGATAGTGCTTTAGGTTATGGCAATCATAGCAACTGAATTCTGGAGTCTGCTGTGGGAGGCACTTAACCTCCCACAGCCCTGTTTCAGAGGAGGAGGACTTGGAGCTCTGTAATCAGGTACGCTTGGAGCTCTGGGAGACGGCGCTCCAATTTAAGAGGATATATTGTAACCAATATCTCCCAACTACAAGACAACAAGCAGAGGATTACTGGGAAAGCCGCCCCAGGAGGAATTGGTATCCAAATTGAAAATGCTGGTCCAGGAGGAAGTGGAGCTGGACAACTGGTACGATGCTCTGCAGTGGCAGGCAGAGCAGGAATATTTAAGGTTGGAAAATGACTGGTCCCCAGAGGGCTTCTGGTTTTGGTGGCTCGGGACTATTATGGGATAAACTCCAGGATGCTGACCTTTTAATAGAAAGTGGGTACCCTTTGTTGTGGTACACAATATGGCGCCAATGCTTGATCGTGTGCCAGCCCTGATGTTCGACCTAGATTATCTGGTCAAACAATTGTGGAGTCTGAAACAGAGTTATAGGAGGCTACTGCAGACTGTGCAGCAGTATTCCCTGTAAGCAAAAGAAAAAATGCTCATCAATTCCCCTGCTGAAGCACCAGCATCGGGACAGAGCGCTGCTGGTCTCTGCCCCCAACTTGCAGCAACACCGGAATTTGAGAATGGGGAGGACAGCCTATCTGTGATGGAACTTGAGGAGTACACCACCGCCCCAGATGAAGTGGTGGCATTGGAACAGAGCGCTGCTGGCCTCTGCCCTCAACTTTCAGCGACTTTAGAAATTGAGATCGGGGAGGACATCCTTTTGGTGATGGTGCAGCTGGCTGAGTACACCACCACCCCCCAGCGCTGGCATTTGGACAGAGGGCCGCTGGCCTCTGCCCCATGTCACATATTCATCTGTACATAAAAATGTGATTAATGGCATTTACTATTCTGACAGGAAAAGTTGGGCCGAGCAAAATTACTGTCCTGACAGGAAAAGTTGTGCCAAGCAGCAATCAATCCACAGGAGGGTTTTTGCTGAGCAGCAATCATGCAAATAGGAACCTGCTAGCTGCCTTTGGGGTCAAAGGCCGGTTCCAACCAATCAGATCCACAGGCGGGGTATTTAGGTCCAGTTCTCCTCTTGCTCTGTGCCCTGTTGTGGTTTTCCTTGTAGTTGTCCGAGAGCGCGTTATTGATTCTGGTAATTCTGGTATTTTGACTTTGATTTTGACTTCCTTGTTTTCTGGCATCCCTGATCCCTGGCTTTTCCTTATCGCTGTGTCTTTTTCTGTGTCCCTTGACCTCGGCTATTTCTGACTATTCTTTGGTATGTTAGTCCGTCCATTCTAAGGCCCGGTATACTTTACCTATCAGTCCTCTGTGTTACACAATTCTACGTGCTGGATCATACTGTAATCCTGACACCCCAACTTGCAACGACGCTGGAGATCAAGGAGATCAACCTTCTGGTGAAGGTGGAGTTCGAGGAGTGCTCAACCCCCCAGCTGAAGTGCTGGCATTGAGGCAGAGCGCCACTGGCCTCTGCCCAAACCCACTGGTAACCCATGAGCCTGAGGCATCTGTTACAAAGTACCCTCTGTCTGCCACGTTTTGCTACACTGTTTGTTTTACCCGAATAAAACGAAGTAAAAGCATTCACCAGGTCATTCGTATGAACGAAGGACCGACCACCCTGCTTATGGAGTGTGCTGCCTATTAACCACCCAGAAGTTGTGGTTTTTGCTTGTTAACTCCATTCACCTCCCAATTACCGAACAAACTGCCGACCGACCACCCTGCATGAGGAGTGTGCCCCTTATTAGCCACCCAGAACCTGCGGTTTGTGGTTAACCGCAGCTTAATTGACGAATGGCTGGGTGGTCGTCGTTCGTATGCACGAACACGTGGCAGCGGGCATCTTTAACTGCCGAACACCCTACATGACTTGGTCGTTGACCTCCTGATACTGTTCTTGAACACTATTATTCACGAATCCCGCTGGGATACTCAGACCTCCGTCCGTTTGTGTAACGGACCGTTTTGCACACAAGAGGTTAAAAACCGTTTAGGCGATATTCCCCTTTTCAGATGCACAGGCAGCTACTGCAATCACCAATCTCCCGAATTGCAAACACATGAATTCACCAATCTCCCCTTTGCAAAGTACACGAATTCACCAATCTCCCGAACTGGAACCATGGGGAATGCTCCAAACTCCCGAACAGGAAACACACGAATGCTGTAAACAGCCGAACAGGAACAACCATACGAACAGTTTACACTCCTGGCAGTCGCACTGTAACAGCATACAATCCAATTCCCCCCAAGAACGAGACAACACTTCATTTGGGTCAAGCAGAAGAGATTTACTGGGGCTACCTGCCCAGCTTTTATGCCGGTCTCCCACCTGGTGGACACTCCCCTAGGGGACCAGATGGAAGACTGGGAAACATATTGGAAATTGACCAATCACAAGCTTACAATACCACAATGCATCACAATCCCTCCTCTCTGTCCTGGAGATAATTATGAAGTAATCCAATTAACTCCAAGGACAGAGGCAAAGCTCCATTCACCACATGGCAGACAAAGGACAATAAAAGACATAAAATGACATACTGTTACATTTATCACATAAAACATATACATTCGACATATCCCCAGATAGCTTAGATCTGAGCGCACATTATTACCGGATGGCGCTCAGATCACATACATACAGTTTAATCGCCATGGAGCCAAAGTCTTTCATACAGTCTTTCAGTATACGGCTGGGCTCCATGGCATAGCTATCTGGGGTAGCATGGCTTTAACAGTCCGCAGAAAGGCACAAACCAGCCTTTCTGCAGGAAAAAACAACATGGGCCATAGTCCAGCGGCAGGAGGCTGGCGACCAGGCTCCTCCAGTGGCCAGTGGCGAGGTTGGATCCGCCACAGTTTGTGTCTAAACAAATAAAAAACGTTCGTTACTTTGAGACTCTGGAAACTAGACCGACTCTATTATTATTATTATTATTATTATTATTATTATTGTTATTTATATAGCACCATCAAATTCCGCAGTGCTTTACAATGGGTGGACGAACAGACATGTAGTTGTAACCAGACAAGTTGGACACACAGGAACAGAGGGAGTGGGGTAAAATAACACGAAAAGGTAAGGATAGTATTAGACTAGTGACAGAAGAGGAATCAGTCAGGAGCTATTAACAGTTCAATTGATACGCTTTTATGAAGAAGTGGGTTTTTAACGATTTTTTGAAGGAGTGGAGACTGGGTGAGCATCTAACGGAGGAGGGAAGCGAGTTCCACAGGAACGGTGCAGCCCTCGAAGTCTTGAAGGCGAGCATCAGAGGTGGGAGTACGGACAGAAGATAGACGTAAGTCTTCAGCAGATCGTAAGGGACATACTTGTGTATAAGGGAGGATAGATAGGTGGGAGCAGCATTATGTAGAGATTTGAAAGCAAGAACCAGAATTTTAAATAGGAAGCCAATTTAGGGACTGACAGAAGGGTGAGGCGTGGGAGGTGCTGGCGGACAGTAAGATGAGCCTCGACCCGCATTCATTATGGACTGTAACCGCGCAAGTTGGGAGCACGTAAGACCACTGAGTAGCGGATTACAGTAGTCAAGGCGAGAAAGGACAGTGGATCCCTCCAGAGGCTCACAGAAATCCAAGGAGATGGGGCAGTGGGCACGCATTGAAAGCGGCAGGTATATGCTACATGAGGCTGGGTGAGTGCTGCTCTTGCCTGGGCAATTTGTGTGGGGTACCGATTTGGTGATGAACTTGGTGGGCAGGATGTACTGACTAACTTCGGAGTCAACTCGTCTGGGGTCTCCTGTATTGGTCCCCTTTCAAAGGGGGAGAAATATGCTGGAAACTATCCTGGGCTGGAGATGCAGGGTTCCAGATTTGCTATTGGGATGTGTGGGTGTGACGATGGCCCAAATCCCCTCTTATGTCTGTTTCCCTGTACTTCTTAGGGGCACAGGGTGACCAGGAAGCCCAGTCTGGCCTACCCAAATCAGACTTCCACGGACTGATCGGTTATAAGGGCTCCATGCGCCTTACTGGGACAAACTATGTGGAACTTTGTTGAGAAGGCTGCCAGGATGGATGGACCTTTTGGGACTTGTTACCCGACTAACTCGGGCACAGACCGATTGGAGGTCTGGTACCTGGTTAGTCTACCTTTTGGGGGGGAAGATATGTAACGGTAGTCACCGTCACTGTGGGTGGAAGACACACTATATGTAGGTCCCCAGATTCCTCTTGTGTTTTGGTCACCCTGTGCCCAGTATTGGTGCAGGGTATGTTGAATGTATTGCTTGTCTGTGCCTCTACCCCTCCCCCTTTTTACTGTCGTATTGTTTACCCAGCAGGGCGTTTAAACTAGCTGCTCTATTGTTGCGCTATTGTCTGACCCCACCCTTCCTTGTACTATAGTACTCTATGTACCCTATTGTATGTAAATTAGGCTGTTGGGGGTTATATATGTGGCTATGTCTATTAAAGTTAGTTGCTGTTTTAACCTTCACCAAGTGTTGTCTGGTGTTTGGGGAAAAGGGATATAATTTGCTGATGGAAAGTGTGTCCTGGGCTATAAACACAGTAGCCTGGTCCAGGGTGGAAAAGGCCCTCGGTGATCCCAGTCAAGCCTTTGTGCTCCAGGGTCCCTGATGGCTATGAGGAAGCAGACTTGGCTCCGTTACATATTTAATATTGGAGAGCTGTAATTAAATATTAGAATGTTGGGTAAGAGGAGACTTAAAAGTAATAAAAAAGACAAAACAGGATAAGAAGTAGAAAAAAGGAAAGTAGAGCAGTAGATATTAAAACCGGGTTAAATATATAGTGACCTAGATAGGAAGGAAGAACATGAGTAAATAGATTTTCCTTTGATTCTTAGGGAACAAAGTTATATAGAAAATTATGTACATTCAAATTAAAGTAATAAAAAAAATCTTATAAAAAATTAAAAAGGTCAAACTCTGCGTTAAGACCTTCTGGTATTAAAGTTTTCAAATGAAAACCCATTTCATCTAAGTTCTCCCCAAAATCTTTTTAATTTCTCCTCCTTGCCATGGGATTGTACATTTTTGTATTCTGGTGAATTTTAGACATCCTTAATTTTTTTATGTGTTAAATGTTTAGATACTGTGTGGTTTTGATACCCATTTTTTATATCACGGCAATATTTGATTATTCTAGTTTTGAGACTTCTAGATGTCATACCCAGGCCCGTCGCGACAAGGCAAGCAAACCAAGCAATTGCTTGGGGCCCCGAGCTGGCCTGGGGCCCCAAGACAACGACCAGGGACGTATTAGCCGCGAGGCAAACAAGGCATTTGCCTTGGGCGGCAGTTTCCAGGGGGCAGCAAAAAAAGCCGCCCGCAAATGTCTTGTTAGCCTTGCGGCTAACTAAAAATCCGGTCGGTCGGCGCTGGCGAGGGTGCACTTTCCACTGAGCGCTCTGCTTAGCTCCCTTGCGCGCCGCAGAGTGATGCCGGGAGCCGGAATATGACGTCGCCCCGCCACATGACCGACCACCAGCAGCCCCACTAGACCCCAGGGAGAGGGAGAACCCCCTCCCCCCCCAGCATTCCCAAAGGTAAGGATGCTGGGGGGGTTAAATAAAAAAAATAAAAATAAAGTGAGTGTGTTAGTGTGTGTCTGTCAGTGTGTGTGTTAGTGTCTGTCAGTGAGTGAATGTGTCTTTAGTGTTTAGTGTGTGTGTGTGTGTTTTAAGTATGTTGGATTAAGTTATTGTGCACTTTTTTAATGTATATTTGATTTTATGGTACAGTGGTGTTTTCTGGACTGCCCATATGGGTGGGACCAGTCTGATATGTTTTAAAGATGTTCTGTCTGTAATGGCACAAGATGACCAAAAACCAGCTTGAGAACTGAGCGGGGACCCACCGAAGGGCAGGCTATTTCAGCTGCTGCCCGTTCTCAGTATTCTGTTGTGACCCATTTTTTGCTCTCCACAAGTTTAAAGGGATAATCCAGACGTGGACCCCTTGCTCATGGTGCCTAGAGAGATATCAGCTATGCCTCACTGATGATGCCTAACAAGGTTGAAACGATTGTCGGGGGTTGCTGTGTCTCTCGTGCAGTGGGAACTTGCTGGCATTTCGGATCTGGACTGCCCGTATGGGTGGGACCAGTCTGATGTGTTTCAAAGATGTTCTCTCTGTAATGGCGCAAGATGAGCAAAAACCAGCTTGAGAACTGAGCGGGGACCCACCGAAGGGCAGGCTATTTCAGCTGCTGCCTGTTCTCCGTATTCTCTTGCGACCCATTTTTTTGTTTTTTGCAAATGTTCAATTGTTGAAAATGCACATTATAATCAACAGCAGTATTTGCACTGTAAACACTTTATATAAATAAGTGTGGGGTGTGGGTGAACTTAAACTGTATGGCTATGCTGTGGTTCCTGAAGGCTTTGCGTGCGTGACGGGGGATCTGGGGGGTTCTCCATGTCCATTTTGCTTGGGGCCCCCAAATTCCTTCAAACGGCCCTGGTCACTCCAATAATCAGATAAAATTTTTAGTATTGCAGGTTATAAAATCTTTTATGTTATAAGTTTTGTTTGTAATTTTGGATACAAAATGTGTGGTGGTCTTGTTTTGAACGGACTCCTGTGTGGTTTTACAGGCAACACATTTTCTACATTTAAAAAAACCTAATGCATTGGATAGAGTGGGAGATTTGATTTGTTTCTGGTAACATTTTTAGTGAGGAGAAAATTAAAACAGGGTGACCAGGAAGCTCAGTCTGGCACCTCTAAAGGGGCACCTCTAAAGAATGAGGTTTGGTCTGGCATGGATGATCTGGTTTAAAACATCATGTTGCAGGATATGCCAATGTTTTGGAATTTTTTTTTTTTTTAATATCTCTATTTTCAAATGGAATTGGGATAGAAGGGGAGGTCTTATTTTTATTTGTATCTCTGTATGTAAAAAGGCTCTCTCTATCATTTGATTTGACCTTATTGATAATTGAATCCAGTTTATCCTCTGAATATTTTTTTTACCCAAAACATTTTTTAAGATGGTTGTCTGTTCAGAAAAATCTTCTGATTTGGAACAGTTTCTCTTTAATCTTAAAAATTGGCTCTTGGGCGCACTCTCAAGCCAGGGGTACAATGGCCGCTATTTCGGTCTATCACAGTGTCAGCACATACGTTCTTAAAAAATGTTTTAGTATTCACAGTACCTTCTTGGATGAAGATCTGGAGATCTAAAAAAAAATTACTTTCTCTTTACTATATTCAGTGGTTAAAACAATACCCATGTCATTCGAATTAAGATGAGTTTTATTAACAGATAACTATCTTGAAAAATAAGTTTTTGGGGAAAAAAAATATTCAGAGGATAAACTGGATTCAATTATTAATTAAGACACATCAAATGATAGAGAGAGCCTTTTTGTAGGTCATCTTGGATGTAAAAACCCAAGGGCAGAGTAAATCATTTTTGATAGTCCTAACCTCAACATCTGAGGAAAGGGATTTAGGGGTGATTATTTCTGATTAATTAAAGGTAGGCAGACAATGTAATAGAGCAGCAGGAAATGCTAGCAGAATGCTTGGTTGTATAGGGAGAGGTATTAGCAGTAGAAAGAGGGAAGTGCTCATGCCATTGTACAGAACACTGGTGAGACCTCACTTGGAGTATTGTACGCAGTACTGGAGACCGTATCTCCAGAAGGATATTGATACCTTAGAGAGAGTTCAAAGAAGGGCTACTAAACTGGTTCATGGATTGCAGGATAAAACTTACCAGGAAAGGTTAAAGGATCTTAACATGGATAGCTTGGTGGAAAGACGAGACAGGGGGGATATGATAGAAACATTTAAATACATAAAGGGAATCAACACAGTAAAGGAGGAGACTATATTTAAAAGAAGAAAAACTACCACAACAAGAGGACATAGTCTTAAATTAGAGGGACAAAGGTTTAAAAATAATATCAGGAAGTATTACTTTACTGAGAGGGTAGTGGATGCATGGAATAGCCTTCCAGCTGAAGTGGTAGAGGTTAACACAGTAAAGGAGTTTAAGCATGCGTGGGATAAGCATAAGGCTACCCTAACTATAAGATAAGGCCAGGGACTAATGAAAGTATTTAGAAAATTGGGCAGACTAGATGGGCCGAATGGATCTTATCTGCCGTCACATTCTGTGTTTCTACCCAGGTGTCAGGATAACTGTAGATACCCAACACGCAGAACTTAGTAGATATAAAGTAAATACCTAAGACGTATTACCGGGCCTTAGAATGGCAGGATTTAACGTACCAAGGCAAAAAACACAAGATAGGGAAAAGCAAAGACAAAGGCATAACACAAATGATAAACAAGCCAAAGGTCAAGGATTGGAGATATCAGAATAGTCAGGAGCCAAGCTAAAGGTCAAGGATCACAGAGAGCGGATAGTCAATAAGAGAAGCCAAGGTCAGATATACAAGAAATCAATATAAGGAACGCGCTCTCAGATAACCAACTGGAAACGAAGGCAGGGCAGGGCACTGCAGCGGGCGGCATCCTTAATGGTACAGATCCGGCTGCTGAGAGAGGAGAGGTGTTTGGCAGTATTCCCCTTAGTTTGTGGGAATACCATAGCGATATACGCCCGCCGGGACCCATGCTGCAGGAGCAGTGCTGGCGGGCGGCGTGACACCAGGGAGGCGAGCTAACCTGCCATAGAAAAAGAATGCATGGCTGTAGAGTGGGCCCTAAAAAAAACTCCAGTGTTATTTGTACGGACAGCAGTTTACCCTACTCACGGATCACAACCCGTTGGTATGGCTAAACCGAGTGGTGGGGGACAATGCACGGTTGTTGCACTGGAGTTTGGCATTTCAACTGTATGACTTTACTATTCACTACCACCCAGGGAAGCAGAATGGCAATGCCTATGGGTTATCTCGACAAACTGACCTGGAAAAGTGATCCATGAGTACTCCCCGGACAACCCCAAGCCGATCCGTCAAGGATCAGACTGTGTATGCCGGCTTGTGGTTAATGGGGAGCAGTGTTGCGGAATGGAGAACCCAAATACACTTTAATTCCCTTTGTTAGGCTGTCCACACACCCCTGTTCGTTTACAGAGCCCCCTCTTTGTGTGGCCCCTTGTTCGCAAATTTTAATCACCGACCACCCCTGGCTGTTAGCCACAAATCGGTTATTAGTTCAAATGTTTTCCCTGTGTGGTCGCCGTTCATATAATCGAACGCACATGTTCAAACAATTGGCATCCATTTTGTCTCCCGAACGCGGGCAGCGGTATACAGTCGTCGACAGTGTGGAACTGTTTTTGAATACGTGACCCCACAAACGCCCTGGAAACTGGTACCGCTGCCCATCCAACATCCTGAACAGTTAGAACGGTGTTCGGGAGGCATAAGCTACCGAACAGGGGGAACATTCGTACCAACTAAGGGATCTGAGTGATATTTTGGCAAAGTGTGCACTCTTCGATGATATGACTTTCGTGGAGTTCCTGTTCTTAAAATATATTTTTGGGCCGTTCTCGAATATTGCGTATTTTTCTGTACCTGAGATATAATTAAGTTTTTCTCACGCAGTTATCTCTCAGGCACAGAGGATCCTGTGAAGAAAAGCCCTGTATTATTGTATGGGAAACCCCATGATAGGAGTCGGTGCATAAGTCGTGTGTCGCCAAAATAAAATCAGTTGACTCCCAGAACTATGTGTCGTCTAGTTGCTGAGTGGAAAGTGTCTTGAATTTTTATAATGCTTATTTCAGCTATGAGGAAGGAATAGCGTAGATACCTATGCTAGGTATTGCCGCCAAGGACCGCTTCCTAGCTGGAACAGGGGACAAACCACAGCACTTCTGCCCACAGTCGCTGTGGCTTGACTGGGGTCTTGGAACCGCTCCATCCTTCCTCTGATCTGGTTTGACTAATTCAATACCCAGGAACTTAAGGACAGTAGAGTCCCCCGTGTGAGCTGTCTTAACGTGTTTAGAGACCAAGGTTTCCATATTCCTTGCTGTTTTCACTGAATTTACATGTTCAAGAATCCGTCTTTTTTAAAATGTTTTACCTACATACATAAGATAACATTGACAGGTAATTAGATAGACCACCCCTTTGGAATTGCAATTTAAAAATGATAAAGCTTTAAAGTTTTCCGTATGCATGCTGTTTCTGAATTTTTTTTAATTTTGGCTTATGTAACTGCAGGCTTTACACCTTCCGCATCTATAAGTGCCCTTTATTTTGTCTGATAGCCAGTTCGTCAGTGGTTTATTTGGTTGAAAATTACTGTGTACCAAGGTATCCCTCAAGTTGCTTCCTCTCCTGGCTACTAGGGATGCATACGATGGAAGCGCATCCCTTAGCTGTACGTCTTGTTTTAATAGGGGCCAGAAGCGATTCATGATTGTTTTGACCTGGTCCCAGCCAGCATCAAAAGTAGCGATACATCGGAGTTGTTTCTGGTCAGCTTCCTTTGGTGGTGAGGTAGAAGCAGGGTTCTCTCTTAGCAGACTTTCTTGTTTAGTTAAGAGAGAGCTATGATGAGGGGCGTGGCTTGGACTCCGAGAGTGATGGCAGCCTAACTCCGGAGCTCCGCACCGCAGGCTCAATAATCAGCCCTGTAACCGGCGATCACCGACTCCTCAGTCCCCCCAGCGAACTGTCAGCACGAGCGGAACCCTCACGCCCACAAACGATGTCGCAGAGGAAAGCGGCAGGGAAAAAACAGAGAGGGGATAACCCCTCCGTCGCGGACATGCTGTCCGCCATTAGACAAGCGCCACGTGGAACACACGGAGCAGAAAGCCCAGCGGGCGCATCCTCCCCAAGCTCCCCGGCAACTCCGGCATCGCTTTGCGGACATGCTGAGGACCCGCAGAGCGCAATACTACACTCCCTGGAGGAGGTAAAGGGGTACTTGGCTGGAGAAATAGAGAGATCAGCCAGGGAAGTGAAGGCCGAAATCCAGGCCATAGGTATCCGTACTGAGGCCCTGGAAAGCAGGCTGGAGGATGTGGTCACAGCACATAATGCCACTACCACTGCCACCAATGCGCTCCTGACCAGAGTAGCTGAGCTAGAAATGGAACTAGAAGACAGCTCCAACAGAACGAGGCGCAACAACATGCGCGTACGCGGCCTGCCAGAAGAAGTACAAGATGGCGAACTGGAACGCGTAATGGCGTAGTGCTTTCGCGCCAGCCTACCACAGATCCCAGAACACTTATGGCACATTGACAGGATCCACAGAGCTTTGCGTGCCAAGGGTCCACAAAATAGCCCACCTAGAGATATCATAATCCGCTGGCTCTTTTACTCCACAAAGGAAGCCATACTTAAGCAAAGCAGAAACCACCAATACTCGTACAAAGGAACGATGCTCCAGATCTATCAAGATGTCGCCCCAACAACCCTGGCAAGAAGAAGGGAATGGAAGCCCATCACGGACCTCGTCAGAGCAAAAGGACTACGCTTCGCCTGGGGATTCCCCTTTAAGATGCTGATTTTCAACGGCCCGAGACCTACGGTCCTCACGCCATCCATGGACCCCAGGAGAGCCCTCCGGGACCTGGGCATTGAAGTACCTGAAGACCTCATCTTGCCAACAAGAGGCCCCAGCGCGCTGGACCTCCTCCCCAGGGACTGGTCGGAGCACAGGGCGCGACCTATCTAAGCAGAGATGGCGGAGGCCCGCACTGCAGGGACTAAGGCAGTGGACATTGGGACACGCAAGTTATTTACATAGTTACATGCTGACTTGGTTCCTAGCATACTTTGGAGACTTTAAGACGGACATTACAGTTATAATTACATGGGGGACACGAGTGACATGGGGGTCGTGGAACTGGAGGGGTGGGGGTGGGAGAACAGAATACCGCACTGGAGGGAGCACAAAAAAAAAAAAAAAAAAAAAAAAACACTGGTCATGGATAGATAATTTGTAAGGTTCTAATCCCGCACACGGACAGAGGACGGCTGACCCGCTCTCGGCCATGTATGGTCTACGCCTGTGGTGGACGGGAGGGGGACCCCAATACTTGACCTCTACACAAAAAAATAATTGTATAAAAAAAAAATAATAATAATAATAATAAAAAGTAAAGGGGGAACCTATACGCAGCACTATGGGACGGGATCGGGAGACAGGAGTGTGGGCCCGGGGCCCTGCGGCCTGGGTGGGGGGGGGCTACGGGCTGGGGTGAGAGCGCACGGCTTCCGCCCCTTCCCCCCACCCTCCTGGGCGGGGGATTAGCGAGAGGGGAGAACACCACATAGATGGCACTCCGGGGCCGGCACCCAAATGACATGAACCAGAGTCTAGATCAACGTTAAGTTAACACCCCCCCCCCCCCCCCCGAACAAGATAACCATCACATTGGGAACCAACTTCTAGGGGCCGGGACTTCCCCATGCCACGAACACACAGGATTAGGTAGAAACGTTGTTAAGAGCCTAGCCAAGGTGCTCGATGGCTGTACACTTGCCCCGCCTGAGACTCTCTCTCGACGCGGCGAGTGGCCACCCCCGATCGCCTGGCGGACAATAAGACCGGGATGTTTGACCCGATGGAAAGGAGGATTGAGAGGAAACAACCTTGGACAGGCCTTGGTCGAGGTTATATATGTTATGTTTTCATGTTACCAATGCATGTTTTCTTACCCCATTTTATTTCTTTCCCTACCCCCACCCTCAACCCCGCTGAGACAAGGTATACCCGCCTATCACTCAGGGGGGACCGCCGGGGCGCACGCCGCATGACGGAGAACGCACAGTGCTACGAGACAGCAACACGCCGAAGCACAAGGTACAACACCACACTACTCACAATACCACATGGAGCTTACACTGACATCACTAAACGTCAACGGTCTCAATGTCCCGAACAAACGAAGACTGCTACTAAGGGAGCTAGACAAAGGGCAGATATAGCGTTCATTCAGGACACCCACATACCGAACACATCTAAGGTACAAATCACAGACCACATATACACGAGAGCATATGCAGCCAGAACACTCCGCAAAACTAGAGGGGTAGAAATAGTCATACACAAACGATGTCCAATGGTGATACAAGCCACACACAAAGACCCGGACGGCAGGTACATAATAATAACGGGAATAATCAACTCCACCACATACCACCTCATTAATGTATATGCCCCCAACACCCCAGAAGCAACATTCTGGCAGACGCTAGAAACCTTAATAACCTCCCTGACAGGGCGCATAATAATCCTAGGTGGCGACATGAATGCAGCGCCGTGTCCGGCGGTCGACCGCAGCGGCAGGGCGGGACAGCCCAGGTCACAGGGTATGGGGAGACAGGACCGCCTCCTTAATAAATTTATCCAGGACACGGGGTTACTGGACCCCTGGAGACTGCAACACCCGAGCTCGCTAGACTACACCCACTACTCAGCAGTACACTCCACATACTCTAGAATCGACCTATTCCTTACAAACCAACACGGCATGAGATGGGTCAAGACAACAGCAATTAACCAAATATCGTGGTCAGACCATGCCGACATAACCCTTACCCTGACGACACCGGGGCCCTTTATCCCCGGGAGATGGAGATTAAATAACTCCCTTCTTAAAAACCCAGAGATTCTGGAGCAGCTCCAGACCGAAATAAACAACTACTTCCAGCTAAACACTACTGAGGACGTATCTCCCACCACAATATGGGCAGCCCATAAAGCAGTACTGAGGGGGACTATAATAAAAATAGCAACTCACCATAAAAAACAAAAAATAGCTAAGCTCACAGAACTGCAGACGGCTTTGCGCACGAGGGAAATGCAACATAAACAGAACCCCACACAAACCAACCTAGAAGAGCTACAGAATATCAGACGTACGCTGAGGGACCTCCTCTTAGACGAGGTGAGCAGGGACATCACCCGGTCGAGAAGACTTTTCTATGAAAAGTCCAACAAGATGGACACGTTACTAGCTAGGGCCCTCAGGCCCAAACAAAAACATAAACACATTACGTCCATCACTAACGACAGGGGCCAAACCCTTACTTCCCCACAGGATATTGCGGCAGAATTCACTAACTTCTTACAAAAACTATACAATCACTCCCCCGGAAAGGATGACACGAATAGGGAACACGTCCAGGCAGTCGCAGAATTCTTGAAGGGGGTAAACCTTCCCAGACCCAATAGGGAAGACCTAAATGAACTGGGGGCACCAATCACAATAGAAGAGGTGGAAAGGGCCATAGGGGCGATAGAGGGTAACAGGGCCCCGGGTCCAGATGGGTACGACGGGGCCTATTATAAAGCACTACGGACAGAGCTAGTACCACACCTGACGGCTATGTACCAGGACTGGATGGGGGGGGGACGGCCCAACGCGGAACTGGCCACTGCAGACGTGATACTAATCCCAAAGCCGGGGAGAGATGACACGAAAGTAACCAATTACCGCCCCATTTCCCTAATCAACGTTGACACTAAAATATATGCAAAAATCCTGGCCACCAGGCTGGGCAATATTCTGCCAAGGGTGGTCCATGCAGACCAGGTGGGATTTGTACCAACCAGGCAACTATATGAAAATACAAGAAGAGCCGTGGACCTGATCTGGTGGGCCGGACAGACCCGAACGCCTTCTCTCGTCCTGTCCCTGGACGCAGAGAAGGCCTTCGACAGGATCCAATGGCATTACTTGTTCGCCCTCCTGCGCCATATAGGCTTACCAGACAATTACATCACGGCGGTTAGAGCACTATACACTTCCCCACAGGCGCAGATAGCCATGCCAGGGGTGATCCCGAAGCCATTTAAGCTAAGCAATGGTACTCGGCAGGGCTGCCCGCTCTCACCACTCCTTTTCATTTTGGCCCTAGAACCCCTCCTGCACAAGATCAGGGTCCACCCTAAAATACAAGGGCTGACAATATCAACAGAACAATATAAAGTATCTGCATATGCAGATGACATCCTACTAACGATTACGGATGTGAAAAGCTCTCTCCCAAACCTGATCCACCTACTAGGGGAATTCACGCAGGTATCGGGGTATAAAATAAACCTAGAGAAATCAGAAGCTATGCCGCTGGGGTTGACGGCAGAGGACACGGCGCTAATAGGGACAACGGCACAAATCAAACTTAACCAACAACACATAAAATACCTGGGAATACGACTAACGACGGATGTCACATGACTATTTCAGGAAAACTACACGTCAATGATAAAAACGCTAATTAAAGACTTAGAAAAATGGCATGAAAAGCCGATCTCATGGATCGGTAGACTTCATGCCATAAAGATGAATGTTTTGCCGAGGATGTTATTCCTGTTCCAGGCACTGCCCATCAAAGTCACGAAAGGGGATCTCCAACTCTTACAAACCACAATAGATAATTTTATTTGGGCACACAAAAGGCATAGAATTGCTAGACGCACACTCTACAGACCAAAGGCACTGGGGGGATTAGGGCTGCCCAACCTCCACCTATATTATTTATCAGCACAATTAGCTCAAATAATAGAGTGGCATTCACCCCCAGAGACACGTAGATGGGCAGACCTGGAATCACTAATGATGGGATCCGACCTCCCTCAGTACTGGATATGGGTCCCAAAACCAGATAGACCAGCCCTGCGCACAATCTGCCCTGCTATAACTAATTCCATCAGAATATGGGACACAACCGCACATAAATACGCATTGACCAGAACACCCTCACCCCTCACCCCCTATTTGAGAAACAAAGCATTCCCACCCAGCATGAGGGCACGCGATTTTAAAGGATTGGAACACACGGGCCTACAAAGGTACTACCAATTATACAAAGGGGACACAGTCAAAACGTTTGAGGAGCTAAAACAACTGGCACCATTACAAACCAGAGACCTCTTCAGGTACATCCAATTACACGATTTCGCAAAACACCCCGACATAAGAAAGACAGCTAGGGCCCCACTGACCAGCTATGAGAAATTATGCATCACAGAATCAACACGCAAGGGCTTGATCACCACATTATATGCACAACTCAGCGCCCCAGATAGAGACGCAGAACTCCCTGCCTACATCACCCAATGGGAAAAAGATTTACAACACACACTGGAAGGGGAGGACTGGAGGGACATATGGGAAGCAGCAGCGAAGGTGTCCCTGTGTGTCACACTCCAGGAACAGGCTTACAAAACCCTCCTGAGGTGGTACACTACACCAGCCAAATTATATAGGATGGGGAAGACCACTACGGACACATGCTGGAGGGGCTGTGGGGAGAGGGGATCATACATCCACATGTGGTGGACATGCCCCAAAGTGGCAGGATACTGGTCGGACATTGAGACGCTGCTGACGACAGTACTAACACGACCGATAAACAAAGACCCATGGACCTATCTATTAGCAAAACCACAAGATAACCTGACGACTCGAGAACAGAAACTAGTCAATAAAATAACCTTAGCGGCCAGAAGAGCACTGACCCAACAATGGCTCAGCCCGGACATCCCTCCTATGCACAAAGTAATACACAAAATAAAAGACAACTGTCTGATGGACAAATTGACAGCACAAGTACGTAACACCATGGGCACCTTCTCAAAAGTATGGCAGCCATGGGAGGACTACATAGACAGGACGCTACGGATGCCATGAGACAGACAAGGCGACATTACCTCATGAGAGCGGTGAGTGCACCCGGCGGGATCCCTCCCCATCCCCCCTCCTCCCTCCCCTCCCCCCCCCCCTCCTTACCCTAAAATCAGTTTTGGTTGGGAGCAACAGCCTACACGGTCATAAGCAAGACGCACCCTGTACACCAGAGGCAGCAGGTGAGCGTACCAGACACCTATTAACACGCGGTCACGCGGTCAGATATGACCTACAGCAGTAGGCATACGCACAAACACTGCTCATAACAGGGCAAAGACGCACCAATGACACTCCGATCACAGGACAGAACAGTGCACGAGCGAGCCATGCAGTTAACTGGCATTTAGATAGGTAATCCACAGCGGTACACACCAAGGCAGAATGTCCAACGGGAAAAGGGCAAAAGAAGAGGGGTGAGATATACACTTGTACAGCCCGAAGAAACGGAACAATGTATGTCAACATTAAATTAAACAGTCACTTATTGCCTTTGTAACTGTAAAAATTACATGGTGCATGTGAAAATTGAAACGCTCCTTGCCTTAACTCAAAAATAAAGAATTAAAAAAAAAAAAGAGAGCGCTATGATATGCCCTCTTAAGACACTTATTTGGGTACCCCTTGGACCTAAACATAAGGCGTAGTTCTTTTGCTTGCATCTTAAAATCCTTTTATATCCGAGTAATTTCATCTCAGGCATAAATATTGGCCCATGGGGATTTCCCTTCTCTGTTGAATTGGATGATGGCTTTTCCAATTCAACAGACTGTTGGCAGCTGTGCTTTTCCTGAACAGGTTTGTTTTAATTGTGCCTTGTTGTTCTGGAGATGGTCAGGTCAAGGAAGCTAAGTGAGGGAGTGCCAGTTTCTGCCGTGAATTTTAAATTGAGATCGTTAACATTCAAGCCCTGTACAAATTGGAGAAATTGGTCCCCTGACCCAGTCCAGATGGTTACAATATCATCAATGTATCTTTTCCAAAGATGAATGTACTGGGTCAGGGGATTTCTTGGGGGGGATGTGAACACCACTTGTTCCTCCCACCATCCCAGGTGCAGGTTAGCATATGAGGGCGCACAAGACGTCCCCATAGCCGTCCCCTGCACCTGGTGGTAGTAAACCCCATCAAATAAAAAGAAATTGTGTGTTAACACAAACCTTAGGAGATCTATTACAAGATCACTTGAGGTGTGTTCCCCTCTTCCTCAAGAAGTGATCCGTATGTTTGAGGCCCAGGGGATGTGGAATGGAGCTGTATAAGGATTCTACATCCAAACTACAAATTATGGAATTGTCTGGCATTTTGGTTTGGGTTAGTACGGCTAGTGTTTGCTTAGTGTCTCTTAGGTATGACGGAAGCTGAGTTACCAAAATGTGGTCTAGATAATGCTCACATTTTGAGTCATGTTGTCATTACCTGAGACTATAGGTCTCCCTGTCAAAACACTGTACTGTTTGTGAATTTTAGGCAAACTATAAAAGGTGGAAATGTGTGGACTCCCAATTAGCATATAGTTGTATTCATCCTTTGAGATTATTTTTTTGTCAAAATCGTGTTGTAAAATGCTTCTTAGCTCTTCCATGAATGTTTTGGTGGGATCTTGTTTCAAGATTTTGTAGGTGGTCTGATCAGTGAGAATACTGTTAGTCATTTCTACGTATTTTGGGGTGTCCATGATAACAATATTCCCTCCTTTAGCGGAGGGTTTTATTGTTATTGCCTGATTCTCTTTTAAATCATTCAATGCCTTATATTCCATTGCCGTTAGATTTGAGTTTGGTTTATGACTTATCTCAGATGATGATCTTTTCAATCTCATCGCATACCAGCTCTACAAAGGTTTCCACGTATTTAGAATCTCCTAATTTTGGGCAGATGTGGCTTTTGTTTTTAAGATCAGTCCGGGGGTATTTAACTCCCTCAGTGCTGTCACTTTCCTCCAGCAGTTCTGCGAACATCATAGTTAGGCAGTAGTCCCTAGGTTCTAAGCCCAGATTTCTAGCCGTTTTCTCTTCGTTTAGAAGGTAGTTTTTATGTAAGATAAGTTTGCGTGCAAATAGGTGCATATATTTGACCCAAGTGAATTTGTCAAAACATGGTGTGGGAATGTAGGATAAACCTTTTGTCAGTAAATCTAATTCTGATCGTGTTAAAGTATAACTGGATAGATTTACAATTTGTTTATCCTTTAAAAGCGGTTCCTTCTGTTGTACTGTTTTTTGGGTCTTGGTCTCAGAAATGGGCGATTTTCCCCCTGTACATGATCTAAAAAAGTGACTCCTGAGGCGGCGTGGCTTGACGCCGAAAGAGATGGCAGCTTAAGCTCCGAGCTCTGCACCCCGACCGATCTCAAATACCCAGTAAACAGCTATTTATCCCTGGGAACACAGCTGCAACTTACCCCAGAAACAAAGGGAGGACGATGGCTACGACCGGGAATAAAAAGTACGGCAAAAAAACAAGAGACAGCACCCCGTCGGTGGCGGACATGCTACACACACAGGCCGCAAACCACTAAAGATGGCACCGGCCCTGAGAGCACGGACCCTCCATGCATCCTGGAGGCCGAGAAACTCTACTACCATCCACACCAGGCAACACACAGAGAAATCCTCCAATCCCTGGCGGAGGTCAGGCACTTCTTGGCAGAAGAAATAGAAAAATCCACTAAGGAAGTTAAAGCCGAAATACAAGCTGTGGGCCAGCGTACGGAGGCCCTGGAATGGAGAATGGACCACGTGGTCGCAGCCCACAACAAAGCCGCCACAACAACTAACAATCTGCTTGTTAGGATGGCTGAACTGGAGACCGAGGTGGAGGATGCCTCAAATAGATCGCGAAGAAACAACCTCCGCATTAAAGGCCTCACTGAGAAAATAAAAGACGCTGACCTGCAAAAGGTACTCACAAGGCTGTTCCGCGCTCGCCTTCCTAATGTCCCCGAACACCTGTGGGCAGTGGATAGGGCGCTCAGAGCAACGGGCCCCCCTGACTGACCCCCACGGGACGTGATAATGAGATGGCATTATTTTGCTACAAATGAAGACATTATAAAGAGCACCAGGAGCCACACTTACACCTATGACGGCTCACCTATACACCTATACCAGGATATCTCGCCAGCCACGCTGGCAAGGAGAAGAGACTGGAAGCCGATAGCCGACCTGGTAAGAGCCAAGGGACTGAAATTTGCATGGGGTCACCCGTTTAAAATGATGGTTTTTAACGGCCCACGGCCAGCGGTTCTCCTACCGGCAGCGGATCCCAGAGCATTCCTCAGAGACATCGGCATAGAGGTACTGGACGACTTCCGCAAACCCGACAGGGGCGCCCGGGCACTGGGGCAAATACCAAGAGAGGGAGAGGTACGCATCAGAAACGCTCCCTAAGGTGCCACAATGGTGCTGCCCCCACGCAACATATCACAGTGAAATGCCGGATTGATAACCATGACACAGCGAACAACTACATGACCACAACAGAGGCAGTATAAAATCAGAAAAGGCCCCAAAAAAGAAAGAAACGGAAAAACATATAATACCAAGAGAGAAAAAAAAAGAAAGAAAAAGTGGAGGGAGGGACACAGAAAAGGGGGGGGGAGCAAAAACAACAAAAAAGAAGGGTAAGACAGAAAAAAGGGAAAACAAAACCAAACAAAAAAGGGAAAAAGAGGGGGGGGAGGGAAGAAAAAAAAGGGAAAGAGGGGAAAAAAAAAGAAGAAAAAGGGAGGGGAGAGGGGGAGGGAAAAGAAAGGAAAAAAAGGGAGGGGGGAAAACAGGGGAAAAAATGGAAAGGAAAAGTAACACATCACCGGGGGGGAGGAGGGGGGGGAAGAGAGGATTTTCCTGCCAAGGCATGCATCAACAGCATAAAAGAGAGACCGCTTCTGCGGAGAGCCCTGAACTGTTCACAAGTTCCCCTGGGATGAAGCACACCTCAAGCCACAAGCCTTCCAACAGACAAAAGGACCTACAAGCAACGGGGCCACAAAGCATCATAAAGAGACTTGGCGGAAACAGCGAGGATACGTACTTGCGGGACTTACAGACGAACAGCAAAGAAGACCGTAGCAACGGTCACAGCCCGGAAAGGAAAAGGATAGGATAGACTCCTATGGCACACACCATCAAGTGCAGGACGCATGGACATACACGACACAACCTACAGGGCACAGCTTCGATGCCAGCATGCCTACGACACAAGCTCTGCCAACACTGGCCTGCACGACCGACCATGCAAGTGTATATCCCTTTCCCCCTTTCCCAGGGTGTTACAGACACGAACACTTGATGATGGGGGGGGACTGATGGGGGGTGGGAAGCAGGGGAGACTTAATGGATCGCATCAGGACCGGGGGGCGGCTTCACATAGATCTACTGTCCCCTGACGCCTTCCCCCCCCCCCCTCCCCCTGATTGACAGGGCCGACTGCTGAGAGACCGGACAGACCAAGTTGCTCACGGAGATCTAAATGTTGCTGTGAGGGGAAATTAAATGTATATATGAATGTTTTCTACATCTGTTCTTCCTTTTTTGTTCTATGAAAAAGTGATGCTTTTGCCATTGCTTATGCCAAGAGACATGTAGTGGATACAGGAAAGATTAGAGTCCCTACAGGTGGCACAATGACCCACCAACGCTGAAACACCAGAGATAAATACACACCCCAGATATAGAGATCGGACACGGGGGGCTAGGCGACCGTACTCCCACCCCGCGCATTAGAACTCACTAGCGGAGGGAACCGCCACCCCCGGACAGACCAGGTACGTATAAGACCAGGTACACACCCAACCCCATACCACCCTAGCAGGCAGGAGATCGGATTCATCCCCAGCCCCCCCCCCCCACACACCCATCTGGGGCGGCCCGGCACGCCTCTCCCCCCCCCTTCCCCACCACCTACTCCACCACCCCTTGCACACAGAAGACTGGGGGAGTATACACCCCGGAGCCTAAGGACACACCACCCACCCGCCAGACACCACACCACTGACTACAGCCAGGGGAAATTCCCAAGACCGGGACAGATATCATGACCTCACTCAAGCTCACCTCCCTCAATGTTAATGGATTAAATACCCCAACCAAGAGACGGCTATTAATGAGGGAATTAAAACGGCAAAAAACTGACATAGCCTTCATACAGGAGTTTCATCTCTTGCGCTTGGCCCGAATACAGCTCACAGACCACTTATACGCCAGATCATATTCCTCAAGGGGAACGTCGAAGAAAAATGGGGTAGACATACTAATACATAAACGATGCCCATTTGTAACACAAAACTCGCAGACAGATGACATGGGCAGATACATTATCCTCACGGGCACACTATACAACCCCACATACCACTTGGTTAACCTATATGCGCCCAATCAACCTGACCCAGACTTTTGGTACAGCTATGTAGGCTAATACAAACGCTGCCATTCGGAGTTCTGATAGTGGGGGGCGACTACAACTCCACAACTGCCCTGCCCGGCAATAGATCGCAGCACACCGCAAGGGGAGCGCAGAACACAGGGGGGAGGGAGCCAAGACAAGTTGTTGGCCAAATTTATACAACAAACAAAACTACTTGACCCATGGAGACTGCAACACCCCGGACAAAGGGACTACACATTTTATTCAGTGGCTCATTCGACGTACTCCCGAATAGACCTGTTCCTTATCAACCAAGGAGGGATCCCATGGATCCAGTCCGCGCGAATAAATCTCATAACATGGTTCGATCATGCAGATGTAGAACTCACATTAAGACTACCAGGACCTAACCCCCCCTGGAAATGGAGACTTAGGGACACATTAATTAAGGACCCAGAGGTCACGAAACAAATACAAGACGAAATAGCCGCCTACTTTGCCACTAACGACACGCCAGACGTGTCACAGACAACAATATGGGCTGCCCATAAGGCTATTAAAATAGCAACTATCCGCAAAAAACAGAGAGCAGAAACCCTGTTTGAGCTCCAGAAGGAACTGAGGCAGGCGGAAACCAAACATAAACAGTTGCCTACAGCCCAGGGACTCCAAGTGCTCAGGGACCTGCGGCACAAAATAAGGGTCACAGCAATAGACGAACTAGACAGAGAACTGGTTCGCAAAAAACACCTTTACTATGAACGATCCAACAAAATTGACACTTTGCTCGCTAGAGCACTGAACCCAAAACCGAAATACCACAACATAACTGCGCTAAAGGACGCGAGTGGGCAGATAACACATAACCCCACAGAGCTCAACCAGATCTTCACAGAGCTCTTCTCTAAGATTTATAATCACTCCCCAGAGCTCAACGGGGATAATAAAGTGTACGATCAGGGACTTTATTAACAAGACCAATATGCCCACACCCAGCCTGGAGGTCATGCTGACCCTGGGTGTGCCCATTGAGGAAGAAGTAGTAGATAAGGCAATCTCAGCCCTCAAAGGCAACAAAGCCCCGGGGCCGGATGGCTTCGGCGGCGCTTACTTTAAAATATTGAGGGGGACACTGACGCCCCGGCTCGTGAAAGTATACACGGAGTGGATGGAGGGCAGGCACCCGAACTCGGAAACACTCACTGCAGACATAACGCTCATTCCCAAGCCAGGGAAAGACCCGACAGACGCGGCAAACCACCGACCCATCTCCCTAATCAACTTTGATGTGAAAGTATTTGCAAAAATAATGGCGACGCGGCTCAACCCCCTCTTGACGACCATGATCCATGCGGATCAGTTCGGATTCGTCCCGACGCAACAGTTAAATGAGAACACGAGGCGCGGCGCAGATGTCATATGGTGGGTGTGACGAAACCAATCTCGCCACATTGTATTGGAGGAGCCTGGTTGCTCGCCTGCTGCCTTTAGATTATGGACCGGCAGCTAAAGGGTTAATTTTGCTGTGCAGAAGGATTTATTTCTCCCTTTCTGCACAGCAGTTCGGTAGATTTCATATACCGAACAAACAGCCGTTCACCAACCTCCCCAGAGCCGTGGGCCGGCGTTGTTAATTGGCCACCCAGAAGCTGGAGTGTGCCTCCTATTTACCTCCCTGAAGCTGCGGTTAACCGCAGCTTAATTGCTTGTTAACTGTGTGGCCGCTGTTACACTTAGCGGCCGCTAGGTGGCGGTGTTCTGGAGCTCCCCGGGCAGCCAGCGCTTGTCTGCCCGGCTTTCATGCACCAAAATCGGACACTTTTACGTGCAGGCACCGCTGAACCTCCAGCCCCTGGTTCTCATTCGTATGAATTTGGTGAATGCAGGGAAATTCTGTATTTTATGTTTTATGTGAACTGTAGTAACCCAGATAGCCTTCCATGGAGCCTGTTCGTATAATTAAAGACTTTAGCTCCATGGCAATTAAACTGTATTCGGGTGGTCTGGGTGCCATTCACCTAATAATGTGCACCCAGACCTGAGCTATCTGGGGATATGTTACATGTCTGTGTTTTATGTATAAAATATGTCTGTATGTATTTTAAAGTGATAGTCTGTTTCTGTGTCACCATGTGCATAATGGAGTCTGGCCTTTGTCCTGGGAGATAATTGAATTACTTCATTAATTATCTCCAGGACAGAGAGGAGGAAACCAAGATGCATGGTGGGAAAGGATTGTGGCTGTGTGTACAAAAATGATACATGTCTGTCTGCTGTTTCAGTCTTCCATCTGGTCCCCTAGGGGAGTGTCCACCAGGTGGGAGACCTGCATAAATACAGGGGCAGGTAGCCCTGAATAAACAGACATAGAAACATAGAATGTGACGGCAGATAAGAACCATTCGGCCCATCTAGTCTGCCCAGTTTTCTAAATACTTTCATTAGTCCCTGGCATTATCTTATAGTAAGGATAGCCTTATGCCTATCCCACGCATGCTTAAACTCCTTTACTGTGTTAACCTCTACCACTTCAGCTGGAAGGCTATTCCATGCATCCACTACCCTCTCAGTAAAGTAATACTTCCTGATATTATTTTTAAACCTTTGTCCTTCTAATTTTAGACTATGTCCTCTGGTTGTGGTAGTTTTTCTTCTTTTAAATATAGTCTCCTCCTTTACTGTGTTGATTCCCTTTATGTATTTAAATGTTTCTATCATATCCCCCCTGTCTCGTCTTTCCACCAAGCTATACATGTTAAGATCCTTTAACCTTTCCTGGTAAGTTTTATCCTGCAATCCATGAACCAGTTTAGTAGCCCTTCTTTGAACTCTCTCTAAGGTATCAATATCCTTCTGAAGATATGGTCTCCAGTACTGTGTACAGTACTCCAAGTGAGGTCTCACCAGTGTTCTGTACAATGGCATGAGCACTTCCCTCTTTCTACTGCTAATACCTCTCCCTATACAACCAAGCATTCTGCTAGCATTTCCTGCTGCTCTATTACATTGTCTGCCTACCTTTAAGTCCTCAGAAATAATCACCCCTAAATCCCTTTCCTCAGATGTTGAGGTTAGGACTCTATCAAATATTCTGTACTCTGCCCTTGTGTTTTTACGTCCAAGATGCATTATCTTGCACTTATCCACATTAAATGTCAGTTGCCACAACTCTGACCATTTTTCTAGTTTACCTAAATCATTTGCCATTTGGCTTATCCCTCCTGGAACATCAACCCTGTTACATATCTTAGTATCATCCGCAAAAAGACACACCTTACCATCAAGACCTTCTGCAATATCACTAATAAAAATATTAAAGAGAATGGGTCCAAGTACAGATCCCTGAGGTACCCCACTGGTGACAAGCCCAAGCTTCGAATATACTCCATTGACTACAACCCTCTGTTGCCTGTCACTCAGCCACTGCCTTACCCATTCAACAATATTGGAATCCAAACTCAAAGATTGCAGTTTATTGATAAGCCTTCTATGTGCAACAGTGTCAAAAGCCTTACTGAAATCTAGGTAAGCAATGTCTACTGCACCACCCTGATCTATAATTTTAGTTACCCAATCAAAAAAATCAATAAGATTAGTTTGGCATGATCTCCCTGAAGTAAACCCATGTTGTCTCTGATCTTGAAATCCAATCCTATCCTTTAACATGGTTTCCATCACTTTCCCCACTACTGAAGTAAGGCTTACTGGCCTATAGTTGCCCGACTCCTCCCTATTACCTTTCTTGTGAATGGGCACAACATTCGCTAACTTCCAATCTTCTGGGACTACTCCTGTTAACAATGATTGGTTAAATAAATCTGTTAATGGTTTTGCTAGTACACCACTAAGCTCTTTTAATAGCTTTGGGTGTATTCCATCAGACCACTGCTTGACCCTCAACACGGAGCCTTGTCTCGTTCTTGCGGGGATTCACTGTATGCTGATAGGGACTGACTGCCAGGAGTGTAAGCCGCTTGGGAGCTTTTCCTGTTCGTCTGCTAGCAGCAATTTGTGAGGTTCCAGTTCGGGAGTTTGGAGTGCTACCTTATTCCCTTGTATGCAGTTCGGGAGTTTGGTGCATTCACCTATATCCAATTCGTGAGTTTTGGTGCTTTTACAGTAGCTGTGCCTTTTTGTGAAAAGGGGATTATCGCCTAAACAGATTTTTCCCCTTTTATGCGGAAACGGTCCGTAACAGTGGGCAACGAGGACCCGGACGCCTTCTCTGGTCCTATCGCTGGATGCGGAGAAGGCGTTCGACAGGGTACTCTGGCACTACCTATTCACATTATTAAAGCATCTACAGATGCCGAAGCCCTTCGTGAGGGGGATAGGGGCCCTATATGCCGACCCCAGAGCACAGACGATGGTACCGGGAGCAACCCCAACCCCCTTTTAGCCCAACAACGGCACCAGGCAGGGATGCCCCCTGTCCCCCCTGCTGTTCGTTCTGGCCTTAGAGCCACTGCTGCACAGAATACGGGAGACGGGGGGCATAGAGGGGATACGGGCCGGAGGTGAAGAGTTCAAAGTCTATGCGGATGACATCATGATCACGATGACCAACCCACAGCACTCGCTCCCTCGGCTTTTGTCCCTATTAGAGGAATAAGCATATGTATCAGGCTATAAAATTAATATGGGAAAATCGGTAGCCATGCCCGTCGGAATGGACCCACGGGAGATAGAGCGACTGAGATCAGACCACACATTCCCGATAGTGAAAACCAACATTAAATTCCTAGGCGTCAGGCTCACTGCAGATCCGGACAAATTGTACTCTGACAATTACACACCTAGCATAAAATCACTGTGCCGGGACATAGACAAGTGGCAGGAAAAAACAATCTCCTGGATAGGCAGACTCCATGCCATAAAAATGACGCTGCTCCCGCGTCTGCTGTTTCTGTTTCAGGCCCTGCCTGTCAAAGTAACCAAACAAGACCTAATGCCCTTACAAAGAACCATTGATAATTTCATATGGGCACAAAAACGACACCACATAGCCAGGCAGGTACTATATCGCCCAAAAACCAGAGGGGGAATGGGACTCCCAAATCTCTACTATTACTACCTAGCTGCACACTCAGGGGTGGGATCCCACAGATGGGTAGAGCTAGAAACGCGACTGATGAGCACTGACTTACCACAGTTTTGGATTTGGGTGCCCAGACAGGACAGACCACCCCTCCACACCACATGCCCAGCAATACTCAACTCAATACAAATCTGGGACCTCGCGGCTGACAAACACGCCCTAAAACACACACCATCACCAATGACCCCGTACCTACACAACGGAGCATTCGAGCTAGAGCTGAGCGCACGGGACTTCCAGGGCATTGAGAGCACTGGGGTACAGAGATATGCCCACTTGTACGACAAGGGGACCTTTAAAACGTTCGAACACCTAAAAACCCTAGCACCACTAACCACAAAAGACGTATTCAGATACATACAGCTTAAAGACTTTGCCAACAGCCCAGAGGTCAAGAGAGCAGCACAAGCCCCAATGACATTTTTTGAGCAAATGTGTAACACAGAATCGGACCAAAAGGGACTGATCACAACCATATACGCACAACTGAGTGCACCAGACAAAAATACCAAAGATCCCAAATACATTAGCCAATGGGAGAGAGACCTGGGAGGTGAGCTTGAGGGGGAGGACTGGGTAGACATATGGGAGGCGACGGCCAAGACTTCGATATGTGTGCTATCGAATCATATAAAATGTTGATGAGATGGTACACCACACCAGTCCAACTGTATAGGATGGGAAAAACCACGACGGACACGTGTTGGAAGGGATGTGGGGGTAAGGGAACATTCGTACACATGTGGTGGGAATGCCCAGTTATCGACGGATACTGGAAACGAGTTCAGACCTTACTGACAAACGTCATGGGACGACAAGTTGACCTGGACCCGTGGTCCGTCCTATTGTCAAGGCCCATAGACGGTCTCCCCAGAAAAGAACAACTCCTCCTCAATAAAATCACACTAGCAGCCAGAAGGGCACTAGCCCAGGCGTGGCTGGCACCTACAGTCCCCACAGACACTGACATCATAATGAAGATCAAAGATACATATTTAATGGATAAACTCATAGCCCAAATCAGGAACACAGAAAAATCATTTCAAAAAATCTGGCAACCCTGGGAAGATTACATGAATGACTGAGACCCGCACAAGCACACAGGGATAGGAATCGGAGAACAGATAGACGGGGCCCGCAGCGCGCCCCCCCCCCCTCCCTCCCCAGCAGACCATTATTAATAAAAAATATATATTTTTTTATTTCTCCTGCCTTTCCACCTCCCCCTCACCTCGCCCCACTACCCCCGCCCTTACCAACACCAACACTAAAGTAAACAAGGCAACAGTGCTCACACGACCTACCGTGCAGAGTGCGACCTCTTCCCAGCCAAATGGGATAAAATACACTCCTTCACCACAAAGGAGGCATAAACCAAGCCAACCAGCTACCGAAACCCAATACAGACGGGGTACTAAATTTCATAAATATCATACGCACTCCTATACGAACTCACCTTGTCGAGACAAGGTACAACCACATAGTTGCCCAACCCTCACGCACTAACAGAAAAGTGATGTTATCCTAGGCATTAGTATCTATGTTAATCCTATGTTAATGTTGATTTTATGATATAATAGAAAATTGACATTGTTCAGCCAGACAAATGTAAAAATGTAAACAACAATTCTGTTTACCTATGGAAATGTGCACAATATACCCACGCTCCAACTTGACCAACGTACAAGCCACAGTAAACTGAAACGCTGTTACATATGTCAAAATGAAAATAAAGAAATAAAAAAAATAGAGACTCCTTTTTTAAGAATACCTCCTATTGTGTTCACTAGAGGTAGAGGGGGTCACTTGTGTGTCTGTTTCTGATTCACTTGACTCGTACTCTGAAGTTGAGACCTGGTCTTTATCTACCCTTCTTTTCATTTGGAACCTTTTGTATACATTGCCCGTTTTAAAGTCCTTATGGTCTCTTAGACATTTTTGGTGTTTCCTCTGTTTTATTATAGTTTGATATTTTTCTAAGTTAGTTTGGAGTTTATTTTCATTGGGATCAAAGATTGGGTCTGTTTTATATTGTTGGATTTTCTCCACCTCACTTTCAATCTTTTTTTCAATCTCTATTAATTTCTTATTCTCATATTTACATATGATTTGCATGAAGCGTGCTGAGCACTGGCCTGCAGCTTCTTCCCATTCTTTGATGAATTCTTCTTCTTCTTCTATGTGTGAGCTGGGAGTTGTTGGTATTCTTAATCCCCTTGGTATTAGGCCTTTTTTTTAAATAGTTTTCTAGGGAAGCTGTTACGGTTACCTCCAAGCTAGTTGAAGGCTGGACCGCTTGGATGTCCTGGTTCCCGAGTGTGGAGAGAGAGAGAAGCGCCGTTCCGTTCAGCATAGCTTAAGAATCCCAGGAATATATAACAATCCCACTAGCTCTAGTATAGCTAGGATACCCTGGTTCCCACAAAACGAGTAGAGACTGCGATTTGAGGGTCAAACACGAACTGACTTTAATGGCACAGGGATAGCAATATTAATGCAAAACCCCAGATCCAGGGACAGCCCTCTCTGGACCTGATGGGATACAGGGACAATACAAACAGTTGACCAATGACAGTACCCTGCATCGTTTGAAATAGTCACCGCCCAGCTTGGAGATAATGATTCCAACGGTTACGGCAATTCAATTACCTCCAAGTGCCCAGAATCCCACGTGTTATTCGATCATGTAAAAACAGCATAAAATACATATTTATAACAGTTTAGTAGACACCCATTACATTCTACCATTCATTAGATAGCTCATGTCTGAGCGCATCATATAGCCGAATAGCGCTCAGACCTCACGAACAGTATAGCCAGTCTCTTGCATACAAGTGCTTTCGTGTTTCTTTGCCCCGAACACGAGATGGCGGCCATGTTTTCTATCTGTGAATAGGCAAGCGGGACCTGGCTCCAAAACCCCTGGAGCAAGAAACAGGTAGCCTGCTGTACGAATACCGCTCCCTGGATGGTTGTCCCAGCCCTTCGTGAACCGAACGTAGACCGCCCTGAAGGGGCCAATTAGTCTCCGGTTAACCGCAGCCTCAACGTTCTGATTGAGGACACACGCTGGATCGTAGGTGGTCCTTGCTCGGGAGTTTGAGTACGGTGAAATAGAATACGAACGAGGCCACCCTGAGGCAGTCAATTAAGTTTGTGGTTAACCGCAAACCGCAGCTTCCCAGTGGTCGTCCGTTCGGTTGTTTCAAAGGTGAGAAAGGTTAAGAGGTGGCACACGCCAAGGGCCGGGTGGTCTTAGTTCGTAAGCACAAATATGCAATACTAGTTGTTCGTGTAATTGGGTGTATGTAACAATAATACCGAAGTGAACGGCATTCGGTAACTTAAAATAAAGGGATCCATTACTGGTCTGTAGAGCGTCCGTAACAGAAGCGATTTCCCAACTTGTCCTTATTTTTTGTTTGTATAATTGTGTAAGGGAGTTAAAACCTGTCGTCAAAGCATAGTTTAGATCATCAGTCTGCAGGTTGGATTCTGAAAAGATTAATTCAGCATCTTGACACCATTTTGTGGCATCGGGTTTATTTGACAGGAAACCCGCCATAAGGTAGTTATTAAACGTCTCTCTTCTGACCAATAGTAAAGTGGGTCATAAACCCGAATACCAAACTGTAATCAAATAGAAAGTTTCCCGTTTCCGTTTAAGGATGCTCCTAGCGCTTCCTGAGGACTCCAAGCACTGCAGCAGACACCACAACCTCCGCAGACTCCACAACCGCCGTAGCTTAACTGAAGTCTCGCCGTCTTCCTTCCACCCTGGATCAGCTTCTGTCCTATAGGACCGTGTGGGGAAGACCTCTCCTCCAAGGAGAGCGTAACAGGAACAAGCTCTTAAAAGAGCTAAGTGATTAAGGCTCCAGGGAGTATGCAGAGCATAGCAATCCCCAGTGTGAATATAGCTGTCCCCTCCAATTACGAGACAAGACTACGTGTTGAGGGTCAAGAAGAACTGACTGTACTGGCACATACAGCCTCTTTTATTCACAATCCACAAACATAGTACTGCCCACAGGGTTTTGAAATACAACCAATCAATCCGTACAATACACACAGACACTCCAACACAAAATCCTCCCCTCTGCCTGTGATATGATTACTGAACACAATGGGTAATATAATTATCACAGACAGAGAAATACAGTTTTATAAAACATATAAAAGGGACCCCAAAACATGCAATAACTCTATAAAAACCGGAACCGTGGGATCTGGGTGAACCACATATCAAAAATTCACCCAGATCCGTTCAGTAGTTTGGAAGATACAGTTTAATGCAGATTCCGCAGAACATTTACAGGCTTTATGAAAAATAATTACTGTATAATGTGTCCCCTGTTGTATAGTTTAAAACTACTGCACAATGTCTTTGTGCACCAAAGACCGGCGAGATGGCACCGTGTAGAAAAGTCTAAACAGTGTCTGTGAGTTAAAATGGCCGCCATCCATTGTTCTCACCATGTGCTTCATCCATTGTTCTCACCATGTGCCTCTGATACATGAAATGTTGGCCACCCAGTAACTCCACAGTGTGTCCCCAGATGGTTCTTAAAGGTCCAGCAGCAGCATAATACAATACAATATGCCCAAATCAGTTCCTAGAAGGGCAATACATCCCAGGGCCATAGTCACAGGGCAAGAGGCTGGCAAGCAGTCCTCTCCAGGCACAAGTGGCGGGGCTGGTTCCGCCACAGATGGTGGTACCAGCTCCACTAAATAAGGGCTTGGACCCTGAAATTGTATATAGAGAACACAAAAGAAAAACTGTTATGGGAGAACTACCCTCTAGGGGGAGCTCCCAAAGGCTGGTATGGGTACAACGAGAACACGTTATTACCAAAAATTACCTAGTGAGCTTACTTGGAGAGAGAGGTAAAAGATACAAGGAAAAAGCACATTATCTTCTTTGGTGATGTTCTCCAAGACCAGTTCACAGAGGTAGAAAAATAAATCGCAAATAACAAACTCTTCCTAAACACTGACAAAACTGTCACAATGATCTTTGGAATGGTACCTAAATTACATAAATAAAAAAGTTCTGAGTAATGCATCAAAAGAAAATCAAATAGTATACGGAGTGCAAGCTCTACCTAGATGATCACAAGTAAAAAGGAAGAAGGGTAGGTAAAATAAAGGGATAAGTAAGGAAGAAAGAGTTAAAGGCAAAAGGAAAGGGGTCAAAGAAGAGAGAAGAGGACAGAAAGGGGTTAGGGACAAGGAGACCAGAGCCTGGAGAAGCCACTAACCTTGCAGCCATAGGGGTGTTCCCAGAAAACTGTGGATTCCCCAGGAGATCACAGATTGTTTAGAGAGCCACATTGACTAGTCGATCAACGTTTTTGTGTAATATTTTCATTGTCGGCTGCTGATACAATAAGTTGTTCAAAGGAACAAATTTCAAGTTTGGTATAAGACTAAGAGCTGCATTAACCAAGTGTGGAAGGGCTGATTTCTAATACATCTCATTCCTATGCAAAATAAATATAGAACAAATATAGGCTAAATATAGAAAAAAAAAAACTAAACCCTTCTTCCTAATCGATTGGATCCCGAATTCTAATGATTTAAGCACGCAATCACATTAATAGCCTCCTCTCTGTCAAACATGCTGGGTAGCCATTCCAGAGAACATCATAGCAGAAGATAAGAAAATAGAATTTTGATAAAGTATTTACAGATACCAAACGCTTTGATAGTGTAGCCTTATGTATGATAAGGAAGCTGTATATCATTATAATTACCATTTGGAATAAAGGCTTTTATTATCTGCAAGGAAACAAACAGTAGTTTACTTATCCTGATAACAATTGTCTTATCTTCAGGGCAGAAGGCAAGCCTGCGGAGGCCAAAGGTCATAGCCATAGGAGGGAAAAATTTTGTATTGTAAGCAATTCTTTAGATTGTCCAGGAATGGACTATTTGAGGATTGTCTGTAAGTAAATGGCTTTGTGGTAAAGAGCTAGAAAACCTCCCTTTAGTTGGTGTGGCGGTTCGCCAAGGTATCACCACCGGATTCATTTTTCACTTAATAAAATAACGCCCATAATCCTGAAGTGCCTTATCGCCAGTATAGAAACATAGAATGTGATGGCAGATAAGAACAGATTCGGCCCATCTAGTCTGCCCAATTTTCTCAATACTTTTATTAGTCCCTGGCCTTATCTTATAGTTAGGATAGCCTTATGCCTATCCCGGTGGGCCGGTCTTGGCCCACCGGGATACCAGGACATTTCCTTGTGGGCCGCAGTACCTGGGAGCTGCAGATAGTGAGGGAGCCCTGCTCCCTATATTTTAATAATATCGAGGCCGCTGGCCGCGTGTCGGTGCCGCCGGTGGCCTGTCCGGCGGCACACCCTGAGGTGGTTATACTTGCCTTGATGCCGGCGGCCCCATCTCCTGTGCTGTAGGACTGCTGTCCGTATCGGTGAGTGTGCCGGGTGGCCGCCTAACCGGTCCGGCAGCACACTCACTGATACTGACAGCAGTATAGCTGTCAGCACAGGAGAACTGAGGGAGGGGACAGAGCTAACTACCATTCTCCCTCGCGGTTTTCTACAATTCCCAGCACAGCCACATCATAGAGTAGGGATTACTCTATGATGTGTCCATGCTGGGAATTATGGGAACCGCGAGGGAGCATGGTAGTTAGCTCTGCCCACTCCCTCAGTCCTCCTGTGACAAGATAGAGAGGCACAGGGAAAGGGGGGACAAAGAGATGGGTAACAGACACAGGGAAAGAGGGGACAAAGAGAGGGGTAATAGAGAAACACAATGGAAGGGGGGGCAAAGAAAGGGGTAATAGAGAGACACAGGGGTAATAGAGAGACACAGGGGAAGGGGGACAGAGATACACAGGGGTAATAAAGAGACACAGGGGAAGGGGGACAAAGAGAGGGGTAGTAGAGAAATGCAGGGAAAGGGGGGACAAAGAGACAGAGGGGTAATAGACACTGGTGACAAAGGGAGGGGTAATAGAGAAACACAGAGGAAGGGGGACAAAGAGAGGGGTAAAAGAGACACCGGGAAAGGAAGAACAAAGAGAGGGTCAATAGAGAGACACAGGGAAAGGGGGATAAAGACAGGGGTAATAGAGAAACACAGTGGAAGGGGGGGACAGAGAGAGTGGTAATAGAGAGACAGAGGGGTAATAGAGAAACACCAGGGAAGGGGGGGACAAAGAGAGGGGTAGTAGAGAAACGCAGGGAAGGTGAGACAAAGAGACAGTGGTAATAGAAAGACACGGGGGGAGGGAGGAAAACGAGACAGAGAGACAGAGGGGTAAGAGAGACACAGGGAGATGGCGGGAAGAGAGACACAGATAGGAGAGGGGAGAAAGAGACACACAGAAGGTTTGTTGGGGGGACAAAGAGACATACAGAAGGGAAGGGGAACAAAGTGACACACAAGGTTTGTGGGAGGCAAAGCTGGGCTGCGGGAAAAATAGACACAGAGTGGCTGGGAGAGGAGAAAGAGACACACAGATGGGATTTGGAAGGGGTGAAAGAGACAAAGGGGCTGAGGTTAAGACATACACAAAAGGGACTGGGGGAAAGAGACATTCAAAGGCTGAAGAAGGGTAAAAAGAAACACACAGGGGCTGGTAAGAAGTAAAAGATACACAAGGGCTGCTAAAAGAGAATTACAAGGTGTGACGAAGTGCCCTTCGCCACTTGTTCTTGGAGAGGACTAATGGCTAGCCTTTTGCCCTGTGACTATGGCCCCTGTGACTTGTTGGATTTTGGGACACTTTTTCTGCCCCTTTAAATCCATGGGAAAATGTGCCTCTTCCCCTTTTTCCTGTCCATTGTTCTCTAGCAGGGTGTTGTCCCAGGGACACTGCCAGACAAGTTGAAACTGGCTGCTTATTCCTTCCTCAATCTCTCATCAGCCCTTGCTATTGTTTAACCCCATGGTGATCCAACTGTATTCGTGAGATCTGAGCGCTTTTCGGACATATTGAGGCTATCCAAGCTATCTGGGGATGTGTTGGACATATAGATTAAACATTGTATTATATGAGTTATGTATTTTTATGTGGTTTTTGTAACAGTTTTTGGACTTAGGTATTTCCTGTTACTGGAGATAATTGACTTACCACAGCCACTTAAGCCAATTATCTCCAGGATAGAGAAGAAGATAGACCGGCCGCACAGCCTAAATCTGTGGAACTGTTTTGGGAATGAAAGCCATTCTTGCGGTTGGTCAAATGTGACTTCCACAAAACCTTTGAACCCCTGCTCTGATCTGGCTGATTTTTGGATATGTTGTTTTTGGGTGTTTTCTGTGTTTTGTGAAAAATTAGTTAGTCCATTGTGTTTCTTAATTGTATCACAGGCAGAGGGAGGGTTTGTGTACATTATCTGGTAATGCCTAACTGTGTTTTGATTGGCTTTGTAACTTTGTGTCCTGTGTACCACACGGTCCACATGGGTGGTAATATTGTGGGAAAACTTGTATAAAAGAGACAATAAACCCTCAGTTCATTCTGTTCCTGCTTAACCCTCAATCTAGAGTCTTGTCTCTTATTGGGGGAATTGCTATATCACTACAAGGGATTGCTATGCTCTGCATGCTCCCTTAGATAATCACTACTAAGCTCTTTTAAGAGCTTGTTCCTGCTTCACTCTCTTGGAGGAGAGGTTCACCCACTGGAACCTGGAGCCTTGTCGTAGGTCCAGGGTGGGTAGGAGACGGCGAGACCTCAACCAAGCTGCGGCGGTTTGTGGGGTCTGCAGTGGTTATGGTGTCTGGTGGAGTGCTTGTAGCCCTCAGTAAGCACTAGAGGAATCCAGTAACGGAGGTACCCAGTCGGGGTGCCAGGGGGTCCGTTACACAAGGGTCGCTGTATGAGACAAAAAGGAGAAAATTGGAGACAAGATAGACTAAACGAGGTAAAAGAGAAATCAAAGGAGGGAATAAGAAACACAAAAAAAAAGGCAAGAAATTCACGAGGACGTTAAAAGAAAGACAAGAGAAGATGCATTTTTTTGTGTGTTTGTGGGGGTTGCATTTTGCATGTGTTTCCTGCTCGACCTGTAACTTGGTTCTTCAGCATGGGAGTTTATGCCAGGTGAGAGAAAGACCTCTTAATAAACAGATTTTGCTTCCAATATATGCATTATGCTAACACAATGTACAGATAGACGTAACTGATGTGATCCTGATATTAATACATACATAAATATATATACATATATACTACTGATGTGTGTATTAGTAACATATAGAATTATGCCTATAATATTTACACATATATTAATAAACATTTATACATGCATAATACACACATAAATGTCATTAATATGTAACATAAATGTAATGAGCACGTATTGGCCCAGTCTTGTTGCTAGTTGCATACTCCAGCACAATAACATATTCAACGTGTAGAGCGCACCCACAGGACTTCAAAATGAACAAGATAACGACATTCACCATTTCAGTCCCATTACTTAAATGTCCTTAATAGGCCAAAGTAGTTGTACTGAAACATTGATTACATGCAAATATACGTCTACTTAAAATAAAGGCGCTCTTTTGTTTATTTTGAAGCCCTATATGCGTTCCTTCGTTGGAGTAAGAGTTTTCAATTTTAAGTTATTTTTTCACCCTCTATATCAGCACACTATGCTGGCGCGACGCATTATTGGGCTGGTGTAGAATTTTTTCCAGGGCTGCTTTTAGTTCTCAGTCCGGCCCTGCCTATCCCACGCATGCTTAAACTCCTTTACTGTGTTACCCTCTACCACTTCAGCTGGAAGGCTATTCCATGCATCCACTACCCTCTCAGTAAAGTAATACTTCCGGATATTATTTTTAAACCTTTGTCCCTCTAATTTAAGACCATGTCATCTTGTTGTGGTAGTTTTTCTTCTTTTAAATATAGTCTCCTCCTTTACTGTGTTGATTCCCTTTATGTATTTAAATGTTTCTATCATATCCCCCCTGTCTCGTCTTTCCTCCAAGCTATACATGTTAAGATCCTTTAACCTTTCCTGGTAAGTTTTATCCTGCAATCCATGAACCAGTTTAGTAGCCCTTCTCTGAACTCTCTCTCTAAAGTATCAATATCCTTCTAGAGATAGGATCTCCAGTACTGCGTACAATACTCCAAGTGAGGACTCACCAGTGTTCTGTACAATGGCATGAACACTTCCCTCTTTCTACTGCTGATTCCTCTCCGTATACAACCAAGCATTCTGCTAGCATTTTTTGCTCTATTACATTGTCTGCCTACCTTCAAGTCGTCAGAAATAATCAGCCCTAAATACCTTTCCTCAGATGTTGAGGTTAGGGCTCTATCAAATATTCTGTACTCTGACCTTGGGTTTTTACGTCCAAGATGCATTATCTTGCAATTATCCAAATTAAATGTCAGTTGCTACAACTCTGACAATTTTTCTAGTTTACCTAAATCATTTGCCATTTGGCTTATCCCTCCTGGAACATCAACCCTGTTACATATTTTAGTATTATCAGCAAAAAGACATACCTTACCATCAAGACCTTCTGCAAGATCACAAATAAAAAATATTAGAGAATGGATCCAAGTACAGATCCCTGAGGTACCCCACTGATGATGAGCCTTTGAATATACTCCATTGACAACAACTCTCTGTTGCCGGTCACTCAGCCACTGCCTCACCCATTCAACAGTATTGGAATCCAAACTTAAAGATTGCAGTTTATTGATAAGCCTTTTGTGACGAAAGTAGCCTCGTCCCTGATTTCTTGGAGGAGCCTGTTTGCCAGCCTCCTGCCCTGTGACTATGGCCCCTGTAATGATTTTTGGGTTAAGGACTCTGTGCCTGTTTGGACTTAGACAGGAACCATTCAAAGTGCCATTTGAACATGTGGCGGCGGCCATCTTGTTTATTTGAACATGGTGTTTGGTCATCGAGTGCATGGAAATCAAATCGGACACTCAACGGCACGAACACCGCTAAAACTTTACCTTCCATGGAGGTTCGGCTATTCGAACAGGAGTCAAACAGTGTTCGACAAAAAGAAACCCACGAACAAGAGACATACAATGACTATATCCACGAACAGCTTCATTAGTTAATTCAAACATTATTTTGAATCCATGAAGTAGACCGGTCACCCAGATCAGGGCTATCAGGGGATGTAATAATCATGGGGATTTGGGGGGTTTTGTAAAATGTTTTTTTCTGCCTGGAGAAAATTGGGTTAATGCAATATCTGCCTCAATTTTCTACCAGGCAGAGGGGGGAGGCATTGTATGTTGTAGTGGGAGAGTCACACTTTTTAACTGTTATTAGTGTATAAGTTTTTGTCCCAGTACCCAACAATGTTCATGTGGGCGTACACCTTGCTTGGGGACTTGCATAAAAGGCCAGTGTGGCTCCCATTAAAGAGAGATTTGTTTACCCCTTCTTGAAGTCTTGGCTTATGTTTGGGGGATTGGAGAACTACATTCACTCTGGGGATTGCTATAATCACAATACTCCCCTGAGTATAATCACTAGCTCTTATAAGAGCTGTTCCTGCTACGCTCTTTGATCTAGGAAAAGTCTACCCACTGGAAGCTGGATCCTGGTCTTGGGTCCAGGGTGGGTGGAGGACAGCAAGACCCCAACCAAGCTGCAGCGGTTCGTGGGGTCTACGGTGGTTATGGTGTTCCAGTACAGTGCTTATGGTGCTCTCAAGTTCTAGGAAGCAGCGATTGACGGAACTACCCGGTCACACCATCTATGTGCAAGAGTGTCAAAAGCCTTACTGAAATCTCGGTAAGCAATGTCTACTGCACCACCCTGATCCATTATTTTAGTTACCCAATCAAAAAATTCAATAAGTTTAGTTTGGCATGATCTTCCTGAAGTAAACCGATGTTGTCTCTGATCTTGAAATCCATGTGATTTTAGATGTTCAACAATCCTATCCTTTAACATGGTTTCCATTACTACTTAAGTAAGGCTTACTGGCCTATAGTTGCCAGACTCCTCCCTACTACTTTCTTGTGAATGGGCACAACATTCGCTAACTTCCAATCTTCTGGGACTACTAGTACACCACTAAGCTCTTTTAATAACTTTGGGTGTATTCAATCAGGTCCCATTGACTTATTTGTGTTTACTTTGACAGTTATTATTATTGCCATTTATCTAGCGCCAACAGATTCCGTAGCGCTTTACAATATTATTAGAGGGGGGATTTAACTATAAACGTTGCAGTCATATGTTGCAGGACATCAGGAGAGAGGTCTGGGGAGGAGAGACATATCTGGGTGTCGTCAGCGTACAGGTGGTATTGGAATCCAAAAGAGGTAATAAGTTTGCCAAGAGAGGCAGTATAAAGAGAAAATAGAAGGGGACCAAGGACAGACCAGATGAATGGTGGAGGTATCATTAGAAAAGGAGACACTGAATGACCGTTGGGAGAGATAAGAGGAAAACAACACGAGGACGGAGTCACAGAGACCAAGTGATTGAAGAGTTTGGAGAAGGAGAACATGATCAATGGTGTCAAAAGCAGCGGAGAGGTCAAGAAGAATTAGTATGGAGTAATGACCTTTGGATTTAGCTGCGATTAGGTCGTTAGTAACTTTGATAAGGGCAGTCTCAGTATAGTGGAGGGGGCGGAAGCCGGACTGAAGAGGGTCAAGGAGACCGTTGAAATAGAACCTCTTCCTCTGTAAACTCACATGTAACAAATTACGTATTTGCCCTTTTTCCTAACTGAGGCCCCTTTCCTTAATTTCCATCTGTAAATACTGAACAAAAATATTAATTGAGGCAGTCAGCTAGACCTTTATCCTCTTTTACATACCTTCCTTCTTTTGAATCTACCGTAACTAATCCTTGTTTTACTTTTCTTTTCTCATTTATGTATCTAAAAAATGTTTTGTCCCATTTTTTTACTGACTGTGCTATTTTTTCTTCTGTGAGTGATTTGGAGGCTCTTATAACTTGCTTAGCCTCTTTCTGCCTAATTTTATAGATCTACCTTCCTCACACTGTTTTTTTTTTATAATTACTACATGCTAACTTTTTGTTTTTTACTTATTTTGGCCACATCAGCGGAGTACCACTGTGGTTTCTCAAATTTTTTGCTTTTACTTAATACTTGCCTAATGCAATTTTCTGTTGCCTTCAGCAGTGCAACTTTTAAATAATTCCATTTCTCTTGGACTCCATTTAAATTGCTCCAGTCTGATAATGACTCCTTTACATATATTCTTATTTTAGCGTATAGAGAATTTAGAGTATTGCATTACCCCCCACACATGAGCCAAGGCTGGCAGAAGACTGTTTAAGGCCGGGCCACACACGGCCTTTTAAGACAGAGCCCATGCAAGGGTTATCTTACACAAAACATCAGGGTAATCCCTCCGCTGGACCTGAGAGATAATTGAGTCAGGAACTCTATAAACTCAATTATCTCCAGGTACAGAACAACACATGTTTACAGCCACCCCAAAATACATAAAAACTCCACAAGTCACATCCCCGAATTGCCCTGGTCTGGGGGAACAACATACTCAAAAATCAGCCAGATCAGTTCATTAGTTTTTCATTAGTTTTTAATAGGCATCACGGGGAAGGTTTGACCAGTCTGCCACGAGGTTGAAGCCCAAAATAGTTCCAGGCAAATTGTGGCAAGGACCGATCTCCATTTGTGAGGTTTTGTATGAAAACCACATAAGGTACACGAAGGATTTTACTCTGAGAATGCTCCCATTGTTCGCTATTTGCTAACTCCTGAACGCCGTTCGTATAGATTGTCAGGAACTTGAACGGGCAGCAGGTCTATCTTTAATGGCGTTCGCTGGAGTGCCAGCTGCCTGCGTCCGGGAGACAAAATGGCTGCTATCCATTGTCTTGACCACGTGCGTCCAATTGCCCAGTGGAGCATTCTATTAATGGTTTCCTTTGCGGTTTTCTTACAGGATCCTCAATGTTCCAAGTTCTAATTAGGGTCTGGGATCGTCCTTGTTCGGGAACCGAGCAAAGTAAAACCAAGGGGGAGGGGCCGGGCCGCAGAGCCGGCTGGCGGCCATTTCCAGCTGCTCCGCTTTTGGATCCCACAAATCGGCCAGAAAAACGCAAAATACCGCATTACCGGCTGCGAGAGCGACAAATTCCGGAAAGGGAACCGATAAGCTCCACACCGATACCAATCTGGAGCAAAAGACCCCCGGTAAATGGAGTCACGAGCGGCTCGGGCCCACACGCACCACAACCATGTTGCTAAGGCCGGCCGGGGCCTGCTGGAGAGGCACCGACTCCCAGCCAGAGACCGTAGGGAGATATGATGCGGCCCGGGCGGTGGGGCTACTAGCTATGATGCTGGAGAGCTCACCCCTGGGTGCGCTGGCGGCCCGTGATGGGGCCCCCATGGCTACAGAACCAATGGACTGGACGTCCCTGACTACCCACAGCAACAGTCTGCGACTGCATCCCCAGCTAAAATGAAGGGACTTAAGCTCACCATACCTAAGCCATACTATACGGCTGTGGACTCTGCCCCTGGGGTGACTGGCCACTGTCGTGCCTCCCGGGCTACCTGCATGCTGACAAGCTGGATCCTTCGCCTCCGGGTTAGGCGGTGGGCCTGGAGAGCGTTGTCCCCACCATTGTGAGCCCTGTGGGGCAGGACTGTGCTGGCCTCCGACGGACCGGTGGTCGTGAGGTGAAGCGACCGTCTTCCTCTAAGCGGCCGATGTTGGGAGAGACATGCGGAGGTATCTGGCTAGACCTACCAGGGTTTTCCTGGCGCTGGGGAGGTGCAGGAGGCACAGGATCTGCAGATTCTAAGTCGGGGGGGTCAAGCGGACACCCGGTGCTTCCGAGTGCCCACAGTGCCGCGGGACTTTTGGGGGACAGCGTTGGGGGAGCTGGGGGGGATTGGTGAGGCCGGGAAACCACGGGAGCCGACCACTAAAAATAGGCTAGCACCTCAAAGCCCAAGTTGCAGACATATGTGTTGTGGGTGGCTGGGGTGGCCGTGCAAAAGGACTGAGTATGATGGGGAAGAATAAAGGCGACTAAAGCCGGTCGGAAGCTGAAGTGCCACTGGGGAGGTGCAGGGGGAGAGTGGCCCACAGATCTTTTGGGGGGGATCCAGGGGCCTACATTGACCACCGAGTGCCCACTGTGACATGGACAGCGCCGACAGAGGCAGTAAAGGATTTGGGGGGGTGAGGGGGGAATAGCGACATATGCGGGCCACCTGCATAAAACCTGAAAACAGCCATATCCAAACAATGTCTATGCACTGTTCTGAAATGTTATTGCATGGGGGGGAGGGGGTCCCTCATCTATTTTATTTGATTTATTACATTTTTTTTTTAAATTCTTTTACACGGCCGCACGTGCTAGGCATAAGGTCCCTAGAGGCACGGGGCACAGCCCTGTTAATGCCGGAGAAGGGATCTTCACGTAACTGGCCCCATTATTAGTATACTTGGCCCCTACCCACAGGGGTGGTTCTTTTGTTTGTTTGTTTTTTTCTGTTTGTTTTTTTTTTCTTTTCTTTTTTCTCCTTTCCTTCTTCCTTTTACCCATTTTCAAGACATATATAACCAACGCTGCAAACTGATCTCCTTCACTGCGCAGCTATATTCATAGCCACGTTAGGTTTTATAGTTTCAATGTTTTATTATGCCAAACAAAACAAACATATCCATGATATATTGTAGAAAGGCGGGAGACACTTTATGAGACCCACATCTAGAATGTCCGTCATAATTACCCATTTTTCATGCAGTTCGACCAGGTTTCCGGAAATGGCCCCCTTTTTATCTCATAGGCATTATCGAGCAGTTAACTTTGGTTCCACACGAGCCACTGTCACCACGCGACACACGCCACTAACCAAACAGGCTACATCTATAAGATTATGGGCCTGCACCCTTTTATTTCTTATTTTTTACTCGTTACCTACCCATGAGCGCAGAATTATGGCTATACAGCCTACAAACCTGGTTAAATGCAATCACTAGCCGAAGCTTACACGAAAGCTACCAAGTTAATGGACTTTTACATTAGACATAACTCTTACATTATTACCAGGGCACACCTTTGCCATCCAGGATTGCACATCATGCACCCCTCTCGAGAGCAACTCTGATATTACATTTCCCCTTGGTAACCTACACTGCCATCTGCTTTGTCGTTAAGGGCGTAATGAGTTATACACGATGATAACCTGCACATATGCTTGTTTAACTGTATTAGATTCAATTCACATGTCAAATATTTGCATAAAATTTACATGGCACAGTAATCTCAGTCTATAAGGACGCATGCTACTGATCTCCGTTACATGCTGCTTCTGAAAGCGGTAATGTTCCTTAACGCTCAACCACGAACGCTTACTGGCACTTCTCCTGCGGAATGTGCCATAATTGGAAAATGTAATGCCCTTCTATGCTTACTCGCTGCTGAAATGTAAGTTTGCTTTCTACTGACTGATTTGGCCTCTGCGAAGGCTCATGAAAAAATGCCTTTCTATATTGCTGTTTGACTGCCTTAACTATAACGCAAATAAAAACCATTTAAAACAAAGTAAAACCAATCAAATAAAGGAGAATATAAATCCACAACATCAACCAAAATAAGTGATGGGGCTATTCCTTCATAGTTGGGTTGAGTAATAAGGTTATATCTCAGGCAAGCTCTATGTTCTTGCAACAGATTAAAAGCAAGGTTTTAACTTTGTCAAAAAAATCCAGGACATATGGACTGGGATGGTTTGAAAGAGGTATAGTAATCTGGGCAAAATATTCATCCTACCCTTCACAGCCAGGTAATATGTGGGAGCGACCATTTGTGTAGATCATCATTCTATTTTGAAAATTGAGGTTGAAGACCCTGGGATAAGTCAGAGTACTTGTGAGTGCCCAGGTAAGTTAATATTAGACAAATGAAATGGAAAGTTGGCCTTGAGGGAGCAATTATGATTGTTCAATAAAGAGTACAGGTCAAGTGAAAAAAATATTAGGACCACAATACATATAGATGAAATAGTTTACATTCACCATACTGAATTCTCCGGTGTCGGTTCTGTATTTTCACGGTAACCAAAAGGTTTTTTTTGTTCCAGCCTTCTTAAAGTGGTTTAGGCTTTATATGATTTTTATTGCCATCTATACACGTATATGGTCTAGTTCATTGCGTCCTTAAACTTGTACCAAAAATGGATTTGCTTCATTAAAAACGTACTTGAATAAAGTTTATAATTGAAGTAAAAGTCTAGTGACCCAGTGACCCATTGTGTATTCCTACTGTTGTAGCTTGCGTGAAAGCAAATCATCAGCCCATATGGTGAGCCCTGTTGTACCTCCTGTGCCTATTGATGTAAATGGATGGAAGGATTATATGTCACCTGTGAGCTCTTAACAACAAAATGTGCCTCTCACAAAGCAAAATCTTCCACTGCCCGTGATTTCCTCTAAACTACATAAATTCAATTCATCTCCTGTCGGTGCCAACATTCGTGTTTGTGTTCTTGTCCAATTATTTAACCCTTTTGAACACAAGTGTAGGACTTAATTTACCATATTTCCAATACCTTTTCTCTCGCGGTATGTTTTATTTACTGACCTTCTTTCTGTCAGAAATACCAATCCATCCATATCCTCATATCGTCTTTACCAATAGTAGAAAAATAATGTATTGGCAAAGAAATATTACTTCGTGCAGTTCAGAGCTTCTAATAAAGTATGATTAATAACGAACCAAATAGAATATCGGGGACTGCAGACTCTTATTAAACTGCACCTTATCATATTCTAATAAGATATTATCCTGATGAGTGATTAAAGGGACACTATAGGCTTAATGTCATTAAAGTGCTCTGATGGCCACAAAAGGCGCTTCCTGCAGTTTAACTCTGTGAAACAACGCTGGATATCCTCAAACTTTGCATCCATCGAGTCAGTGCTTTCCAAGGGGGAAGGCGGAATGCACTTGCACAGGTCTAGTAAACTTGTGGTCCATTGTGAGTTCTAGAACAGTTAGAACACAATGGGTCACTGGTTCACTAGATCTGTATTGTACGCCAAGTACTTCTAACAAAGAAAAATGTCCAATGAAGCAATTCTATATTCGGGATGGGTTCTCCCCCCATTGGCTGGTGGAGGAGGCGTGTAAACCAGCACAAAGGACGGGGGAATCAGGTGAGTATTGAAAGGGTTACTCATGGATCTATCTTTGTGTAAAATCTGCTCCTTTTTAACATTCGTTGTTTGCATACAGTGTTTACGGTTGTTACATAGAATTTATATTTGTTATAACATGAAATTGAGCATTGATATATTGCTACTACTATGCACTTTCCCTTTTTTCTTCTGAATCCTTCACCTTTATATTGAAAATTAACAAAGTCTTTAGCTGTGCTTTTAGGGTCACTTTTTCTGATACTAATTTTGGAATTGTTGATTACAAATTGTGAATAATTGACTGCTTTTCTAGGCTTCCGATATCTCGTTTGTGGAGAAGCTCACAAGTGGCTGCAAATCTAATCCTTGCTTTGAGCGAGCTCGTGGAAAGGATCCGGGGTTCGTTATTCATCACTATGCAGGAAAGGTGTGCACAGTTTATTTTTTCTACTAATTGATACATATAAGTTTAAATTGTGTATATGCTGTGACTGGACCACCTGGCACCCCGAATGGGTGCCTCCGCCAATCACTGCAACTTCGAGTACTCCTAAGCACTCCACCAGACACCATAACCACCATAAACCCCACAGCCAGCGTTACAGCTTGGTTGGGGTCTTGCCGTCTTTCACCCACCCTGGACCCAAGACCAGGATCCAGCTTCCAGTGGGTAGACCTCTCCAAATCCAGAGAGTAAAGCAGGATAGCTCTTACACGAGCTAGTGATCATAATCCAAGAGAGGATAAATATAGCAATCCCAGAGTGAATATAGCCGTTCCCTCCATACATGAGACGAGGCTCTATGTTGAGGGTAAAGAGGAACTGTTTAATCGCAGCCACAACTGGCCTTATATGCAAGTCCACATGCGAGCGTTTTTCCATAACTAACAGTGGGCATTCCCCACTAGACCTGAGAGGGGACTGTGACAAAGTACGCACTGATTTTGTATTGGCTCTCAGGTCCAGGACAATCCCACACAAAACAGGATAATCCCTCCCCTGTGCATGAAAGATAATTGAGTCGGGAACTGTACTAAACTCAACTATCTCCAGGTACAGAAATCATACATTTTAACAATATCCTGAAAGTACCCCCAAAACACAAACACTCAACACTCCACAAACGTCACATTCCCTGATAGTCCTGATCTGGGGGACCAACATATCCAAAAATCACCCAGATCGATTCAGTGGTTCGGGATTTCCATGGAGGTCATAATTTTGACCGACCGTTCACATGGTCCTATGCCCAAAACAGTTCCAGGGAATAGGGTTAACGGTTGGTCTCTCTTTCTGGAATACAAAAGTACATAAATCACATAAGTTTTTAAAGGGCCCATATTCTTTTGGCAAGAGTCTGGCCAGCATGCCCCTCCAAGAGCCCGTGGCGAGGTTACTTTCGCCACATATACGTAGGGAATAATAAATAATGCTTGTAAATGGTGTGCGGGGTAAAGGTAAAAAGACCCAAATTAGAAAGGGGGAAAGTGGATTCATAGGGTTTGTTGTATTTTTATTCGGTTTATTACCAGTTATTGTTACAATGTTGCAAACACCTTATTGTCTCTTGATCCCATGTATGACTTATTTCTCCATTCCTTCTCTAATCAGTTTTTTCCTTGTTTTCATTTTTCTTGTCTGACCAGCTATTTTATCATCACTTTTTATGATTTCATTATTTCTCCACTCTTCTTTTTTTGTTTCTCCATCATTCCCTCTTTTCCTGTGTGAATACTTTCTTCCCTTCTCTGTTTGCAATCTCTTCTCTTGTCTCCATCTGTATTCATCCTTCTCTATCTAGTCTTTCATCACGATCATCCCATTAACCTCCACAGGTTCACTATACAGCTGTTGGGTTTCTTGAAAAGAATCGAGATACACTCCCCATGAATGTCCAAAGTCTCTTCATGAACAGTGTGACCTCTTTGCTAAGTGTCCTTTTCACAGGTACCGCTATATTTTCTTAATTTTGGGCGATCAGTGATTTGTCTATAACCATGTGAACGAATCGCAAAACAAATGAAATGGGCAATGAATGAGCCGTTTATTTTGTTCTGTGATATGGAGTGTTTACCTTGGTGGTAAAAGAGTGATGTGGCACCTCCCCAGGGCATGCTAGCCTATGAGGGTGATTATGACCACTCTATTAGATTAACATAGTTATATAATCTCCCTTATGCCGCTACTCACCAAGCCGTGGCTGGTGGTATGTCTACTAAACAGCTGTCCATATTGCTAGTACATAATAACTAATTGGACTTTATTTTTTTCTTTGCTGCAGCCAGTATTTCCAGAACTGGAACCCTGACACCCATGCAGAGAGCCAAGGTCAATGGATTAACATTTAATATTTTTCACCTTTTTATTCTATTGGTTCTTGTGCTTTGTCTCTTTTGCCACATTGTTCTTGCTTTTGCCTGTTTCTTCCTGCACTCATCTATGACCTACCATATTTTCTCAATCCCTTCAGCCGTATTCCTGGGATGGCAATACCACTTCTCACGGTCTGGTCCCTTCTGACTCCCCCAATCTTCATGTCCATTTTACATGTTTTTAAAGTCTTAATTTAGATGAAGCATATATAATTACAAGTGCGATCTGATACGTTAGAATAATCGAATGTGAAATGTTACAGGATGGGCGGAATGATCTCGGAGAGAAAAGAAAGAGTAGAAAGAGGCGTCAAGGTAGAGAAAGCATTTCAGAAATGCTAGTGATCCCAACACACAACCAGCAATGTAAAAAGGCCAGAAAGAAGCAGATTTCTGTTCCATAGATGTGGCTTTTCTTCACACAAAATCTTAGAAATGGCAAAATGCCTGAAAATGCAAGAATAGTCATCAAAGCAGAACAGAGAATCCCCAGTCTGGTTAGACCAGCCAATCTCAGGATAACCGAAATTAGACCAGGCTAGGTGTCAGAAACCAAAAATAAACTGAATAAGTGCACTCCAAGGTGATTAAAGACCACGCCAGGACACGTGTTAAAACGTGATGCAGGTTTAAGTAGAGGATAAGGAGATCGTTTCGGAGAAAATCAATTGAGTGACACTAGAAGGTGCACACAGCCAATAAATTGATGTAAAACACATGTAATAAGTATAGGAGTGACTTGTGTTAGACAAGACCACAAACATGACGCCAGGGGTCACAAAATGTGCCATGCCAGTGCCAGGAAGGAGCAGGAATGAAGAGTAGGAGGTCAAAGAGAGGAAACCTTCAGTATCAGCCATAGTTTGAGTTTTCTCATATTCTAACCAAAGAGACAAATCTCTATTAATGGCAGTCAATTTATTTACTGAACTAGTGGGAAACAAATTGACTTCCAAATCTCACCCATGTGTAGCAGCCAATAGTATTTTAATAACACGTTTATTTTAATTCCTTGTGAATTTTTGTACAAATAGAATAGGTCACCTGAATCAAGGCCCGAGTGGGCATTGCCATCACGTAAATATATCTACATATATAAAGGAGACTCCCATGGTGTACTACACAAACAGGGTAATAAACCAGTGGGTGAAATTTGTATCAATGTTATCCTTTGGGAGCCAGATATGAAATTGTGATGATGGGATCCCATGCGGTACGATTTTACTTAATGGGACACTATAGTCACCAAAACAACTTCATCTTAATCGTTTTTTTTCAGATTCACCTTTATTATCACTGTACAATGTACATACAAAGACAATGAAATAAATTGGCCTCTGATCAGAAATAAAGCCACAATTAATAAAAATAATGAATGGAAATGTATTCTCAGTGTAAGCTTTAGAAGTCTATACCTAATACCATAGTATCTCTAGTACTTAAGAAATACAATCCCTTCTTCATTGAAAATAGTTGTATTTTTTTTTTTTTTTATCTTATTTTTTTTTTTCTTACAGCATAGGAAGACTATGCAAAAAGCATTTTCTTAATTCATAGGTATATATTAAATAGTTCAACACAAGAAAAAAAAAAAGACAAACCACAAAAGACAAAATAAATATTTTAGAGCAGATTTGGGCGGTTAGTCAGACCAGAGATGTAATGCCCAATTTCTTAGGGTAAGTGTAGAGTGCGTTCTTTGGGTCAATGTTGTATCGGGAAGTTTAACCAGGGCGGCTATCGTTTCTCAGAGCTAGAATTTGTTTCATTTTGAAACAAAGTATCCCTTTCTATATTATATTGATATTTGAGTTGTATTAGAACTTGGGCCGAGGGTAGGGATTTCCTGCTGTAGGCCATATCTTGAGATTATAATTTTTGTGGCCATCATGAGCTGAATTATTAAATATCTGTTTTGAGTTGTAAATTTCTTTATATTAAAAAGGAAAAGGGGCAGTCTAAAGATTATACTCCAGATTTTCTACCACAAGTTGATAGTACTTCAAAGGCCTTTTTCCATGAAGAAGTTTGCAGTCCTACCATATATTTGAGCTTCCTTCATCAAAGTTACATCTCCAGCATAGTTTTGTATTAGCGGGATTGATTTTATTTAACATTTTTGGAACCAAGTGCCACTGGTGGAGTTGAAAATAACGTTTTAACAGCACAATAATATATTGACATTACACAATAGTACCACCATATACAAATTCAATAATACAACCCATAGGGCCCAATCAGGGCCGGCTTTAGGCGCCCTGTGCGAAAAATATTCACAGCGCCCCTCCATGGTCACATGCCCTCGTCCATCTTGTAAAAAGTGCTAAGCCTCCGTTACATAGGTGTTACGTATTAATGTGATTTCTGGGCATATCATGCATATACACGTATATTAATACATTTGTAAATGTTATAGGCGTAATAACACATATAATAATAATAATACACCCATATTAATATACATGTATATTTAAATATTACTCTCAGAAATCATGTGAAATACTACTTATTATGGTACACACAATTTCTGGTATTTTTAACCCCTTAAGGACACATGACGTGTGACATGTCAGGATTTCCTTTTATTCCAGAAGTTTGGTCCTTAGGGGGTTAAAGAGCAGAAATATATATATATATATACACACATACTAGAAGAATTCCTCCCTCATGTATAGATTTGCATTAGGAGTAAAAACAAATTTCTAACAAGAGTGTCCTGTCTCCCTGAAGTTGCCATGCCATTATGTTGTGTGTGGAATAGGGATGCAGTGTGTGTAGGGAAAATAGTGTGGTGTGGGATAAGGATGTAGTGTGTGTGTGTGTGTGTGTAGATTATGTAGTGTGTGTGTGTGTGTGTGTGTGTGTGTGTGTGTGTGTGTGTGTAGATTATGTAGTGTGTGAGTAGATTATGTAGTGTGTGTGTGTGTTTGTGTGTTAGGAGTGTGTGTAGTTAACACAGTAAGAGTGGGATAGCGATGATTTGTGGGTAGGAGGGGGTTAAGGCTTTAAATTAGGAGGTGGGAGAGCAATTTTAGGTTTTGTTTTCTTAAATTAATTGTTGATTCCCCCTTTCTGCCCCCCTCCCTCTTGCATACCTTTGGGCAGGGATGGGAGAATACCGATTACCTGGTGGTCCAGCGGTCTCTGCGAGCTCTTGAAGTTCTGCACCTTGCAGAACAGGAGCCCTCCACTCACGAGCTCCGCGTTGATAGTATGAGAGCTTTGCCGCGGCAACACTCCAAATGCCGAGCTCGCGAGAGGAGGGCAGAATCAAAGCGCTTACTGCTCGCTCCCATCATCCAAACAACGGGCCGGTGAGAGAGGTCCTCAATAACCTCACCAGCCAATACCAAAGCAGAGCGCACTCTGTAAGGGCCAGCCAGGGCGCAATCTTTCACCCACCAGGGCGCCCGAGGTAGGGCAGGACCTGATTGTGCGAGCTTTGTCGGTTGCCCGGTGCCCCTGTTGGCATGGCGCCCTGTGCGGCCGCACAGCTCGCACACCCCTAAGGCCCGCCCTGGGCCCAATGTACGTAAAATATCTATACCATGAAAATCACCCTACCAGTGCAATAAGTGTGCCAACTACCATACATTGAATACATCAAATAAATTGCCCGATCATTAGCAATATACACATACCCCAATCCAAACAATCACATCTACCATGCACACAGAACACAATCTGCAACATACCGACCAATAACAATGTATTCTATAGTGCTAAATGTGAGCATATAAATAATGTGCATAGATGGTGTATAGATCATGCCCCTGCAATCTCACTGCTCAATTCTGTCATTTTTGGAGTTAAATCACTTTTGTTTCTCTCCATGCATCCCTAGCCACACCTCCCCTGGTTGTGACTGACACAGCCTGCATGAAAAAAATGCTTTAGTTTTCAATCAGATGTTAACTTGCTTTAGCCGTTTTTATGTCCTGCTTTGTAAATTGAACTCTATTCACACACAGGAGGCTCTTGCAGTGTTCAGAAGACTATTAACACAGCGGGAGATGAGATAAATTCTAAATTAAACAGAATATTCAATAAAGGGTGTTTAAGCATTAGATATCTCTTTACAGAAAGTGTTTAGGAAGGCTGTGTCAGTCACTGCCAGGGAAGGTGTGACTAGGGCTGAATAAAAAAAAAGTTATTTAACTCCTAATTGGCAGAGAATTGAGCATTGAGATTGTAGTGGCATGATCTATACACCATGTGACAGAACACCCCGTCACGTTTTGATTCAATTGATTTTCCTTTTTTATTTATAACCCTGGTTGCTCGGTTACCGAACAAAGACACATTTCCCCCTCCTATATCTCCCAAACCCCCTGGCTTATTAACTTCAAAGAACCCATTAACTTAAGTACTCTCTCTGGGTGGCTGCCATTCCTATGACCGAACACATGTGTGAGCAAGAGGGGGTGGCTGACTCTCTCTGGGTGGCCGCCATTCCTATGACCGAACACATGTGTGAGCAAGAGGGGGTGGCTGAGTAAGTGTGAGTGAGTGAGTGTGTGTGTGTGTGATAGAAATGGATAGAGGTAGAAAGAGGTGGATAGAGAAATAGTGTGTGTATGTTTACAATATTTATTTACAATGTGTGTGGTTTTATTCAAACACTAGAGATATAGAGATATTTCTATATATAGTGTTTGTATACAAACTTTGGGCGGTACAGCATTCAGTGCCGCTCTATGAAGAATGCGATTGGTGCAGCGCAGAGCCGCGCATTCACACCAGACAGCTATGATGCTTCTCTAAGAGAAGCGTCTGAGCCCTGCTATTTCGTCATTTTGACGAAAAAAGGAACGTGGCCTGCCGAGGATCTCGGTGCTGGAACGGAGGTAATTTATTTTATTTTTTATTTTTTATTCTTTATTTTTTGAGTGCATAGAGAAAAAGCAGTGACAAATGTGTTTGTTGTGCCCCAACAGCATGTACTCACGATTTAACAGTTAACATCGATTAACTAAGGCATGGCATGGGAATACAATGCACATTTTTTATATATTATGACATGAAGGCTAGTTTTGAGCATAGGTAGTTGTAACGGAACTCCCTGTACTCCGACCGAGTACCTTCCGTTGATGGACGCTTCCTAGCCTGCGCCGAGGATCACAAGCACTGCACCGGACACCACAACCACTGCATACTCCACAACCGCCATAGCTTAACTGGAGTCTCGCCGTCTTCTATCCACCCTGGATCAGCTTCTGTCCTCCAGGACCGTGTGGGGAAGACCTCTCCTCCAGGAGAGCATATCAGGAACAAGCTCTTAAAAGAGCTAAGTGATTAAAGCTCAAGGGAATATGCAGAGCATAGCAATCCCCAGTGTGATATAACAGTTCCCTCCAATAACGAGACGAGGCTACGTTTTGAAGGGTAAAGAAGAACTGACTGTACTGGCACATACAGCCTCTTTTATTCACATTCTACAAACATAGTACTGCCCACAGGGTTTTGAAGAACAACCAATCAACACATTACAACATACAAAACACTCCCATTCATTACATCAGAAATCCTCCCCTCTGCCTGTGATGCAATTATCTCAACACAATAGACTAACTTAATTATCACAGGCAGGAAAATACAGTATTCTAAAACATATCACAGGGACCCCAAAACATGCAATAACCCCATGATAATATATAATATTATATTATATATAATATACCATCGGAACCGGGGGATCTGGGTGAACCACATATCCAAAAATCACCCAGATCCGTTCAGTAGTTTGGAAGATACAGTTTAATGCAGATTCCGCAGAACATATACAGATTATATAAAAAATAATTACTGTATAATGTGTCCCCTGTTGTATAGTTTAAAACTACTGCACGATGTCTTTGTGCACCAAATACCAGCGAGATGGCACCGTGTAGAAAAGTCCATACAGTGTCTGTGAGTTAAAATGTCCGCCATCCATTGTTCTCACCATGTGCTTCATCCATTGTTCTCACCATGTGCCTCTGATACATGAAATGGTGGCCACCCAGTAACTCCACAGTTTGTCTGGTAGTCTATCCAGCCGAACCAACAGATGAAACACACACACAGTGCAACAAACAAAGGGAATCATAAAATATATAGACAATAGTCATATTTGTGCACCATCTCCAGTTTTGTCTCAGGGCACAAATAGTGTTTTCAAATGCCATAAATCCCAGGGCGATAGTGATGTGGCAGGAGGCTGGCAATCAGTCCTCTCCAATGCCCAGTGGCAAATGGCAGTTTGTCACATATGTGAAATAGTCGTTTGGGTTCGCGGGAGAGTGTGGTTATGAGGGTATTGAAGTCATTTACTTTTGCAGATGAAAGAGCTGAGATGTATGAGTGCAGCATAAATTTATAGTGGAGACAATCAGATGCACAGTGAGACTTTCTCTAGCAGCATTCAGCAGTTCTGGAGCATTTTTGGAGGTATCGAGTCAGCTTGGTGTGCCAGGGTTGTTGTCGGGGGCTCCTGCTGCATTTAAATGTAGGAGGTGCCATGATGTCTAGTTGAGAGGAGTGGGTGGAATTGTAGAAGGAGGTTGCAGAGCTAGGACAGATGAGATTTGAGATAGGTAAAAGGAGAGTTTGGAGATTAGTGGAGAAATGCTCAAGGTCAAGACATTGGAGGTTTCTGTGAGAGTGATGTTCAGATGGTGGTGTCAATTGGGTCTTAGGTATGCCGAAGTCAAGTCAGCAGATGGTGGTCAGATAGAGGAAAAGGAATATTGGAAAGATTAGAGGCGGTACAGAGATTGGTGAAGGCGAGATCAAGAGTGTTTCCCGCTGTATGGGTTGCTAAATTGGACCATTTATAAAGCCCCGCTCTCATTGCACTGCACCCTATATAAAGCCCCGCTCTCATTGCACTACGTCCTATATAAAGCCCCGCTCTCATTGCACTACGTCCTATATAAAGCCCCGCTCTCATTGCACTACGTCCCCGCTCTCATTGCACTGCACCCTATATAAAGCCCCGCTCTCATTGCACTACGTCCTATATAAAGCCCCGCTCTCATTGCACTACACCCTATATAAGCCCCGCTCTCATTGCACTACACCCTATATAAAGCCACACTCTCATTGCACTACACCCTAAATAAAGCCACACTCTCATTGCACTACACCCTATATAAAGCCCCGCTCTTATTGAAATACATCCTATATAAAGCCCCCGCGCTAATTGTGCGACACCAAGCATGTCAAACTCGCGGCCCAGCGAGACTTTGGCCAAAAATGGACATCTTTCCGTCACGGCAAGCCACGAGTACATGCTTACTGTTAAAGCAGAGTAGGCAGCTGCTTTCTCCACATTGCAGGTGCCTACTCTGCTAAAATTCACCCGACTGGGACTCTGAGAGGGAGCGTTCAGTCTTCCTGCTCCTTACTGCTCTCTCATGCGCGCCTTCTGTAGTGATGCCGGGTGCCTGAATATGATGTCATTCCGGCATCTGGCATCACTAAACTGCGCACATGAGGAAGCAGGAAGGGAGACCCCAGGGAGAGGCCTCACACCAGCTCCCAAAGGTAGGGAGCAATAAATAAAATGATGTGAGTATGTGCAAGAATGTGTGTCTGTCGTTTAGTGTGTGTGTGTGTGTGTCGGTAAGTGTTGTGATGGCTGCGTTGCTCCACCTTGACAGGGTTTTTAAGAAGTAGCTGTAGCATCCACTTTGGCACAGGGTGTAGATGGAGCCATTTGGTGTATACCAGAGGTCGGAGTCGCATACTGGTAGCGCCAATGTGAGTGGAGTCTGCTTGTTAGCTAGACGGGGGTGCTGAGATTTAGTGGGGGGTGCTGTGGTTAAGTAGAGGGGGATGCTGATTTATTTATTTTTTTTAATACTCTACTTTTCAAAATAAACCTACATTTCTATGAAAAATTACGTTTTTGATTTTTCTGCGGCCCGTGCTAGACTTTGAGTTTGACATACTTGTGCTACACCCTTCCATCCACTATGCCTATAACTGCTCCCTCCTTCCTTCCCTTGCTTCCTGGTCCCATTTCTTTATCACTGTCCTCTTTGCCCTTATTCCTTTATCACTGTTCCCTGCTTCCATTCCTCCTGGCTCCTGAGGATTTTTTTTATATCCCCTCTTCTTCCTGCCATGCTGCCTAATTTGTTGCATCTTCCGCATTAGGGCTACTTCTCCTCTTTGACCTCATCCTTGGACCTTCTACCCCATCGCAGCTATTATTTCCTATCTTAACTGTCACTCTTCCATTATTATTATTGACATTTATATAGCGCCAACAGTTTCTGCAGCGCTTTACAATATTATGAGAGGGGGGATTTAACTATGAATAGGACAATTATAAGAAAACTTGCAGGTTGAAGAGGACCCTGCTCAAATAAGCTTTACAATGTATAGGAGGTGGGGTCTGTAACGGACCGTTTTGCACACAAGAATTTAAAAACCGTTTAGGCGATATTCCCCTTTTCAGATGCACAGACAGCTACTGCAATCACCAATCTCCGGAACTGCAAACACATGAATTCACCAATCTCCCGAACTGGAACCAGGGGAATGCTCCAAACTCCCGAACAGGAAACACACGAATGCTGTAAACAGCCGAACAGGAAAAAACATACGAACAGTTTACACTCCTGGCAGTCGCACTGTAACAGCATACAATCCAATTCCCCCCAAGAACGAGACGACACTTCGTTTGAGGGTCAAGCAGAACTGATTTACTGGGGCTACCTGACCGGCTTTTATGCAGGTCTCCCACCTGGTGGACACTCCCCTAGGGGACCAGATGGGAAACTGGGAAACATATTGGACATTGACCAATCACAAGCTTACAATCCCACAATGCATCACAATCCCTCCTCTCGGTCCTGGAGATAATTGGGAAGTAATCCAATTTTCTCCAAGGACAGAGGCAAGACTCCATTAACCACATGGCAGACAAAGGACAATAAAAGACATAAAAAATACATACTGTTACATTAATCACATAGAACATACACATTCTACCTATCCCCAGATAGCTTAGATCTGAGCGCACATTATTACCGGATGGCGCTCAGATCACATACATACAGTTCAATCGCCATGGAGCCAAAGTCTTTCATACAGTCTTTCAGTATATGGCTGGGCTCCATGGCATAGCTATCTGGGGTAGCATGGCTTTAACAGTCCGCAGAAAGGCATGAACCAGCCTGTGGCGGAACCAACCTCGCCACTGGGCATTGGAGAAGCCTGTTTGCCTGCCTGCTGACTATGGCCCCTGGGAGATTTGACCCTTTAAATACAGGATTTGAGCATGTTGTATTGTAGTATGCTGCTACTGGCCCTTTAAGAACCATCTGGGGACATACTGTGGAGTTACTGGGTGGCCACCATTTCATGTATCAGAGACACATGGTGAGAACAATGGATGGTGGCCATTTTAACTCACAGACACTGTTGCCATCTTGCCGGTATTTGGTGCACAAAGACATCGTGCAGTAGTTTTAAAACTATACAACAGGGGACACATTATACAGTAATTATTTTTTATATAATCTGTATATGTTCTGCGGAATCTGCATTGAACTGTATCTTCCAAACTACTGAACGGATCTGGGTGAATTTTGGATATGTGGTTCACCCAGATCCCCCGGTTCTGATGATATAGTTGGGGTTGGGGTTATTGCATGTTTTGGGGGTCCCTGTGATATGTTTTATAAAACTGTATTCCTCTGCCTGTGATAATTGTATTACCCATTGTGTTCAGTAATCCTATCAGAGGGGAGGGGAGGATTTTGTGTGGGAGTGTCTGTGTGTATTGTACGTATTGATTGGTTGTTCTGTAAAACCCTGTGGGCAGTACTATGTTTGTGGTTTGGGAACGAAAGAGGCTGTATGTGCCAGTACAGTCAGTTCTGCTTTGACCTCAAAACAAAGTGTCGTCTCGTTATTGGGGGAATTGGATTGTATGCTGATTGCCAGGAGTGTAAGCTGATTGAATGCTTTTCCTGTTCAGCTGTTTACAGCTTCTATGGTTCGGTGGTTGTGGTGTCTGCTGCAGTGCTTGGAGTCCTCAGGAAGCGCTAGGAGCATCCTTCAACGGAGGTACCCAGTCGGGGTTCCTGTTGATCCGTTACACAGCCTTTCTGCAGGGAAAAAGAACTGTTTTAAATATGGGGCCATAGTCCAGTGGCAGAAGGCGGGCAACCTGGCTCCTCCAGTGGCGAGGTTGGTTTCGCCACAGGGTGTAAAACACATTAGGACAGGAAATGGCAATCAAATAAGGTGGGAGTGAAGCAGAGCTGGAGGAGAGAGTATAGTGCTGCCCTTTAGGAGAGAGCAAGAGACGGGTCTGTAAGGTAGAGGTTACTATAGGAGGCCATAATTTTTCCTAAAGAAATGGGTTTTAAGGCACTTCTTAAGACTAGGGGAGAGTCTGATGGGGGTAGGCAGGCTATTCCATAGGAAGGGAGCCGCCCACGAGAAGTCCTGCAAGCATGAGTTGGCCGTACGTCACTGGCAGAGCGGAGAGTCCGAGAAGGGGCATACCCATGGATCTGTGAAGAGCTATGCGGGGCTAGAATTCAGTGCTTTCTAGGTATGGGTTAGCTCTTTGAATTTACTCCTATAGGATACAGAAAGCCAATGTCAGGGGTGCGGTGTGAGAGGACCGACGAGAGAGGCAAATCAATCTAGCGGCAGCATTCATTACATACTGTAGCGGGGCAATACGGCTTTTGGGAAGACCAATTAGGAGAGTATTACAATAATCCATGCAGGAAATTACTAGAGCATGGACAAACTCCTTGGTAGCATCTTGCGTAAGAAAGAGGCGGTTGCGGGCTATGTTTTTAAGATGGAATATACAGGATTTGGCAACATACTGGATATGAGGCTCAAAGGTGGGGCCAGAATCATGTATGACACCAAGACAGGGCGCTTGCAAGGAAGGATACCACTGATCTAAAGGGGGAGTGAGAGCGGAGGTCAGTATAAGGAGGAGGAAAGACAAGGAGCTCAGTTTTAGAGAGACTGAGTTTCAGAAAGCAGGCGGACATCCAGTCAGAGATGGAAGAAAGGCATGCAGTGATACGTTGCAGGACAGCAGGGGAGAGATCTGGGGAGGAGAGGCAGTATAAAGAGAAAATAGAAGGGGACCATGCCCCTTTGGGGACTCCAACAGTGACAGGAGGAGGTATCATTAGAAAAGGAGAAAATAAATGAGTGTTGAGAGAGATAAGAGGAAAACCACGAGAGGACAGTCACAGATACCAAGTGATTGAAGAGTTTGAAGAAGGAAAGCATGATCAACGGTGTCTACGGTTAGTTTGGGGGGTGGCCACAGCAGGACGAAGAAAATAGTCAAAGGTATCAAAGAGATGCCTGGGATTGTGGGAGCATGAACTAATGAGAGAGGAAAAGTATGACTGTTCGGCGAGGGCAAGGGCTGCACTGTATGAACACTGTAGCGTTCCAGAGATGATACCTTTGCTTTGGTGATTCTGCAGGGCTTGGTTGCTTGTGAGTACTGGGTGTTGCTAATCAATGCCGTTATATTGGGGCCCAGTCTATGCTTAGGCGATTCTGCAGGGCTTGGTTGCTTGTGAGTACTAGGTGTTACTACGGTAATCAATGCCGTTATATTGGGGCCCAGTCAATGCTTAGGCGATTCTGCAGAGCTTGGTTGCTTGTGAGTACTGGGTGTTACTAAACAATGCCGTTATATTGGGGCCAAGTCTATGCTTAGGCGATTCTGCAGAGCTTGGTTGCTTGTGAGTACTGGGTGTTACTAATCAATAAGGACATCTTCATTGACAGTCATCCCATTTATGTCTTAATGTATGACTGAACCTACTCTAACTGCTCCCTCTCCCCATTAAAGTAATAGACTTACCTGTTTTTATATTTTAGGTTCAGGTCGCACAGGAGAGATTTCCCTCTCGGAAAATGTCTGTGGGAGCTCAATTTCGGGTATGAGGTTTTCCGTTTTCACTGAAGTATATTTTATACAATTTATTTACTTTTCAACTGTCCGTATTTACATGCCCTTCAGTTTGTCATTTCACATTTCTTTGCTAATGAAATTTACATTCATATTCCCGATTCCTCTGCTCTGTGCTGTCTACTAGTCGTATTCTACATTTCTGGGGAAAAACATCTGGGGTGGGGATCGATTGCCGAGATGGACACACACTAATTTGTAGCTCCTTCATTTTGATGCGCATATGACATATATAATTGCCATTATTCACCCTGGAAACAGATCCATACCTTGAGTAGATCCACTCTTCGGCATTAGGTACCTGAATGGGAGCAATACAGCTCATTTACGCCTCATGCCTTGGGACTATGGCCCCTGGGAGATTGTGCACTTTTAAACAGTATGGACTTCTATTGGACTGTGTATGGCCCTTTAAGAACTGTATTTGGGCTTATTGAGACTTTTTGGGACAATGGCCCTTTAAGATGGCATCCCCAGTGTCCCCAGACTGGTTTGGGACAATACCCCTTTAAGGCAGTGTCCCCAGATGTTTAAAATCCTGTGTGCCTGTGTAACGGCTACCCAGGTAGTGAGAGGGTATCAGCCGTTGGTGACGTCCTTTTTCCCGGCAAGTTGCTGTATAGTAATGAAGTTGCTTATTCCCATCCACAAGATCCAAGAGGAGAGTCAGGTTCAGCTGTTAAAAAGTAAAGTAATAATGCAGTAAATACCCTTCCAAGAACGAGACGAAGCTACGTTTTGAAGGGTCAAGAAGAACTAAATTTTAATGACAGGGATTCTCCTTGTATGCGATTCTGCCCATAAAAGGGAGACCCCTACATAATTAGGACAGTAACCAATTACAAACATGGTACATCCCACACATTTCCTCCCCTCAGATAAACAGTTAACATAATTATCACACACACATTTTTACCCGAGTTTTGGATGTACCCCAAATACTTTGGGTACATCCATAAATCCAGATAGCCCCAATCTGGGGGAACAACATATCTAAAAATCATCCCATTCGGTTAAGGGATTTGGGAGTTATGGGACTTTAAAGTTTTGACCGACCGCACAGGCACACTAGCCGAAAATAGTTCCATAAGTTTTGGCCTTGCGGTTGGTCCTCGTTCGTGTGGTGAAAAGGCACGAAAATCTTGCCATCCGTGAATTTCCTGATGATCGCTAAAATCCCTGTATGTGGTATAGTCATCTACTGTACCTACTGTATCTACTGAACGGCAGCACGGTCGGTGGTTCCAGCACAAATTTACGGTCTTATGGAGGTCTCAGCGGTGTTCGCCTACTCGAGTGTCTGATTTTGGTTCCAGACACTCGACGGCAAATCACCGCTGTTCGTGAACTAAGATGGCCGCGAACACGTGTAAAAATCCCGAAATGGCGGCCACCTAGGAACTGAAACAAAGAGTTTGTGCGTTTCATACGGATGGTAAGTGCCAATCTGGGAGGTAAAATAAGACATAATTAAATAGCAGGGTGGTCCGGTGTTCGGTAGTTTGGGTTTGTTTTTATACATACTGAGTCTCTGCCATACGGGTTGTATAAATAGACGAATGTTGTTAAAAAGTCCCGAACTGCGATACAAGTAATCCACATGAACCAGATAAGCACATTCCACTGTGGTTATAGTCTCTGTTATTGTACATGTACTTGGTTAGTTGTTAAAGGGCCGGTTTAGCAATACGTATTCCCAGGCAAAGGTAAGGTTCTGTTACAGCCTGGCTTTCCCCCACTTGGTTCAGTAAATGGTTACTGAGCCAATTACCACACAGGCGGACCACAAAGAAGTGGAAGTGTGCAGATAACCCAGGATGGGAGGCTGCTGTAGGTAAATTGCCGACCGCTGGGTGGCCGCCGTTCGTACAAACGAACACGTGGCAGCAGCTATCTTTATTCAGTCGAACGCGGTCAGCGGTGTGTGCAGCCAAATCTATGGAACTAAAATCGGCTACCCATCTGCACCCTTACCTTCCCCTCCACTCAGTTTTAACTGCAGCGTCTAAGTCCCGTTCGACTATTTGAACACACAGCTACACTAAGCTATTTGCACGAACGGGCAAGCGAATGGGACTTAGTCATTTTTCAGTGTGAAAATCGGTCACAAAGGACTTCCGACTAACTTTTTAACCCCTGGAGGGATTTGTATGTTTTTTGCGAGTGTTCATATTTGAAGTATGCTGAGTAATAATATGTGCTTTTTATGGAGATTGGATGTATAGTTTTAAAGTTACAGTACATGTGTAAAAAGTATGTTTTTCCTGCCTGTGATAATTACATTAACCCATTTTGCACAGTAATTTTACAATGTGACAGGAGGCTTCGTATTTGCTTAAGTCTCTCTTTACTAGAACTCCACAGCAGCACAGAAAAACAACCAATCAGAAAAAAGTTAGGTACTATAAAACTCCCCTCCCCATGTTTAATTTCCTCTTTTTTTGCTGCTCCGCATCAGTACAGGTCAGAGTACCACTGCCTCCTACTTATAGTTGGTGGCTTTGGGTTTATTATGATTTATTAGCTTTTATATTTGATATATTCATGTATTTACTTAGTTATTTTCTTAGTATCATATTTCTCTTCCGTATATTTATATGTTTTATATTTTTTGTGTTTAGTTCTTTTTTCTGATATATATATTTTTTCCTCCCTACTGCTTATGGGGGTATATGTATTGTATTTAGGTAGATTGATTATGGTTGGAATTCCTGCCTTTCGAGTTTTTTGCTTCCCCTGTCTTCTTGGGGAGACCTTTCCTTTTCTGTGGTGGTTTGGGGAGTTTCTTGGGAATTCCTGTATGCTTTCTGCCCCCTCCCCTCGCTAACCCACACTCTCTGTCCCGCCATTTTCCGCGGGCTGCATGCATTGTATCGGGGTTTCAGGAGACTAGCCTTGGGCTGTCTCCTGATTTCCCCCGAATCCCTTTGTGCTATACCGGCAACAGAGGTACTCGTGGTCGGACGCGAGTATCCGGCGGCCGCGGGCAGCCGACCGGGTGGAGGAGAGTGCGCCTACTCGCGGCCCCTCCTCCGTCCACGGTGCGGAGCTCGGCTTTTGTCACCCTGCTGGGATTCCCCGGCGGACTGCTTCAATTTTGCCAGGTTTTTCCTTCAGATAGGACTATTAGTTTTCTTGCAGTGTATATCTCAGGCTCACTGTATGTCATCTGGTTTCTTGCCTGTCAGTTTTAATGGCATTATATACCTAAGATTGCTGTGATTTTACTGACTAGTGTATATCACAGACTTATGTATATCACAGACTGCTGTATATCACAGACTGCTGTATATCTCAGACTGCTGTATATCACAGATTACTGTATTTACTGTGTTTTTGCGGACAGTGCATATCACTAATTTTGTGCATTCTACTGTCATGGTATATCACAGATTGTTGTGTATTTTGAAAACTGTTATACAGGCTCTGTACGGGGGTATACAGTGCCAGTTAACTCTTGAATTCACTCGCTTCTCAGTATATATATTTTCTGACCCAGCTATGAGATTTCAGATGGGACTACTCTGATATGATTTCGCTGTCCATGGCAGATATATAGTTAACAGGCTTGGCTCTGACTCTAACGGGTATGGGAGACCAGTCTGCACCGAGACGATACTATTTTATCAAAGCAGATCCGTGTGTGCAGGTGCATACCTATCCACAGTTTATGGACAGTAGCGCTCAGTGTACCTTACATTCATGGACATGATGGTCACTGGAATACTTCCGCTTATACCCAATACAGCTGGAATACCACTATTTGACTGCTGGGCACATAGGGACTGCCAGTCCCGGTTCAAGTTACTCACACAGCATTACGCTGTCTAAAGGGTTGTTTGTCTAAGGGTTCTATGTCACAAGATGCCCTGAGGACCTACAATTTTTAGGGACCTCTACCCGAACTCAGAGGTCCCCGTTACTCATTCAATACCCACTGTAAAGCGCTACGGAATTGGAAGGCGCTATATAAATTCATGTTCATAATAATATTATGGTAATACACAACCCATTGATTGGCCTGCTATGTCTGTGCCCCATTGATTGGCCTGCTATGTCTGTGCCCATAAGAACGGCCTGCTATGTCTGTGCCCATAAGAACGGCCTGCTATGTCTGTGCCCATAAGAATGGCCTGCTATGTCTGTGCCCATAAGAATGGCCTGCTATGTCTGTGCCCATAAGAATGGCCTGCTATGTCTGTGCCCATAAGAATGGCCTGCTATGTCTGTGCCCATAAGAATGGCCTGCTATGTCTGTGCCCATAAGAATGGCCTGCTATGTCTGTGCCCATAAGAATGGCCTGCTATGTCTGTGCCCATAAGAATGGCCTGCTATGTCTGTGCCCATACGAATGGCCTGCTATGTCTGTGCCCATACGAATGGCCTGCTATACCTGTGCCCATTAAAACGGCCTGCTATGCCTGTGCCCATTAAAACGGCCTGCTATGTCTGTGCCCCATTGATTGGCCTGCTATCTCTGTGCCCCATTTAATAGCCTGCTATGTCGGTGCCTACTTGTATGGCCTGCTATGTCTGTGACTATATGCTTGGCTAACCTTTCTGTGTCCATTCGTTTGGCCTGCTGGGCCTATGCCCTACTGACGGGCCTACAATTTTGGTACACTATTGGTACCGAACCCCATTTAGCCGCAGGCCTGGGGTAATATCACTGAGGAAAACCCAGTGTCCACCAGTGACATGGAGATAGGCAAGTGTCCAGACAAACACCATTGCCATAGTGTTCAAGAGGACACCAGTATATGGCCATCTGAATATGGTGGGAAGGTTGAAAGCCCTAAACCTCATGCCTGAAGGGCAAAGTTTCTTGTGAAGACCCCGGACACATCCACGGTTTACTCCAAACCAGCGACGGCACATCTCCAAGGAGAACTTCGCACAGGCAAGGACCGGTACTCAGACTCCTACAGGAGAAAGCGGTGTTTTTCCTTACCAGCTACTCCGTATCTGCCTCCCGGAATCCTTATAGGTTCGGTAGTTGTTTTTTTTTTCCTGCGTTTGGTTAGCTCCGGGCCCTGTCCAGTGGGACTTACTTTTCTTACCTTCCAGCCTGCTCTTTGCCTTCTATCCGAGATAGAATGGGTGTATTTTCTCTTATCTACGTTAATTGTTGCTTTTTTGTTTTTTCATGACTTCCTTTTCCTTTTCGCTCGGGTCGTCGTGAGGCCTGACTTGTCCTCCTCCGACCTCCCGGGCACTCGTGGATTGCGGAAAACGTCTCCAGGTTTCCTCGGACTACCAGCGGTCTACCTGGACCCTGTGCGCGCACAGGATCCGGATAGTCGGTTGATAGTTTCCCATTGTTGTTTCCCAGAGTGCCCTCAGCCTTATGCTGACATTTATAATTGGTGCGCCCTACAGTTTGGTCACCCTGAATCTCTAGGGACTCTAGTTTGCACCACAGGAGGGTGCGGCCCTCCATCACCTCGATCCGAGTATATTTATTTTCAGGAACAGAGGGCGAACCCTCTCATACAGAACCGGATACTGATTTATTATTAGAGGGCGCAGCCCCTCACTCGTCCTCAACCAGATACTGGGCTGGATACAGAGGACAGGTTGGGTGGACCCATTCTCATAGAGAGAACCGGTCACGGATGTAGACTCTGCTGTTGGTTCCTAACGGGTGCGGCCCGCTCAGGCTAGCAGCCGGACGCTCTCACGGTATGCGATCACAGTAGTAGAGAGCGCGGCTCTCTCATACACTCGACGCTCTACAGTACCGGCCGTTTGTTCATCACACAGGCTTGTACCTGTGCAAGACATTGATGACTGCATAGAGGGGCGTCCCTCCTGAATTCAATTAGAGCTGGCATCCACGCTACTGACTTTGTTCTAGAGGATTGCCTGGTCATGCAAGAATTACATGTTTAGACTAGATCCCTCTATTCTATCTCCTATAATGGATCTACTGGATCCGGTCCGCTGTAAAACACGCGAGAAATACTCAGAGGTATAACGGGGGGAGTCTCCCACTTATTTACACACACTCCTGGAGATGGTACGCCTAACGGATGGTCCTCCGGTATTATGGGAGTGCAGGTTTTTGACATATTCTACACCATATAATACAGAGATTACTTTCTGTTTTGAATATCCAGACCATTACGAGCAAACTACGCAGACAGTTTCTCCCATGTCAAGATGTCAGGAGATACGGAGACCTTCATGGAGCAAACAGGCACTGCCTTGCTCGGGTAACAAGATTAAGGAAGGCCTATTACCCGGTCTGAAGGTAAAACCGTACGTATGGGTCACATGGTAAGTCAGGAATCCCCGGTTGTCTTGACTTTCCCAGTCTTTACGATCTTGGGATAAGATGGCGTGACTGCCCCGTCTCCTCGGAGCGCATACCTAGTGAACATGGTTCGAAGATGGAGGACCCTTCGTCTATACTCTATTCATCCCTCACGGGAGCCGTCTTTTTTGGATTCGCACTAACCTTCTTTTCAACTACCGTCGAGGAGATCTACGAGACTTTACGAGACCTGGTGTTCCCCGACTCCTACAGACATCTTTCACTCTTTGACGAGGGCATTGCTGGAGGGAAATCTGCGTTCCGGTTGGCATTTCCCTTTCCATTTCCCTTTCCTTGAAGGTTTCCGGGATTTACTATTCCCAGAATAGTCGACCACCGTCCCTCCACACAAGTTCAGTTCGGAATCCTGAATGGACGTCCTTTGGAGTCTTTCTCTACTGCGTCCGAGGTTTACACAGTCCAGAATACGGCTAGTTTGGCCACACTCTTGCCTGCATTATGAATTTATTCTCGGATGAGACATCTCACCGGGTAGGACAGTAAGGAATGAAAGATCCTCCTCGGTTTCTATTGCGATTTTGGTGGTGGACTTGGGCGCATTCCTTGAGATTGGAGATCTACCTGCAAGGCCACATCGCCGAATGACCCTGGCACGATTGGAGGAGCCGCCTTATGGATCATGAGTTGAGACATGGTGGCAGTGTCTTCTCGCGTCCCCAAGTCCGAACTTGACCTTCAATATTACAACTACAGGAATATGGCTGATAGGTCAGCTTGCCAGCTCATGGACCGGCTGCTAGGAAACAAGTCACAACCACATACAATGGATTTACCAGTGGATGGTGCTTTTTTCCGTAATTGAGATGCTGTGTCGACTGGCATTTTCTTTGATCCGTCTACTGTCCGTTATCGTACTTGGAATTTCAAATTAGTATTACTCTGATATTTCCTGAAATAGGTACCAGCGACACAAACAGCGTTGGATTGGTGAACTGAGCGTTGAAACAGCAAATACGAAGCCTCCTGTCATGTTATAAAATTGTAGATTATGCTAGCTTTAGTGTACCTATAATCTTAATTTTATTAATGACAGGAGGCGAGTTTTTCCCACCCTTTCTTATCCCTCCCTTGTTTATTGTTATGTTTTGGATTAATCAGGTACTTATGCAACTCTGTTTGTTGTCTCGGCTACCTGTCACTTGTTTCTTATGTCTGTTTTTTTCATAAGTAGGGTTCGGATATCTACATATTAAGGTTAATTTTGGTTGCTACATTGGGTACCTACATGTTTATTCAGAGTACATTTCATTGGATAATCAACCTGTTCGATTCTGTTTTTCTCTCGTTTCAGTTTACAGTCCATCAACACTATCTAGTTTGACGGTTACTCTCGGATGGTGGACATCGTTGTATTCATCGTATCTAGGACTTTGTTTCTTCCCCATGATGTTCTCTGCCTTTTATTCGGTTTCGTCGCAGCTTGAAAGAGGAAATTAAGCATGAGGAGGGGAGTTTTATAGTACCTAACTTTTTTCTGATTGGTTGTTTTTCTCTGCTGCTGTGGAGTTCTAGTAAAGAGAGACTTAAGCAAATACTCGCCTCCTGTCATTAATAAAATTAAGATTATAGAAATAAACGCTCAGGAACACACTCAGGAACACACTCTCAGACAACAACTAAGGGAAACCATGACAGGGCAATGAGGAAAGGCGAGTAAGGAGTTTAAATAAGTCTCCTTTAAATCCGATTGGCCGGGCCCGGCTTCCGACCCCAGAACGTGCGTGCGCATCCATTGGGTGACGTCATACACACATTGACGTTGTCAATACCGTTGGTGGATGTGGGGTTATAAATTGGTATGGGTCGTCAGCGGCCGGCGTCTTTCAAAATGCTGCAGGAGTCAGACAAATCGGCACAGGGCTGCCGACCAGCATCTCCACCAATGCTCAGAAGGAAGTTATCCCGAGAGACACCACAAGGTGAGGATGAACATGTGACACTAATGCTAACATGGAATGCCAGCCAGTACTCTCATCCTATTGTATAGGCTGTGTAACTGGATTCATATTTGCTATGACATGACTGTGATCGTGTGGTAACTGACTTGAAATACCAAATAAATGATTAGCGGAGCTTGGCTTCGGAGTGGAGCCAGACACTTGATGCCTGAGCTCCCGACTTCTAGGCTGATTTTGGAGGAATTTCCTCTACCACTGGGCATCCCAACACATTGACTGGATCTGCTACAGTCCTGGGTTCCCGACGCTGCAGTTGGGAGCCTTGATTGAGCCTGTTCTCCACCGAAGCACGGAGTTTTACTGCCACGTCCTACTGGGGACAATGCTGGGAATGGGCAGCCGATCTCCCTGCATACTGATCCATTGTTTGGCTCTACGGTCCTCGCTAAACTGTGCTTACACATTCATTTCCCTAATAGATATTTTAGCACTTTTTTGTGCTATTTAATGGATCATCTTTTAGCACTTTTTTATGCTATTTAATGTGCTAGTTTGTTAGTGGCCTTTAATTGATTTGTACATATCTGTGTGCCATGCTGTGCCTTTATTCTGGCAATTTTCATGTTTTCTAAAAATGGAAAGTGATACTTTGTGCTCCCTCTTCACAGCAATCACTCTCCGTTCTCATGGAGAAGATGTATTTGTCCAGCCCTCACTTTATTCGATGCATCAAACCTAACAACAAAAAGGATCCATTGGTTTTTGAGACAGAACTAGTCCTAAATCAGGTAAATCTAATTGGGATTCGATTTGAGCAAACTCCTATGCCAATGTTGGCTAAAACAGTGGGAGGAACAAGGCTGAAAAAAAATTCACATCTTAGATGTGATGGAGAGACATTCATTGAAGAAGCATGCCCTTTTTATGTTAGGTGGTGGATTAAATAAATACACATACATAACTATGGTAAGATGAAAACATCATTGTTTGAAGAAATGTGACCCATGTGATAAGTCGGGGTCTTGCATTTAGGAAATACACCCTCCCTCTAGCTGGACAAGGAGATTAGATTGAGTTAAACACACATACACCTGGCTCCAGCTTTACCCGGTGGGATCGTACAAGGGAAACCGCAGTCTCACTTTCATGTTACTTAAGCCTTGTTTGCTTACAGCTCCGATACAATGGCTTAATGGAGACTGTACGAATCCGCAGAGATGGCTTCTCTTGGAGGCCCTCCTTCCAGGAATTTGTTGGCCGGTAAGAATTTCTAAACTTTATAAAAAAAATAAAGAAAGGAAAACTTTTGGTAGCAGCAGTAGTGAAAACGTAGTCTAGACAACTAAAATCATGTTATATGATGTAGGATTCCCAGCCATCGAGGTGCCAGAGCCACGCAGTGCATAACAAACTAAATTAGTGGAAGGTTCTTAGTCTAAATCGAGGGTGTTAGCAGAACGCCAGTGACCGTTACATAGTGATCTGGGCAGTAAAGAGACTCAACTCTATGTGGAAGGTTATCAGAATACAGATATAGGAAGTTAGTGAGAGGTTCTCAGACTAAGATATAGGAAGTTAGTGGAAGGTTATCAGACTAAGATATAGGAAGTTAATGGAAGGTTATCAGAATACAGATATAGGAAGTTAATGGAAGGTTATCAAACTACAGATATAGGAAGTTAGTGGAAGGTTATCAGAATACAGATATAGGAAGTTAATGGAAGGTTATCAAACTACAGATATAGGAAGTTAGTGGAAGGTTATCAGAATACAGATATAGGAAGTTAATGGGAGGTTATCAGAATACAGATATAGGAAGTTAATGGGAGGTTATCAGACTAAGATATAGGAAGTTAATGGAAGGTTATCAGAATACAGATATAGGAAGTTAATGGGAGGTTATCAGAATACAGATATAGGAAGTTAATGGGAGGTTATCAGAATACAGATATAGGAAGTTAATGGAAGGTTATCAAACTACAGATATAGGAAGTTAGTGGAAGGTTATCAGAATACAGATATAGGAAGTTAATGGGAGGTTATCAGAATACAGATATAGGAAGTTAATGGGAGGTTATCAGACTAAGATATAGGAAGTTAATGGAAGGTTATCAGAATACAGATATAGGAAGTTAATGGGAGGTTATCAGAATACAGATATAGGAAGTTAATGGGAGGTTATCAGAATACAGATATAGGAAGTTAATGGGAGGTTATCAGAATACAGATATAGGAAGTTAATGGAAGGTTATCAGAATACAGATATAGGAAGTTAATGGGAGGTTATCAGACTAAGATATAGGAAGTTAATGGGAGGTTATCAGAATACAGATATAGGAAGTTAATGGGAGGTTATCAGAATACAGATATAGGAAGTTAATGGGAGGTTATCAGACTACAGATATAGGAAGTTAATGGGAGGTTATCAGAATACAGATATAGGAAGTTAATGGGAGGTTATCAGAATACAGATATAAGAAGTTAATGGAAGGTTATCAAACTACAGATATAGGAAGTTAGTGGAAGGTTATCAGAATACAGATATAGGAAGTTAATGGAAGGTTATCAGAATACAGATATAGGAAGTTAATGGGAGGTTATCAGACTAAGATATAGGAAGTTAATGGGAGGTTATCAGAATACAGATATAGGAAGTTAATGGGAGGTTATCAGAATACAGATATAGAAAGTTAATGGGAGGTTATCAGACTAAGATATAGGAAGTTAATGGGAGGTTATCAGAATACAGATATAGGAAGTTAATGGGAGGTTATCAGGCTAAGATATAGGAAGTTAATGGGAGGTTATCAGAATACAGATATAGGAAGTTAATGGGAGGTTATCAGACTAAGATATAGGAAGTTAGTGGGAGGTTCTCAGAATACAGATATAGGAAGTTAATGGAAGGTTATCAGAATACAGATATAGGAAGTTAATGGGAGGTTATCAGACTAAGATATAGGAAGTTAATGGGAGGTTATCAGAATACAGATATAGGAAGTTAGTGGGAGGTTATCAGAATACAGATATAGGAAGTTAATGGGAGGTTATCAGAATACAGATATAGGAAGTTAATGGAAGGTTATCAGACTAATATATAGGAAGTTAGTGGGAGGTTCTCAGAATACAGATATAGGAAGTTAATGGAAGGTTATCAGAATACAGATATAGGAAGTTAATGGGAGGTTATCAGACTAAGATATAGGAAGTTAATGGGAGGTTATCAGAATACAGATATAGGAAGTTAGTGGGAGGTTATCAGAATACAGATATAGGAAGTTAATGGGAGGTTATCAGAATACAGATATAGGAAGTTAGTGGAAGGTTATCAGAATACAGATATAGGAAGTTAATGGAAGGTTATCAGAATACAGATATAGGAAGTTAATGGGAGGTTATCAGAATACAGATATAGGAAGTTAATGGGAGGTTATCAGAATACAGATATAGGAAGTTAATGGGAGGTTATCAGACTACAGATATAGGAAGTTAATGGGAGGTTATCAGAATACAGATATAGGAAGTTAATGGGAGGTTATCAGAATACAGATATAGGAAGTTAATGGGAGGTTATCAGAATACAGATATAGGAAGTTAATGGGAGGTTATCAGACTAAGATATAGGAAGTTAATGGGAGGTTTAGAATACAGATATAGGAAGTTAGTGGGAGGTTATCAGACTACAGATATAGGAAGTTAATGGGAGGTTATCAGAATACAGATATAGGAAGTTAATGGGAGGTTCTCAGAATACAGATATAGGAAGTTAATGGAAGGTTATCAAACTACAGATATAGGAAGTTAGTGGAAGGTTATCAGAATACAGATATAGGAAGTTAATGGAAGGTTATCAGAATACAGATATAGGAAGTTAATGGGAGGTTATCAGACTAAGATATAGGAAGTTAATGGGAGGTTATCAGAATACAGATATAGGAAGTTAATGGGAGGTTATCAGAATACAGATATAGAAAGTTAATGGGAGGTTATCAGACTAAGATATAGGAAGTTAATGGGAGGTTATCAGAATACAGATATAGGAAGTTAATGGGAGGTTATCAGGCTAAGATATAGGAAGTTAATGGGAGGTTATCAGAATACAGATATAGGAAGTTAATGGGAGGTTATCAGACTAAGATATAGGAAGTTAGTGGGAGGTTCTCAGAATACAGATATAGGAAGTTAATGGAAGGTTATCAGAATACAGATATAGGAAGTTAATGGGAGGTTATCAGACTAAGATATAGGAAGTTAATGGGAGGTTATCAGAATACAGATATAGGAAGTTAGTGGGAGGTTATCAGAATACAGATATAGGAAGTTAATGGGAGGTTATCAGAATACAGATATAGGAAGTTAATGGAAGGTTATCAGACTAATATATAGGAAGTTAGTGGGAGGTTCTCAGAATACAGATATAGGAAGTTAATGGAAGGTTATCAGAATACAGATATAGGAAGTTAATGGGAGGTTATCAGACTAAGATATAGGAAGTTAATGGGAGGTTATCAGAATACAGATATAGGAAGTTAGTGGGAGGTTATCAGAATACAGATATAGGAAGTTAATGGGAGGTTATCAGAATACAGATATAGGAAGTTAGTGGAAGGTTATCAGAATACAGATATAGGAAGTTAATGGAAGGTTATCAGAATACAGATATAGGAAGTTAATGGGAGGTTATCAGAATACAGATATAGGAAGTTAATGGGAGGTTATCAGAATACAGATATAGGAAGTTAATGGGAGGTTATCAGACTACAGATATAGGAAGTTAATGGGAGGTTATCAGAATACAGATATAGGAAGTTAATGGGAGGTTATCAGAATACAGATATAGGAAGTTAATGGGAGGTTATCAGAATACAGATATAGGAAGTTAATGGGAGGTTATCAGACTAAGATATAGGAAGTTAATGGGAGGTTTAGAATACAGATATAGGAAGTTAGTGGGAGGTTATCAGACTACAGATATAGGAAGTTAATGGGAGGTTATCAGAATACAGATATAGGAAGTTAATGGGAGGTTCTCAGAATACAGATATAGGAAGTTAATGGGAGGTTATCAGAATACAGATATAGGAAGTTAATGGAAGGTTATCAGACTACACATATAGGAAGTTAATGGGAGGTTATCAGAATACACATATAGGAAGTTAATGGGAGGTTATCAGAATACAGATATAGGAAGTTAATGGAAGGTTATCAGAATACAGATATAGGAAGTTAATGGAAGGTTATCAGAATACAGATATGGGAAGTTAATGGAAGGTTATCAGAATACAGATATAGGAAGTTAGTGGAAGGTTATCAGAATACAGATATAGGAGGTTAGTGGAAGGTTATCAGACTAAGATATAGGAAGTTAATGGAAGGTTATCAGACTAAGATATAGGAAGTTAATGGGAGGTTATCAGAATACAGATATAGGAAGTTAATGGGAGGTTATCAGAATACAGATATAGGAAGTTAATGGAAGGTTATCAGAATACAGATATAGGAAGTTAATGGGAGGTTATCAGAATACAGATATAGGAAGTTAATGGGAGGTTATCAGAATACAGATATAGGAAGTTAATGGGAGGTTATCAGAATACAGATATAGGAAGTTAATGAGAGGTTATCAGAATACAGATATAGGAAGTTAATGGAAGGTTATCAGAATACAGATATAGGAAGTTAATGGGAGGTTATCAGAATACAGATATAGGAAGTTGATGGAAGTTGGTACAAGGTTATCAGACTAAGATATAGGAAGTTAATGGAAGGTTATCAGACTAAGATATAGGAAGTTAATGGAAGGTTATCAGACTAAGATATAGGAAGTTAATGGGAGGTTATCAGACTAAGATATAGGAAGTTAATGGAAGGTTATCAGACTAAGATATAGGAAGTTAATGGGAGGTTATCAGAATACAGATATAGGAAGTTAATGGAAGGTAATCAGAATACAGATATAGGAAGTTAATGGGAGGTTATCAGAATACAGATATAGGAAGTTAATGGGAGGTTATCAGACTAAGATATAGGAAGTTAATGGAAGGTTATCAGAATACAGATATAGGAAGTTAATGGAAGGTTATCAGACTAAGATATAGGAAGTTAATGGGAGGTTATCAGAATACAGGTATAGGAAGTTAGTGGAAGGTTATCAAACTACAGATATAGGAAGTTAATGGGAGGTTATCAGAATACAGATATAGAAAGTTAATGGAAGGTTATCAAACTACAGATATAGGAAGTTAATGGGAGGTTATCAGACTAAGATATAGGAAGTTAATGGGAGGTTATCAGAATACAGATATAGGAAGTTAGTGGAAGGTTATCAAACTATAGATATAGGAAGTTAATGAAAGGTCATCAGACTAAGATATAGGAAGTTAATGGGAGGTTATCAGAATACAGATATAGGAAGTTAGTGGAAGGTTATCAGAATACACATATAGGAAGTTAATGGAAGGTTATCAGAATACAGATATAGGAAGTTAATGGAAGGTTATCAGACTACACATATAGGAAGTTAATGGGAGGTTATCAGAATACAGATATAGGAAGTTAATGGGAGGTTATCAGACTAAGATATAGGAAGTTAATGGAAGGTTATCAGACTAAGATATAGGAAGTTAATGGGAGGTTATCAGAATACAGGTATAGGAAGTTAGTGGAAGGTTATCAAACTACAGATATAGGAAGTTAATGGGAGGTTATCAGAATACAGATATAGGAAGTTAATGGAAGGTTATCAAACTACAGATATAGGAAGTTAATGGGAGGTTATCAGAATACAGATATGGGAAGTTAATGGAAGGTTATCAGAATACAGATATAGGAAGTTAATGGGAGGTTATCAGAATACAGATATAGGAAGATAATGGAAGGTTATCAGAATACAGATATAGGAAGTTAATGGGAGGTTATCAGAATACAGATATGGGAAGTTAATGGAAGGTTATCAGAATACAGATATAGGAAGTTAGTGGAAGGTTATCAGAATACAGATATAGGAAGTTAGTGGAAGGTTATCAGAATACAGATATAGGAAGTTAGTGGAAGGTTATCAGAATACAGATATAGGAAGTTAGTGGAAGGTTATCAGACTAAGATATAAGAAGGTAAATGGAAGGTTATCAGACTAAGATATAGGAAGTTAATGGGAGGTTATCAGAATACAGATATAGGAAGTTAATGGGAGGTTATCAGAATACAGATATAGGAAGTTAATGGGAGGTTATCAGAATACAGATATAGGAAGTTAATGGGAGGTTATCAGAATACAGATATAGGAAGTTAATGGGAGGTTATCAGAATACAGATATAGGAAGTTAATGGGAGGTTATCAGAATACAGATATAGGAAGTTAATGGAAGGTTATCAGAATACAGATATAGGAAGTTAATGGGAGGTTATCAGAATACAGATATAGGAAGTTAATGGAAGTTGGTACAAGGTTATCAGACTAAGATATAGGAAGTTAATGGAAGGTTATCAGACTAAGATATAGGAAGTTAATGGAAGGTTATCAGACTAAGATATAGGAAGTTAATGGGCGGTTATCAGACTAAGATATAGGAAGTTAATGGAAGGTTATCAGACTAAGATATAGGAAGTTAATGGAAGGTTATCAGACTAAGATATAGGAAGTTAATGGAAGGTTATCAGACTAAGATATAGGAAGTTAATGGGAGGTTATCAGACTAAGATATAGGAAGTTAATGGGAGGTTATCAGAATACAGATATAGGAAGTTAGTGGAAGGTTATCAGAATACACATATAGGAAGTTAATGGAAGGTTATCAGAATACAGATATAGGAAGTTAATGGAAGGTTATCAGACTACACATATAGGAAGTTAATGGGAGGTTATCAGAATACAGATATAGGAAGTTAATGGGAGGTTATCAGACTAAGATATAGGAAGTTAATGGAAGGTTATCAGACTAAGATATAGGAAGTTAATGGGAGGTTATCAGAATACAGGTATAGGAAGTTAGTGGAAGGTTATCAAACTACAGATATAGGAAGTTAATGGGAGGTTATCAGAATACAGATATAGGAAGTTAATGGAAGGTTATCAAACTACAGATATAGGAAGTTAATGGGAGGTTATCAGAATACAGATATGGGAAGTTAATGGAAGGTTATCAGAATACAGATATAGGAAGTTAATGGGAGGTTATCAGAATACAGATATAGGAAGTTAATGGAAGGTTATCAGAATACAGATATAGGAAGTTAATGGGAGGTTATCAGAATACAGATATAGGAAGTTAGTGGAAGGTTATCAGAATACAGATATAGGAAGTTAGTGGAAGGTTATCAGAATACAGATATAGGAAGTTAGTGGAAGGTTATCAGAATACAGATATAGGAAGTTAGTGGAAGGTTATCAGACTAAGATATAGGAAGTTAATGGAAGGTTATCAGACTAAGATATAGGAAGTTAATGGGAGGTTATCAGAATACAGATATAGGAAGTTAATGGGAGGTTATCAGAATACAGATATAGGAAGTTAATGGGAGGTTATCAGAATACAGATATAGGAAGTTAATGGGAGGTTATCAGAATACAGATATAGGAAGTTAATGGGAGGTTATCAGAATACAGATATAGGAAGTTAATGGGAGGTTATCAGAATACAGATATAGGAAGTTAATGGAAGGTTATCAGAATACAGATATAGGAAGTTAATGGAAGTTGGTACAAGGTTATCAGACTAAGATATAGGAAGTTAATGGAAGGTTATCAGACTAAGATATAGGAAGTTAATGGAAGGTTATCAGACTAAGATATAGGAAGTTAATGGAAGGTTATCAGACTAAGATATAGGAAGTTAATGGAAGGTTATCAGACTAAGATATAGGAAGTTAATGGAAGGTTATCAGACTAAGATATAGGAAGTTAATGGGAGGTTATCAGACTAAGATATAGGAAGTTAATGGGAGGTTATCAGAATACAGATATAGGAAGTTAATTGGAGGTTATCAGAATACAGATATTGGAAGGTTATCAGAATACAGATATAGGAAGTTAATGGGAGGTTATCCGAATACAGATATAGGAAGTTAATGGGAGGTTATCCGAATACAGATATAGGAAGTTAATGGGAGGTTATCAGAATACAGATATAGGAAGTTAATGGGAGGTTATCAGAATACAGATATAGGAAGTTAATGGGAGGTTATCAGAATACAGATATAGGAAGTTAATGGGAGGTTATCAGAATACACATATAGGAAGTTAATGGGAGGTTATCAGAATACAGATATAGGAAGTTAGTGGAAGGTTATCAGAATACAGATATAGGAAGTTAATGGAAGGTTATCAGAATACAGATATAGGAAGTTAATGGGAGGTTATCAGACTAAGATATAGGAAGTTAATGGGAGGTTATCAGAATACATAGAAACATAGAATGTGACGGCAGATAAGAACCATTCGGCCCATCTAGTCTGCCCAGTTTTCTAAATACTTTCATTAGTCCCTGGCCTTATCTTATAGTTAGGATAGCCTTATGCCTATCCCACGCATGCTTAAACTCCTTTACTGTGTTAACCTCTACCACTTCAGCTGGAAGGCTATTCCATGCATCGCCTACCCTCTCAGTAAAGTAATACTTCCTGATATTATTTTTAAACCTTTGTCCTTCTAATTTTAGACTATGTCCTCTTGTTGTGGTAGTTTTTCTTCTTTTAAATATAGTCTCCTCTTTTACTGTGTTGATTCCCTTTATGTATTTACATGTTTCTATCATATCCCCCCTGTCTCGTCTTTCCACCAAGCTATACATGTTAAGATCCTTTAACCTTTCCTGGTAAGTTTTATCCTGCAATCCATGAACCAGTTTAGTAGCCCTTCTTTGAACTCTCTCTAAGGTATCAATATCCTTCTGAAGATATGGTCTCCAGTACTGTGTACAGTACTCCAAGTGAGGTCTCACCAGTGTTCTGTACAATGGCATGAGCACTTCCCTCTTTCTACTGCTAATACCTGTCCCTATACAACCAAGCATTCTGCTAGCATTTCCTGCTGCTCTGTTACATTGTCTGCCTACCTTTAAGTCCTCAGAAATAATCACCCCTAAATCCCTTTCCTCAGATGTTGAGGTTAGGACTCTATCAAATATTCTGTACTCTGCCCTTGGGTTTTTACGTCCAAGATGCATTATCTTGCACTTATCCACATTAAATGTCAGTTGCCACAACTCTGACCATTTTTCTAGTTTACCTAAATCATTTTCCATTTGGCTTATCCCTCCTGGAACATCAACCCTGTTACATATCTTAGTATCATCCGCAAAAAGACACACCTTACCATCAAGACCTTCTGCAATATCACTAATAAAAATATTAAAGAGAATGGGTCCAAGTACAGATCCCTGAGGTACCCCACTGGTGACAAGCCCAAGCTTCAAATATACTCCATTGACTACAATGGGAGGTTATCAGAATACAGATATAGGAAGTTAATGGAAGGTTATCAGACTACACATATAGGAAGTTAATGGGAGGTTATCAGAATACAGATATAGGAAGTTAATGGAAGGTTATCAGACTACACATATAGGAAGTTAATGGAAGGTTATCAGACTACACATATAGGAAGTTAATGGGAGGTTATCAGAATACAGATATAGGAAGTTAATGGGAGGTTATCAGAATACAGATATAGGAAGTTAATGGAAGGTTATCAGAATACAGATATAGGAAGTTAATGGGAGGTTATCAGAATACAGATATAGGAAGTTAATGGAAGGTTATCAGAATACAGATATAGGAAGTTAGTGGAAGGTTATCAGAATACAGATATAGGAAGTTAATGGGAGGTTATCAGAATACAGATATAGGAAGTTAATGGGAGGTTCTCAGAATACAGATATAGGAAGTTAATGGGAGGTTATCAGAATACAGATATAGGAAGTTAATGGGAGGTTATCAGAATACAGATATAGGAAGTTAATGGAAGGTTATCAGAATACAGATATAGGAAGTTAATGGGAGGTTATCAGAATACAGATATAGGAAGTTAATGGAAAGTTGTCAGAATACAGATATAGGAAGTTAGTGGAAGTTGATTAGAATAAAGATATAGGATGTTAATTTAAGGTTACCGGACTACTGATAGTGGGTACTTGGCAATGAGCATGCACATATGATATTAGTCTACTCATTGCAACCTGAAAGCCCAATTAACAGAGGAGGCAAAGCAGTCGGCTGCTTGGAGACCAACTTCAAGGTTAAACTGGTTTTATGGTTAAGACCGTGCCAGACTCTCCTAACCCCATAAGAACATAATTGAAGAGGTGTAGGTAGTTCCTTTGATCATAATTTCAAATCTTTCCCTATCACTTTCAAATTCTCAACTTTTTTTTTTTTTTATTCAAAGATTCTTGTAAATTATTCCATCTCGGTCGGCACTTCCATCTTTACAGGGCAGACAGGTCTCCTGTCTGCTTTCCTCTGGTTCACCTGGTCTGTTCCTATCTAGATGTTAAATCGGCCTGGTCATGGTTTGGTTTTGGTTTTTTTTTCTTTCAGTTTTCATTTTCTTATGCCCATTGGAGGGTTGAAAGAAGTATTAACCTATATTTATATTTAGAATGTTTTCTCATTTGCACCTGGATTCCTCTGTCCATGAAACCTGCAGTTTGCAATCAGTGGAAGTGATTTTACTGATGGGTTGTGGGGCAATCTGATTGATAATTGAAATAGAAGCTTGCTTTAAAGTTAAACCCATTGTCACGTTTAGTCATTATGGCTGCTATACATAAGGAAACGCCGTTCTTACTTTTCCTTATGTGTTTTACAAAAACTACAGGGGCCCTCGAAAAAAAATAGAGATTCAGACACAGAAGATATATGGAAGCAGATTAGAGTGAGTTAATTTTGGTGACAAATCCACTTTAATAGTAAAAAGCTTCACTATTATCCTAGATTGAAAAATGCTAGCATAGATATCCAGTATAGTATATATATATATATACCATATTTATCGGCGTATAACACGCACCTCATTTTAAGGACATTTCAGGAAATTTCCCCCCCCCTCCCATAGTATTCTCCCCACCTCCCATAGTGTTCCCCCCCCCCCCTCATCCCATAGTGTTCCCCTCCCGTTTCCATAGTATTCTCCACCCCCTCCCATAGTTTCCCCCCCCCTCATCCCATAGTGTTCTCCCCCCTCCCATAGTGCCCCCCCTCCCCTTGTCCCATAGTGCACTTTCCCACCCCTTGTCCCATAATTACTTACCTGTCTTGAAGCGTGGGCCGGCTTCACAGCGCGCACCGCGGTACAGGAACTTCAATTTCAGGTTCCGGTTTCCGGCGGGACTGAAAGGAAGTATGCACACTGAGTGACTTTGGTCTTGATTATGGGTATTTTTAAAGTGCAGTGACAGACTGTGTTTTTCAAACCCACTTCCTATATTTCTAATATGCTCTTGAATGCAAGTGTTTAACCCCTTAAGGACACATGACGTGTGTGACACGTCATGATTCCCTTTTATTCCAGAAGTTTGGTCCTTAAGGGGTTAAAGTGCGGATAGTTCTACCCACATAAAAGAGATCACAAGGGCAAATGATCATATAAATAAACAGAGCACTCAATACAAATTTACCCTTATTAGCACATAAAAAACAGCCTCCTCGCAAATCTGAAAGCAAGAATAAAGTGCATATAGGGTAATAACGTAACAGATAAATTGGTGTATAGTCTGTAACTGGTCCAACTCACATGGTCTGGAGCCACTTATACAAGCTGGCTCAGACTAACAGCATGTATCCTCAATATCTGGATGTTGGTGCTTCAAATTGGATCCCCTCTTGGTCCTTAGTTCAAAAGAGCATCCTTAGGTAAATTTAAAAGTATATCCATATAGAATTTGAGATCAACCCAAAAATAATCCTTAAATTGAGTATAAACTCTACTACCTAAAATCAATTGAAAATTAATTTGGACAATTGAAAGCTATTATAAAAAATATATATGTATAAAAAGGTATATAAATTATATACAATATATTATTTAAAAATCATTTAAATAAAAAACCTTACTTACTTAAAAAATAGGAAAAAGGGGATTATAGATATGGGGTAATCTCAAAGTCTACGTTAAGTCCTTGTGGTGTTAAAGTGTCTAAATTAAAAATCCACTTCATTTCAGTCCTATTGAGTAAAGTGTCTTGATCTCCCCCTCTCCAATGAATATCTACTCTCTCTATTGCTATAAAGTTTAATTCTTTAGGGTCACTATTATGGTGTTCCATAAAGTGTTTTGAAACACTATGATTAATGTATTGGCGATTTATGTTATAGATGGTAGTAGAGTTTATACTCAATTTAAGGATTATTTTTGGGTTGATCTCAAATTCTATATGGATATACTTTTAAATTTACCTAAGGATGCTCTTTTGAACTAAGGACCAAGAGGGGATCCAATTTGAAGCTGTCAGGGTACCTGAAGTCTTTACCTCTGGGAGAGGTAGAGACTTAGACGTCTATCCATCCGGACGGTCTGTTTCCCCTGTTCCTCGCGGTCCACCCGGTCACATAAACGCCGGCCGCGAGGGAGTCCCTTCCTTTTGTAGCATGACGTCCGGAAGTCACGACCTCCAAACGACCTGTCACTCAATTGTTTGGAGACTAATCAGGACTCGTCGGAGGCGTGTCTACCCTTCTGAGCCAGGGTATTTAACAGTGCTTCTCTCATTTGCTCATTGCCCTGTCGTGGTTCTAGCCTGCCTAGTCACACAGTGCTCTGGTATTTTCTGTTATCCCTTTGGTTCCGACCCGGCTTATTTGACTTACTCTGTTTACCTCTGTTATCCTTGACCCGGCTTGTTCCTCGCTTACCTGTCCTCTCGTTCCCTCGACCTCGGCTTGTCTCTGACCATTCTCTATATTCTCCGTACGTTAGTCCGGCCATTCTAAGGTCCGGTATACGTATCCTGTACCTGTTTGTACTCTGCGTGTTGGATCCCTGTCCCGATCCTGACATTACGACAGGGCCAATGGATCCTGCAAGTACAAACAGTCAGCTTGGCCCCTCTGATCCTAGGTTCGAAGCCATGGAACACAGAATGGATCAAATGGCCCTAGCGCTACAGGCGTTATTATCTCGTGCCAATAATCCACCAGAGGAGACACGTACTACTTCTATCTCCCCTGTAAGTTCTGGCCTAGAGGTAGCCACTGTAGGTGCCTCCTCCCGCATTACCCCACCAGTACGTTATGGTGGTTCACCTGAGAAGTGTCGTGGTTTTTTAAACCAGATTAGTATCCACTTTGAATTGCAACCTCGTTCCTATCCTACAGATAGGGCAAAGGTTGGATTTATTATCACCTTACTCATTGAGAAAGCTCTGAGATGGGCCAACCCACTATGGGAGAACGATAACCCGTTGGTATATAATTATAATGCCTTTGTAGCTGCCTTTAGAAGAACTTTTGACCCCCCTGGTAGAAAGGTCAATGCAGCCAGATTACTGTTGCGCCTGAGACAGGAGAACTGAACACTTGTGGATTATGCACTAGAGTTCAGGTCTCTGGCGTCAGAAGTTAAGTGGAATGAGCAGGCTTATATAGATGTATTTTTGAACGGGCTGTCAGACGTAATCCTTGATGAGGTTGCTACTAGAGAACTCCCTGAAAATTTGGAGGATTTAATTTCGTTCATTTCTCGTATTGATGAGCGTTTAGGAGAGAGGAACCTTAGACCTTCCTTTAAATTAGCTCCCGCACTTCAAAGTCCTGATTCCACTACCTCACTGTTTCCTGAACCTATGCAGATAGGCAGTACTCGCCTCTCAGAAGAGGAGAGACAGTACAGGAGAAGAGAGGGATTATGCATGTATTGTGGAGTCAGAGGTCACTTACGCCTGAATTGTCCTAATCGCTCGGGAAACGCTCGCACCTAAGTTTCTCTAGAGGACAGGCCTTGGGTGTTTCTATTTTGTCCTCTACTCATAATTATAAAGATCACAGGCTTCTGCTACCAGTTTCTTTAACTTGGGAGAAGGGAGTACTAAAGACTATGGCTTTGATAGATTCCGGAGCTGCTGAGAATTTTATCGACCAAGCCTTTGCTACTAAACACACTATCCCATCCCAGTTAAGGGATACACCCTTGGCCGTTGAGGCCATAGATGGTAGACCTTTACTTGAGCCTGTTATCTTCCGTGAGACCATACCCGTTAACTTAACTGTTGGTATCTTACACGAGGAAAAGTTATCACTTATGCTCATTTCATCCCCTTCTGTCCCCATAGTCCTGGGGTACCCTTGGTTAAAAAGACATAACCCTATTATCGATTGGGAGTTAGGGGAGATACTCTCATGGGGTCAGGGCTGCCAGGAGAGGTGTTTACGCAGGGTTTCTCCATTGGCTGTAATAAACACACCAGGTACTTCCACTCAGTCTACAGAGAGACAGATACCGTCTCTCTACCAGGACTTAAAAGCAGTATTCGACAAGAAGAATGCTGATACCTTACCTCCACACAGGTCATTTGATTGTAAAATTAAGCTTCTACCTGGTACTATGCCTCCAAAGGGGCAATGTATATCCTCTATCCACTCAAGAGAACTCAGTTCTAGAGGAATATATTCGTGAGAATCTAGAAAAAGGATTTATTAGGAGATCCTCCTCTCCCGCCGGGGCTGGTTTTTTTTTCGTTAAAAAGGATGGTACTCTGAGACCTTGTATTGATTACCGAGGTTTGAATAAGATAACCATCAGAAATGCCTATCCGATTCCTTTGATTACCGAGCTGTTTGATCGTTTAAAGGGCTCTAAAATTTTCACCAAGTTAGATCTCAGAGGGGCGTATAACTTGGTGAGAATCCAGCATGGACACAAGTGGATGACAGCGTTCAATACCCGTTATGGTCACTATGAATACACGGTTATGCCATTTGGTCTTTGTAATGCTCCGGCAGTATTTCAGGATTTGATTAATGAAGTTCTTAGGGAGTTTCAACATGATTGTGTTATTGTATACCTGGATGACATACTTATACACTCTAGGGAGATTGAGACTCACCACAGACAAGTCAGAAAGGTATTGCACAAACTTCTGCAACATGGCTTATACTGTAAATTGGAGAAATGCAGTTTTGACCAGTCTCAGATAGACTTTCTTGGTTACGTGATTTCTGGGGAAGGCTTTAAGATGGATCCTGACAAACTCCAATCTATTTTAGATTGGCCATTGCCTAAGGGACTCAAGGCGATTCAGAGGTTTATTGGTTTCTCTAATTATTATAGGCGCTTTATTAAGGGATACTCTTCTATTATTGCGCCTATTACCAATATGACCAAACAAGGGGCTGATACTAAGACCTGGTCTACTGAGGCCCTTGTTGCTTTCAAGACTCTCAAGGAACTTTTTGCTTCTGCCCCAATTTTAGTCCATCCTGATACGACTCTGCCGTTCCTACTCGAGGTTGATGCCTCTGAGACGGGAGTAGGTGCTGTTCTGTCACAAAGGTTAGGGGTGGACAAACCGTTACACCCTTGTGGTTTTTTCTCTAAGAAACTATCTGGCCCTGAAAGCAGATATGACATCGGTGACAGGGAACTGTTAGCGGTCATTATGGCTCTAAAGGAGTGGAGACATTTATTAGAAGGGACCTTACATCCTGTTACGATTCTAACGGACCACAAGAACTTGTCCTATATTGGGGAGGCTAAGCGCCTATCCGCCAGGCAAGCTCGTTGGTCCTTATTCCTGACTCACTTCAATTATGTGCTTACTTATAGACCTGGTTCTAAAGCCGATGCTTTATCTCGCCAATATGAACCGTCCACTATAGCTGAGCCAGTTCTTTCCTCGATAGTTCCTAAATGTAATATCATCGCTAACACGAATCTCAGGATTCATTCTCCGTTGCTTGCTGAGATCATGAAGTTACAACATCTAGCTCCTAAACAGACTCCTGGGGATAGACACTTCGTTCCTCCTGTTCTCCAACTGGAAGTGTTACGGTGTTTCCACAACAGCAAGGTAGCTGGGCATCCTGGCATTCGCAAGACGTATGCTTTAATCTCCAAAGATTTCTGGTGGCCTGCTTTACGTAAGGATGTTAAGGATTTCATCGGTACGTGTGAGGTCTGTACTAAGACTAAGCAACCTCATACGCTCCCATGTGGATTTCTGCATCCCTTAGAGGTTCCAGAGAAGCCATGGTCCTGTTTAGCTATGGACTTCATTGTCGATTTACCTATCTCTAAAAAACAGACTGTTATCCTCACCGTGGTTGACAGATTCACCAAGATGGCTCACTTCGTTCCTCTGCCTAAACTCCCGTCTTCCCCCGAATTGGAAGAGATATTCGCAAGGGAGATTTTTCGTTTACATGGGATACCCTCCCAAATTGTGTCTGACAGAGGTTCCCAATTTGTTTCCCGTTTTTGGAGGTCCTTCTGCTCTCAACTGGGTATCAAATTGAATTTCTCTTCTGCCTATCATCCTCAGTCTAACGGAGCTGCTGAACGCACCAACCAAAAGATTGAACAATATTTACGTTGTTTTGTTTCTGAACACCAGGACGATTGGGTTGGTTTGATTCCTTGGGCGGAGTTTGCACACAACAATCTCGTTTGTGATTCTACTCATTCAAGCCCCTTCTTCATGAATTATGGCTTTCATCCATCTATTCTTCCCTCGGCTTCTCCTTCCCAAGGGTTACAGTCGGTTGATGTTGCCAATTTGATGTTGAAGTTGCCAATTTGAGGAAGTTGTGGGATCAGACTCGACAAATTCTTCTGCACAATTCTATGCTGGTTAAGAAACACGCTGATAAACGTAGAAGGGCGGCTCCGGTGTTTGTTCCAGGTGATAGAGTATGGTTGAGTACAAGAAACATTCGTTTAAAAGTGCCTTCCATGAAGTTCGCTCCTCGTTATATTGGACCTTACAGGGTGCTGACTCGAATTAACCCAGTTGCGTATCGTCTAGCTCTTCCATCTGCCTTACGCATCCCTAACTCATTTCATGTTTCATTGCTGAAACCACTAGTCTGTAACAGATTTTCCTCCACGATCTCCTCCCCTCGTCCTGTTCAGGTGGAGGGTCAGGAGGAGTATGAGGTTAACGCTATCATCGATTCTCGAATCTCCCGGGGGAGAGTACAATATCTGGTCGATTGGAAGGGATATGGTCCTGAGGAGAGGAGTTGAGTGCCTCAAGAGGACGTTCATGCTCCTCGTCTCCGCAGGGCGTTTCACTTCCGCTTCCCATCTCGTCCCGGTTCATTCCGCCCGGTGGGCGTATCTGAGAGGGGGGGTACTGTCAGGGTACCTGAAGTCTTTACCTCTGGGAGAGGTAGAGACTTAGACGTCTATCCATCCGGACGGTCTGTTTCCCCTGTTCCTCGCGGTCCACCCGGTCACATAAACGCCGGCCGCGAGGGAGTCACTTCCTTTTGTAGCATGACGTCCGGAAGTCGACGGCATGACGCCAACCCGGAACGACCTGTCACTCAATTGTTTGGAGACTAATCAGGACTCGTCGGAGGCGTGTCTACCCTTCTGAGCCAGGGTATTTAACAGTGCTTCTCTCATTTGCTCATTGCCCTGTCGTGGTTCTAGCCTGCCTAGTCACACAGTGCTCTGGTATTTTCTGTTATCCCTTTGGTTCCGACCCGGCTTATTTGACTTACTCTGTTTACCTCTGTTATCCTTGACCCGGCTTGTTCCTCGCTTACCTGTCCTCTCGTTCCCTCGACCTCGGCTTGTCTCTGACCATTCTCTATATTCTCCGTACGTTAGTCCGGCCATTCTAAGGTCCGGTATACGTATCCTGTACCTGTTTGTACTCTGCGTGTTGGATCCCTGTCCCGATCCTGACAGAAGCACCAACATCCAGATACTGAGGATATATGCTGTTAGTCTGAGCCAGCTTGTATAAGTGGCTCCAGACCATGTGAGTTGGACCAGTTACAGATTATACACCAATTTACCTGTTACGTTATTACCCTATATGCACTTTATTCTTGCTTTCAGATTTGCGAGGAGGCTGTTTTTTATGTGCTAATAAGGGTAAATTTGTATTGAGTGCTCTCACCTTTCACCTCTGTTGATATATTGTATTAATTGTATGTGGATAAGTGACTCACATTTGGTGATTGGAGCACCGTGAAATCCATAATCTTCTAACCTTAATTCCCTTTTATTCTATCCTGTAAATAACTTTCTTGGAGTAGCATGTAATGCGCTTTTATATAAAAATTCTCAATGGATTCTGTGGATGGCTGAAATTAGAGATTTTTTTGTTTAGTGTTTAACCCCTTAAGGACACATGACATGATTCCCTTTTATTCCAGAAGTTTGGTCCTTAAGGGGTTAAAGTACTTTTACAGGCGCCACAAGATCCGCAGCCATAGAATCCCTTAGGTTCTGTAAGGAAATTCTCATTTGTGGTTTCGGACTTAAGTGCTTCTTAGATTTGGAACCCCTCTATAAACGAGGACTGGTTTGCCTGGAAGAATAGTGTCTAATAATTCGTCATTTTTAAGGATGGGCCAATATTTTGAGAGGATCTTTTCTATATGTTGATTTAAACAATTGAAATCACAGATAAAACTTATCTCATTATTCCTCTCTGTTGTGTTCCCATTCTTATATCTAATTATGGTCTCTGTCTTCTTCTCTTACGTTTGCATAGCATCATTTAAAAGTTAGGTTTTATTTTCCTTTCTCTTTAAAGTCATTCATGATTTTTTTAGCTTGTTCTTCAAACATTATTGAATCTGAGCAATTTCTTCTCACTGGTAAGAGTTGAGCCTTTGGAGCATTTTAAAGCCACGATGAGAAATGACAACATCGTGTTGGATGCAACCGTTTACGTCCACCATCTTGAAGAAGGTGCTAGTTTTTAAAGTGCTATTCTCTATATAAATGCTTAAATCTAAAAAAATTACTTTTTCTTTACGAAAATCCGTAGTAAGTTTAATACCCCAATCGTTAAAATTTTGCTTGGTTTAAAAAGAAGTGAAGGAGGCTTCCATACCCCTCCAAATAAATCGTCTATGTAACGGTGATAGGTCACGAGGCCGTCCACCAGCCTGCCTTCTTCATAAATTAATTCTTGTTCCCATTTAGACATGAAGAGGTTGGCATAGCTAGGGGGAACCTCATGCCCATCGTCGTGCCACAGATCTGCAGATAAAAATGGTTATGAAACCAAAAATAATTATTATGTAGAATCCATTGTATCCCTTTGATTATAAAATCTGTCTGTGCTTGAGGAAATTTGTCCGATGTTTCTAAAAAGTATCTGGTGGCTGCACACCCTCTTTCATGCGAGATGACTGTGTATAATGAGCCAACATCAGCCGTAACTAGAAATAAACCTTCCTTCCAAGATATGTCTTTTAAAACCTGTAGGATGCTTAAAGTATCTTTAAGATAGCTTGGGCAGTGCTGTACTATATATTGTAAGTGATGGTCTACATATTGTGAGAGTTTGCTGGATATACAGTGCCTTGCAAAAGTATTCACCCCATTGGCCTTTTTTTTGTGTTTTGTTGCCTCACAACCTGGAATTAAGATGGATTGTTTGAGGATTTGCATCATTTAATTTACAGAACATGCCCACAACTTTAAAGATTTTTTTTTTATTGTGAAGCAAACAACAAATACGACAAAATAACTGAAAAAATCAATGTGCATAACTATTCAGCCCCCTAAAGTCAATACTTTGTAGAGCCACCTTTTGCGGCAATCACAGCTCCAAGTGGCTTTGGATAAGTGGATGAGCTTGCCACATCTTACCACTGGGATTGTTGCCCATTCCTCCTTGCAAAACTACTCCAGCTCCTTCAAGTTGAATAGTTTGCGCTTGTGAACAGCAATCTAAGCCTGACCACAGATTTTCTATTGGATTGAGGTCTGGGCTTTGACTAGGCCATTCCAACACATTTACATGTTTCCCCTTAAACCACTCAAGTGTTGCTTTAGCAGTGTGTTTGGGGTCATTGTCCTGCTGGAAGGTGAACCTCCGTCCTAGCCTCAAATCATGCACAGAGTGCTACAGGTTTTGCTCAAGAATATCCCTGTATTTGGCACCATCCATCTTTCCCTCAACTCTGACCAGTTTCTCAGTCCCGGCTGCTGAAAAACATCCCCACAGCATGATGCTGCCACCACCATGTTTCACTGTGGGGATGGTGTTCTTTGGGTGATGTGATGTGTTGGGTTTACGCCAGACATAGTGTTTTCTTTGATGGCCAAAAGGTAAAATTTTAGTCTCATCAGACCAGAGCACCTTCCTCCATACATTTTGGGAGTCTCCCACATGCCTTTTCGCAAACTCAAAACGTGCCGTTTTTTGCTGAAAGTAATGGCTTTCTTCTGGCCACTTTGCCATAAAGTTCAACTCTATGGAGCGTACGGCTTATTGTCATCCTATGAACAGATATTCCAGTCTCTGCTGTTCCAGGGTTACCTTAGGTCTCTTTGCTGCCTCTCTGATTAATGCCCTCCTTGCCCGGTCCGTGAGTTTTGGTGGGCAGCCATCTCTTGGCAGTTTTCTGTTGTGCCATGTTCTTTCCATTTGGTTATGATAGATTTGATGGTGCTCCTGGGGATCATCAAAGATTTGGATATTTTTTTTATAACCTAGCCCTTACTTGTACCTTACTTGTTTGGAGAGTTCCTTGGTCTTCATGGCAGTGTTTGGTTGGTGTTGCAGCCTCTGGGGCCTTTCCAAAAAGGTGTGTATATGTAATGACAGATCATGTGACACTTAGATCGCACACAGGTGGATATCATTTCCCTGATTATGTGACTTCTGAAGGTAATTGGTTGCACCAGAGCTTTTTATGGTCTTCATAACAAAGGGGGTGAATACATACGCACATGCCAATTTTCTGTTTTCTATTTCTAAAAAAATAGTTTTCTAGGTAAAAAGTCAAGGGGGGGGGGGGGAGGCGAATACTTTTGCAAGGCACTGTAGATCCAATACCCTACACTATCGGCCTGCCTGGGGGTTTATCTTTATTCTTATGAATTTTGGGGATGTGAAAAAACAAAGGGAATTTAGGGTGTTCTACATTCAGAAATTCATTCTTTTTTTATTTAGTATCCCTAGTGATTTTCCTTTGTCTATGAATTTATTGTAATTGAGTTTAGTTTTGCTAGTTGGATCTTTTACCAATATTTTGTAAGTTGTTTCACCATTCAAGATTCTTAAGGCTTCCATGATGATGTCCTTGCTCTACATCAATACAATGCCCCCCCCCCCCCCCCCCCCCCTTTGTCAGCTGGTTTAATAACAAGGGTGTGGTATTATTTGAACATTTTCAGGGCTTCTTTTTCTTTATAGCTTACATTATATTCATATTTATTAACCTTTTTAATGGACCCAATATCTCTCACGACCATCTTTTTGAATGTAATCACATAGGTGGTAGCAGCTTGTCATTTTTTAGAATACTGTGCCTATTGCTTAAGCGCCTATTACACTACTTATTACAAATCCACTTTAAGCTTACTGGCCAGATCCTCATCTACTGCTTTATCAATTTCTCTATCTCAAACTATGAATTTTTATTTTTGTATTTTGTAACAAAAAAAAAATATATGTAATATTCATTCTTTACTGCTCTTAAAGGTTTGGAATTCTTCTTTTGAGACCTAATGTGGATTTGAGCAAAGAGAGGTAAGTAAAAGCAGTACTTTCACGTAAGTATTCCTCTCAAACTGGGAAAGTAATTTACAGGGTAATGTGGCCCATGGAGAGGTAGAATGGGAACTCAAACCATCAGATGTCTGGGATGAGGTAATATGGGAACTGGATCAGAGCTCCATTTGGATGAGGTAGTACTATCAGAGGTCCATTCGGATGAGGTAGGATGGAAACTCAAACCATCAGATGTCCGTTGGAATGAGGTAGAATGGGAACTGGATCAGAACTCAATTTGGATGAGGTAGGATGGAAACTCAAACCATCAGATGTCCGTTGGGATGAGGTAGAATGGGAACTGGATCAGAACTCAATTTGGATGAGGTAGGATGGAAACTCAAACCATCAGATGTCCGTTGGAATGAGGTAGAATGGGAACTGGATCAGAACTCAATTTGGATGAGGTAGGATGGAAACTCAAACCATCAGATGTCCGTTGGGATGAGGTAGAATGGGAACTGGATCAGAACTCAATTTGGATGAGGTAGAATGGGAACTCAAACCATCAGATGTCCGTTGGAATGAGGTAGAATGGGAACTGGATCAGAACTAAATTTGGATGAGGTAGGATGGAAACTCAAACCATCAGATGTCCGTTGGGATGAGGTAGAATGGGAACTGGATCAGAACTCAATTTGGATGAGGTAGAATGGGAACTCAAACCATCAGATGTCCGTTGGAATGAGGTAGAATGGGAACTGGATCAGAACTAAATTTGGATGAGGTAGGATGGAAACTCAAACCATCAGATGTCCGTTGGGATGAGGTAAAATGAGAACTGGATCAGAGCTCTATTGGGATGAGATTGTGTTGAGTGATACCAGCTCCATTTTTAATCATTGCTATTGTGAATTCACACTCTGTTGCTGGTAGATGAGAGTTCTAATACCAACTGGGTGCTCTTCATAATGCAGCCACTTTGTATAGATGTAGTTCATATACCCAGCTAGGTAGAACTTTGTACAAAAAAAGGGGGTAGTTGATTTAAATAGGATCCTAAGCACCCAAACAACTGTAGCTAAGGGAGGTGTGAATATGGCTGCAGGGGCATGATCTATACACCAGCTAATGTGTTTTTTGTGCTGAGAATGTCCATTTAAATGTAAGAATAATTTAGAAATCCCTCAGTGTTAATATAATTGTAAGTTTATGGGAAATGTAAAAATTTCTGCTTATGAGTCAGTTCATTTCCTGGTAGAATATTCTGTGAATGACCTTTCTGTTGCACTCACCATGTCTACTGATTCCAGCTGTCTGGAGATTCTACAGAGAACACATGTGACTGGCTGCCAATTCGGGTATTTACATTTCTCAGGTATTCATTTTGGGAAGTATTGTTGTATTTGAATTGTTTTTTTTACATTTAATTTTCTTTTTGTTCAGGAAGAAGCGCCTATTCTTTAAATACTGGCACCAGGACCAATTAACACACTGTGTACTAAAGCTGATACGAGCGGCTGTTGTTTTCCAAAAGTGTAAGTTAAAAAGATCTGAACACTTGGCCATTACCATCACCATTTTAGATAGAAATATCGCTATAATGCATTACATATTCGTTTAATAAACAACCTAGAATAATCTGTGATTGGCCAGTCTAGACAGGCAAGTATTGTAGAATTAATCACTGGCCATATAGACTAGAATACACTAGCCAATCTTGAATGTCCACCATTGGGCAGTATAGAACGCACAGCACTAGCCAACCTCGAATGTCCACCATTGGGCAGTATAGAATGCACAGCACTAGCCAGTCTTGAATGTCCACTGTGACGGTCTGCCAAGGTATCACCGTCACGGATAACCCTTTTCCAAGAAAAACGGGTTCCATGGAAATGGTGGCAAGAGCCGGTCTCCGTTCGTGTGGTTTTGTACGAAAACCACAAAAGATAGAGGAAAACTGGTTTGTGTAGAATGCTCCCCATGTTAGTTAGTCTGTAACTCCCGAACGCTGTTCGTATAGGTGAACTGGAACGAGCCGTGGGTCCATGGTGTTTGTGGGAGTACCTGGCCGAAATTAGTTCCAGGCACTCAATGGCCAAGACCCGCTGCCAGCTTTCGGGAGACAAGATGGCAGCCATCCTGCGTTAGAATGTACGAAATTGCAGCCACCCAGTGGAGCATTCTATTAATGATTTCCTTTGCGGTTTTCCTACAGATACATAAGTGCCTGGCCAAAATTAGTTCCAGGCACTCGACTACCAAGTCCCGCTGCCAGCTGCCAGCCAAGTGCGTTTGCATGTACGAAATGGCGGCCACCCAGTGGAGCATTCTATTAATGATTTCCTTTGCGGTTTTCGTACAGATACATAATGTTCCATGTTATAATTGGTTTCCGTTGTGGTCTCAGTTCGGGAACCGAACAAAATAAACTAAATGACTATAGACACAAACAAAATCACAAAAAGAGCTGAAAGTGATGGGGATATTCCTTCACATCCACCATTGGCCAGTATAGAATGCACAGCACTAGCCAGCCTGGGTTGTCCACCATTGGCCAGTATAGAATGCACAGCACTAGCCATCCCGGAATGTCCACCATTGGCCAGTACAGAATGCACAGCACTAGCCAGTCTGGAATGTCCCTAATTGTCCAGTATAGAATGCACATCACTAGCCAGCCTGGGGTGTCCACCTTCGGCCAGTATAGAATGCACAGCATTAGCCAGCCTGGAATGTATAGAATGCGGAGCACAGACTAGTACTGACTAATCCATCTCTGGCCAATCTAGAATGTGCATCACTTTTTGAGTAATGTGCTATTGCCCAGTGTCTAATAATGCATCTCTCACAGTGTCTGCAGTTTGCTATACCCTCTGACCTATGCAAGAGGTGCCATAGAATGAGCTCCAGAAATTGAACCAAGCAGTAAAGGTTAAAAACATAAAATTTAACAAGCTTATAGATATTTGCACGTCATATAAATCACGTTCCAAGAAATTGCTGATAGTTTGCTTCCTTTAGTACCAACGCAATGAAAACCTTTTTCATATTGAGAATAATCTAATAAAAATGTTTTTACGAAATAGAAATGTTAATTTAATTACATGTGAATAATGAATCTCAGAGCTAATTTCATATCCATAACTTTGGTGCCTGAGAAACTGGTTGCGAATAATTGTGTAGAAACATTGTCAGTTCTACCCAGCCTGGATTTTCTCTGTTTATATTCAGTCGATCTGTACTTTATAAATGTGGCTCTGTATTCCTCTACCTTTTCTGTTCATATTCTTAAAATTTCTATAAAGGTTAAAAAAGTTTGGTTTCAATTTGTGCTTAATCTGGGAGCAGAAAAATGCACTTTTCCGTTTCTCAGAGACACGTACATCCACCAGAGAACACCAGGAGAATGCACTGCTCTGTGTCCCGGAGATGCGTACATCCACCAGAGAACACCAGGAGAATGCACTGCTCTGTGTCCCAGAGATGTGTACATTTACCAGGGAACACCAGGAGAATGCACTGCTCTGTGTCCCAGAGATGCGTACATCCACTAGAGAATGCACTGGTCTGTGTACCAGAGATGCATACATCCACTAGAAAATGCATTGGTCTGTGTCCCAGAGATGCGTACATACACTAGAGAACACCAGGAGAATGCACTGGACTGTGTCCCAGAGATGTGTACATTTACCAGGGAACACCAGGAGAATGCACTGCTCTGTGTCCCAGAGATGCGTACATGCACTAGAGAATGCACTGGTCTGTGTCCCAGAGATGCGTACATCCACTAGAAAATGCATTGGTCTGTGTCCCAGAGATGCGTACATACACTAGAGAACACCAGGAGAATGCACTGGACTGTGTCCCAGAGATGCGTGCATCCACTAGAGAACACCAGGAGAATGCACTGCTATGTGTCCCAGAGATGCGTGCATCCACTAGAGAATGCATTGGTCTGTGTCCCAGAGATGCGTACATCCACTAGAGAATGCATTGGTCTGTGCCCCAGAGATGCGTACATCCACAACAAAACACCAGGAGAATGCATTGGTCTGTGTCCCAGAGATGCGTACATCCAATAGAGAACACCAAGAGAATGCACTGCTCTGTGTCCGGAAGAATGCGTACATCTACCAGGGAATACCAGGAGAATGCACTGCTCTGTGCCCCGGAGATACGTACACCCACTGGAGAATGCACTGCTCTGTGCCCCGGAGATACGTACACCCACTGGAGAATGCACTGCTCTGTGCCCCGGAGATACGTACACCCACTGGAGAATGCACTGCTCTGTGCCCCGGAGATACGTACACCCACTGGAGAATGCACTGCTCTGTGCCCCGGAGATACGTACACCCACTGGAGAATGCACTGCTCTGTGCCCCGGAGATACGTACACCCACTGGAGAATGCACTGCTCTGTGCCCCGGAGATACGTACACCCACTGGAGAATGCACTGCTCTGTGCCCCAGAGATGCGTACATCCACCAGAGAACACCAGGACGAGGTCAAGGATGAGAAAGTAAAACAATTGATTAGGACAGATGACAATGACATTATGCTGAAAGGTAAAGCAATTTAGAGCTTGCTGATAATTATGTATTTCGGAAGCAATCCAAATCAGAGGAGAGGAGACTCAGAGAGCAATCCCAAATTCTGAGAATTAACCCAGTTACTGGGCAATGAGTGTAAACAGCCAGCACATTTCAGCACAGCCATTTCAATGCAAGAACATTTTATTTATTTTCTCCCTTAAGTTTATTTTCTAAATTATCTTTATTCCAGTTATCCACCGCTTAACTTTGTAATTAATGTAGTGACCCCAAGTTCTTACCATTTTCTTCTCTTCCGTGTTAGGTTACAAGACTTTGTGCTGCCGCAGAAAATACAGAAAGCTACTTCAAAACCTGAAACTTCAACAGGAGAAGCAAATCGCTCAGGAGGAGGCTGAGAGCGAACACAAGAGACAGGAAGCCCGTAAGTACCTAATTGTCATCAGTTTGTGGCAGTTGGTTGCAGGACGTAGCCCAATGAGCTTGTTTCCTTATTAAATGTTTGACTCCTATTTAGGGTCTGCCAACCGTCCAGTTCCCATTCCACGAAAACGAGCTCCCCCAGCTAAGCCTTGCTCTGTGTCAGAAGCCACCTCAACAGAGCCACCAGTACCACGTCCAAGGAGCCGTCTTATCGAGGTACATTGTGAAGTATGTCTGCAGAATTTGTGGAGTGAGAGGTGGCTTGCCAAGTGTGGGAGGAAGGCAAGACTTGCCGAGTGTGGGAGGAAGGCAAGACTTGCCGAGTGTGGGAGGAAGGCAAGACTTGCCGAGTGTGGGAGGAAGGCAAGACTTGCCGAGTGTGCAGAGGAAGGCAAGACCTGCCGAGTGTGCAGAGGAAGGCAGGACCTGCCGAGTGTGCAGAGGAAGGCAGGACCTGCCGAGTGTGCAGAGGAAGGCAGGACCTGCCGAGTGTGCAGAGGAAGGCAGGACCTGCCGAGTGTGCAGAGGAAGGCAGGACCTGCCGAGTGTGCAGAGGAAGGCAGGACCTGCCGAGTGTGCAGAGGAAGGCAGGACCTGCCGAGTGTGCAGAGGAAGGCAGGACCTGCCGAGTGTGCAGAGGAAGGCAGGACCTGCCGAGTGTGCAGAGGAAGGCAGGACCTGCCGAGTGTGCAGAGGAAGGCAGAACCTGCCGAGTGTGCAGAGGAAGGCAGGACCTGCCGAGTGTGCAGAGGAAGGCAAGACCTGCCGAGTGTGCAGAGGAAGGCAAGACCTGCCGAGTGTGCAGAGGAAGGCAAGACCTGCCGAGTGTGCAGAGGAAGGCAAGACCTGCCGAGTGTGCAGAGGAAGGCAAGACCTGCCGAGTGTGCAGAGGAAGGCAAGACCTGCCGAGTGTGCAGAGGAAGGCAAGACCTGCCGAGTGTGCAGAGGAAGGCAAGACCTGCCGAGTGTGCAGAGGAAGGCAAGACCTGCCGAGTGTGCAGAGGAAGGCAAGACCTGCCGAGTGTGCAGAGGAAGGCAAGACCTGCCGAGTGTGCAGAGGAAGGCAAGACCTGCCGAGTGTGCAGAGGAAGGCAAGACCTGCCGAGTGTGCAGAGGAAGGCAAGACCTGCCGAGTGTGCAGAGGAAGGCAAGACCTGCCGAGTGTGCAGAGGAAGGCAAGACCTGCCGAGTGTGCAGAGGAAGGCAAGACCTGCCGAGTGTGCAGAGGAAGGCAAGACCTGCCGAGTGTGCAGAGGAAGGCAGGAAGCATGGTTTGCAGAATGGGTATTGGAGACAAGTAGAAAGTGTGCAGATTGAATGAAGGAGAGAAATAGACTACAAAACATGGAAGGAGATGTTCTGCAAAATGTTGGAGGGATCTAGTGATAGTCTCTTGCATCAAGGATGGGGAAATGGTCTGCATTATGAAGAATAGAGAGAGAAATTATCTCGAGGCACAGTCAACTGTCTTTAACACGAGTTCAGCAGGTGACACTGCTGTGCCCTTTGGTCATGACATCGTTTTGCTTTTCGCGGCATGTGACTATGTGACCAGGAAAAATGTGCCCTCTTCCATATATTGTCTATATGCTCTTTAAGCAGAAATCTTCATGATGCTGAGGGTTTGCACATGGGAACAGAATAATATACGGTACTCATAATGTCTGGATAAATATATTGATCCATTTTTAGTTTGATAAATCGCACTTGGTTTCTTGTAGCTCTCTCCATTTGATAATCCGAAACCTGCTATTACTCGGGCTCGTCGCAATGCATCACAGGCAAAGGACGGAGAGAAGAAGATGATGCAGAGACGCAAAACTTTGCTCTGGTTCCGAGACACGCAAGCCCAGAAGGTGCTAACTGACGGAGAATACCCACCATGGCTGCATGGCATGATATCTCGCAGGTAACACACAAAGAAAACTTTACTGTATGACGCTCTGTGTGATAATACACCGTACCCTCTGATTATATAATGAATACACTCTGTATAACGCTCTGTGTGATAATACGCCGCGCCCTCTGAATATATAATGAATACACTCTGTATAACGCTCTGTGTGATAATACACCGTGCCCTCTGATTAAATAATGAATACCCTCTGTATAACGCTCTGTGTGATAATACACCGTACCCTCTGATTATATAATGAATACACTCTGTATAACTCTGTGATAATACACCGTACCCTCTGATTATATAATGAATACACTCTGTATAACGCTCTGTGTGATAATACACCGTACCCTCTGATTATATAATGAATACCCTCTGTATAACGCTCTGTGTGATAATACACCGTACCCTCTGATTATATAATGAATACACTCTGTATAACGCTCTGTGTGATAATACACTGTGCCCTCTGATTATATAATGAATACCCTCTGTATAACGCTCTGTGTGATAATACACCGTACCCTCTGATTATATAATGAATACCCTCTGTATAACGCTCTGTGTGATAATACACCGTACCCTCTGATTATATAATGAATACACTCTGTATAACTCTGTGATAATACACCGTACCCTCTAATTATGTAATAAGCACACTCTGTATAACGCTCGGTGTGATAATATACTGTATATCTGTTTACACAGTACAGATTACAGCACAATCTGCTCTGGTTGTAATTGTATCTTGTATTTTTTCTCTTCATTTAGGGAAGCTGAGAATTTATTGACTGAGAAGCATTTAGGCGATTTTCTTATTCGGATCAGCCAGAACCGCGCTGGATATATTCTGAGTTACAAGTTTGTGTCTTATAAAAAACGGATTAGTATATGATAATGTTTACCTGTCTCCAAATATGTGTATGTGGCTCTTTCTTTTTGTCTGATTTGGGTGATCGGTCTCCCTCCCAGTGTCATGAAATACTCACTGCAGACACCTCATGTCATGTGCATTTTGAATTGCAATTCCATGACTCAAACGCGCCCTGTGGCGGACACCCCAATGGGAAGAGGGGTTTCGCCGCCAGAGATGTTCTTTTCCCCCAATCCAAGTAGAGCTGCAATGATCCTAGAAGCGATGATCCTAAAACGTTGTGAAATAGCTGTTATCGTTGTTCCCTACAGACACGAGACGAGGCTCTGTGTTGAGGGTAAACTGGAACTGGTTTCATGGGAGCCACAGCTGGCCTTTTATGCAAGGGGTTTCTAGTGACACATTCCAGGGGCATTCCCCACTGGACCTGAGAGGGGACAGCAACATAAGCACACACATAATTCCATTACCTCTCAGGTCCAGGACAAGTATTGTATCCACGGATAGCCTGGCTCTGAGCACCCAACATATGTCGAAATCACTCAGATCCCACGAATGTATCCGAAATGCCACCGGGCTATAGTTTAGACCGACCGCATTCGAGGCACCTGCCCAAAATAGATCCTCGAAATTAGGCTGTGCAGTCAGTCTATTTCGGGAATATCAAACACATATATATATATATATATTTGTGGTTGGTTAATATCGTTATCGTGAAATACCTTGTGATTGGAATTAAGTCAGCATGGTGTGCCGGAACCGACGTAGGGGGTAGGCCTGTAAAAGAGGGCCCCCCGAATGGATTGTATAAGAGGGTGAGGTGGGTGGGGTGAACTGCGTGCGTTACGGCAAGGTAGGAAGGGCAGAGTAGCGTTTATATAGGAACGCTAACTCCTCCCACAAATACAGGCCTTCGGCCTTAAACTTGTGGTCGGTTAATATCGTTATCGTGAAATACCTTGTGATTGGAATTAAGTCTGCATGGTGTGCCGGAACTGACGTAGGGGGTAGGCCTGTAAAAGAGGGCAAAAGGAAATGCAAGAAAAACACACTTCTTGCAATATAATTATCCCGTAAGATTCGTTTGCCTTACCTCTTATCCGTTGTGGAATGTTTCTGTATAACGTAGCTGATTTCCAGTGAACCTAATTTATTATGTGTACCGGCATACTGCTACTGGATGTTGTACTTATTGAATGGATGTCCTAAATAGGAGTCGGGGTCCCAACCTAATCTAATGCAAGGAGTACGGTTGTAGAACCGCATTTAGAAGTAGTTAGGGGATTATTTAGTAGCTCAAGTGTCTTGATTGTCTGTTTTGGATGTTGGCGTGACATGGGGTAGTTTCTGTACCTTCTTAAATCTTCCTTGAGGAGACATAAACTGCCAGTCTGATTAGCTGTGATCGTGAAGTTACCCTCGGAACCCTTGGAAGGTTAAAGGCACAGAGGTTTAAGACCAGTTTTGTGTGGTACGGATGCTGTCTAGGGAGTCTGATACTGCCTGGAATTCCCATCTATGGATGTATGTTATTGTGGAGTGATGAACCAATTATTTATACCTTGATATCTTATGGTATGCATTTAAGAAGACGGGTATGGTTTGAAAGGCTTGTCAGAACGTGTTGTTGTATGTCTGATTGGTATAGTGCGATAGTGTTGTATGAAGGTTTGAATGAAAGGTGGCAAAAAATGTGGCATAATAGACTACAGTTTGAACGGTAAGCTTGTGGATGTTGTGTTCCACTGGAAGAATGTCACATCTCTGTTGTATGTATCTTTAGTGAAACCGAATAACGCTATAGGTGATAATTTGTTGTCGAGCCCCAATAGCCGACCGACCGGATGGGGACGTTGAAATGCGGATTATGCTCGGGTGATCGTCAGTTGGGTGAGGTGCGAGACCGAGTGTCTTGTAGTCAGTAATCCCTCAAATGCTGCAACCCAGGATAGTGGTTTCATCTGTACAAAAGATTGGGAGTTGGTCGGAACCAGGAGGGATGAACACAGAAACCCAATTCCGAGTTCTAATGACTACCCCCACCTGACCAGGTCTGCCTTGCCAGAGGATCTAATAGCACTATCTCTGTCAGGCAGATCTGGTAACGAGTGTAACAGTAAATTAATGAACTGCCCAGCTAGAGAGTGCGCATAGTGACGTACAAGAACCCGGCAATGATTGCAGGTCTTTCAATTTCAAGTTCCCTGCTGAAGGGACTTGTTTGTCTTCACGACTGCACACGATCTTACCCTCAGGAGACTTGACTGTATGGTACCGTAATTGGTATGAACCTATGACATGAAGCCTGTGAGAGAATTAGGCGGATGATATGAGGGAGTTAAGGCATAGGTTGCGACTGAATGAGGAGCAGGCAGATCAATGATGAGAAGTTGTTTATTAGAGTATTGCTGGTAGTTTACAGTACGTGATACGTGTCTAGCCAGGAGAATGGAACATCTAGGGTGCCTACTGGGAGTGACCCCCCACCCAACGTGGAACCCATGTGTAATGATTAAATCACCAAGTGCAGGACGGATGTGACTCATGCATGACGACAAAGCTTATTTCCCTCTACTCATGACCTTTGATATAATATATACGGGCAGATGGTTTTGACATGAGCCCCGAGGCATATGGCGCATACGTGAAGCAATTTGCAGTTGGTAGAACTACATATGCCTGTATTAAAATAAACACAAATTAGCGAGTACTCAGTGAGTGTACTTGGTGAGTACTCAAAACGTGAGGGGGGGTTAAAGGTGAAGCGGGGGGCCAACCCTGCGCGTTGGTGGGAGTAAATGTGTTTATGGACCCTATGGGAGGAGGGCCTGTCTGAGCCGGGCTGGTGCTCTCTAAGTTAGACAGTCTATTATTGAAGGACTGAAGCGTAGCCAGAATGGAGTTTAGGTTTCCTATAATGTCTGAGATTTCTCCTTGTGACCTGGTCCCCAACACAGAATTCTCAGTGTCCGGCTCAGTGGTTGCGCTAGGTATGGATGGTTCTTGTCTGATGTTGCCTTCTTGGGACATGCTGAAAAAGAATATCACAACAATGAACTGATTAATAACAATACGGCTGAGAAATGTAGAACTGGGGCGTGGGGCTCGAGGGTGAATGCGAGGCTCTAACTATGATTTGGGCCGAGGGGCGAATCTCCGTATTGAGATTGGGGGGTTGGCCTTGCGGGACCAGCTGCCTTGTACAGGCCAGCTCCTAACCCTAAATAGCCAGTTCTCTGACCCTAGACGGGGGCTTGATGAGGGGGTAATGTAACGTATTGGCGTATCGAGTCGTGATTGTGAAAGCAACCTTGAGGCCCCTATGTCAGAAAAAAGAGAAAAAGGAAGAAGACAGAAGAGGAAAGGAGCTGTGGTGGAGAGAGAGGAGAGATAGAAATTACGTTTAGTACCGTGTAGTTCTTAGAGACATAGCTGACAGTATTGTATACTTAGGTCCTGAGGGTGCTGAAAATTCCTCTGGTAGCTACTATATATCCCTGCAAGGAGATTTAGGAAGGCGTTGTGCCATGAAAGCATGATAGTACGTGGCGGAAAGTGGAAGGTGAAATGAGCAAGGTTTGTTAGAAACAGGATGATTGTTTAGAGATAGTGAGTTTAAATAAACGTACGACGTGTTGATGAGTAGAGCCGTGGCCTGTTGAGGCAAGGCGGGAATCAAGCCCCCGTGCTCTAATACCCCATTGTGTAAATGCATGGCCTTGTTGAGGCAGTTGATTAAAAATGTGAACGAATGTGTGTGCCTTATAGAGACAGGAGACAATAAAGAACCAGTAACTGTCTACTGGTAGAATGCCGTCCGAAACCTGAAATTAAGGTGCTGCTTTAGAAGGGAAATTATATCCTTTAGGTGGCCTCTAAATATATATTGTCTCCTCTTAATTAGTAGTATTAAATTACACCAATCAAGTAAATTAACTAACGTAAACAGATTTTTAGCAGTCAGTAATAGGCAACCTCCATATGAATTAGTGCAACATATAAGTGTAATGGAGATTGTTTGATTGCAAAGTGACAAACTTATTCGACTGAATCATCTGACAACAATGTTTTAATGTAATGAAGTGATAATGTTGGACAACGTAGGGGCATTCTTACCCGGGGGGGGGAGAGGGGGAGAGGGGGACACACTAAATGAACGGACGATAGACATTCCCCCTTCTTAGCAGGTAAGTTATATAGCTTATCAGTTCAGTTGTGTACTTACATACACATAATTAATTACCAGAATAGTACATTAATAGAATGGACAATGTTGTTAAAGATTCACACAACCTAGCCGGATGGAACAGTAAATGCACGATATAATATATAGGATGGAATACTGGAAAGGAACTGGGTATAGCAGGTGTGACGAGTGTCCGTTTGTTTAGCATTAGTAATTCCCCTATATGGTGATCCTTAAAATTATTGTGTTTAAAGCGTGATAGTATTGATGGAGGGAAAATGGTGAAGGAATGAAAGGTGTTAAAGGAGTTCAGGACGTTTATTGCGAGATATAGAGTTGATGATAACGTATGACGAGTAGTCGAGTGAAGCCGTAGCCTGATGAGGCAAGGCGAGAAATCAAGCCCCCGTATGTTAATAACCCCTCATGGTGTTGCGTGGCCTTGTAGAGGCAGTGAATAGCGATGTGAATTCAGATTAATTAGGTACAGATCACGTATTTGGGTAGATGCTAGCACACCCGCTTGAACAGGTACTGCAGACTGATGTACCATGTACAAAAGAAATCAGAAAGACATAATGCCAATATGAGCGTAATTTGGTATACATAAGAAAATTCTGAATGATTGACCATAATTACGTATTATTGACCCACATTAGGACTACTTAACACTCTCTCTGTGACTAGAGCCAACACCACATTAATTATTTTTTTTAACGTAATTAATAGATTTCCTTACGTAATTCAACATAACATGCCATAGATACATATCCTGCTTGCGCCGGTGTAACCCCCTATAACAACAGTGTTTAACAGGCTTTATGTAGTTAGCCTTTTTTTTTTTTTTTTCTTTTTTTTTTTTTTTTTAGTAGATGGCAGTGTCGATGCATGTAACTTGTATAGGACTTTGAACATTGATTTAGCCGAACGAGATGCTTGGATTTTTTAGAACTGATAGGTGAGAGTAATTTGTATATGAGAAGCCCATACGGCTACTGTGTTGAGTGAATGAAATTTGGTTTGTTTGACCGCGTGCGTGCCTATTGATTCGTGAGTTATTTTGTTTATGTGCGAGTTACATATTGAAGTGTATTATTATGTTCGTGTGTATGTGACACCCGTTCGGTGGTTAGCGCATTCGCATGTGTGTTCGTTTTTTGTTTCTCAAAAAAAAGTGTGCTGAGCTGTTTAAAAAAAACAAGGTGTAGATAGGATTTGGTAACGGGACTGCCTTAAGTGGACCTTCCATGGAGCGCAGCACTATATAAAGTAATTTAAAAGATCATCAACATCCTCCTTATCCCCTAGGTAAATATGTCTCTATTTAAGTCAAAGCACAAGAATGACAAAAACCTTACAGTAATAACCTTACAATTATAGGACAACTCATTTTACAATTACAGAGTATGCATAATAATGGTCAGTTGGAAAGCAAATGTTTTATGTTTCTATATATGAACTTGTAAGGAGAACCAGCCTCTAACTAACTAAAAACTGAGCTTCTACTTCTAAATTACACACATAATAAAAAATGGCAAGCTCTGTTTGTTGACTTGAGGGAACCAAATTAGATGAGTATGAGACTGGCTTATGACTAAGGAGATGCAGGAATCAATACGTACATTGAACTAATTGCAGTAGGGGAAGCACCTTTGACATAAAAAATTAGTGGGGAGAGAAAAACGTACAACATGATTGCGAATTGTTGAACGGCAAATAGCCCTCCCGAACGGAGGAGCGGTAGTACGGAGAGGACGCCGAGACCGGAAGTTCAGCTGTCACGGAAGCGAGGTGAACTGCGTGCGTTACAGCAAGGTAGGAAGGGGGGAGTAGCGTTTGTATAGGAACGCTAACTCCTCCCACAAATACAGGCCTTCTGCCTTAAACATATATAAATCAGAGTTTGTGAATACATTTCCAGAGTATCTGTAGTTCGAATACTGTTTTTACCGAATGCCACTTTGTTCGGATAATTAGAGCCGAACATATTGGCGTATGGAAGTCTTAGCGGTGTTCGCGCCAGCGAGTGTCTGATTTTAGTTCCATACACTCGATGACCAAACACCGCTGGCTGTGTTTGTGTTCCAAGATGGCCGACATCACGCGATTCGAACATACGAACGACGACCACCCAACCGCTGCGGTTACAGAGGTGTTAGCAAGGTTAATGGGGTCAACGAGTGGCACACTCCACACCTGTGTGGTCGGTCTGTAAATTATTAGGTATTCAAACGGGGCACAGTTGAAATATGTAGTGGATGTATTTCACCGAACAAACAGGCAAATGGAACAAAGAGCTGTAAAATCCAGGGGCAGGGAAGTCTGTCACACACCCCTTTTAAGATGGTCTCGCTGCAGATATTGCAATAAAGATGGGGAGTTTGGGTGACTAGGTTTGTGTTTCTTGCTTTTTGCGTGATTTGCCATGTCTCAGCAGTTATTAAGTAATTTAGCGGTTCTCACTGAGTTAGGCATGCAGTGTATGTGGTTAGTTGTGTGTTGTGACAAACGCCCTTGGGTCTGGTCGTTTGCCACAAGCTCCTGGATGAGCCTGCTTGCCATTATGGGCCATGCAAAATTCACTGAAAAAGGCTCTGTTTGTGTGATTTGGGACTATGGCTCCTGACTGATAACTCTTCTGCAACTGTCACTAGTCTAATACTATCCTTACCTTTTTTGTGTAATTTTACCCCACTCCCTCTAGCATGTAAGATCATTGAGCATGGCCCTCAACCCCTCTGTTCCTGTGTGTCCAACTTGTCTGGTTACAACTACATGTCTGTTCATACACCCATTGTAAAGCGCTGCGGATTTTCATGGCGCTATATAAATATCATAATAATAATAATGTTGTTCGGGAACCGAACAACCACACGAACCAGAGACCACCCGGGAGCTTGTTAAGCCCAATTGACTCTTTGTAGCAAGTTCCACCGCAGTGTTCTAATTGTTCGTCTGGGTGGACGCATTTCGTAGGAACGACCACGAGGTGGCAGCCATCTTATGCCCACGAACAAAGGCAGCGGTGTTTGGGCATCAATCTTCTGGAACTAAAATCTGACACAGAAACTCCTGAACACCGCTGGACTTCCATCATCGCCTGCGTTCGGTTCTATATGACTCATAAGGGCACTGTTTGGTGGAAAGGTGAACAAGCTCCAGGGTAGAACTATGAATTCTGTTCGGTAGTTTGTTTTTAAACTACCAAACTTGACCGACCGTTAGCACGGATTTCATGGAACTGTTTTCGGCATAGGACCATGTAGACCAGGCTTCCTTAAGTCCTGGCCCTCCATATGTTGCTGAACTCTAACTCCCATTTGTTACGGTTGCCCCAGGCTAGCTGAGGGTTGGACCGTAGAAAGAATGCTCCTAGCGCTCACCAAGGACCATCAGCACCGTAGACACCATTTGTACTGCAGACCCCACGAACCGCTGCTGCTTGGTTGGGGTCTCGCCGTCTCCTATCCACCCTGGACCTACGACAAGGCACTTGGTTCCAATGAGGGAACGTCTCTTCCTCCCAGAGAGCAAAGCAGGATCAGGAACAAGATTCGTGGGGTAGAGGAAAGCTGGGTTGTGTAGAATGCTCCCTGTATTCGGTATTCTGTAACTCCCGAACGTATTCGTCTAGGTGAACTGGAACGGGCCGTAGGTCCATGGTGACCGGTGTTCGTGGGAGTGCCTGGCTGAAATGAGTTCCAGGCACTTGACTACCTCGTCCCGCTGCCAGCATTCAGGAGACAAGACGGCCGCCATCCATTGTCCCAACCACATGCGTTCGGATGTACGAGATGGCACCCAGTGGAGCATTCTATTATATTTTGTTTGCGGTTTTCGTACAAGATACATAAAGTTCCATGTTGTAATTGGTTTCTCGCGTGGTCTCGGTTCGGGATCCAAACAAACTAGACTAAATAACCAACAGCACAAATCCAAACAGCCAAAAGGAGCTGACGGGGTATTCCTTGACAAGAGGTAGTCGGTGTATGTCCCCAGCGGTGGTGTGAGTTACAGGGAGAGGAGACAGTCAGTCTCTCTCCCCAGCGGCAAAGTGCGATTCAGGGAAAGGAGATGGTCGGTCTTCCTACCCAGCAGCAAAGTGTAACCCCAGCAGAAGAGCTGGCATCGGGACAAAGGACCACTGGCCTTTGCCCCCAAATTGCAGCAACGCTGTAAATTGAGAGTGAGGAGGACAGCCTTTTGGTGATGGTGGAGTACACCACCGCCCCAGCTGAAGCGCTGGCATCTGGACAGAGTGCCACTTGCCTCTGCCCAAACCCACTGGTAGCCCACGAGCCTGAGGAATGAGATATAGCTGGCCCTGAGGAAGAGTGGATACCCGGGCAAAGCACCGCTAACCTCAGCCCTTTTCCACAAGCACTGGGGGATCTCTATCCAGTATAGGTGGATGGGACGATGGTCTCTACCTGTGGTCTTTGGGGAGGCTGGACAGTGAGCTTCGATCCTCAACCCAATGTCAGAGGGGGCCCTGCCTGCCTTCCCTCCAACGACTTAGAGAGATACATTGAGACAGGACAGTGGACACACATCACCAGCGGCAGGTATATGCTTCAGTAGATGCAGAGGTCAGCTGGGTGAGTGCTCCTCTTGCATCGGTAATTTGTGTTGGGTACCGATTTGGTGATGGCCTTGGTGGGCTAGATATACTGACTAACTTCGGAGTGAACTCCCCTGTATTGGTATCTTTCCGAAGGGGGAGAAATATACCGGAAACTATCCTGGACTAAAGACACAGGGTTCCAGATTTGCTATTCGGGTGTGTGGGTGTCACGGTAGACCCCTGAGAGTGGAGTCATATGGGGATAGATTTGAGTTTGGGAAGGGGGCATGGCAGATCCCCCTTGCTTATTAGGGGACCAGGAAGCCCAGTCTGGGAAGCCGGCTCAGACCAGACATCCATGGAATGTTTCTCTACGAGGGCTCCATGTGCCCGACAGGGACAAACTTACAAACTATGTGGAACTTTGTTGAGAAGTCTGCCAGGATGGATGGCCTTTTTGGGACATGTTACCCGACTAACTCAGGCACAGACCGATTGGAGGTCTATATTTGGGTCCCCAGATTCATCTTGTGTTTTGGTCACTGTTGTGGAACATACTGCTTCTTTAGACTGTTTTACTTTTTATATGTTTAGGTGTTATTTTACCCCGAACCTGTGGCGGAATAGCCACCTGTTCGTGAATCTCCCTTCTCTTTTACATGTGTTTCCCCTGCAATTTTGTTCATTGTTCCCGCTCCCCGTTCAGGAATGCTTCCCTGAAAGTAATTAATTCACCTCCCAGATACCTCATTTAGAATGTTAGGTTAGAATGTTCACACTTTGCAACATAAGTGTCAAAAACGCAAGGGAAACAATTGATGAGTGTTCTACTGGGTGGCCGCCGCCAGGGGAGCATTCGTGGATGTTTCCTGACTCGTTCGTCTCCTGAACAAGGACCTCCCCAGTGCCAGATTAGAACGTTCACACCAATTAATCAGAACATTCGCACTCGCAACATAAGTGTAAAACCGCAAGGGAAGTAATTCATGAGTGCTCCCCTGGGTGGCTGCCATTCGTATAGACTAACGCCAGCCAGGGGAAGCATTCATACCCCGAAAGGACATGCTTGCCTTGTCTGGGTTTCACACTGGGACCTCGTGAACTGGGGCTAGTCGATGAAAGGACCGTTGTGAGGGTCCCAGAGATTGGTGTGCGTACATTTGGGGCTCTGGCGAGTTTAGCCGGCTTTCCTGAGCTTGAGGGACAAAGAGACCAGCTCTTTTCCTGTGGGCGGGCTTTTCTGTGCCTAGGAGACAAATGGATGGTCCCTTTTTCCCAAACCTGGACTCCCAGGCACAGAGGCTCCTGTGAAGAAGACCCTCTGGGGTGGGAAACCCTGTGTTTTTAGTGGCGGGCTTTGGGGACAAAGGGAACAGAGTCCCCTTCCTGCGCTGGGACCCCAGGGAGTGGGATGTGACCCTGTATATGTGTGTGGTAAATCCCTTGCATGGGGATATGCATAAAAGCAGAGTGTGGAATGGGTCTCTTTGTTATTTAAATGGTTCCTGACCAGCTGAAGGAATGGAATTAGTGGAGGTAACGGGTCGGGTTACCCACGGTCCGCTACAGAACCCAGCAGTGAACCTTCACATCAGTGAACATAAGTGTGAGACCGCAAGGGAAATTATTAATGAATGCTTCCCCTGGGTGGCCGCCATTTCGTGTAACCGAATACACATGGTTGACATAAGAATGGCTGCCATTTTGTCTCCCAAACGTGGACAGTGGTAATTGGTCGTCGATTGCCTGGAACTCTTTTCGGCTATGCACTCGTACGAACTCCGGCAGAGATTATACCGCTGCCCATCCCACTTCCCAACCAGCTATTCAAACAACGTTTGGGAGATGGGAACTACCGACTGGGGGAGCATTCATAGTTACATAGCTGAAACGAGACTTGCGTCCATCGAGTTCAGCCTTCCTCCTATTTGTTTTTTGCTGTTGATCCAAAAGAAGGCAAAAAAAACATTTTGCAACAAGCTGGGTGTTACGGACCGTTTCAGCATAAAAGGGGAAAAATCCGTTTAGGCGATAATCCCCTTTTCACAAAAAGGCACAGCTACTGTAAAAGCACCAAAACTCACGAATTGGATATAGGTGAATGCACCAAACTCCCGAACTGCATACAAGGGAATAAGGTAGCACTCCAAACTCCCGAACTGGAACCTCACGAATAGCTGCTAGCAGACGAACAGGAAAAGCAGACATCAGCTTACACTCCTAGCAATCAATCTTCCAGCAGCATACAGTGAATCCCCCCAAGAACGAGACAAGGCTCCGTGTTGAGGGTCAAGCAGTGGTCTGTTTATTGAGGGCTACCTGCCCCTGTATTTATGCAGGTCTCCCACCTGGTGGACACTCCCCTAGGGGACCAGATGGAAGACTGTAACAGCAGACAGACATGTATCATTTTCGTACACACAGCCACAATACTTTCCCACCATGCATCTTGGTTTCCTCCTCTCTGTCCTGGAGATAATTAATGAAGTAATTCAATTATCTCCCAGGACAAAGGCCAGACTCCATTATGCACATGGTGGCACAGAAACAGACTATCACTTTAAAATACATACAGACACATTTTATACATAAAACACAGACATGTAACATATCCCCAGATAGCTCAGGTCTGGGTGCACGTTATTAGGTGAATGGCACCCAGACCACCCGAATACAGTTTAATTGCCATGGAGCCAAAGTCTTTAATTATACGAACAGGCTCCATGGCAGGCTATCTGGGTTACTACAGTTCACATAAAAACATAAAATACCGAATTTCCCTGCATTCACCAAATTCATACGAATGAGAACCAGGGGCTGGAGGTTCAGCGGTGCCTGCACGTAAAAGTGTCCAATTTTGGTGCATGAAAGCCGGGCAGACAAGCGCTGGCTGCCCGGGGAGCTCCAGAACACCGCCACCTAGCGGCCGCTAAGTGTAACAGCGGCCACACAGTTAACAAGCAATTAAGCTGCGGTTAACCGCAGCTTCAGGGAGGTAAATAGGAGGCACACTCCAGCTTCTGGGTGGCCAATTAACAACGCCGGCCGGCTTCCCACGGCTCTGGGGAGGTTGGTGAACGGCTGTTTGTTCGGTAGATGAAATCAACCGAACTGCTGTGTAGAAAGGGAGAAATAAATCCTTCTGCACAGTAAAATTAACCCTTTAGCTGCCGGTCCATAGTCCAGAGGCAGCAGGCGGGCAACCAGGCTCCTCCAATGCAATGTGGCGAGATTGGTTTCGTCACATCTCTCCCCATTTCCAAAAAGACTAACAGGGTACCTGACCTCCTGCCGGTCAGTGCCCTTGTTAGTCCAGCAACCCACCCACAAAGCAGAAAAAACAATATAGCCCACCCACAATAAATGGTTACTACACCTGGGTAGAGGAGAAATTTGTCCATGTCCAGGTGCCTCACCACGGCTGTGTGGGGGACTGGTAGGCTGCCTTGGTGGGTTGCTGAGTGGGCAGAGACCAGCGGTACTCTGTCCTGGTGCCAGCACTACCACCGGAGTAGTCTGGTTGGAGCCTGGTTGCTGGAGACGGACTGTCTCCCCCTTAGTTGCATAGCTCTGCTGCGGAATGGGGAGACCGGCTGTCTCCCCCTTGGATACACAGCTCTGTCATGGGGGGCTAGGACCGACCATCCCTACCCCCTGTGTGGTAAGTGCAGAGACCACGGTCCCATCTGCACCGGTGGGGGGCTTATAGTCTCCCCCTGGTACATTAAACTGCCGCTGGGGAGAGGGGGTAACAAGCTCCTCTCCCGATAGAACACTCTTCCCATTGATGATCCGCTGCTGGGAGAGGTGGTAACAATCTCCTCTCCCATACATACTTCCAGTTTTTGCGGAGGGAGACCGACTGTCTCTCCTCCCAATACAGAGTCCTGCTGCTGGGGAAAGGAGACTGGGCTCTCTATTCCCTGCTGGATACTCTGCCGCTGGGGACTGGAGACTGGGCTCCCGATTCCCAACAAATAACACTGCCGCTGGAGAATGGAGACTGGGCTCCCAATTCCCGAAAAATCACGCAGCCGCTGGGGAGGGAGGACACTGCTCTCCTCTCCCTGTACTTCACATTGCCCTCCTGGCATATCACTCTGCTGCTGGGTGGCAGGAACAACTACCTCTGCCCCCTGTAACTCAGCCTGCCGCTGGGGAGGGAGGAGGCTGCTCTCCTCTCCCTGCACTTCACATTGCCCTCCTGGCATATCACTCTGCTGCTGGGGGGCAGGAACAACTACCTCTGCCCCCTGTAACTCAGCCTGCCGCTGGGGAGGGAGGACACTGCTCTCCTCTCCCTGCACTTTACACTGCCGCTAGGGAATGGAGACTGGGCTCCCAATTCCCTGCAGGACCGGTGGAGAGACCTCGGTCCCATCTCCACTGGCCACCTGGGGTTCTTCCCAGTAAAACTGTACCATCTCGTCCCCTCTGAATGGGTCTGGCTCTGGGTCTGTCCTGCTGCTCTCCTGCTGAGCCTTCTCATAATATTGGAACAGCTGCTGGTAGCCCTGTTCTAGCTCCATCTCCCGGGTCACCAGGTGGACCAGGTCTTGCTCAATTTCATGAGTGTCATCCCAGTCATACCTGCTCTCCCTCCACCCCAAGAGATCACTGAACCGGTCTTGTGTAGGGCTCCCAAATTCAAGCTCTGAAAAGGACCCCCATAACAAGCCAGGACCATCAAACTCCTCTCCCTCTGGCTTGTCATGCTCGGCTGTCCAGGGCAGGTACTGTGCAACATACCACCAAAGCGCCTGGTAGGCATCCTCCAGCCACATCTCCTGCCATACCCGGAGCTCCAATTCTTTTACCCATTCCTCCCTGGGCTGCTCTCCCAGGAAGGGCATCCGCAGGGCTAGTCGCTTCTGCAAACGCTGTATTCCACAATGCCCAGTGCCTGGTACCAGATGCCTCTACGGACTGCATCTCGGTCCTCCATGGCACCCTCATCGAACTCCACTGCTGGTTCCATGCTGGTGCTGTCAGGGTCGCTGTACTCAGACATGCGTTGCCCTCAAATTGTAAAATCCAGAGCAATGGTGTCTCCTGTAGCTGTCCTTCTGGCTGTAGGAACGATCCCGCCGCTTGCCACCAATTGTTACGGACCGTTTCAGCATAAAAGGGGAAAAATCCGTTTAGGCGATAATCCCCTTTTCACAAAAAGGCACAGCTACTGTAAAAGCACCAAAACTCACGAATTGGATATAGGTGAATGCACCAAACTCCCGAACTGCATACAAGGGAATAAGGTAGCACTCCAAACTCCCGAACTGGAACCTCACAAATTGCTGCTAGCAGACGAACAGGAAAAGCTCCCAAGCGGCTTACACTCCTAGCAATCAATCTTCCAGCAGCATACAGTGAATCCCCCCAAGAACGAGACTAGGCTCCGTGTTGAGGGTCAAGCAGTGGTCTGTTTATTCAGGGCTACCTGCCCCTGTATTTATGCAGGTCTCCCACCTGGTGGACACTCCCCTAGGGGACTAGATGGAAGACTGAAACAGCAGACAGACATGTATCATTTTCGTACACACAGCCACAATACTTTCCCACCATGCATCTTGGTTTCCTCCTCTCTGTCCTGGAGATAATTAATGAAGTCATTCAATTATCTCCCAGGACAAAGGCCAGACTCCATTATGCACATGGTGACACAGAAACAGACTATCACTTTAAAATACATACAGACACATTTTATACATAAAACACAGACATGTAACATATCCCCAGATAGCTCAGGTCTGGGTGCACATTTTTAGGTGAATGGCACCCAGACCACACAAATACATTTTAATTGCCATGGAGCCAAAGTCTTTAATTATACGAACAGGCTCCATGGCAGGCTATCTGGGTTACTACAGTTCACATAAAACATAAACTACCGATTTTCCCTGCATTCACCAAATTCATACGAATGAGAACCAGGGGGCTGGAGGTTCAGCGGTGCCTGCACGTAAAAGTGTCCGATTTTGGTGCATGAAAGCCGGGCAGACAAGCGCTGGCTGCCCGGGGAGCTCCAGAACACCGCCACCTAGCGGCCGCTAAGTGTAACAGCGGCCACACAGTTAACAAGCAATTAAGCTGCGGTTAACCGCAGCTTCAGGGAGGTAAATTGGCAGCACACTCCAACTTCTGGGTGGCCAATTAACAACGCCGGCCGGCTTCCCACGGCTCTGGGGAGGTTGGTGAACGGCTGTTTGTTCGGTAGATGAAATCTACCGAACTGCTGTGCAGAAAGGGAGAAAGAAATCCTTCTGCACAGTAAAATTAACCCTTTAGCTGCCGGTCCAGAGGCAGCAGGCGGGCAACCAGGCTCCTCCAATGCAATGTGGCGAGATTGGTTTCGTCACACTGGGAAAAAAATATCTTCTTGACCCCAGAATGGCATTCAGATTTATCCTTGGATCAAGCAGTTATTACCGTACATTGGAAGATTATATCCGTGAATATTCTGTTTTTGCAAGTATGCATCTAGTAGCTGTTTGAACATCTGTATGGACTCTGATAAAACCACTTCTTCAGGCAGAGAATTCCACATCCTTATTGTTCTTACAGTAAAAAAACCTTTCCTTTGCCTTAGACGAAATCTTCTTTCTTCCAGTCTAAACGCATGACCTCGTGTCCTATGTAAAGTCCGGTTTGTGAATACAATGGTTTGTATTGGCCCCGAATATATTTGTATAATGTTATCATATCCCCTCTCAGGCAACGTTTTTATAAACTAAATAGGTTTAAATTTGTTAACATTCACTCCCTGAAACTAAGGGAATACGGTGTTCGCACAGGAACCCGCGAACTGATACCGGCTGGGACACCTATTCCTTTGGAACGGTTTTCGGCTTTCACCTCATGGCCGGCCAGTCAGAACTTCACCCCGATGGTGATTCCATTCTACCGAACGGATCTGAGTGCTGTTTAGCCATGTTGGGTGACGAGACCAGGGCTATCCTGGGATAAAACTCTTGTGGGGTTCCTGTTCATATTGGGGGTACTTATAGGGGATTGTATAATATTTTTTATATTTTCCTGTAACTGAGAAATAATTGAGTTATAGCTTTATGACTCCATTATCTCTTAGACATAGAGAGTCCTGGGGGAAAATAAACTTGTAATTTTGCTATAGAGACCCCATGCTAGGGGTCAGTGCATAAATGTAGTGTGTGGCCAAATAAAAATTCTGTGTGATCAATTGTGTCTCTCTGCTGGTGTTAATAATTTAGCAATTCTTACTGTGTTAGACAGTGTGTGTGATTAGTTGTCTGCCTGCTGGTATTAAGTACATTAGCAATTCTTACTGTGTTAGACATTCAGTGTGTGATCAGTTGTGTGTCTCTGCAGGTGTTATTTAGCAATTCTTACTGTGTTAGACATTCAGTGTGTGATCAGTTGTGTGTCTCTGCAGGTATTAAGTAATTTAGCAGTTTTTACTGCAGTTTCTGGAATTTTGTGTCTGTCTGCAGGTGTTCTTGTTCCTAACAATATGTGATTGGCAGTTTGTTTGATCAATCCTCACTCTGAAAGCTTTTATGATCGCTTAAATCTCTTGGTATTGGCCATGTCCTCTCTATCTGTGTCAAGGGACACTTTGTCTGTGACAGTCTCTTTGCAGACATTGTGTGAAGAAAACACGGTTTGTTATCAGTTGTATGTGTGTCTCAGTGGACAGTCTGTTTGCAGACATTACGTAATATCTTTCACATGTAGTTGTGTCTCTCTCTCTTTCTTTCAGGGGACAGTCTCACTGCAGACATTATATGATCGACGTGCAGTCTAATGGCTGTTATGTCATCATAGGAGAGAACATTGCTCACAGTACCCTGAATGCGTTAGTGCAATATCATCAACAGACTGGCATCCTGCCATACGGTGAAACCCTGGGTGGGCCCTGTAACAAGGTACTGGCTTTAGAGTATACTATCTGCAGGACAATAATGAATTATTACTTATTCGGTATACAGTTTAAGAAACGGTTCTTCTTATAAATAAAAAAATGTTTTAAAATAGAATTAATATTACAATGTACAATTTCTTAGAAGTTTACCCTGGAGAAGCCGGTAATTGCGGGATTTCACACTGGAGAAGCTGGTTATTGGGGGACATCATCCTTGAGAAGCTGGTTATTGGGGGACATCATCCTTGAGAAGCTGGTTATTGGGGGACATCATCCTTGAGAAGCTGGTTATTGGGGGACATTCTCCTTGAGAAGCTGGTTATTGGGGGGGACATCATCCTTGAGAAGCTGGTTATTGGGGGGGACATCATCCTTGAGAAGCTGGTTATTGGGGGGGACATCATCCTTGAGAAGCTGGTTATTGGGGGGGACATCATCCTTGAGAAGCTGGTTATTGGGGGACATTCTCCTTGAGAAGCTGGTTATTGGGGGGGACATCATCCTTGAGAAGCTGGTTATTGGGGGGAACATCATCCTTGAGAAGATGGTTATTGGGGTGGGCATCATCCTTGAGAAGCTGGTTATTGGGGGGGACATCATCCTTGAGAAGCTGGTTATTGGGGGGGACATCATCCTTGAGAAGCTGGTTATTGGGGGGACATCATCCTTGAGAAGCTGGTTATTGGGGGGACATCATCCTTGAGAAGCTGGTTATTGGGGGGGGGGCATCATCCTTGAGAAGCTGGTTATTGGGGGGGACATCATCCTTGAGAAGCTGGTTATTGGGGGGGACATCATCCTTGAGAAGCTGGTTATTATGGATTATCACACTGGAGAAGCTGGTTATTAGGAGAGATTACACTGGAGAAGCTGGTTATTAGGAGAGATTACACCGGAGAAGCTAGTTATTAGGAGAGATCACACTGGAGAAGCTAGATATTGGGGGATATCACACTGGCGCACGATATCTTATGGCACCGTTATAGAAATGTATGGAGGAACGTTGGTCCGTGATGAAGTAACGGATAATAAATATCCTTAAAAAATAAAAAAAGCTTTATAATAAATTAGCCAATGAACACAGTACCAGCGACCTAACATCAACAAATAAGTAGCAAGAAACAAGGAGAGGTGGTAAACCTGTTAATAAATTCAAAGTTAATAAATAAAGAGTAGATACAAAAGGACAGTAGTAGAATTGAATATAGACAGCCTCTCTCCCTTGTAATCACCCTGACGAAGGTGCAAGTAGGTTAGCACCGAAACGCGCGTCTGGTTCTTCTCAGCTATGGGGGCTTGATTCACTTCACGTTGTTTTTTACACTATTGGCTATTTTTCTACTTGTTATCCATGACTTAATTTAGTCGTTTTTTTTTATACTCCCTTTTTTTTTTCTCCTTATGCCTATCTAGTTAGATTACAAGGGAGAGAGGCTGTCTATATTCAATTCTACTACTGTCTCTTTGTATCTACTCTTTATTTATTAACTTTGAATTTATTAACAGGTTTACCACCACTCCTTGTTTCTTGCTACTTATTTGTTGATGGTAGGTCGCTGGTACTGTGTTCATTGGCTAATATTTATAATAAAACTTTTTTATTTTTTAAGGATATTTATTATCCCTTGCTTTACCACGGACCAACGTTCCTCCATACATTTCTTATTGATACTGTTGTCTTTCCAGGTAGCTATTCTCTACATTTCATGTGAGATGTGCAATTTGTATTTTTTCATATAGACCCAATGGTCCTGATAGTCCTGCTGGACCCTTCAGATGTCTGCTTCTTAAATTTAGTGAGTTCGTTCCTAGATTTCAACAATTCTTCCTTTTTGTTGTAGCTTAAAGGGACACTGTAGTCACCCAGACCACATCAGCTAATTGAAGTGGCCTGGGTAGAGTGTCCCTTTTGCATTGCAGCACTAAGTCTGCCTCCAGTGGCTGTCTACCACACAGCCACTAGAGGGCTTCCTGCATTAAAATGGACCTTTGGTCCGGTATCTGACGCTGGAAAGTCCTCACACTCTGCATGAGGACATTCAGCGTCAGATTGTTCCCCCATTGATTCAATGCACATTAGCAGCTGCTCATCGCGGGCCCTCAGAAGGGGCGGAGCATCGACCCAGCACCAATGCAAATCGGTGCTTGGATAAGATAATAAAGGGCTTTTAACCCTTTATTTACATGTGGGGGGTGACATGAGGGAGGGGAGGCAGAGGGAGCTATAGTGCCACAAATACAGTTTTGTATTCCTGGCATGTATAGCATCCAATTTAAAGCCCATTCGATGATAATAAAAATGCATGCTCAGTTTCCAGATGAAGAATCTTTTGATTTACTTCCACCGGATCAGACACCATCAGACCCAAAGAGAAAAAGCATTCGTAATATCCTACAAGCAGGGATTATTCTGCTGAACACCTGTTACCCCTGAGCTGGTTATAGCTCATGTAAATGTGAGTGTAATACATCTTATTATTTTATTGCCACGTATCTTATACACTCTGCACGATTGGTCCTTTCCCTTTGTGTTTTCCATATCACGAGAGGATCTGAAGTATCAAAGAAAGAGGGAACACTCTACCAGTGGAACGTGTGGAACAGACATTTTATTTTCCTATATATATTGGGACTAATTTTATTATTTATATATTTTATTCTGTTTTATTTTGGCGCAGCCTCTTTCTCTTTTTGTTGTACATTCTCACTCCAGAGGGTAAGAGGGTTACCCTCTTTAAGGTTGCTGCCTACCTATTATATTATTAGCGCTAACCTATTTTCTACTTCTTATGTGTGCTACGACTGTATAATACTACATATGTTGCTCAGCTATGTCGACTGAGTACAGCAATACCCCCGTATGAACCTTTGCCAGGTATATGTGGATGTTGAATGGGCACATTTGAGACGCAGCCATTCAGTTTTTTTCTAACTTTTAAGTTTTACGCTGTGTCCATGTTCCATTTTGGAGTAGTTTAGATGGTTGGTTATTGAAACTTCCCCACAAACACATACTTTTTATTAAAGAATACACCCTGGGGTAATTCAAAAGGCATATTTTAAACCTTAGCATGGAATCATATTTTCTCTAGTTTGTTCCAGGTGTAGTGGTAATGAGCATTTTTAAATGTATTTTTTACTTTTCTAAACTTTTTTTACTTTTTAAAACTAGTTTTTTGCTTATTAATTTTTTTAAACTTTTCTAAACTTTCTTAAAACTTTTTAAAGATGTAAAATTTTTATAAGCTTCGTTTTTTTTACCGTTAACCCCTAACCATAGGCGTGCGCACAGGGTGGGCACACCCTAATCCCTGCAGCACGCCTATGGATTGAGACCGGCAGGGGAGATCTCAGGATCTCCCCTGTCGGCTAATGCAGAGCCGGCGCTATCCAAACGCCGACTCTGCTCTAAGCCTCCATGGGCTGGTGGGGAGATCAAAGATCTATCTCACAGGCCCACAGCAGCACGGAGGGAGCTAGGAGAGGACCCGAGGAGCTCTATCCAGCAGCTCCGCCGGGTTCCTCTCGCTAGATCTGAGCATTGCCGCAGCAATGCTCTGATCTCGCACGAGTGAACTCTAGCCCCGCAGACTACCAAGGATGCCAGCAGCACGGTCTCCCCTCCCTACATATGGTAAGAAGGGAGGGGGGATATTAACTGATCTGCGCTCACCTCCATCATCACCCATACAAACAGCACCCTCACAGCACACTAACAGCGCACACACACACACACAAAGCAGTGTGTGTGTGTGTATGTATATATATATATATATATTTGTGTACGGCACATACCGAGGACGTACGGAACAATAATAATTGAAGCAGAAGTAGTAAGAGCAAAGTCAGTTGAGGTGTGCCGGAACTGACGTGAGGTTAGACCTGTAAAAGAGGGCCCACCTAGGTGATATGAGAATAAATAGAGGGTGCGGTGGGAGGGTCACTTCCGAGATCGTCGACGACAGGTAAGCAGGGGCTCACTGGGTTTAAATAGGGATGACAGTGCCTCCCACAATTACAGGCCAAGCCTTCTATTTGTGTACGGCACATACCGAGGACGTACGGAACAATAATAATTGAAGCAGAAGTAGTAAGAGCAAAGTCAGTTGAGGTGTGCCGAAACTGACGTGAGGTTAGACCTGTAAAAGAGGGCAAAAATATAAGAAGCGATTCTTAAAAGACAGATACATTTATAAAGCAGAACATTATATAGACATTACACAGAAAACCAGTGTTACTTCTATCTCATGAGTGGGTATGAATCTGTTGTATGCGGATGATTTCCACCGACCCATATTTTTTGTAATGATGTGAGTAGGTGCACGACTTGCAGAGGCAGCTGTGTCCGCTCCAAATGCGGAATGAACGACCCGAGAAGGAATGTGGGTTATGTCCTAGTCATGTAAAGGATGAAATGTATAGTGGTTAGGGGTTTCCCTTGAATAGCTAATAGTGGGGAATCAGGGATGGAAGTGAGTTGAGATTCCACTAGATTATCTAAAACGTGGATAGGACAAGATTTGGTAGAGGTAGGCTAATATTTAATCTGTACTGTTGGACCAGCTATGCTCGTTTTGGTATAAGAATAGATAAACGTGTATGCCTGTCAAGTAAGGCTTCATAGTATTGTAAACTAATTTAAGAGAAAAGTGGCAAAAGTTGTGAATGCGACCAGTTTAAAAAATGGAAAGCATTAATTACGCAATAATTACGAACAAAACTTTAAACTCATACGTTCTCTGGACTCAATTGGCCAAGAGACGTGTATCCATAAGTTACCAAAATCGCTGCATAATCTACGGTACCTAATGCGTCAGTCTGAACCACAGGGGAATTGTTATAAATGGGGGGAAGAAATAGCGACCTGCCATTCCAAAAACAGGAAGAGAAGCCACATTTAAGATCAGCTCTAGCTGGATGGAGTACGAGAGCTGTGGGGTCGTCATCTGGGAGACCATGCAAGAGAGAGAGGAATCTGGAAATTAAAACCTGTCTTGTGGAATTATTCTCATCACAAAATTGAGTGAAGCAAGTAGTGACTGTAGCTGATTCCTGGTGTAAGTGCCTTGTGACGTGCAGATGTTGAAGTAAGAAATAAACGTATCTGTCTCTTGTGGCAGGCTGGCCTGCATAGAAATAGAACTGAGTGTAATCCCCAGGAATGTAATGTCGGTGTTGGGACCTACTGTTTTGTCCGGGAACTTCTAAATCTTTGAACAGAGTGAACATGTGATTAAGGCTGTGTGGCGTGGTATGGTGCGATGGTGAGGAAGTTGTCTAAGTAGTGTATGACTATTGGACATCTGCATATGTTCCATCTGACGTTGTACTGATAATCCGCGTTAGCGTTATTGGTAGAGGGAATTTGCTACGTTTCCCGTACAAAATTTGATCGTATGAGCTGCTGTTGAGCATACGGTGCAGGAAGGTGTTTTGAGACCCCAAAAATGCGCTAGAAACGGTTCTGTGTGTAACTGACCTCAAACGTTGTTTGTATTGTATTCTCTCCGAGCCTGACCTGAGAGGGGTGCTAGTAACTGACAGAACATCTCCTAGTATAGAAGCATTAAACATGCTAAGGAAGTGAAGCAGATGCTTGGTTAGTATAGTACCATACAGACCTGCAGTAACCCAGCTTACTAGAGTAGTGCCTACAGGCGAAATTGTATTACCTAGCTAATGTTGGTGACAGGTGACGCCCTGACTACTTGCCATGTGGCTTTGAGAGGCTCTACCTATGATTTGGCTCGTGGGGCCTCTGTGCCACTGAGGTGGGTGACGGGGTGTTGGCCTCTCGGTGACCGTAACAGAATGTAATATCGATTGGCCGTGACGGGTGAGGCCCTAACTATGATTTGATGCAAGGCTATAACTATGCGTTGGGCCGATTGGGCACGAACCTCTGAACGGAAGGGCTGATTGTATGCCTTGCGGGACCACTGACTAATAGGCGTAGAGGCCCACGGGACCATACCTAATTTGGCGAGAGTTTAAACTTACTCCTGTTCCCACCTGGTTTATTAGTTACCGCACCTGCTGATTGTCTTGAGCTACGTATACTGTAGTTGAAAATGAACCTACAAGACCCGTATATGTAGACTAATTGTTAAGAAGATTTGACTTATCCTGGTAGGGTGATAACTAGAACTCTTTAACTGCTGCATTTGCGTTTTAACCAAAAAAGAAGGAATATCTTATAACCGGAGAAAATAAAACATAATTGTCAACTTAATTATATAGCGTAGTTTAGTTAGCAACAAGTAATGCCCCAGACATAAGCTGAGCATGATATTAACCATAGTTTAACATACTTATATACTCAAAAACACACAATTGCTTTAAGGAAAAATACTTTAGTAAATTAATGACCCTGTCGTTGTATATGTTAACTTTGTACGAAGAAACGAATGATGAATAGGGTAGATCCAATAATTCACATAGCTATATGCAAACCATTGAAAAAGACCCCATTCATTGCCTACCTCAAAGCTGCAAAGTAGGGGGTAACCCAGAGAAAATACACAGAAAAGGAGACCCTTGAAACAAGGGGATCCTGAGAAGCAACTTTGGACACGGAAAAGGCACTTGAATGCCCGGTAACAGGAAAGAGAGAGAGAGTAATAGGAGAATGAACAGGTGAGAGATAATGAATCATAACCTGTACCCCCAACTTGCTTGATATATCATACTAGTACAAAATAATAGTAAAACTAGATGAATAGCCCCGCACGAGGGCTATAGAGGAGTAACAAACAAGAGAACCCCCAAAAATATCTCTCCAATAGCTGCCTAGTATAATATGTGGATACAACCACCTTAACTAGGGCAAACACACTAAATGCCTGCTACCGTTGGCAAACCGAAAAGTCACCTAATAAAAAACTATAAAGTGCTACCTAAAGGTGTGAGACAAACATAAGAAAAATAAAGTAAAGGAAACGCTCGACGCGCGTTTCAGCGTGTATGCACGCCGTCGTCAGGAGCTAGTCAAACACTGTGTGCTCCCAGGCTTCTTAAATATCCGACGTATCATGACCAGATGGCTTGCAGCTGATCGAGGCAAATTGAAGGTGTCATTCTGTCCCACCTCCTATGCCGCATCATAGCCGAGTAGTGCCTATGCATTGGTGGAAGTGTGGGTCAATCATAAGGTGATCCCACAGCGGATCCGCCTATCCTCATTGCTGCACACACTCGGCAGCGGTCATAGGTTCAACAGCATGTCCGTCAAATGTGGGCGGACAAGGGGGAGGGGATGCAGTAACTAGCAATCCAATCGCCATGAATCCTTCAATGCTGGGCTGTCCAGCTAAGTGGGAGTGTGAAGCTCCGTCAAAGAGGCGGGGCTTCATGTCAATCACTCAAATCTGGTAAAAGGGGATTATTCACTAAACTAGCACATCGCACATACACCGATTATGGTGCTTAACGAGGGCTAATAGATAAATGAACAAACCACTTATGAGTGCCCACGATGGAAGATCATATTACGACATCTAACCCAAGATGTCGTAATATGACATTAGTGTCTATTAAAGGGCGTAAACATAAAACTGTACTAAAAAAAAACCAGTAGATGACAACAATAGTACAAAACCTTATTGACGCCAAATGAAGTAACTTGACAATTATATACTATAAGATAATATCAAAGCAGACAGCTGCTGCTGAATAAATGTGCATAAGAGCATGGAGAGCGTGTGTGCATGCTTTCATTACCACAACTAATTTGTATGGGGATACAGTTGCAAATAATTGCCACACCATAAAAAAGACTAAATTCAACCAGAACCGTATAAATACCATGAAACGTAACTTTAATGTATACAGAGCGTGTGAGCCAGCTTAAGAAGAATGTTATAAAAACCTTAGTTGCCCTTGTGCCCTTCTGATTAAGGCAGTTAGTTTATTTAGAAAATCGAAAGACAAAGACGTTTTAATGAAAGACATAACTCTTGACATTAATGCAGTTTAACATGAACAAGCTTTACCAGCGCTTGTTATCACAGTAGGTTCAATAACTACTGCAAAGTGTGCGGGAAAGCCAGCGTTGCAACGGAATGACAGATTACCCGAAACGGAAGGAAAGTTTGTACTGACAGGGGTTTCAATATTAGATAGACGGAATCTGCATAAAATAAACGACAGATATATATATGAAAGTGACTACCATGCCCAGCTGTAGTATGTGTCTAATCGAAATCTATGAGAACGGACACCTGATATAACGTAGAATGAGGCTGTGTAGGTGAAGGTTACACACGTTGTCAGCTGACAATGATAGACTGGTTAGTGAATAAACCCCACGTAGCCTCGGTCGGAGGCCCTGTAACGATATCTATAAATAGGTGGACCTAGAGAGGCCGGTGCTCAGTACCCGGTTTAAAAAATGACAGCGGGTGAGGGTCTAATGGCACTGCCTTGGATCCTCCTGGGCACGGCATACTGGCATAGAGCGGATACAAAGTTGCAAACAAACACTTATTTAGTCAGCCTACGCTAATGAATGAGGGGGAAATGGGCATGGCTCAAATGCCATCTGTGCCCAGCAATGGACCGTGTGTACGATGGGTGCGCACGAATGAAGGAGCATAACTTACGGTTAGCCGTTGGAACGCTGGCTTTCTAAGTTATACTCACGAACTCTGTGTCAGAGAGAGTTTTGAAAACGGACTGCCGGCGGGCGGGAAAATGACGTCAGGAGCTGTGTACCGGAAGTAAACAGAATCACTTCCGAGATCGTCGACGACAGGTAAGCAGGGGCTCACTGGGTTTAAATAGGGATGACAGTGCCTCCCACAATTACAGGCCAAGCCTTCTATATATATTACACATGCATACATATACACGCGGCTTGTGTTTGTGCTTTAGGGTGCACACCCTAATGCAATAGGCTGCGCACGCCTATGCCCCTAACTAGCAGTAAGCAGCACTAACTGTAAATTCCCCACTTTCCCATAACTCCCACCCACCCCAGCTAGCAAAATATATAATTATTGAATATTTAAATGAATTAAATTATTGAATATTTAAATGAATTAAATAAATTGAACCCCTGAGGGTTAAAATAAAACTAAGTTAACCCTAAGGGGTTAAAAAAGAATCAGTAGGCAGTGATCAACTGGTAGGGAAGGGGTTAATTTTTTTTAGGACTGGGTAAAGGAGGGTGAGATTTTTTTTTTTTTTTTTTTTTTAAATGTTATTAAAACATTTTTTAAACCTTTTTTTTAAACTTTTTTTTTTTAACGTTAACTCTAGCTAGCCAAACACCAAATTCCCAAATTCCCCACTAACTTCCACCCACCTCAGCTAGCTAAATATACAATTTTAATATTTTTGCCCGCCTAATACTGGGTATATTAAGTATCCTGAACCCACAAGGGATCCTTCTTGCCTTTCAGTAATCTGCGAGAAATATGCTATGTAAACGTAAGTCAATTTGTTTGTAATGGCACCCCGGGTATAAAAGGGGTTAAAGCCGTTTAGGATATTCCCTTCCCGAATGTAAAGGCAGCTACCGAACACTCCAATAAGCCGAACAAGCAAACATACGAATACTCCACACTCCAAACAGCCGAACAGGAAAACCATACAAATAATCCCCCAAAGTACGAGACGAGGCGAGGTTTTGAGGGTAAAGCAGGAATCTGTTTAATCTGGGCTACCTAACCGCCTTTTATGCAGGTCTTCCACCAGGTGGGCACTCCCCTAGGGGACCTGGTGGAAAACTGGGAAAAAATAGTACAGTTACCAATCAGAGCAGTACATAGATAAACACTCCCCTTTGGATACTGTGGACCCTCCTCTCTATCCTGGAGATAATTTGGAAGTAACTCCATTATCTCCGAGAATAGAGGATAAACTCATTTTTTGGAAATGTAGAGAAAAATGCATAAAAATCTACAATTTACAAACTTCTGAATATAACCCCCATATGCATTATATCCCTAGATAGCCTGGATCTGAGCGCACAATATTACCAAATAGCGCTCAGATCCCATACACACAGTTCAATCGCCCTGGAGCCAAAGTCTTTCACATAGTCTTTCATTATACGAATGGGCTCCATGGGATAGCTATCTGGGGTGACTCCATTCGTAGGAGAAAAGTACTGAACGGCACGACGTTCGTATGAACTGAAGAATAGAAGAGGAGGGGAGGTCGGCGGCTTCACCGGTGTTCGTGAGAAAATAGTGTCCGTTTTTAGTTCCATGAAATGGGTGACGAACACCGCTGGGGCATTCGTATGTCCATTCATACGAACGATGACCACCCAGCCAACATTCGACAATTAGGAAGTGTCTGTGGGTAACCACAACGTTTTAATGAGGCCAAGAGGTTAACAAGCAGCACACTTCCATACTGGGTGGCCGGCCATTCGGCAGTTCTTTCGGTGGAATAGGCAATAAGTGTAGGGACCGTACGGACAGGGAAATAGCCGAACAAACAGACAAACCAAGGAGAAATAAAAGCAGTTTAAAGACAGATGGGTCTGTCACACTGTTTTTTGTTTTGTTTTTTATGCAGACGTTAATTTAAAATACACATCCTTGGAGGAAAGGTAATGTGGCAATTTCAAGCTGGTTTATTCCCACACTATCTCCTTGGCTTCCTCCTGGGTGAATTGGAGTGTCTCTGCTTGCTAAAAAAAAAAACTCATCCATTCTGTCCAAAGTCAATTTAATCTAAAAGCAATAATAGGGGGAGTTAGAGCACGCCCTCCCAAATAGAAGTTTTGCTAGAAATCTATTATATTCACGTATATATTCTAACTAAATCTAGTCAAGGTCCCTATAATACAGTTTTATAGAATTTTGGTGTAGAGTTAAATTATAGATTTTCATTTTTAAGCATGTTAACATTAGGAACTTGTGCCCACTGCTGGTCAGTCATGCTCTGTGAAGTAGTGAAAATATATTCCATCAGTCATTACCTGTGTTTCAGCGGATTTCTTTTATTTTTTTTTATAAAGGTTAGCAAGTGGGAGCCAGACACTGAAGAGTTGAAATTTCTTACTAGGACATTGTCACTAGGGGATGAGAATGCACCTTCTCCACGAGGGTCACAGAGCGAATCTAGCCCACTGCATTCAGATTATTCCTCACATGAGGATTTCATGAGACCACTGGCTGAGGAATCTCGCCGGCACCCACATCTCTACAGGTCAATCCGGCTCGCAATGCGTGAAATTCAGCAGGTGGGTATTCCTTATTACAAGATGTATCAATCTCCCTCACTAAAATTATGGTGAGTTCCATGCAATCTAGAAACAGTGATAAGCAAGCACTACGCGGGATAATAAAACACATGAATATACGGTCACCACTTTATTTATTTATAAAATATTTTACTAGTAAAGATACATTGAGATTTCTCTCGTTTTCAAGTATGTCCTGGGTCCACAAAACATTGCATTGTTACATTAGGGTACAATAAAATACAATACAAAAACAATATTAATACACAATATATACAACATTTACCATAGAACAGGTAGGAAATATATAATCACCCATGGCATGTGCATTCTGTTTTGAGGTATGTAGAGAGGGATCTCTTAAAGGACTCTAGGCTTGTAACCATAGCACCATATGGGGATTTATGTGTTGACTGACATTGTGTATTGTTGCCTTGTTTGTGGTCTACAAATGCCACGTACACATGACGGTATATTAACATATATATATATTTTTTTTTTTGCCAAGAGTCACTCACTCATTTAATGTCTGCAGCTGTGTCAACTCAACCCTCCTTCTAAACATTACTGGAAGTTTCAGTGGGTCATACCATACCTACAGTTTGGGAGAGTGAATTAAATACATTTCACTGTGAGGATTACACTAGCAGTCCAGAGACTGCTATAACCGTTTTTAAATACCTGTATTTTAGAAATATATGATTGAAATGTAATTACTGTACATGGGCATTATGTAAAAATTGCAACAGGGCTTCAGGGTCCTTACAAAAGATTACAAGATAAAGGACACTGTTGTACTGTTTAAAGCTTTTCATTCACAAATCCTTTCTATAAAGATGAACGAATAAGTGAAAAATACAAATTGTGGTTTTATTCTATATGGTTTTGGAGTATAGAATGCAGTTTTTTTTACCCCATATTTTGCCTGTGTCCTATATTCTAAGTGTGTGTGAGACCCATCCAGCAGCCTCAAGCAGTAGGCAGCCACACGTTTTATGTCACAACTACTCACACAGGCTCACTTGCCCTCTGCATTTTTGGATAAACGTCTTAAAAGGGTTTCATATTTTGAAAAAATGTAAATATTGTAATATTCAGATTTTTTTTTTTTTTTATAATTCTTTATTTTTCTTGTGCGATAGGTGATAACAAGTGTGCATAGCCAAGATAGCTTTTGCAGGCAGTATATACAACATTTCAAATCTTGTCAGTCAGTACAGCACATTTTTTTTTATATATAACATGAAGTTAACAGACTAATATAAACATTAGTATATAATTTTTCAGCAAGCTAGGTCGAATGTGTTTAAAACAAGGTTAGGCTTGTTGAAGCTTGGAAATATGGTTAGTATCGGCAAACAAAATGTTCAAAGTGTTCATGTTCAATCCTAGCTTGAATTGCGTGTCTAGCTGTATGTACTTGCGAGTCATGTGAGTGAGTGATAGTTGAAGTTAAAGATTGAGATGTACATAAGTTTGCTTTGCGTTTGTCATTAAGGTTAAGTGAATGGCAGGATGTTAGTGAGTAGCTTATCGGTTTTCTGTGTGATTGTGTGATGTGTAGAACTATGCTGGGGTTAGCGTGCCTGTGTTGTGTCAGTCGTGGGATTAACCCCTGTGCTGGTGCAGTGCGTGGAGTGTAGTCAGTAGAGTGGCCTGCGATCAATATAAGTAAGTGAATGCTTATGAGCAGGAGTAATATCTGCCTTGTGTGAGACAGTGGGTTGCTGTGGCGGCAGCTGTAGCCTAAGGAGTTGCATGAGTGTCGGAGCTGATTGTATGCCGTGGGTTATGTATACTAGTGCATCTCCTCAGTCCTGGGAAATGACTCAAGTGAGTCTGTGGTGCTTCCGCCTGGGGATGTTCAGCCGATGCCAGTCAGTGGCTGTCCGGTAGTTTTGGTAGGCATAAGTCCACAGTGGTGTATGGGCTTGTGGGATCGGTCGGTCTCTGCTGCTCGGAGGGTCATGCTGGTGCTGGAGTAGCTGGTAGTAGTTGTGAGGGGTGCTGGTGGCCTTGAACTTCGGTCGGTGAACTGGCTTTCATCCGTCGTTGGTTCGTTTTGGCGGTTAGTGTTTGGAAGTCCTGTGCGGGTCCCTGGGGCTGAGGGGATGTTGTTTTGTTGCTCGTTTTTTCTGTAAGTACGGGGCCTTCCAGTGCAGCGCCGTTTCTCCTCTGGGGCTGGGTGCTTGAGGGGAAAGTGTTGCGGGGGAAGCCTCCGGATGAGCCCCTTGTGAGATTTTAGGTGACTCACCCGTGGTCGGGCTTTGAGGTGTCGTTGCTTGTTTCGGGCTTCCCGCCTCCTTCTCCCTGCTGCCCAGGTCCCCCTCGTGTATCGTTTCGGCACTGCTGGTGTCTGCTTGGGCTCTCTTGGGGCTGATGCCGCTGGCGCCTCCTCCGGGGTAACCCCACGGCTCGATATCTTGGCCCAGAAGTTTTCAAATAGTCGGTTTAACCTTTCCGACAGTGGAATCAGGCAGGCCTCGGATGTCAAGGCCCACGTGGCTGCCGCCATGTTGGTTGTCGTTGGCCCTGCGGCGTCGGTGAGCCGATGTCTGTACCTTCGTCTAGGGCTACATGCTGCGGGCGCCGGGATATCCCTCACCGGAAAGGGGGGGGGGGGAGTGGTGTACCGGGGAGACCTCCCGCTGTTTGGGCTGCAGGTGGCTGGGGGATCGGCCGTTTCCCCTGTACCTTCTGGGTAGGCCGTGGGTAGGCCTCAGGTCTCTCTCCCGGTCGCAGACGCCCTTTTTGCTCAGGATCATGATGCATCCACTTCTCCATGTTGTATCCTCGTAGCTTGGGTGGGCAAGTTGCCTCTTTGTGGAGAATTGTGGGTTTATTAACGGGTTTTTTGGTCGTTGTGTCCGGAGCTCGTCCACAGTGCGACCGCTCTGTTCGGCGTTCAGGCTCCGCCCCATAGTCAGATTTTTTTTGTATATATTGGTATGTTATTTTTAGATATGATATATTTTTATATATATTATATTAATATATATTTTGAAAAAAAATATTTTAAAGTTTATCCAAAAATATTAAATCAATTAAAATGCATATGCAGAAATGTCAAGGCTTTATCTGGCAATGCAAATTTTGTTCTAAAAGAAGAAATTAGAAATACAATATTTTCTGAACATAATACTGATTCAGGAAGCTTTCCAAATGGTTTAAGACGGTTATAAAAAAATTCAAGATGATTTATCTACACAAATTCCCAAAGACTTTAATGGTGACTCCATTGTAGATCAATCACCTGAAAATGTTTCCAACAATATTAATTCATTTAGAGAGTTTATTCAATCGAAGCCTAAGTCAGCAAAGAAATCAAATAATTCGAAGTCCACCAATCATCATATTTCCATGGACCTAGTTTAATTTTAATCCTTCTCCCCAACTCCATAGGCCTCTTCTCAATTTACAAGCAACACCGACCTGACCAACAAGGAACACAACTGAAGAAGAGAAGTGAAGCGTCTGCCATAACGAGTTGACTGTGCTGTCATAAAGCCACGTGTTCAGGATAAAGCCACCAGGGAGGTGGCCACGTGTCTGGTATAATGCCACCAGATAGATGGCCACGTTTCTGTGGTAAAGCCACCAGGTAGGTGGCCATGTTTCTGGGGTAAAGCCACCAAGTAGGTGGCCTGGAAAGTAAGTGACATGGAAGGAAAGATTTCTATTTTATAATTTTCAGAATAAAAAAAAAATGTGAATCAAATGAAACTTAAATAAAATGATCAAGCAGTCTTAAAAGTGGATTTGTTGGTGTCTACTGTCTTTCTCCCAAAAATGCCATCCCATAAATCCACATACAAACTCTTATTTGTAGTGTGAATGCCTGGTAAGTTCAGAACATGTCTTTCATTATTTTCATCTGTAACGTAGGATAGGAAAAGCAAACATACATACCTGAAGTTTAAAACGAATTCAGATTTCAGCATTTCACACTAATTCATGTAATTCTAACCGCAACCTGAGACTTTATCACTACAAAATAGATGAAAAAATCCGTGCTGGTCAAATTAGAAGAAATGTGATCTTTGCCCTTTACACTACGTATTCTGAATATATGTATTCCAGAGAAAGTGGGTCCTCTTTGCATTAATACTTATACTCGGTGTATCCTATATTTATTTATGCAGTGTGTCCTCCATAAAAGAATATACACTTCCATTCATTCATACAGTGTGTTCTCTATCCAAAAATATACACATCCATCCATGTAATCCATGCATTCTTTAATTCATACAGCATGCCCTCCGTACAAGAATATACACATTCATTCATACAGCATGCCCTCCGTACAAGAATATACGCTTCCATTCATTCATACAGCATGCCCTCCGTACAAGAATATACACATCCATCCATTCATTCATACAGCATGCCCTCCGTACAAGAATATACACATCCATCCATTCATTCATACAGCATGCCCTCTGTACAAGAATATACGCTTCCATTCATTCATACAGCATGCCCTCCGTACAAGAATATACGCTTCCATTCATTCATACAGCATGCCCTCCGTACAAGAATATACGCTTCCATTCATTCATACAGCATGCCCTCCGTACAAGAATATACGCTTCCATTCATTCATACAGCATGCCCTCCGTACAAGAATATACGCTTCCATTCATTCATACAGCATGCCCTCCGTACAAGAATATACGCTTCCATTCATTCATACAGCATGCCCTCCGTACAAGAATATACGCTTCCATTCATTCATACAGCATGCCCTCCGTACAAGAATATACACATCCATTCATTCATTCATACAGCATGCCCTCCGTACAAGAATATACACATCCATTCATTCATTCATACAGCATGCCCTCCGTACAATAATATACACATCCATCCATTCATTCATACAGCATGCCCTCCGTACAAGAATATACGCTTCCATTCATTCATACAGCATGCCCTCCGTACAAGAATATACGCTTCCATTCATTCATACAGCATGCCCTCCGTACAAGAATATACACATCCATCCATTCATTCATACAGCATGCCCTCCGTACAAGAATATACACATCCATTCATTCATACAGCATGCCCTCCGTACAAGAATATACACATCCATCCATTCATTCATACAGCATGCCCTCCGTACAAGAATATACACATTCATCCATTCATTCATACAGCATGCCCTCCGTACAAGAATATACACATCCATCCATTCATTCATACAGCATGCCCTCCGTACAAGAATATACACATCCATCCATTCATTCATACAGCATGCCCTCCGTACAAGAATATACACATCCATCCATTCATTCATACAGCATGCCCTCCGTACAAGAATATACGCTTCCATTCATTCATACAGCATGCCCTCCGTACAATAATATACACATCCATCCATTCATTCATACAGCATGCCCTCCGTACAAGAATATACACATTCATCCATTCATTCATACAGCATGCCCTCCGTACAAGAATATACACATCCATCCATTCATTCATACAGCATGCCCTCCGTACAAGAATATACACATCCATCCATTCATTCATACAGCATGCCCTCCGTACAAGAATATACACATCCATCCATTCATTCATACAGCATGCCCTCCGTACAAGAATATACACATCCATCCATTCATTCATACAGCATGCCCTCCGTACAAGAATATACACATCCATTCATTCATACAGCATGCCCTCCGTACAAGAATATACACATCCATCCATTCATTCATACAGCATGCCCTCCGTACAAGAATATACACATCCATCCATTCATTCATACAGCATGCCCTCCGTACAAGAATATACACATCCATCCATTCATTCATACAGCATGCCCTCCGTACAAGAATATACACATCCATCCATTCATTCATACAGCATGCCCTCCGTACAAGAATATACACATCCATCCATTCATTCATACAGCATGCCCTCCGTACAAGAATATACACATCCATTCATTCATACAGCATGCCCTCCGTACAAGAATATACACATCCATTTATTCATTCATACAGCATGCCCTCCGTACAAGAATATACACATCCATCCATTCATTCATACAGCATGCCCTCCGTACAAGAATATACGCATCCATTTATTCATTCATACAGCATGCCCTCCGTACAAGAATATACACATCCATCCATTCATTCATACAGCATGCCCTCCGTACAAGAATATACGCTTCCATTCATTCATACAGCATGCCCCCCGTACAAGAATATACGCTTCCATTCATTCATACAGCATGCCCTCCGTACAAGAATATACACATCCATCCATTCATTCATACAGCATGCCCTCCGTACAAGAATATACACATTCATCCATTCATTCATACAGCATGCCCTCCGTACAAGAATATACACATTCATCCATTCATTCATACAGCATGCCCTCCGTACAAGAATATACACATCCATCCATTCATTCATACAGCATGCCCTCCGTACAAGAATATACACATCCATCCATTCATTCATACAGCATGCCCTCCGTACAAGAATATACGCTTCCATTCATTCATACAGCATGCCCTCCGTACAAGAATATACACATCCATTCATTCATTCATACAGCATGCCCTCCGTACAAGAATATACACATTCATCCATTCATACAGCATGCCCTCCGTACAAGAATGCACTTCCATTCATTCATACAGCATGCCCTCCGTACAAGAATGCACATTCATTCATACATGCAGCATGTCTTACATGCAACACATACAGGTATCTAAGTGAAGGTGACGTGGTTCTAGACAGCATCCTTACAGGTGATCAGTCTGTGCACGTAGCATTATTCATGCTTGACACACTTGGCATTATCTGTACACTCGTTAAGAACTATCCAGCCCCAGCAGGATAGACAGGGTCTACAGATTTAATATCAGGTACAATAATCAAATACCTGTTAATGAAAGCTTTATTGCAATTCAAATGATTTATGGCCATCAACGCACAAATTCGCAGCCGGAGATAAAGTGATATATAAGGTTACCTCCTTAAAAAGCCCTACCTTTCAGACAAAATTTGCTAGAAATAGATAGGTTTTAAGTGAATGGTTTTGTTTCTATACAGAGTCAGTTACAGAGAGAAGCCACAGAAACCAGCTCTTAAGATCCTATACATTTCTAACGAAAATATTTCAAATAACTCCTTATCTTCACAAAGCAGGTTAATATGAAATATCTTCACAGTTAATATTTGCCTCGCTTTAACCCCTTAAGGACACATGACATGTGTGACATGTCCTGATTCCCTTTTATTCCAGAGGTTTGGTCCTTAAGGGGTTAATATTGCTGGATCAAATGTTTACATTATTTAATATTTTTGGATAAGCTTTTAAAATATTTTTTTCAAAAATGTTAAAATATCAAATCATGTTAGCAATATATTAATATAAAAAAAAATCTAAGAAATATTAAATAAAGTCTAAGTACATGTATTATCACTACATGTTTAAAAAGTGTTCCACTCTTATTTAGTTGGGTAAATATGGGTTGAGATTACACAAGACGTGTGAAGAAGCTGTAGGAATAATTAATATAAAATGTATTAATAGAAAGAGTCCTAAATCGCACTGGTAAACAAATGCATGTTTTTACTGGATGTTCAACGTCATCTGGATCAAAATAATATAAAACTAGTTTATTCATCATTCTAAAATGTTATACAATACAATTCTAGGTTTAAAGCATACACACTGATCAGCCACAACATTAATAACACCTGCCTAATATCCCGGAGACCCCCCTCCTGCTGTCAGAGAGGCATGTACTCCACACGACCTCTGAACGTGTCCTATGGTGTCTGGCACCAAGACATTGGAAGCAGATCCTTAAAGTCCTGCAGGTGGCGAGGTGGGGCCTCCATTGATCGGATTTGTTGTTCCAGCACATCCTACATCTGAACGAGCTGCAGACACCCTGAAATGACAAAGCTGAGAAGAGTGCTTTATTGGAAAAAGCATAATAAATAATATGGAGAGATACATTGTCTCAATTTAAATGGAGGGGAATATTCACTAAACAACCACCACATTGGTGGCCTACAAAGGATGAAAGTGCACATGTTAAATTCATTCAAATTATAGGAACACTCCGTTCCATACGAATCGCTCTCTAGTAGATATATACGTTGGAAATCTGCTCCTTAAAGGGACAGACATTTCAGAGTTTAGTCAAACACAAGGATACCAGATACTAAAACGTGCCAGGAAATATATGGTGAGAAAAGCCGCAACAATGGGTATACGAACACAGATGGAGGAATATACAGGAAGAGCGCTGCCCCCAAATAAAGAAAGCAGGGGAGGCGACTTGGTGAAAATGAAAAGTGGAGGTTTAGAGCCTACGTCCATAAAATGCTCTAAATAATGTGAGTTGGATTTCACTCACGCTATGCACTATACTCTATGCTGCTGTACAATATCACACATTGATGGTTTTATACTTACTATATATCAACCACTGTTCAATATGAGGGGTAAGTGTACTATTTATTGAGCACTTCCCTCACACTTGGTGTTCTAGGTAGGGCTTATCATTATCACCTAAACATTGTCACTGGTGTGACAAACTGCCATTTGCCACTGGACATTGGAGAGGACTGATTGCTAGCCTCCTGCCCTGCGACTATGGCCCTGGAATGTATTGCCCTTTTAGAACTGCATTTGGGCATATTTTATATTTTTGTATACTGTTTCAAAGAAAGGGTTTGTACTTTTAAACCGGCACTTCGGATTCAGTCGAAGTGCCGAAGCAGTCGAAGTGGCCGCCATTAGACAGTCGAACACGCGGCGGTGGCCATTTTAATCCAGTCGGCGGTGTGTGCCATGAAATGCCTGGAACGGAAATCGGCCACACATTTGAACGAACACCGCTGACCTGTACCTTCGACACTGCGGCTGGAGACTAAGTCCCGTTCAAAGATTCAAGCACACGTTCGAACGGGACTTTGTGATTTTGAGTGTAAAATAGACCTCCAGTAGACAATTGAACCCCACGGAAACACAACCCCGGTTTCACTGTGACAGAAGTCGAAGTGAGTTCGACGATTCGAACGCCACCTTTGGATGGGACTTTGTTATTTTCAGGGCAGAAATAGACCGACCGCACAGCCTGAATCTGTGGAACTGTTTTTGGGCATGCAAACAGGCGTGCGATCGGTCCAAAGAGACTTTTTAATATTTGTGGAACCACTGAACGGATTCTCACGAATTTTGAATATGTTGTTCCACATGTTGTGTTGTTCATAAAAAATGTAAGTTTAATTCATGTACAATGTAAAATGAGAAAGTTATAAAAATGTATAAGTTTTAGCTTGGAGATAGTTGAGGAGATACAGTAAGAAACTCAATTATCTCCCAAGCAGAGGGGAGGGAATATGTGGGATGTAACCGTTATCTGGTTGGTTAATGCCTAATTGCCTGTGGGCGTCTCCCTTGCAGGGGAGCACTGCATAAAAGCAGAGTACCTGCCACATGTGCAGCCACATACTAAGACCCTGAATCAGCTTAAGCGGATACCAGGAACTAGGAGCTTGGAAATTAAGCAGACCTCCCAGGAGCTTAATAGGGAGGCTCTGCAGCAAGATTGTATCCAGTACTTGAAACAAGGCAAGACTAGAGATAGGCACTAAACATGAAAACAAGACAGAACTAGTAGACCCCAGAACCAGAAAAGGATAGAAAGCTAAACCCAGAACATATACATACACAAGACATAAGGAAAACATGAACATAACATGGGCATGACTAGACAGGACTGTACATGGACTGGGTATACAAACTAAAACAAGACAAGATAACATAAAACAAACATTTAAAGGAAACCTGGAGACTGGGAAATCCAGGGACGAACTATAGGAATGAACCAAGAAATCCCAGCATAAAGAAAACCAGACGTAGAATAGAAAACCAAGGAAAACTAAACAAGAATAGCAAAAAGAGTACTGGATACCAGAAGCCAAGTCCAGACATCAGGGCAGAGCAGATCATGACAGATCCCTCAATACGTAGCCTTGTCTCGTTATTGGAGGGAGCTGTTATAATCACACTGGGGATTGCTATGCTCTGCATACTCCCCTGAGCTTGAATCACTTAGCTCTTTTAAGAGCTGTTCCTGATACGCTCTCCTTGGAGGAGAGGTCTTCCCCACACAGTCCTGGATGCTTGAGGTTCATACAGGGTGGAAGGAAGAGGTCTTTCCCACACGGTCCTGGAGGACAGCAGCTGATCCAGGGTGGAAGGAAGATGGCGAGACTCCAGTCAAGCTACGGCGGTTGTGGTGTCCGGTGCGGTGCTTGTGGTCCTCGGCGCAAGCTAGGAAGCGTCCATTAATGGAAGGTTCCATTACAACTGGTTTTTATTTTATATATTTTTTAATTGTTCTGTGGGTTTTTGGAGTGCCCACAGAATGTTTTCAGCTGTTATATTTCATTATAATCACCAACTAAGCACCGTCATTTCACATTGTACTGGATATTTTTCCTTTGTAAGTATCAAAGTGTGTAATCTTTCTTAGCCACACCTCCAGTAGGGACAAAACTATGGGAAGCCAGGGACACTTATAAAGAGTTAAACTGCTAGAACATGGTTTAACACTGAGTGGAGGGACTGCACCAGGAGACTCCAGGCACTATAACCACTTCAATTAGATAAGTATAGTTCCTACAGTGTCCCTATTTAAACATTGCGCCATGGTTTCCCCTTTGCTTGATTGAGTCTCCCTGGTCTCTTATGGCACGTGTGTAACACCCTTCCTTTACATTCTCCATCCGCGGGTGCTTCTTATTATTGGGGTCTGACTTTATTCCTGCCTACACCTACAGATCACCTGTATGTTTCCACCTTAGTGTCTCTCACTATCTGACTACACTCACAGATCTTCCTCATTCATTTCTACATTACCAGTAACAGACCTCAGCTCTCCAGTCTCTGATTAGCTTATGGATCATCATTGCTACTGTTGCCTTTTTCAGGCAAACTCCATGGTTCAAACCATGCATTCGGAAAATGGATCTCAGCTTTACTCAACTCCAACACTGCCTTGTTCTGTCTCCACTTATTGAAAGATTTTGTATTTACAAAGTTATAATCTGGCTCCCCTGTTTAATGGGCAACATACACCGCTCTTTCCAAATCCTCCACTACAAAACACTCCCTCCCATGCGACCTAACTTTGCTACAACTTGATTGACAGCTAGACTTATTATGAAATCTGAGGGGTGGCCAAGCTCAACACTTTTATAGAAATAGGAAATATTAGCACAGGAACACTGGACAGTATAAAGTCAAGGTCTGAGACGTAGCTGGGTTGGGTCACAGGAACACTGGACAGTCAGGTACACAGGCCAGGTCAGGTACACTGGAACACAGGACAGTATGAAGTCAAGGTAAGGGACGTAGCCAGGTCAGGTACACCGGAACACAAGACAGTATAAAGTCAAGGTCAGAGACGTAGTGGGTCGGGTACAGAGGAACACTGGACCGTAAAGGCAAGGTCGGGGACGGAGCCAGGTCAATTACACTGGACAGTATAAAGTCACGGTCAGAGACGTGGCTGGGTCAGGTACACAGGACAGTAAAGGCAAGGTCAGGGACGTAGCCAGGTCAGGTACACACGAACACTGGAAACCATGAAAGATCACTGGGCTGAAGCTGAAGAGGAGCTTAAATAGGTCCAGGCCTTGGTGTAATTTCTGCACCAATTATCACATTGACACCAATGTTTTAAAAGGCATGGCAGTTGCAGCTTGTGTCAAGCTCTGCACTAACTTAAATGACACAAAGTATCACCATACTGCACTTTTTATAGATTTGTGTTGGGGGTTTTTATTTGCCCTTGTGATCAGAAATTATGCAAATGGGACTGAAGGGCCTGGGCCTATATAAACTCCTGTCAGTGGCCTTTTGAAAGCAACATTGTCTCAAAATTGCCTAAGTCGTGGCTGAATTCACAAAGGTGCATCAATATGGCGATAAAGCCGGACTGTGGCTAAATTGATGCAGTTGTAATTTTTGGTGAGTGGACTTGGGTTTTCTCTGCATGTAGTGGAATGATACACAGGGTCGTCAAAGTCGAAAGTAGCCTTACAGATATGATGTAAATATTGAGTTTATATTTAATTACTTTCTGTTGCTATACCTTAATTTAATTTAATTTATTCTATTGGATGTCTAAATTTGATCTCACCATTGTTTATGCGCTCTATAGTCACAGTCAATGTCATATAAAACCCATTAAGTCTTCTTTACTGTACAAGTTGTTGTGTCCTCCAATCATTGCGAAATAGAACATCATCCCTGCCAGCTATCTTTGTGACCTCACCAACTGCAATTTGGCCAAGGTAGTTCAACAGAAACAAATGTATATATCCAGGGCATTTACTATCTTACGTTAATGGGACAGATTGCACAAGCCCATCTCTCTCTACATTTTATTTTATTTGCATGCAAGTACAGAGGTGAATCACTAGTATCAATCATTATTGATTTCAGTGCTGGGCTGAGCCATGTGGTTCAGGGCTCCATGTTTGTGATGCACCAATCATCGTACAGTCTCTTCTGACTCTCAAGTGAAGGTAATTATACAAATACATATTCGGGTAATCAATATTCTAATACATCTTTAATAAAATACACCAAAACTTGTAACATAATGTGTTATCCAGGTAAAATTTTCTAGAAATAGATGAGGATTTCTGTAGAATGTTTTGAAGCCTTTATCACACATCTATCACAGAAATAAACACACAAACCAGTTTCAGTTCAATTCTATTTCTAGAGAAAATGTTTGAAACATTATCTCTAATAAACAGATGAATGTGAAACATCTTCTCACCAGATTGAGTGACTGAATGTGTGATATTGGTTGGATGTTTTTTGTAACAGATGCCCTGTTATTGCCTGGACCCCAAACTGTAACCTTGTCCCAAATCTTCCTTCTGACAGACCCTCTGTATTTGCTTCATGTAGCAGAAAGAAAACCATTTGTTTAAATAATTCACCTAAAATGAATGAACCTGTATTTGGCTAAGATCCGTTCGTATTTCTGAATATTCTGTCGAACAACCAGCCACCGTGAGCAGGTGTGGCACCCATTAACCTTCATGACCCTTAAAACCACAAACACCTCAACGTTCTAATGGATCAACAGAGTGGTCAGCGTTTGTCTGTGCGAACACGTGGCAGTGGCCATTTTGTCTAGTTGAACGCACTCAGCGGTGTTTGGTCGTCGAACACGTGGAACTAATTTCAGCTACCTTTTCCACGAACACCGCTGAAACTTCTACCTTCCGTGCGTTCGGCTAGAATCATGCGAACAGAGCGCTATTTCAGGAGCATAAACTCACGAACAAGACGCATTCATTGACGGTAGGCACGAACGGAACCGTTCGTGCAAATGGTACTTTATGCGAAGGGAAAAATAGACTGACCGCACAGCCTAAATCCGTGGAACTGCTTTGGGCAAGAAAATGTGCGTGCGGTCGGTCACATCAGACTTTCAGCTAAATCCCGAACCGCTGGTACAATTCAGCTGAATTTTGAATATGTTGTTTCCCTGATTATGCTGGTTACTAAAATGCAAGCATAGGATTGGCTGAGATAATCAGTATTGACAATCTCAGCTAGTGGAGTCAGGATGGCCACGCAGAGGCCAGTGGAAATAAGATGAGTAAATTTATTTTACAACTTCTTTGATAGCCTAAAACTATATGGTTTGTATGTTTGTATTCCTACTAAAATCATGTTCCTTTATTAGTTTTAACCCGTTAACGCCGTTACGGCGTTCCATGCCGTCCCCATTATAATGGGCTTTAAAGCCGTTGCGGCGGCATGGAACGCCGTAACGGCTTTGAGCCCCAGGAGGTAAGTTATACTTACCTCCGCCTCGATCCTCTTCTGGAGGGCTGCCTGACAGCCCAGGCAGCCCTCCCACGGCAAATGAGGCCCCCGGGGGCCATGTGATCGCTCTCAAAGAGCGATCACATGGCCCCCTATAGCTGGCTATGGATCTGCCAGCAGGGGGACTGTTTGAAATATCAGACAGTCCCCCTGCTGGTAAGAAAGTATAAAAAAAGAAATTAAACATGTTAAAAAATAAATTGAAGATATTTTTATATATATATATATATAGATAAATACATATAATTACATAAAAGATTACATTAGTATACACGTAGAATTTAAATACATATATATGTATATATATTAAAATTCTACATGTATATTTAAGTAATCTTTTAACATAATTATGTGATTTGATTAATTAAAATTTGATTGACATGCCTGACAACACAGGGAGAAAGTGCAGAGAATTTAATTCGCAAGCACTATATTTGACCCTGTAACTCTCCAAGACACCATAAAACCTGTACATAGGGGGTACTGTTTTACTCGGGAGACTTCGCTGAACTCAAATATTAGTGTGTCAAACTGGTAAATTGTATTACAACGATGATATTTTAAGTAAAAGTGACGTTTTTTGAATTTTTTTTACAAACGAACTGCACTTTTATGGACTATATTATTGTTGTAATATGTTTTACTGTTTTAAAACACTAATATTTGTGTTTAGTGAAGTCTCCCGAGAATAACAGTACCCCCCCATGTACAGGTTTTATGGTGTTTTGGAAAGTTAGAGAGTCACATATAAGGCTTGCGTTTCATTTTTTTCACATTGAAATTTGCTAGATTGGTTATGTTGCCTTTGAGAGCGTATGGTAGCCCAGGAATGAGAATTATCCCCATGATGTCATACCATTTGCAAAAGTAGACAACCCGAGGTATTGCAAGTGGGGTATGTCCAGTCTTTCTTAGTAGCCACTTAGTCACAAACACTGGCCAAATATTCGTTTTTTTCTTTTTTCACACAAAAACAAATATGAACGCTAACTTTGGTCAGTGTTTGTGACTAAGTGGCTACTAAAAAAGACTAAACATACCCCACTTTCAATACCTTGGCTTGTCTACTTTTTCAAATGGTATGCCATTATGGGGGTAATTCTCATTCCTGGGCTACCACACCGTCTCAAAGGTAACATTACTAATCTGGCAAATTTCAATTTGAAAATGTAACGTTCTATATTTGACCCTGTAACTTTCCAAAACAACATAAAACCTGTTAATGGGGGGTATTGTTGTACTCGTGAGACATCGCTGATTACAAATATGTGCATTTTGTTGCAGTAAAAGCTAACAGTATTATGACATTTACAGCTAAAATGTGAGGCGGAACTACAAATTTTTAAAAAATAAATAAATTTCTCACAGTTTTTTTTATTTTATTCATAATAAATTATATTCCATATATGAATAGTTAATGGTAAATTAAAGCCCTGTTTCTCCTGAACAAAATGATATATAATAAGTGTGGGTGCATATAATATGAAAGAGGGGAACTACGGGTGAACAGACATATAGCGCAAATTCCAGTTTTTGTTTACGTTTTGTTTTGATCAGAACGTGCACTATTGACTCCGTCCTGAAGGGGTTAATATTGGAAAATTCCTCTTCGTGTCCCTACCACCAGCATTCTTCTACAATGTCCATTATTATTTGGTGTCTGTCTTTATTTGGGGGGAAGCTATGGTTTGGTAAAAGGTCATCCCATCCAATGCCCACTATGTACATACATGGAGGACGGCGAGACCCCAACCAAGCTGCGGCAGTTTGTGGGGTTTACGGTGGTTATGGTGTCTGGTGCGGTGCTTATGGTACTCCAGGATTACTAGGAAGCGGCGATTGACGGAGGTACCCGGTCGGGGTGCAAGGTGGTCAGTCACAGCCTCTCTATGCTGGGTTGATCCCCCCCTCCCCCAACTAGCCAGAGGTTACCACAGGCACCGTAAAAAAGACTTGAATATTAGACTTGTGCAAAAATTATTTCCGGACAATTTGTTAAAAAAAAAATCCTTTATACCATGCCGGAACTAATCAATTTGTCCATAAATAAATGGTTTCCTGGATGAATCAATTTGTTCTGGAGTGGATTAGAAGAATTTTGATTCAGACTGGCTGAGACAAATTTTGGCTCTAAAATATAGTCCTGTAACAGCAGTCAAGGAGAGTGCCTGCCTCTCCACTTGATCCCCTGGAGCCATCGATTTAGCCTCCCCTTATGTTCCCAAGTTCCCTTCCTGGGCTCCTACTCCCTACTCTGCTTTTATTTTTTTTTTAAGTTTCACACATGCCACAATCATGACCGACCGCGCTGATGCACATAATCAACATTTCACGTTTATTTTCTGTAATAAACCTCATTACTATTCTTTTGCTATGGCAATAAGTTTGTCTCCACATGTTGTATGTATTAATGTGAAAATATTGTATTTAAAAGTATTATGGGTAATTATTTTGTGATCAGATGACTGACATTTTATGACTGTTAAATTTGAAATTGTGCTCCCTATAAATACTGTGTATGTCCAGACGTATGCAACACTTCTGAGAATTCACAAAAGGTGCTAATTTCTCCTTATTTATTAGGCCGGAACAGAGAGACTCTGGATTAGGTTGTTTGAGCTGCCTCTTATACTCGGCTCTATGCAGTGAAACACCACTTATGAAGTGAAAGGTTTTCCACTGTGGTGGAATCTCGGTAAAAATAAATTTAGTAGGCTGAGATTACTACGTGGCATGTGTACGTGCATATACTGGTGTATCGGTCGGTTGGTTGCACGTGGCAAAGATACAATCAGTAGTGTACGGAGCATGTGCGAGAATACCGGATGTAGTATTCCCCTCCTCCATTGTGCTGGGCAAGCCATGTGGTCAAACAGGAAGTTAGTTCTTGTTCGATTGATTGGGTAAGAGTATGTGTGGGTGGAGTTACATGCCTATATAAGGAGCCTACACTATTGTTCGGGGCTCAGATAAAGAATCTCTTCCTTCCTGAAGAAACCTGTGTCCATCTCTCTGTGCTTGGCTTCCGTCAGTTTCTCCGGTATCATTTGGTGCATTGGCCGGGAAGCTCATCGTTCAACGGTAGCTGAGAAGCAGAGGCGTGAGACGGTCTATCTTTGCCCACGCTCTCTACGGCTGCACCCCTGAACTTCTGCGTGGACCTCCCTTCGTCTCTGCGCCACTGGTCTGTTGTCCAGGAGATCATCGGCCTCTACGTAGTAAGTGCTGGGGTGTCCCCGTCGATGAGTGTGAACTCAGGTTCAGGAACGAGGAGGTAAGACAACCGCTGTTTTAGACGGTGGACCCACTAGGGGTATTGGATACCGATTGTGCGGTAGGCCCATAAGGGGTTATTTGGAATCTGCCCCCTCCAGTGGAGGGAAGGAGCGAAGGCGCACCGCTCAATTAAACGCCCTGTAGTCAGCCCGTTTAATTGTGGTTTGGAGTCAGGCTGGGTTCTGGTGTAAATAGCCCAAGCCGGGCTAGCGTTCTAGGGTGTATATTACGTTCGCTGGGTCGGAGGGACCGGGAGACTAAGCGGCGCCTGTGTAAATTCGGTTCGCTAGATCTCAACCTATCTTGGCTAAGTGGGAAGGCGTGTAAATTTGGAACCCACTAGACTTTTGATAGAGTAGATAGACTAAGAGGGTTCTGTTGTAAATTCCGCCCTCTAGTTCGCTATATGTGGTGCTTGGGCAGTGTGGCTAACCAAAACGGATGTAGATAGTTTTAGGTAGTCCATCAAGGTACTGGCCAATAGATTAGTTGGGAATTGTAAATGTGTTAAAGATTGTTGTAGTAGCGTGTGTATCTTGCTAGATAGCGTGAGCTCTGCCATCTAGCGAGAGTGTGAATAGTGTGTAACTGTATTATAGCGCACGGTACCATAACCATGTATAATTACTGATACTGTAAATAACTACTAACTGTCGTCTATGTTGTATGTTTAACACCATAACCACTACTAATTGAACTGTGACTTTAAATTGTACTCTAACCAATGCTAACCGTACAATAACTACTGTTTGTAAAGACGATGTTACTGGGGTATGTTATAGACTGGTAATTCACATATAGGGAATTATAGCGTGGGTGACTGTATAGTTCCTAATCTGGTACAGCGTGTACACGTGGCTGTATCAGGTAGGCCTGAACTTTACGGCCAGTTTCCATATATTGACTGTTGGAAGCAGGCCGTAAACGACTTGCCAGAATGGATCCGGGTATGCCACGAGGAACAATGTCGCCTCATGATGGCCAGAACTCGCTTGTCCACTAAGGCCATAATTACGCCCATTTTGGACACGCCTCCTGAGTCCGAGATCCCCATGCCGCCGATAGAGAAGATAGGGACTTTGTGGGTTTGGCTGACACAGTCATGGAGGACTATTGATACCGACCGGGCTCCATCCCCCTTGGCCGAGCGGAGCCTATGGTCGATGTAGCAATAGGGGGAAAAAGGAGTGCTTTCATGATCGATACTGGTGCTGAACATTCGGTGGTGACTGACCTAGTTGCTCCTCCTTCAGGAAGAACTATCACCGTAATAGGAGCAACTGGAAGGAGTGCTGCTAAACCGGTTCTTAAAAGTCGACTCTGTACATTGGGAGGCCACATAGTGAAACACCAGTTCCTTTATATGCCTGAATGTCCAGTCCAACTGCTAGGACGTGATTTGTTGTCGAAATTACAAGCACAGATAACATTTCTACCTAACGGAACAACATCTTTAAAGTTCAATGGACCTTCAGGTATAATGACAATATCTGTACCAAAGGAAGAAGAGTGGCGACTTTATACAGTGTTGACCAGCCAAAACCCTAAGAGTGATGAATCCTTGTTCAATATACCAGGAGTGTGGGCAGAGAACAACCCACCGGGACTTGCTCGCAATATTCCACCAATTCGAATCGAATTCAAACTTGGGGTTTATCCAGTGAGCTTAAGACAATATCACATCCCACAAAAGGCCAAGAAGAATATACAATCTTATTTGGATAAGTTCATATGGTATGGTATCCTAAAATTCTGTACTTCCCCCTGGAACACCCCATTGTTGCCTGTTCAAAAGCCCGCTACAGATGAGTATCGCCCTGTGCAGGACTTGAGAGCAGTCAATGATGCGGTCGTAAGTATACACCCAGTTGTGCCCAATCCATATAACCTGCTTGCTTTAATTCCGGGTGGGCTACCTATTTCACTGTTTTGGATCTCAAAGATGCCTTCTTTTGCCTTCGAATTGCTGCGTAAAGCCAGTGTATCTTTGCATTCCAATGGGAAAATGCTGTAACGGGCTCGAAACGCCAGATGACTTGGACAAGACTGTCCCAAGGGTTTAAAAATTCACCTACCCTATTTGGATCAGCTTTAAGTCAAGACTTATTGGATTTCAAGTCCATCCCAGGAGAGTGTGTACTATTACAATACGTAGATGATTTGTTGATAGCGGCAGTTACAAGAGAAATATGTCAGCAAGCAACACATGTGTAGCGAAAGCCACTTCGCCACTGTGTTTTGGAGGGGGCTGCTTGCCCGCCTCTTACCCTGTGACTACGGTCCCTGGGCGATTTGGCCCTTTATGCACGGTATTTGGGCATACTGTGGGTTATTGGGCTGCCCCAGGATTATGGGCCCTCTCATCAGCCCATACGAAACTTAAACCCGCGTTTGAACTGTGTTTGTGGCATCTGAGCGCTGTTTGGATATGTTGAGCGCTCAGATACAAGCCATCTGGGGATGGGTTGAATGTGGGGGTTCTGTTTAGTATAACAGGAGTTATGTATTTTTATGTCTTTTGGTGGTTGCTGGTAACATGTGCTTAATGGAGGCTGTGTTTGTCCCTGGATATAATTAAATCAGCTTCTCCATTGTCTCCAGGATAGAGGATAGAGGATTCTGTGGAACTAGTTTGAGCTGGAAAAAACATGCTTCCAGAAGGTCAAATGCACATTTGTACTAACTTTTGAACCCCTGGTCCAATTCGTATGATTTTTGAGTATGTTGTTCCCCCGAATGGATTGATTATATATGTATTTTTATGCGAATGTGATGTATATTTTGGGAGTTATGAATGTTGTGTAAAAACTGTATTTTCCCTACCTATGATAATTGTATTTTCCTGTGTGTACAGATAATTAGTTTACAGGTAGAGGGGAGGGCTATGTGTGGGATGTAACTATTGTGTGATTGGTTAATGTACGTTACTGTGTGTGTCCCTCCCCTTCATGGGAGCACCTAATAAAAAGGGCTGCAAGCTAGCAGCCAGAGAGTTCTATTTTTACCCTCAACTTGACTCCTGTCTCTTATTATGGGAATCTGCTACAATGGATTGCTATGCTAGGCATATTCCCTTGCTATAATCACTGAGCTCTTGTAAGAGCTTGTTCCTGCTTCGTTCTGAAGGGAGATAGCTGCAGCCTGCGGTGCTTATGGTCTCTGGTGGAGTGCTTGGAGTCCTCTGGAAGCGCTAGGAGCATCCATTAACGGAGGTACCCAGTCGGGGTGCCAGGCGATCCGTTACAACATGATCTACTGCACATTCTTTGGAAGGCAGGATACAAGGTGTCCAGGAAGAAAGCCCAGTTGTGTCAGCCAACTGTCAAGTATCTGGGATTCCATATCTCTGAAGGTCAAAGGATAATGGGGCCTGAGAGAAAAGAAGCTGTATGCCAAATACCAATACCCAAGAATAGAAGACAAGTGCGGGAGTTCTTGGGGGCAGCAGGCTTCTGTAGGATATGGATTCCCAGTTATGCGATATTGGCGAAACCTCTTTATGCAGCTATCACAGCTATAAAAGGTACAGAGCATGATCCCTTCCTGTGGACTCCTGAACAGCAAAAGGCATTTGAAGATGTGAAGAAGGCATTGATGAGTGCCCCAGCATTAGGTCTACCTGATCATACCCGTCCATTCTACTTATATGTACACGAGCAAAGAAGAATGGCTGTGGGAGTATTGACACAGTACTTGGGATCATGGCAACGACCTGTTGCATATATGTCCAAACAACTGGATGCAGTGGCCAGTGGTCTTCAACCTTGTCTAAGAGCCGTAGCTGCCGCCGCCCTGCTGGTAGCCGAAGCTGATAAACTCACTCTGGGTCAGGAACTCTATGTGCGAGTCCCGCATGCAGTACAAACATTGCTAGACTATAAAGGTTTAGTAATAGCCGCATGATTAAGTATCAAGCTATGTTATGTGAAAACCCGAGAGTGCATCTAGAGACTGTTACTACCTTGAATCCAGCTACCCTTTTGCCACAACCTACTGAGAGTCAACATGATTGCCTGGAGGTGATGGATGAAGTGTTCTCAAGTAGACCGGACCTTCGTGATTTCCCCATCCAGAACCCTGATGTCCAGTACTATACGGACGGCAGGAGTTATGTGAAAGAAGGGATTCGCTATGCAGGATACGCAGTGACAACTATAGACAAGGTGATAGAAGCTCGGCCATTGTCAAAAGGAACATCAGCACAGAAGGCAGAACTAATCGCACTCACACAAGCGTTACAATTGGCTGAAGGTTTAAGGGTGAACATCTACACGGACTCCAAGTATGCGTTTTTAACCACTCATGCCCACGGAGCCTTGTATGAAGAAAGAGGACTACTGAATTCAGAGGGTAAAGAAATCAAGTACGCAGCGGAGATATTACAACTATTGGAAGCCGTGTGGGAACCGAAAGAAGTTGGTATCATACATTGTCGAGTGCATCTGAAAGGTGATGGTGATGTAACCAAAAGAAATCGGATGGCAGATAATGCAGCTAAGCGTGCCACTGAATCAGGAAAACAGGAGTATGTAGAACATATAGCTGCTTTTATACCGACCCCACTGTCTCAATGGACTCCAGTTTATACAGCTCAAGAAGAAGAGTGGTTAAAGACCGAAACTGGGAAGTACCTGGAGAATAATTGGTATCAGTTAGAAGATGGAAGAATAGTCATTCCAGCATCACTAGCTGTAGAAATTGTCCAGAATTATCATAACGGGACACATTCTGGAAGAGATAGTATGGAAGAATCTCTCAGGAAACATTTCTACATACCAAGATTGTCTAACTTGACTCAAGCCATTGTTCGAAGATGTGTGATATGTGCCAAGAATAACGCAAGGCAAGGACCAGTGAAACCACTGGGAGTCCAGTATATGGGGGGACTCCCTATGTCCGATCTTCAAATAGACTATACGGTAATGCCTAAAACCGGTGGACATCGCTACCTACTAGTAGTTGTGTGTACCTACTCAGGTTGGGTAGAAGCATGTCCCACTCGTACAGAGAAAGCAGGAGAAGTTGTGCGATTCCTGTTGCGAGAAATAATACCCCGATATGGACTACCATGTTCTATAGGATCGGATAATGGTCCAGCCTTTGTTCACCATTGCCTACAACAACTGACTTATATGCTTGGTATTAAGTGGAAGCTTCATACGGCATATAGACCTCAGAGTTCTGGGAAAGTGGAAAGGATGAACAGAACTATTAAGAACCAATTGGCAAAGATGTGTCAAGAAATTCAACTTAAGTGGAATGTTCTTTTGCCCATAGCTCTGTTGCGTATTCGTAGTACACCTACCAGAAGGATGGGTCTCTCACCTTTTGAAATCATGTATGGGCGTCCACCTCCCGTACTTGGTAACTTAAGGGGGGATTTGAGTCAGTTGGGAGAAGGAATTACCCGGCAGCAGGTTGTAGAGTTGGGTAAAACTATGGAGGAGGTACAGAAATGGGTACAAGATAGATTACCTGAATATTTATGCACCTGTTCATAGTTATCATCCAGGAGATCAAGTTTGGATAAAAGAGTGGAACAGTGTACCGTTGGGGCCTAAGTGGATGGGTCCTTATGTTGTTCCTTTGTCTACCCCTACAGCTATAAAGGTGGCTGAAGTGACACCGTGGATTCATCACTCCAGGGTTAAACCAGCAGCAGTAGATTCTTGGCAAGCTACACCAGATCCAGAGAATCCCTGCAAGATCCGGTTAAAGCGCACAACTCAGTCGGAGTGACGAGGAGATATTGGGATTTCAAGCGTAATTAAAGAGATCAGCAAGTAAGTGTTTTGACGGCCATAATAAAGCCTGACCACTTACCCACGTGACATAGCCAGAGTGTCTTGAAGGGACCTCTGTGAAGGGAAGAGAGGACCTGAAGAACTCCATTCCTTGCAGCCCTTACAGCCTGGAAGCTGAGGTGCCATCGCACGGACGAAGAATGAGGATGAAGATGTCAGGAGAAATGCATTTAATAATGTACATATTTGTGTTTTTAATTATTCAGGAAGGTAGAGGTACCGACACACCTGGCTGTGAGGTTTGCATTAAGACTACTAAAACAGGTAATCATATTTCCCAGACCCTTATTTGGAATTCACATTATGAGTGTAAAGGATATGTATCTAGGTGTAGATACTTATGTATAGATTACAGTGTATGCCATTTAGGAGTAGGAGAACCTAAGTGCTTCAATCCAGAGTATCAACTCCGTACAATTTGGTTGACCCTTCGGAATGGAGACTCACAGGGGACCCTAATAAATAAGACAATACTAGAAACCGTACATTCTTCGGGTGTTCTGCTATTTGATGCATGTAAGGCGATATCAAGTGGTAGAAAACCGTGGAATGTATGCGGGGATCTTAAGTGGGAGAGAACGTATGGGCCTAATGATAAGTATATTTGCCCCAGTAGTAAGAACAAGTACATAAATCCAAAATGCCCAGATAAGGATTATAATTATTGTCCATATTGGTCTTGTGTAGGGTGGGCAACTTGGGGACAGACAGTAGATAAGGATATGATTGTTACTAAGTTGCCTACCAAACCATATTGTAAGTATATGGAGTGTAACCCAGTCCATATACTTATTAATAATCCTGAACAGTTTATAGATAGGTTCGGAAACTTATTTGGGTTCCAGATATATGGGACGGGTTTGGATCCTGGGACAATATTATTTATAGGGATAGAGACCGATACCGTAGCATCCCAAACTCATCAGGTTTTCCATTCTTTTTATGAAGAGATGAGTGTAGAAAATAAGATCCCCCATAATGCTAAAAACCTGTTTATCGATCTAGCCGAAAGTATTGCTGGTAGTCTTAATGTGACCAACTGCTATGTGTGTGGAGGTACTATTATGGGAGACCAATGGCCCTAGGAAGCAAAGGAGGTAATGTATTCTGGTTCTGAGACAATTGAACAAATAATATCTTCTCAAGCCGATTATCAAATGAGTGTTAGAGGTAAATCTGAGTGGCGATTAAAGACCTCCATTATAGGTTATGTTTGCATAGCAAGGAAAGGAATAATGTTTAATACATCTGTAGGAGACTTGACTTGTCTAGGGCAAAAAGCTTATGATGATAACACAAAGAATACAACCTGGTGGTCGGCTTCAAATGCCTCAGAACCACCTAACCCGTTTGCAAGTTATACCAATTTAAAGGACGTGTGGTTTGATCTATCTACTACATCTAGTTGGAAAGCCCCAGCAAATTTGTACTGGATCTGTGGTAAGAAAGCCTATTCGGAATTACCACAGGACTGGGAAGGGGCATGTGTGTTAGGTATGCTCAAACCATCCTTCTTCTTGTTACCTATTGAAACAGGAGAGACTTTGGGAGTTAAGGTATATGATGTGAATCATAGGAAGAAAAGGGGACCCCTAGAGATAGGTACCTGGGAGGATAATGAATGGCCTCCCCAGCGTATTATAGATTATTATGGGCCAGCTACATGGGCAGAGGATGGTACTTTTGGATATAGAACCACAATATATATGCTTAACCGTATTATAAGGTTACAGGCAGTGGTTGAGATAATTACTAACGAGACATCGCAAGCGCTCAATCTCCTAGGGAAACATAATACTAGGATGAGGACAGCCGTTTACCAAAATAGATTAGCTTTGGATTACCTATTGGCAGTAGAGGGAGGTGTATGTGGGAAGTTTAACCTAAGCAATTGCTGTCTTCAAATAGATGATGAAGGGCAAGCAATAGCTGAGCTTACTAGCCATATGGTTAAACTAGCGCATATGCCTACTCAGGTATGGAAAGGGTATAATCCAAGTAGTTGGTTTTTTGTAATTGGTATGAGCAGTTTGGAGGATTTAAGGCATTGGTAGGTGGAGTCATGCTAATCTTGATGTTGTGTCTTCTCCTACCATGTCTTATTCCTTTAGTAGTTAGGTCTGTGCAGAGCATTATAGAAAATATAGCAGAGAGAAAGGCTGCTGCACAGATAATGGCCATATCTAAATCAGGGAGAACTAGTACAGGAAGAGGAATGTTGAGGGATTCATGTCTTTAGGGAGTCGCAAGGTCTGGTCTGGTTCATGGCAACCTGAGGTATATGCAAACTATGGTTAAGTGATGCATCTGGAATTGTGAAATATCAGAAGCATCAAAGGGGGGAATGTGGCGGAATCTCGGTAAAAATAAATTTAGTAGGCCGAGATTACCACGTGGTATGTGTACGTGCATATACTGGTGTATCGGTCAGTTGGTTGCACGTGGCAAAGATACAATCAGTAGTGTACGGAGCATGTGCAAGGATACAGGATATAGTATTCCCCTCCTCCATTGTGCTGGGCAAGCCATGTGGTCAAACAGGAAGTTAGTTCTTGTTCGATTGATTGGGTAAGAGTATGTGTGGGTGGAGCTTATTATGGGAGGAGTTACATGCCTATATAAGGAGCCTACACTATTGTTCGGGTGACATTAGTCCCTCTGAGTCCCGGTTGGTGAATCGAATAAATAATCTCTTCCTTCCTGAAGAAACCTGTGTCCATCTCTCTGTGCTTGGCTTTCGTCAGTTTCTCCGGTATCACCACCACTTGCTGTGATCAAAACACACCCTACTAGATCAGTATCTACATCAAAGGCTTTTTGTGCTATGTATTCTATGAAAGAAATCTGCCCTCCCGGGTAACATTTATAACCCACTACAAATTGGATGTGATCTCTTTATTGAAGTCTTTATTGAAGCATCTTTAGGAAAAAGAGGAAGAGATGCCTGGAGAGACTGTAGCTTTTAGTATATTTTCAGTTTTCTTATTATTTTTATTTATCTCTAGTCTGTGTAGTTGTAGCATCTAGTTCTAAGTCTGTGTAGGAATCTGGATGGTCCTTAGGGGGTTTGGGATGTCAGAGACCATGTGGAGGAGACTGCAGATGGTGTTAGAGACCAACTAAACAGGAACTCAAGGCAGTCTATAATCCAGGTCAATCCATTGCTTTTTGAAACATGGATTCCTGATTGTGGACAGTTCCATTTTCTGTGTCAGTGGTAGCATGCACCAATACAATATGAAGTGACCTGAGTACTCATCTGGCTCCTGGCTATTACTAACTGCTAGCTCATTTGGCTCCTGACCTCAGCTCTTATGTTGTCACTACACTTATGGAACACCCTTTTATTCAAAGTCCAGTTGGTTTTTTACCATGGTTCTTGTATCCCAACTACGCTCATGGATCATCAATGGCTTCTGACCTCAGCTCTCGTATTCTTACTGTGCTTGTAACAGACCACTTGGCACCCCAACTGGGTGCCCCTGCTAATCGCTGCTTCCTATACTTGCAAGCACCATAAGCACTGCACTGGAACACCATAACCACCATAAACCCCACATTAGCCAAAGAGACTGGAGTCTCGCTGTCCTCCACCCACCCTGGACGCAAGTCAGGGATCCAGCTTCCAGTGGGTAGACCTCTCCTACTCCAGAGAGTATAGCAGGATAGCTCTTACAAGAGCTAGTGTTGTAATCCAAGGCAGTATAGTGATATAGCAATCCCCAGAGTGAATATAGCTGTCCCCTCCACATATGAGGCGAGGCTTTATGTTGAGGATGAAGAGGAACTCTTTTATGGCAGCCACAACTGGCCTTATATGCAGGTCCCCCTGCAAGGGGCTCTCCCCTCTGGACCTTAGAGTAGACTACAGTAAAAACATACTCACGATTACAATGGCTCTCAGGTCCAGGACACTCCCATACAAAAACAAGATAATCCCTCCCCTGTTCATGGGAGATAATTGAGTCAGGAACTGTACTAAACTCAATTATCTCCATTCACAGAAAACACACATTTTAACAACCTCCCGAAAGTACCCCTAAAACACATGGAAACCCCACAATAGTCACATCCCCTAATAGCCCCGATCTGGGGGACCAACATATCCAAAAATCACCCAGATTGGTTCATGGGTCTGAGATTTCCATGAATGTCATAGTTTGACCGACCGCACACGATGCTAAAGACTTCCATGAAACAGGCTGTGCGGTCGGTCTCTTTCGGGAGTACAAAACACAACAATATATACGAATAAACTTTTCATGCATGCTCTCACTCTGTGTCCCTTGTTCGGGAGTTTGTTCCCACCGATTGCCGCTCTTCTCGTATTCTGACTGTGCTTACAGATCATCCTTTCATCTCTGTTGGCTCTAGTATTCTGCCTGTGCTTACGGATCATCCTTTCATCTCCGTTCGTCAATGGCTCCTGACCTCGGCTCTTGTATAGCTGACTACACTGGATCATTATGTGTCTAATTGGCTGACAGTATACTTGTGTTATAGAATTATTAAAACCTTTATTAAATTTCCCCATTAACTCCATTAACTTCATTATATGACAGATTTTCCTAACAGCATTTAGAATATTAGAAAGAGAATGTATTTTCTAGAAGGATATGAGTAACACCGGAATTGTCAAGTTCCTGTAATATGTAACAATGTATGCCATAGTTAGATCATGAGAACTGAACTCATGAAATGTCCATTCACTAAAAAGCCTTGAACCTGACCTCGAATCTAACAGCACTAACTACTCAAAATGGCGCCTGAAGCCCCCCTCCCATCGAGTGAAGCCTCGTGCTAGCAAGATGGCGCCTGAGCCATCGTGTCCACTCCCGTGTCCAAGATGACGCCACCTCTCGGTGGGAGGACATTTAGCCAGCCACTTAATACTTAAGCCAATTAATAATATTGATGGGTGGGTATTGACATAGCCACTTAACACCTAACCCAATTAATGATGTTTATTTGTTGTTATCTTGATATTCTATGATGATGTAATATTGCTCTTATAAGGGTCTGCGAGCCCGCTTTTTAACCAGATGCCATTACATTTTTCTCGAAGTTCTTTTAACCTGAACTCCGTGTGTCAGTGTGAATTTACTTCTGCGTATACGCAATTTAATCATCTCAAATTTGGACAGGAACAGATAGACATTCAAACTTATTTGTTTGCTTAAAAGAATCTATATCACTTGGATGATGTGTAGTAATGGACACTATGGCCCACAAGGTTGGAAACCTATTAGTGTTTATTGGCTTCATATAAACACCTGCTGTTGTTATAACAGTAGCTTATGGCAGATATTTACCAGAAGTAGGAACAAGCCTGTGACGAAAGCAACTTCGCCACTGTTTTTTGGAGGGGCCTGTTTGCCAGCCTCCTACCCTGGGACTATGGGCCCTGTGATAAACCATGTTCAAATGTACCGTTTCTGCCCCTTGGACTTTTAACTGGAACAGATTCAAACCTGTGGCGGCGGCCATCTTAAATTGTCCAGTGGTGTTTTGTCATCAGGTGTATGGAACTGTTTTGGGCATGGGACCATGTGCACGGTGGGGCAAAAATAAGACTTCCAGGAAATTCCTGAACCCCTGAACCGATGGGTGGTTTTTGGATATGTTGTTAACCCAGATCGGGGCTATCAGGGGATGACTGAATGTAAAACTATGTTTTTATTGTCTTCTTGTTCCTGTGTCCCTGTGCCCCACAAGGATCACCTGGGTGGTAACCCTGTGGGGAAGACTGTATAAAAGACCAAGCTGTTCAATAAACCCTCAGATCTACTGTGTTCCTGTTTTACCCTCAACATAGAGCCTCTTTTAATGTGTGGGGGAAAGGCTGTATCTACACTGGGGGTTGTTATACTCTGTATACTCCCCTGCTTGACTCTCTGGAGGAAGAGAGGTTCACCCACGGGAGCCTAGAGCTTTGTCTTAGGTCCAGGATGGGTAGAAGACGGTGAGTTTCCAGCCAAGCTGTAACACTGGACGTGGGGAATGCGGTGCTGATGGTGTCTGGTGGAGTGCTTGGTGAGCACGAGGAGCATCCGTCGGCGGAGGTACCCAACCGGGGTACAGGAAGCTCCGTTACATTGGTGGCAGGGGTGGTATGGCTGCCTAGTGTGAGGAGAAGCAGCTCGGAGGCACCAGTAATGTATGGAGTTTTAATTAAGGGCAACACTTGTCCCCGTACTGCGCCCCTGACTACAGCAATCATGATGTATTGCTTTAAGGGCGATGCCTTCTTTGATGGGGTAGACAGGCAGCTAACCAGATATGGCCCAGATCCTGTGACAGAGACTATCACAGCAACCATGCGAGAATTGGACGAGGAGAACCGAGCGGCGCGGCGCTACGCCCTCAGGATGTACGAGTTACAACAGCAGTACAGGGAGCCGAAGGTATCGTCCTTCCGCCCTAGCGGCAACTTCCCTTGCAGGAAGAGGAGAGCATCGTACTCCCTCCCCAGCTTCAGTGTACCTTGCACGGAGAGGAGGCAACCGGTCTCTCTCCCCAGCAACAGTGTACCTTTCAGGGAGAAGAGACAACCGGTCTCTCTCCCCAGCGGCAGACAGAGTCACAGGGAGAGGAGAGCATCGTCCTCTCTCCCGGGTGGAGATGTGTATTACAGGGAGGGGAGACAACCGGTCTCCCTCCCGAGCAGCAGTTTATCCTACAGGGAGTGGAGACAATCGGTCTCTCTCCCCAGCGGCAGCCGGAGTTACCGGGAGTGGAGGCGGTTGGTCTCACTCCCCAGCGACAGCGTGAGTTTCAGGGAGAGGAGACAACCGGGCCCCCTCCCCAGTGGCAGTGTGCATCACAGGGAGCGGAGGGTGTCATCCTTTCTCCCCAGCGGCTGAGTGAGCTACTGGGAGTGGGGACAGTCAGTCCTACTCTCTAGCGGCAATATACCTTGCAGGGATGCAGCCAGCCTCTCTCCCCAGCAGCAGGGTATCCTACAGGGAGTGGAGACAACCAGCCTCACTCCCCAGCAGCAGAGCGAGCTACCAGAAGTGGGGACAGTCGGTCCGCCTCCCAGCTACCGGGGGACAACAACCCTGACCACATGGCGGTCTCTGTACTGGATCTACAGGGTGGCTGATCCAGATCCCCAACCCACCACAGCAGAAGGGCTGGCATCAAGGCAGAGTGCAGTTAGCCTCTGCCCTCCCCTGGTCCTTGATCCGGGAACTAATAACTTTCCCCACCACACAGCTGTGACGCTGGCTATGGGACAGAGGTGGACTACAGGAGTCACCAGGTCCAGCACTTGTTGTGGGTGGGCTGCCAGACTAACACAGGTACCGACTGGGAGGAAGTCAGGTACCTGGTTAGTCTTCCCTTGGTGGGGGAAGATATGTGGCGAAAGTAACCTCGCCACTGAGTTTTGGAGGGGCCTGTTTGCCAGCCTCCTACCCTGGGACTACAGGCCCTGTGATAACACATGTTCAAATGTACTGTTTCTGCTCCTTGGACTTTTAACTGGAACAGATTCAAACATGTGAATGAAAGAATCGCATCTTAAATTGTCCAGCGGTGTTTTTGCGTTGAGTGTAAGGAACGGTTTTGGGCATGGGATTTTTGGATATGTTGTTCACCCAGATCGGGGCTATCAGGGGATGTGGGGATATGTTGTATTTTGGGGTACTTTTGGGGGTTTGTAAAAATGTATGTTTTTTCTGCTAAGAATTAATCCATTATCTTCATAATTATATCACAGGCAGAGGGAGGAATTGTGTACACTGTATGGGAGTGACTGAATGTAAAACTATGTTTTTATTGGCTTGTTGTCCCTGTGCCCCACAAGGTCCACCTGGGTGGTAACCTTGTGGGGAAAACTATATATAAAAGACGAAGCTGTTCAATAAACCCTCAGATCTGCTGAGTTCCTGTTTTACCCTCAACATAGAGCCTCGTCTCATGTGTGGGGGAAAGTGTATCTACACTGGAGATTTCTATACTGTCACAACAGTGACTCCTTCACGCAGAGAGTAACCCAGAAAGAGACGTATACCGGACCTTAGGGTGGCCGGGCTCAACGTCAAAGAGTAGTCAAAGGAATAGCCAAAGGTCAAGGAAGTACAGAAAACGGAATACACGAGAATAACCAAGCCGATAATTGGCCAAACAGAGAGCAGAGGAGTCAGTAAGGAAAGCCAAGAGTCAAATACCAGAAAACAGTCAAGAATCGCAAGAGCACTAGAGGGAACACACAAGAACCACACTAGGGCATTGAACAAATGACAGAGGTACCCTTTTATAGTGAGGTGTCTTTTACTTTAAAGCCACGCCCCAAAAGGTTCGGGAGCGTGGCCACGTTTGAATTTCCACTGCAATATTCTGATGACGTCGGCACGCATGCGCTGCGTCATAAGAAGAGGCGTGTTGCGAGCGGCCGGTGTCAGACTTTGCCGCCTCCCGTAAGCAGCAAGGGAGGATGCTGCACTGCGCGGGTCCGGTGGGTAAAGGTAAGGTATCGGTATTTAATAGTTGTTCCTGCTTGACTCTCTGGAGGAAGAGAGGTTCACCCACTGGAGCGTGGAGCCTTGTCATAGGTCCAGGGTGGGTAGGAGACGGCGAGTTCCCAGCCAAGCTGTAACGCTGGACGTGGGGAATGCGGTGCTGATGGTGTCTGGTGGAGTGCTTGGAGTCCTTGCTGAGCACTAGGAGCATCTGTCGGCAGAGGTACCCAACCGGGGTACAGGAAGCTCTGTTACAGTATCTTAACACAATTCCGACATTCAGCAGGCTTCCTGTCAATCCCTGGTTTAGGGCAGTAAGGGTCATCAAAAGGGTGACCCTTCTCTTATTATTAAAGTTAGCTTCGTCCCCAATAGCAGCTTTAACTAGGGAGCCGTGATCAAGGGCCCTCCATTCTGGTCTAGCATTCTGGAGACCAGTCCTTATGGGAGGGAGGAGACCATCGATAAAGCAGTTTATTAGGAGTCTGGTGGAGGTGATTTCAATATCTGAGTAGCCTAGTGATTCCCAAGCTATATGGAGTCTAGTAAATAATTTTTCAACTGACTCATTTTTGCCTTGCATAATATCACCTAGTTTGTGTGCTAATTTTTTCGGTCTTTACTTTAGTCCATTCTCTCAGGGCAGTTATATAGCATTCCCCCGAAGCAGATTTGGTTCTAAACCACCCATTTGGCTGCAAATTACCTATTTTCAGACTATCCTCATGGGCATTGGTATATTTGGAAATTATCCTAGCCAAAATGGACCTGCTTTAAGGTCAACAATCTGCTTTAAATCCATCCAAGTACACTGGTAAGTGGCTTGGATTGTGGACAGGGACTGTACTAAGGGCAAAGGAGCTTTCTCCACGTCTGGCAACTTCTGTATTATTGCTAATTGTTCACTGGGCCTCCCAGGCTTATATTCTTCCCAGTGTTGGATACCTGATTTTCCTTGTCTAGTGCCTGAAATATGTATTTTTTGGGGTTTGGGTATAATAGGGGTCGTAAATTGTGGAGCTAATGGTCTTACTGGGGTATTTATAGGGGCCACTAGGGGTTCCCCTAAATCTGGTGGACTACCATCTTCTTCTTGTGATCCCATGGGTCTAATTAGAGCAGGGGAGTTGTATGTATTCCCGCTGCGCAATACTACTGGAATGAGGATTTCTGGGTCTTTGTTAGGTGGTGATGGGCTATCAAGATGGGCTAATAGGTGAGCTGGGGGCCGTGGGAAACCACAACTCCCACATTTTTCTACCCATCAGGAGTTAGTCCATTCACATGTAGGGCATATCTAATAAGGTTTCTGGGTTATGGGACATAAGGTGGACATGGGAACCTGTGGACTTTTAGGAGTCATCCCATGGACGACACCTTCCTTACCTGGATAAGGAGGAGGTTTCTCAGATTTTGGAGTATAGACAAAGGTGATTGCGCACAAATGGTTATTGTAAATCACAGCCAAACGAGTATATTTGAAGGAATCTGTTAAAAATAAATAAATCATAAAAGCAACCTAGCATAGACTGTAAAATGTGTGTGATAGAATTTATCTTGATTCCAAGGCTCGAGCTTATAGGTGTCATATAATGATATCCTATATTAAAATTGGCTAACTTGGACTCAGGAAATTCTTGATGCTTAAAACGACACTTAAGACCATATATGTCTAGTTCCGGGAGCAGATAGCCCCCACCTGTCTCTCCTATTCTCTGAACTTATTTGTTATATGTACATGATGTTCATCCCTATGTCTTATCTGTATTCCTTTTACCCTTTCACTCCCTTCCTTCTACTGTCCTATTTGCACGTAAGCACTTACTTTTAATGTATAAAAACCCAACGGGGGGCGGGGCCGGACCGCCGAGCTGGCTGGTCGCATGCAAGACCAGCTCCTGCAACCTAACATGAAACCATACACTGATCTTAAGATTATCGTCTCGAAACAGACCGGCAACGGCGGCCCCCACCGGGCGGAGTATCCTGGACCCAGGGTGAGGCTGGCCTGATAGGCTTCAGTCCCCTGGGAGAGAAAGCCGATCTGACTCCATTGCGGCCTACCCCGGAGGCAGGCGGGGCGGACGGCCGCCGCCCTGCAGTACACCGTCCAGCACTCAGAGTCAGACCCATGGGGACACCGGCCCCGTACCCCCCCCCTATGGACCGGGGGGGTGATCCCGGTCTACACATCCTCGAGACCCGATCGTTACAACCGATCAGCAGGGAGCCCAGCATGAGACCGCATGGGACGCAAAATGGCCGCCGCGCCTAACACACACCGGAGAAACAGGGGGCATGACAGGCACGAATGGCGAAACCGGCAATCCAGTCACAGATACCAAGCTGGCGGAGGCCAAGTGGTAAGGAGTCCTGGTCAGAGCCCTCTTGGGCTGCTCACCCACAACGGCAGCGCATAATGGTCCAGGCCGTAATCCCACACCTGCTAGCACCCCTGAAACCAAGCATGCCGCCCGCCCCAGACTTCACCAACCTGCCGGACCCATGTGGCTGCCACATAAATCAAGGACATTGTCCTGAGCTTACCAGCTCTAAGCGCTGCAGAATATGTTTGCGCTACCCTACCTCACCACTCGACCGGAATACAGACCTCGGAGCACAAGTTCAGCACAGTCCTCAATGCGACAGGGCTGCTGCCCGGCGAACTACACCGGCATAGAGCCCATCCACAACCAACGAGGGAAGATACCCTGCAGTGCTCTGGACCCAGCAGCATATCCTCCAGAGCTGGTGTGGGCTGACCGAGGCGGACTGACCCGGAGACCATCTGCGGCCCTGCAGGCCCTACAACAGAGACACTGCAAAATCTCACTGCACAGTATGTCTTACAGTATGGCCCTGGCAATGCGCAGCAGAGACTTTTCGTTCCAAGTAGCAGCAGTGGAGCAAACCATACCATATACTTACCGCAGGCAACTAGCTCGTTAACCACAGATCACATAGCAGTTATTTACCCAATGCAATCGTACTCTCATGCATATCAGCACTGTATTTAACAATGTGTGGACTCTGCTAACTGCTCTCAAATGTTATACCTACTGACCCAATCGAGTTTCTCTAAGCGTCCCACCCTAGATTTTATGCAGGGCATCTTTATGCTTAGAGAGTATAGAACATGACCACACATCTTAGGCTGCCTCTAGCATTGATTACTGCCGTCTGGCGCTCCTTACTTCAGCTTTTTGGTTTAACTTTATATGTATTCTATTTAGTTACTGCTAACTCAACTGCATAGGCTTCGTTAGGCTGTATACATTTTTGCATAGTCATAGACATATCCATGTCAGAGAAGCGCCGCCAGCCATAATACTAAATGCATGTTTCGTTACCTGTTGTTCCGTTTTCTGCTGTCATACTGCATTTAAGTTTAAAGGTGTTCAAACCTAGACTCCTAATGAAAATGTGCATCGGTATAACCCATAGGCCACCACTGACCAGCTGACAGTTAGACGACAAGTCATGGCTGGGGCTCCCTGCTCCAACACCTATGTCACAACGTGATAGGGCTAGAGTGATGTTAAAACTCTGTTTTAAACATGTTTGTTCAACCGTCTCAAAACCAAACGTGAACATAAACTCGTTAACCAACATAAAAAATAAAAAATTAGGCATTGTTTAGCAGGAAATGTAATTAACGCTGTATTAACCCTTATCTGTATATCACTATTGCATTTCCCCTCTTTTTGTTCTGTACCCTATTGCACATGCCTTAATAAAAGAAAGATTGACAAAAAAAAAAAAAAAAAAAAAACCCAACTGACGAATAAACGACAGAGGCTTATTTTGATAACCAACACTCGTCTGGTGTCTAATTCACGCTTCTCCAAGTGCACTTGTTATAATAATTTGGGCTTCCTCTGAATATAACAAAGATCAATATTTGGATCTATATCAATTTGGTGCCGTGACCCCGGGATCTGACGGTCGAGAGACTCTGACACTAGCGTACAGGTGGACGTCCCTTTATCAATTTCGCTCTCAGATCCACGTCCTACTGGTCTGTCTGGGTAAAGAACAACTTAAAAACGTCTGATCTAAAGAACTTGTTTTCTGTAGTATTCTGTTTATATTCAGGTGGAGGTTGTGTTATAAAAGAAGAAGAAATAATAGGCGCTCACTATAGTGGTCAGGCAGCAGTATACAAAACAAGGATTCCCCAACCTTGTGAGTGAGTAATAGAAAAACAAAAAAAGGGCGTATACCGCGCCTAGTGATTTATATATGCAGAAAATACATACATGTATCCTGGAATATTCCGATAAATCGTAACCTTGGAAAAGAATTAAGACAAAAAATAATAGTGCAATACAGTAAATTTTATCTGAAAAACAGGTAGTTTATGGCTATGTACAGTCCACTCACATTTGGATGAGTTATGACAGAGCTCTGCTGTGAAGCGCTTGGACGGTACAATCCCCGTCTTTGGATTTGTAGTAGTTGCCACAGATGTTTTCAAAGTGCAATATGCTTAGTAGATAGCAGCAATATGGTGAAGTAAGTACTAATAGTATAATGAATGGGGGCGGAGCCTAACCTTCAATGGAGTAAGACTTGTGCTCTCCTATCTGCATCCATCAGCCTCCACAAAGGTGCATCTCACCCCCAAAACCGACCGCAGACCCACAGCAACCCCACCACTACACAATCAGATGGGGGGAACTAAAAAAAGAAAAGAATCCACGCCGTCAGTGGCCACAATGTTCCGCGCCAAAGAAGACAAACCGCCATCTTGGGCCCAGAGTCAGGCAGACACAGGCTCAGACTCCGATGAGAGCGGCCGGGAAACCACCGACACATCTCCGCTTACCAAAGATGACCTCCGGAGAATGCTCCGAGAAACATCAGCCGACATCAAGGCCTACACTACCGCAGCGCTCGAAAAACAAATATCAGGCCTCAAAGAAGACATGGAGGCTCTGGCCTCTCGCACGGGCGCCACGGAACGCCTCATAAAAGAAACCCAAACGCAAACAGCTTCCCAAGGCAAAGAAATAGAGAATCTGACAGACAGGGTACACTTTCTGGAAGATGGCCTAGAGGATTTAAACAATAGATCCCGCAGGCAAAATATCCGCATACGGGGCCTACCGGAAACAGTCTTACCGGACGCAATACTGCCAACCATTACTGCAGTGTTCCACTCCCTCTTACCGGACACCCCAGAGCAAGACATATACATAGAGAGAGCACACCGGGCGCTGAGGCCGCCGACGTTCAGCCCCAACATCCCTAGGGATATAATCGTGAAGCTCCTACACTTCCCGATAAAAGAAAAATTAATGAATGCGGACAGAAATCATCCGCCACTATACCAAGGGCAACAGCTACACTTCTATCAAGACCTGGCGCCCACTACATTGAGGAAACGTCGAGAGCTAAAACCCCTCACCACCGCACTACTTGAAACCGGGTGGCGCTACATGTGGGGGCACCCCTTCAAACTGACAGTGAAAAAGGGAGAACAAACCTTCACCCTCCATCAGGTCACGGACATGCAAGACTTCGCAGCACATTTGGGAATCCCTCTGCGATATCCACCGGCAGACTCCAACCGCTCCACTCCCGGAGACAACAGCCGAAAAGACAGATCCCGCGTCAACGCGACCCGCACGCAGTCCAAGAGGGTGAATCGGGAAGGACACCGACCACCACCCCCTAGTGCCCTGAGAACAGGACGCAATCTGACACACCGGATCTGATTCCCTCAAGGGACCATTAACCTACATAACCACCCCACTGAGTCCACACGACCCCGAGAGAACAGAAACCCCCTGAGGTCAACAGACAACCCAACAAACCCATACGGACCCACAACCTATAATAAGACCCACTAGGCCCCGGACATAACTCCCAAGAAGCTACACCTCACCCAGACAAGCAAACGACTAGAGACAAATAACTAAAACCGACCGCTCTGCCTCCACACACACCTTTTGCCCTCCAGCAAAACTATCCCCGACACCTGGACCATGGAGGACAGACTGCATGCCTCACCTGGGCAGCCACGACTACCTACTCAACGACAACCAAACAGACACCTACCCTGCACCCACTGAAATTAACGCATATACAGGCCAGCAATACAGACCCATGAACCACAGTCACAACACCACCAAACCAACACCAACACCTGCATCACCCACCAAAGACACCGCGAAAAGCACGCGCAACCTAGGAACCACTCACACACCCAGCTAGGAAAAGAACCACGCACACCATAGCTGCGAACAACACCCTCATAACTCTACAACTCACAAGACACGCATCCACAACTCGCTACCTCCCAACACAATAACCAAACAACTGAACCCCCAACACACCCACACTCGCACGACGCGAGGCAAAACAATAACACAATTGAAACCTTCACTTATACCATCTTACCCGAGATGCACCCTCGGAACCAACACAAAAAAACCCGGGGACAGCGAGGGAGAGGCGAAGCACCGACCCACCTCCATCCTCGAAACCCCAACCAACCGTATAACACCAGAACCACTCGACCGTTTAGCTACAATAAGAACACCCGAACCCTACATAGCACACAACCTACAAACATCCACTCACGCAAACCCAACCGCCCACACGACGCCTGGCAATCCGCTAGTAAGACCAGGATCCAACCAACTCCCCCAGACTCAGTCCCACCTGGGACACCCGATACCCACATACCCCCCCCCCACACCGTCACCCCTCACCAAATCCCCATCCCGAACTCTCGCCCTCCCCCCCCGCTAACCGACAACCCCGCACGTCCCCATAACACGAACAAAAGAAACAAGACAACACACACAACAGACACAACACAGCGACTCCCAGCATGCCAGCCACACTGACCTGCCTATCAATAAACTGCAAAGGACTAAACAATCCGGCCAAACAACATCAACTAATGAGATGGGCAAACAGATCTAAGGCGGATGTCCTCCTCCTCCAGGAGACACACTACACCGAAGCTAAACAATTCCCTCTCCTGAGCCGACACTACCGAATCAATCATTTCGCCAGCTCCCCTCACGACAAACACAACGGAGTAGCTATCATCATACGAAAATCGTGCCCACTCGCCATCCAGCGCACAATAGCAGACCCACAAGGCCGATACCTCACAGTCACAGGCAAAATAGGCACGCACTCGTACGCCTTCACCTCCATATACGCCCCAAATATACCCTCTAGTACGTTCTGGCAAACGTTACAAGCACACATAGCCCTTTTTCCTTCCCACCACTCCATACTCGGCGGAGATTTCAACGCCACCCCATCGCCCTTAGTCGACAGACTCCGCACACGCACACACACCCAACATAGACAACCAACGGCCAAAGCCGACAAACTGCTCTCCTCATTCATCTCACGCACCCACCTACTAGACGCATGGAGATCACAACACCCAACATCTCTGGACTACACCTTCTTCTCGCACCCACACCACTCATACTCCCGCATCGACCTTTTTCTCATCTCCCCAGCACTGGCACCGATGGTCAACGCCACATCCATAGGCCCCATTACATGGTCCGACCACGCAGAAATAACGCTCACAATCAACCTGCCGTGCACCGTGTTTTGAGTGTGTGTTCTAGGTGTGCTACCTGTTGTTTTTTGTGGATTGTTGCCTGGTTTATTAGGACTCCCCTGATTACTGCCTTGTGGGCTGCCCATAGGGTCCCTTCCGAAGTGTCCGCGTCTTTGTTCAATTGGAAGTATTCTGTGAGGGCTCTATCTACCTCTTGTCTGATTTGTGGGTTATGAAGCAGGTGGGGGTTTAGTCTTGGAGACTAAACCCCCACCTGCTTCATAACCCACAAATCAGACAAGAGGTAGATAGAGCCCTCACAGAATACTTCCAATTGAACAAAGACGCGGACACTTCGGAAGGGACCCTATGGGCAGCCCACAAGGCAGTAATCAGGGGAGTCCTAATAAACCAGGCAACAATCCACAAAAAACAACAGGTAGCACACCTAGAACACACACTCAAAACCCTCCGAACCCTCGAAGCAAAGCACAAAACTGACCCAACGCAGGAGCTAACCGAACAAATTAAGAAATGCCAAACAGATATCAAAACACATATGGCAAAAGACTCAACAAAAGCCCTACTCTGGTCAAAGCAACTCGTTTATGATAAAGCCAACAAAGCCGATACGTTACTCGCACGAAAACTCAAACAGAGAACCGAAAACAAACAGATACACAAGATACGCACCCCGGACGGATCAGTCACAGAGGCCCCAAACGAAATTGCTAGCGTCTTTCAAAAATACTACGAGGCTCTATACGACCACACACCAGAAGCACGCCACAACCCAACACCTATCAAAACACTCACAGAACACTATCTCAACCACGTAACATTACCTACCCTTACTGGAGAAACAGCACAATCATTGGCTAACCCCATATCGACAGTAGAAATTGCAGGGGCCATAAAAGCCCTGAAACCCAACAAGAGCCCGGGCCCAGACGGATTCACCGGGTTCTACTACAAAACGTACGCCCCCACCTTGATCCCACACCTATGCAACCTGTACAACGCCATACTACAAGGCGACCCTCTACCGAAAGACATGCTACAAGCCAACATATGCCTCCTCCCAAAACCTAATAAATCTCATCTAGAACCAGGACATTACCGACCGATCTCCCTCCTCAACGTAGACATAAAACTGTTCACCAAAATCCTCGCTGATCGACTAAATCCCCTCATACCCAAATTAATACATCCAGACCAAGTAGGCTTCATACCGGCGCGACAGGCTAGCGACAACACAAGACGGACATACGACCTCATCTGGACGGCACAAACTAGACGCATACCAACCCTTTTCCTATCACTTGACGCAGAAAAAGCCTTTGACAGACTGTTATGGCCCTTCCTATTCTCCACCCTACTCAAATTCGGATTCCCACAAACATTCATAACCGCTCTACAAGTACTATACGCCACCCCTCAAGCCCATCTCCTACTACCTTTAACACCCCCCCCCCTCCTTCACAATATATAACGGCATACACCAGGGATGTCCTTTGTCCCCACTCCTCTTTGCGCTCTCCCTAGAGCCGCTCTTGCAAACACTCAGAACAAATGAAAACATACAAGGCCTGAGAATCCGCGAAGAGGAATATAAAACGGCTGCATACGCGGATGACTTGCTCATCACAATAACAGAACCAATAACATCCCTCCCGCCACTCCTCCAAGCCCTAGAAACCTACGCCAAAGTATCCGGATACAAACTAAACATCGACAAGACTGAAGCCCTCGCCATCCACATAGACACCCCCACTAAAACAGCCACACGCCAAATTTACCCCTTTGACTTCACACCCACATATATCAAATACCTAGGTATAGCCATACCAGCAGACCTCTCTCGCAGCTATGAACTAAACTACACCCCCACAATCCAAAAAATCAAACAAGATATAGACAAATGGCAAAACATGCCGATATCATGGCTGGGCAGACTAACATCAATTAAGATGAATGTCCTACCCAGACTTTTATACTTATTCCAAACCCTACCAATCCCAATCAAAAACGCAGATTTCAAACTACTACAAACTACCATCGATAAATTCATCTGGGCTAACAGACGCACCAGGATCAAAAGACAGACCCTATACGTTCCCAATAAAGCAGGGGGTCTAGGCCTCCCACATCTCACCCATTATTACCAGGCAGCTCAGCTAACGCAAGCACAAAACTGGCACGCCCCCTGCGGGACCAAGCGATGGGTAGACCTAGAGCATGATATCTTTGGTAGAGACTTTCCCTCACTGTACATATGGCTCCCCAGAGCAGCGAGACCCCCCCTACCCCGAACATCCCCTGCAATCCTCAACACAATCAACATATGGGACAAAATAACCCCAAAAAGCGGCTTGACATCGCAACCCTCACCACTAACACCAATACTCCGCAACACACACTTCCCACCTGGCATGACACCAAAAGACTTCGCCCGCTTCGAGGAAAACGACCTCACATGACTACACCACTTCTACAGAAACCAACAACCGATACCATTCGCAGATCTTCCGCAAACCACACCATTCCGTACCTTTGACATGTTTCGCCACCTACAACTTAGAAGCTTCCTCGAAACACCAACAATTAAACAGGCCGGCACAAAAACACTCACACCCTTCGAAAAACACTGCTTACAAAACCCGACACACAAAGGACAAATCTCAAAGCTATACACCCACATAATTCAAAATGTTATGGATGGTGCACTTACATACGTGTCGGCTTGGGAGAGGGATATAGGGCCGGCCGAGGACCCATCAGACTGGGCCGATATATGGGAAGCCACGGCCTCCATATCCATATGCGTGAATCACAAGGAACAAGCATATAAGACGCTAATGAGATGGTACGTCACCCCTCTAAAACTTAAACAGATAATGACCTATGCTGGAAAGGCTGTGGACACAGAGGCACTTACATACACATGTGGTGGGAATGTACCCACACTACACAATTATGGAACCAAATAGAAACAATGGTTTCACAGATCCTCCACACTAACATACCACACGACCCATGGATATGGCTCCTATCCAAACCCGTGGCCAATACGCCAAGATCCCAAAACAAACTGATAGCCAAAATCGCACTTGCTACCAGGAGAGCCATTGCTGAAAAATGGGGAAGCCCAGACACACCCATACTGGACACAGTGAAAAGGAAAATTAAGGACACAATTAAAATGGACGAATTGTCCGCACTGATTCACAACACAACTAAACATTTCAAAAAAAATTGGGACCCATGGTTCTATGAATTCCCACTAACAACCTAGACCACCAACAAGCACCAACACAAGACAACACCTCGCAAATACAATAACCACACACACCCTACGACCATAACCCTCCCAATTCCCCTCCCCCCCGAACCTGAAGATCACCCACACACCCCCCTCATACCCCACACTCTCTCACCGCCCAAGCTGTTGCACAGACCAAAACCAAATGCTAACCAAAAAATAAAGGTCCCACATAACCAAGAGACAGCAATACGCTGTGCATCTAGGGAACACACAAACACCTACAAATGCTCAATAGAGCAGCAAAACACCTGAAACACGCACACCACGCCACTTCGCAAACAACACCGAAAGGTTACCCAGACTACACCCACACCAACGCCATTTTACAGACAACGAATCGCATAGAATAAGAAAAAACGCCTAACACAGAGACAAACACTACAAGCCAGAACGACACGGACGAACACCCACCCCAACCCCCCCTCACACTAGAGGAGCCCGAACCCCATCAGGCCGACCCGACTACCTAAGTATGCAAACACGAGGGGCACAATAGAAATTCCACGAAACCACAGCATAAAAACGAAGCCTCTCCTCAACCGCAAACCTGTACCCCTCAGTCTTCTGTACCCTACCCAAACCATTAGAACAAGATGCATTATATGAAATCTGAATATTGATATGAATCGCATTGCCAATAACAAATAGAACTCAGCAATTGTTAAAATATATAAATTACCGAAATGACTACATGTACATGTATTGTATATCTTCTATTCTTATTTTGCCAAATGTTTACCCCCCGCTTCTTTTCTGTACCCTTTATACCCAAACAAATCAAACTAAATCGTTCAAAATAAAGAATTTATAAAAATAAAAAAAATAGTATAATGAATAGTAAATAGTATTGTACTTACACTTTCTAGAGCATATGACCTGCTCTAATATAAACAGCTTAGGTGGTATAATCCCCACCAAGGATATACAGGATCCAGGAAACAAAAAAATAGTAAATATAAAAAGTAACTTAAAAAGTATACTTTAATATAAACAAACAAAATAATAAAGGATAAAATGTATAAGATATAGTCCCACTTAACGCGTTTCGCCTGATAGGCTTCTTCAGAAGTGTGGTTTAATGTCCCAAAAGTCAGTTTTTATATCCTTATTAATGAAGAAATGGTATCCTGGTGTGTTTACTTCCTGGTTCCGGCTTGCTGCTGACACTCACTCGTAATACCGGAAATGACGCGGCATCCGCGTCATACCGGAAGTGACGCGGTGCTCGCGGCAAAACCGGAAATGACCGCGGAATCGTAGTTAGAAGGGAATGTGATATGGCGCCATGCCATATTTGCATCACGATATGCCCATACTCTATTTTATTGGAGACTGGGGCGGGTGACGCTCGGAACGCTACGCACACCACTTATTGGTGATGCGTGCGTTCCAAGGCGCCATAATATCACATTCCCTTCTAACTACGATGCCGCGGTCATTTCCGGTTTTGACGCGAGCACCGCGTCACTTCCGGTATGACGCGGATGCTGCGTCATTTCCGGTATTACGCGTGCGTGTCCGCAGCAAGCCGGAACCAGGAAGTAAACACACCAGGATACCATTTCTTCATTAATAAGGATATAAAAACTGACTTTTGGGACATTAAACCACACTTCTGAAGAAGCCTATCAGGCGAAACGCGTTAAGTGGGACTATATCTTATACATTGTATCCTTTATTATTTTGTTTGTGTATATTAAAGTATACTTTTGAAGTTACTTTTTATATTTACTATTTTTTTGTTTCCTGGATCCTGTATATCCTTGGTGGGGATTATACCACCTAAGCTGTTTATACTAGAGCAGGTCATATGCTCTAGAAAGGGTAAGTACAATACTATTTACTATTCATTATACTATTAGTACTTACTTCACCATATTGCTGCTATATTTCTTTTATATCTACCAAGCACATTGCACTCTGAAAACATCTGTGGCAACTACTACAAATCCAAAGACGGGGATTGTACCGTCAAAGCGCTTCACAGCAGAGCTCTGTTATAGCTCATATAAATGTGAGTGGACTGTACAAAGCCATAAACTACCTGTTTTTTTTTTGTTTTTTTAAATTCTTTATTTTTGGTGCAAAGCATTTTACAGGCAGGCCCATGTAGCCACAACAGCAGACACAGGCAGGTTCATGCAGACATGTTTGTGACATTTGACATTTGCACATTTTTGTTAATAGGAACTATAACATGCTATGAAACAACGCTTATATGGTATAATATGCTGGAGTATTCAGGCATAAGAACAGTTAAGTGAAAGATTGATAATCTGCTTTGTCCATTTGGTTTCATTCTAACAGGCTAAGACCAGACGGGTGCTCATTAAGGGTTAAACAGGCTGAATGGTTAATCGTAAGATTATAAAATTACAGGCTTTTGCACAATAGTGGAATGGTGAGACATTCTACTCTAGACTTGCTTATATACGATGATACTTCTTTCTGGGTATAGATTCAGAAAAGAGTGAAGAGACTGTATGCAAGCCTACTGAAATGTTAAACGGTCTATTATAGGATTAGCATTCGACTGTGCATTATCATAAAAAAAAAACAAGATATGCTAGGCTTATTGACTACATTGCCAAGTTTGGCCTTAATAACTCAAGATGCAAGTGGTTTAAGCTATCTAGGGGAAAGTACTACATGAGGAAGTTTACGGTCCGCTGGTACCTGCTTCACTTTGCTGAGGTAAGTAAAGTTGGTATTTAAGTAGTCGGGTGGGGAGCACCTCAATGAGTGATGCAGGTTGCAAAACAAAAAGAAAAAGAAAAGGAAACTGAGTCCTCGGCAGTCCAGTGGTGCACCTGGCCACCTTGTAGGTAGGAGCAACAAGTATCCCTGCGAAGTGACAGGTAGGTATGGGACACATGTAGCTAGTCCGCCTTAGGCCCTCAGCCTACGCCAGTCCTTGAGGCCCGTCGCCCGGCAGTAAGAAACCGCTCGGCATTATGCTGTGGCCAAACGGTCTTGATGGGGTGTCGCGGGGGGCATTGGAGCTGAACAGATTTGGTGGTGTGAGGCTGTGCCGATCCCCGATTTGCCATGAGGGTCTGCATATGCCAGGTTGCGCTGTGGTGGTCGGAAGGGTCAGGTACCTCTGAGTGGGGAGTGTGTCGGGCGGGTTCGCTTGTGCCGGGCTGGTGGTCGTAGGACCGTCTACTGGTTTCGGGGTGGGATGTCGTCCGCACTCGCCGCTTCGGTCCCCGGTTCTTTTGCTGACCTGAGACCGCTCCAGTGGCTGGGTTTAAGTAACTGCCTAGTTGGCGTCGGGTTGCTGGTCGTATCCATACCGCCGATGCACCTATAGCTGAGTGGAGGTGCCGGCCTCTGATATGGAGTTCGCTCCAGAGGTGGTTGCTGATCCGTTCAAGGAATATCCAGATGCTTTCAGGTGGCTTAGTGAGGGAGCGTTGTGGCGCCGCTCGTGCTTTGGCCGCCATCTTGACTGGACCTTTGTATTCCTGGGTCATGTTTCGTCGCTTTTTGGTGCTGTGAGGGGGTGGTAATCGTCCCCTGCGAGGACCGGGATAACCCCCGCCGGTCCAGAGGGGGGGGCAGCAGGGCAGTCGTCTGGTTGCGTTTGGGAGCAGGTCCTAAGCCGGGGGATCGGCCGCCTCCCCCAGGCCTCGGGCCTCGCTCCAGTTTAGGCCGCATGGTCGGAGCTTGTGCTTGCAGTGTGAAGCGGTGCAAATCGGGTGTCATTCTGTTCCCGGTAAGGTTCTGGACCCGTTTTTGGATCCCTTGTGGTGCTGGCATCGTTATTGTAGCCGGGATTGCCAAGATTCTGCCCTTTTTTGCTGGAGCTCTCATAGAGCACGTCCTGCCATGATGGCTGTCAGGCCCCGCCCCCTAAACTACCTGTTAAGATAAAATTTACTGTATTGCACTATTATTTTTTATCTTAATTCTTTTCCGAGGTTACGATTTATCGGAATATTCAAGGAGGTTGTGTTATGTCTTGTGAAAGGAATCTTGAGATAGTGGAATATATCTGTGGGCTTTAAGTTCTTTTTTTATTGTTTGCCCTGTCATTTATTTTATAATTAGAGTTAGAATCCTCCAAGGGCAGATCTCCTGATCTGTGTTTAGAATAACGAAGACAAGACTGTGAAAATTCCACTGCAGTGGTCCTAAGTGTCTTATACACTGTTTTTGCACAGTTTGTCTTGTGTAAGGAAGTAATTAACCCTTACAAGTTTTAAGATCGGTAGCTCTAATAGCACTTACAGCTTTGACTATTGTCAAGAATCACAAAGGACAAGGAGCAATTAAGAATGTGAAGAGGTTACTTAAGAAAGCTGGCATGCCCTCAGAGGGCACTCTAGACCCACATATATGGAGTGAATTTATGACAAATTACAGAGGTTGGTTAGAAGATAATAGGGATGTGCATGAGGAAAAATTTTGGTTCGGTTCTGCATTCCAATATTCAGGACTTCTGCAATTCGGGACTTCGGCCATTCGGTTTGGTTCAGCACTTAGACACTTCCGAACTTCGGCAACTTCAGCACTTCGGCACTTTTGGAATTTCGGGACTTCAGCACTTCGGGACATTTCTTGCAGCCGCTAAGTAGATAACTTCCTAATTCCCACGGTATTAAGGAGCTATCTACCAAAAGGCTGAAAGATCTAAATTGGTCTTTCAGACAAATTTACTAATACTAACTAAAAATTACTTAGTATTAGTAAATTTTGCCCTTACTCGCTATACATAAAAAAAAAAAAACATTCCACCCCCCCCGGCCCCACCACTGAACGGAGGGGTGGGGGCCCTAAAGTAAAATAAGGGGGGGGGACCTATTGTCCCCCATCCCCCCGGCCCCCACCCCTGAGCGGCGGGTGGGGGCCCCAAGTTACAATTAGGGGGGGACCCTAATGTCTTCCCCCCAGCACCCAACCCTGAGCAGTGGGTGGCCCTAAATATCAATAAGGGGGGGACCTGTTGTCCTCCCCTCGGGCCCCACCCCTGAGCAGCGGGTGGGGGCCCTTAATAAAAATGTAACCCCCCCAGGTGACTAGGGGTCCCAAACCCCTAGTCACCCCCCTCCAAAAAAAATAATCCCTACCTACCCCCCTCATCCTAAAAATAGAGGGGGATCCTTTATCTAAATACCTGTTAAAAAAATCCATAATAACCGACCCTTATTGATAGTTAGGGCCCCCACCCACCGCTCAGGGGTGGGGGCCAGGGGGGGAAGACATTAGGTCCCCCCCCTTTATTGATATTTAGGCCCCCCACCTGCCGCTCAGGGGTGGGGGCCGGGGGTAGGACAATAGGTCCCCCCCCTTATTCTAACTTAGGGCCCCCACCCACCGCTCAGGGGTGGGGGCCACTGGGGAGGACAATAGGTTGTCCCCCCCTTATTCTAACTTTGGGCCCCCACCCACCGCTCAGGGGTGGGGGCCACGGGGGAGGACAATAGGTTGTCCCCCTTATTCTAACTTAGGGCCCCCACCCACCGCTCAGGGGTGGGGGCCACGGGGGGAGGGCAATAGGTTGTCCCCCCTTATTCTAACTTAGGGCCCCCACCCACCGCTCAGGGGTGGGGGCCACTGGGGAGGACAATAGGTTGTCCCCTCCTTATTCTAACTTAGGGCCCCCACCTACCGCTCAGGGGTGGGGGCCACAGGGGAGGACAATAGGTTGTCCCCCCCTTATTCTAACTTAGGGCCCCCACCCACCGCTCAGGGGTGGGGGCCACGGGGGAGGACAATAGGTTGTCCCCCCCTTATTCTTCTTTAGGGCCCCCCAGGCTGCTCACTGTTTAATAGACAAGCCCCTACTCGCGGTATAGCGAGTATGGGCATAATTTACTAATACTAAGTAATCTTTACTTAGTATTAGTAAATTTGGCTGAAAGACCAATTCAGTTCTTTTAACCTTTTAGTAGATAGCTCCCTAATACCGTGGGAATTAGGGAGTTATCTACTTATTCATTCCTGTCATTAAATTGACAGGCTAAGTAACTTACATTTTACATGAATGTGTGTTACTTAATTGTTGTAAGTCTTGCAAATGCTTACAGCTGAATCCGTGCTATGTTTGTATACTTTTTATTTAAAATTGTATACAGTGTAACATTCTTCTTCTTCCATTTGGGTATGTATATCAGTACTTAGGCAATACTGTGCTTTGGAACTTCGGCAACTTTGGAAATTCGGCAATTTTGGGACTTCATGAATTCAGCACTTCAGCAATTCAGCTATTCGGACATTCGGTAGTACCAGTAATCAGAAATTTGTTCGTATTCGGACCGAAAAGAATTGCACATGTCTAGAAGATAATGACTTAGTAGAAGTTGCCCAAAAATGGCATGATACTACAGTTAAATTAGAGAAACCACCAGAAAAAGTATACTGTATTATAAATGTTTTGGACCTCTAGGTCCTGCAAATCAATGTTGCAGGAAAAATGTGTTCCCGAATGAGAAGTCTTGATGTATTATCATGTGTAGGGGTGGATGGTATCAAAAATTACATTCCCCTTACCCACAAACTGAAATTGAAGCTACACGACTCTACTGCCCTTGTAACAAGGCTGATAGTCTACTCGGCAGTAATATACTGTCTGCCCTTGCAAATATCCAGTATAGCCCCACTGTAAAAGTAACATTGTCTGTGCCTTAAGAAGACAAACAAATGATATCTCTTTCAAATTGTGACAAACTGCCATTTGCCACTGGGCATTGGACAGGACTGATTGCCAGCCTCCTGCCACATGACTATGGCCCTTTAAAAACACTGTAAGGATGTGGCGAAACCAACCTCGCCACTGTGCACTGGAGGAGCCTGGCCTGGCCAGTTGATAAAGCCCTGTGTGGCGAAACGCGTTTTGGCTAATTTTATATATATTTTATATTTGTACTAATAAAGGAATATTGGCTTTTTTTTCACTATTCATTTGCCATATACCTTTTATTTTATTATATTTTATATTATATTACTCTTCTCTTTTTTAACCTGGTTATACGTCGTTTTGGAGCCGACTATTGTCCAAAGAATCCTAGGTGGGGATTATACCACCCACGCCATCATAGTGAGCAGTATATCCTGCTCACTCAAATGTGAGTACGTTCTCTATTTTTAAGTCTTACTTTTATACTTTATATACAGTGAGCACTATATTTTATTTTTCCCTTATTTCGAGGAATTACCCACATCTATGTCCCGCCAGTGGGGGATAAACGCCACTGAATGCTGATTATACTAGAGCAAGTTCATGCTCTTGCATAGGTGAGTGAAATACCTCCCCTACACCCATTTTATTTTATTCCATTTTATGTACGCTTATACAGTCTGCACTATTGGAGTCTCCCTGTCTTTCTATTTGCATGCTCATCATTGAGTCAAGATTACCTATACCATAGAAGATCCAGCGTTTTATTTGACTACAGTATCAAGTTTTCATCAGTCTATTGGAATCCACTACATATTGGGACTATTACGCTCATATTTATATTTATTTTATTGTGTATTTATATGTGAGTACATTTTATCCTTTATCTCTTATTGTATCCTTCAATTGTACTATTTCTGTATAGCGCGACCTATTACTTTGTTTTTTTCATATTCTTTATTGAGGACATTAGAGGGAACCTCATACCCATAGGTTGCAGCTTTTTTTTTTTTCCGGTCTCTTCTCCTACAGACCACCCAGCGCTGATCCTATACCCCTTTTCTCTATAATTGAGTACATACAGTTAATTAACTCAATTATATCCTAAGCAGAGGGGAGGAATTCACTGTAACTGCTGGGTGTGCTCTATTATCATCTTGTGTATGATTGGTTGCTGTAACTGTATTGTCGGTGCCCCCACAAGGTCCAGTGGGTGGTGTCTAACCTGTAAAATCCTGCATAAAAGCAGCAATAAACGCTCAGTGGTCAGTTCTTCTTGACCCTCAACACGTAGTCTTGTCTCGTGATTGGAGGGGGCAGCTATACTCACACTGGGGATTGCTATGCTCTGCATACTCCCCTGAGCTTTAATCACTTAGCTCTTTTAAGAGCTTGTTCCTGATACGCTCTCCTGGAGGAGAGGTCTTCCCCACACGGTCCTGGAGGACAGAAGCTGATCCAGGGTGGACAGAAGACGGCGAAACTCCGGTTAAGCTACGGCGGTTGTGGAGTCTGCGGTGGTTGTGGTGTCTGGTGCGGTGCTTGTGGTCCTCGGCGCAAGCTAGGAAACGTCCATCAACGGAAGGTACTCGGTCGGAGTACGGGGAGTTCCGTTACACAAATGTCCTGGCAACTCTTACTGTACCCAGCCATGTGCCAGAACCTACCATTGACTTGTCCTCAGTCCCTGATTCCCTATGGACTACAGGGAAGACATGTACAGGCAGACTCTCTGTGCCCGCAGTCAAAGTGAATCTCCTGCCCGGAACCACCCCTCCCTATTCAAAACAATACCCCCTAAGCCCAGCACAGGAAGATGCTATTTCACAATCTATGCAAAAGTTACTGCAGGCAGGGGTAATTGTCCAGACCACCTCCTCTTGTAACACACCATTGTACCCAATCAAGAAAAAGCAAGAGAAAGGGAAACGTTGGTCTACCGTATGGCACATGATTTAAGGGCAATTAATGCTGTAACTGAACTCATTGCCCCTAATGTTCCCAACCCACACTCCTTGTTGTCACAAATACCACCTTCCTCTAAGGTATTTACGGTTATTGACTTGGCAAATGTATTTTTCAGTGTCCCCCTGGATCCCGACAGTCAGTTTTTATTTGCATTTACACATAAACACAAGCAGTACACTTGGACAGTATTGCCACAGGGCGCACAAAACTCACCCACTATGTACAGCATGGCGATGGCCCAGATTATTGAAGAGTGGCCAAGGGCAGATAACGTAATCTTATTGCAGTATATCGAGGACCTACTCCTATGTTGCGATAATATGGAGACTTGTATTGTAAACACTCTTTCCTTGCTGAAATTCTTGGCAAAAGCAGGCTGCAAAGCGACACAAGCAAAACTGCAAGCATGTGTAGAAAAAGTTATTTTCCTAGGACATTGTTGTGACAAACTGCCATTTGCCACTGGGCATTGGAGAGGACTGATTGCTAGCCTCCTGCCCTGCGACTATGGCCCTGGGATGTCTTGCCCTGTAAGAACTACATTTGGGCATAAGGGATTTTTATAATGCTGTTCCTGGCCCTTTAAATACTTTGGAAGAGTGTTACAACTTTTAAACTGGTACTTCAAATGCAGTCAAAGTCGTCGAAGTGCCGAAGTTGTCGAAGTGGCCGCCATTCGACAAATGAACACGTGGTGGCGGCCATTTTAACTTATTCGAACGCGGTCAGCGGTGTGTGCAGCCAAATCTATGGAACTGTTTGCGGCTACCCAATTGCACGAACACCGCTGACCCGTACCTTCTTCCACACCGCGGCTGGAGACTAAGTCCCTTTCGAAGATTCGAACTCCCGTTCAATTGGGACTTAGTCCTTTTCTCGGTGTAAAATAGACCAACCGCACAGCCCAAATCCATGGAACTGTTTTGGGCAGGAAAATGTGCTTGCGGTCGGTCATAAATGACTTCCAGCTAACTCTTTAACCCCTGGATGGAATTGGATGGATTTTGGACATGTGTGTAAAGTGTGCTGATTATTAATATGTATATGAATATTAATATCTTTTTATGAAGAAAGAATGTATAGTTTTAAAGTTATAAAAATGCATAAAAAGGTAAGTTTTAGCTTGGAGATAATTGAGTAGATACAGTAAGAAACTCAATTATCTCCCAAGCAGAGGGGAGGGAATATGTGGGATGTAACCGATATTTGATTGGCTAATGTATAATTGCCTGTGGGCATCTCCCTTGCCGGGGAGCACTGCATAAAAGCAGAGTGTGTGCCATTAAACATCAGTTCTTCTTCACCCTCAATCTAGAGTCCTGTCTCTTATTGGGGGAATCGCTATATCACTACAAGGGATTGCTATGCTCTGCATGCTCCCTTGGATAATCACTGCTGAGCTCTTGTAAGAGCTTGCTCCTGCTCACTCTCTTGGAGGAGAGGTTCACTCACTGGAACCTTGTCGTAGGTCCAGGGTGGGTAGGAGACGGCAAGACCCCAACCAAGCTGCAGCAGTTTGTGGGGTCTACGGTGGTTGTGGTGTCTGCTGGAGCGCTTGGAGTCCTCTGTAAGCGCTAGGAGCATCCTTCAACGGAGGTACCCAGTCCGGGTGCCAGGTGATCCGTTACAATTGTATTTCCCATGGCACAAAACATCAGTGGGGCCTCATGTTTGAGTTTCGCCTAAGGCCTCATGAAGTCTAGAGCCGCCTCTGTTCTGAGGTTATCTTCATGGGCATCAGTATAGTTAGCAATTATTCTAGCCCAAATGGGGCCAGCTTTTAGGGCGACAATCTGTTTTAAATCCATCGAAGTACACTGGTAAGTAGGTTGAATGGTGGATAGAGACTGGACCAGAGCTAAGGGGGCTTTTTCTACATCTGGTAGCTGCTGTATTATTGCCAGTTGTTCACTGGGTGTCCAGGGCTTATATTCTTCACAGTATTGGATACCTGAGCTCGGCTGTCTCTTCTCATGGTATACGCTCTCAACTTTTGGTATCATGGGAGTAGTAAATTGTGGAGCTAATGGCCCCACTGGGGTGTCTAGGGGTTCACTTAAGTCTGGTGGACTACCCTCTTCCTCTAATGAACCCATAGATCTTACTGGGGAACCATATGACGTCCCACTGCGTAATATTACTGGAAAGAGAGGTTCTGATTTCTGTAAAAGGGCCAATATGTGAGCTGGGGGTTTAGGGGAACCATAACTTTTACACTTTTTCTCCCCCCCAAGAATTTGTCCATTTGCACCGTGGACAGATCCAATATTCTTTCTACTAGTGTTAGTAGAACCAAGAGATGCCTGATTTTGGGAAATCATCTGGTCTTTATGGACCAAAGGAGTCCCTCTCTTATCCGGGTAAAGGGGTGGGTTTACAAGATCCCCAGGATGTTGACAAAACATTGATAATACCTTTTCTGGTGGTTTATCTACAACCACATTTACACCCTGCTCCAAATTATTATGAAAATTCTATTTAAGCGTCACAAAGATTAAATATTTTGTCTTTCAGTTTAACTCATGGATGGCATTGTGTCTCAGGGCTTGTTACGGTTGCCTCCAGGCTGGCTGGAAGTTGCACCGTAGAAAAGGATGCTCCTAGCGCTCACGAAAGGACCATCAGCACCGTAGACACCATAACTACTGCATAGCCACCATAAGTACTGCATACTCCACGAACCACCGCTGCTGGGCTAGTATCTCGCCATCTGCTCTGCGCCCTGGACCTATGACCAAGTTCTAGTAGGTGAACCTCTTCCTTCTGTAGAGCGAAGCAGGATCAGGAACAAAAGCTCTTACAAGAGCTCAGTAGCTAAGGGAGTATGAAGAGCATAGCAATCCCTGTAGTGATTATAGCTGTCCCCTACAAAGATGAGTCAAGGCTGCAAGTTAGAGGGTCAAATCATTCCGTTTATTGGCACCAAAAGAACCTTCTTTAATGCAGGTTTCCCTTAGATAGGACCACTCACAGGGCGTTACAAAACAACCAATCATACACGTATATTACAGAAAACACTCCCAGCAAGTACACACAAAATCCTCCCCTCTGCCTGTGATATAATTATGTTACACAAGGGATTAGCATAATTATCACAGACAGTAAAAATACAGTTTTTACACATACCCTTAACTTTAAAACCATACATTCAATCTCCATAAAAATTTAACTCAGCATACTTTAAACATATACACTCTCAAAAATCATACCAATCCCTCCAGTGGATAAAAAGATAGACGGAAGTCCTTTATGAATATAAAATCTTCCTCAATGTGCCTTTATCTGCACGAACCCGTCTGTGCTCTGAATCAGCCACAGATCTCTTACTAGTGCGATGATCATGCTTAAGTTTTCGTGAAATATCTAATGTTTTCATACCTCGTCCAAGGCAATGAACTATTTCACTCTTTTCGGCAGCAGAGAGATCCTTTTTCTTCCCCATATTGTATGAAAATGGTGCTCTGCTTAATAATGTGGAACATTCTCCTTTAGTAGTTTTTCCTTAAATTGGACTCACCTGGCAATCTAATTATCACAGGTGTCCGAGATTGTTTTCAGTGACCAAAAGAGCCCTGAGACACAATGCCATCCATGAGTTAAACTGAAAGACAAAATATTTAATCTTTGTGACACTTAAATAGAATTTGCATAATAATTTGGAACAGGGTGAATGAGGGGTGTATCAGACATCTGTCAGTGTGTGTATGTGTAAATGAGGGCTGTATCAGACATCTGTCTGTGTGTGTGTGTGTGTAAATGAGGGGTGTTTCAGACATCTGTCAGTGTGTGTGTGTGTGTGTGTGTGTGTAAATGAGGGGTGCATTAGACATCTGTCAGTGTGTGTGTGTGTGTGTGTGTGTGTGTGTAAATGAGGGGTGCATTAGACATCTGTCAGTGTGTATGTGTAAATGAGGGGTGCATTAGACATCTGTCAGTGTGTATGTGTAAATGAGGGGTGTATTAGACATCTGTCAGTGTGTGTATGTGTAAATGAGGGGTGTATTAGACATCTGTCAGTGTGTGTGTGTGTAAATGAGGGGTGTATCAGACATCTGTCAGTGTGTGTATGTGTAAATGAGGGGTGTATTAGACATCTGTGTGTGTGTGTGTGTGTGTGTGAGTGTGAATGAGGGGTGAATCTAAAATCTGTGTCAGGGTGTGTAGATGATATTTGTATTTGAAATCTGTCAGTGAGTGTGAATGAGGAGTGCATTTTAAATCAGTGTCGGCATGTGTGTAATGAGTTATATTTATATTCTGCAAGTGTTTTGTATTTTGACTGCTCTCCTTCTGACTATGTCTCTCTCAATATTCACCAATCAGTATGTGTGTCTTCCAGTAATTTCCGTCTCATCTTTCTCTAACACTGCTTGTATGTACGTAGTGGGGAATCGCGATGCAGCATAATACGTAAACCAACCCAATTCACCACCCAAAATAATGACAGACAACGTAGTATGGATGAAACAGGCCACAGCATTTATTACAACATATGATATTTCCTGTATAACACGACCATAATTTATTTTAATATTCTCTTTTCTTTGAAATAACCAAAACGTTAAACATAAATAACCATAACTTAACACATAGTGTCATATAGTACAACCCAACTGTCCTTGCAAATATACTGACTCACTTCCCCCCTCGGCATAAACTCCTTTTCCTTCCAATGCTTACCACCAGCCGACCTTATCCACGCTTGGTGGGAACGTCCTAACGGGTAACCGAAGGTTAACCCTTTAGAGCAGGGGAGGTTGAGACCTGAAAACTTGCTTACTTCATTCCACATATTGTAAAAACCAAAGAAAAACAAGTTACCTGCGCTCTCTCCTTAATCCCTATGTATTTTTAAACAAATGGAGGTTTTTTAGTTACCTCCAATGGCCATGAGAGGATGAGCCCACCTGCCAACGTCAAGGCAGACCCCCCTAGGTGGGTCCTAACTCTAACCATTCACCTTGCTTCCTTGAGCCTCTGGCAAAAATCTCCACTGAGACAGAAAGGGGTATTTATTTTATTTTTATTTTTTTATATACCCCTATACATTATTAACCCTTAATCGGGAACACATGGGATGGGCGGCTGCATTGTAACAAGGCTGAGTGATACAAAAAATGGAAACAAATGCAGAAAGATAAGTCCTGCGCTCACTCCCATCACTGGGCGGCTGCAAATGACTACAATACACATCAGCCCCAATATATAGTAAAAACCAAAGAAAACAAGTTACCTGCGCTCTCTCCTTTAAACAAATGGAGGTTTTTTAGTTACCTCCAATGGCCATGAGAGGATGAGCCCACCTGCCAACGTCAAGGCAGACCCCCTGTAGCAAAAATATACCCCAACACGCAGGATTCAACTAAACAGAAGACAACACAGAGGGGAGATACGTCTACCGGACCTTAGAGTGGCCGGACTCAACGTATATAGGAGAAGTACAGAGTCAGGAGCGATCGGAGGTCAAGGGCACAAAGAGACAGCGTAAACTAGGACTAGCCGGGGTCTGGTACACAGTAAACAGCAAGCTGGCAAACAGAACAGATAAGGATAAAGAGATAACGTAGTCAGAAAACAAAGCCAAGGTCAAGTACGAAGGAACACAACTGAATACAACAAGGGAACTGAACCACGATAGGTCAAGGAACTAAGGGAAAAAGGTGAGTATATATATATCTTAACATCTATTTTGATTGGTCCCTGTCACATCCACGCCCCTAAAAGGTAAGTGTATGGGGAGTGTGGCATGACAGGGACCAATGGGAGGCCTTTGTCAATTTTGGCTCCCACTGTCCCTTTAAGAACGCGCCCGATACCCGCGGCTCGTGCAGCAGCAGGGCCACGCACAGCTTGAACAGAGGACCCCGGCCGGCCCCTGGAAAGGGTAAGTACCGTTACACCCCCCTAGGTGGGTCCTAACTCTAACCATTTACCTTGCTTCCTTGAGCCTCTTGCAAAAATCTCCACTGAGACAGAAAGGGGTATTTTTTATATACACCCCCTATATATTATTTTTAAACAAATGGAGGTTTTTTAGTTACCTCCAATGGCCATGTGTGGATGAGCCCACCTGCCAACGTCAAGTTAGACCCTCCAAGGTGGGTCCTAACTCTAACCATTCACCTTGCTTCCTTGAGCTTCTGGCAAAATCTCCACTGAGACAGAAAGGGGTATTTTTTATACACTAGGTTACTTGTTTTTCTTTGGTTTTTACTATATATTGGGGCTGATGTGTATTGTAGTCATTTGCAGCCGCCCAGTGATGGGAGTGAGCGCAGGACTTATCTTTCTGCATTCATTCCACATATTGACATAACCACCTCAAGCTTAATTGGCAGGGACACACCTCCAGCTAGCTGCAACTAAACAAACCCATGGAGCGAGCCGGAGGGAAGCTGTTTGCTGGCCCGAATCCCAAGTGGCACTGAGGTAAGACCTCCCCCACCAAACTCACATACCACATAATCCCACCCACACATTCATACACAACCAATCCCACGCATCTATCCCCACACTCATACATGTGCCCTTGTCTGCTTAGCTGCGCTATCTCACCAGGGCCTTGTCACCCATCTGATTAGCTTCTGTCCCACTCACCTCCCACTCAGCTGTTTCTCTGCTTTACTTCACACGTCTCATTTCCAATACCACACTTGTATTGTGTGCTGTGCCCCATAGTTGTCTTACATGTAGCTCAATTCATTAACCCACCCCATTCATTTGTGTCTCACCATCTACCCCACATGTATCTAACAAAATTCCCTGTGTGCTCCTTTCACCCCTTCATCCCACATGTGCTCCTTTCACCCCTAGCCTGCTTACCTGTACAATTTGATGTTTTCCTCCCTCAATCTTCTTCAAACAGCACTGGGGAGGCCAGGACCCTGTTCTCACCATTCACGCTGTGTGTGCTCCGTGTGAGAGGGTAGCAGGGGGTGTGATGTCACTTTCTGCTCTGCCTCCCATCCTCACACGGAGCACTGAGCAGGGAGAGAGAGGAGACCTGGCAGTGAGAGAGGGTATAATGCTGCCAGGTCTCACACTGAATGGAGGGATTTATTTGCAGAGTGATGGGCTGCAGGGACCTTTCAAGTCGTTATGGGCCCCCTGCAACCTTTCAATGGACTTTCTATGCATAACTTCCTTCTGGCTGAGGAGATCTCTGATCTCCACAGCAGAAGCATGACTGTGCTGCCGGGCCCCCTGACTGACTCGGGCCCTCGGCCCATGACCAATGTGCCTGAGTGATCAGTCCGCCCCTGCATTGAATCAATGCAGAGGGTGGAGACGCTGAATGTCAGTCACACTGTGCAGCACTGCCCCAGAAAGCACATTGAGTAGCCATCTTATGAGTGGCCAGTGGAGGTATCCCTAGACTGTAATGTAAACACTGCATTTTCTCTGAAAAGCCTGAAGGGGGTGATTCTACTCAGCAGAATAAATACAGTAAGCTGTAATTGTTCTGATGACTATAGTGTCCCTTTAAGTTCAACATGACTTAATGTGCAAGACTCCATTATGGATCCGGGAGTTTAGACACATGATTATTTATGTAGCTATATCATATGTTCACAGTCTATCCGCAAGGTTCTGATCTGTGTTGGCTGCTGCTTACTTGATGACCGTGCATTTTTTTTCCAAATTACAGCTCTTTACCGAATGATCTAAGCTAGTCTTCCCCAAATTCCGGCCCTCCAGATGTTGCTGAACTACAGCTCCCATGATTCTATGGATGAAATAGATAGGCTGAGAATCATGGGAGTTGTAGTTCAGCAACATCTGGAGGGCCAGAGTGTGGGGCAGCCTGATCTAAGCAGTCACAGTGACACAATGTGAATTATAAGATGTCTTATCTCTGAGACATCTGCTTCTTCATTGCACAAGTATTCTGAGCCAACATATTCTTCAGAAGTGATGGTCTCTTTATTCTGAAGAAATGAATTTATCGCACACTTATCTAACAAGTTCACAAGGTTAAAATCATATAAATTAGAGCCTCTGTATGCACAAGATCAATTGCTGACTAATTATCAAAAGAGAAAATCTTCAGACCTGCGAAAAAAACAAGTTAAAAATGAGCAAGATTGAACTGTACGATGACTTGGAGCTGACGGGAGACTCTGTGTCTATAGAAGCTGATAACCCTGACCTGACGTCCACGGGATTCTTGAAAAGAACACAATCCCTGAAAGTCCATGGTGAACCCTGGGTTGTATTTTCTAATACAAATTATCAGGGAGATTTCAAAGTCTACAAGGAAGGGAGTTACCACAAGTTGCCAAACTTCAGCAACGTGATCAGTTCCCTGAGGGTAGTAACTGGTGGCCTACAGCAACCAAAGATTATTGTGCATGAGCGACCCAACCAGAGTGGGGTTCAGCGTACAATCTCCAATGTAGCATCCTCACTTGACAGCTTTGGAATCAGTGGAGTTTGTTCTCACAAAGTGGAGAAGGGAGTATGGAGCCTCTATGATGGAGAGCAATATCAAGGTAGCTCGATAGTTAGTATCACTGGTGATAAGGTGGATGACGAAACTATTCCAGGACTCAGCGGTAAAGTGAGATCTCTCAAACCACACCTGGTGTATGAAACACCAAACTGAATACAAGTAACCTGCTGAGCGATGAATCACAGTCTGCCATTACGCTACCTGCTTAAAGCCTGAGGCCTTTGTAATCTATAAGTTTTAAAATTGTCCCAGCAGCCGATCCGACTACCCCAGATATTCACAAACACCCCAAATAAGCTTTTCACCCCTTAGCATGGGACCAGATTACCAGTCTGTCATGTTTTCACGGGGAGACCATACCTGGGACATTTCTAGAAGAAGACCAATGAAGAGAAGATTTCGGCCCATGACTGGACAGATCCAGGAAGAGATTCCAGGAGGAACTGAATCATCTTAACTAACTGCACATATTGTGACATGTCCTCTCATTTTATTATGCTAACGCAATAAAACCTCTCAAAATGCAACTTCTACTGTGTAGTGACATGTCTGGGGGCAGGTGAGTGGGAATTATTAATGAGTGTGAGTATTAGAGATTTATTCAGCGACATGTCTGGCGGAAGGTGAGTGGGGATTATTAATGAGTGTAAGTATAAAAGGTTTATTCAGTGACATGTCTGGGGGAATGTGAGTGGGGATTATTAATGAGTGTGAGTATAAAAGGTTTATTCAGCGACATGTCTGGGGGAATGTGAGTGGAAAATTAATAGTGAGTGTGAGTATAAATGGTTTGCTCAGCAACATGTCAGCAGGAAGGTGAGTGGGAATGTTGAGTGAGTGTGAGTATAAATGGTTTATTCAGTGACATGTCTGCGGGAAGGTGAGTGGGAATTCTCAGTAAGTGTGAGTGTAAATGGTTTATTCAGCAACATGTCTGGGGAAGGTGAGTGGAGATTATTAATGAGTGTACATGGTTTTTTTTCAGCGACATGTCTGGGGGCAGGTGAGTGGGAATTCTTAGTGAGTGTGAGTATAAATGGTTTATTCAGCAACATGTCTGGGGAAGGTGAGTGGAGATTATTAATGAGTGTACATGGTTTTTTTTCAGCGACATGTCTGGGGGCAGGTGAGTGGGAATTCTTAGTGAGTGTGAGTATAAATGGTTTATTCAGCAACATGACTGGGGAAAGGTGAGTGGAGATTATTAATGAGTGTGAGTGTAAATGGTTTATTCAGCAACATGTATGGGGGAAAGTGAGTGGAAATTATTAATGAGTGTGAGTGTAAATGGTTTATTCAGTGACATGTGTAGGGGATTATTAGTGAGTGTGAGTGTAAATGGGTTATTTAGTGACATGTCTGGGGGAAGGTGAGTGGAGATTATTAATGAGTGTGAGTGTAAATGGTTTATTCAGTGACATGTCTGGGGGAAGGTGAGTGGAGATTATTAATGAGTGTGAGTGTAAATGGTTTATTCAGTGACATGTGTAGGGGATTATTAGTGAGTGTGAGTATAAATGGGTTATTCAGCGACATGTCTGGGGGAAGGTGAGTGGAGATTATTAATGAGTGTGAGTGTAAATGGTTTATTCAGCAACATGTATGGGGGAAAGTGAGTGGAAATTATTAATGAGTGTGAGTGTAAATGGTTTATTCAGTGACATGTGTAGGGGATTATTAGTGAGTGTGAGTGTAAATGGGTTATTTAGTGACATGTCTGGGGGAAGGTGAGTGGAGATTATTAATGAGTGTGAGTGTAAATGGTTTATTCAGTGACATATCTGGGGGAAGGTGAGTGGAGATTATTAATGAGTGTGAGTGTAAATGGTTTATTCAGTGACATGTGTAGGGGATTATTAGTGAGTGTGAGTATAAATGGGTTATTCAGCGACATGTCTGGGGGAAGGTGAGTGGAGATTATTAATGAGTGTGAGTGTAAATGGTTTATTCAGCAACATGTATGGGGGAAAGTGAGTGGAAATTATTAATGAGTGTGAGTGTAAATGGTTTATTCAGTGACATGTGTAGGGGATTATTAGTGAGTGTGAGTGTAAATGGGTTATTTAGTGACATGTCTGGGGGAAGGTGAGTGGAGATTATTAATGAGTGTGAGTGTAAATGGTTTATTCAGTGACATGTCTGGGGGAAGGTGAATGGAGATTATTAATGAGTGTGAGTGTAAATGGTTTATTCAGTGACATGTGTAGGGGATTATTAGTGAGTGTGAGTATAAATGGGTTATTCAGCGACATGTCTGGGGGAAGGTGAGTGGAGATTATTAATGAGTGTAAGTGTAAATGGTTTATTCAGTGACATGTGTAGGGGATTATTAGTGAGTGTGAGTATAAATGGTTTATTTAGTGACATGTGTAGGGGATTATTAGTGAGTGTGAGTATAAATGGGTTATTCAGCGACATGTCTGGGGGAAGGTGAGTGGAGATTATTAATGAGTGTGAGTGTAAATGGTTTATTCAGTGACATGTGTAGGGGATTATTAGTGAGTGTGAGTGTAAATGGGTTATTTAGTGACATGTCTGGGGGAAGGTGAGTGGAGATTATTAATGAGTGTGAGTGTAAATGGTTTATTCAGTGACATGTCTGGGGGAAGGTGAGTGGAGATTATTAATGAGTGTAAGTGTAAATGGTTTATTCAGTGACATGTGTAGGGGATTATTAGTGAGTGTGAGTATAAATGGTTTATTTAGTGACATGTCTGGGAGAAGGTGAGTGGGAATTCATAGTTTTGATTGTACATAGTTTATTTAGTGACATCTATGTACGTAGTGGGGAATCGTGATGCAGCATACCAACATAGAACCAACCAGATTACTAACCAATAATGACAGGCAACATAGTTTGGATGAAACAGTCCACAGTGTTTATTATAACATAGGATAAATACTGTATAACACATCCATAATTAATTTTAATCTTTAGCTTTACTTGATATAAACTAAACGTCAAACATCAATAACCATAACTTAACAAATAAGTTAACACATAGTGTCATACAGTATAACCCAACCGTCCTTGCCAATATACTGACTCACCTCCCCTTGGCATGAATTCCTTTTCCTTCCAATGCTTACCAGACGATCTTTTCCTCACTCGGTGGGCACGTCATAACAGGTAGACATGTGCAATACGTTTCGGTCCGAATATTAATTCGGACGAATTTCGGGCAATTCGGACATTCGGGTACTTCAGAATGTCTGAATTGCCGAGGTCCCGAATTTCCAAAGTGCTGAAGTTCCGAAGCACAGTATTGCCTAAGTACTAATATAATTACCCGGTGAAAGAAAAAGAATGTTACATTGTATACAATTTTAAATAAAAAGTATACAAACCTAGCCAGGATTCACCTGTAAGCATTTGCAACACTTACATCAAGTAACATACATTCATATAAAATGTAAGTTACTTGGCCAGTCAGTGTAATGACCGGAATGAATAAGTAGATAACTCTATAATTCCCACAGTATTAGGGAGCTATCTACTAAAAGGCTGAAAGACCTAAATTGGTCTTTCAGCCAAATTTACTAATACTAAGTAAAGATTACTTAGTATTAGTAAATTATGCCCCTACTCGCTATACTGCGAGTAGGGGCATGTCTATTAAACAGTGGCTGTGGCTGCTCACTGTTAAAAAAAATAAAAAGTCCCCCTTCCCGAGCCCCCAGCCGCGACGCGCAAGTGGGGGCTTTTAAACTAAAGGGGGGACCTGTTGCCTCCCCGGCCCCCACCCCTGAGTGGCAGGTGGGGGCCCTAATGTAAAATAATGGAGGGGGACCTATTGTCCTCCCCCGGGCCCCCACCCCTGAGCGGCGGGTGGGGGCCCTAAATCAGAATAGGGGGGACCTAATGTCCTCCCCCTGGCCCCCACCCATGAGCAGTGGGTGGGGCCCTAAATTATAATAAGGGGGACCTAATGTCTCCCCTGGCCCCCACCCCTGAGCGGCAGGTGGGGGCCCTAAATACCAATAGGGGGACCTATTGTCCGGCCCCCACCCCTGAGGGGCCCTAACAAAAAGTTAACCCCCCTCCCAGGTGACTAGGGGTCCCCAAACCCCTAGTCACCCCCTCTCCCCCCCAAAAAAATTAACCCCCTACCTACCCCCCTCACCCTAAAAATAATGAGGGGGGACCTTTAATTAAGTACCTAAATACTAATAAGGGGGGGGACCAAAGGTCCTCCCCCCTGGCCCCCACCCCTGAGCGGCGGGTGGGGGCCCTAAAAAAAATCCCCCCAGGTGACTAGGGGTCCCCAAACCCCTAGTTACCCCCTCCCCCCCAATAAAAACTATCCCTTTATCTACCCCCCTCACCCTAAAAACTAATGAGGGGGGGACCTTTAACTAAGTACCTGTAAAAAAAAAACTTACCATTCGATGTTTTCTTTCTTCTAAACTCTTCTTTTTTCAGCCCCAAAAAAGGCCAAATAAAAAGAATTTCCGAAGTGTTGAAGTGTCGAATTGCCGAAGTCCCGAATTGCGAAAATCCTGAATTTCGGAATGCCGAACCGAACTGAAAATTTTCCCCATGCACATGCCTAATAACAGGTAACCTAAGGTTAACCCTTTAGAGCAGGGGAGGTAGAGACCTGAAATTTGACCACTAGAGTTGAGTGTGACGGTACAATCCTTTACTCCATCAAGCATTCCCTTCTTCCCATAAAATAAAATCGCCAAGTAATCCACAGAGTAATACATCGCTGGTATCGCCAAATAATCCACACATGAGCCAAGGCTTAATGCTGGAACAAGTCTGATTTACGGAGAAACAGGGCACACAATTTATGCAGTACATAACTCCTCCCCTGGGCCAGGCTAGATAATTGGGTTTGAGCACTTATCAAACTCAATTATCTAGTGGCCAGAAAAGTTGCAATTTTTCACAATTGTTGGAAACATACTTTATACATAACATACCAATACATATTCCTGGGTAGCTGAGGGTGATGTGAGCAACATATCCAAATTTCGTGAGAATCCATTCGGTAGTTTTGGAGTTATACCGTGTGGAAGTTTTACCGGCTCGCCACGAGGTTGTAACAGACTCAGAGTTCCATGAAATCAGTGGTGCGAACCGGTCTCCGTTCGGCTGAAAATTGCACGAAAACCCCCATAGATATAATGTAGCTGGTTACATGAGTGCTCCCCTCGTTCGGTAGATTGAAACTCCCGAACGCCATTCATGGACAATTTGTGGAAATGGGTCAGACGGGACTTCCATGGGGGACCGGGGATTGCTGGAGAGCAATGCCGAAATTAGTTCCAGGCGCTCGACGCCTAGGTCCCGCTGGCCGGCCGTTTGGAGTTTAAGATGGCCGCCATCCATTGTTCTCGCCACGTGTCCGTGTCCTGAAATGGCGGCCACCCAGGAGCACTCAATTAGCTTGTGGTTTCGTGCAATAACACAGGATTCTACGTTCTAATTGCTACCCAGGGTGGTCCTTGTTTGGTAAAATAGCGATTTTACCGAACAAGGGATTTTGACGAATAGAAAGTAACAAATGAACTAGTAATAAAGGTAATAAATCCAATGAATACAGTAGCAGGGAAGGAGAGAACCGAATGAGTGGAGGGTGATTCTTCACAATGGCCCCCCATTTTTCTCCCTGCTCCAGCAGACATGGCTGGACCTTTCCGGGTCCAGTAAGGCTGGCGGGACTTCCAGCCATTAGTCCGAGAGTAAGTCCATTTGGCAAGATAGCCCATGCGCGTCCCCATTTTGTTTGCCCAGCCGATAGTGTATGGTGAAGTCGTTGGGTTGAAGAGCAAGACTCCACCTTAGCAAGCGGGCATTGTCACCAGAGTCCCGGTTGAGCCAAACTAGACGGTTGTGGTCTGTGATGAGGGTGAAGGCACGGCCATGGGGTCAGTTTCTTGAGCTTCCATACTAGGGCCAGGCACTCTTTTTCAATGGTCGAGTAGCTGACCTCCCTAGGCAGAAGTTTCCGACTCTGATCTGGCTCAAAACTGCCCCCAGTCCAAACATTGAAGCGTCTGTATGGACGATAAAGCGTTTGTTAGGATCTGGGGCAGCCAATACAGGAGCATTAACAAGAGCTTGTTTTAGGGCTTGGAAAGCCACACTCCGGGGACCACAGGACTTGCCAGGGCAGTTTATTTTTAGTCAAATCAGTCAGGGGTTTGGCTAGGGTACTATAGTCTGGTACAAAACGCCTGTAGTAGCCGGCTGTCCCTAGAAAGTCCATGACTTGTGTCTTGGTACATGGAGTGGGCCAATTGGCAACGGCCTCGATCTTAGCGGGCTCTGGTCGTTGCTTACCACATCCAACCCGGTGACCCAAATATTGCACCTCCGCCATACCAATGTGGCACTTGTCAGGCTTCAAGGTCAAGCCGGCCCACCTAATCCTATCTAATACGGACCCTACATGCTTTTAGTGTGCCTCCCAGGTATCACTATAAATAGCGATATCGTCCAGGTAGGCACACGCATAATCCTGGAGACCCTCTAATAGGCGGTCCACCATCCATTGGAAGGTGGCGGGAGCGTTCTTCATCCTGAACGGCATAACTCGAAACTGGTATAGGCCGAACGGGGTAATGAAGGCTGACTTGGGGACCGCGTCCTCTGCCAAGGGAATCTGCCAATATCCCTCGCAGAGGTCTATCGTGGTCAAGTACTTCCCCTTAGATATGTGGTCGAGCAGCTCGTCCATCCGAGGCATCGGATAGGCGTCAGTCACCGTCTTGTCGTTGAGCCGCCTGTAATCAACAAAGAAGTGGGTCGTGCCCTCCGCTTCGGTACCAAGACCACAGATGAGGCCCAAGGACTGTCAGAGTGTTCTATCACTCCTAGCCGCAGCATCTCATTCGGCAGATGGGTTCGGTCCAAACCATGCCAGCCGCTATCTGATCTCCCTGTTGGTTTCGGTTTCATGAACGGTCGGTACTGCTGCTGCCAAGCTCTCCCGGTCTAGCTCCATGAGTTCAGCAATTATGACCCGCTTGGCCTTGTTGCTGGCAATACCTCCACGCACCTCCAACAGTTCCTTCAGTGTGCTACGTTTAAGCTGTGTGTACCAGCCCTCCATGCACTGTACACTAGTTCATTCCTTAAATTCATTTTTTACTGAACAAGGGATTTTGACGAATGAACTAGTAATAAAGGTAATAAATCCAACAAATACAGTAGCAGGGAGGGAGAGAACCGAATGAGTGGAGGGTGATTCTTCACATTGAGCAAACCCGAACTGAAAAGTTTGGGTTAGTACCGAACATTACGTTTATTGGACCCCGGACCCGGACATATCACTGTATGTTCGGGTTGGAGTTCGGTGTTTGGCGATTTAATGACGCGTTTTAAAAAGGCTGCAGGGCAGCCAATCAACAAGTGTTTGACTCGTGTGCCCTCAGAAGCCATCACTGCCATGCCTACTAATGGCATGGCTGTGATTGCCCAGTGCAGCATATACAGCCTGTGGCTGCTCACTGTTAAAAAAAATAAAAAAATTCCCTCCTCCTGAGCCCGGCAGGTGGGGGGCCCTAAATACCAATAAGGGGGGGACCTACTGTCCCCCCACCCCGGCCACCACCCTGTGCAGTGGGTGGGCCCCTTAATATCAATAAGGGGGGGCCTACTGTCCTTCCCCCCGGTACCCACCACTGAGCGGAGGGTGGGGGCCTGTTACGGTTGCCTCCAGGCTGGCTGGAAGTTGGACCATAGAAAGGATGCTCCTAGCGCTCACCAAAGGACCATTAGCACCGTAGACACCATAACTACTGCGTAGACACCATAAGTTCTGCAGACTCCACGAACCGCCGCTGCTGGGCTAGGATCTCGCTGTCTGCTATCCACCCTGGACCTACGACCAGGCTCCAGGTTTCAGTAGGTGAACCTCTTCCTTCTGTAGAGCGAAGCAGGATCAGGAACAAGAGCTCTTACAAGAGCTCAGTAGCTAAGGGAGTATGAAGAGCATAGCAATCTCTGTAGTGATTATAGCTGTCCCCTACAAACATGAGTCAAGGCTGCAAGTTAGAGGGTCAAGTCATTCTGTTTTATTGGCACCCAAAGGGCTTTCTTTTATGCAGGTTTCCCTTAGATTGGACCACCCACAGGGTTTTAAAGAACAGCCACTAACACACGTACAGTACAGAAAACACTCCCAGCAATTACACACAAAATCCTCCCCTCTGCCTGTGATATAATTATGGTACGCAATGGGTTAACATAATTATCACAAGCAGGAAAAATAGTTTTTATACATACACTGTAACTTTAAACCATACATCCAATCTTCATACATAAAAATCGCACAAATCCCTCCAGTGGATAAAAAATTAGACGGAAGTCCTTTATGACCGACCGCAGGCACATTTTCCTGCCCAAAACCGTTCCATAGATTTGGGCTGTGCGGCCGGTCAATTTCATGCGTTCGAATTGACGAATGGGACTTAGTCTCTGCAGCTGAAAGTTCAGTATGGGAGAAGGTAAGGGTCAGCGGTGTTCGGTGAAATGTGTAGCCGATTTTAGTTCCATGGATTTGGCTACACATATCGCTGACCTCGTTCGAATGAACAAAGATGGCCACCGCCACGTGTTGGTTTGCACGAACGGCGGCCCCCCAGCGTTCGGCAATTTACCTACAGCAGGCTCCCAGCCTGGGAGGTAAATTGCCTGCACACTTCCACTTCTGGGTGGTCCGCCTGTGTGGTACTTGGTTCAGTAAGCCCCATTTACTGAACCAAGTGGGAGAAAGCCAGGAACAAGTTATTTTACAGGTCTGGGGACATAGTCTTAAGGGGGCATTGTTCACCAAAGTCACAATATATCCCCAGGCGGTTCTTAAAGGGCCATACGCACCCAATAAAAGTCCATACGTTTTCAGGGGCACAATCTCCCAGGGGCCATAGTCATGAGGAAGGAGGCTGGCAAATAGGCTTCTCCACAACCCAGGGAAGCAGGGCAATTTGTCATTTAAAGGGCCAGTTACAAATGGTATAAAAAAATAAATAAAAATTGGGTGGGGGGGAGGGGGGACCTAAGCAATTACACACAAATAAAAATTGGGTGGGACCTAATGTCCTCCCCCCCCCGGGCCCCACCCCTATGCGGCGGGTGGGGGCACTAAATAACAATAAGGGGGGGACCTACTGCCCTCCCGTCCTGGCCCCCATCCCTGAGCGGTGGATAGGGGCCATAAATAAAAATTGGGGGGGACCTAATGTCCTCCCCCTGACCCCCACCCCTGAGCATTTATGGGGGCCATAAATAAAAATCGGGGGGAGACCTAATGTCCTCACCCCCGGCCCCCACCCCTGCACGGCGGGTGGGGGCCCTAAATAACAATAAGGGGGGGACCGTGGGGGCAGGGGGGCCCTAAATAACAATAAGAGGGGGACCTACTCCCCCCCGGCCCCAACCCCTTGGGGGGATCCTTATCTAAATACCTGTTAAAAAAATAGACTTACCATTTGATGTCTTCTTTCTTCTAAAATCTTCTTTTTAGGTCCCCCCTTATTGTTATATAGGGCCCCCACCCGCCGCGCAGGGGTGGGGGCCGGTGGGGAGGACATTAGGTTCCCCCCTAATTTTTATTTATGGCCCCCACCACTCAGGGGTGGGGCCGTGGGGGAGGATAGTAGGTCACCTTATTGTTATTTAGGGCCCCCACCCGCCGCTCTACCTGTTTCCTGTCCCATTGTTCTCCAGCAGGGCGTTGTCCCAGGGACACTGCCAGACCAGTTGAAACTGGCTGCTTTGTCCCTCCTCAATCTCTCATCAGCCCTTGCTATTGTTTAACCCCATGGCGATTTGACTGTGTTCGTGGGCAGAGGCGGCTCTCTAATTAGGCGGTTTAGGCGGCCCCCTAAGACCTCGCGCTGGCTGGGGCCTCGCGGCCGCCTAAACCGCCTGAGGGCAGACTGTGTTAGGTTCTCGGTCAGTGACCAAGGACCTGACACCAGGAGGGGGCCCAGCGGCTTGCCCGGTATGCCGCCGGATGCGAGGCCCCTCCTGGTTGCCCGGCCAGCCACCGCAGACACCGTTCTGCAGCTCCGCAGTGAGCAGAGCTGCAGACCATGTGTCAACTGCCCACTTGCCACCAGTTTGGCCATATTTCAGAGCTGCAACATCACTGGAGTGCCCAAAAGCACAAGGTGTGCAATACTCAGAGACATGGCCAAGGTAAGAAAGGCTGAAAGACGACCACCACTGAACAAGACACACAAGCTGAAACGTCAAGACTGGGCCAAGAAATATCTCAAGACTGATTTTTCTAAGGTTTTATGGACTGATGAAATGAGTGAGTCTTGATGGGCCAGATGGATGGGCCCGTGGCTGGTTTGGTAAAGGGCAGAGAGCTCCAGTCCGACTCAGATGCCAGCAAGGTGGAGGTGGAGTACTGGTTTGGGCTGGTATCATCAAAGATGAGCTTGTGGGGCCTTTTCGGGTTGAGGATGGAGTCAAGCTCAACTCCCAGTCCTACTGCCAGTTTCTGGAAGACACCTTCTTCAAGCAGTGGTACAGGAAGAAGTCTGCATCCTTCAAGAAAAACATGATTTTCATGCAGGACAATGCTCCATCACACGCGTCCAAGTACTCCACAGCGTGGCTGGCAAGAAAGGGTATAAAAGAAGAAAATCGAATGACATGGCCTCCTTGTTCACCTGATCTGAACCCCATTGAGAACCTGTGGTCCATCATCAAATGTGAGATTTACAAGGAGGGAAAACAGTACACCTCTCTGAACAGTGTCTGGGAGGCTGTGGTTGCTTCTGCACGCAATGTTGATGGTGAACAGATCAAAACACTGACAGAATCCATGGATGGCAGGCTTTTGAGTGTCCTTGCAAAGAAAGGTGGCTATATTGGTCACCCATTTGTTTTTGTTATGTTTTTGAATGTCAGAAATGTATATTTGTGAATGTTGAGATGTTATATTGGTTTCACTGGTAAAAATAAATAATTGAAATGGGTATATATTTGTTTTTTGTTAAGTTGCCTAATAATTATGCACAGTAATAGTCACCTGCACACACAGATATCCCCCTAAAATAGCTTTAACTAAAAACAAACTAAAAACTACTTCCAAAAATATTCAGCTTTGATATTAATGAGTTTTTTGGGTTCATTGAGAACATGGTTGTTGTTCAATAATAAAATTAATCCTCAAAAATACAACTTGCCTAATAATTCTGCACTCCCTGTATTGAGCACTCAGATCCAAGCTATCTGGGGATAGGTCAAATGTGGGGGTTCAGTTCTATAGAATATTAGTTATGTATTTTAATGTGTTTTGTGGCAGTGTTAACTTGGTATTTTTTCTGTACCTGGAGATAATTGAGTTAACTACAGTTACTTAAGCCAGTTATCTCCAGGATAGAGTAGAAAATAGACCGACCGCACATCCCAAATCTATGGAACTCTTTTGGTCATGAAAGCCATGCTTGCGGTCGGTCAAATAGGACTTCCACCTAACTTTTAAACCACTGGAGGGAATTGTATGTTTTTTGAGCATGTTTGTAAATGGAGTATGCTGATTCAGAATATGTATTTTTTATGGAGATTTTATGTATATTTTGGGAGTTATGAATATTGTATGAAACTGTATATTTTCTTGCCTGGGAGGGTTTGTGTGTCCTAACTGGGAGTGTCTGACTGTATTGTATTGTGTTTGAATGGCTGTTCCACAAGACCACGTGGGTGGTAACCATATGAGAAAAGTTGCATATAAGACAATAAACCCTCAGACTACTGAGATTCTTGCTTGACCCTCAATACAGAGCCTCGTCTCATACTTGGGGTGATTATTAGTGTGTTTTCCTATTCGGTGCTTAGGAGTGTTTGGTAGCTGACCTTGTATTCGGGAAGGGAACATCTTTGGCGACGTTAACCCTTCTGTGGCAAACCTAGCCACTTCTGAACTACATTCAGTACAGGTTGTCCGTAGGCTGAAGATATAATGTGTAACGTTAAATGTATATGTATTGTCCTATGGCCGTTCGCATGCTGGCAGCCGTATGCTGCCAGCATACAAAGCATTCATACGACGAAACACGGCTATCCTGGCCGTTCGCCGTACGAATGTGGACTCCCCAGGTAGACCACACATTCACAGGTCGTGTGGCACCAATTAACCGGTTGCAACATTGTTGCAATCGGTAATTAAGGGCTCTCCTAGGTGGCCGTCGTTCGACTACCGACCATGCGGCGGTCGGCCATCTTGGATCCTTTGTCTCTGCAGCGGTGTTCGGTCGTCGAGAGCCTGGAACTGGAAACGGCTACTCAATGATCTGAACACCGCTGGACTTCCAGAGCGTTCGGGAGTTCCGCGTTCGGTACATTATATGTCCCGTACTTATTCGGTACTTTTAAACCCACTTTAATGTTTAACTGTATTATGTGCGGCGTTCGGTCAATTCGGCTGGGATCGGAGCGGTATTCTCACAAAGTGTGCGCTCCGACCCCAGCTATCTACCGAACATTCAGTTATTCCAAAGTACCGAATATTGTGTGAATTATATATTTTAATGTCAATTGTCGGTTTTGCTGCACGAGGGGATAATCCACTTAATCGTCCATTTTAGTGGGAGTATCCTTCTCGTGCAGCAATGCCTGTTGGGAAAGCCACAGTGCATGTTGGGAGAAATCCCCTGGAATTACTGTCTGGAAACCCCTTGCATGGGGAACTGTATAAATACGCTGCTTGTGAATAAACCGAGTTAGTTGACTCCCAAACTGTGTTTCGTCCGGTTATTGGGAGGATTGGGAACATTGCCTTGCTTTCTGTTCTGACTGTGGATTTCCTGGATGTACCAACGGATATCGTATGCTATTACACTGCATTCCGTTACAATTGGTGGCAAGCGACGGGATCCGAACCTTACAGCCGAAAAAGCAGCGTTCGTGTAAACTGGAACTACCGAACAAGGAAAGCAAGGGCAATTCGTATGGAGATTGATTATACCATACTAAAACGACAGACTTTAAAAGAGCTACTGGAAGCCAGGGGTAAGATAGCCAGCAACAAATCTAAGGCTGTGCTGATCGCTGAACTGATGGAGGGAGACAGAGCCCGCAGCGCTACACCCCCACCAGCCATGGAAGAGACCCCATTCCAAAAAGAGCTACGAACCAGGTTGGCGTTCTTACCGCAACCAGTACCGCTGGAAATATTGACCGTGATGGTATCGGATGTACAGGATTATCTGATGGCAACCAGCACACCAGCGACACCGCCTAGGGCAGAGTCTGTTACTGCCTCCACCTACGGACAGGTAAAGCCCAAAGTCCCACATCACGCATTTAAAGCGTTTTGTGAAGAAAAGGACGAAATTGATGGGTATTTGCAGGACTTTGAGCGGCTGTGCGATTTGCACGATTTGGAACCCGCAACATGGGTGCCGCTGCTGGCAGGCAAATTATCGGGTAGGGCGGCTGAAGCCTACCGTGCTGTACCCCGAGAGGACAGCAAGGATTACCCTAAAGTAAAGAGGGCGATCTTGGAGAGGTATGCTATTACCCCAGAGGCGTACCGGCGGAAATTCCGGGGCTTGCGCAAGCCTGAGAAAGACTCTCATGCAGAATGGGCGCACAAGCTGGACCAAGCATCACTAGGCTGGATACAGGCCAGCAACGCTACTAACATGGAGGAGTTGAGGCAGTTAATGCTGCTGGAACAGTTTTTTAATGGTTTGTCCCCAGAAGCACAAGAATGGGTGAGAGACCGTAAACCACTCACCCTACCCGAAGCCGCTCACGGTGCCCAAAATAAGACTCTCCCTCGGATTACAGGGCCACCCAATAATTTTATCCCTACCGGCCCCACCGCACCCCTGCACAGGCCGGCACTGAATACTCCACCAACCCCCTCCCGATACAACGGCCGGGCTAACATTCAGTGTCACACCTGCAAGCAGTGGGGGCACATTTCTCGAGAGTGCACCCAAAACCGGAGCCGACAAGCTTGGAATCAGGTGCGACAAAATTTGGCACCCAGGGCTGCTGCGCACCATTACCAGGTAGCACCCGCCACCCAAGAATTGCTGAGCGCTCAAATTGAGGAGCCCCTAGGGGTGCTGCACGAAGTAATGTCAGTCCGAGCCACCGACAACCGACAACACCATCGGCAGCTAGTGACCCTGGAGGGGAAGGAGGTACAAGGGCTCCGGGATTCGGGAGCCACTTTAACTTTGGTTGCACCACATTTGGTACCAGGCGCAACCCACACTGGCGGCTCCGTGGCAGTACGGGTGGCCGGGGAGCAGTATACCGGCTACCTACTGCCAAAGTTCATTTGGATTGGGGTGTGGGAGAGGGGACCGTAGAAGTGGGGCTGATGCAGAATTTACCTGCCGATGTTGTACTGGGGAATGACTTGGGCCAAATGACTTCCGCTTTTATTCCCCAGGCTCCGTACCAGGAGGCCCTTCCCGTAACCACCCGGCAACAGGCTCGCACCACGGCTACACCGATACACTCTGAGGCTCAGGTAAGAGACCATGTTCCCCAACTGACCTCCATGTCCTGGGATACCCCGACTACCTTTGCGACCGAAGTCCAGACCGATCCCACTCTCCAAGTATATAGGGACCGGGCACAAACAGACCAAGCAGGGTTAGAGGGGGAGCGGTTCATCTGGGAGAAAGAGTTGCTATACCGTGTCACGGCAAAAGATGTGGGGGGATCTGTCACCTTAACTAATAAACAGCTAGTGGTACCCCAGAAGTATAGACAGGAGCTGCTGAGAATTGCTCATGACATCCCCCTGTCAGGACACCTAGGGATGACCCGTACCCGATACCGTTTGACACATGCCTTCTTCTGGCCCGGGATCTCTCAGGATGTGCGCCAGTATTGCACCTCCTGCGACGTCTGCCAGCGTGTAGGTAAACGAGGGGATCGCCACAAAGCCAGGCTATGCCCCCTACCCATCATAGCAGAACCCTTCAGCCGAGTAGCAGTGGATATCGTAGGGCCCCTGCCAAAACCCAGTCCCTCTGGCAAAAGATATATCCTAACTATAGTGGACTACGCCACCAGGTACCCCGAAGCTGTGGCCCTCTCTAATATCCACGCTGAGACCGTAGCGGAAGCATTAATGAAGGTATTTTCCCGAGTAGGTTTTCCCCAAGAGATAATCTCGGACCGAGGTACCCAATTTACGGCCGAAGTTACCCAACAGATGTGGAAGGTGTGTGGCATTAAGCCAATAGTTAATTCCGCCTACCACCCCCAGTCCAATGGGCTATGTGAGAGGTTCAACGGGACGCTGAAGCAGATGCTTCGGACGTTCGGGGAAACCCACAAAGACTGGGAGAGGTTTCTGCCTCACCTACTCTTTGCCTATAGAGAGGTTCCCCAGGAGTCGACAGGATTCTCCCCGTTTGAACTACTATTTGGGAGGAGGGTGCGAGGACCCTTGAACTTGATTAGGGAACACTGGGAGGGAGAGAGTACCACTAACGAAACCCCTATCATATCATACGTCCTGGAGTTCAGGGACCGTCTGGAGGCGCTAACTCAGGCTGTACACACCAACCTCCAGGCGGCCCAGCAACGCCAGCGACGCTGGTACGATAGAGGAGCCAGGGACCGCAGCTTTCAGGTGGGACAGAAGGTTTTGATCTTAAAGCCCGTCCGCACAGATAAGCTGCAGGCCATCTGGCAAGGCCCATATCAGGTAGTGGAGCAGCGATGCGACACTACCTATGTGATCGGCCCCTGCTCAGGGGTAGGGAAGAGACGCATGCTCCACGTGAACATGCTCAAGCCCTACCATGAGAGGATCGAGGATGTGACGGCCATCTGTGCCTCCTCCTTAGAGGATCAGGAAAACTTACCCTTACCCGACCTACTAGAACCCGAGGAACAGATAGAGCCCTCCCGGGGAGTTCAGCTGGGGGAGCGGCTAAGCCCCCAGGAGCGTGCCCAGGTACAGGCGCTGATTGTAGCAAAGGGGACTACCTTCTCCAATTTACCTGGATACACTCCGCTAGCCACCCACCGAGTGGAGACCCCGGGACAGCTACCTATGCGCCAGGCTCCATATAGGGTTCCGGAATCCCGAAGTTCCGCGTTCGGTACATTATATGTCCCGTACTTATTCGGTACTTTTAAACCCACTTTAATGAAAGCATTCATACGACGAAACACGGCTATCCTGGCCGTTCGCCGTACGAATGTGGACTCCCCAGGTAGACGACACATTCACAGGTCGTGTGGCACCAATTAACCGGTTGCAACATTGTTGCAATCGGTAATTAAGGGCTCTCCTAGGTGGCCGTCGTTCGACTACCGACCATGCGGCGGTCGGCCATCTTGGATCCTTTGTCTCTGCAGCGGTGTTCGGTCGTCGAGAGCCTGGAACTGGAAACGGCTACTCAATGATCCGAACACCGCTGGACTTCCAGAGCGTTCGGGAGTTCCGCGTTCGGTACATTATATGTCCCGTACTTATTCGGTACTTTTAAACCCACTTTAATGTTTAACTGTATTATGTGCGGCGTTCGGTCAATTCGGCTGGGATCGGAGCGGTATTCTCACAAAGTGTGCGCTCCGACCCCAGCTATCTACCGAACGTTCAGTTATTCCAAAGTACCGAATATTGTGTGAATTATATATTTTAATGTCAATTGTCGGTTTTGCTGCACGAGGGGATAATCCACTTAATCGTCCATTTTAGTGGGAGTATCCTTCTCGTGCAGCAATGCCTGTTGGGAAAGTCACAGTGCATGTTGGGAGAAATCCCCTGGAATTACTGTCTGGAAACCCCTTGCATGGGGAACTGTATAAATACGCTGCTTGTGAATAAACCGAGTTAGTTGACTCCCAAACTGTGTTTCGTCCGGTTATTGGGAGGATTGGGAACATTGCCTTGCTTTCTGTTCTGACTGTGGATTTCCTGGATGTACCAACGGATATCGTATGCTATTACACTGCATTCCGTTACACCTTCAATACCCGGGGTGCCGTTACAACAGTCACACAGATAAACACTCCCATTCATTATAGTAAATTCCTCCCCTCTGATTGGGAGATAATTGAGTTAATTGCTGTATCAACTCAATTATCTCCAAGCGAAAAATATACTTGTTACACATTTTTCATAACTTCCAAATTATACATGCAATTCCAATAATAAGTTAAATTTTCTAAACCAGCATAATTAGGGAACCAACATATCCAAAAATCATGTGAATTGGTCCAGTGGTTCGGGAGATGGCTGGGAGTCACATTTGACCAACAGTTCCACAGATTTGGGCTGTGCGGCCGGCCTATTCATCATAGTCAAATACTGTTCAAATGCATGAACAGAGGCCATTCATGCAAATAGGCAGTGTTAATGTGGCATTCGTATTGTCGAATGCCGTTCGACTATTGTCGAATCGTCAAAGTTCCAGAGAAGGTAAAAGTTCAGTGGTGTTCGTGCCATCGCATATCCAATTTTAATTCCATGAACTCTACGGTAAAACACAGCTGACCACGTTCGGCTCAATACCTCCCAGGGGCCATAGTCACAAGGCAAAAGGCTAGCCATTAGTCCTCTCCAAGAACAAGTGGCAAAGGGCACTTCGTCACATCCTGGTTTATGGGAAAGCAGCCAGTGGGCTAAGAGACACCGGAGCTACTCTGACCCTGCTTCAGTGCAATTTGATTCCAGAGAGTCAGCACACGGGACACACTGTATCAGTTTGAGTGGCTGGAGGAGCCATTTACCGCCTACCCACTGCCCACGTTCACCTGGACTGGGGAGTTGGTTCTGGACAGGTGAATGTGGGCATCATGAAGGAGTTACCGGCTGACGTACTATTGGGGAATTATTTGGCCCCACTTGTTTCTGCCTACGCCCCGCAGGACACCGCTGAAGCTAATCCAGTGACCACCCGCGCCCAGACCCGTGCTGCTGGAACTGGCCCACCTATCATGGAGACCCAGGTAAGGACACCTACCCCGACTATGACCTTAGATCAGGTTCCCCTTGGTTGGGATACCCCTGAGGCATTTGAAACGGAGACCCGGGAGGAACCGACCCTTCAGAAGTATAGGGCCAGACAACCAGGAGAGGGAAGCTGATGGGGAACACTATGAGTAGACATGTGCAATTAATTTCGGTCCAAATATGTATTCAGATGAATTTCGGACAATTCGGACGTTCGGGTACTTCCGAATGTCCGAATTGCCGAAGTTCCGAAATTACCGAATTGTCGAAGTGTCGAAGTGCCGAAGTTCCGAAGCACAGTATTGCCTAAGTACTAATATACTTACCTAGTGAAAGAAGAAGAATGTTACATTGTAAATAATTTTAAATGAAAAGTATACAAACCATAGCCAGGATTCAGCTGTAAGCATTTGCAACACTTACAACAATCAAGTAACATACATTCATATAAAATGTAAGTTACTTAGCCAGTCATGTAATGACAGGAATTAATAAGTAGATAACTCCCTAATTCCCACGGTATTAGGGAGCTATCTACTAAAAGGCTGAAAGACCTAAATTGGTCTTTCAGCCAAATGTACTAATACTAAGTAAAGCTTACTTAGTATTAGTAAATTATGCCCCTACTTGCTATACTGCGAGTAGGGGCATGTCTATTAAACAGTGAGCAGCCTGTGGCTGCTCACTGTAAAAAAAATAAAAAATAAGTTCCCCCCTCCCGAGCCCCTGGCCCCCACCCATGAGCGGTGGGTGGGGGCCCTAATGTAAAATAATGGGGGGGACCTATTGTCCTCCCCCCGGGCCCCCACCCCTGAGCGGTGGGTGGGGGCCCTAAACTATAATAAGGTGGGGGACCTAATGTCCTCCCCCCTGGCCCCCACCCCTGAGCGGTGGGTGGGGGCCCTACAGTAAAATCAGGGGGGGAACCTAATGTCCTCCCCCCTGGCCCCCACCCCTGAGCAGTGGGTGGGGGCCCTAAATACTAATAAGGGGGGGACCTAGTGTCCTCCCCCTGGCCCCCACCCCTGAGCGGTGGGTGGGGGCCCTAAATACTAATAAGGGGGGGACCTAATGTCCTCCCCCCGGCCCCCACCCCTGAGCGGTGGGGCCCCCGCCCTACAGTAAAATAAGGGGGGGGACCTAAGGTCCTCCCCCCTGGCCCCCACCCCTGAGCGGCGGGTGGGGGCCCTAAATACTAATAAGGGGGGGACCTAGTGTCCTCACCCCTGGCCCCCACCCCTGAGCGGCGGGTGGGGGCCCTAAATACTAATAAGGGGGTGGGACCAAAGGTCCTCCCCCCTGGCCCCCACCCCTGAGCGGCGGGTGGGGGCCCTAAAAAAAATCCCCCCCAGGTGACTAGGGGTCCCCAAACTGCGCGGAGCCCTCCATGGGTGAAGATGGATTTTTTTTTTTGCATTCGTTTATTATGGGTTTTTTATTTGGCCTTTTTGGGGGCTAAAAAATAAGATTTTAGAAGAAAGAAAACATTGAATGGTAAGTTTTATTTCTATTTTTTACAGGTACTTAGTTAAAGGCCCCCCTCATTAGTTTTTAAGGTGAGGGGGGTAGGTAGGGGGATAATTTTTATTGGGGGGAGGGGGTGACTAGTCACCTGGGGGGACATTTTTTTAGGGCCCCCACCCATGAGCGGTGGGTGGGGGCCCTAATGTAAAATAATGGGGGGGACCTATTGTTTTTTAGGGCCCCCACCCGCCGCTCAGGGGTGGGGGCCAAGGGGGAGGACCTTAGGTCCCCCCCCTTATTAGTATTTAGGGCCCCCACCCACCGCTCAGGGGTGGGGGCCAGGGGGGAGGACATTATGTCCCCCCTTATTAGTATTTAGGGCCCCATTCCGCCGCTGAGGGTTGGGGGCCAGGGGGGAGGATGCTAGGTTCCCCCCCCTTATTTCAATTTAGGGCCCCCACCCGCCGCTCAGGGGTGGGGGCCAGGGGGGAGGACATTAGGTCCCCCCCCTTATTCTGATTTAGGGCCCCCACCCGCCGCTCAGGGTAGGGGGTCAGGGGGGAGGACAATAGGTCCCCCCATCATTTTACGTTAGGGCCCCCACCCGCCGCTCAGGGGTGGGGGCCGGGGGGTACTATTTTTTTTTTTTAAACAGTGAGCAGTCACAGGCTGCTCACTGTTTACTAGACATGCCCCTACTCGCAGTATAGCGAGTAGGGGCAAAATGTACTAATACGAAGTAATTTGTACTTAGTATTAGTAAATTTGTCTGAAAGACCAATTTAGGTCTTTCAGCCTTTTGGTAGATAACTCCCTAATACCGTGGGAATTAGGGAGTTATCTACCAAGCGGCTGCAAGAGAAGTCCCGAGGTGCCGAAGTCCCGAAATTCCGAAACGCCGAATTTGCCAAAATTCCGAAGTGCCGAAGTTGCCGAATTGCCGAAGTCCCGAATTGCGAAAATCCCGAATTTCGGAATGCCGAACCGAACCGAACATTTTCCCCATGCACATGCCTAGCTATGAGTAGGTGGGGGATAGGTTATATCGGATTCCCCAGAAATCTACTGCAGGTAGGGCCCCTTCACAGAAGCGACAGAAGCTGGTATCATCTGGAGATTCTGCAAATCGGGCATGATGTCCCCCTAGCAGGACATCTAGGAATACGCCATACAGCCCATAGGATTACCCAAAATTTATTTTGGCCAAGTTTTAATAAGGATGTGCGCCAGTATTGCAGGACCTCTGACACTTGTCAGACTAATGTTAATGCCTGTGACAAACTGCCATTTGTCACTGGGCATTGGAGAGAACTGATTGCTAGCCTCCTGCCCTGCGACTATGGCCCTGGGATGTATTGCCCGTTAAGAACTGTATTTGGGCATAATGGATTTTTATAATGCTGTTCCTGGCCCTTTAATTACTTTGGAGCAGTGTTGCAACTTTTAAACTGGCACTTCGGATGCAGTCGAAGTGCCGAAGTCGTCAAAGTGGCCGCCATTCGACAAATGAACACGTGGCGGCGGCCATTTTAACTTATTCGAACGCGGTCAGCTGTGTGTGCAGGCAAATCTATGGAACTGTTTTCGGCTACCCAATTGCACAAACGAGACGGCGAGACTCCAGTTAAGCTACGGCGGTTGTGGAGTCTGCGGTGGTTGTGGTGTCTGTTGCAGTGCTTGGAGTCCTCAGGAAGCGCTAGGAGCATCCGTCAACGGAAGGTGTCCGTTACATTGCTGGCAGCGGTGGGATGGTGTCCTAGTGCGAGGAGAAGCAGCTCAGAGACACTGGTATCGTATGAGAGGTTATTGAGGTCAACGCTAGCCACTGCGCAGCATCCCTACCTACAGCAGCATGGAGCGAGCATGGATAGAGCCCTGCGAAGAGCACCTCAACCGGATACAACGCTACGATGGTGACGCGTACATTGAGGAGGTAAAGAGGCGGTTGGTCTGCTATGGCCCAGACCCTTCAAACGAGGTGGTCTACCAAGTAATGCGCCAGTTGAGTGCTGAGAACAGTGCGGCAATGGTATTTGAGGTGTTACCTCTCAGGCTAAGGGGAGGAGATGTGTGGGATGTAACCATTGTGTGATTGGGTAATATATTATTGTCTGTGGGCAGGGGAAAATTGCATAAAAGCAGAGTGTGTGCCATTCTTGACCCTCAACACGTAGTCTTGTATTGTGATTGGAGGGGACAGCTATATTCACACTGGGGATTGCTATGATCTGCATACTCCCTTGGGCTTTAATCACTTATCTCTTTTGAGAGCTTGCTCCTGTTACGCTCTCCTTGGAGGTGAGGTCTTCCCCACACAGTCCTGGATGCTGGAGGTTCATACAGGGTGGAAGGAAGACGGTGAGACTCCAGTTAAGCTCCGGCGGTTGCGGAGGTGTCTGCTGCAGTGCTTGGGGTCATTGACATTGTGGGTCCCCTAGCCACACCTAGTCCTTCCGGGAAGAAGTACATTCTTACCGTGGTGAACAATGCAGCCAGATGTCCAGAGGCAGTATCTCTGTCCAATATGGAGGCAGAGACGGTAGCCGATGCCCTGGTTAAGATATTCACCCGTGAGGGGTTCCCTAAGGGGATCCTGTCCGATCAAGGGACACAATTCACTGCTGTTCTCACCCAGCAGTTGTGGAAGATGTGCAACATTAAGCCCCTGTTGAGTTCACTGTAGCGGTGAGCTGATTTCCCACAGCTTAACTCCACCAATATATTAAGAGGATGCAGGAACAAGTAACAAATCCAAGAGAATATCCAGCACAATCAGCAATAAAATCCAATAGTATCACATCACCTTTCCCAATCACTGGAAGACACACAGTATCAGGAGTAGAACTAACTTTTAATGGCAACATTCCTGCTTTTAGGAGATTTTCCCATGCAAGGGAGGGATTCATCACAATTAGTACATTATCCAATGCCAGTGATGTTACCTCCCACACATCTCCTCCCCTTAGATTAGCCTTTAATACAATTATACACAGCACATTTTTCCCCACTTTTCAGATGTACCCCAAATCGGTGGAATATGCCCTTAAATATGATCTGGATGAGAAACATATCCAAAAATCACCCAGATCAGACCAGGGGTTCGGGAGTTATGGGAAGGTAAAGTTTTGACCGACCGCATGGGCAAAGTAGCCGAAAATAGTTCCATGAAATCTGGCCCTGCGGTCGGTCTCACTTTGTGCCCCAAAAGTCCCGAAAGGCTATACCACACATAATGGAGTCGGTAACCGGATGAATCCCCTAGTTCGTGGGATTCATCCTACCAAACGACGTGCCGTTCGTGGGTTTCTTTCAGTGTTTTCTGCTGCCCTGGAGGTCTTAGCGATGTTCGGCTAGTCTAGTGTCCATTTTGGTTCCAGACACTCGACGACCAAACACCGCTCTTCGTGGATTTAAGATGGCGGCCGCCACATGTTCGGCTGCCGAAATGGCGGCGGGTTTGTGCGCACAAGGGAATGAAACGCAAGCAGGGAGGTAAATTATCCATTATACACATCAGGGTGGTCCGGTTCATTCGGTACTTTGTTCGTATGGTGAATTTTAGTGGTTCACATGTCCGCTGTTATTCCCTTACCAAACAAAGTATGTCCATACCTAGTTGCTTAGAGTATTGTGTACTCCAGGCACAGGAAAATCTCCACAGGGCCAACAATCAATAAAAGGAATAGGACAGCCAAAAAAAGGGGGTTCCGCTACATTCACCTTACCACCCACAGACTAACGGTCTCTGCGAGCGCTTTAATGGAACCCTCAAGCAAATGCTGAGGACCTTTACTGACGCCTGCAGAGACTGGGAGAGATTTCTGCCTCACTTATTATTTGTATACAGAAATTCCCTTCGAGTTGCTCTATGGGAGAAGGGTACGAGGACCCCTTGATCTCATCAGAGGCCACTGGGAGGGAGAGACCAAGCAGGAAACGACCCCCATCGTACCCTATGTCCTAGAACTTTGGGTGCGCATGGAACAACTGTCTCTGATGGTAAGAGAGAACCTCCAGGCGGCCCAAGGAAGACAGAAAAGATGGTACGATTGGGGTGCCTGACAGCCCACTTTCCAGGTTGGGCAAAAGGTCTTATTGCTCAAACCTGTGAAAGCAGACAAACTCCAGGCATCCTGGCAGGGCCCGTATAAAGTAGTGACCCAACTCTGCGACACTACATTATTGCCAGCTGTGCAGATGAAAGGATCCAGCGGTCCTTTCATGTGAATATGCTGGAGGAGTATCAAGAAAGGCAGGGCTGGCATGAGCAGTTCCGGCAACGGCTGGCAGCCAATCCGGGTATGAGGTGGGATCAAATGGACGAGGGATGGTAGGAGTCGTACTCCCGGGGTGGGGCTATCCTGGCCTCAGGGGAGAAGCAGTATGGCGGCGCGCGGCTGGAGGGTTTAGTTGCAAGCTTGCGCTCCAAGGGGTAGGACGGGAGGGTGGCACAGATGAAACTAATGATGGCGCAGAAGGTGCAGCCCTTTCAGCAAATGGCCGGCGCAAGGAGTCAGTCCGCTTCATCAGCCACCTTCCAAAATGGCTTATGCCAGCTTTTCAAAGAAGGCCAGTGCAAGTGGGGAGCTTCCTGTCGCTTCAAACATGAATGCTCGAGCTGTGAGGGCTCCCACGGACTTAGCCGATGCTTCAAGAAGAGTAAAACGAAGGGGAACTGGGGTGTCTACCTCGGTCAGGGGGGACACCTTCTGCACTGGGGCATAACCGCGGTGAAGCTAGACACGATGGAGCCATGGCTAAGCCGCTGTGGTAATAGGGTAGATGCCGAGTTGCTCCAGGTTGGTTTCGGGCTGGGTTTCTTTATTCCCTTCCAAGAAAGGGGTGGGACACGGGGTTGTGCAATCTCAAGATCGGTGGCGGAGTTCATCCTGGGGGTGGTGCTGGAAAAGCTGGCAAAAGTGCAGTTGGGCAGGATGGCACGCCCTTTCCTGGCGCCCCTTTGGCTGACTTGCAGGTCTCCCCTCTTGGGGCGGTCCCCAAAAAGGATCCTGGGAAGTTTAGGCTCATTCACCACCTCTCCTACCCAAAAGGAGCGTCGGTGAATGATGACATCGACAAGGACTTGTGCTCAGTCTCTCACGCATCATTCGACCAGGCGGTTGAGTTGGTAAAGGAAGCTGCATTTTGTCTGCTTCCAGTTCACCCGGACTGTCATCTTCTGCTGGGGTGCTTCTTTGAAGGGGGGTATTTTGTCGACTTATGTCTCCCAATGGGCTGTTCGATTTCTTGCTCCTACTTCGAGAAGTTCAGTTCCTTTCTACAGTGGGTGGTGCGGGTTGAGGCGGGGAGCACTACCTTGACAATTTCTTCTCTGTGGGGCCAGCCAACTCCCCCGCTTACCTTCACCTGCTTTGAACCATTGAATGGGTGGCAGGCCAATTTGGAGTGCCACTGGTGGCAGATAAGATGGAGGACTCGACGGAATGCTTTAGTTTTCTGGGCCTAGAGATAGATTCGGTACTCGGGAAGTATCAGCTGCCTGTGGTGAAGCTAGTAGGGTTGTGAGACGCGGTGTCTGCTGTTGTCCGGGCATGAAAGGTGACCCTTCAGCAATTGCAATCGCTGATTGGGAAGCTCAATTTTGCCTGCAGGTTGATTCCAATGGGAAGTGTTTTTAGCCGCAGCCTGTCAGTAGCTGTGCGATCCCTGCACCATTTCATCCGGGTGTCGTTGTCCATGCCATGTCCATGACCTGGGGATATGGGATGCCTTCTTACAGGATTTCAATGGGACAGTGTTTTTTCGGCAGGTGGGTGTGTCGGTTGTGGAACTGGAGCTCTTTACTGATGCGTCAGGTAGCGTGGGTTTTGGGTCTTATTTTGGCCGAAGATGGTGTGCGGAAAGGTGGCCGGACGCATGGGGCATAGCCCCCTCACTCGTAACCTGGCTTTCCTGGAGTTGTTCCCCTTGGTGGTGGTGCTGACCCTTTGGGGCGATAGACTGCGGGACCAGAAGGTGGTGGTCTTCTCGGACAACATGTCTGTGGTGCATGCAGTCAATAATCTGTCGGCTTCGTTGAAGCCGATGGTACGGCTGTTGAGGCACTTTGTTTTACTATGCATGTCCCTTAATGTAGTTTTTAGTGCGTAACATGTGCTCGGGTACTTGTATGTTGTGACTGATGCTTTGTCTCGTTTTCAGTAGTCCTGGTTTCGGACGGTGGCTCCAGGGGTGCAGGACGTGGGGCAGGCTTGCCCGGACAAGATGTGGCAGCTCGGAGAGTCCTGCTTGGGGGAATCGGGAGGGCATCTCTGGCGTCAGCCACTTGGGCTGCCTACAGTAAGGTCTGGGGTTCGTGGGAACGTTCATGGGCTGTGTGACAAAATGCATTTGTCACTAAATTTGTATATGACCAACTGCCCTTTGTAATGTGAATGTGATGTATACTTTTAGAGTTATGAATATTGTGTAAAACTGTGTGTTTTCCTGCCTGTGATAATTAAGTTAGACCATTGTGTTCAGTAATTATATCACAGGCAGAGGGGAGGATTTTGTGTGGGAGTGTCTCAGTGTATTGTACGTATTGATTGGTTGTTCTGCAAAACCCTGTGGACAGTACTATGTTTGTAGAATGTGAATAAAAGAGGCTGTATGTGCCAGTACAGTCAGTTCTACTTCACCCTCAATTTGGAGTTTAGTCTCTTATTGGGGGATCTGCTACAAGCGATTGCTATGCTCTGCATATTCCCTTGCTATAATCACTCCTAAACTCTTGTAAGAGCTTGTTCCTGTCTTGCTCTCTGAAGGAGTCTACAGTGGTTATGTTGTCGGCTGGAGTGCTTGGAGCCCTCAGGAAGCGCTAGGAGCATCCTTCAACCGAGTTACCCAGTCAGGGTGCCAGGTGATCCGTTACAGGCTGGGATGGACCAAGCGCTGGTGGGGGAATCGCAGCTTGATGCTTTTCTTTGGTTCACGTTCCAGTTGTTATTGGGGGGCGCGTCCCTGGCGGTGGTGCATGGGTCTATGCCGGCGATGGCTTTCTAGTTCAAGTTGCATGGGAGGGAGGATCTTACGAAGTCCTTCGTGATTCGACAGGCGCTTAAGAGGTATCGGCGCTCCAGGCGACCGGTGTCTGTGCGAGTGTTGGGGGATCTGATTTGAGTGTTGCCTGAGATTTGTTTCGACGAGTTTGAGGAGTCTTTGTTCCAGGCGACTTTTCTGTTGGCCACGGTGAGTGCCACACGGGTGGCCACAGGCGGTTTTCAGGTTTTGGGGGTTCACGTGCAGGAGGGGCGGTTGGTGGTCCACCTGGCCATGTGCAAGACTGACGTCAAGGGCGTAGGTCGAGATGTGACCATGGGCGCACTGCAGGGATCCACATTGTGCCCGGTGGCTGCGGTGGCACGGTACCCCGGAGGCCGGCGATTGGGGGGTCATTGTTGGTACATGCGGACGGCTCTTCCTTGTCTCTTTACCAAGGTCTTTCGGTCGGGCCTGGCGAGGTTGGAGTTACACACTTGTAAGTTTGGGACTCATTCCTTCCGCATCAGGGCTGTCACGGAGGCCACGCACCTAGGTCTGGGGGGAGCATTAGTCGGGCATTAGTTTGTCTTCTGGGTCGAAAGGAGGGCTGCAGCTCAAGTTCAGGGTCAGCAGCTGGGCTTTCTGAAGGACCAGTTGGCGGTGCAGTGGTTTGGTTACAGGGGATTTTGCTGGGGGGACGTCTGTAATGCGGTGTTCCGGATGGTGGCAGGTGGGAATAGGCCGGACTTGTTGGTTCTCCATGCTGGGGGCAACGATCTGGGCCTGATACCGCAGCGTAGGTTAGTGAAGTGGATGAAGCAGGACCTCAATAAGCTGAGAGACCTGCTGCTCGGGGTGATGTTGGTATGGCCATTGTCCTGAGGTGACAATGGAGGCATGCACCGGACCCAGTTTCTATTGATCGATGCAGGGGAAAGGTTAACAGTCTGATGGCGAGCTTTGTGAGGAAAATGGGAGCGTGGTAGTGAGGTATGGGGAGTTGGAGGTTGGGTTGTCCGAATATTACCACTCGGATGGAGTTCACCTCTCCACGAAGGGATGGGACCTCCTGAACCTGGGTTGGCAAGAAGGGCTGCCGAAAGCGCTGTTTTTTCAGAGTGGCGGAGCTCAGACGGCTTAAGGGTTCAAGGTCTGAGCCTGTGGCGGGATAGGGAGCTGAAAGAGAGGAAATAGGCTCCCCATTAGGAAGATTATGGAAATGGAAAATTGTGGTTACTGGTAAGTTGGTAGGTTTCGAGTCCTGTCGGTGGCTCAGAACCTGGTGGGATAGGGGTATCCAGGTATACCTCTGCCATGGTTAATTTATGTTTGGCACTTTAAGTTATGTTCATGTTTCAATAATGGTGGAAGAATGTCATATATATATATATATAATGACATTCTTCTATATATATATATATATATATATGATATTCTTCCACCATTATTCCAACATGAACATAGGAAGGCATGGCCTGAAGTTGTGGGAGGGGCTATAGACCTACAAAAGGGACTCCCCCCTTTCCCTGCTTACCTTTGTGGGTCAGATGAATAGCACTTCCAGGTCATACAAGACGCCATTTTGATTTCACCTTTGCTCCATGAGGTCTCATACTCCAAGCTGTGTCCAGGAATCCTGCTGCAGGGCTTTCCGTTAATCCAGTGGCTTTCTTTCCGGTCAGCATCACATTTGGTGCCTCAGGGACTCTCAAACCGTAAGTTGACCCACCTGTCACGCCAGGATTAGTTCCCACGGCGTTCAGCACAGCACGGGTCCTCACTTAACGGTTTCCTTTCGTTTTGCACGGTTATTTCATTACTTAATACTCACCTAGCTGTTCATGTAAAATCTGTTGTTTAAAATCTGTTGGGTTAAAATCATCTGTGCGGTTAAAACTACAAACGAAATACAATTTTTCGCCTACACACTGTCCCCTACCGGTCTTTGGGTGTACTACAGGCTTCTGAGACATTATCGCATTTCATGTACAAACCAACGAACCACTGCATTTTCGCCCACATACTGACCCCTACTGGTCATTCGGTATACTACAGGCTTCTCAGACATTATTGCATTTCAGGTCCAAACCAACAAACCACTGCATTTGTGCCTACACACTGAGCCCTACCGGTCATTCGGTGTACCACAGGCTTCTCAGACATTATTGCATTTCATGTACAAACCAACAAACTACTGCATTTTCGCCTACACACTGACCCCTGCCAGTCATTTCGGTGTACTACAGGCTTCTTAGACGTTGTTTGCATTTTCATGTATAAACCACTAAATTTTCACCTACACACTGACCCCTACTGGTCATTCGGTGTACTACAAGCTTCTCAGACATTATTGCATTTCATGTACAAACCAACGAAACACTGCATTTGAGCCTACACACTGACCCCTACCGGTCATTCGGTGTACTACAGGCTTCTCAGACATTATTACATTTCATGTACAAACCAATAAACCACTAAATTTTTACCTACACACTGACCCCTACCGGTCATTTGGTGTACTACAGGCTTCTCAGACATTATTGCATTTCATGTAGAAACCAACGAACCACTGCATTTTTGCCTACATGCTGACCCCTACTGGTCAATCGGTATACTACAGGCTTCTCAGACTTTATTTCACTTCATAAGCAAACAACTAACTACAGCATTTTTGCTTTTATACTGACTCCTACGGAATATTTGCATGGTTGCACGCTTAAAGTCCTTCCAATTACGTACTTTCACACATTAGGTTATTCAGCAGCCAGTCATGGTTCACTACACTCATGTTTCCGGGTACAGTTGTATTCCATATCACAGATGATATAACACTCCCGACAAGTTAATTTCCTTCAAACAGGGGCATTAACAATAGACAAGAAACAGAGAGCGCTAGTACTGGATAAATGGCTATATCAGCCGAAAGAAATCTAGACAGTATATAAATAAATACCAATATTGATGGATAAGCTGCTAAAACAAAAGAAATTCCCAATTTCTAAAAGACATGCATATTTGAAATTTCAGCGCTTAGTGAATAATCCCCCTATTAGTAAAGAGGGTCTTTAGAAATAAGAAACAGTGAAAAAATATATGTAACACTGTAAACCATATAAAACTATAAATAAGTAAGGAATAAGTTAACGGACAAACAAGAATAAAAATTATGAATTCTAGTAGAAATAAACCAACTAATATAAAATCCAGAATCAAAAGTGGAAAAATACCACTCCAAAAAATCCAAAGTACGGTAAAAAGGAAGATATAAGTCCTGCACCAAAATCCTAATGTATGATAGAAAGTAGGGGTCCAGATATGCGAAAATACCTTAGATAAAAGGGAAACAGAAACGGTATATAGTGTAAAACCGTAACACAATTTATTCAAGTATAAAATCCCCCCCCTACATAAATACTCTTACACGAGAAAAAGAGATACTCATCGTGTTGCAGACTGCTTTTATGTCCAATAGTTAGTTCGAGTCAAGCTGTGAATCCTCCAAGAAGACAGGAACTGCCCGGTGCACTCGGGAAAAAAATGTCTTAGTTGTTAGTCGGGGAAACAGCGGACTTGCGGCAAATGCGGCTCAAGTGGGTAGCCGATGGAACAGAGAGTGCTGCAGATGAAGTCTCAGTAGACACCTGATCAACGCGTTTCGCCCCTACTACGGGGGCTTTTTCAAGATAGGTGTCTCATGCCTAGCTTGGCAGTTATATACCTTTGCCGGGCAAAATTCCATTTAAAACTTAAAGGTGTAGCTACAAGCAAATAAAAACTTTATCAACCAACAAAAGCATGTCATATTCTTTAAAAGGCTATAACTTGAATTATACAAATCACTGAAATGGGAGTGCATGTGCACCTAAACCACGAAGTCTGAAGTGTATCTAAACATACTTAGGAAAAAATACACATATAACTTTTGTGTGCCTTATTCCCAATGTAACAACATCTTAGTACATTTTTCTGTATAGTGGCAACTAATGTATATGTCTTATATCGCTCCAATAATACCAACATTATAGAGTGTCCTATCAAGCATTGAACCAAATGAAGAAATGATGATACATACATGAAATAGAGATGAAAAAAATGAATGAAATAAAAATAAAATGAAATAAAAATAAATATATAAATTTTAAAAATTGATTCCTGATTAGGACCTGTGGGTAAGTATAGTAAAGACAGTAGCGACTGTATCTATTAGGTCATATTCTGATCCCGACTCCGGTAGGGGGGTATCTCCGGTAGGGGGGTATCTATTAGGTCATATTCTGATCCCGACTCCGGTAGGGGGGTATCTCCCCCCTACCGGAGTCGGGATCAGAATATGACCTAATAGATACAGTCGCTACTGTCTTTACTATACTTACCCACAGGTCCTAATCAGGAATCAATTTTTAAAATTTATATATTTATTTTTATTTCATTTTATTTTTATTTCATTCATTTTTTTCATCTCTATTTCATGTATGTATCATCATTTCTTCATTTGGTTCAATGCTTGATAGGACACTCTATAATGTTGGTATTATTGGAGCGATATAAGACATATACATTAGTTGCCACTATACAGAAAAATGTACTAAGATGTTGTTACATTGGGAATAAGGCACACAAAAGTTATATGTGTATTTTTTCCTAAGTATGTTTAGATACACTTCAGACTTCGTGGTTTAGGTGCACATGCACTCCCATTTCAGTGATTTGTATAATTCAAGTTATAGCCTTTTAAAGAATATGACATGCTTTTGTTGGTTGATAAAGTTTTTATTTGCTTGTAGCTACACCTTTAAGTTTTAAATGGAATTTTGCCCGGCAAAGGTATATAACTGCCAAGCTAGGCATGAGACACCTATCTTGAAAAAGCCCCCGTAGTAGGGGCGAAACGCGTTGATCAGGTGTCTACTGAGACTTCATCTGCAGCACTCTCTGTTCCATCGGCTACCCACTTGAGCCGCATTTGCCGCAAGTCCGCTGTTTCCCCGACTAACAACTAAGACATTTTTTTCCCGAGTGCACCGGGCAGTTCCTGTCTTCTTGGAGGATTCACAGCTTGACTCGAACTAACTATTGGACATAAAAGCAGTCTGCAACACGATGAGTATCTCTTTTTCTCGTGTAAGAGTATTTATGTAGGGGGGGGATTTTATACTTGAATAAATTGTGTTACGGTTTTACACTATATACCGTTTCTGTTTCCCTTTTATCTAAGGTATTTTCGCATATCTGGACCCCTACTTTCTATCATACATTAGGATTTTGGTGCAGGACTTATATCTTCCTTTTTACCGTACTTTGGATTTTTTGGAGTGGTATTTTTCCACTTTTGATTCTGGATTTTATATTAGTTGGTTTATTTCTACTAGAATTCATAATTTTTATTCTTGTTTGTCCGTTAACTTATTCCTTACTTATTTATAGTTTTATATGGTTTACAGTGTTACATATATTTTTTCACTGTTTCTTATTTCTAAAGACCCTCTTTACTAATAGGGGGATTATTCACTAAGCGCTGAAATTTCAAATATGCAGGGGCATTAACAAGCATACAATAAACATTGGGATGGAGCACTTTGCTCTATTAAACGTGCATAACACACATAACGTGCATAACACACATGGGTATACGCTTTTAAATGTCTATATTCAATTTTCATACATTGTTTTACCCATCCGGGATACAGGTATTTATAACCCTTACGACCAGTAAGGGTATCTAATCATACTACCAGGTATATACACCTGCGTATGTGGTATTTACATACATTTTCTGTTTTCCCCTGGATACATCCTTAGCGTACTGGCAATTAGGGACTATAGGTTTCCAATAGGTATTCTCCTTTCTTGACATCTACGCCTGTCGTATAGTGGTCCCGCGATGCCAACACCCCGCCTCAACGCTCGGAGGCAAACACCCATCGGGCCACTCGTGAGCTAGCCGCCTCGCATGGTATATAGAGAGGGCCTCACCTGTCACTCCCCTCCCCTTTTTTCTGGTTACAGTCACCGAGAGGCCAACATCCTGCCATTACGTTGGTGGCCACAAAATTCCCTCGCGCCATTGCATAGATAGAGCCTCTCAAGCCACTTGGCAACTAGCAGGGCCTCACCTGTCACAAAACAAAGGATTAATTGTTTCGCCATGCGGCTTTAGCTAGCAAACCAGTACTAGCACACTGTGGGTTCATATAATAATGGCTATCTTCATCTTTCACTTGGAGAGGATGTTGCGAGTCCCACACAACAATTTTGCCCCAACACAGCGGACAATCACGTTTCAGGCTCCAAGCTCTAGCACCTCAGAACTACCAGAGACAAATTGGGTCATCTCATTCTCTTTGGCAAATCCCAGATTTGCAACTATTTCCATGTTGGCACAAGTAGTTTCAGTGCATGCAGACTGTGGCAGATATGTTCCCAATACGTCAGGGCACATGAAACCATGTGTCCCAATAAATGTACCCTTCACGTCTGTAGACATTATGCATTTCCAGTACTTTCTAACTCCTCACCCTTCCAGACATTTAGTTGATTTCCTAATCTCCGATTTTTAAAGGCCTTCCGGACAGGTATTGCCATATACTTTTGGGGAAATCTAGAATGCCCTAACTTGCAGTCATCACAACAGCTGGCATTACACTCATGGCCCAAGAATGGCAGAAAGATTTCTACCTGGGCCTCTCCGATCTACACCATTTACCGCGTAGCGCAATCCCATTGGGATTGTCACAGGGAATCTTCCCTCACACTGTAACTGATCATAGACTTATCTGCACCTCACGCCTCGGCTACCCCAAGTCTCAACTCCCTCATACCCTTCTGAGGAGTCTTCATTACAGTATGCCACCATTGTTTCATACCATTACAGCTATCACTCAAGCAGCGGGGGAAGCCTGGTTAAGTAAAACTGACATCACAACGCATTTCAGACTGCCATTATCCACCCTACACTGGCACTTACAGGGCATTTATGGGCAGCTCTTCTCTTGCTTAACTTTCGGGTCAAGAGCAGCCACAATCTTAAATATATTCGTAGAACTATTTGCGGGTTGTGGTTAAACATATCCAGATGCCCCACAGTCATACACTCCCGAGATGATTTCTTGTTGGTCAAAGGGAACGCCTTTCCCTCTAGAAGCTTCAAGGAAGCCATTTGTATGTCTGAACACTTGGGGGTCCCAGTATTCCCTAAGGTCACAGAAGACCCAGACACTATCGTTACATTCCTGGGCATACAACTTGACTTGGCATCCTTGCCAACAAGTTACCACGTGAGAAATAGGAACAGTCGCAACAACACCAATTACCAACTCCTGCTTGGTACTCGCAACTGCATGGAACTACAATCCCTGCCAGGTTCCTTAAAATTTGCCATGCGCATCATACCGCAGGCTGCGCTTTCATCTCAGACCACTTTGCTTTTTACACACTCCCGCATGATGATCAGGGGCTGTCCCTAGACAACCAAGCCACGGCAGACCTAACCACACGTAATGGTAAACTACTGTGGCAGCTGACGTGACAGCCGCCATGGCAGGGGGTCATTTATGGTCATGGTCATGGATTACATGAACCTCGCCAACATAACCGGGCTCTGACTAAACTGGCCTTGTCCACCAGCACTCAACACGCTTGCTACAGGGTTTCCACTTATACAATACGTTTCATGTCGGACCATGACTTAGATAGCTGGTTTGAGGTTTCACCATTTATGCCATTCACTTCTTTTTGCCACCTTAAGTTAAAAATTCTCGCACAACACGGTTAAACTTTATCTCACGGACATTCAACACTATACGTATTTCTACTTCCCAAAACACAGGGAAGTTCATGCACTATATAGCCAAGATATCCCCGCACACGTTAAAGACACGGGGCCGCTCGGAATCATAGGCTTATGCGACTTACATACCACAGCCGATTCAGGAATTAGGAAGCTTTCATTATAATGTCTACCTGATGGTTAACAAATGCACTATGATTCTGTATAATGTTTTGCATTAATATTTCTCTTTTTGCCCACTTTTTACCGGCCTACAGCATACGTCAGTTTCGGCACACCTCAACCGGGTCAAGAAGGAATTTTGGGGTCAAGAAGGAATTTTTTCCTAGTTTGTTGCAAAATTGGAAGCGCTTCAGACTGGGTTTTTTGCCTTCTTTTGGATCAACAGCAAAAGCATATGTGAGGAAGGCTGAACTTGATGGACGCAAGTCTCTTTTCAGCTATGTAACTATGTAACTATGTAACCGATTATTCCTAAAGCTACATCGCTACAACCATCTTATTCTATATCATATGAGAATGCCCCGAACACAAATTGGAAGGCATGGCCTGAAGTTGTGGGAGGGGCTCTAGACCTACAAAAGGGACTCCCCCCTTTCCCTGCTTACCTTTGTGGGTCAGACGAATAGCCCCACCCTCCACTCCCATTGTTCATATTTCCTCTATGTAAGCCCACTTTTTACCGGCCTACAGCATACGTCGGTTTCGGCACACCTCAACCGATTATTCCTAAAGCTACATCGCTACAACCATCTTATTCTACAGGGAGTGCAGAATTATTAGGCAAATGAGTATTTTGACCACATCATCCTCTTTATGCATGTTGTCTTACTCCAAGCTGTATAGGCTCGAAAGGCCTGTAATGAGAAGGGGTGTGGTCTAATGACATCAACACCCTATATCAGGTGTGCATAATTATTAGGCAACTTCCTTTTCTTTGGCAAAATGGGTCAAAAGAAGGACTTGACAGGCTCAGAAAAGTCAAACATAGTGAGATATATTGCAGAGGGATGCAGCACTCTTAAAATGGCAAAGCTTCTGAAGCGTGATCATCGAACAATCAAGCGTTTCATTCAAAATAGTAAACAGGGTCGCAAGAAGCGTGTGGAGAAACCAAGGCGCAAAATAACTGCCCATGAACTGAGAAAAGTCAAGCGTGCAGCTGCCAAGATGCCACTTGCCACCAGTTTGGCCATATTTCAGAGCTGCAACATCACTGGAGTGCCCAAAAGCACAAGGTGTGCAATACTCAGAGACATGGCCAAGGTAAGAAAGGCTGAAAGACGACCACCACTGAACAAGACACACAAGCTGAAACGTCAAGACTGGGCCAAGAAATATCTCAAGACTGATTTTTCTAAGGTTTTATGGACTGATGAAATGAGAGTGAGTCTTGATGGGCCAGATGGATGGGCCCGTGGCTGGATTGGTAAAGGGCAGAGAGCTCCAGTCCGACTCAGACGCCAGCAAGGTGGAGGTGGAGTACTGGTTTGGGCTGGTATCATCAAAGATGAGCTTGTGGGGCCTTTTCGGGTTGAGGATGGAGTCAAGCTCAACTCCCAGTCCTACTGCCAGTTTCTGGAAGACACCTTCTTCAAGCAGTGGTACAGGAAGAAGTCTGCATCCTTCAAGAAAAACATGATTTTCATGCAGGACAATGCTCCATCACACGCGTCCAAGTACTCCACAGCGTGGCTGGCAAGAAAGGGTATAAAAGAAGAAAATCTAATGACATGGCCTCCTTGTTCACCTGATCTGAACCCCATTGAGAACCTGTGGTCCATCATCAAATGTGAGATTTACAAGGAGGGAAAACCGTACACCTCTCTGAACAGTGTCTGGGAGGCTGTGGTTGCTGCTGCACGCAATGTTGATGGTGAACAGATCAAAACACTGACAGAATCCATGGATGGCAGGCTTTTGAGTGTCCTTGCAAAGAAAGGTGGCTATATTGGTCACTGATTTGTTTTTGTTATGTTTTTGAATGTCAGAAATGTATATTTGTAAATGTTGAGATGTTATATTGGTTTCACTGGTGAAAATAAATAATTGAAATCGGTATATATTTGTTTTTTGTTAAGTTGCCTAATAATTATGCACAGTAATAGTCACCTGCACAAACAGATATCCCCCTAAAATAGCTAAAACTAAAAACTACTTCCAAAAATATTCAGCTTTGATATTACTGAGTTTTTTGGGTTCATTGAGAACATGGTTGTTGTTCAATAATAAAATTAATCCTCAAAAATACAACTTGCCTAATAATTCTGCACTCCCTGTATATCATATGAGAATGCCCCGAACACAAATATATATATATATATATATATATATATATATATATATGTATGTGTATATATATATGTATGTGTATATATATATGTATGTGTATGTATGTGTATATATATATATATATATATATATATATATATATATATATATATGTGTGTGTGTATGTATGTGTATATATATATATGTATGTTATATTGGGGTCGTTGCCTTTTATATTTAAGTTATTATTATGATTATTTAATAAAAGCTGTGGACAATTTTGACCTAGTGTTTTATTGGGAAAGGTATGTAGGGGGGTTGTCCAAGGTTACGACTGCCCAGATGGCGACTATACACCAGTCATGTCTGGGGAAGGTGAGTGGGAATTCTTAGTGAATGCGAGTATAAATGCTTTATTCAGCGACGTGTCTGGGGAAGGCGAGTGGGGATTCTTAGTGAGTGTGAGTGTAAATGGTTTATTCAGAGACATGTCTGGGTGAAGGCAACAGTGTCTACTCACACCCACTACCTATCTTACTAACACAGTGTACACTCACACCTATTACCAATCCTACTAACACAGTGTGTACACACACCCATTACCTATCCTACTAACTCAGTGTCTACTCACACCCACTACCTATCCTAACACAGTGTCTACTCACACCCACTATCTATCCTACTAACACAGTGTACACTCACACCCATTACCAATCCTACAAACACAATGTATACTCACACCCAATACCTATCCTAACACAGTGTACACTCACACCCACTATCTATCCTATTAACCAGGTCTACTCACACCCACTACCTATCCTAACACAGTGTCTACTCACACCCACTACCTATCCTTCTAACACAATGTAAATTCACACCCACTACCTATCCTAACACAGTGTACACTCACGCCCACTATCTATCCTACTAACACAGTTTCTACTCACACCCACTATCTATCCTACTAACAGTGTCTACTCACACCCACTACCTATCCTAACACAATGTCTACTCACACCCACTATCTATCCTAACACAATGGCTATTCACACCCACTATCTATCCTAACACAGTGTCTACTCACACCCACTATCTATCCTAACACAGTGTCTACTCACACCCACTACCTATCCTAACACAATGTCTACTCACACCCACTATCTATCCTAACACAATGTCTACTCACACCCACTATCTATCCTAACACAATGGCTACTCACACCCACTATCTATCCTAACACAGTGTCTACTCACACCCACTATCTATCCTAACACAGTGTCTACTCACATCCACTATCTATCCTACTAACACAGTGTACACTCACACCCATTACCAATCCTACAAACACAGTGTGTACACACACCCATTACCAATCCTACAAACACAATGTATACACACATGTGATGGACCGCCGTCGCTGAGTACCATGCCCACTTATTCCCACTTGCTTGTCCATATTGTTTCAGATACTCATGTCAGGGATCTCCCTTTCTAAGAAGAAATGTATTGGTTGTGGGTCCCCCTGTTCGCAAATCATGTTTGGGTTGGATTGTAAGATTGTGCTTGTCCCATTCTGGATATGATATTGAAACACAATGGGTTGTTTGTTCCTCCTCACACCTTACCGAATAGTTCTGTTGGAGTCCCCATCTTCAAAGAGTAAGCTCGAGGTTGTAAGCTCTGTCCTTTCATACAATCAGTCAACCCCTTCTGTAGTGTTAAAATGTGCGTGTGACGGTTTGGAACTCTTGTAGACTTTTCTGGACATAAGAGGGAACTTGATTATCTTCCAGACACAGCAATGCCGGGGTGGGCTTATGTTTTGGGTTACTTTGTGAATAAAAGCTGTGTGTTCCAAATAAAGATTGTCAGAGTTTGTACCTCCAGAACTGTGTCTTGTCTAGTTACTGGAGATTTGCCCCTGTGTCTGCTGTTCCAGTTTGCAAAGGATGCAGTGTCTTTTAAGGACTAAGAGCTTCCGGGACTGAGTGCAGTCCCTTCCTGGGAGCGCATAGAGCTAAGTCCCCTAACCATGTAAGAGTTCCTGATCGGCTGAAAGAAGGGAACTGTAACGGCACCTCCGGCTATACAAGGAGTTAATGCCGTTTAGGATGTTCCCTTCCCGAATGCGAAGGCAGCTAACGAACACTCCAACCAGCCGAACAGGAATCATACGAACACTCTCCCCTCCAAACAGCCGAACAGTAAATCCATACGAATTATTTACCCCCCAAGTACGAGACCAAGCTCCTTATTGAGGGTCAGCAGAGATCTGGTGGAAAAGTGTGACAAAAATGATAAAGTAACCAATCACAGTGTTACAGACAAAAACACTCCCCTTTAGCTGTGAAGAACCCTCTTCTCTATACTGGAGATAATTGTAAAGTAATTTGATTATCTCCCAGGATAGAGGCAAAACTCAATTTTACACGTGGCAGTAAAAACACATAAAAATATATAACATGAAAACTACCGAATGCATTAGGTACGATTAACGTATCCCCAGATAGCTTAGATCTGAGCGCACATTATTACCGAATGGCGCTCAGATCACATACAAAGTCTTTCCCATAGTCTTTCATTATACAAATGGGCTCCATGGCATAGCTCTGGGGTAAGTCCATTCGTGCAGAAAAGTACCGGCCGGCGTTCATATACTGGATGAACAGAAGAAGGGAGGTTGGCAGCTTCAGCGGTGTTCATGAGAAATAGTGTCCGTTTTTAGTTCCATGAAATCGTTGACGAACACCGCTGGGCATTCGTACGTCCAAGATGGCCGCCGCCTCATGGTCGGCATACGAACGACGACCACCCAGTCGGCATTCGACAATTAGGAAGTATCTGCGGTTAACCACAACATTCTAATTAGGCCAAGAGGTTAACCAGCAGCGCACTTCCCTGCTGTTGTTCGGTAAAAGAGCAAATAAACGTTGGGGCTGCACGAACAGGGGAAATAGCCGAAACAAACAGACGAATGGAGGGAAAATAAAAGTAATTCACAGACAGATGGGTCTGTCACAGAACCTAGTTGGGTTACCTGGGGATTCGCTAAAACATATCCACTACCTACCCTATTAACTCACTACCTATGCTACAAACACAGTGTCTACTCACACCCACTACCTATCATACTAACACGGTGTATATTCACACCCACTACCTATTCTACTAACCCAGTGTACGCTTACACCCAATACCTATTCTAATAACCGTGTATACTCACACTCACTACCTATCCTACAAACACAGTGTATACTCTCACCCAGCTTACTAAAATAGTGTATATTCACCTCCATTACCTATCCTACTAACAGTGTATATTCACACCCTCTACCTATCCTACTAACCGTGTCTGCTCACACCCACTACATATCCTACTAACACAGTGCATACTCACACTCACTACCTATCCTACAAACAGTGTATTCTCACTTTCACACTTTGGGGGTTCTCACTCCCCTGTCCTCAGTCATCTCCCTGACGCAGTGTACACTCGCTCTCATCCCCACTACCAATCTTACTATCACAGTGTATACTCACTCTAACACCCACTACCTATTTTATTAACATAGTGCAATAGTCACATTTTGAATATACACCAAAATGGTTTATATTCAATATCACACCACTACCTACCCTACTTACACAGGGTCTACTCACACCCACTACCTATTTTACTAACAGTGTCTATTCACTCGAACACTCACTAGCTATCATATTAACACAGTGTACACTCACACTTCCCGACAGTCCTCACTCCCCTCTCCTCAGTCATGTCACTGACACACAGTGTACACTTGCTCTCACACCCACTACCTATCCTACTGTTGTGCTATTTGGAACAGTATGAAATTCTAATATCCAGAAAACAATATGGTTGCTGGTAGACTGGCATGGATATTACGTAACATTGTTTTAGCTTTACGAAGGTCAAACTATCCTTTGGCTCAACGACCCTTAGAAGTAAATCTTCTTATCTGTATTTGCACCCTGAGATATAAGTGTATAAGGATTACAATGAGTGAACAATGAGGCATTACTAAGATGAACTATCCCACCCAAAACACCTAGAATCCATAGAGCTTCAAAGGACCAAAGGAACAATGAGTTGTTTGCCCCATAGATATTACAAAATGTTTGCCAGCCCACAAGACCCAAAGAGATCTTCCAGAAAGCTTGCTTCCAGATTATAATTAAGATAACTTGATTAAATATACTGAAACTATGCATGAACCACAAATGTACCCTAACATGGGTGATTGCTATAGTAATGTTTAAACTCCATACTTGATTGATATAGGGACAAAAGGAAATATATATATATATATATACAGTTGCAAGAAAAAGTATGTGAACCCTTTGGAATGATATGGATTTCTGCACAAATTGGTCATAAAATGTGATCTGATCATCATCTAAGTCATAACAATAGACAATCACAGTCTGCTTAAACTAATAACACACAAAGAATGAAATGTTGCCATGTTTTTATTGAGCACACCATGTAAACATTCACCGTGCAGGTGGAAAAAGTACATGAACCCCTAGACTAATGACATCTCCAAGAGCTAATTGGAGTGAGATGTCAGCCAACTGGAGTCAATCCAATGAGATGAGATTGGAGGTGTTGGTTACAGCTGCCCTGCCCTACAAAACCAGTTCTGGGTTTGTGTGTCGAAACCGACCTCGCCACGTGTCCTTGGAGGGGGCTGCTTGCCCGCCTCTTGCCTTTGGACTATGGCCCTGGGAGATTGGGCCCTCTTACAAAACGTATTCGGCCCTAACAGAGTGCATGTCACTCATTCTGGCCCTTTAAACACAGTGGGGCCATTCGGTACTTGCCCTGTGTGAGCAGTGATACCCCCAGATAGCTATGCCATGGAGCCTATTCATATAATGAAAGACTATGGGAAAGACTTTGGCTCCATGGCAATTAAACTGTATTTGTGTGGTCTGCGTGCCATTCACCTAATAATGTGCACGCAGACCTGAGCTATCTGGGGATATGTTACATGTCTGTGTTTAATGTATAAAACGTAACTTTATATATTTTAAAACCTAATCCTGTATTTAGGTCCCCACATGTGTAATGGAGTTTTGTCTTTGACCTGGGAGATAATTGGATTACTTTACTGTTTTTACTTTTACTGTTTGAGTCAGATTAAAATACTACCAGCCAGGGGGAACAAAAGATACTTTTACTAACTTTTGAACCCCTGGTCTGATTGATGCCATTTTTTAATATGTTGTTCCCCTGACTGGATTGATTGTGGATATATATTTTTATGTGAATGTGATGTATGGTTTTAAAGTTACAGAGTATGTGTGGAAACTGTATTTTTACTGTATGTAGTAATTATGTTAATTGCTTATCTGAGGGGAGGGGATGTGTGGGTTGTACTGTTGCTTGATTGGTTGTTTTATGCCTCCCCCTGGGTGTGTCCTGTATGTGCACATCTGTAATAAAAACCAGGCTGGGTGTTCCAGACCTGAGTTCCTGCTTAACCCTCAAACCGATGTGTCATCTCATTTTTGGGGGAATTGGATTGTATGCTGACTGCCAGGAGTGTAAGCGGATTGTATGCTTTTCCTGTTCAGCTATTCCAGGGTTCGTGTGTTTCCAGTTCGGGAGTTGGAAGATTTGTACAGTTTGCAGTCCGGGAGATTGGTGCTTGCAGTAGCTGCTGGTCTATGGAAAAGGGGGATATCGCCTAAACTGGGTTTTATCCTCTTGTAAGTGAAACGGTCCGTTACAATTGGTGGCAAGTGGTGGGATCGTTCCTACAACCAGAAGGACAGCTACAGGTAACACCATCCCCTGGATTTACAAAGTGAGGGATACGTCAGTACCCGTACAGCGCCCCTATCTACAAGGAACCAACTATATATATATATATATATATATATATATATATATATATATATATATGTGTGTGTGTGTATGTATGTGTATATATATATATGTATGTTATATTGGGGTCGTTGCCTTTTATATTTAAGTTATTATTATGATTATTTAATAAAAGCTGTGGACAATTTTGACCTAGTGTTTTATTGGGAAAGGTATGTAGGGGGGTTGTCCAAGGTTACGACTGCCCAGATGGCGACTATACACCAGTCATGTCTGGGGAAGGTGAGTGGGAATTCTTAGTGAATGCGAGTATAAATGCTTTATTCAGCGACGTGTCTGGGGAAGGCGAGTGGGGATTCTTAGTGAGTGTGAGTGTAAATGGTTTATTCAGCGACATGTCTGGGTGAAGGCAACAGTGTCTACTCACACCCACTACCTATCTTACTAACACAGTGTACACTCACACCTATTACCAATCCTACTAACACAGTGTGTACACACACCCATTACCTATCCTACTAACTCAGTGTCTACTCACACCCACTACCTATCCTAACACAGTGTCTACTCACACCCACTATCTATCCTACTAACACAGTGTCTACTCACACCCACTATCTATCCTACTAACACAGTGTACACTCACACCCATTACCAATCCTACAAACACAATGTATACTCACACCCACTACCTATCCTAACACAGTGTACACTCACACCCACTATCTATCCTATTAACCAGGTCTACTTACACCCACTACCTATCCTAACACAGTGTCTACTCACACCCACTACCTATCCTTCTAACACAATGTAAATTCACACCCACTATCTATCCTACTAACAGTGTCTACTCACACCCACTACCTATCCTAACACAATGTCTACTCACACCCACTATCTATCCTAACACAATGGCTATTCACACCCACTATCTATCCTAACACAGTGTCTACTCACACCCACTATCTATCCTAACACAGTGTCTACTCACACCCACTGCCTATCCTAACACAATGTCTACTCACACCCACTATCTATCCTAACACAATGGCTACTCACACCCACTATCTATCCTAACACAGTGTCTACTCACACCCACTATCTATCCTAACACAGTGTCTACTCACATCCACTATCTATCCTACTAACACAGTGTACACTCACACCCATTACCAATCCTACAAACACAGTGTGTACACACACCCATTACCAATCCTACAAACACAATGTATACACACATGTGATGGACCGCCGTCACTGAGTACCATGCCCACTTATTCCCACTTGCTTGTCCATATTGTTTCAGATACTCATGTCAGGGATCTCCCTTTCTAAGAAGAAATGTATTGGTTGTGGGTCCCCCTGTTCGCAAATCATGTTTGGGTTGGATTGTAAGATTGTGCTTGTCCCATTCTGGATATGATATTGAAACACAATGGGTTGTTTGTTCCTCCTCACACCTTACCGAATAGTTCTGTTGGAGTCCCCATCTTCAAAGAGTAACTCAGGTTGTAAGCTCTGTCCTTTCATACAATCAGTCAACCCCTTCTGTAGTGTTAAAATGTGCGTGTGACGGTTTGGAACTCATGTAGACTTTTCTGGACATAAGAGGGAACTTGATTATCTTCCAGACACAGCAATGCCGGGGTGGGCTTATGTTTTGGGTTACTTTGTGAATAAAAGCTGTGTGTTCCAAATAAAGATTGTCAGAGTTTGTACCTCCAGAACTGTGTCTTGTCTAGTTACTGGAGATTTGCCCCTGTGTCTGCTGTTCCAGTTTGCAAAGGATGCAGTGTCTTTTAAGGACTAAGAGCTTCCGGGACTGAGTGCAGTCCCTTCCTGGGAGCGCATAGAGCTAAGTCCCCTAACCATGTAAGAGTTCCTGATCGGCTGAAGGAAGGGAACTGTAACGGCACCTCCGGCTATACAAGGAGTTAATGCCGTTTAGGATGTTCCCTTCCCGAATGCGAAGGCAGCTAACGAACACTCCAACCAGCCGAACAGGAATCATACGAACACTCTCCCCTCCAAACAGCCGAACAGTAAATCCATACGAATTATTTACCCCCCAAGTACGAGACCAAGCTCCTTATTGAGGGTCAGCAGAGATCTGGTGGAAAACTGTGACAAAAATGATAAAGTAACCAATCACAGTGTTACAGACAAAAACACTCCCCTTTAGCTGTGAAGAACCCTCTTCTCTATACTGGAGATAATTGTAAAGTAATTTGATTATCTCCCAGGATAGAGGCAAAACTCAATTTTACACGTGGCAGTAAAAACACATAAAAATATATAACATGAAAACTACCGAATGCACTAGGTACGATTAACGTATCCCCAGATTGCTTAGATCTGAGCGCACATTATTACCGAATGGCGCTCAGATCACATACAAAGTCTTTCCCATAGTCTTTCATTATACAAATGGGCTCCATGGCATAGCTCTGGGGTAAGTCCATTCGTGCAGAAAAGTACCGGCCGGCGTTCATATACTGGATGAACAGAAGAAGGGAGGTTGGCAGCTTCAGCGGTGTTCATGAGAAATAGTGTCCGTTTTTAGTTCCATGAAATCGTTGACGAACACCGCTGGGCATTCGTACGTCCAAGATGGCCGCCGCCTCATGGTCGGCATACGAACGACGACCACCCAGTCGGCATTCGACAATTAGGAAGTATCTGCGGTTAACCACAACATTCTAATTAGGCCAAGAGGTTAACCAGCAGCGCACTTCCCTGCTGTTGTTCGGTAAAAGAGCAAATAAACGTTGGGGCTGCACGAACAGGGGAAATAGCCGAAACAAACAGACGAATGGAGGGAAAATAAAAGTAATTCACAGACAGATGGGTCTGTCACAGAACCTAGTTGGGTTACCTGGGGATTCGCTAAAACATATCCACTACCTACCCTATTAACTCACTACCTATGCTACAAACACAGTGTCTACTCACACCCACTACCTATCATACTAACACGGTGTATATTCACACCCACTACCTATTCTACTAACCCAGTGTACGCTTACACCCAATACCTATTCTAATAACCGTGTATACTCACACTCACTACCTATCCTACAAACACAGTGTATACTCTCACCCAGCTTACTAAAATAGTGTATATTCACCTCCATTACCTATCCTACTAACAGTGTATATTCACACCCTCTACCTATCCTACTAACCGTGTCTGCTCACACCCACTACATATCCTACTAACACAGTGCATACTCACACTCACTACCTATCCTACAAACAGTGTATTCTCACTTTCACACTTTGGGGGTTCTCACTCCCCTGTCCTCAGTCATCTCCCTGACGCAGTGTACACTCGCTCTCATCCCCACTACCAATCTTACTATCACAGTGTATACTCACTCTAACACCCACTACCTATTTTATTAACATAGTGCAATAGTCACATTTTGAATATACACCAAAATGGTTTATATTCAATATCACACCACTACCTACCCTACTTACACAGGGTCTACTCACACCCACTACCTATTTTACTAACAGTGTCTATTCACTCGAACACTCACTAGCTATCATATTAACACAGTGTACACTCACACTTCCCGACAGTCCTCACTCCCCTCTCCTCAGTCATGTCACTGACACACAGTGTACACTTGCTCTCACACCCACTACCTATCCTACTGTTGTGCTATTTGGAACAGTATGAAATTCTAATATCCAGAAAACAATATGGTTGCTGGTAGACTGGCATGGATATTACGTAACATTGTTTTAGCTTTACGAAGGTCAAACTATCCTTTGGCTCAACGACCCTTAGAAGTAAATCTTCTTATCTGTATTTGCACCCTGAGATATAAGTGTATAAGGATTACAATGAGTGAACAATGAGGCATTACTAAGATGAACTATCCCACCCAAAACACCTAGAATCCATAGAGCTTCAAAGGACCAAAGGAACAATGAGTTGTTTGCCCCATAGATATTACAAAATGTTTGCCAGCCCACAAGACCCAAAGAGATCTTCCAGAAAGCTTGCTTCCAGATTATAATTAAGATAACTTGATTAAATATACTGAAACTATGCATGAACCACAAATGTACCCTAACATGGGTGATTGCTATAGTAATGTTTAAACTCCATACTTGATTGATATAGGGACAAAAGGAAATATATATATATATATATATATATATATATATATATATATATATACAGTTGCAAGAAAAAGTATGTGAACCCTTTGGAATGATATGGATTTCTGCACAAATTGGTCATAAAATGTGATCTGATCATCATCTAAGTCATAACAATAGACAATCACAGTCTGCTTAAACTAATAACACACAAAGAATGAAATGTTGCCATGTTTGTATTGAACACACCATGTAAACATTCACCGTGCAGGTGGAAAAAGTACATGAACCCCTAGACTAATGACATCTCCAAGAGCTAATTGGAGTGAGATGTCAGCCAACTGGAGTCAATCCAATGAGATGAGATTGGAGGTGTTGGTTACAGCTGCCCTGCCCTACAAAACCAGTTCTGGGTTTGTGTGTCGAAACCGACCTCGCCACGTGTCCTTGGAGGGGGCTGCTTGCCCGCCTCTTGCCTTTGGACTATGGCCCTGGGAGATTGGGCCCTCTTACAAAACGTATTCGGCCCTAACAGAGTGCATGTCACTCATTCTGGCCCTTTAAACACAGTGGGGCCATTCGGTACTTGCCCTGTGTGAGCAGTGATACCCCCAGATAGCTATGCCATGGAGCCTATTCATATAATGAAAGACTATGGGAAAGACTTTGGCTCCATGGCAATTAAACTGTATTTGTGTGGTCTGCGTGCCATTCACCTAATAATGTGCACGCAGACCTGAGCTATCTGGGGATATGTTACATGTCTGTGTTTAATGTATAAAACGTAACTTTATATATTTTAAAACCTAATCCTGTATTTAGGTCCCCACATGTGTAATGGAGTTTTGTCTTTGACCTGGGAGATAATTGGATTACTTTACTGTTTTTACTTTTACTGTTTGAGTCAGATTAAAATACTACCAGCCAGGGGGAACAAAAGATACTTTTACTAACTTTTGAACCCCTGGTCTGATTGATGCCATTTTTTAATATGTTGTTCCCCTGACTGGATTGATTGTGGATATATATTTTTATGTGAATGTGATGTATGGTTTTAAAGTTACAGAGTATGTGTGGAAACTGTATTTTTACTGTATGTAGTAATTATGTTAATTGCTTATCTGAGGGGAGGGGATGTGTGGGTTGTACTGTTGCTTGATTGGTTGTTTTATGCCTCCCCCTGGGTGTGTCCTGTATGTGCACATCTGTAATAAAAACCAGGCTGGGTGTTCCAGACCTGAGTTCCTGCTTAACCCTCAAACCGATGTGTCATCTCATTTTTGGGGGAATTGGATTGTATGCTGACTGCCAGGAGTGTAAGCGGATTGTATGCTTTTCCTGTTCAGCTATTCCAGGGTTCGTGTGTTTCCAGTTCGGGAGTTGGAAGATTTGTACAGTTTGCAGTCCGGGAGATTGGTGCTTGCAGTAGCTGCTGGTCTATGGAAAAGGGGGATATCGCCTAAACTGGGTTTTATCCTCTTGTAAGTGAAACGGTCCGTTACAATTGGTGGCAAGTGGCGGGATCGTTCCTACAACCAGAAGGACAGCTACAGGTAACACCATCCCCTGGATTTACAAAGTGAGGGATACGCCAGTACCCGTACAGCGCCCCTATCTACAAGGAACCAACTATATATATATATATATATATATATATATATATTTATATATATATATATATATATATATGTGTGTGTGTATGTATGTGTATATATATATATGTATGTTATATTGGGGTCGTTGCCTTTTATATTTAAGTTATTATTATGATTATTTAATAAAAGCTGTGGACAATTTTGACCTAGTGTTTTATTGGGAAAGGTATGTAGGGGGGTTGTCCAAGGTTACGACTGCCCAGATGGCGACTATACACCAGTCATGTCTGGGGAAGGTGAGTGGGAATTCTTAGTGAATGCGAGTATAAATGCTTTATTCAGCGACGTGTCTGGGGAAGGCGAGTGGGGATTCTTAGTGAGTGTGAGTGTAAATGGTTTATTCAGCGACATGTCTGGGTGAAGGCAACAGTGTCTACTCACACCCACTACCTATCTTACTAACACAGTGTACACTCACACCTATTACCAATCCTACTAACACAGTGTGTACACACACCCATTACCTATCCTACTAACTCAGTGTCTACTCACACCCACTACCTATCCTAACACAGTGTCTACTCACACCCACTATCTATCCTACTAACACAGTGTCTACTCACACCCACTATCTATCCTACTAACACAGTGTACACTCACACCCATTACCAATCCTACAAACACAATGTATACTCACACCCACTACCTATCCTAACACAGTGTACACTCACACCCACTATCTATCCTATTAACCAGGTCTACTCACACCCACTACCTATCCTAACACAGTGTCTACTCACACCCACTACCTATCCTTCTAACACAATGTAAATTCACACCCACTACCTATCCTAACACAGTGTACACTCACGCCCACTATCTATCCTACTAACACAGTGTCTACTCACACCCACTATCTATCCTACTAACAGTGTCTACTCACACCCACTACCTATCCTAACACAATGTCTACTCACACCCACTATCTATCCTAACACAATGGCTATTCACACCCACTATCTATCCTAACACAGTGTCTACTCACACCCACTATCTATCCTAACACAGTGTCTACTCACACCCACTACCTATCCTAACACAATGTCTACTCACACCCACTATCTATCCTAACACAATGGCTACTCACACCCACTATCTATCCTAACACAGTGTCTACTCACACCCACTATCTATCCTAACACAGTGTCTACTCACATCCACTATCTATCCTACTAACACAGTGTACACTCACACCCATTACCAATCCTACAAACACAGTGTGTACACACACCCATTACCAATCCTACAAACACAATGTATACACACATGTGATGGACCGCCGTCACTGAGTACCATGCCCACTTATTCCCACTTGCTTGTCCATATTGTTTCAGATACTCATGTCAGGGATCTCCCTTTCTAAGAAGAAATGTATTGGTTGTGGGTCCCCCTGTTCGCAAATCATGTTTGGGTTGGATTGTAAGATTGTGCTTGTCCCATTCTGGATATGATATTGAAACACAATGGGTTGTTTGTTCCTCCTCACACCTTACCGAATAGTTCTGTTGGAGTCCCCATCTTCAAAGAGTAACTCAGGTTGTAAGCTCTGTCCTTTCATACAATCAGTCAACCCCTTCTGTAGTGTTAAAATGTGCGTGTGACGGTTTGGAACTCTTGTAGACTTTTCTGGACATAAGAGGGAACTTGATTATCTTCCAGACACAGCAATGCCGGGGTGGGCTTATGTTTTGGGTTACTTTGTGAATAAAAGCTGTGTGTTCCAAATAAAGATTGTCAGAGTTTGTACCTCCAGAACTGTGTCTTGTCTAGTTACTGGAGATTTGCCCCTGTGTCTGCTGTTCCAGTTTGCAAAGGATGCAGTGTCTTTTAAGGACTAAGAGCTTCCGGGACTGAGTGCAGTCCCTTCCTGGGAGCGCATAGAGCTAAGTCCCCTAACCATGTAAGAGTTCCTGATCGGCTGAAGGAAGGGAACTGTAACGGCACCTCCGGCTATACAAGGAGTTAATGCCGTTTAGGATGTTCCCTTCCCGAATGCGAAGGCAGCTAACAAACACTCCAACCAGCCGAACAGGAATCATACGAACACTCTCCCCTCCAAACAGCCGAACAGTAAATCCATACGAATTATTTACCCCCCAAGTACGAGACCAAGCTCCTTATTGAGGATCAGCAGAGATCTGGTGGAAAACTGTGACAAAAATGATAAAGTAACCAATCACAGTGTTACAGACAAAAACACTCCCCTTTAGCTGTGAAGAACCCTCTTCTCTATACTGGAGATAATTGTAAAGTAATTTGATTATCTCCCAGGATAGAGGCAAAACTCAATTTTACACGTGGCAGTAAAAACACATAAAAATATATAACATGAAAACTACCGAATGCACTAGGTACGATTAACGTATCCCCAGATTGCTTAGATCTGAGCGCACATTATTACCGAATGGCGCTCAGATCACATACAAAGTCTTTCCCATAGTCTTTCATTATACAAATGGGCTCCATGGCATAGCTCTGGGGTAAGTCCATTCGTGCAGAAAAGTACCGGCCGGCGTTCATATACTGGATGAACAGAAGAAGGGAGGTTGGCAGCTTCAGTGGTGTTCATGAGAAATAGTGTCCGTTTTTAGTTCCATGAAATCGTTGACGAACACCGCTGGGCATTCGTACGTCCAAGATGGCCGCCGCCTCATGGTCGGCATACGAACGACGACCACCCAGTCGGCATTCGACAATTAGGAAGTATCTGCGGTTAACCACAACATTCTAATTAGGCCAAGAGGTTAACCAGCAGCGCACTTCCCTGCTGTTGTTCGGGAAAAGAGCAAATAAACGTTGGGGCTGCACGAACAGGGGAAATAGCCGAAACAAACAGACGAATGGAGGGAAAATAAAAGTAATTCACAGACAGATGGGTCTGTCACAGAACCTAGTTGGGTTACCTGGGGATTCGCTAAAACATATCCACTACCTACCCTATTAACTCACTACCTATGCTACAAACACAGTGTCTACTCACACCCACTACCTATCATACTAACACGGTGTATATTCACACCCACTACCTATTCTACTAACCCAGTGTACGCTTACACCCAATACCTATTCTAATAACCGTGTATACTCACACTCACTACCTATCCTACAAACACAGTGTATACTCTCACCCAGCTTACTAAAATAGTGTATATTCACCTCCATTACCTATCCTACTAACAGTGTATATTCACACCCTCTACCTATCCTACTAACCGTGTCTGCTCACACCCACTACATATCCTACTAACACAGTGCATACTCACACTCACTACCTATCCTACAAACAGTGTATTCTCACTTTCACACTTTGGGGGTTCTCACTCCCCTGTCCTCAGTCATCTCCCTGACGCAGTGTACACTCGCTCTCATCCCCACTACCAATCTTACTATCACAGTGTATACTCACTCTAACACCCACTACCTATTTTATTAACATAGTGCAATAGTCACATTTTGAATATACACCAAAATGGTTTATATTCAATATCACACCACTACCTACCCTACTTACACAGGGTCTACTCACACCCACTACCTATTTTACTAACAGTGTCTATTCACTCGAACACTCACTAGCTATCATATTAACACAGTGTACACTCACACTTCCCGACAGTCCTCACTCCCCTCTCCTCAGTCATGTCACTGACACACAGTGTACACTTGCTCTCACACCCACTACCTATCCTACTGTTGTGCTATTTGGAACAGTATGAAATTCTAATATCCAGAAAACAATATGGTTGCTGGTAGACTGGCATGGATATTACGTAACATTGTTTTAGCTTTACGAAGGTCAAACTATCCTTTGGCTCAACGACCCTTAGAAGTAAATCTTCTTATCTGTATTTGCACCCTGAGATATAAGTGTATAAGGATTACAATGAGTGAACAATGAGGCATTACTAAGATGAACTATCCCACCCAAAACACCTAGAATCCATAGAGCTTCAAAGGACCAAAGGAACAATGAGTTGTTTGCCCCATAGATATTACAAAATGTTTGCCAGCCCACAAGACCCAAAGAGATCTTCCAGAAAGCTTGCTTCCAGATTATAATTAAGATAACTTGATTAAATATACTGAAACTATGCATGAACCACAAATGTACCCTAACATGGGTGATTGCTATAGTAATGTTTAAACTCCATACTTGATTGATATAGGGACAAAAGGAAATATATATATATATATATATATATATATATATATATATATATATATATACAGTTGCAAGAAAAAGTATGTGAACCCTTTGGAATGATATGGGTTTCTGCACAAATTGGTCATAAAATGTGATCTGATCATCATCTAAGTCATAACAATAGACAATCACAGTCTGCTTAAACTAATAACACACAAAGAATGAAATGTTGCCATGTTTTTATTGAACACACCATGTAAACATTCACCGTGCAGGTGGAAAAAGTACATGAACCCCTAGACTAGATGGGCCGAATGGTTCTTATCTGCCGTCACATTCTATGTTTCTATGTTTCTATGTCAATTGCCATAAAGTGACGTGTGGTGAAATCACCATGTGTTGAGATTTAAAATCAATACGGAGGATAAATAAAATTATATGTTGCATATGTGTTTTCATAAATGTCTAAGCAACTGCCTAACTGATCGTTGGACACTAGAGTGAGCCAGGAATGGCTAGAAACGATTGCTCATATAGGGACTCGGTTAGAAAGACTGGTGTATTGGTAACTATGGACCTGTGTAGCCTAATAGAGCTAACTCAAATACTAACAAAATAAAATAAAGATAAAACCAGACAAAAGGAACAACCTTAAACGAAAAGCTGCCTCCCTAAAGGCACACTCCAAAAGCCTATGAAGACAAGATATACACACAAAAAGGTGGAAATAATCACACCTAATGGGGGCGCTAATCGTAAGGAATGTATAATGCCCTGTAAGGGATAGTAAAGTAATAAAGCTCTATATACAATAGAGTAATCTCTTAGAAAAAGTAATTTTTATTCTGCATCACAGTGCAGTAAATCCATGTAAAAAAAGCATAAAAACAAGATATAAAAATCTCCAATATACAAATAATACACAGTGGACAGTCCTATTGCGAGACCTGGGAACAAATTGCCCTGCATAAACCACTATATAGCCAGAGTGAAGTATAAGATAGACTGAGCAGCTCCTGGTCGCGACCTCCAGGGCTGAAGTATACTTGCAACTCGGTCAGTGGTAATGATGTTAAGGTCTCTGGACGTCGGCTGGATGATGAATGGGGCTCAACGCGTTTCGTCCCTCTGTATTCGGGACTTCCTCAGGAGCTGTGGATGGCCTCTGTTCCTTCCGGGGTCTCTTCTTATCTTCTAAGTTTCGCGCCCAAATTAGCCCTGTGCGCATGCGCAAAACGGACATCAGCTTCCGTCGGAACTGTTGCCGGAACACAACATAGATGTGTCCGCCCCCAGTATCTGTCGGGAATGACCGATGCGCATGCGTGGCTAAATTTGTGCGTCTGAAAACTTTATTGGCATCCGAAACAGAGACACATTATAACATTGAGCTACATTCATAGCCGTTATATGTGTCAAAACTGTTCGTTACAATAGATGCTCACAACTTCTATATGCAGCCTACAATTTGCCACAAATATAAAATATGTATATAAAAAAAAAAAAATATTGGAGGGGATTATATTAAATAGGAAAAAACTAAGTGTGGTGTGCACCAGTAAATTTATGGCAAACCTTACAATCTAAGGTCAAAAATTCTAAGGGCAAACCTTACAATCTAAGGTCAAAAGAAAAACCCTCTCACCAGCAGGGTATACATCATATGTTAAACTTACATATCCATCTAGATATAATGATCGACATAAATACATAATATATATTAATGCTTTTTTAATAGACATATTGTAAGGCGGAATGATAATGCATAATTTGTCAAAAAATACTGTTATTAAAACACAATTGAAGAATACATGCCCAAATAAAATTTTTATCTATAGCAATAAAAGCATAATAGTTGATTAGGACACAGAAAGCATACCCATGTGTGGTATCTAACATAGGGAACATTTGGGGAAAAATGACAACCCACGGTATAATAGTACCTTTGCTTTCAATAAATTGGAAAGATTGGCAGAAAAAGAAGTCAAAAAGTGGTGGGAGGTAAAATACCTCCAACAGTATCGAAAAATGAGCATTATCCCAAGGGGATTGAGAATGAATAAACCCCCTGCTTACGGGCATGATGATAAAATATTCATGTCCAGATGGAATGAAATACTAGAGAGCTGTTCATTCCAGTTGATAGAACTACTTATTGATTACCAGTCTAAATCTTTAACTGAGACTGAAAAGAAATTTGTAAATTGGAAGCAGACATCAATCACGATAATAGTGAAGAACAAGTGAAGGAGCACAATCTACAACTAAAAGCAAAAATAGAGAAACTTGAGGAAAATATAATTATAAGGAAGGATAGAAAACTTAAAAGGGACAAAGAGGATTTCGAAAAGGGACAACAATATGATTGGAATAAAGATTATAAGAAATTTCAATCTCAATACCAGAGACCAAAATGGAATAGTTCCAGAAATACAAACTTTAATAAATCCCATTATGAAAATAGGAACTACAGTCTAGATAAATCTACACAGAATAGAAAAACTTTTTCTGAAGATAGGATAGATCGGGTTATTAATAAGAAAAGGAATAGTACTCAAACTACTTACAGGTCAGATGGACCTGACACCACTATGTGGAGAAACACAGGCTATAGAAATCATACCAATAGCAGTGCTTTTTTAGGCAGGAGACCATCCAAATACAATCTAGAAAAGAGCAATCCTGTAAAAAAAAGCCCGATAAAACCAAACTCCTGGACCCACAAAAACAGGTTTGCACAATTAGAAACACCAACCCCATTAAAGAGAAGGTCGTCTAATGGAAAAAAGAATAGGGTTAGAGGAATACGAGGAGGGCGAAACCCCATATTAGAAACAAATATCCAAAATGAAAAAAATGTAGGGATCTTTAATCTTTCTAAACACAATTTAACACAAAATTAAATTAACCTTTTGGGGAAGGGTTTAAAGTTTGCTCCCAAAAAAAATCCTAACCATTTCGAACTCTTCATGGACATTCAAAGGTTTTTTAGAAAATTAACCATTAAACGTTTTTTTGAGAAAAAAGGTGACATGAATGGTGATTTTAATTCTCCACATAGTATATCCCTCGCAACCGTAGAGACAGAACCAGAGATAATAAATTCTAAATTAAAACCGAAGTCAAAGTTTTTTCCAACATGGGATAAGGGCGAATATATTCCAGTCTTTTGTGATATGGTACTAAATGATCTTGAAGAAATAAAGAAAAAAAGAGGGAAAGTTAACCTGTCATTTAACGAAAGGAAAGCAACTAAAGATCTTAAAAAGAAATTCGATATCGTTATTAAACAAGCGGACAAGGGAGGTGGAATCGTGATTATGGATAGAGATATGTATTTAAAAGAATCCTACAGAATTTTGAATGACACTAAAACGTATAAAGTTCTCAAGGAGAACCCAGGTAACGTTTTTAAATCCGAACTTCATAGCATTCTACTGGAGGCCTTAGAACAAAAGATAATTACAAAATTGGAGTTTGAATATCTTTATGTTGATTTTCCTAAATTGGCTGTTTTCTATCAATTACCGAAAATCCACAAAGATCGTAGTAATCCACCAGGAAGGCCCATAATTAGCGGTATAGGTTCCCTTACTAGCAACATCTCAGAATATGTAGACCTTTTTTTACAAAAATATGTCATATCAGCCACCTCTTATGTAAAGGACTCTACCCAAATAATTAGGGAACTTGAGGGTAAGGAGTGGAAGGATGACTATCTACGGGTTACCATAGACGTCGCCTCACTCTATACGGTAATAGACCACACAAAAGGGCTTATAGCCATAAGAGAAACTCTAGATAGAGATCCCAGCATGTCCAAAAAACAGATGGAATTTATCTTAAAGTGTATTTATTTCATTTTGCATAAGAACTAGAAAGAGTTCGAGGGAACACATTACCTTCAAATATGCGGCACTGCCATGGGCACCAGGTTTGCCCCTAGCTACGCTAATATCTTTGTAGCCACTTGGGAACAACAATGTATCTGGACCAATAATCCTTTTGGGGCAAACCTGGTGCTATGGAAACGTTATATAGACGATGTTCTAATTATCTGGAAGGGTGATAAGTCTGGATTTGATGTATTTATGAACTATGTGAACTCTAACGACTATGGTTTAACTTTCACACAGGAAACAGGAGAGAGCCAGATTAACTTTCTGGACTTAACTCTATTTATTGAAAAAAACTTGATATGTAGTAAAACCTTCTTCAAGCCCACAGACTGTAACAGCCATATAGAATTTTCTAGTTGCCATAATCCTGTATGGCTAAAAAACATCCCTAAAAGTCAGCAGATGAGGCTATTTAAAAACTGTACAAATAAGGTGGACTTTAACAGTCAGGTCAAAGTTTTGAACAAAAGATTCATAGATAGAAATTATCCAGAAAAGCTACTCGTCAAAAGTCTACAAGAAGTCGAGGGCACTAAAAGGGAAGAAATCCTCCAGAAAAAACAGATGAAGGTAAATCTAGATACAAGTGCATATAACTTAGCCTTTATAACAAAATATAGTAACAAGGCAAATAAAGTCGAGAAGGTTTTTAGGAAACACGGGCCGATTCTACTGCATGATACATATCTACAAAAAATATTGGCAAAAAAAACGAGGATTGTGTATAAAAAACGATAGCCTTAAGACGATCCTAGCTCCAAGTGTCCTTCCAAAAATGGACCTAAAAATTGAAAGTTCAAAAAAAGATTTTCTAGCAAATAAACCTAATGTTTTTTTCAAATGCGGTAATTGCAGCACCTGTAAATATCAAAAAAGAACCACTACTAGTTTTAAAAGTTTTATTACAGGAGAACTTTTTGAAATCAAGCACTTTATAACGTGTAGCAGTAAAAATATAGTATATTTGCTGGAATGTGTATGCGGAATGCAGTACATAGGCCGCACTATACGTAAACTTCACGAGAGATTAAGAGAACATTTTTATGGTATAAATAAGAAAAGTGACAAACATAATGTTCCTCGACACTGTAATCAATGTCCTGTTTTTTTATTTTTTTATATTTTTTTTAAATTTGTATTTTATTCGATTTAGAATAACATATACATCTGTTCCATTATATTCGTTTAAGTATACAACGTGTACATATTTATGTCATAATGGGTATATTGTAGGCAACAGGTAAAACAAGTAAAACAAATAGGGAACTCTGGCCATACGTTGGTCAGTCTTAGATGTCTTTATAGTGAAACTAGATGGCTAAGTCCCGTATACCATTGAGTAATAGTGTCCTTTAAAGGGTCTTTGTGCTCAGTCCGACTCTGCGTGGTCTCCGCTACTTGTTGGGTCTTGATTTAGCAGCCTTGGGAAGTGGAGTCAATCTCTTTATGGTGCTGCTGGATGGTGCGCTGTGCCATTTTTCGATGGTTCTCTCTTGTTGCACTTGATTCATGGTGGGAGGTGATGTCTTTTGCTGCGGCATGCATGTCAAACCAGCTTTTTGTAGGAAGTTTTCCAGGTCGTCCTCTGAGGTGAGCTCGTATCTCTCTCCCTCAACTTCTGTGAGGAGGGACCCCTCTATGCCCCAGCGGTACCTGATATTGGCATCCCTTAGTGACTTGGCTACAGGTGCTAGTTGTCACAAGTACGGAGAATGGTGTGTCTGGGTATATGGCTACCCTGTGGCCTTCGATCAATGTTGTTCCTAGTTCTCTGGACTTAGACATTACGGCAGTTCTAATGGAGATATCCCGAGTCAGCACAATAACATCTCTGGGTGCTGCGGTGGGCGCTGCAGCGGACTTCCTTGCCCTAAACGCCGAGGTGATCAAAGGTAGGTTATGTGCGTCTGTTATTCCCATGGCTGTCAGGAGGGTGTGAGTATAGGGTAGGAGCTGTGCAGTGCCGATCTCTTCTGGGATGCCTCTAAGGCGTAAGTTTCGTCGCCGGTGTCTGACCTCCATTGTGGTGATTGTGCGTCTAATTTGTTTTACCTGTGAGGCAAGGTCTTGTATGTCTCGACTTGAGGATCTTTTCCTCCCTGGAGGCTTCCCTTGTTTCCAGGCTACTGATTTTTTGCCGTACCTCCTCCACCTCTGTCTGCACTGTCTGCAGGTCGCTCCTCCAGATTTGTCTCATCTCCGTCAGGAGCCTTTTAATGTCACCTTTTGTGGCAGGTGCTTCGTCCTCCTCAGACTCTGTGGTGTAGGATCGAGGAGAGGGCATTGAGTCTTCCTCCTCCTGAGAGGCTTCAGATACCTCGGGTGTTTCGCGGGCCTCAGAAACTTGAAGGACATTTTAGTAAAAACAGATACACCGAGCCAATATAATACACGAACATTGCATACTAAGAAAGGCTGTTTCAAGTGTTCAGGTTGCGTCACCTGTGGACACATGCTGACAGGCTCTTCCTTTGCACATCCCCACACAGGCAAAAGAATCCAGATCAAACATCGACTAACCTGCACGAGTGACCATGTAGTATACCTCATTTCATGCCCATGTGGGAAATATTATGTGGGTAAAACAGACCTCACAGTAAGGGACCGTATTCGTGGCCACAGATCAGGAATCATGACGGCGTACCGGGATGGGAAGACTGATAAACCTGTGGCAAAACACTTCCTAGAATTCCAACACCATTTACCCACGCTTAAGTTCATTATGATAGACCACATCCCACCGCTCACAAGAGGAGGCGACAGATCAAAGTTACTTTTACAAAGGGAAACCTTTTGGATCACACATCTGGATACGGTCCAACCGAAAGGATTAAACGAATACAACTCATTTAGTTGTTTTTTGGATATCCGTTGATATCGCTGAGCAGTAAATGACTTGGATGCGAGATTTTGACTCAGGATTTAATGACCATCCCATAATAAAGAAGAGACTGTGAATTATTTCCATCTGATTTCCTGCCGGTGGGAGTTACAATACAGAGCTGCAAGAAAGGGTTGTGGACTTCCAAATGGTGATTAGGGATAGTACATACATCTCGGCATTTTTTGCTTTTTGATAAATACCCAGTGACATAAGGTTCTTATAGTAGGACCCTCTCTCCTTTTACCTAATTTCTCTCTTTTCCATTACCTAGCATGCCGATCTTGGAGGCTGAACTGGCATATACAGGGAGTGCAGAATTATTAGGCAAATGAGTATTTTGACCACATCATCCTCTTTATGCATGTTGTCTTACTCCAAGCTGTATAGGCTCGAAAGCCTACTACCAATTAAGCATATTAGGTGATGTGCATCTCTGTAATGAGAAGGGGTGTGGTCTAATGACATCAACACCCTATATCAGGTGTGCATAATTATTAGGCAACTTCCTTTCCTTTGGCAAAATGGGTCAAAAGAAGGACTTGACAGGCTCAGAAAAGTCAAAAATAGTGAGATATCTTGCAGAGGGATGCAGCACTCTTAAAATTGCAAAGCTTCTGAAGCGTGATCATCGAACAATCAAGCGTTTCATTCAAAATAGTCAACAGGGTCGCAAGAAGCGTGTGGAGAAACCAAGGCGCAAAATAACTGCCCATGAACTGAGAAAAGTCAAGCGTGCAGCTGCCAAGATGCCACTTGCCACCAGTTTGGCCATATTTCAGAGCTGCAACATCACTGGAGTGCCCAAAAGCACAAGGTGTGCAATACTCAGAGACATGGCCAAGGTAAGAAAGGCTGAAAGACGACCACCACTGAACAAGACACACAAGCTGAAACGTCAAGACTGGGCCAAGAAATATCTCAAGACTGATTTTTCTAAGGTTTTATGGACTGATGAAATGAGAGTGAGTCTTGATGGGCCAGATGGATGGATTGGTAAAGGGCAGAGAGCTCCAGTCCGACTCAGACGCCAGCAAGGTGGAGGTGGAGTACTGGTTTGGGCTGGTATCATCAAAGATGAGCTTGTGGGGCCTTTTCGGGTTGAGGATGGAGTCAAGTTCAACTCCCAGTCCTACTGCCAGTTTCTGGAAGACACCTTCTTCAAGCAGTGGTACAGGAAGAAGTCTGCATCCTTCAAGAAAACATGATTTTCATGCAGGACAATGCTCCATCACACGCGTCCAAGTACTCCACAGCGTGGCTGGCAAGAAAGGGTATAAAAGAAGAAAATCTAATGACATGGCCTCCTTGTTCACCTGATCTGAACCCCATTGAGAACCTGTGGTCCATCATCAAATGTGAGATTTACAAGGAGGGAAAACAGTACACCTCTCTGAACAGTGTCTGGGAGGCTGTGGTTGCTGCTGCACGCAATGTTGATGGTGAACAGATCAAAACACTGACAGAATCCATGGATGGCAGGCTTTTGAGTGTCCTTGCAAAGAAAGGTGGCTATATTGGTCACTGATTTGTTTTTGTTATGTTTTTGAATGTCAGAAATGTATATTTGTGAATGTTGAGATGTTATATTGGTTTCACTGGTAAAAATAAATAATTGAAATGGGTATATATTTGTTTTTTGTTAAGTTGCCTAATAATTATGCACAGTAATAGTCACCTGCACACACAGATATCCCCCTAAAATAGCTATAACTAAAAACAAACTAAAAACTACTTCCAAAAATATTCAGCTTTGATATTAATGAGTTTTTTGGGTTCATTGAGAACATGGTTGTTGTTCAATAATAAAATTAATCCTCAAAAATACAACTTGCCTAATAATTCTGCACTCCCTGTAGTTAGTAGGATCACTGTAACATTTTTTAGTTTTTATTGTTTATTTTTACTATTTTTATTTTTATTATTATTATTATTTTTATTTTTATTTATTTTCATATTTATTTTTATTTTATTGTATTGTGTATTTTTTATTTTATTTTATTTCATTGCATTCTTACTTTTCTGACAGTGCATTCTCATTATTCACGAGGGCTCATTACACTTTTAGTGCATGTTTCAGCTGCACAGTCTTTTTCACTTTTCATTGATTTTCTCATTTCTAGAGGTCAGGCAGTATACTCACATTCTTTACTACATCATTTCACACACACACCGGAGAATGATCTTAGTAGCACACACACACACTCTTTTCTAAAGTGTTTCACATACATACTGTAGATTGATTTAGTACAGGATTTTCCCATTCTTGCTTTACATTTATCTATTTTTCACTAGTTTGGAATTCACACATACTGATTTGTCACTCACCATTTAAGATTCCCTGTGTTTATTTATTTCATCACACATGCTGATCACTCTACACCATAAATGGACCCCAGTAGATAAAGGGTCAACATCACACACACTCTCTGTTATATGCTGACAACTCACATTATGCTAAGCCAGACCGTTTTCTGTAATTGATGCCTGTTCTTATTGTTTAGGTTTGCGATTTGGCAACACACATGGCATTCCCAGCTAGGGTTTCCAATTTAGTAAGGAGTTAGGCAGTATTTGAGTTAGCTCTATTAGGCTACACAGGTCCATAGTTACCAATACACCAGTCTTTCTAACCGAGTCCCTATATGAGCAATCGTTTCTAGCCATTCCTGGCTCACTCTAGTGTCCAACGATCAGTTGCTGTAGCGGGGCCGGCCGCGGTCCTCTCTTCAAACCGCGCGCGTTCCTGCGGCTGCACGAGCCGCGCGCGGCTCATCCGACGCTTCAGACAGGAAGGCGGGCAGTGACCGCGAGATGCGGTCACATGTCCCGCCTGAATCTAAGAGCGCGCCGCGTGTTTCGGGCGCGCTCTTAAAGAGACAGTGGGAGCCTAAATTGCCAAAAGGCTCCCATTGGCCCCTGTCATCCCACACACCCCATACACTTACCTTTTGGGGGTGTGGAAGTGACAGGAGCCAATCACATTAGTTTTGAACCTATTTATACTTACCCTTTTCCCTTAGTTCCTTGCCCTATCGTGGTTTCTGCTACAGTTCCCTTTAGCGCTTGTTGTGTTCAGTTGTGTTCCTCCGTACTTGACCTTGGCTTTGTATTCTGACTTCGTTTTCGCTTTATCCTTGTCTGTTCTGTTTGCCGGCTTGCTGTTTCCTGTGTACCAGACCCCGGCTTGTCCTCGTTTACGCTGTCTCTTTGTGCCCTTGACCTCGGATTGTTCCTGACTCTGTACTTCTCCTATATACGTTGAGTTCGGCCATTCTAAGGTCCGGTAGACGTATCTCTCCTCTGTTCTGCCTTCTGTTTAGCTGGATCCTGCGTTTTTAAACAGCTCTAGGCAACACATGGTGATTTCACCACACGTCACTTTATGGCAATTGACACAGCGATCCGCGATTTGCGGCTTCACTCACATGGCAGATTGGACACACAGGGAGCACTTGGTGATTGGGTAAGTTTAACAAGCGTTTATGTATATATTTGAGGTTTTTGTATATGACAGCATCTTGATAAAGACCGCTAGACGGTCGAAACGTCGATTTTTTTGCGTGCTATTTGAATACAGTAATTTGATTTACCAAATCCATGGAGTGCTCTCATTTCTTGCTTTGTTTATATATATATATATATATATATATATATATATATGTGTGTACAGGGAGTGCAGAATTATTAGGCAAGTTGTATTTTTGAGGATTCATTTTATTATTGAACAACAACCATGTTCTCAATGAACCCAAAAAACTCAGTAATATCAAAGCTGAATATTTTTGGAAGTAGTTTTTAGTTTGTTTTTAGTTTTAGCTATTTTAGGGGGATATCTGTGTGTGCAGGTGACTATTACTGTGCATAATTATTAGGCAACTTAACAAAAAACAAATATATACCCATTTCAATTATTTATTTTTACCAGTGAAACCAATATAACATCTCAACATTCACAAATATACATTTCTGACATTCAAAAACAAAACAAAAACAAATCAGTGACCAATATAGCCACCTTTCTTTGCAAGGACACTCAAAAGCCTGCCATCCATGGATTATGTCAGTGTTTTGATCTGTTCACCATCAACATTGCGTGCAGAAGCAACCACAGCCTCCCAGACACTGTTCAGAGAGGTGTACTGTTTTCCCTCCTTGTAAATCTCACATTTGATGATGGACCACAGGTTCTCAATGGGGTTCAGATCAGGTGAACAAGGAGGCCATGTCATTAGATTTTCTTCTTTTATACCCTTTCTTGCCAGCCACGCTGTGGAGTACTTGGACGCGTGTGATGGAGCATTGTCCTGCATGAAAATCATGTTTTTCTTGAAGGATGCAGACTTCTTCCTGTACCACTGCTTGAAGAAGGTGTCTTCCAGAAACTGGCAGTAGGACTGGGAGTTGAGCTTGACTCCATCCTCAACCCGAAAAGGCCTCACAAGCTCATCTTTGATGATACCAGCCCAAACCAGTACTCCACCTCCACCTTGCTGGCGTCTGAGTCGGACTGGAGCTCTCTGCCCTTTACCAATCCAGCCACGGGCCCATCCATCTGGCCCATCAAGACTCACTCTCATTTCATCAGTCCATAAAACCTTAGAAAAATCAGTCTTGAGATATTTCTTGGCCCAGTCTTGACGTTTCAGCTTGTGTGTCTTGTTCAGTGGTGGTCGTCTTTCAGCCTTTCTTACCTTGGCCATGTCTCTGAGTATTGCACACCTTGTGCTTTTGGGCACTCCAGTGATGTTGCAGCTCTGAAATATGGCCAAACTGGTGGCAAGTGGCATCTTGGCAGCTGCACGCTTGACTTCTCAGTTCATGGGCAGTTATTTTGCGCCTTGGTTTTTCCACACGCTTCTTGCGACCCTGTTGACTATTTTGAATGAAACGCTTGATTGTTCGATGATCACGCTTCAGAAGCTTGGCAATTTTAAGAGTGCTGCATCCCTCTGCAAGATATCTCACTATTTTTGACTTTTCTGAGCCTGTCAAGTCCTTCTTTTGACCCATTTTTGCCAAAGGAAAGGAAGTTGCCTAATAATTATGCACACCTGATATAGGGTGTTGATGTCATTAGACCACACCCCTTCTCATTACAGAGATGCACATCACCTAATATGCTTAATTGGTAGTAGGCTTTCGAGCCTATACAGCTTGGAGTAAGACAACATGCATAAAGAGGATGATGTGGTCAAAATACTCATTTGCCTAATAATTCTGCACTCCCTGTATATATATATATATATATATATATATATATATATATATATATATAATGTTCTTTACTCTGTACCTTCATTTGGGGTACTTAAAGTGTCAGTGATTAACTACAGACAGTTATTCACGGTCTTGTGCATTTCGTGTTACTAACTACACTATTCAATATTGTTTAAATGACATTGTTTTATATGTTGTTTCTCCCCTCTGTTAAGAAACACTATTTACGACACAGCGTACAATCGGAACTTTTGGTTTAACGCAACTACTACATTGTTAGAGTTCTGGCTATCACCCGCCAAATCTTCTTAAATCTTTTCCATGCATACGGTTAGTATACAACCTTTTGGTTGAAGGGGAACAATTTAAACGGCTGCTACCAGGGATTAGGTGGTAATTTAAATTTGTGACATGTTTTAGGTTCAAGTAAGGATTGTTTTCAACTTAAGTATACATAAGACAAGTCATTTATCAGGTATGTATACCGGTCAAACCCAGGCAAGGTTACCAGTAGCTTTAAACTCTCGCCAAGTTAGGTAAGATCCCATAGGCCTCTTCGCCTAGCAGTCAAGTGGTCCCGCAAGGAATACTATCAACCATTACGTTCAGAGGTTCATGCCAATCGTCCCAATTCATAGTTAGAACCTTGCACCAACTCATAGTTAGGGCCTCACCCGTCACGGACAATCGTTATTACAGTCTGTTAAGCGTCACCGAGAGGCCAGCACCCCTCCACCCACCTCAGTGGCACAAAGGCCCCACGAGCCAAATCATAGGTAGAGCCTCTCATAGCCACTTGGCAAGTAGTCAGGGCTTCACCTGTCACCAACCTAAGCTAGTTAATACAATTTCGCCAGTAGGCACTAGCCTAGTAAGCTGGGTCACTACCGTTCTACGGTACCATACTAAACTTTTCCATCTGCCTCGCTTACGTAGTATGTCTAACGATTCTACACACGGAGATGATTTGTCGGTGGCCAGCACCCCACTCAGCTATCATTCCTGGACTATCCCTAAGATCACCTCAGAACTTAAAAAGAGGAATATTCCTTTCCCGGCTACAGCCAGGAAAGCCGAACTGTTTAGGTTGTTAAATATTACTGAAGACAACGAAAGGCCAGGCCCTAGTTCTGATTTCAATGTGCAAAATAGCCTTGCATAATTACACACCATGATGGCCTCCCTGGTTTCCTCAGTAGCAGCTATTAACAATAGATAATAGATAGAATGGATAATCTGGAGTCAAACAATATCACAACCGTTCCAGAGATTCCAGTGCCCGTTGCTCAGTCCACACCTAACTCAGGAGGTAAAGATAACCCTCTACCAGCTAGTAGAGCTACTAATATCATTAACCCCATTCATCTCATTCTTCAGTCTCTAAGACGGGACATTATAGAGGGGAAGGACATAAACTTGGCATCACTACTGATTGCATCTCAAGACGTGGTAGAAAACAGGGCCTATACCTTCGAGGATCTGTCAGTAGTGATGAAGTCTAGAGATCCTAGACTAAATAGGAAACTCAACATCCCCGAATTTGTCCTCACATTCGGGTTGTACAGAGATGTGATCTGTACAGCTTTCCCACTCCGTAGAGAGGAACTTGACTTATACGTTCATAAAGTGGTTGAGCTAGCATACAAGTACGGCGGCTATGCATTTTATGGTTATCATAAGTCATTCGCTCCCAGATCCGCAGCATCACTCTCCCAGTACAATACGATTACTGATTGGGCACAGCTAGACACAGAATTGTTTCTGATGCATTTTGCAGGCCTTAAAACCCCTTCCTGTGCTACATGCTCTTCTGCTGCTCATTCAGTAAATTTCTGTCCTGAAAACGTAGCGTCTCCTTCTACCAGTAGCACCAATACTGGTTACCAATCCAACACAACACAGAGGGAAGTGAGAGACAAACTTGATAGGCCTATTGTTTTTCTAGGTAAAGCACAAGTCTGCAACAATTTCAATACAGGTGGTTGCAGTTATAGTGCTTGTAGGCTGTTGCACGTATGCTCAATGTGTTTTAGAGCACATGCCAAAACAATGTGCCCCAGCAGACTGTACCTTAACAAATCTTCCACACCAATAAACGTACCTAAGTTGCAACGCTAACTGTCTAATCATCCTTCTGTTCATTTGGTTGAATTTCGGCTGGTTTCACTAATGGGTTCCACACAGGGTTCATGTCACTCCCCACAGGGGTTTTAGAATGCCCCAACTTACACTCACAGATCCAGACAGCATACGCAAACTATTACAGAAATAAATCAAAATTGGTTTTATGATAGGCCCTTTCTCTACTCCTCCTTTCACTTCCTGGAGGACAAACCCACTAGGAATCGCCACAGGGAAATATAACAATAAAAAGCGACTGATTATTGACTTCTCTGCACCACACTCATCCCCTACACCTAGCCTTAATGCTCTGATTTCGTCAGGTGACTTTTCCCTGCAATGTGCCAGAATTGATGATGCCATCCAAGCAATCATTCATGCCGGGAAGGCTGCTTGGTTAAGTAAATCTGACATCACAAACGCATTTAAACTGCTTCCCATCCACCAGTCACTCTGGCATCTGCATGGAGTTAAGTGGGAAGGAAGCTACTGACCTTCGGATCCAAAAGTAGCCCTAAGTTATTCGATATATAGTAGTCATACATTACCTAGACGAATTCCTCACCATCGAACCTCACCAACACACACCCCACAGCCTTAATCACATGCTCACTCTTTTCAAAGACTTAGGAGTCCCTGTTGCACAAGACAAAACTGAAGGTCCCAACACGGTGATTACATTCCTGGGTATTACACTCAATTTAGTTTCTATGCAAGCCAGCCTGCCTCAAGAGAAAGTAGACCGGATACTTTCTTACATAAACACTTGCTACAAATATAGAAAGTACAGATTCACCCACTGGTGGATAGAACACACTTAGTGGTTAATAGTTAAAAACTAAACAGTTACCCTTGAACTAAATGTATTGCAGATAAGGACTCCTCCAGGTCCTCAATAGATATGGAAAAAAGGTAAATCTACAATACAATAATAACAGAAAAAAACATAGCATAATACTTAGAAAGGGGAGTGGAAATATGGATAGTAATTCACACTCACAAACCAAAATTGATTGTAGGCATATCTTATAAAACGATGGATATCTCAGGATAGGTGGAACATCATGGTGTAAATAGAAGGGAACAAAAAAAGCATAATAGTGCAGAGTATCTTGGCAAAAAATACACTTTAATGATAAGGCACACTTACAATGATGTAGTGGCAAGCAGGCATATAAAATCAACTGGTCTCAGGATCACAAGTTGAATCACAGGATCAGCATAACCAGAAAATCAAATAGTATAAAATAAAATAAAATAAACAGCCTAATATATCAACAATAAAAACTCTGAAACACTATGAATAAGCCCTATGCGTTTCGTTCAAACGTCCTTGAACTTCCTCAGGGGCAAAAGCGTCCTTCTATGTGTAGGCATAACCATCCATATGGTACTGATGGCTTTTTAAATCCGTCCGGTTTGGCGCGCCCGAAGTATCCTCCAATTATCAGCTCGCTTCTGCGTTCGCCCATCCGTAATGCTTCCGGGTGCGAGCTGATGACGCAACCGGAAATGCGACTCACGTCTCTCTTCCGGATCTATCTAAGCGTTCCACCTGATATGCGTTCCACCGCTCGTTTATAGAGCGGAGAACAACCATAGATAAAGAAGAATTTAACAGCATATATATATACAGTGTTAATTATTATAATCTTAAACGTAATCATATTGTCTAAAGGAATAAATCCTTGACAATATTTCTCACAAACATGACAATACAAAATATGACATGAGAATAAAAATAAAAATATATTACGTTCCCAGAAAATGCATATACTTAGTTAGACAACATTGTCAAAACAAATGTTTGTCATTACTAAAACTATAAACAGAAAAAAGTGCAGGAAGAACATAAAAGAAGGTGTCAATCAAAGAAAGCAAACCAAATCAAAATCAATGTTAAGTCCCCTTGGTTGCATTGTTTGTAGAGTATGTATCCAATATCCCTCTCTTTTTCTCAATAGTAACATCAGATCTCCACCTCTTTCATCTAAGGCCACTTGTTCAATGATGGTACATTGGAGGGTATTGAAACTAAAAGCTGGACATTTATTACAGTGCACTGGCACTGAATGTGTCAGCATATGATTTTTAATATTATTCCTATGCTCCTGGAACCCAACTTTTGCTTTTCTTCCTGTTCTTCCCACATACTGCAACCCGCACCCACATGTGAGTAGGTATACAACATGTGTCGAAGAGCAGGATAAGTTACCTCTGATTTTAAACCTTCTCTTATTAACCGTGCTCACAAAACTCGTGATGCTATTATATTTGTGGCTACAACTGACACAACTCCCACATGCGTAGTAACCTTATTTACGTTTTATTTTGCTCTTTCCAGATCTAAAAGTACTTGGTGCTAAAATTTGCTTTAGATTGACTCCTCTCCTAAATATAACTTTAGGAAGATGGGGAATTTGTTGATTGAGATATTCGTCCTCTATTAGTAACCCCCAATGTTTTTTAATAATCCTTTGTATATCGAAGGCCTTAGAACTATATTGCGTATTGAAAGAAAAGTCAAATACAGAATTCCTAGAGACATCCTTTCTCTTATCCATAAGAAGATCATTACGATTGATACTTCCCACCTTATTGATTTCTGCATCCAAAAGTTCTGGATTGTAACCCTTCTCCAAAAAACGACCTTTCAAAACTTCAGCTTGAGTGTAAAATGAATCTAGATCACTGCAGTTTCTACGCATCCTAATAAACTGGCTTTTGGGAACTCCCTTTAGCCAATTAGGATGGTGCCCGCTATTGATATCAATGAAACTATTGATATCAATGAAACTATTGATATCAGTGTTCTTAAAAAAAGTTTTGGTTTTGATAGTTAAATTTTCTATATAAATAGACAAGTCTAGAAAGTCTATATTCGAGATACCTATATTAGGGGTAAAGGTCAGAGACAGGGAGTTGTTATTAACATAAGAGAAAAAAATCCTTAGTTCTTCTGAAGGACCACGCCAGATGACAAGGACGTCATCTATGTAACGTCTCCAGAGCACCAAGTTTGCACCATAAGGGTTATTGGACCAGATGGATAATTGTTCCCAATAGTCCATAAACACATTGGCATAACTAGGTGCAAACTTGGTGCCCATTGCCGTGCCCTTTACTTGTAAGAGAATTCCTCATTAAAACTGAAAACTGAATAAAATGTATAGCTTCTTCCAAAAAAGAACAAAAGGAGGGTTCAAGACAAGAGTCCCTCTCTAAATTCCTCCTAACTGCTTCTATACCCAGATCATGGTCGATCACGGTATATAGAGAAGTTACGTCCAAAGTGGCCCACACGTAACTCTCATCCCATTCAATCGATTTTAATTCTTGGATGAGATGTTTCGTATCTTTAATGTATGACAAGGCTCCCTGGGCATATTTTTGAAGATGAAAATCTATATACTCAGAGAGCCTGGACGTCAGGGAATCGATGCCACTGATTATTGGTCTTCCTGGGGGTTTTTCTTTACACTTGTGGATCTTAAGGAGAAAATAAAAAGTAGGGACTCTCGGGAACTCTGTATAGATAAAAGAATAGGCGGCTTCATCCAAAGTGCCAAGTACTTTAGCATTATTTAAAAGAACTTTAAGTTCTTGGTTAAACTTCAGATTGGGATTATATGACAATTTCTTATAAGTGAGGTGGTCATCAAGTAATCTATATGCCTCTGTTATATAGTACTTGGTGGACATGACGACAACACCCCCTCCTTTGTCTGCACTTTTGATGGTCCGCTCCTTTCTATCTTTTAATCCAATTAGAATATTATTTTCTGAATCAGTGAGGTTTTTACGTTTTGTATCTTTACCCAAATTTTTCCCCAATTTTTCAAAATCTCTCAAAATCATTTTATTAAAGGCTTCGATCTGGCTACCTTTTTCATTTGGACAGAATTTAGATTTTGGTTTAAACTTCTGTATTGATCGTACCATATTAACTGATTCACTTGTTTGACCTTCACTACTCTTTTTGATAAAGAATCTCTTAATTGACATTTTCCTTATAAATTTTTGAGTGTCTATAAAAAGTTGGAAAAGGTTAGGGGGTTCCTCTGGGACAAATTTTAAACCTTTGCTCAAAAGGTGGATTTCTTAAGATGTTATAGGGAATTCAGAAATATTAAAAACACCCAAATTTTCTTCTTGCAATCTGGTGAGCATTAAACACCCATTGCTTCTCCGCTCGTTCTCCTTCTTTTCCCTGGGGTATTTCTTTCTCTTAGGGGTGTAAATCGATTTGTTAGAGATAATTCTTGGGATCTGGGAGGGAAACACTCCGTTATTGTTTTCTTTCGGTCTCGCCCCTTCTCTAAAAAATCCCTTTTAGCGTAATTGAATCTGAGTGGAAGCAATGGGTCTTTCCACAGGGGAATGACTAAACTCTGTTCTGGGAATTGATGGAAACTGAGTTTGATTTTCATTTCTCATTTTTGATTTAAGTCTATTGTTCTCGGGCTTTTTCGATGGAGATGTTTGCCATCTAAATCTAGAATTTGATCGGTTTCTTTTTTGATCAAATCGTTCTCTGTTGTAATTCTTATAATTGTGTCTACCACTTTCTCTCTACTTTAATTTTCTGTCAATTTTATTCAAAGTTGAATATGTGTTATTGGCTTTATCATTCTTATCTCTCAAATATTTGTTTGGGCAATATTATCGTCCAGCTTTTCTATTCTATCAAAAATAATTTTCTCTTTTCTTTTAAAGTCAGGAGTATCTTTATCAACTGTATTTGATTCAGCCAATTTTACCATTTCGTTAGAAACCACAACTAGATTGTCTTTTTCAAAATCAACAATTATTTCCATAAGATTCAATGAGCATTTCGCAAGAGCGGAGTCCCGACGTTCAATGTATTTCGATCTTTCTAACCCATTTGCAGGTTTTTCTCGAGTCTGAGGCCTCTGGGGATTAATCCTTCCCTGATGTATGATTCTAGGAAGGATATTTCCCACCACTTTTTTGTTTCCTTAAAGGAAAATTTCTCTAATTCGTGGAAATAATCACCCAAAGTGACATTTTGTTTTTGACAAGTGGTGATGGTGTTATTAAAAAGAGATTGTAATTTAGCTTCCCTAAGCTCTCTCAGATCTGAAAACATGCTCATAGCTCTTATTAAAAGGAAAAAACAATAAAGGTGAATCTATATAGAGAAAAAATATAAATAACCAAATATAGAAAGTACAGATTCACCCACTGGTGGATAGAACACACTTAGTGGGTAATAGTTAAAAACTAAACAGTTACCCTTGAACTAAATGTATTGCAGATAAGGACTCCTCCAGGTCCTCAATAGATATGGAAAAAAGGTAAATCTACAATACAATAATAACAGAAAAAAACATAGCATAACACCGTTAACTTAGAAAGGGGAGTGGAAATATGGATAGTAATTCACACTCACAAACCAAAATTGATTGTAGGCATATCTTATAAAACGATGGATATCTCAGGATAGGTGGAACATCATGGTGTAAATAGAAGGGAACAAAAAAAGCATAATAGTGCAGAGTATCTTGGCAAAAAGTACACTTTAATGATAAGGCACACTTACAATGATGCAGTGGCAAGCAGGCATATAAAATCAACCGGTCTCAGGATCACAGGATCAGCATAACCAGAAAATCAAATAGTATAAAAGCCCGAGAACAATAGACTTAAATCAAAAATGAGAAATGAAAATCAAACTCAGTTTCCATCAATTCCCAGAACAGAGTTTAGTCATTCCCCATTGCTTCCACTCAGATTCATGACAATTACGCTAAAAGGGATTTTTTAGAGAAGGGGCTCTATAACATTATGTTTCAGAATATTTCAGAGGAATTTTGTACAGTATCTGCGGTTAAGCAGGATGTCTCCTTAATTGTAGATATTTAGTTTATTTTTCTGGAATCGTTTTTCATTCCTTTTTTTATATTTGTTTAGCGAATAGTCCCCCTTTTTTGTTTTTTTGTTTTGTGTTCTGCTTTAAGTAGTAGGACTTGGAATATCTATGAAGCATCTGCTGATTGTCTATTCAATCGGATAACATTAAATACATAGAATAGTAATTATAAATAAATAGTTACCATTAAGATATGTCTTTTACAGAGTGGGACTAACTATTTCATAATATATTATGTTTGATGCCTTGATATTGTTTGCTTTGACACTTAATTGATTTTTCACTGGGAATGTTTTCACTGATTCACGTTTTTTGTAAATATAGAGTGTCACTTTCACATTTTATTAGGTGTTTTGTGGTCAAGCAGGCATCATTCTATTTCAATTATTATTCCGTTTATGCTCTTATCTTCTTCCATCCTGACTGTTCCTTCATCACTATACTGCTTTCACTCTCCCTTAGATACACTGCACATGTGTAGTTTACATGTCCCCATAGCAACCACTGAGCTCTCCGCCGGCACGTAATGACGTCACGTGGGCGGTCCTAACTCACTTCCGGGTATCGGTGAAGGGATTCACAGCGAAAATGACTGGTAAGTGCACTTATACTTTATGTATTTAAAGATAATATTTTGCTTGTTATAGTAACCTTGAAAAAGACCTGCAGAGGTCGAAACGTCGGTTTTGGGTTTACACCTGGATTAAATAAAACAACAAGATTTTTTCACCAAGTCCTGTGAGTGCATCCTATATTCCTTATCGTGTTATATACACTAATATGATTTGATTTTTTTGTATAGATGAACGTATTTATCAGTTATTAATACAGGTTAGATGGATAAATGATCCAGACATATTGTATATGATTAATATAACCAAACCTGTCTTTGGTTTAAGAATATACATAACCAAAGACAGATAGTTAAAGTAATTTGAAATATCCCCAGTATAGGTGAATTCAAGGTCAATTCATTTATTTAAGCAAATCATCAATGATCTAATTAAGGTCTTCATACCTAGGGAAACAGTGCCATCTACTGGAGAAAGTCCTTAGGGGCCACATTATAATTAAATATATAGAACCGCCCTATACCAATCAAAAGCCAGATTTTAATCCCCGGTACAGCCCATTTACAAATAGGGGGCAGGAACTGTTAAGAGGGGATCATGGTTAAATAGGGAGAAAGATGGGATAGAGAAAGGAGGAAGGATAAGAAAGACCCTGATGACGTAGACCATCTTAAATATCATCAAAAGAAGATCCTGTAGGAGACTGAGTTACAGACCAGAACACCCAGAGCGGAGAATCCCAAACTGAATCCAATCATCATAAACTCTGATAATGTATAAAGGTTTCTCTCTCTTTATTTAAAATAAACTTAACTATTACATTCTCTGTGCTGGATTGTGCTGTGACGTTTGGATCTGTTTTATTGTCCTTTGCTGATAAGATTGGAAATGAAAAGAGGTGTAATGTTGACTCTTAGGCTTGTCAAGTAAATGAATTGATGTGTCGATTTGAACTCCTATATAATGTAGCAAATTGTTTATAGTTGTATTGTTTTGTTGCTTTGCATCTTATAGTGTGTATTATTAAACAAAGTCTGTTTATTTGTCCTTGCCATTCATAAGTGTTTATATCACCGCTTAAAACAAAGAACTTCAGGGTCCCTGAAGGCTCTATGTGTGTGTGAATATCATCAGATATCATTCAATCTATATTCCATACATATAAAGCCTTAGATTACCCAACACTACTAACACAGTGTCTACTCACACCCACTACCTATCCTACTAACACAGTGTCTACTCACACCTACTACCTATTCTACTAACACAGTGTATACTCACACCCACTACCTATCCTACTAACACAGTGTCTACCCACACCCACTACCTATCCTACTAACACAGTGTCTACTCACACCCACTACCTATCCTACTAACACAGTGTCTACTCACACCCACTACCTATTCTACTAACACAGTGTCTACTCACACCCACTACCTATTCTACTAACACAGTGTCTACTCACACCCACTACCTATCCTACTAACACAGTGTCTACTCACACCCACTACCTATCCTACTAACACAGTGTCTACTCACACCCACTACCTATTCTACTAACACAGTGTCTACTCACACCCACTACCTATCCTACTAACACAGTGTCTACTCACACCCACTACCTATCCTACTAACACAGTGTCTACTCACACCCACTACCTATCCTACTAACACACTGTCTACTCACACCCTCTACCTATCCTACTAACAGTGTATACTCACACCCACTACCTATTCTACTAACACAGTGTATACTCACACCCACTACCTATTCTACTAACACAGTGTCTGCTCACACCCACTACCTATCCTACTAACACAGTGTCTACTCACACCCACTACCTATTCTACTAACACAGTGTCTACTAACACCCACTACCTATCCTACTAACACAGTGTCTACTCACACCCACTACCTATTCTACTAACAGTGTCTACTCACACCCACTACCTATTCTACTAACACAGTGTCTACTCACACCCACTACCTATTCTACTAACACAGTGTCTACCCACACCCACTACCTATTCTACTAACACAGTGTATACTCACACCCACTACCTATTCTACTAACAGTGTCTACTCACACCCACTACCTATTCTACTAACACAGTGTCTGCTCACACCCACTACCTATCCTACTAACACAGTGTCTACTCACACCCACTACCTATTCTACTAACACAGTGTCTACTAACACCCACTACCTATCCTACTAACACAGTGTCTACTCACACCCACTACCTATTCTACTAACAGTGTCTACTCACACCCACTACCTATCCTACTAACACAGTGTCTACTCACACCCACTACCTATCCTACTAACACACTGTCTACTCACACCCACTACCTATTCTACTAACACAGTGTCTACTCACACCCACTACCTATTCTACTAACACAGTGTCTACTCACACCCACTACCTATCCTACTAACACACTGTCTACTCACACCCACTACCTATTCTACTAACACAGTGTATACTCACACCCACTACCTATCCTACTAACACAGTGTCTACTCACACCCACTACCTATTCTACTAACACAGTGTCTACTCACACCCACTACCTATCCTACTAACACAGTGTCTACTCACACCCACTACCTATCCTACTAACACAGTGTCTACTCACACCCACTACCTATCCTACTAACACACTGTCTACTCACACCCTCTACCTATCCTACTAACAGTGTATACTCACACCCACTACCTATTCTACTAACACAGTGTATACTCACACCCACTACCTATTCTACTAACACAGTGTCTGCTCACACCCACTACCTATCCTACTAACACAGTGTCTACTCACACCCACTACCTATTCTACTAACACAGTGTCTACTAACACCCACTACCTATCCTACTAACACAGTGTCTACTCACACCCACTACCTATTCTACTAACAGTGTCTACTCACACCCACTACCTATTCTACTAACACAGTGTCTACTCACACCCACTACCTATTCTACTAACACAGTGTCTACCCACACCCACTACCTATTCTACTAACACAGTGTATACTCACACCCACTACCTATTCTACTAACAGTGTCTACTCACACCCACTACCTATTCTACTAACACAGTGTCTGCTCACACCCACTACCTATCCTACTAACACAGTGTCTACTCACACCCACTACCTATTCTACTAACACAGTGTCTACTAACACCCACTACCTATCCTACTAACACAGTGTCTACTCACACCCACTACCTATTCTACTAACAGTGTCTACTCACACCCACTACCTATCCTACTAACACAGTGTCTACTCACACCCACTACCTATCCTACTAACACACTGTCTACTCACACCCACTACCTATTCTACTAACACAGTGTCTACTCACACCCACTACCTATTCTACTAACACAGTGTCTACTCACACCCACTACCTATCCTACTAACACACTGTCTACTCACACCCACTACCTATTCTACTAACACAGTGTATACTCACACCCACTACCTATCCTACTAACACAGTGTCTACTCACACCCACTACCTATTCTACTAACACAGTGTCTACTCACACCCACTACCTATCCTACTAACACAGTGTCTACTCACACCCACTACCTATTCTACTAACACAGTGTCTACTCACACCCACTACCTATTCTACTAACACAGTGTCTACCCACACCCACTACCTATTCTACTAACACAGTGTATACTCACACCCACTACCTATTCTACTAACACACTGTCTACTCACACCCACTACCTATCCTACTAACACAGTGTCTACTCACACCCACTACCTATCCTACTAACACACTGTCTACTCACACCCACTACCTATTCTACTAACACAGTGTCTACTCACACCCACTACCTATTCTACTAACAGTGTCTACTCACACCCACTACCTATCCTACTAACACAGTGTCTACTCACACCCACTACCTATCCTACTAACACAGTGTCTACTCACACCCACTACCTATCCTACTAACACACTGTCTACTCACACCCACTACCTATTCTACTAACACAGTGTCTACTCACACCCACTACCTATTCTACTAACATAGTGTCTACCCACACCCACTACCTATCCTACTAACACAGTGTCTACTCACACCCACTACCTATCATACTAACACAGTGTCTACTCACACCCACTACCTATTCTCCTAACACAGTGTCTACTCACACCCACTACCTATCCTACTAACACACTGTCTACTCACACCCACTACCTATTCTACTAACACACTGTCTACTCACACCCACTACCTATTCTACTAACATAGTGTCTACCCACACCCACTACCTATCCTACTAACACAGTGTCTACTCACACCCACTACCTATCATACTAACACAGTGTCTACTCACACCCACTACCTATTCTCCTAACACAGTGTCTACTCACACCCACTACCTATCCTACTAACACAGTGTATACTCACACCCACTACCTATTCTACTAACACAGTGTCTGCTCACACCCACTACCTATCCTACTAACACAGTGTCTACTCACACCCACTACCTATCCTACTAACACAGTGTCTACTCACACCCACTACCTATCCTACTAACACAGTGTCTACTCACACCCACTACCTATCCTACTAACACAGTGTCTACTCACACCCACTACCTATTCTACTAACACAGTGTCTACTCACACCCACTACCTATTCTACTAACACAGTGTCTACTCACACCCACTACCTATTCTACTAACACAGTGTCTACTCACACCCACTACCTATCCTACTAACACACTGTCTACTCACACCCACTACCTATCTTACTAACAGTGTCTACTCACACCCACTACCTATCCTACTAACACAGTGTCTACTCACACCCACTACCTATCCTACTAACACAGTGTCTACTCACACCCACTACCTATTCTACTAACACAGTGTCTACTCACACCCACTACCTATTCTACTAACACAGTGTATACTCACACCCACTACCTATTCTACTAACACAGTGTCTACTCACACCCACTACCTATTCTACTAACACAGTGTCTACTCACACCCACTACCTATCCTACTAACACAGTGTCTACTCACACCCACTACCTATTCTACTAACACAGTGTATACTCACACCCACTACCTATTCTACTAACACAGTGTCTACTCACACCCACTACCTATCCTACTAACACAGTGTCTACTCACACCCACTACCTATCCTACTAACACAGTGTCTGCTCACACCCACTACCTATTCTACTAACAGTGTCTACTCACACCCACTACCTATCCTACTAACACAGTGTCTGCTCACACCCACTACCTATCCTACTAACAGTGTCTGCTCACACCCACTACCTATTCTACTAACAGTGTCTACTCACACCCACTACCTATTCTACTAACACAGTGTCTACTCACACCCACTACCTATCCTATTAACACAGTGTCTACTCACACCCACTACCTATCCTACTAACACAGTGTCTACTCACACCCACTACCTATTCTACTAACACAGTGTCTACTCACACCCACTACCTATCCTACTAACACACTGTCTACTCACACCCACTACCTATCCTACTAACACACTGTCTACTCACACCCACTACCTATCCTACTAACACAGTGTCTACTCACACACACTACCTATCCTACTAACACAGTGTATACTCACACCCACTACCTATTCTACTAACACAGTGTCTACTCACACCCACTACCTATCCTATTAACACAGTGTCTACTCACACCCACTACCTATTCTACTAACACAGTGTATACTCACACCCACTACCTATTCTACTAACACAGTGTCTACTAACACCCACTACCTATCCTACTAACACGGTGTCTACTCACACCCACTACCTATTCTACTAACAGTGTCTACTCACACCCACTACCTATTCTACTAACACAGTGTCTACTCACACCCACTACCTATTCTACTAACAGTGTCTACCCACACCCACTATCTATTCTACTAACACAGTGTATACTCACACCCACTACCTATTCTACTAACAGTGTCTACTCACACCCACTACCTATTCTACTAACACAGTGTCTGCTCACACCCACTACCTATCCTACTAACACAGTGTCTACTCACACCCACTACCTATTCTACTAACACAGTGTCTACTAACACCCACTACCTATCCTACTAACACAGTGTCTACTCACACCCACTACCTATTCTACTAACAGTGTCTACTCACACCCACTACCTATCCTACTAACACAGTGTCTACTCACACCCACTACCTATCCTACTAACACACTGTCTACTCACACCCACTACCTATTCTACTAACACAGTGTCTACTCACACCCACTACCTATTCTACTAACACAGTGTCTACTCACACCCACTACCTATCCTACTAACACACTGTCTACTCACACCCACTACCTATTCTACTAACACAGTGTATACTCACACCCACTACCTATCCTACTAACACAGTGTCTACTCACACCCACTACCTATTCTACTAACACAGTGTCTACTCACACCCACTACCTATCCTACTAACACAGTGTCTACTCACACCCACTACCTATTCTACTAACACAGTGTCTACTCACACCCACTACCTATTCTACTAACACAGTGTCTACCCACACCCACTACCTATTCTACTAACACAGTGTATACTCACACCCACTACCTATTCTACTAACACACTGTCTACTCACACCCACTACCTATCCTACTAACACAGTGTCTACTCACACCCACTACCTATCCTACTAACACACTGTCTACTCACACCCACTACCTATTCTACTAACACAGTGTCTACTCACACCCACTACCTATTCTACTAACACAGTGTCTACTCACACCCACTACCTATCCTACTAACACAGTGTCTACTCACACCCACTACCTATCCTACTAACACAGTGTCTACTCACACCCACTACCTATCCTACTAACACACTGTCTACTCACACCCACTACCTATTCTACTAACACAGTGTCTACTCACACCCACTACCTATTCTACTAACATAGTGTCTACCCACACCCACTACCTATCCTACTAACACAGTGTCTACTCACACCCACTACCTATCCTACTAACACAGTGTCTACTCACACCCACTACCTATTCTCCTAACACAGTGTCTACTCACACCCACTACCTATCCTACTAACACAGTGTCTACTAACACCCACTACCTATCCTACTAACACAGTGTATACTCACACCCACTACCTATCCTACTAACACAGTGTCTACTCACACCCACTACCTATTCTACTAACACAGTGTCTACTCACACCCACTACCTATCCTACTAACACAGTGTCTACTCACACCCACTACCTATCCTACTAACACAGTGTCTACTCACACCCACTACCTATTCTACTAACACAGTGTCTGCTCACACCCACTACCTATCCTACTAACACAGTGTCTACTCACACCCACTACCTATCCTACTAACACAGTGTCTACTCACACCCAATACCTATCCTACTAACACAGTGTCTACTCACACCCACTACCTATCCTACTAACACAGTGTCTACTCACACTCATAGAATGTGACGGCAGATAAGAACCATTCGGCCCATCTAGTCTGCCCAGTTTTCTAAATACTTTCATTAGTCCCTGGCCTTATCTTATAGTTAGGATAGCCTTATGCCTATCCCACGCATGCTTAAACTCCTTTACTGTGTTAACCTCTACCACTTCAGCTGGAAGGCTATTCCATGCATCCACTACCCTCTCAGTAAAGTAATACTTCCTGATATTATTTTTAAACCTTTGTCCCTCTAATTTAAGACTATGTCCTCTTGTTGTGGTAGTTTTTCTTCTTTTAAATATAGTCTCCTCCTTTACTGTGTTGATTCCCTTTATGTATTTAAATGTTTCTATCATATCCCCCCTGTCTCGTCTTTCCTCCATGCTATACATGTTAAGATCCTTTAACCTTTCCTGGTAAGTTTTATCCTGCAATCCATGAACCAGTTTAGTAGCCCTTCTTTGAACTCTCTCTAAGGTATCAATATCCTTCTGAAGATAGGGTCTCCAGTACTGTGTACAGTACTCCAAGTGAGGTCTCACCAGTGTTCTGTACAATGGCATGAGCACTTCCCTCTTTCTACTGCTAATACCTCTCCCTATACAACCAAGCATTCTGCTAGCATTTCCTGCTGCTCTATTACATTGTCTGCCTACCTTTAAGTCATCAGAAATAATCACCCCTAAATCCCTTTCCTCAGATGTTGAGGTTAGGACTCTATCAAATATTCTGTACTCTGCCCTTGGGTTTTTACGTCCAAGATGCATTATCTTGCACTTATCCACATTAAATGTCAGTTGCCACAACTCTGACCATTTTTCTAGTCTACCTAAATCATTTTCCATTTGGCTTATCCCTCCTGGAACATCAACCCTGTTACATATCTTAGTATCATCCGCAAAAAGACACACCTTACCATCAAGACCTTCTGCAATATCACTAATAAAAATATTAAAGAGAATGGGTCCAAGTACAGATCCGTGAGGTACCCCACTGGTGACAAGCCCAAGCTTCGAATATACTCCATTGACTACAACCCTCTGTTGCCTGTCACTCAGCCACTGCCTTACCCATTCAACAATATTGGAATCCAAACTCAAAGATTGTAGTTTGTTGATAAGCCTTCTATGTGCAACAGTGTCAAAAGCCTTACTGAAATCGAGGTAAGCAATGTCTACTGCACCACCCTGATCTATAATTTTAGTTACCCAATCAAAAAAATCAATAAGATTAGTTTGGCATGATCTCCCTGAAGTAAACCCATGTTGTCTCTGATCTTGAAATCCATGTGTTTTTAGATGTTCAACAATCCTATCCTTTAACATGGTTTCCATCACTTTCCCCACTACTGAAGTTAGGCTTCAGTACCCACTACCTATTCTACTAACACAGTGTCTACTCACACCCACTACCTATTCTACTAACACAGTGTCTACTCACACCCACTACCTATTCTACTAACACAGTGTCTACTCACACCCACTACCTATTCTACTAACACAGTGTCTACTCACACCCACTACCTATTCTACTAACATAGTGTCTACTCACACCCACTACCTATTCTACTAACACAGTGTCTACTCACACCCACTACCTATTCTACTAACACAGTGTCTACTCACACCCACTACCTATTCTACTAACACAGTGTCTACTCACACCCACTACCTATTCTACTAACACAGTGTCTGCTCACACCCACTACCTATCCTACTAACACAGTGTCTACTCACACCCACTACCTATCCTACTAACACAGTGTCTACTCACACCCACTACCTATCCTACTAAAACAGTGTCTACTCACACCCACTACCTATCCTACTAACACAGTGTCTACTCACACCCACTACCTATTCTACTAACACAGTGTCTACTCACACCCACTACCTATTCTACTAACACAGTGTCTACTCACACCCACTACCTATTCTACTAACACAGTGTCTACTCACACCCACTACCTATTCTACTAACACAGTGTCTACTCACACCCACTACCTATTCTACTAACATAGTGTCTACTCACACCCACTACCTATTCTACTAACACAGTGTCTACTCACACCCACTACCTATTCTACTAACACAGTGTCTACTCACACCCACTACCTATTCTACTAACACAGTGTCTACTCACAACCACTACCTATTCTACTAACATAGTGTCTACTTACACCCACTACCTATTCTACTAACAGTGTCTACTCACACCCACTACCTATCCTACTAACACAGTGTCTACTCACACCCACTACCTATCCTACTAACACAGTGTCTACTCACACCCACTACCTATCCTACTAACACAGTGTCTACTCACACCCACTACCTATTCTACTAACAGTGTCTACTCACACCCACTACCTATTCTACTAACACAGTGTCTACTCACACCCACTACCTATTCTACTAACACAGTGTCTACTCACACCCACTACCTATTCTACTAACACAGTGTCTGCTCACACCCACTACCTATCCTACTAACACAGTGTCTACTCACACCCACTACATATTCTACTAACACAGTGTCTACTCACACCTACTACCTATTCTAACAGTGTCTACTCACACCCACTACCTATCCTACTAACACAGTGTCTACCCACACCCACTACCTATTCTACTAACACAGTGTCTACTCACACCCACTACCTATCCTACTAACACAGTGTCTACTCACACCCACTACCTATTCTACTAACACAGTGTCTACTCACACCCACTACCTATTCTACTAACACAGTGTATACTCACACCCACTACCTATTCTACTAACACAGTGTCTACTCACACCCACTACCTATTCTACTAACACAGTGTCTACTCACACCCACTACCTATCCTACTAACACAGTGTCTACTCACACCCACTACCTATTCTACTAACACAGTGTATACTCACACCCACTACCTATTCTACTAACACAGTGTCTACTCACACCCACTACCTATCCTACTAACACAGTGTCTACTCACACCCACTACCTATCCTACTAACACAGTGTCTGCTCACACCCACTACCTATTCTACTAACAGTGTCTACTCACACCCACTACCTATCCTACTAACACAGTGTCTGCTCACACCCACTACCTATCCTACTAACAGTGTCTACTCACACCCACTACCTATTCTACTAACAGTGTCTACTCACACCCACTACCTATTCTACTAACACAGTGTCTACTCACACCCACTACCTATCCTATTAACACAGTGTCTACTCACACCCACTACCTATCCTACTAACACAGTGTCTACTCACACCCACTACCTATTCTACTAACACAGTGTCTACTCACACCCACTACCTATCCTACTAACACACTGTCTACTCACACCCACTACCTATCCTACTAACACACTGTCTACTCACACCCACTACCTATCCTACTAACACAGTGTCTACTCACACACACTACCTATCCTACTAACACAGTGTATACTCACACCCACTACCTATTCTACTAACACAGTGTCTACTCACACCCACTACCTATCCTATTAACACAGTGTCTACTCACACCCACTACCTATTCTACTAACACAGTGTATACTCACACCCACTACCTATTCTACTAACACAGTGTCTACTAACACCCACTACCTATCCTACTAACACGGTGTCTACTCACACCCACTACCTATTCTACTAACAGTGTCTACTCACACCCACTACCTATTCTACTAACACAGTGTCTACTCACACCCACTACCTATTCTACTAACAGTGTCTACCCACACCCACTATCTATTCTACTAACACAGTGTATACTCACACCCACTACCTATTCTACTAACAGTGTCTACTCACACCCACTACCTATTCTACTAACACAGTGTCTGCTCACACCCACTACCTATCCTACTAACACAGTGTCTACTCACACCCACTACCTATTCTACTAACACAGTGTCTACTAACACCCACTACCTATCCTACTAACACAGTGTCTACTCACACCCACTACCTATTCTACTAACAGTATCTACTCACACCCACTACCTATCCTACTAACACAGTGTCTACTCACACCCACTACCTATCCTACTAACACACTGTCTACTCACACCCACTACCTATTCTACTAACACAGTGTCTACTCACACCCACTACCTATTCTACTAACACAGTGTCTACTCACACCCACTACCTATCCTACTAACACACTGTCTACTCACACCCACTACCTATTCTACTAACACAGTGTATACTCACACCCACTACCTATCCTACTAACACAGTGTCTACTCACACCCACTACCTATTCTACTAACACAGTGTCTACTCACACCCACTACCTATCCTACTAACACAGTGTCTACTCACACCCACTACCTATTCTACTAACACAGTGTCTACTCACACCCACTACCTATTCTACTAACACAGTGTCTACCCACACCCACTACCTATTCTACTAACACAGTGTATACTCACACCCACTACCTATTCTACTAACACACTGTCTACTCACACCCACTACCTATCCTACTAACACAGTGTCTACTCACACCCACTACCTATCCTACTAACACACTGTCTACTCACACCCACTACCTATTCTACTAACACAGTGTCTACTCACACCCACTACCTATTCTACTAACACAGTGTCTACTCACACCCACTACCTATCCTACTAACACAGTGTCTACTCACACCCACTACCTATCCTACTAACACAGTGTCTACTCACACCCACTACCTATCCTACTAACACACTGTCTACTCACACCCACTACCTATTCTACTAACACAGTGTCTACTCACACCCACTACCTATTCTACTAACATAGTGTCTACCCACACCCACTACCTATCCTACTAACACAGTGTCTACTCACACCCACTACCTATCCTACTAACACAGTGTCTACTCACACCCACTACCTATTCTCCTAACACAGTGTCTACTCACACCCACTACCTATCCTACTAACACAGTGTCTACTAACACCCACAACCTATCCTACTAACACAGTGTATACTCACACCCACTACCTATCCTACTAACACAGTGTCTACTCACACCCACTACCTATTCTACTAACACAGTGTCTACTCACACCCACTACCTATCCTACTAACACAGTGTCTACTCACACCCACTACCTATCCTACTAACACAGTGTCTACTCACACCCACTACCTATTCTACTAACACAGTGTCTGCTCACACCCACTACCTATCCTACTAACACAGTGTCTACTCACACCCACTACCTATCCTACTAACACAGTGTCTACTCACACCCAATACCTATCCTACTAACACAGTGTCTACTCACACCCACTACCTATCCTACTAACACAGTGTCTACTCACACTCATAGAATGTGACGGCAGATAAGAACCATTCGGCCCATCTAGTCTGCCCAGTTTTCTAAATACTTTCATTAGTCCCTGGCCTTATCTTATAGTTAGGATAGCCTTATGCCTATCCCACGCATGCTTAAACTCCTTTACTGTGTTAACCTCTACCACTTCAGCTGGAAGGCTATTCCATGCATCCACTACCCTCTCAGTAAAGTAATACTTCCTGATATTATTTTTAAACCTTTGTCCCTCTAATTTAAGACTATGTCCTCTTGTTGTGGTAGTTTTTCTTCTTTTAAATATAGTCTCCTCCTTTACTGTGTTGATTCCCTTTATGTATTTAAATGTTTCTATCATATCCCCCCTGTCTCGTCTTTCCTCCATGCTATACATGTTAAGATCCTTTAACCTTTCCTGGTAAGTTTTATCCTGCAATCCATGAACCAGTTTAGTAGCCCTTCTTTGAACTCTCTCTAAGGTATCAATATCCTTCTGAAGATAGGGTCTCCAGTACTGTGTACAGTACTCCAAGTGAGGTCTCACCAGTGTTCTGTACAATGGCATGAGCACTTCCCTCTTTCTACTGCTAATACCTCTCCCTATACAACCAAGCATTCTGCTAGCATTTCCTGCTGCTCTATTACATTGTCTGCCTACCTTTAAGTCATCAGAAATAATCACCCCTAAATCCCTTTCCTCAGATGTTGAGGTTAGGACTCTATCAAATATTCTGTACTCTGCCCTTGGGTTTTTACGTCCAAGATGCATTATCTTGCACTTATCCACATTAAATGTCAGTTGCCACAACTCTGACCATTTTTCTAGTCTACCTAAATCATTTTCCATTTGGCTTATCCCTCCTGGAACATCAACCCTGTTACATATCTTAGTATCATCCGCAAAAAGACACACCTTACCATCAAGACCTTCTGCAATATCACTAATAAAAATATTAAAGAGAATGGGTCCAAGTACAGATCCGTGAGGTACCCCACTGGTGACAAGCCCAAGCTTCGAATATACTCCATTGACTACAACCCTCTGTTGCCTGTCACTCAGCCACTGCCTTACCCATTCAACAATATTGGAATCCAAACTCAAAGATTGTAGTTTGTTGATAAGCCTTCTATGTGCAACAGTGTCAAAAGCCTTACTGAAATCGAGGTAAGCAATGTCTACTGCACCACCCTGATCTATAATTTTAGTTACCCAATCAAAAAAATCAATAAGATTAGTTTGGCATGATCTCCCTGAAGTAAACCCATGTTGTCTCTGATCTTGAAATCCATGTGTTTTTAGATGTTCAACAATCCTATCCTTTAACATGGTTTCCATCACTTTCCCCACTACTGAAGTTAGGCTTCAGTACCCACTACCTATTCTACTAACACAGTGTCTACTCACACCCACTACCTATTCTACTAACACAGTGTCTACTCACACCCACTACCTATTCTACTAACACAGTGTCTACTCACACCCACTACCTATTCTACTAACACAGTGTCTACTCACACCCACTACCTATTCTACTAACATAGTGTCTACTCACACCCACTACCTATTCTACTAACACAGTGTCTACTCACACCCACTACCTATTCTACTAACACAGTGTCTACTCACACCCACTACCTATTCTACTAACACAGTGTCTACTCACACCCACTACCTATTCTACTAACACAGTGTCTGCTCACACCCACTACCTATCCTACTAACACAGTGTCTACTCACACCCACTACCTATCCTACTAACACAGTGTCTACTCACACCCACTACCTATCCTACTAAAACAGTGTCTACTCACACCCACTACCTATCCTACTAACACAGTGTCTACTCACACCCACTACCTATTCTACTAACACAGTGTCTACTCACACCCACTACCTATTCTACTAACACAGTGTCTACTCACACCCACTACCTATTCTACTAACACAGTGTCTACTCACACCCACTACCTATTCTACTAACACAGTGTCTACTCACACCCACTACCTATTCTACTAACATAGTGTCTACTCACACCCACTACCTATTCTACTAACACAGTGTCTACTCACACCCACTACCTATTCTACTAACACAGTGTCTACTCACACCCACTACCTATTCTACTAACACAGTGTCTACTCACAACCACTACCTATTCTACTAACATAGTGTCTACTTACACCCACTACCTATTCTACTAACAGTGTCTACTCACACCCACTACCTATCCTACTAACACAGTGTCTACTCACACCCACTACCTATCCTACTAACACAGTGTCTACTCACACCCACTACCTATCCTACTAACACAGTGTCTACTCACACCCACTACCTATTCTACTAACAGTGTCTACTCACACCCACTACCTATTCTACTAACACAGTGTCTACTCACACCCACTACCTATTCTACTAACACAGTGTCTACTCACACCCACTACCTATTCTACTAACACAGTGTCTGCTCACACCCACTACCTATCCTACTAACACAGTGTCTACTCACACCCACTACATATTCTCCTAACACAGTGTCTACTCACACCCACTACCTATCCTACTAACACAGTGTCTACTAACACCCACTACCTATCCTACTAACACAGTGTATACTCACACCCACTACCTATCCTACTAACACAGTGTCTACTCACACCCACTACCTATTCTACTAACACAGTGTCTACTCACACCCACTACCTATCCTACTAACACAGTGTCTACTCACACCCACTACCTATCCTACTAACACAGTGTCTACTCACACCCACTACCTATTCTACTAACACAGTGTCTGCTCACACCCACTACCTATCCTACTAACACAGTGTCTACTCACACCCACTACCTATCCTACTAACACAGTGTCTACTCACACCCAATACCTATCCTACTAACACAGTGTCTACTCACACCCACTACCTATCCTACTAACACAGTGTCTACTCACACTCATAGAATGTGACGGCAGATAAGAACCATTCGGCCCATCTAGTCTGCCCAGTTTTCTAAATACTTTCATTAGTCCCTGGCCTTATCTTATAGTTAGGATAGCCTTATGCCTATCCCACGCATGCTTAAACTCCTTTACTGTGTTAACCTCTACCACTTCAGCTGGAAGGCTATTCCATGCATCCACTACCCTCTCAGTAAAGTAATACTTCCTGATATTATTTTTAAACCTTTGTCCCTCTAATTTAAGACTATGTCCTCTTGTTGTGGTAGTTTTTCTTCTTTTAAATATAGTCTCCTCCTTTACTGTGTTGATTCCCTTTATGTATTTAAATGTTTCTATCATATCCCCCCTGTCTCGTCTTTCCTCCATGCTATACATGTTAAGATCCTTTAACCTTTCCTGGTAAGTTTTATCCTGCAATCCATGAACCAGTTTAGTAGCCCTTCTTTGAACTCTCTCTAAGGTATCAATATCCTTCTGAAGATAGGGTCTCCAGTACTGTGTACAGTACTCCAAGTGAGGTCTCACCAGTGTTCTGTACAATGGCATGAGCACTTCCCTCTTTCTACTGCTAATACCTCTCCCTATACAACCAAGCATTCTGCTAGCATTTCCTGCTGCTCTATTACATTGTCTGCCTACCTTTAAGTCATCAGAAATAATCACCCCTAAATCCCTTTCCTCAGATGTTGAGGTTAGGACTCTATCAAATATTCTGTACTCTGCCCTTGGGTTTTTACGTCCAAGATGCATTATCTTGCACTTATCCACATTAAATGTCAGTTGCCACAACTCTGACCATTTTTCTAGTCTACCTAAATCATTTTCCATTTGGCTTATCCCTCCTGGAACATCAACCCTGTTACATATCTTAGTATCATCCGCAAAAAGACACACCTTACCATCAAGACCTTCTGCAATATCACTAATAAAAATATTAAAGAGAATGGGTCCAAGTACAGATCCGTGAGGTACCCCACTGGTGACAAGCCCAAGCTTCGAATATACTCCATTGACTACAACCCTCTGTTGCCTGTCACTCAGCCACTGCCTTACCCATTCAACAATATTGGAATCCAAACTCAAAGATTGTAGTTTGTTGATAAGCCTTCTATGTGCAACAGTGTCAAAAGCCTTACTGAAATCGAGGTAAGCAATGTCTACTGCACCACCCTGATCTATAATTTTAGTTACCCAATCAAAAAAATCAATAAGATTAGTTTGGCATGATCTCCCTGAAGTAAACCCATGTTGTCTCTGATCTTGAAATCCATGTGTTTTTAGATGTTCAACAATCCTATCCTTTAACATGGTTTCCATCACTTTCCCCACTACTGAAGTTAGGCTTCAGTACCCACTACCTATTCTACTAACACAGTGTCTACTCACACCCACTACCTATTCTACTAACACAGTGTCTACTCACACCCACTACCTATTCTACTAACACAGTGTCTACTCACACCCACTACCTATTCTACTAACACAGTGTCTACTCACACCCACTACCTATTCTACTAACATAGTGTCTACTCACACCCACTACCTATTCTACTAACACAGTGTCTACTCACACCCACTACCTATTCTACTAACACAGTGTCTACTCACACCCACTACCTATTCTACTAACACAGTGTCTACTCACACCCACTACCTATTCTACTAACACAGTGTCTGCTCACACCCACTACCTATCCTACTAACACAGTGTCTACTCACACCCACTACCTATCCTACTAACACAGTGTCTACTCACACCCACTACCTATCCTACTAAAACAGTGTCTACTCACACCCACTACCTATTCTACTAACACAGTGTCTACTCACACCCACTACCTATTCTACTAACACAGTGTCTACTCACACCCACTACCTATTCTACTAACACAGTGTCTACTCACACCCACTACCTATTCTACTAACACAGTGTCTACTCACACCCACTACCTATTCTACTAACATAGTGTCTACTCACACCCACTACCTATTCTACTAACACAGTGTCTACTCACACCCACTACCTATTCTACTAACACAGTGTCTACTCACACCCACTACCTATTCTACTAACACAGTGTCTACTCACAACCACTACCTATTCTACTAACATAGTGTCTACTTACACCCACTACCTATTCTACTAACAGTGTCTACTCACACCCACTACCTATCCTACTAACACAGTGTCTACTCACACCCACTACCTATCCTACTAACACAGTGTCTACTCACACCCACTACCTATCCTACTAACACAGTGTCTACTCACACCCACTACCTATTCTACTAACAGTGTCTACTCACACCCACTACCTATTCTACTAACACAGTGTCTACTCACACCCACTACCTATTCTACTAACACAGTGTCTACTCACACCCACTACCTATTCTACTAACACAGTGTCTGCTCACACCCACTACCTATCCTACTAACACAGTGTCTACTCACACCCACTACATATTCTACTAACACAGTGTCTACTCACACCTACTACCTATTCTAACAGTGTCTACTCACACCCACTACCTATCCTACTAACACAGTGTCTACCCACACCCACTACCTATTCTACTAACACAGTGTATACTCACACCCACTACCTATTCTACTAACACAGTGTATACTCACACCCACTACCTATTCTACTAACACAGTGTCTACTCACACCCACTACCTATCCTACTAACACAGTGTCTACTCACACCCACTACCTATTCTACAAACAGTGTCTACTCACACCCACTACCTATTCTACTAACACAGTGTCTACTCACTCCCACTACCTATTCTAACACAGTGTCTACTCACACCCTCTACCTATTCTACTAACACAGTGTCTACTCACACCCACTACCTATCCTACTAACACAGTGTCTACTCACACCCACTACCTATTCTACTAACACAGTGTCTACTCACACCCACTACCTATTCTACTAACACACTGTCTACTCACACCCACTACCTATTCTACTAACACACTGTCTACTCACACCCACTACCTATTCTACTAACACAGTGTCTACTCACACCCACTACCTATTCTACAAACAGTGTCTACTCACACCCACTACCTATTCTACAAACAGTGTCTACTCACACCCACTACCTATCCTACTAACAGAGTCTACTCACACCCACTACCTATTCTACTAACACAGTGTCTACTCACACCCACTACATATTCTACTAACACACTGTCTACTCACACCCACTACCTATTCTACTAACACAGTGTCTACTCACTCCCACTACCTATTCTAACACAGTGTCTACTCACACCCACTACCTATCCTACTAACACAGTGTCTACTCACACCCACTACCTATCCTACTAACACAGTGTATACTCACACCCACTACCTATCCTACTAACACACTGTCTACTCACACCCACTACCTATTCTACTAACACAGTGTCTACTCACACCCACTACCTATCCTACTAACACAGTGTCTACTCACACCCACTACCTATTCTACAAACAGTGTCTACTCACACCCACTACCTATTCTACTAACAGTGTCTACTCACACCCACTACCTATTCTACTAACACAGTGTCTACTCACACCCACTACCTATTCTACTAACACAGTGTCTACTCACACCCACTACCTATCCTACTAACACAGTGTCTACCCACACCCACTACCTATTCTACTAACACAGTGTATACTCACACCTACTACCTATTCTACTAACACAGTGTATACTCACACCTACTACCTATTCTACTAACACAGTGTATACTCACACCCACTACCTATTCTACTAACACAGTGTCTACTGACACCCACTACCTATTCTACTAACACAGTGTCTACTCACACCCACTACCTATTCTACTAACACAGTGTCTACCCACACCCACTACCTATTCTACTAACACAGTGTATACTCACACCCACTACCTATTCTACTAACACAGTGTCTACTCACACCCACTACCTATTCTACTAACACAGTGTCTACTCACACCCACTACCTATTCTACTAACACAGTGTCTACCCACACCTACTACCTATTCTACTAACACAGTGTATACTCACACCCACTACCTATTCTACTAACACAGTGTCTACTCACACCCACTACCTATCCTACTAACACAGTGTCTACTCACACCCACTACCTATTCTACAAACAGTGTCTACTCACACCCACTACCTATTCTACTAACACAGTGTCTACTCACACCCACTACCTATTCTACTAACACAGTGTCTACTCACTCCCACTACCTATTCTAACACAGTGTCTACTCACACCCTCTACCTATTCTACTAACACAGTGTCTACTCACACCCACTACCTATTCTACTAACACAGTGTCTACTCACACCCACTACCTATTCTACTAACACATTGTCTACTCACTCCCACTACCTATTCTAACACAGTGTCTACTCACACCCTCTACCTATTCTACTAACACAGTGTCTACTCACACCCACTACCTATTCTACTAACACAGTGTCTACTCACACCCACTACCTATCCTACTAACACAGTGTCTACTCACTCCCACTACCTATTCTAACACAGTGTCTACTCACACCCTCTACCTATTCTACTAACACAGTGTCTACTCACACCCACTACCTATTCTACTAACACAGTGTCTACTCACACCCACTACCTATTCTACTAACACACTGTCTACTCACACCCACTACCTATTCTACTAACACACTGTCTACTCACACCCACTACCTATTCTACTAACAGTGTCTACTCACACCCACTACCTATTCTACTAACACAGTGTCTACTCACACCCACTACCTATCCTACTAACACAGTGTCTACTCACACCCACTACCTATTCTACAAACAGTGTCTACTCACACCCACTACCTATTCTACTAACACAGTGTCTACTCACACCCACTACCTATTCTACTAACACAGTGTCTACTCACTCCCACTACCTATTCTAACACAGTGTCTACTCACACCCTCTACCTATTCTACTAACACAGTGTCTACTCACACCCACTACCTATTCTACTAACACAGTGTCTACTCACACCCACTACCTATTCTACTAACACACTGTCTACTCACACCCACTACCTATTCTACTAACACAGTGTCTACTCACACCTACTACCTATTCTACTAACACAGTGTATACTCACACCCACTACCTATTCTACTAACACAGTGTCTACTCACACCCACTACCTATTCTACTAACACAGTGTCTACTCACACCCATTACCTATCCTACTAACACAGTGTCTACTCACACCCACTACCTATTCTACAAACAGTGTCTACTCACACCCACTACCTATTCTACTAACACAGTGTCTACTCACACCCACTACCTATTCTACTAACACAGTGTCTACTCACTCCCACTACCTATTCTAACACAGTGTCTACTCACACCCTCTACCTATTCTACTAACAGTGTCTACTCACACCCACTACCTATTCTACTAACACAGTGTCTACTCACACCCACTACCTATTCTACTAACACAGTGTCTACTCACTCCCACTACCTATTCTAACACAGTGTCTACTCACACCCTCTACCTATTCTACTAACACAGTGTCTACTCACACCCACTACCTATTCTACTAACACAGTGTCTACTCACACCCACTACCTATCCTACTAACACAGTGTCTACTCACTCCCACTACCTATTCTAACACAGTGTCTACTCACACCCTCTACCTATTCTACTAACACAGTGTCTACTCACACCCACTACCTATTCTACTAACACAGTGTCTACTCACACCCACTACCTATTCTACTAACACACTGTCTACTCACACCCACTACCTATTCTACTAACAGTGTCTACTCACACCCACTACCTATTCTTCTAACACAGTGTCTACCCACACCCACTACCTATTCTACTAACACAGTGTATACTCACACCCACTACCTATTCTACTAACACACTGTCTACTCACACCCACTACCTATCCTACTAACACAGTGTCTACTCACACCCACTACCTATCCTACTAACACACTGTCTACTCACACCCACTACCTATTCTACTAACACAGTGTCTACTCACACCCACTACCTATTCTACTAACACAGTGTCTACTCACACCCACTACCTATCCTACTAACACAGTGTCTACTCACACCCACTACCTATCCTACTAACACAGTGTCTACTCACACCCACTACCTATCCTACTAACACACTGTCTACTCACACCCACTACCTATTCTACTAACACAGTGTCTACTCACACCCACTACCTATTCTACTAACATAGTGTCTACCCACACCCACTACCTATCCTACTAACACAGTGTCTACTCACACCCACTACCTATCCTACTAACACAGTGTCTACTCACACCCACTACCTATTCTCCTAACACAGTGTCTACTCACACCCACTACCTATCCTACTAACACAGTGTCTACTAACACCCACTACCTATCCTACTAACACAGTGTATACTCACACCCACTACCTATCCTACTAACACAGTGTCTACTCACACCCACTACCTATTCTACTAACACAGTGTCTACTCACACCCACTACCTATCCTACTAACAGTGTCTACTCACACCCACTACCTATCCTACTAACACAGTGTCTACTCACACCCACTACCTATTCTACTAACACAGTGTCTGCTCACACCCACTACCTATCCTACTAACACAGTGTCTACTCACACCCACTACCTATCCTACTAACACAGTGTCTACTCACACCCAATACCTATCCTACTAACACAGTGTCTACTCACACCCACTACCTATCCTACTAACACAGTGTCTACTCACACCCACTACCTATTCTACTAACACAGTGTCTACTCACACCCACTACCTATTCTACTAACACAGTGTCTACTCACACCCACTACCTATTCTACTAACACAGTGTCTACTCACACCCACTACCTATTCTACTAACACAGTGTCTACTCACACCCACTACCTATTCTACTAACATAGTGTCTACTCACACCCACTACCTATTCTACTAACACAGTGTCTACTCACACCCACTACCTATTCTACTAACACAGTGTCTACTCACACCCACTACCTATTCTACTAACACAGTGTCTACTCACACCCACTACCTATTCTACTAACACAGTGTCTGCTCACACCCACTACCTATCCTACTAACACAGTGTCTGCTCACACCCACTACCTATCCTACTAACACAGTGTCTACTCACACCCACTACCTATCCTACTAAAACAGTGTCTACTCACACCCACTACCTATCCTACTAACACAGTGTCTACTCACACCCACTACCTATTCTACTAACACAGTGTCTACTCACACCCACTACCTATTCTACTAACACAGTGTCTACTCACACCCACTACCTATTCTACTAACACAGTGTCTACTCACACCCACTACCTATTCTACTAACACAGTGTCTACTCACACCCACTACCTATTCTACTAACATAGTGTCTACTCACACCCACTACCTATTCTACTAACACAGTGTCTACTCACACCCACTACCTATTCTACTAACACAGTGTCTACTCACACCCACTACCTATTCTACTAACACAGTGTCTACTCACAACCACTACCTATTCTACTAACATAGTGTCTACTCACACCCACTACCTATTCTACTAACACAGTGTCTACTCACACCCACTACCTATTCTACTAACACAGTGTCTACTCACAACCACTACCTATCCTACTAACACAGTGTCTACTCACACCCACTACCTATCCTACTAACACAGTGTCTACTCACACCCACTACCTATCCTACTAACACAGTGTCTACTCACACCCACTACCTATTCTACTAACAGTGTCTACTCACACCCACTACCTATTCTACTAACACAGTGTCTACTCACACCCACTACCTATTCTACTAACACAGTGTCTACTCACACCCACTACCTATTCTACTAACACAGTGTCTGCTCACACCCACTACCTATCCTACTAACACAGTGTCTACTCACACCCACTACATATTCTACTAACACAGTGTCTACTCACACCTACTACCTATTCTAACACAGTGTCTACTCACACCCACTACCTATCCTACTAACACAGTGTCTACCCACACCCACTACCTATTCTACTAACACAGTGTATACTCACACCCACTACCTATTCTACTAACACAGTGTATACTCACACCCACTACCTATTCTACTAACACAGTGTCTACTCACACCCACTACCTATCCTACTAACACAGTGTCTACTCACACCCACTACCTATTCTACAAACAGTGTCTACTCACACCCACTACCTATTCTACTAACACACTGTCTACTCACTCCCACTACCTATTCTAACACAGTGTCTACTCACACCCTCTACCTATTCTACTAACACAGTGTCTACTCACACCCACTACCTATCCTACTAACACAGTGTCTACTCACACCCACTACCTATTCTACTAACACAGTGTCTACTCACACCCACTACCTATTCTACTAACACACTGTCTACTCACACCCACTACCTATTCTACTAACACACTGTCTACTCACACCCACTACCTATTCTACTAACACAGTGTCTACTCACACCCACTACCTATTCTACAAACAGTGTCTACTCACACCCACTACCTATTCTACAAACAGTGTCTACTCACACCCACTACCTATCCTACTAACAGAGTCTACTCACACCCACTACCTATTCTACTAACACAGTGTCTACTCACACCCACTACCTATTCTACTAACACACTGTCTACTCACACCCACTACCTATTCTACTAACACAGTGTCTACTCACTCCCACTACCTATTCTAACACAGTGTCTACTCACACCCACTACCTATCCTACTAACACAGTGTCTACTCACACCCACTACCTATTCTACTAACACACTGTCTACTCACACCCACTACCTATTCTACTAACACAGTGTCTACTCACACCCACTACCTATCCTACTAACACAGTGTCTACTCACACCCACTACCTATTCTACAAACAGTGTCTACTCACACCCACTACCTATTCTACTAACAGTGTCTACTCACACCCACTACCTATTCTACTAACACAGTGTCTACTCACACCCACTACCTATTCTACTAACACAGTGTCTACTCACACCCACTACCTATCCTACTAACACAGTGTCTACCCACACCCACTACCTATTCTACTAACACAGTGTATACTCACACCTACTACCTATTCTACTAACACAGTGTATACTCACACCTACTACCTATTCTACTAACACAGTGTATACTCACACCCACTACCTATTCTACTAACACAGTGTCTACTGACACCCACTACCTATTCTACTAACACAGTGTCTACTCACACCCACTACCTATTCTACTAACACAGTGTCTACCCACACCCACTACCTATTCTACTAACACAGTGTATACTCACACCCACTACCTATTCTACTAACACAGTGTCTACTCACACCCACTACCTATTCTACTAACACAGTGTCTACTCACACCCACTACCTATTCTACTAACACAGTGTCTACCCACACCTACTACCTATTCTACTAACACAGTGTATACTCACACCCACTACCTATTCTACTAACAGTGTCTACTCACACCCACTACCTATCCTACTAACACAGTGTCTACTCACACCCACTACCTATTCTACAAACAGTGTCTACTCACACCCACTACCTATTCTACTAACACAGTGTCTACTCACACCCACTACCTATTCTACTAACACAGTGTCTACTCACTCCCACTACCTATTCTAACACAGTGTCTACTCACACCCTCTACCTATTCTACTAACACAGTGTCTACTCACACCCACTACCTATTCTACTAACACAGTGTCTACTCACACCCACTACCTATTCTACTAACACAGTGTCTACTCACTCCCACTACCTATTCTAACACAGTGTCTACTCACACCCTCTACCTATTCTACTAACACAGTGTCTACTCACACCCACTACCTATTCTACTAACACAGTGTCTACTCACACCCACTACCTATCCTACTAACACAGTGTCTACTCACTCCCACTACCTATTCTAACACAGTGTCTACTCACACCCTCTACCTATTCTACTAACACAGTGTCTACTCACACCCACTACCTATTCTACTAACACAGTGTCTACTCACACCCACTACCTATTCTACTAACACACTGTCTACTCACACCCACTACCTATTCTACTAACACACTGTCTACTCACACCCACTACCTATTCTACTAACAGTGTCTACTCACACCCACTACCTATTCTACTAACACAGTGTCTACTCACACCCACTACCTATCCTACTAACACAGTGTCTACTCACACCCACTACCTATTCTACAAACAGTGTCTACTCACACCCACTACCTATTCTACTAACACAGTGTCTACTCACACCCACTACCTATTCTACTAACACAGTGTCTACTCACTCCCACTACCTATTCTAACACAGTGTCTACTCACACCCTCTACCTATTCTACTAACACAGTGTCTACTCACACCCACTACCTATTCTACTAACACAGTGTCTACTCACACCCACTACCTATTCTACTAACACACTGTCTACTCACACCCACTACCTATTCTACTAACACAGTGTCTACTCACACCTACTACCTATTCTACTAACACAGTGTATACTCACACCCACTACCTATTCTACTAACACAGTGTCTACTCACACCCACTACCTATTCTACTAACACAGTGTCTACTCACACCCACTACCTATCCTACTAACACAGTGTCTACTCACACCCACTACCTATTCTACAAACAGTGTCTACTCACACCCACTACCTATTCTACTAACACAGTGTCTACTCACACCCACTACCTATTCTACTAACACAGTGTCTACTCACTCCCACTACCTATTCTAACACAGTGTCTACTCACACCCTCTACCTATTCTACTAACAGTGTCTACTCACACCCACTACCTATTCTACTAACACAGTGTCTACTCACACCCACTACCTATTCTACTAACACAGTGTCTACTCACTCCCACTACCTATTCTAACACAGTGTCTACTCACACCCTCTACCTATTCTACTAACACAGTGTCTACTCACACCCACTACCTATTCTACTAACACAGTGTCTACTCACACCCACTACCTATCCTACTAACACAGTGTCTACTCACTCCCACTACCTATTCTAACACAGTGTCTACTCACACCCTCTACCTATTCTACTAACACAGTGTCTACTCACACCCACTACCTATTCTACTAACACAGTGTCTACTCACACCCACTACCTATTCTACTAACACACTGTCTACTCACACCCACTACCTATTCTACTAACACACTGTCTACTCACACCCACTACCTATTCTACTAACAGTGTCTACTCACACCCACTACCTATTCTACTAACACACTGTCTACTCACACCCACTACCTATTCTACTAACACACTGTCTACTCACACCCACTACCTATCCTACTAACACAGTGTCTACTCACACCCACTACCTATTCTACAAACAGTGTCTACTCACACCCACTACCTATTCTACTAACACAGTGTCTACTCACACCCACTACCTATTCTACTAACACAGTGTCTACTCACACCCACTACCTATTCTACTAACACACTGTCTACTCACACCCACTACCTATTCTACTAACACACTGTCTACTCACACCCACTACCTATCCTACTAACACAGTGTCTACTCACACCCACTATCTATTCTACTAACACAGTGTCTACTCACACCCACTACCTATCCTACTAACAGTGTCTACTCACACCCATTACCTATTCTACAAACAGTGTCTACTCACACCCACTACCTATTCTACAAACAGTGTCTACTCACACCCACTACCTATTCTACTAACACACTGTCTACTCACACCCATTACCTATTCTACTAACACAGTGTCTACTCACACCCACTACCTATCCTACTAACACAGTGTCTACTCACACCCACTACCTATTCTACTAACACAGTGTCTACTCACACCCACTACCTATCCTACTAACACAGTGTCTACTCACACCCACTACCTATTCTACTAACAGTGTCTACTCACACCCACTACCTATTCTACTAACACAGTGTAACGGAGCTCCGTGTACCCCGACCGAGTACCCTCCGTTGATGGATGCTCCTAGCGCTCTTAGAGGACTCCAAGCACTGCAGACGACACCACAACCACCGCAGGCTCCACAACCGCCGTAGCTTAACTGGAGCCGCGCCGTCTTCCTTCCACCCTGGATCGGCTTCTGTCCTCCAGGACCGTGTGGGGAAGACCTCTCCTCCAGGAGAGCGTATCTGGAACAAGCTCTTAAAAGAGCTAAGTGATTAAGAGCTCAGGGGAATATGCAGAGCATAGCAATCCCCAGTGTGATATAGCAGTTCCCTCCAATAACGAGACAAGGCTACGTATTGAGGGTCAGAAGAGGTCTGAGGTGCTGGAACACCCAGCCTGGTTTTTATTACCATTTTGAAAATACAGCACACCCACAGGGCGGGACAAAACAACCAATCATACACGTACATCATTAAAACCACTCCCAGTAATTACACACAAAATCCTCCCCTATGTCTGTGATATAATTATGCTACACAAGGGATTAACATAATTATCACAGACAGTAAAAATACAGTTTTTACACAACATTCATAACTCCCAAAATATGCATCACATTCGCATAAAAATACATATTCACAATCAATCCATTCAGGGGAACAACATACTCAAAAATCATACGAATTGGACCAGGGGTTCAGAAGTTAGTACAAATGTGCATTTGACCTTCTGGAAGCATGGTTTTACAGGGCCCTCTATCCTGGAGACAATGGGGGGAAGTAATTCAATTATCCAGGACTAGAGGCAGACTCCATTAACCACATGGTTGCAAAACAACATAAAACACTTTAAAATACATAAAGTCACATTTTACACATAACACACAGACATTTCACATATCCCCAGATAGCTGGGATCTGAGCGCACAAAACTACCGAATAGCGCGCAGATCCTATTCACACAGTTCAATTGCCACGGAGCTAAAGTCTTTCCCATAGTCTTTCATTATATGAATAGGCTCCATGGCATAGCCATCTGGGGTATCACCGCTCACACAGGGCCATAGTCATAAGGAAGGAGGCTGGCAAATAGGCTTCTCCACAATCCAGGGAAGCAGGGCAATTTCTCATTTAAAGGGCCAGTTACAAATAGCGATTTGTAACACATCTCCCCTTTGGGGGGAAGACTAACCAGGCACCTGACCTTCTGTCGGTCAGTGCCTCCGTTAGTCGATCCACCAACCCACAATAAACAGATGTCCGAGTAGCCCCCCCACAACATCAAAGTACAGGAACAGCCCACCCACAACACACAGTCACTGCACCTGGGTATTTGGCTGTGGTAATGAGGCCACATGCCGAGGGTACTTGAAGGGCAGAGGCCAACTGCACTCTGCCCAGATGCCAGCTCTTCTGCTGGGGTAGCCTGCAGGACATCAGGCTCTGGACCAGGGAAAAAGGTAGGGCAGAGGCCGACTGCACTCTGCCCAGCTGCCAGCTCTTCTACTGGGGTAGCCTGCAGGTCATCAGGCTCTGGACCAGGGACAAAGGTAGGGCAGAGGCCGACTGCGCTCTGTCCAGCTGCCAGCTCTTCCGCTGGGGTACTGAGACCATAATCCGGCTCAGTAGTTAAGGGAACCTGGACGTCAGGAGGGGTTAGCATCGCCTCCGTTAACCCTGGTGCCACGCTAGGAGTTAGCTGGGGAGGGGAATTTGTACTTACCCCCTCCTCTGGGTGTCCCGGTGAGGGTAGTTGGGGATCTGGAAAGGCTGTCCAGCATCCCTGTAGGTCAGGCACAGAGACCACGGTCCCATCTGTGCCGTCTGGAGGATTGGTGTCTCCCCTTGTTGGGGAAAGCTGCCGCTGGGGAGAGGGTGTGCTGTGCTCCTTTCCCGGAAACACAGGCTGCCGCTGGAGAGGGAGACCGCCTGTCTCCACTCCCGTAACATTGTCCTGTTGCTGTAGAGAGGGACCAACTGTCTCTGCTCTCTGTAGGACACACTGCTGCTGGGGGGGAAGGACGGCACCTTCGGCCCCCTGGGGTACACACTGCCGCTGGAGAGGGAGACAGCCTGTCTCCACTCCCTTACCATTGTCCTGTTGCTGTAGAGAGGGACCAACTGTCTCTGCTCTCTGTAGGACACACTGCTGCTGGGGGGGAAGGACGGCACCTTCGGCCCCCTGGGGTACACACTGCCGCTGGAGAGGGAGACCGCCTGTCTCCACTCCCTTACCATGGTCCTGTTGCTGTAGAGAGGGACCAACTGTCTCTGCTCTCTGCAGGACATACTGCTGCTGGGGGGGAAGGACGGCACCTTCGGCCCCCTGTAACTCACGCTGTTGTTGGGGCGCAGGGACGGAATACTTTGCCCTCACTGCCCGATATTCTGCTTCCATCTGCAGATACTCCGCCAGTTCTCTCCTCACTATTGGTACAATTTCCTCGGTTAGAAGGGGCCCGTAGATAGCCAACCGCCGCTTCAGCATAGCGTCAAACTGTACGTGACTATACCAATAGTCCAGTTTTGCTTGGTGTTCCCAGGATGCTGTTCCTCGCACTAGGGAAGCCATCCTGTTGTAGCCAGGGGCGCTGCCCAATGGCTAGCGTTGCCCTCAATTGTAACTCCAAACGTTACCAGTGTCTCTGAGCTGCTTCTCCTCGCACTAGGACGCCATCCCACCGCTGCCACCAATGTAACGGAGCTCCGTGTACCCCGACCGAGTACCCTCCGTTGATGGATGCTCCTAGCGCTCTTAGAGGACTCCAAGCACTGCAGACGACACCACAACCACCGCAGGCTCCACAACCGCCGTAGCTTAACTGGAGCCGCGCCGTCTTCCTTCCACCCTGGATCGGCTTCTGTCCTCCAGGACCGTGTGGGGAAGACCTCTCCTCCAGGAGAGCGTATCTGGAACAAGCTCTTAAAAGAGCTAAGTGATTAAGAGCTCAGGGGAATATGCAGAGCATAGCAATCCCCAGTGTGATATAGCAGTTCCCTCCAATAACGAGACAAGGCTACGTATTGAGGGTCAGAAGAGGTCTGAGGTGCTGGAACACCCAGCCTGGTTTTTATTACCATTTTGAAAATACAGCACACCCACAGGGCGGGACAAAACAACCAATCATACACGTACATCATTAAAACCACTCCCAGTAATTACACACAAAATCCTCCCCTATGTCTGTGATATAATTATGCTACACAAGGGATTAACATAATTATCACAGACAGTAAAAATACAGTTTTTACACAACATTCATAACTCCCAAAATATGCATCACATTCGCATAAAAATACATATTCACAATCAATCCATTCAGGGGAACAACATACTCAAAAATCATACGAATTGGACCAGGGGTTCAGAAGTTAGTACAAATGTGCATTTGACCTTCTGGAAGCATGGTTTTACAGGGCCCTCTATCCTGGAGACAATGGGGGGAAGTAATTCAATTATCCAGGACTAGAGGCAGACTCCATTAACCACATGGTTGCAAAACAACATAAAACACTTTAAAATACATAAAGTCACATTTTACACATAACACACAGACATTTCACATATCCCCAGATAGCTGGGATCTGAGCGCACAAAACTACCGAATAGCGCGCAGATCCTATTCACACAGTTCAATTGCCACGGAGCTAAAGTCTTTCCCATAGTCTTTCATTATATGAATAGGCTCCATGGCATAGCCATCTGGGGTATCACCGCTCACACAGGGCCATAGTCATAAGGAAGGAGGCTGGCAAATAGGCTTCTCCACAATCCAGGGAAGCAGGGCAATTTCTCATTTAAAGGGCCAGTTACAAATAGCGATTTGTAACACACAGTGTCTACTCACACCCACTACCTATTCTACTAACACAGTGTCTACTCACTCCCACTACCTATTCTAACACAGTGTCTACTCACACCCTCTACCTATTCTACTAACACAGTGTCTACTCACACCCACTACCTATTCTACTAACACAGTGTCTACTCACACCCACTACCTATCCTACTAACACAGTGTCTACTCACTCCCACTACCTATTCTAACACAGTGTCTACTCACACCCTCTACCTATTCTACTAACACAGTGTCTACTCACACCCACTACCTATTCTACTAACACAGTGTCTACTCACACCCACTACCTATTCTACTAACACACTGTCTACTCACACCCACTACCTAGTCTACTAACACACTGTCTACTCACACCCACTACCTATTCTACTAACACAGTGTCTACTCACACCCACTACCTATTCTACAAACAGTGTCTACTCACACCCACTACCTATTCTACTAACACAGTGTCTACTCACACCCACTACCTATTCTACTAACACAGTGTCTACTCACACCCACTACCTATTCTACTAACACACTGTCTACTCACACCCACTATCTATTCAACTAACACACTGTCTACTCACACCCACTACCTATCCTACTAACACAGTGTCTACTCACACCCACTACCTATTCTACAAACAGTGTCTACTCACACCCACTACCTATTCAACAGTGTCTACTCACACCCACTACCTATTCTACTAACACACTGTCTACTCACACCCACTACCTATTCTACTAACACAGTGTCTACTCACACCCACTACCTATCTTACTAACACAGTGTCTACTCACACCCACTACCTATCCTACTAACACAGTGTCTACTCACATCCACTACCTATTCTACTAACACAGTGTCTACTCACACCCACTACCTATCCTACTAACACAGTGTCTACTCACACCCACTACCTATTCTACTAACACAGTGTCTACTCACACCCACTACCTATCCTACTAACACAGTGTATACTCACACCCACTACCTATTCTACTAACAGTGTCTACTCACACCCACTACCTATCCTACTAACACAGTGTCTACTCACACCCACTACCTATCCTACTAACACAGTGTCTACTCACACCCACTACCTATTCTACTAACACAGTGTCTACTCACACCCACTACCTATTCTACTAACACAGTGTCTACTCACACCCACTACCTATTCTACTAACAGTGTCTACTCACACCCACTACCTATCCTACTAACACAGTGTCTACTCACACCCACTACCTATTCTACAAACAGTGTCTACTCACTCCCACTACCTATTCTACTAACACAGTGTCTACTCACACCCACTACCTATTCTACTAACAGTGTCTACTCACACCCACTACCTATTCTACAAACAGTGTCTACTCACACCCACTACCTATTCTACTAACACAGTGTCTACTCACACCCACTACCTATTCTACTAACACAGTGTATACTCACACCCACTACCTATTCTACTAACAGTGTCTACTCACACCCACTACCTATCCTACTAACACAGTGTCTACTCACACCCACTACCTATTCTACAAACAGTGTCTACTCACTCCCACTACATATTCTACTAACACAGTGTCTACTCACACCCACTACCTATCCTACTAACAGTGTCTACTCACACCCACTACCTATTCTACAAACAGTGTCTACTCACACCCACTACCTATTCTACTAACACACTGTCTACTCACACCCACTACCTATTCTACTAACACACTGTCTACTCACACCCACTACCTATTCTACTAACACAGTGTCTACTCACACCCACTACCTATTCTACTAACACAGTGTATACTCACACCCACTACCTATTCTACTAACACAGTGTCTACTCACGCCCACTACCTATTCTACTAACACACTGTCTACTCACACCCACTACCTATTCTACTAACACAGTGTATACTCACACCCACTACCTATTCTACTAACAGTGTCTACTCACACCCACTACCTATTCTACTTACACAGTGTCTACTCACACCCACTACCTATTCTACAAACAGTGTCTACTCACACCCACTACCTATTCTACAAACAGTGTCTACTCACACCCACTACCTATTCTACTAACACACTGTCTACTCACACCCACTACCTATTCTACTAACACACTGTCTACTCACACCCACTACCTATTCTACTAACACACTGTCTACTCACACCCACTACCTATTCTACTAACACAGTGTCTACTCACACCCACTACCTATCCTATTAACACAGTGTCTACTCACACCCACTACCTATCCTACTAACACAGTGTCTACTCACACCCACTACCTATTCTACTAACAGTGTCTACTCACACCCACTACCTATTCTACTTACACAGTGTCTACTCACACCCACTACCTATTCTACTTACACAGTGTCTACTCACACCCACTACCTATTCTACTAACAGTGTCTACTCACACCCACTACCTATTCTACTAACAGTGTCTACTCACACCCACTACCTATTCTACTAACAGTGTCTACTCACACCCACTACCTATTCTACTTACACAGTGTCTACTCACACCCACTACCTATTCTACTAACACAGTGTCTACTCACACCCACTACCTATTCTACTAACAGTGTCTACTCACTCCCACTACCTATCCTACTAACACAGTGTCTACTCACACCCACTACCTATTCTACTAACACAGTGTCTACTCACACCCACTACCTATTCTACTATCACAGTGTATACTCACACCCACTACCTATTCTACTAACACAGTGTCTACTCACACCCACTACCTATCCTACTAACACAGTGTCTACTCACACCCACTACCTATTCTACTAACAGTGTCTACTCACACCCACTACCTATCCTACTAACACAGTGTCTACTCACACCCACTACCTATTCTACTAACACAGTGTCTACTCACACCCACTACCTTTCCTACTAACACAGTGTCTACTCACACCTACTACCTATTCTACTAACACAGTGTCTACTCACACCCACTACCTATCCTACTAACACAGTGTCTACTCACACCCACTACCTATTCTACTAACACAGTGTCTACCCACACCCACTACCTATTCTACTAACACAGTGTATACTCACACCCACTACCTATTCTACTAACACAGTGTCTACTCACACCCACTACCTATTCTACTAACACAGTGTCTACTCACACCCACTACCTATTCTACTAACACAGTGTCTACCCACACCTACTACCTATTCTACTAACACAGTGTATACTCACACCCACTACCTATTCTACTAACAGTGTCTACTCACACCCACTACCTATTCTACTAACACACTGTCTACTCACACCCACTACCTATTCTACTAACACACTGTCTACTCACACCCACTACCTATTCTACTAACAGTGTCTACTCACACCCACTACCTATTCTACTAACACAGTGTCTACTCACACCCACTACCTATCCTACTAACACAGTGTCTACTCACACCCACTACCTATTCTACAAACAGTGTCTACTCACACCCACTACCTATTCTACTAACACAGTGTCTACTCACACCCACTACCTATTCTACTAACACAGTGTCTACTCACTCCCACTACCTATTCTAACACAGTGTCTACTCACACCCTCTACCTATTCTACTAACACAGTGTCTACTCACACCCACTACCTATTCTACTAACACAGTGTCTACTCACACCCACTACCTATTCTACTAACACACTGTCTACTCACACCCACTACCTATTCTACTAACACAGTGTCTACTCACACCTACTACCTATTCTACTAACACAGTGTATACTCACACCCACTACCTATTCTACTAACACAGTGTCTACTCACACCCACTACCTATTCTACTAACACAGTGTCTACTCACACCCACTACCTATCCTACTAACACAGTGTCTACTCACACCCACTACCTATTCTACAAACAGTGTCTACTCACACCCACTACCTATTCTACTAACACAGTGTCTACTCACACCCACTACCTATTCTACTAACACAGTGTCTACTCACTCCCACTACCTATTCTAACACAGTGTCTACTCACACCCTCTACCTATTCTACTAACAGTGTCTACTCACACCCACTACCTATTCTACTAACACAGTGTCTACTCACACCCACTACCTATTCTACTAACACAGTGTCTACTCACTCCCACTACCTATTCTAACACAGTGTCTACTCACACCCTCTACCTATTCTACTAACACAGTGTCTACTCACACCCTCTACCTATTCTACTAACACAGTGTCTACTCACACCCACTACCTATTCTACTAACACAGTGTCTACTCACACCCACTACCTATCCTACTAACACAGTGTCTACTCACTCCCACTACCTATTCTAACACAGTGTCTACTCACACCCTCTACCTATTCTACTAACACAGTGTCTACTCACACCCACTACCTATTCTACTAACACAGTGTCTACTCACACCCACTACCTATTCTACTAACACACTGTCTACTCACACCCACTACCTATTCTACTAACACACTGTCTACTCACACCCACTACCTATTCTACTAACAGTGTCTACTCACACCCACTACCTATTCTACTAACACACTGTCTACTCACACCCACTACCTATTCTACTAACACACTGTCTACTCACACCCACTACCTATCCTACTAACACAGTGTCTACTCACACCCACTACCTATTCTACAAACAGTGTCTACTCACACCCACTACCTATTCTACTAACACAGTGTCTACTCACACCCACTACCTATTCTACTAACACAGTGTCTACTCACACCCACTACCTATTCTACTAACACACTGTCTACTCACACCCACTACCTATTCTACTAACACACTGTCTACTCACACCCACTACCTATCCTACTAACACAGTGTCTACTCACACCCACTATCTATTCTACTAACACAGTGTCTACTCACACCCACTACCTATCCTACTAACAGTGTCTACTCACACCCACTACCTATTCTACAAACAGTGTCTACTCACACCCACTACCTATTCTACAAACAGTGTCTACTCACACCCACTACCTATTCTACTAACACACTGTCTACTCACACCCATTACCTATTCTACTAACACAGTGTCTACTCACACCCACTACCTATCCTACTAACACAGTGTCTACTCACACCCACTACCTATTCTACTAACACAGTGTCTACTCACACCCACTACCTATCCTACTAACACAGTGTCTACTCACACCCACTACCTATTCTACTAACAGTGTCTACTCACACCCACTACCTATTCTACTAACACAGTGTCTACTCACACCCACTACCTATTCTACTAACACAGTGTCTACTCACTCCCACTACCTATTCTAACACAGTGTCTACTCACACCCTCTACCTATTCTACTAACACAGTGTCTACTCACACCCACTACCTATTCTACTAACACAGTGTCTACTCACACCCACTACCTATCCTACTAACACAGTGTCTACTCACTCCCACTACCTATTCTAACACAGTGTCTACTCACACCCTCTACCTATTCTACTAACACAGTGTCTACTCACACCCACTACCTATTCTACTAACACAGTGTCTACTCACACCCACTACCTATTCTACTAACACACTGTCTACTCACACCCACTACCTAGTCTACTAACACACTGTCTACTCACACCCACTACCTATTCTACTAACACAGTGTCTACTCACACCCACTACCTATTCTACAAACAGTGTCTACTCACACCCACTACCTATTCTACTAACACAGTGTCTACTCACACCCACTACCTATTCTACTAACACAGTGTCTACTCACACCCACTACCTATTCTACTAACACACTGTCTACTCACACCCACTATCTATTCAACTAACACACTGTCTACTCACACCCACTACCTATCCTACTAACACAGTGTCTACTCACACCCACTACCTATTCTACAAACAGTGTCTACTCACACCCACTACCTATTCAACAGTGTCTACTCACACCCACTACCTATTCTACTAACACACTGTCTACTCACACCCACTACCTATTCTACTAACACAGTGTCTACTCACACCCACTACCTATCTTACTAACACAGTGTCTACTCACACCCACTACCTATCCTACTAACACAGTGTCTACTCACATCCACTACCTATTCTACTAACACAGTGTCTACTCACACCCACTACCTATCCTACTAACACAGTGTCTACTCACACCCACTACCTATTCTACTAACACAGTGTCTACTCACACCCACTACCTATCCTACTAACACAGTGTATACTCACACCCACTACCTATTCTACTAACAGTGTCTACTCACACCCACTACCTATCCTACTAACACAGTGTCTACTCACACCCACTACCTATCCTACTAACACAGTGTCTACTCACACCCACTACCTATTCTACTAACACAGTGTCTACTCACACCCACTACCTATTCTACTAACACAGTGTATACTCACACCCACTACCTATTCTACTAACAGTGTCTACTCACACCCACTACCTATCCTACTAACACAGTGTCTACTCACACCCACTACCTATTCTACAAACAGTGTCTACTCACTCCCACTACCTATTCTACTAACACAGTGTCTACTCACACCCACTACCTATTCTACTAACACAGTGTCTACTCACACCCACTACCTATCCTACTAACAGTGTCTACTCACACCCACTACCTATTCTACAAACAGTGTCTACTCACACCCACTACCTATTCTACTAACACACTGTCTACTCACACCCACTACCTATTCTACTAACACACTGTCTACTCACACCCACTACCTATTCTACTAACACAGTGTCTACTCACACCCACTACCTATTCTACTAACACAGTGTATACTCACACCCACTACCTATTCTACTAACACAGTGTCTACTCACGCCCACTACCTATTCTACTAACACACTGTCTACTCACACCCACTACCTATTCTACTAACACAGTGTATACTCACACCCACTACCTATTCTACTAACAGTGTCTACTCACACCCACTACCTATTCTACTTACACAGTGTCTACTCACACCCACTACCTATTCTACAAACAGTGTCTACTCACACCCACTACCTATTCTACAAACAGTGTCTACTCACACCCACTACCTATTCTACTAACACACTGTCTACTCACACCCACTACCTATTCTACTAACACACTGTCTACTCACACCCACTACCTATTCTACTAACACACTGTCTACTCACACCCACTACCTATTCTACTAACACAGTGTCTACTCACACCCACTACCTATCCTATTAACACAGTGTCTACTCACACCCACTACCTATCCTACTAACACAGTGTCTACTCACACCCACTACCTATTCTACTAACAGTGTCTACTCACACCCACTACCTATTCTACTTACACAGTGTCTACTCACACCCACTACCTATTCTACTTACACAGTGTCTACTCACACCCACTACCTATTCTACTAACAGTGTCTACTCACACCCACTACCTATTCTACTAACAGTGTCTACTCACACCCACTACCTATTCTACTAACAGTGTCTACTCACACCCACTACCTATTCTACTTACACAGTGTCTACTCACACCCACTACCTATTCTACTAACACAGTGTCTACTCACACCCACTACCTATTCTACTAACAGTGTCTACTCACACCCACTACCTATCCTACTAACACAGTGTCTACTCACACCCACTACCTATTCTACTAACACAGTGTCTACTCACACCCACTACCTATTCTACTATCACAGTGTATACTCACACCCACTACCTATTCTACTAACACAGTGTCTACTCACACCCACTACCTATCCTACTAACACAGTGTCTACTCACACCCACTACCTATTCTACTAACAGTGTCTACTCACACCCACTACCTATCCTACTAACACAGTGTCTACTCACACCCACTACCTATTCTACTAACACAGTGTCTACTCACACCCACTACCTTTCCTACTAACACAGTGTCTACTCACACCTACTACCTATTCTACTAACACAGTGTCTACTCACACCCACTACCTATCCTACTAACACAGTGTCTACTCACACCCACTACCTATTCTACTAACAGTGTCTACTCACACCCACTACCTATTCTACTAACATAGTGTCTACTCACACCCACTACCTATTCTACTAACACAGTGTCTACTCACACCCACTACCTATTCTACTAACACAGTGTCTACTCACACCCACTACCTTTTCTACTAACACAGTGTCTACTCACACCCACTACCTATCCTACTAACACAGTGTCTACTCACACCCACTACCTATTCTACAAACAGTGTCTACTCACACCCACTACCTATTCTACTAACACAGTGTCTACTCACACCCACTACCTATTCTACTAACACAGTGTCTACTCACTTTCACACTCTGACAGTCCTCACTCCCCTGTCCTCAGTCATATCACTGACACAGTGTATACTCACTCTCACACCCACTACCAATCTTACTGTCACCGTGTATATTCACTCTAACACCAACTACCTATCCTACTAACACAATGTATACTCACACCAGCTACGTTTCCTACTAACAGTGTATACTCACATCCACTACCTATCCTACTAACATTTATACTCACTACCTATCCTACTAACATGTTTGCTCATGCCCACTACCTGTCATATTAATACAGTGTATAGTCACACTCACTGATGGCTCTCACTCACTTATCCTTAGATAACCCATCTAACACAAAAAGTGGAAAAGTTTCTGTATTTCTGAAGTTTTATTGCTTTAGCAGAATTAAAAGCGAGGAGAATCCATGGAGGAAAAGTTACAACATCTAGAATGACTCATAATCATAAACTTGGAATAATATGCCATTCTAGAACTCCCTCCTTGGAACCTTTCCTGAGTCTGTCCAGTATGTGGCTGGTTAGACCCATCTCTTTTCTTCTGACCATACTCAAAGAGGTCCCATCTATTGTTGGTCTTTCAAGCAGTCTTGTCCCAGGCAGGGCTTCTCACTCATTGGGAATAACAGTGTGGTGATGAGGTGTTAGGGTAATAAAGAAGAAATCAGAGGTTCTTAGGATGTTGGCACATGTCTGGTGGGAACATGCAGCGTGGTGACAAGATGTTGGGTTAGTAAGGAATCACAGGTTCTTGGTACACGTCTTCTCATCACATCTGGTTGTAGTATTGGGATCAGCAGGTTTGGCAATCTTCAGGGATTACATTGCTGTAAGCAGGCAGCAAAACGGACAAGTGGAGTGGTCTCATACATCAAATACAGTAGACTGCTTGCTGGGTGGGTGGGATGAAATGTAGAGAATTAATTTTATTATTCAAGCCACTTTCGTAATAGTTTGGCTGACAATCTCCTGCCAGAGCAACCATTTTTTTCCCTGTGTAAAACTCTCCTTCATACAGGATCCAGGCCCCTCTCTGCACTTTGTGAGACGAAATCATATTTTCCATTCCATAAGACTTGAGGGCATCAGCAGACTTGTTCAGAGGTAGTTCACGTCCACTGTAGTAAGGGTGCTCATATAATGTGATCTCTGGGTTGTAAAGGCCACCCCTCACCACTCTTAGGGAGCTGATCTTTTCACTAAACCCTGGGATTGAATTGTACTCTCCATTTTTGAAGATTGTAAAGTCTCCCTTATAATTTACCTCCGTAAACACCACCCAAGGCTCTCCTTGTATTCTGAGAGATTGGGCTTTTTGCAGGAATCCTACTAACCTTAAATCAGGAGTATCAGCCGTTATACTTGTACATTCACCCTTCATTCCTGGGAATTCATACAGTTCAATCATTGTATCTCAGAGTGTTTTGTCTCTGTTTGTAATTGTAATGTGTCTCTCTCTAGGTGATCAGTCAAGAGTTTGTCCAGTGAGTCCACCTATTTATACTATCCTAATGGGACATGACGATGCTGATCGATGTAGTTTGGTCAGATTATTTCAGATAAGAAGATGTCTAATTCCTACGAACTGTTTCATAAGCATTTTCACAAGAAAACCTGTTTTTGGGGGTTTGTGGTAAACAAGTCATGCTGTATGGTATAGATAGGTGAAGGTTTACTCAAGAAGGAGCTGAAGGAATAATTATGTTTAAATATTTCTGCAGAAACACACCAAAGTACAAATGTTATCAAATTAAATCAGGTTTGTTAAATTCTGGCTAAAGAAAAAAGCCACAGACTAAAGGGAGATTGGGGACACAACCAGAACATACATTTCTCAATAGTGGTGCTGTTGTAAGATCAAAATATATACAAAATATAGATTAAGGAACAGCATGCACAAAATTATTAAAAATACAGTTTGAAGTTTTAAAAGGCTATGGGGATTCAATGACACCAATGTATGTTCCCAAAATCACCTAAATGCACCTCCACAACATGCACAAACAGGAAACCGTTTACCTTACAAATGCAATTAACAATAAGATGTTCGGTACAAAAAAACTCAATAAAATAATAGCACAATGTGGAAGCATGCATTGCCACTAAATTTACCCCCGTGAATTGTAGCTTTAATTTAATTTCTGGAAAATGGAATTAGAAAAACGTAATAATTCTCTTCAAAAGCTTGGGCTTGTTTGCAGTATCATACAACAAAAAGAAAACAAATATATAGTATAAAATCCTTTATTATAGACACTACACTACACTATTTTACACACTGGATCATTTCTGCTTACCCTGGAGCCAGGTTTCCTTTTTCAGCGAGAAACAGTCGCAAGTTGTTTTAGATTCGCCTCTCACGTGTTTAGCAGAGAGTATGCTAAGGACCACGTGGTGTGATGGCGTCAGTGACCCAATCGCAGACTTGTTTCACCTGACCAATTCCGCTTATGTCATAATATGTTGACACAATCTAGCTTTCAATCTTTTAAGCCAAGTCCACTTAATCGCCAATTAAGTCCCCTTAAGGCATATTGCAAATCAAAATAATTACAATTGCTAATGTTACATATATTTGTCGACGCTTCTATACTCAGGCTGAGTATCTCCCTGGGACAAAGCAGTTAAAGTGATTATAGCGTGTCCCAAAATCAGCCAAGTCTTGATGAAGGGTGAAACAAGTTGTGAAGGACCGCCTGGCACCCCGACCAAATACCTCCGTCAATCGATGCTTCCTAGCTGACACTGAGGACCATAAGCACTGCACCGGACACCATAAGCACCGTGGACCCCACAAACCGCCGCAGCTTGGTTGGGGTCTCGCCGTCTGTAATGGACCATCTGGCACCCCGACTGGGTACCTCCGCCAATCGATGCTTCCTAGCTGACGCTGAGGACTGTAAGCACTGCACCGGACATCATAAGCACCATAGACCCCACGAACCGCCGCAGCTTGGTTGGGATCTCGCCGTCCCTTTCCGTCCTGCACCAAACTCCTGGATCCAGGGACTCAGTGGGAAGGCCTCTCCTCCAAAAGAGTATAGCTGTGAAGCGCTTAGTGATATAGTGATATAGCTTTTAAGCACGAGACGAGGCTACTTGTTCAGGGTTAAGCAGGAACTCAATTTTAATGGTGCCTGTGGCATACCTAGCCACTTCAGACTATAGAACTGGGTCTCTAAAGGTTGTCCTAAACACTGCTGCCATATTGTGTTTGAATGTAATTTGCATTCTGTATTGAAATGTATGTTTGCCTGTATTCCTATAGTATTCGTATGCTAGCAGCCGAAAGCCGCTAGCATTTACATGGTCGTTTGACGAACAGCAACTTTACCGGCTGTTCGTGAAACAAATTAGGTACCGAACCCAAGCCCACACACACTGAGGGTCGTGTGGCACCAATTACCAGATTGCAACATTGTTGCAATTGGTAATTAAGTGTGTTCCTAGGTGGCCGTCGTTTGACTACCGACCACGCGGCGGTCGGCCATCTTAGATCCTTGGTCTCCCCAGTGGTGTTTGGTCGTCGAGCGCGTGGAACTAAAAACGGCTACTCGACGACACGAACACCGCTGTATTTCCAGGCCATTCGGGAGCTCTGGTCTTCTCCTATTGTGGTTCCCCATCGGTGTTCGGTACTTTTAAACGAATTGAATAAGTAAATGTATTTTGTGCGGCGTTCGGTTGTTTTAGCTGGGATCTGAGCGGTATTCACACGAAATGTGCACTCAGACCCCAGCTATCTACCGAACGTCTGTTCGTGCAAATAATGTGAATATTGTTGGAGTTATGGATTTAAATGTGAAATGCCGGTTCTGCTGCACGGAGGGATAATCCACTTAACGGTATATTTCAGTGGTAGTATCCCTCTCGTGCAGCAGTGCCTGATGGGAGAAATGCTCCAAATGTTAAGTCCCCCATGTAGTCCCTTACTGTATTACCCCTGCTATGTCAGTAAGGAAACCCCTTGCATGGGGACTTGCATAAATACTGGAAGCTGTGAATAAAGATGTCAGTTGACTCCCAGAACTGTGTTTCGTCCGGTTACTGGGGGATTTGGGATATTGCCTTACTTTTCAGCGCTGACTGTGGATTTACCTGTAATACCAGCGGAGATCGTGGGATTTAATATTGCTGCTCCGCTACAATTGGTGGCAAGCGACGGGATCCAACCTTACAGACGAAAAGCGGTGTTCGTGTAAATTTAAACTACCGAACAAGAAAAGTGAAGGGCAATTTGTATGGAACAAAGAACCAAACAACGAGGTGAATGGAGATATATTATGTTGCATTGAAACGGCAGACATTAAAGGAGCTACTGGAAGCCAGGGGTAAAATAGCCAACCATAAATCCAAAGCTGTGCTGATTGCTGAACTGATGGAGGGAGACAGAGCTTGCAGCACTACACCTCCACCAGCCATGGAAGAGACCCCACACCAAAGAGAGCTGAGAACCAGGATGGAGTTTCTGCCGCAGGCAGTACCCATGGAGATATTGAGCATGCTGATGTCAGATGTGCATGAGTATCTTATGGCACACCGTTCACCGGAGACACCGTCAAGGGCAGAATCCATTACTGCCTCCGTCTACGGCCAGGTAAAACCCAAAATCCCATATCATGCATTTAAGATGTTTTGCGAAGAAAAGGATGAGATTGACGGGTATTTGCAAGATTTTGAGAGACTGTGTGATTTGCATGACTTGGAACAGGCAGTAAACTGTCAGGTCGGGCAGCGGAAGCCTATCACGCTGTACCCCGAGAGGACAGCAAGGATTATACAAAAGTAAAAAGGGCGATTCTAGAAAGATATGCCATTACCCCGGAGGCATACCGGCACAAGTTTAGAGGCTTGCGCAAACCGGAGAAAGATTTGCATGCCGAGTTGGCGCACAAGCTAGATCAAGCATCACAAGGGTGGATACAAGCCAGCCACGCTACCACTATGGAGGAGCTGCGACAGCTGATGCTGTTAGAACAATTCTTTAATGGCTTGTCCCCAGAGGCACAAGAATGGGTGAGAGACTGAAAACCCCTCACCCTAACTGAAGCGGCCTGATTAGCCGACCAGCATTTTGATGCAAGGAGGCATCACGAGCACCTAACTAGGAATTACCCTCAACCCACAGTGCAACCCAGTACCTTAACGCCTACCGGCTCCACAGCAACACTGTCTAGATCGACGCAGGGGAATCCACCACCGATATAATGGCAGGGCTAACATCCAGTGCCATACATGCAAGCAGTGGGGACATATATCCCGAGAGTGCACTCAGAACCGGAGCAGACAAGCGTGGAACCAAGTTCGACAGAACCTGGCACCAAGGGCTGCCAATCACTACCAAGTAGAACCAGCTACCCAGGAGATATTGAGCGCTCAGGCAGAAGAACCACTAGGAATACTGCACAAAGTGATGTCAGTTCGAGCCACCGACAACAGGCAACATCATCGCCAGCTTGGGACACTGGAGGGGAAAGAAGTACAAGGGCTCCGAGATTCAGGAGCCACTCTAACTTTGGTAGCTCCCCATTTGGTTCCAGGGTCAGCACACACTGGCGGATCAGTGGCAGTGAGAGTTGCAGGGGGAGCAGTGTACCGACTACCCACTGCCAAAGTACATGGGGATTGGGGTGCGGGGGAGGGTACTATAGAAGTGGGCCTAATGCAGAAGTTACCAGCGGATGTTGGACTTGGGCCAGATGACCTCTGCTTTTATACCCCAGGCTCCACACCAGGAAGCCCATCCAGTGACCACACGGCAACAGGCTCGCACCATGGTTCCACCAGCACACTCTGAGGCTCAGGTAAGAGACCATGACCCCCACACGACACGTATGACCTGGGACACCCCAACTAAATTCGAGGCAGAGGTAAAGTTAGACCCCAGGCTACAGGTATACAGGGACAGAGTACGCACAGATCCGGCCGGGTTAGAGGGGGAGCGGTACACATGGGAGAAAGGGCTTCTTTATTGCATTGCGGAAAGAGGAGTGGGGGGCTTGGGCACATTGACGACTAAACAGTTAGTAGTCCCCCAGAAGTATAGGCAAGAACTGCTTAGGATTGCTCACGACATCCCCTTGTCTGGGCATCTGGGGATGACACGTACCCGATACAGGTTGACCCACGCTTTTTTATGGCCAGGGATCTCTAAGGATGTGAGGCAGTACTGCAACTCATGTGACATTTGCCAGCGAGTGGGCAAGTGAGGTGACTGCTACAAAGCTAAGTTATGCCCTCTTCCCATTATTGAAGAACCCTTCAGTAGGGTGGCCGTAGACATAGTAGGGCCCTTACCTAAGCCCAGTCCCTCAGGGAAAATACATATTTTAACGAACTAGGGGATTCATCCGGTTACCGACTCCATTATGTGTGGTATAGCCTTTTGGGAGTTTTGGGGCACGAATAGACCGACCGCAGGGCCAGATTTCATGGAACTATTTTCGGCTTCTTTATCCATGCGGTCGGTCAAAACTTTACCTTCCTATAACTCCCGAACCCCTGGTCTGATCTGGGTGATTTTTGGATATGTTTCTCACCCAGATCAGGGCTATATTTAAAAGTATATGATACATATTTGGGGTACATCTAGAAAGTGGGGAAAAATATGTGCATTGTAATTGTATTATCTGTTAAGCTAAGGGGAGGAGATGTGTGGGAGGTAACGTCTATATGATTGGTGCAATGTGTAATTAATGTGAATCTTGCATGGGAGAATCTCATAAAAGCAGGAATGTTACCATTAAACTTCAGTTCTACTCCTGATACGGTGTGTCGTCCAGTGATTGGGAAAGGTGATGGGATATTATTGGATTTTATTGCTGACTGTGCTGGATATTCTCTGGGATTTATTACTTGTTCCTGCATCCTCTGGATATATTGGTGGAGTTAAGTTGTGAGAAATCAGCTCTCCGCTACATTGTGAATAGAGACATTTTCTGTACCTGGAGATATTTGGCTTACCACACCCAGTTAAGCCAATTATCTCCAGGATAGAGGATTCTGTGGAACTGGTTTTGGCTGGAAAGCCATGCTTCAGTGGTCACAAAGGACTTCGACCTAACTTTTAAACCAATGGAAGGAATTTTTGAGTATGTTTGTATGTGTAGTATGTTGATTCTAAAAAAGGAAAGTTTTATGTGAATGTGATGTATACTTTTAGAGTTATAGGAATATTGCGCCAAACTGTGTATTTTCCTGCCTGTGATAATTAAGTTAGCCCATTCTGTTCAGTAATTCTATCACAGGCAGAGGGGAGGATTTTGTGTGGGAGTGTCTGAGTGTATTGTACGTATTGATTGGTTGCACTTCAAAACCCTGTGGGCGGTACTATGTTTGTAGAATGGGCATAAAATCAGAGTGTTTGATTAAAAGCTTCAGTTCTACTTCACCCTCAATTTGGAGTGCCGTCTCTTATTGGGGGAATCTGCTACAAGGGATTGCTATGCTTGTCATACTCCTTTGCTAAATCACTACTACGCTCTTGCTCTCTGAAGGAGTCTAAGGTGGTTATGATGTCTGCTGGAGTGCTGGAAACCCTCAGGAAGCGCTAGGAGCATCCTTCAATGGACGTACCCAGTCGGGGTGCCCGTCGATCCGTTGCAGTCGATCTCTCTGTCTGGAGTACAAAAGTACATAACTCACATGAACAGAGCTTTTTCAACTGCATTCGGCAAGGTATATTGCAGGGCCCATAGTGCTGAGGCAAGAGGCTGGCCAGCAGGCCCCTCCAATAACCAGTGGCGAAGTATATCTTCATCGTGTGACAACCGTCTTTTTACAGCACAGTCCCCAACAGGGGGACATTATGAAAATAATAGACATTGCACAATCTGTAAATCTGAGTGTCTGGGTCATAGCTGACTCAAGACAAGATAATGTAATTACCTATCAGACACCAGAGTGCCTAATACTAATAACCCCAAAACTAAGTGTTTTCCCACAGTTACCCCATGTTTATTACATCCCCGGAAAGCCCTGATTAAAGAGTACAAACAGTGTAAAAAGCACTCAGATTGGAGGTGTTTAGCACGAGTAACCATGGTTTAAAGTTTAACCAGGTCACAACCATCCGATTCAGAGTTCTAGATGATTTGTGGCTAAGTTTTGATCTCTATTAATCGTGTCTTGGAGGCGGATCAGGGGCAGGGACCGGCACTGTAAATAAGGTGAGTTTTAACCCCTTCTAAGGAGGCTGAGGGGGGGGGGGAGCATGCCTCCTGTGACGAGAGCAATCTCGCCACATTGCATTGGAGAAGCCTGGTTGCCCGCCTGCTGCCTTTGGACTATGGCCCTGGGAAATTGGGCCCTTTAAAAATCGTATTTGGCCCTAACAGAGTGCATGTCACTCATTCTGGCCCTTTAAATACAGTGGGGTCATTCGGTACTTGCCCTGTGTGAGCGGTGATACCCCAGATAGCTATGCCATGGAGCCCATTCATATAATGAAAGACTATGGGAAAGACTTTAGCTCCATGGCAATTGAACTGTATGTGTGTGGTCTGAGCGCCATTCAATAATATGCGCTCAGACCTAAGCTATCTGGGGATATGTTGCATGTCTTTATTATATGTAGTAAATGTAACCTTGTGTATTTTATTGTATTTTATGTCTTTTTGCAACCATGTGCTCAATGGAGTCTGCCTCTATCCCTGGATATAATTGGATTATTTTCCCCATTGTCTCCAGGAAAGAGGGCTCTGTAAAACCGGTCTGAGCCAGATAGCCATGTGCTAGCCAGGGCCCAAAAGATATTTTACTAACTTTTGAACCCCTGGTCTGATTCATGCAATTTTTTAATATGTTGTTCCCCTGAATGGATTGACTGTGAATATGTCATTTTTATGTGAATGTGGTGTATGGTTTTAGAGTTATGAAAGTTGGGTAGGAAGTATGTTTAACTGTATGTATAATTGAGTTTCCTCTCAGGATAAGGGGAGGGAATATGTGGGATGTAACTGTGATGTGATTGGTTGTTTTATCCCTCCCTGTGGGCAGTCCTGTATTTGCAACAACTGTAATAAAAACCAGGCTGGGTGTGCCAGCACCTCAGACCACTGCTTGACCCTCAACACGGAGCCTTGTCTTGTTCTTGGGGGGATTCACTGTATGCTGTTGGAGACTGATTGCCAGGAGTATAAGCTGATGTATGCTTTTCCTGTTCGTCTGCTAGCAGCTATTCGTGAGGTTCCAGTTTGGAGTGCTATTTTGTATCCAGTTCGGGAGTTTGGTGTTCTGCAGTAGCTGTGCCTGTCTCTCAGAAAGAGGCATATCGCCTAAACGGATTTTAACCCCTTGTCTGCTGAAATGGTCCGTTACAATTGGTGGCAAGCGGCGGGATCGTTCCTACAGCCAGAAGGACAGCTACAGGAGACACCATTTCCGTGGATTTTACAATTTAAGGGCAACGTATGTCCCAGTACAGCGACCCTTAAAGCAACAGGATGGAACCAGCAGTGTTATATGAGGAGGAGGACCTGGATGGCCGGGATGCATTAAGGAAAGGCATCTGGTACCAGGCCCTGGATAATGTACAATACCAGCGGGGTGAGAGTCTCCCCAGTGAAGAGCAGTGGTTGCAGAAGCAAGTGGCCCTGCGGATGCCCTTCCTGGGAGAGCAGCCCCTGGAGGAATGGGTGAAGGAACTAGAGCAACGGGTATGGCAGGAGCTATGGCTGGAGGATGCCTACCAGGCGCTCTGGTGGTATATGGCACAGTATAAACCCTGGACAGCCGAACATGACAAGCCAGAGGGAGAGGAGTTTGATGGTCCTGGCTTGTTATGGGAGTCCTTTGAAGAGCCTGGCTTCGGGAGCCCTGCGCAAACCAGACTTCAGGACATTTTCTATGAGAGGGAGGCTAGGCATGAGTGGGATGACCCCAATGAGATAGAGCAAGACCTGGCTCACCTAGCAACCCTGGAGTGGGAACTGGAGCAGGACTACCGAGACCTCTTCCACTCCATTGGGAAGGCTCAGCAGGACAGTAAGGTGACAGATCCAGATCTAGACCCATTCAGCTGGGCAGATATTGTAGAGTGTTACTGGGAAGGACCCCAGGTGGCCGGTAGAGATGGGACTGAGGTCTCTCCACCGGTCCTGCAGCGAATTGGGAGCCCAGTCTCCATTCCCCAGCAGCAGTGTGAATTGCAGGGAATTGGGAGCCCACTCTCCATTCCCCAGCGGCAGGCTGAGTTACAGGGGGCAGAGGTAGTTGCTCCTGCCCCCCAGCAGCAGAGTGATATGCCGGGAAGGCAATGTGAAGTGCAGGGAGAGGAGAGCAGCGTCCTCCCTCCCCAGCGGCAGGCTGAGTTACAGGGGGCAGAGGTAGTTGTTCCTGCCCCCCAGCAGCAGCATGATTTTTTGGGAATTGGGAGCCCAGTCTCCATTCCCCAGCGGCCGAGTGATGTGCCGGGAATTGGGAGCCTAGTCTCCATCCCCCAGCGGCAGTGTTATTTATTGGGAATTGGGAGCCCAGTCTCCATTCCCCAGCAGGAGATACAGCAGGAAATTGAGAGCCCAGTCTCCATTCCCCAGCAGGAGATACAGCAGGAAATTGAGAGCCCAGTCTCCATTCCCCAGCGGCAGAGTGTCCAGCAGGGAATAGAGAGCCCAGTCTCCTTTCCCCAGCAGCAGGACACTGTATTGGGAGAAGATACAGTCGGTCTCCCTCCACAGAGGATGAAAGTATGTATGGGAGAGGAGCTTGCTACCACCTCTCCCCAGCGGCGGATCATTAATGGGCAGGGAATAGAGAGCTCAGTCTCCTTTCCCCAACGGCAGAGTTCTATCGGCAGAGGAGCCTGTTACCCCCTCTCCCCAGCGACAGCTTAGAGTATCCAAAGGGGAGACAGTCGGTCTCCCCCTCCGGAAGGTGCAACAAAAGGGGAGACAGTCGGTCTCCAGCAACCAGGCTTCAACCAGACTACTCCCGCGGTAGTACTGGCATCAGGGCAGAGTAACGCTGGTATCTGCCCACTCAGCAACCCACCAAGGCAGCCTACCAGTCCCCCACACAGCCGTGGTGAGGCACCTGGACATGGACAAGATTCTCCCTTACTCAGGTGTAGTAACCAGTTATTGTGGGTGGGCTGTACTGCTGTTTCTGTTTTGTGGGTGGGCTGCTGGACTAACAAGGGCACTGACCGGGAGGAGGTCAGATACCCTGTTAGTCTGTTTGGAAAAGGGGAGAGATGTGACGAGAACAATCTAGCCACATTGCATTGGAGAAGCCTGGCCGCCCGCCTGCTGCCTTTGGACTATGGCCCTGGGAGATTGGGCCCTTTAAACACCGTATTCGGCCCTAACAGAATGCATGTCACTCATTCTGGCCCTTTAAATACAGTGGGGTCATTCGGTACTTGCCCTGTGTGAGCGGTGATACCCCAGATAGCTATGCCATGGAGTCCATTCATATAATGAAAGACTATGGGAAAGACTTTAGCTCCATGGCAATTGAACTGTATGTGTGTGGTCTGAGCGCCATTCAATAATATGCGCTCAGACCTAAGCTATCTGGGGATATGTTGCATGTCTTTATTATATGTAGTAAATGTAACCTTGTGTATTTTATTGTATTTTATGTCTTTTTGCAACCATGTGCTCAATGGAGTCTGCCTCTATCCCTGGATATAATTGGATTATTTTCCCCATTGTCTCCAGGAAAGAGGGCTCTGTAAAACCGGTCTGAGCCAGATAGCCATGTGCTAGCCAGGGCCCAAAAGATATTTTACTAACTTTTGAACCCCTGGTCTGATTCATGCCATTTTTTAATATGTTGTTCCCCTGAATGGATTGATTGTGAATGTGTAATTTTTATGTGAATGTGATGTATGGTTTTAGAGTTATGAAAGTTGGGTAGAAAGTATGTTTAACTGTATGTATAATTGAGTTTCCTCTTAGGATAAGGGGAGGGAATATGTGGGATGTAACTGTGATGTGATTGGTTGTTTTATCCCTCCCTGTGGGCAGTCCTGTATTTGCAACAACTGTAATAAAAACCAGGCTGGGTGTGCCAGCACCTCAGACCACTGCTTGACCCTCAACACGGAGCCTTGTCCCGTTCTTGGGGGGATTCACTGTATGCTGTTGGAGACTGATTGCCAGGAGTGTAAGCTGATGTATGCTTTTCCTGTTCGTCTGCTAGCAGCTATTCGTGAGGTTCCAGTTTGGGGTGCTATTTTGTATCCAGTTCGGGAGTTTGGTGTTCTGCAGTAGCTGTGCCTGTCTCTCAGAAAGGGGCATATCACCTAAACAGATTTTAACCCATTGTCTTCTGAAACGGTCCGTTACACCTCCTAAATGGCGGTTTTAACACTGTAGGTCAAAAATACATGTCTGTGTTCCTGATCCGATAGTGTTTCTTTAATTCAATATACCGGGATTACCGATAGTGGAAATATAAGATAGGGAGTTACACATTTAGTTGACATTTAACATATAATTAGTACGTGTTTTAAAAGTTTTACAAGATCACTATTGCTTTAACTTATTATAAATTTATTTTTCTTGCTATGAGTACAAACATACTATATGTGTATTATACACTCTCTTACTATGTGAGTAAAAACATACTATATGTGTATTATACACTCTCTTACTATGTGAGTACAAACATACTATATGTGTATTATACTGTGGCGAAACCAACCTCGCCACTGGGCCCTGGAGAAGCCTGTTTGCTAGCCTCCTACCTACTGACTATGGCCCCTGGGTTATTTGGGGCATATTGTACTGTATATTGCTGCTACTGGCCCTTTTAACAGCATCTATGGACATATTGGGACTTTTGGGACTACTGTCCCTTTAAGACTGTGCTACATATTCTAGTGTACTGCCTGTAATATTATATGTGTATTTGTGTGTTAAGTTTAACCTGGGATATGTATGCAGCATTCATCTGATTGTTCGGTAGAATCACTCCATTCATTATATTGAGTGAAACTACCGAACAACCAGACCACCCAGGAATAAGTGTGCCTCCAATTACAGTTTGCAACAATGTTGCAAACGGGTAATTGGCAATCAGTGTAATGTATTCTTTGTCCTCTGGGTGGCCGCCATTCGGGAAACAAACACGTGGCGGCGGCCATCTTAAACTACCGAACAGCGGTGTTTTGCCGTCGAGTGTCTGGAACTAAAATCGGACACTTGACTAGGCAAACACCGCTGAGACCTCCATACTTCCAGAAATTCGGATAGAAACTACCGAATGACCCGCCGTTCGGTAGAAAGAACCCCACAAACAAGGGAATTCATTCAAACCCTCTCCAGGCTCTATAACACAGGAAATTCGCCTGTTTTCATTCCCTTGTTTGTGACCGACCGCAGGGCCAAAATGCATGGAACTGTTTTCGGATACTTTACCCATGCGGTCGGTCAAATCTTTGGAACCCCATATCTCCCGAACCATTCATCCGAATTACTTGAATTTTGAATATGTTGTCCCCCTGAATAAGGGCTATCCAGCGATGCTGGATTTAAAGGTGTACCCCCGGTTTTTGGGGTACATCCAGGAATGGGGGAAAAGTGTGTACCGGATAATTGAGTTTAATGTTATCTGAGGGGAGGGGATGTGTGGGCTGAACCATGTATGTGATTGGTTATTTTATGCCTCCCCCTGGGTGTGGCCTGTATGTGGATTAGTGTAATAAAAGCCAGGCTGGATGAGCCAGTCCAGAGTTCCTGTTTTACCCTCAAAGTGATGTGTCGTCTCATTATTGGGGGAAGGATTTATTGTATGCTGTTCCAGTTGACTGCTAGGAGTACAAGCCTATTCGTATGGTTCCTATTCAATGGTCTACAGCATTCATATGCTTGGGGAGAATTTAAAGGTTTCTCGGATTCGGTGATTGTGGTGTCTGCCAGAGTGCTTGGAGTCCTCAGGAAGCACTAGGAGCATCCATTAACGGAGGTACCAAGTCGGGGTGCCAGGTGATCCGTTACATTGGTGGCAAGCGGTGGGATGGCGTCCTAGTGTGAGGTAAAGCAGCTCGGAGACACAGGTCGTTTGGATTACAAAGGGAGGACAACGCTAGTACCCGTACAGCGCCCCTATCCACAAAAGAAGCAACTGCAGCAGAGCAAGCATGGCGCCTGGCTACACTCAGGAGCGGTTGGACAGAGAGATTGCCATACGGCTGGCTTTCTTTGGACCCAACCCCTCTGAGAAAATTGTGCAGTTCATAAGGGAATCAACGGCAGATTTCCTGCAGCGCCTAGCAGATTTAGACAAAAAGAGAGCTGAAGGGGTCGTCCTTCCTCCCCAGCGGCAGTCTACGGTTCAGGGAGAGGAACCTGTTATCCCCTCTCCCCAGCGGCTGAAGGTGTGTAAGGGAGAGGAGTTTGTTACCCCCTCTCCCCACCGACAACCTAACCCACCAAGGGGAGACAGTAAACCCCTCACCAGCGCAGATGGGACCGTGGTCTCTGCGCCCTGCCTACAGGGAGTACAGAGGGTCAGCCCTGCTCCCCAGCTGCTGAAAGTGTGTAAGGGAGAGGAGTTTGTTACCCCCTCTCCCCAGCGGCAGCTTAGCACACCAAGGGGAGACAGTAAACCCCTCACCAGCGCAGATGGGACCGTGGTCTCTGCGCCCTGCCTACAGGGAGTACAGAGGGTCAGCCCTGCTCCCCAGCTGCTGAAAGTGTGTAAGGGAGAGGAGTTTGTTACCCCCTCTCCCCAGCGGCAGCTTAGCGCACCAAGGGGAGACAGTAAGCCCCACACCAGCGCAGATGGGACCGTGGTCTCTGCGCCCAAGTTACAGGGAGCTGAAGGGGCCGTCCTCCCTCCCCAGCGGCAGTGTGATTTGTTGGGAATTGGGAGCCCAGTCTCCATTCCCCAGCGGCAGTGTGAATTGCAGGGAATTGGGAGCCCAGTCTCCATTCCCCAGCGGCAGGCTGAGTTACAGGGGGCAGAGGTAGTTGGTCCTACCCCCCAGCAGCAGAGTGATATGCCGGGAAGGCAGTGTGAAGTGCAGGGAGAGGAGAGCAGCGTCCTCCTTCCCCAGCGGAAGGCTGAGTTACAGGGGGCAGAGGTAGTTGGTCCTACCCCCCAGCAGCAGCGTGATTTTTGGGGAATAGAGAGCCCAGTCTCTATTCCCCAGCAGCAGGAAACTGAATTGGGAGGAGAGACAGTCGGTCTCCCTCCACAAAGACTGAAAGTAGGCATGGGAGAGGAGATTGTTACCTCCTCTCCCCAGCGGCAGATCATCAATGGGCAGAGTGTTCTAATGGGAGAGGAGATTGTTACCACCTCTCCCCAGCGGCGGATCATCAATGGGCAGAGTGTTCTAATGGGAGAGGAGCTGGTTACGACCTCTCCCCAGCGGCAGCTTAATGTACCAGGGGGAGACTGTAAGCCCCACACCTGTGCAGATGGGACCGTGGTCTCTGCACTTCCAGCACAGGGGGTAGGGACGGTCGGTCCTGCCCCCCCACAACAGGGCTGTTTAGCCAAAGGGGAGACAGTCTGTCTCCAGCAGCAGAGCTGTGTAACTAAAGGGGAGACAGTCGGTCTCCAGCAGCAGAGCTGTGTAACTCAAGGGGAGACAGTCGGTCTCCAGCAGCAGAGCGGTGTAACTCAAGGGGAGACAGTCGGTCTCCAGCAGCAGAGCTGCGCAGCTAAAGGGGAGACAGTCGGTCTCCAGCAACCAGGCTCCAACCAGACTACTCCTGTAGTAGTGCTGGCACCAGGGCAGAGTACCGCTGGTCTCTTCCCACTCAGCAACCCACCAAAACAGCCTACCAGTCCCCCACACAGCCGGGGTGAGGCACCTGGACCTGGACAAGTTTTTCCATTACTCAGGTGTAGTAACCATTCATTGTGGGTGGACTGTACTGCTGTTTCTGTTTTGTGGGTGGGCTGCTGGACTTACAAGGGCACTGACCGGCAAGAGGTCAGGTACCCTGTTAGTATGTTTGGAAAAGGGGAGAAATGTGGCGAAACCAACCTCGCCACTGGGCCCTGGAGAAGCCTGTTTGCTAGCCTCCTACCTACTGACTATGGCCCCTGGGTTATTTGGGGCATATTGTACTGTATATTGCTGCTACTGGCCCTTTTAACAGCATCTATGGACATATTGGGACTTTTGGGACTACTGTCCCTTTAAGACTGTGCTACATATTCTAGTGTACTGCCTGTAATATTATATGTGTATTTGTGTGTTAAGTTTAACCTGGGATATGTATGCAGCATTCATCTGATTGTTCGGTAGAATCACTCCATTCATTATATTGAGTGAAACTACCGAACAACCAGACCACCCAGGAATAAGTGTGCCTCCAATTACAGTTTGCAACAATGTTGCAAACGGGTAATTGGCAATCAGTGTAATGTATTCTTTGTCCTCTGGGTGGCCGCCATTCGGGAAACAAACACGTGGCGGCGGCCATCTTAAACTACCGAACAGCGGTGTTTTGCCGTCGAGTGTCTGGAACTAAAATCGGACACTTGACTAGGCAAACACCGCTGAGACCTCCATACTTCCAGAAATTCGGATAGAAACTACCGAATGACCCGCCGTTCGGTAGAAAGAACCCCACAAACAAGGGAATTCATTCAAACCCTCTCCAGGCTCTATAACACAGGAAATTCGCCTGTTTTCATTCCCTTGTTTGTGACCGACCGCAGGGCCAAAATGCATGGAACTGTTTTCGGATACTTTACCCATGCGGTCGGTCAAATCTTTGGAACCCCATATCTCCCGAACCATTCATCCGAATTACTTGAATTTTGAATATGTTGTCCCCCTGAATAAGGGCTATCCAGCGATGCTGGATTTAAAGGTGTACCCCCGGTTTTTGGGGTACATCCAGGAATGGGGGAAAAGTGTGTACCGGATAATTGAGTTTAATGTTATCTGAGGGGAGGGGATGTGTGGGCTGAACCATGTATGTGATTGGTTATTTTATGCCTCCCCCTGGGTGTGGCCTGTATGTGGATTAGTGTAATAAAAGCCAGGCTGGATGAGCCAGTCCAGAGTTCCTGTTTTACCCTCAAAGTGATGTGTCGTCTCATTATTGGGGGAAGGATTTATTGTATGCTGTTCCAGTTGACTGCTAGGAGTACAAGCCTATTCGTATGGTTCCTATTCAATGGTCTACAGCATTCATATGCTTGGGGAGAATTTAAAGGTTTCTCGGATTCGGTGATTGTGGTGTCTGCCAGAGTGCTTGGAGTCCTCAGGAAGCACTAGGAGCATCCATTAACGGAGGTACCAAGTCGGGGTGCCAGGTGATCCGTTACATATACACTCTCTTACTATGTGAGTACAGACATACTATATGTGTTTTATACACTCTTACTATGTGAGTACAGACATACTATGTGTGTATTATACACTCTCTTACTATGTGAGTACAAACATACTATATGTATATTATACACTCTCTTACTATGTGAGTACAGACATACTATATGTGTATTATACACTCTTACTATGTGAGTACAGACATACTATGTGTGTATTATACACTCTCTTACTATGTGAGTACAAACATACTATATGTGTATTATACACTCTCTTACTATGCGAGTACAAACATACTATATATGTATTATACACTCTCTTACTATGTAAATACAAACATACTATGTGTATTACACTCTCTTACTATGTGAGTACAGACATACTATATGTGTATTATACACTCTCTTACTATGTGAGTACAGACATACTATATGTGTATTATACACTCTTACTATGTGAGTACAAACATACTATATGTGTATTATACACTCTTACTATGTGAGTACAGACATACTATATGTGTATTATACACTCTCTTACTATGTGAGTACAGACATACTATATGTGTATTATACACTCTTACTATGTGAGTACAGACATACTATATGTGTATTATACACTCTTACTATGTGAGTACAGACATACTATATGTGTATTATACACTCTCTTACTATGTGAGTACAAACATACTATATGTGTATTATACACTCTCTTACTATGTGAGTACAAACATACTATATGTGTATTATACACTCTCTTACTATGTGAGTACAAACATACTATATGTGTATTATACACTCTCTTACTATGTGAGTACAGACATACTATATGTGTATTATACACTCTCTTACTATGTAAATACAAACATACTATATGTGTATTACACTCTCTTACTATGTGAGTACAAACATACTATATGTGTATTATACACTCTCTTACTATGTGAGTACAGACATACTATATGTGTATTATACACTCTTACTATGTGAGTACAAACATACCATATGTGTATTATACACTCTCTTACTATGTGAGTACAGACATACTATATGTGTATTATACACTCTCTTACTATGTGAGTACAAACATACTGATACCGGAGAAACTGACGGAAGCCAAGCACATAGAGATGGACACAGGTTTCTTTATTCGATTCACCGAACGGGACTCAGAGGGACTAATGTCACCAAAATACAACAAGATCTGAGCCCCGGACAATAGTGTAGGCTCCTTATATAGGCATGTAACTCCACCCATAATAAGCTCCACCCACACATACTCTTACCCAATCAATCGAACAAGAACTAACTTCCTGTTTGACCGCATGGCTTGCCCAGCACAATGGAGGAGGGGAATACTACTATGCTTGCACATGCTCCGTACACTACTGATCGTATCTTTGCCACGTGCAACCAACCGACCGATACACCAGTATATGCACGTACACACGCCACGTGGTAATCTCTGCCTACTAAATTTATTTTTACCGAGATTCCACCACATTCCCCCCTTTGATGCCTCTGATATTTTCACAATTACGGAGGCATCACTTAACCTTAGTTTGCATATACCTCAGGTTGCCATGAACCAGACCAGACTTTGCTATTAATGATATGAATCCCTCAACATTCCTCTTCCTGCACTGGTTCTCCCTGATTTAGAGCCTCATATCTATATATAGCCATTATCTGTGCAGCAGCCTTTCTCTCTGCTATATTTTCTATGATGCTCTGCACAGACCTAACTACCAAAGGAACAAGACATGGTAGGAGAAGACACAACATTAAGATTAGCATGACTCCACCTACCAATGCCTTAAGTCCTCCAAACTGCTCATACCAATTACCAAACCAACTACTTGGATTATACCCTTTCCATACCTGAGTAGGCACATGTGCTAGTTTAACCATATGGCTAGTAAGCTCAGCTATTGCTTGCCCTTCATCATCTATTTGAAGACAGCAATTGCTTAGGTTAAACTTCCCACATACACCTCCCTCTACTGCCAATAGGTAATCCAAAGCTAATCTATTTTGGTAAACGGCTGTCCTCTTTCTAGTATTATGCTTCGCTCTGAGATTGAGTGCTTGCGATGTCTCATTGGTAATTATCTCAACCACCGCCTGTAACCTTATAATGCGGTTGAGCATATATATTGGGGTTCTATATCCAAAAATACCATCCTCTGCCCATGTAGCTGGCCCATAATAATCTATAATACGCTGGGCCATTCATTATCTTCCCAGGTACCTATCTCTAGGGGTCCCCTTTTCTTCCTATGATTCACATCATTCACTTTAACTCCCAGAGTCTCTCCTGTTTCAATAGGCAAGAAGAAGAAGGATGGTTTGAGCATACCTAACACACATGCCCCTTCCCAGTCCTGTGGTAACTCCGAATAGGCTTTCTTACCATAGATCCAGTACAAATTTGCTGGGGCTTTCCAACTAGATGTGATAGATCAAACCACACGTCCTTTAAATTGGCATAACTTGCAAACGGGTTAGGTGGTTCTGAGACATTTGAAGCCGACCACCAGGTTGTATTCTTTGTATTATCATCATAAGCTTTTTGCCCTAGACAAGTTAATTCTCCTACAGATGTATTAAACATTATTCCTTTCCTTGCTATGCAAACATAACCTATGATGGAGGTCTTTAATCACCACTCAGATTTACCTCTAACACTCATTTGATAATCGGCTTGAGAAGATATTATTTGTTCAATTGTCTCAGAACCAGAATACATTACCTCCTTTGCTTCCCAGGGCCATTGGTCTCCCTTGTTAGTACCTCCACACACATAGCAGTTGGTCACATTAAGACTACCAGCAATACTTTCAGCTAAATCTATGAACAGATTCTTAGCATTATGGGGGATCTTATTTTCTACACTCATCTCTTCATAAAAAGAATGGAAAACCTGATGAGTTTGGGATGCTACGGTATCGGTCTCTATCCCTATAAATAATATTGTCCCAGGATCCAAACCCGTCCCATATATCTGGAACCCAAATAAGTTTCCGAACCTATCTATGAATTGTTAAGGATTATTGATAAGTATATGGACTGGGTTACACTCCATAGACTTACAATATGGTTTGGTAGGCAACTTAGTAACACTCATATCCTTATCTACTGTCTGTCCCCAAGTTGCCCACCCCACACAAGACCAATATGGGCAATAATTATAATCCCTATCTGGGCATTTTGGACTTACATAGCAGTTTTTACTACTGGGACAAATATACTTATCGTTAGACCCATACGTTCTCTCCCACTTAAGATCCCTGCATACATTCCACGGTTTTCTACCACTTGATATCGCCTTACATGCATCAAATAGCAGAACACCCGAAGAATGTACGGTTTCTAATACTGTTTTATTTATTAGGGTCCCCTGTGGGTCTCCATTCCGGAGGGTCAACCAAATTGTACGGGGTTGATACTCTAGATTGAAGCACTTAGGTTCTCCTACTCCTAAATGGCATACACTATACTCTATACCTAAGTATCTACACCTAGATACATATCCTTTACACTCATATTGTGAATGCCAAATAAGGGTCTGGGAAATATGATTACCTGTTATAGTAGTCTTAATGCAAACCTCACAGCTAGGTGTGTCAGTACCTCTACCTTCCTGAATAATAAAAAACATAAAAATACACATTATCAAGAGCGCTTCTTTCGACGTCTTCATCCTCAGTCTTCGTCCGTGCGATGGCACCTCAGCTTCCAGGCTGTAAGGGCTGCAAGGAATGGAGTTCTGCTCTTCCCTTCACAGAGGTCCCTTCGAGACACCCTGGCTATGACACGTGGGTAAGTGGTCAGGCTTTATTGTGGCCGTCAAAAACACTCACTTGCTGATCTCTTTAAACAAACTTGTAATCCCGATATCTCCTCGTCACTCCAACTGAGTCGTACGCTTTAAACGGATCTTGCAGGGATTCTCTTGATCTGGTGTAGCTTGCCAAGAATCTACTGCTGCTGGTTTAACCCTGGAGTGATGAATCCACGGAGTCACTTCAGCCACCTTTGCTGTAGGGGTAGACAAAAGAACAACATAAGGACCCCTCCACTTAGGCCCTAACGGTAAACTGTTCCACTCTTTAATCCATACTTGACCTCCTGGATGATAGCTATGAACAGGGGGATAAATATTCACAGGTAATCTATCTTGTACCCATTTCTGTACCTCCTCCATAGTTTTACCCAACTCTACAACCTGCTGCCGGGTAATTCCTTCTCCCAACTGACTCAAATCCCCCCTTAAGTTACCAAGTACGGGTGGTGGACGCCCATACATGATTTCAAAAGGTGAGAGACCCATCCTTCTGGTAGGTGTACTACGAATACGTAACAGAGCTATGGGCAAAAGAACATTCCACTTAAGCTTAGTCTCTTGACACATCTTTGCCAATTGGTTCTTAATAGTTCTGTTCATCCTTTCTACTTTACCAGAGCTCTGAGGTCTATATGCGGTATGAAGCTTCCACTTAATACCAAGCATATGAGTCAGTTGTTGTAGGCAATGGTGAACAAAGGCTGGACCATTATCCGATCCTATAGAACATGGTAGTCCATATCGGGGTATTATTTCTCGCAACAGGAATCATACAACTTCTCCTGCTTTCTCTGTGCGAGTAGGACATGCTTCTACCCAACCTGAATAGGTACACACAACTACTAGTAGGTAGCGATGTCCACCGGATTTGGGCATTACTGTATAGTCTATTTGAAGATCGGACATTGGGAGTCCCCCCATATACTGGACTCCTGGTGGTTTCACTGGTCCTTACCTTGCATTATTCTTAGCACATATTACACATCTTGGTAAAATGGCTTGAGTCAAGTTGGACAATCTTGGTATGTAGAAATGTTTTCTGAGAGATTCTTCCATACTATCTCTTCCAGAATGTGTCCCGTTGTGATAGTTCTGGACAATTTCTACAGCTAGTGATGCTGGAATAACTATTCTTCCATCTTCTAACTGATACCATTTGTTCTCCAGGTATTTCCCAGTTTCAGTCTTTAACCACTCTTCTTCTTGAGCTGTATAAACTGGAGTCCATTGAGACAGTGGAGTCGGTATAAGAGCAGCTATATGTTCCACATACTCCTGTCTTCCTGATTCAGCGGCACACTTAGCTGCATTATCTGCCATCCGATTTCCTTTGGTTACGTCACCATCACCTTTCAGATGCGCCCGACAATGTATAATACCAACTTCTTTCGGTTCCCATACGGCTTCCAGTAGTTGCAATATTTCAGCTGCGTACTTGATTTCTTTACCCTCTGAGTTCAATAATCCTCTTTCTTGATACAGAGCTCCGTGGGCATGAGTGGTTAAAAACGCATACTTGGAGTCCGTGTAGATGTTTACTCTTAAACCTTCAGCCAATTGTAACGCTCGTGTGAGTGCAATTAGTTCTGCCTTCTGTGCCGATGTTCCTTTTGACAATAGCCGAGCTTCTATCACCTTGTCTATGGTTGTTACTGCATATCCTGCATAGCGAATCCCTTCTTTCACATAACTACTGCCGTCCGTATAGTACTGGACATCAGGGTTCTGGATGGGAAAGTCACGTAGGTCTGGTCTACTTGAAAATACTTCATCCATCACCTCCAGGCAATCATGTTGACTCTCAGTAGGTTGTGGAAAAAGGGTAGCTGGATTTAAGGTGTTAACAGTCTCTAAATGCACTCTTGGGTTTTCACACAACATAGCTTGATACTTAGTCATGCGGCTGTTACTAAACCAATGATTGCCTTTATAGTCTAGCAACGTTTGTACTGCGTGCGGGACTCGCACATAGAGTTCTTGACCCAGAGTGAGTTTATCAGCTTCGGCTACCAGCAGGGCGGCGGCAGCTACGGCTCTTAGACAAGGTGGAAGACCACTGGCCACTGCATCCAGTTGTTTTGACATATATGCAACAGGTCTTTGCCATGATCCCAAGTACTGTGTCAATACTCCCACAGCCATTCTTCTTTGCTCGTGTACATATAAGTAGAATGGTCGTGTATGATCAGGTAGACCTAATGCTGGGGCACTCATCAAAGCCTTCTTCACATCTTCAAATGCCTTTTGCTGTTCAGGGGTCCATAGGAAGGGATCATGTTCTGTACCTTTTATAGCTGCATACAGAGGTTTCGCCAATATCGCATAACTGGGAATCCATATCCTACAGAAGCCTGCTGCCCCCAAGAATTCCCGCACTTGTCTTCTATTCTTGGGTATTGGTATTTTGCATACAGCTTCTTTTCTCTCTGGCCCCATTATTCTTTGACCTTCAGAGATATGGAATCCCAGATACTTGACAGTCGGCTGACACAACTGAGCTTTCTTCCTGGACACCTTGTATCCTGCCTTCCAGAGAATGTGTAGTAGATCATGTGTTGCTTGCTGACATATTTCTCTTGTAACTGCCGCTATCAACAAATCATCTACATATTGCAATAGTACACACTCTCCTGGGATGGACTTGAAATCCAGTAAGTCTTGACTTAAAGCTGATCCAAATAGGGTAGGTGAATTTTTAAACCCTTGGGGCAGTCTTGTCCAAGTCATCTGGCGTTTCGAGCCCGTTACAGCATTTTCCCATTGGAATGCGAAGATACACTGGCTTTCCGCAGCAATTCGAAGGCAAAAGAAGGCATCTTTGAGATCTAAGACAGTGAAATAGGTAGCCCCGCCCGGAATTAAAGCAAGCAGGTTATATGGGTTGGGCACAACTGGGTGTATACTTACGACCGCATCATTGACTGCTCTCAAGTCCTGCACAGGGCGATACTCATCTGTACCGGGCTTTTGAACAGGCAGCAATGGGGTGTTCCAGGGGGAAGTACAGAATTTTAGGATACCATACCGTATGAACTTATCCAAATACGATTGTATATTCTTCTTGGCCTTTTGTGGGATATGATATTGCCTTAAGCTCACTGGATAGACCCCAAGTTTCAGTTTGATTCGAATTGGTGGGATATTGCGAGCAAGTCCCAGTGGGTTGTTCTCTGCCCACACTCCTGGTATATTGAACAAGGATTCATCACTCTTAGGGTTCTGGCTAGTCAACACTGTATAAAGTCGCCACTCTTCTTCCTTTGGTACAGATATTGTCATTATACCTGAAGGTCCAATGAACTTTAAAGATGTTGTTCCATTAGGTAGAAACGTTATCTGCGCTTGTAATTTTGACAAAAAAATCACGTCCTAGCAGTTGGACTGGACATTCAGGCATATAAAGGAATTGATGTTTCACCACGTGGCCTCCCAATGTACAGAGTCGACTTTTAAGAACCGGTTTAGCAGCACTCCTTCCAGTTGCTCCTATTACAGTGATGGTTCTTCCAGATGGAGGAGCAACTAGGTCAGTCACCACCGAATGTTCAGCACCAGTATCGATCATGAACGCACTCCTTTTTCCCCCTATTGATACATTGACCATAGGCTCCGCTCGGCCAAGGGGGATGGAGCCCGGTCGGTATCAATAGTCCTCCATGACCGTGTCAGCCAATCCTACAAAGTCCCTATCTTCTCTATCGCGGGATCTCTGCGCTGCTGGATAGTACCTGTCTTCTCTAACATTTCCTCTATTGCTACCATTATTCCCTCCAGGACCTCCTCTACCTCTCGCTCTGCCTCTATAATTACCATATCCTGCCCTAGGTCTCTCTCTCTCTCATACTGTTCCCTTTGTGGACACTCACTTCTCCAATGCCCTTCTTCCCTACAGTACGCGCATTGATTCCTACTCAGGGGTTCCCTATTCCACTTACTCTCGCCTTTATCTGCTCCCCTATACACCTCCTTTTCCCTTCTATCTACGCCTGCGATCGCTACCGCTAGCATATCTGCCTTTCTACGCATCTTGCGCTCTTCCTCTTTCTTTGTCTCTGTTTCCCTGTTCATATATACTTTATTTGCTACCTCCATTAGTTGGTTTATGGACATCCCTACAAACCCTTCTAACTTCTGTAGCTTGCGCTTTATATCTCCGTAGGCTTGGCTGACAAAGGCAGAGTTAACCATCCGGGAATTCTCAGGAGCCTCCGGATTAAAGGGGGTATACAAACGGTATGCCTCCAATAATCGGTCATAAAAGACACTGGGCGATTCATCACATTTCTGTAATACCTCAGCCGTCTTAGACATATTAATCGCCTTCTTTCCTCCGGCTTTCATGCCAGCAATAATAGCGTCTCTGTAAGCTTTTAAATGGACCATGTCTGCGCCATTGACATTCCAATTTGGATCGGTATTTGGATAATGGTCTGCGGCCCATGCTGCTGGGTTGGCCTGATTCTGTGTACGGGCCTCTTCTTCCAGCGCTTTAATTGTCGCTTGATTTATCCTAGTCCTTTCCTCGTTATTAAACAATGTCATTAATAATTGCTGGCAATCAGCCCAAGTGGGATTATGTGTCTGGACTATTGAGGTAAACAAATCCGTCATGGCTTGAGGCTTTTCAGTGTAAGAGGAGTTATGGGTCTTCCAATTAAAGAGATCGGTGGTTGTGAAAGGGACATAGACGTAGACTGGGTCAGCATATTGTATCTGGCCGTCATCGTTAATGTGTGTCGGGCCAGGAGTCAATCAAAGAGGCATTTGATAATGTCGGGGTTGGAGGGTACCAGTCAGTTGCCGGGTTAGTATAGGGCTTCGTAGAGATGAGTCCGTTAGGGGTTCCGGTCGAGGGGTAGTAAGGCATGGGGATGGGGAAGCTTTACTAAGGGGAAGGTTGGTGAGTAGAATATTCCGGGCCGGGCTAGGAAGAGCCTGACCGGAAGCTAGATATGGCGCCAAATCTGGGTATATGGAGTTAACGGAGGTAGGTACCGGAAAGGGAAGGGTTTGAAACAAGGGGGCTGGACTCTGAGCTAGAGGAGGGAGTAGGTGGGGACAACGGGGCAAGGGGAGGAGCATTTCCAACAGCACCTCCTCTTCCTCTTCCGGTGGAGGAGGAGTAAGGGGGCGGCATGGGGATCTCAGACTCAGGAGGCGTGTCCAAAATGGGCGTAATTATGGCCTTAGTGGACAAGTGAGTCCTGGCCACCATGAGGCGACATTGTTCCTCGTGGCATACTCGGATCCATTTTGGCGAGTCTTTTACGGCCTGCCTCCAACAATCAATATATGGAAACTGGCCGTAAAGTTCAGGCCTACCTGATACAGCCACGTGTACACGCTGTACCAGATTAGGATCCAAACTGCCACGTGGTGGCCATGCGGCAACCAAAGTAGGCCATTCCCTACTACACAATGTAATCAGGCGTGCTGGAGACATCTTTACCCCCAAATCACATACTGTATATCCCTTTTTAAAGTTTGTAATCATACATCCTAAGGGATCCAAAATCGTCGAATCCGACGCGCCCATACTTAACAATGGAGCGTCGTTTCCAACAGAAACTATACAAACACTCTACCAACGGTCACACCCGTTCCCTCGGCAACAGCACGACGTTGTACAGTTACTAAGTGAAACGCACACAACAAAACACTCAGGGAATTCCCGTACACACAGCTGTTACACCAGTCACTAAGTAACTTATACTGTGCCCTTTGGCGAAACTATACGGTCACCTACGCTATAATTCCTTATATCTAAATTACCCGTCTATAACATACCCCAGTAACATCGTCTTTACAAACAGTAGTTATAGTACGGTTAGCATAGGTTAGAATACAAGTTAAAGTCACAGTACAATTAGTAGTGATTATGGTGTTAAAACATGCAACATAGACGACAATTATTAGTACTTATTTACAGTATCAGTAATTATACATGGTTATGGTACCGTGCGCTATAATACAGTTACACACTATTCACACTCTAGCTAGACGGCAGAGCTCACGCTATCTAGCAAGATATACAAGCTACTACAACAATCTTTAACACATATACAATTCCCAACTAATCTATTGGCCAGTACCTTGATGGACTACCTAAAACTATCTACATACGTTTTGGTTAGCCACACTGCCCAAGCACCACATATAGCGAACTAGAGGGCGGAATTTACAACAGTACCCTCTAAGTCTATCTACTCTATCAATAGTCTAGTGGGTTCCAAATTTACACGCCTTCCCACTTAGCCAAGATAGGTTGAGATCTAGCGAACCGAATTTACACAGGCGCCGCTTAGTCTCCCGGTCCCTCCGACCTAGCGAACAAAATATACACCCTAGAACGCTAGTCTAGACAAGACACCGGTGTCCGGCTAGGGCTATTTACACCAGAACCCCGCCTGACTCCAAACCAAAATTAAACGGGCTGACTACAGGGCGTTTAATTGAGCAGTGCACCTTCGCTCCTTCCCTCCACTGGAGGGGGCAGATTCCAAATAACCCCTTATGGGCCTACCGCACAATCGGTATCCAATACCCCTAGTGGGTCCGCCGTCTAAAACAGCGGTCGTCTTACCTCCTCGTTCCTGAACCTGAGTTCACACTCATCGACGGGGACACCCCAGCACTTACTACGTAGAGGCCGATGATCTCCTGGACAACAGACCAGTGGCGCCGAGACGAAGGGAGGTCCACGCAAAAGTTCAGGGGTGCAGCCGTAGAGAACGTGGGCAAAGATAGACCGTCTCACGCCTCTGCTTCTCAGCTACCGTTGAACGATGAGCTTCCCGGCCAATGCACCAAATGATACCGGAGAAACTGACGGAAGCCAAGCACAGAGAGATGGACGCAGGTTTCTTCAGGAAGGAAGAGATTCTTTATTCGATTCACCGAACGGGACTCAGAGGGACTAATGTCACCAAAATACATCAAGATCTGAGCCCCGGACAATAGTGTAGGCTCCTTATATAGGCATGTAACTCCTCCCATAATAAGCTCCACCCACACATACTCTTACCCAATTAATCGAACAAGAACTAACTTCCTGTTTGACCGCATGGCTTGCCCAGCACAATGGAGGAGGGGAATACTACATCCGGTATGCTTGCACATGCTCTGTACACTACTGATCGTATCTTTGCCACGTGCAACCAACCGACCGATACACCAGTATATGCACGTACACACGCCACGTGGTAATCTTGACCTACTAAATTTATTTTTACCGAGATTCCACCACAATACTATATGTGTATTATACACTCTCTTACTATGTGAGTACAAACATACTATATGTGTATTATACACTCTCTTACTATGTGAGTACAGACATACTATATGTGTATTATACACTCTTATTATGTGAGTACAAACATACTATATGTGTATTATACACTCTTACTATGTGAGTACAGACATACTATATGTGTATTATACACTCTCTTACTATGTAAATAAAACATACTATATGTGTATTATACACTCTTACTATGTGAGTACAGACATACTATATGTGTATTATACACTCTTACTATGTAAATAAAACATACTATATGTGTATTATACACTCTCTTACTATGTGAGTACAAACATACTAAATGTGTATTATACACTCTCTTACTATGTGAGTACAGACATACTAAATGTGTATTATACACTCTCTTACTATGTGAGTACAGACATACTATATGTGTATTATACACTCTCTTACTATGTGAGTACAAACATACTAAATGTGTATTATACACTCTCTTACTATGTGAGTACAGACATACTAAATGTGTATTATATACTCTTAGTATGCGAGTACAAACATACTATATGTGTATTATATACTCTCTTGCTATGTGAGTACAAATGTACTATATGTGTATTCAGGTGCGGCTCTAGACTTTGCGAGGCCTTACGCGAAATTTAAACATAATGCCCCCTGTGACAAGACCAATCTCGCCACGGTGCATTGGAGGAGCCTGGTTGCCTGCCTGCTGCCTTTCGACTATGGACCGGCATTAAAATACTTTATTTTCCTATGCAGAAAGGTCTATTCATGTATTTCTGCTCCGGCGTTCGGTAGATTCTCGGATTTACTGAATGAACTCATTTAACCCAGATAGCTATGCCATGGAGCCTATTTGTGTAATAAAATACTTTGGCTCCATGGCAGTTGAACTGTATGTGTGTGGTCTGAGCGCCATTCAGTAATAATGTGTGCTCAGACCTAAGCTATCCGGGGATATGTTGCATGTCTGTATTTTATGTAATAAATGTAACCTTGTGTATTTTATTGTATTTTACTGTATTGTGCTACCATGTGGCTGATGGAGTTTTGCCTCTGTCCTTGGAGATAATTGGATTACTTCTCAATTATCTCCAGGATATAGGACTCTGTGGAACTGGTTTTAGGCAGAAAAGCCATGCTTCATTTGGTCACAAAGGATTTCGATCTATCTTTTGAACCAATTGACCAATTTGGATGATTTTGACATATGTTTGTACCAGCTTTACCAGGTATCGGACAACCATCACCCTGGGGCCGCCCCTTCACAGAGGTACCAGTTGGTAGTTCCCAGGAAGTACCGACGGGAACTTCTCTGAATAGGGCACGACATCCCCTTAGACGGACATTTGGGGATAACTCGCACATCTCACCGAGTAACCCAGCACTTCTTTTGGCTGGGAGTCTCCACAGATGTGCGACATTATTGCCGGACCTGCGTTGTTTGCCAGAGGGTGGGTAAAAGGGGGGGGAATCACCCTAAGGTGAAGCTGCTATCCATGCCCATAATAGAGGAGCCCTTCAACCGGATAGCAGTTGACCTGATAGGGCCCCTCAAACGGCCTAGTCCCTCCGGTAAGAGATTTATCCTTACCATGGTGGACTATGCCACCCGCAATCCCGAAGCTGTCGCCCTGTCCAATATTCAGGCGGACACTGTGGCCAATGCCCTGGTTGGGATATTCGCTAGGGTGGGCTTCCCAAGGGAAATCCTATCCGAGCAAGGGAGCCAGTTCACAGCTTAACTGACTCATCAGTTGTAAAAAGTCTGTCAAATCAAGTCCCTACTTAGCTCCCCATACCACCCCCAGACCAACGGCCTCTGTGAGCGTTTCAATGGTACGCTCAAACAAATGTTGGAAACGTTCACAGATGAATACCGTGACTGGGAACGGTTCCTGCCTCACCTCCTGTTTGCGTACAGAGAGGTGCCGCAGGAATCCATGGGGTTCTCTCCTTTTGAGCTACTATATGGGCGAAGGGTGCGAGGCCCCCTGGACCTCATTAGGGGGCACTGGGAGGGAACCACCGAACAAGAGGGAGCCCCCATCGTATCACATTTGGTGCAGCTCCGTGACCGCATGGAACAGCTAGCACGGATGGTTAAAGAAAACCTCCAAGCGGCCCAGGAGCGGCAGAAGGTATGTTACGATCGGGGTGCTCACCAGCGGACGTTTCAGGTGGGACATAAGGTCCTAGTGCTGAAACCGACCAAAAGTGATAAATTACAAGCAGCCTGGCAGGGCCCTTACACGGTGGTAGACCTGTGTAACTCGGTGATACCACCTATGTAATCGCCAGCGACAAGCTATGCCATGGAGGAAACGCAAAGCATTCCACATTAATATGCTCAAAGCCTATCAAGAAAGGCCCAAGGACATAACTGCTGTCTGCACCCCAGACAGCTTACCGTTACCTGACCTCTTGAGTAGACAGCCCCAGACTAATCCCCTTAGTCAGATAAAGCTAGGGGACCGACTGCCACTGAGAGGGAACAGATACACTGCTTAATAGCCAGTAAAAGCCACACGTTCTCCCAAGAACCAGGGTTCACCACACTAGCCACCCATAGGGTGGAAACCCCAGGACAGGCTCCGCTTAGGCAACCCCCATACCGGATACCTGACACCATCAAAGCCGGTATGAGGGAAGAGATCCAGGAAATGTTGAGGTTAAGAGTCATTGAGCCTTCTGATAGTCCCTGGGCATCGCCAGTAGTCCTAGTACCAAAGAAGGTTGGGACTCGGTTCTGCGTGGTCTATCAGCAGCTTAATGAGAAAACTGTGACAGACGCCTACCCTGTGCCCCGAGTGGATGAGTTATTGGATCGCATCGCCAGGGGACGATATCTGACCACCATCGACCTCTGTAAGGGGTACTGGCAGATCCCCCTGGCCGAGGAGGATATCCCCAAGTCGGCCTTTGTCACCCCGTTTGGCTTGTACCAATTCAGAGTCATGCCATTCGGGATGAAAAACGCCCCAGCCACGTTCCAAGGCTTGGTGGATAGACTCCTTTATGGCTTCCAGTATTCCCCGTGTGTGTACCTTGATGACATTGCGATCAATAGCGAGTCCTGGGAGGAGCACTTGAGGCATGTGGGGGCAGTGCTGGATCAGATTCGGGCCGCTGGCCTGACTCTGAAGCCAGACAAATGCCATATAGGCATGGTGGAAGTCCAGTATTTGGGCATGGGCGGCAGCGGCCAGATCCTGCCAAGATAGAAGCTGTCGCTAACTGGCCCACACCCCGGACCAAGACCCAAGTCCTGGCCTTCCTGGGGACAACAGGATATTACAGACGGTTTGTACCAGACTACAGCGCCTTACCTTAGCCCCTGACTGATCTCACGAAAAAGAACCTTCCCAGACAGATCCTGTGGTCTCCCGCCTGTGAATCTTCTTTTCAAGCCTTGAAAGATGCCCTTGTACATGCTCCTGTGTTGGCTGCCCCAGTCCCTAACAAACATTTTCTTGTCCACACAGACGCTTCCATGTTTGGACTGGGGTCAGTTCTAAGCCAAGTGGGAGAGGACGGAGGAGAACACCCGGTCGCTTACATCAGCCGCAAACTATTGCCCCAGGAAGTGAGCTATGCGGCATTTGAAAAGGACTGTTTGGCTTTGGTTTGGGCGCTGAAAAAACTCACCCCCTATTTGTATGGGCGAGAATTCACCTGTCATGGACCACAACCCCCTGGTTTGGTTAAACAGAGGGGCCTAAGACAAGGGACGATTATTAAGATGGAGCCTAGCCCTACAGCCCTATAATTTTAACATCCAATACCGCCCCGGAAACAAAGCAGTAACACAGATGGGCTGTCCCGCCAGACTAAACTCAGCCCATAATCTGTCGTCTAGACAGCCTCCAGTTGACTCGAAAAGGATCAAACCAGGTCTGCTGGAGTGTTCCACAAAGAGGGAGCCATGTGACAGATCCCCCTGTTTTTCGTTGGATCTGTAATATTGTGAACAAGTCATTCGTTTAAAAACCTTCATCTAAATTGACTATAATGGATGCTATCAGCAAAAGCCGTTTGAAAACTGAATCCGTTTGCACGAACACAAGGCGGTGGCCATTTTGTTTAGTCGAACACACTCAGCTGTGTTTTGTCGTTGAACGCGTGGAACCATTTCCGGCTACTCTTTTCCACGAACACCGCTGAAACTTCCATCTTCCGTGCGTTCGGCTAAACTCATACGAACGGAGCGCTCTTACGCCAGAATAAACTCCCGAACAAGTTGCTTCTTAAGAGACTCAGCATGAATCGATCCATTTGTGCAATTTGAACTTTATCTGAATGGGAAAATAGACCGACCGCTCAGCCTGAATCTGTGGAACTGTTTCTGGCATACAAACAGGCGTGTGGTTGGTCCAAAGAGACTTGTCTATCTCCCGAACCCCTAGACGGATTCATGTGATTTTTACATAAATTGGTCCCCATGTTATACTGATTATAAAAATACAAGTTTTATTTGTATACGATGTTAAATCAAGAAGTTATAAAAATGTATAAAAAGTATGATTTTTCAGCTTGGATATAATGGAGAAGATACATTAAGTAACTCAATTATCTCCCAGGCAGAGGGGAGGGAATATGTGGGTTGTAACCATTGATTGATTGGTCAATGTATAATTTTCTGTGGGCGTCTCCCTGGCGTGGGAGCACTGCATAAAAGGAGAGTGTTACGGTACACCCAGGTATAAAAGGGGTTAATACCGCTGAGGATGTTCACCTTCCAAATGGAGAGACAGCTACGAAAGCTCCAATCAGCCGAACAGGAACCATACGAAATCCTTCACGTATCAAACAGCCGAACGAGTAGACCAAGCTCCGTATTGAGGGTTAAGCAGAGATCTGATTTATTGAGGGCTACCTGCCCGGTATTTATGCAGGTCTCCCACCTGGTGGACACTCCCCTAGGGGATCAGATGGAAGACTGGGACAATATGGATATAGTAACCAATAACAGTGGCACAAGCATAAACACTCCCCTTTAGCTGAGAACAACCCTCCTCTCTATCCTGGAGATAATTGGGAAGTAATCCAATTATCTCCACGCATAGAGGCTAAACTCCCTTTTGTACATAATAATAAACATACATAAAAATCAATAACTCCAAATTACACGAATAGAATAACCACATTTAACACATCCCCAGATAGCTTAGATCTGAGCGCACATTATTACCGAATGGCGCTCAGATCCGATACACACAGTTCAATTGCCATGTAGCCAAAGTATTTCACATTGTCTTTCGGTATACGAATGGGCTCAATGGGATGGCTATCTGGGCTAAGTCATTTTGTGCAGAAAAGTACCAAACGGACCGGCATTCGTATGCTGGAAGGCAGAGAAGGGAGGTCAGCGATTTCAGCGGTGTTCGGGAGAAATAGTGTCCATTTTCAGTGTCAGGAAATCATTGACGAACACCGCTGATCATTCGTGCGTCCAAGATGGCCGCCGCCTCATGGCCGGCATACGAACGATGACCACCCAGCATACCGTTGATAATTAGGAGGGGTCTGCGGTTAACCACAACGTTCTAATGAGGCCAAGAGGTTACCCAGCAGCACACTTACAGGCTGGGTGGCTGGCCGTTCGGCAGTTTGATCATGAGTTTAGTAAATAAACGAATGAGGGGTACAGACAGGCAATTAACCGAAAAACAGATGAACCCAGCGGGTTATAGGCACAGTTCCAAGACAGAGGGATCTGTCACAGAGAGTGTCTGCCATTAAACCTAAGTTCTTCTTCACCCTCAATCTAGAGTCTTGTCTCTTATTGGGGGTAACCGCTATACAGCTATTCACACTAGCTCTTGTAAGAGCTTCTTCACTTGGATCATGACTGGATGCTGAGAATCCTCCTTACTGACCGGGAAAAGGACACAGCGGTGGAAACCCCTCTGCTACCCGGGGTAACCGCTACAGTAGACAGTGTGGAAGGGGGTGACAGGTGGCAGTGAGGGAAGGAGGGGCTGACTGGTGGTAGTGTTAGGGAAGGAGGGGATGACATGGGGCAGTGTTAGAGAAGGAGAGGGTGACAGGTGGCAGTGAAGGAATTAGGAAGTGACAGGGAACAGTTAGGGAAGGATGAGGTGAGAGGTGGCAGTGAGGGTAGTAGGGATGACAGGTTTCAGTTAGGGAAGGAGGGATTTCCCACAGCTGAACTCCACCAATATATTAAGAGGATGCAGGAACAAGTAATAAATATCCAGCATAATCAGCAATAAAATCCAATAGTATCCCATCACCTTTCCCAATCACTGGATGACACACAGTATCAGGAGTAGAACTGAAGTTTAATGGCAACATTCCTGCTTTTATGAGATTCTCCCATGCAAGGGAGGGATTCACCACAATTAGTACAGTAACCTATCCCATAGACGTTACCTCCCACACATCTCCTCCCCTTAGATTAGCAATTAACACAATTATACAATGCATAGTTTCCCCCACTTTTTAGATGTACCCCAAATATGTGCGATATACCTTTAAATCTGGTAGCCCTGATCTGGGTGAGGAACATATCCAAAAATCACCCAGATCAGACCAAGGGTTCGGGAGTTATGGGAAGGTAAAGTTTTGACCGACCGCATGGGTAAGGTAGCCGAAAATAGTTCCATGAGATCTGGCCCAGCGGTCGGTCTCAGTTCATGCCTCAAAAGTCCCGAAAGGCTATACCATCCATAGTTAAGTGGATAACCGGATGAATCCCCTGGTTCGTGGGATTCATCCTACCGAACGACGGGCCGTTCGTGTGTTTCTGTCTGTGTTTTCTGAAGCCCTGGAGGTCTTAGTGGTGTTCGGCTAGTCGAGTGTCCGTTTTGAGTTCCAGACACTCAACGAGTTTAAGATGGCTGCCGCCACGTGTTCGGCTGCCGAAATGGCGGCCACCCAGGGAATGTAGCAGCGTGTTCGTACGTGCAAGGGAATATGAAAAGCAATCAGGGAGGTAAATTACATCTATTCTTCACATCAGGGTGGTCCGGTTGTTCGGTACTTTGTTCGTATGGTGAATTTAGTTGTTCACCTGCAAGCTCTGGGCGGACTGGAGGGGCCTTGCACCTGGCGGCATGATGGGCAAGCCACCGGGGGCCCCTCCCATTGTCGGGCCCTCGGCCATGGACTGAGAGCCTGACAAATCAATATGCCAAAGGTGATTTAGGCGGCCGCAAGACCCCCACCAGCGCGAGGCCTTAGGCGCCTGCCTAAATCGCCTAATTAGAGAGCCGCCTCTGTGTATTATAGACATGTGCAATTTATTTTGGTTCGAATGTAAATTCGGACTAATTTAAGGCAATTCAGACATTCTTTTGCTTCCAAATGTCCGAATTGCCGAAGTGCCGAGCCGGAGCAGATTGGCAAAGTGCTTTGAATTTCTGAAAAGTGGCAAAGCAAGAGAGAGGGAGGGAAAATTATGTGGATTATAGAGGTATGGTTAGGGTTAGGGAGCCCTACAGATTTTCCGAATTCCAAAGTCCTGAAATTCCAAAGTTCCAAATTGTCGAAGTCCCGAAATTAGGAGTTGCCAAACCAAACTGCCAAAGTGCTACATTTTTTTTCTTACCCGAAAATCCAAACCGAACCAAATTTTTTGACCATGCACATACTATATATGTATTACACACTCTCTTACTATGTGAGTTCAAGCATACTATATGTGTGTATTATATACTATATGTGTATTATAAACTCTCTTGCAACATAAGTGTGAAACCGCAAGGGAAGTAATTAATCAGTGCGCCCCTGGGTGGCCGCCGTTCGTATAGCCGAGCGGCGACCATTGGGAGCATTTGTGTCTCGAAAGGAGATGCTTCCCTTGCCTGATTTCACCCAGGAACCCCGTGAACGGAGGCTGTTCGTGGTGGTTACCGTTCTGGGGGACCCTGAGGTTGGTGGGGACACTCTTTAGGGACAATGGCGGTTTGGCAGGCTTTCTGTAACTGGGAGTCCAGGAGGTGGGAAGCTTTCCCGTACAGAGGCTCGTGGGAGGAAGACCCGCTGGTCACCGGAGGTGGGTAACCCGGAGGATGGGTGGCGGGAACAGGGGACAAAGGGACTGGGGTTCCATTTCAGTCAGGAGACCCCTGGGAGGGGGAGGGCCCTGGGAGGGGACCCTGAGTGGCGGGAACAGGGGCAAAGGGACTGGTGTTCCGGATCCATTATTTGAACCCTGGGAGGGGAGTGAACCTGGGAGGGGAGGGGAGTGAACCTGGGAGGGGACATAGTCTTTATATGTGATCTACCACTTGCAGGTGGAAAAGTATAAAGCTGAATGTGGCCAATAAAGTGTTGTTGTACCCCCAGGACTGTGTGACATCCGGTTACTGGGTGGGAAATGGGTCTCTCTGTAGTTTAACTGACTTTCCTGTAGGGAAGGATGTGGCTGAGCAGGGACAACCAGCCGGGTTGTTAGCAGGCCCGCTACAACTGGTGGCAATCAACGGGATACCACGTCCCAGCCACACGGAACCAGCATGGAGTACACCACTCTAAAGAGACAAACATTACACGACCTGGTGGAAGCCAGAGGGTTATCAGCTGGAAGTCGTAACAAGGCTGACCTGACTGCAGCCCTCATGGAAGATGACCATACATGCAGAGAAGCCGGAGGGTGAAGAATATGCTATGCGCAGAGAAGTCACCTGACACCTGGCACTCTACAAGGAGAGCCCCTCAGAGGAAACCATGAACCGAACCGGTACAAGCATATGTCCTTGCTTAGAAGAATGGTACAAACCTTCCACAACCAGGTGAACGACGGACGAGGTCCCCAGAAGGTCCTGCCATCCTGGCCCCAAAACCCAAATTGCCCTTTGCCACCTTCAAAGACTTCAGGGAGGCAGAAGAAGGCATTGACGACTTGCTACAGGATTTCTAGCACCAGTGTCTATTACAGGAAGTTGCCCCCGCAGAATGGGTAACTATTTTGGCCAGGACGCTAACAGGGAGGGCAGCGAATGCCTACTGAGATGTACCAGCAGACAAGATCCAGGAGTAAGAGTGCATCAAGGAAGTCCTACTAGCCTGGTACATGGTCGGCATGCTGCATCGTCCGAACCACCCAGAGCTGGATGTCCTCGTCACAAGCCAAAACCTCCAAAGAGATTCTCCAGTTGTACATGCTCGAACACTTTTACAACGGGCTTACCACCAAGGTGGGTGAGAGACCAGCAGCCTAAGACCATGACCAAAGCAGACAAACAGGCCGACGAGTATGTGGATAAAACTGGGGCAGACTGCTGTGTGTCACCCCCGTAGCCCCTACTCTACGAGAGCAGCAGCATACTATATGTGTATTATATTGCAGAAGTTTGGTCCTTAAGGGGTTAAAGAACTAAGTGTGGAAAAAACTGAATCTCTGTATTTAATCTTGCAAGATTCTTTTCTTTCAGGAATTGTATCGGATGATTGGAGGAAGGCAGATGTGGTTCCTATATTCAAAAAGGGTTCAAAATCCTTGCCTGGAAATAGACCTGTGAGCTTAACTTCTGTGGCTGGGAAAGTATTTGAAAGGTAATTAGGGGATAATATTCAATAATTCATTGATAAGAACATGGTTATCAGCAAAAATCAGCATGGCTTTATGAAACATAGGTTATGTCAAACTAACTTAATTGCATTCTACGAATCAGTAGGTAGAAGTATAGATTAGGGTGTTGACAGTGGCATACATACCAGGGTCGCAGGGGGCCCGGCCGCCTCTGCGACCCGGTATGTACGCTCTGGGCCAGCCTCTTCTCCTGGGGGGCCCAGGAGCTGGCCACCTCCGGGCCCCCCGAGGCTGGCCCTGCTTACACCCGGCGGCCGGCTGGTGCGCGAGGGAGCACTCTCCCCTGAGTGCTTCCTCTTCAGCTCCCTCGCGCACCGCACTGATACCGGAGCCGGAAGATGATGCTCCCTCGCGCGCCCGCAGGACCAGCCAGCCCCCAGGAGCCCAGCAGCACCACTGGACCCCAGGGAATCCCCTCAGCACTCCAAAAGGTAAGGAGGCTGGGGGGATTAAATTAAAAAAAAAACATGTGTAAGTGTAAGTGTGTGTGAGTGTTAGTGTGTGTGAGTGTTAGTGTGTGTGTGTGTGTGTGTGAGTGTGTTAGTGTGTGAGTGTTAGTGTGTGTGAGTGTGAGTGTTAGTGTGTGTGTGTTAGTGTGTGTGTGCGTTAGTGTTAGTGTGTGTGTGTTAGTGTGTGTGTGTGTGTGTGTTAGTGTGTGTGTGAGTGAGTGTTAGTGTGTGTGTGAGTGAGTGTTAGTGTGTGTGTGAGTGAGTGTTAGTGTGTGAGCGTGTGTGTTAGTGTGTGAGCGTTAGTGTGTGTGTGTGTGTGTGTTAGTGTGAGTGTTGGTGTTTGTGTTAGAGTGTGTGTCTGCTAGTGAGTGTCAGTGAGTGTGTTACTGTGTGTGTCTGTTACTGAGTGTGTGTGTGTTAGTGAGTCTGTTTGATGTTTGTTAGTGAGTGTGTGTATGTCGTTGAGAGTGTATGTTTTGTAAGTGAGTTTGTATGTATGTCTGCTGCTGAGTGTGTCTTTGTCAGTAAATGTGTGTGTCTGTTAGCTAGTGTGTATGCATTTGTTCGTGAGAGTGTGTGTGTGTGTGTCTTCAGCACTTACCTTTCTCCAGCGCCGGACTCCCATGGCGCTGGGGATCCCTCCGCCTCTCAGCTCCGAATGCGCATGCACGGCAAGAGCCGCGCACGCATTCAAACCGCCCATAGGAAAGCATTACTCAATGCTTTCCTATGGACGTTCAGTGTCTTAAAATGGCGGAAGCGCCTCTAGCGGCTGTCAGTGAGACAGCCACTAGAGGCTGGATTAACCCTCAGTGAAACATAACAGTTTCTCTGAAACTGCTATGCTTTCAGCTGCAGGGTTAAAACTAGAGGGACCTGACACCCAGACCACTTCATTGAGCTGAGGTGATCTGGGTGTCTGTAGTGGTCCTTTAAGTGTGTGTGCATCTGCATGCAGTGGCGTACATACCGCCGTCGCAACCCCTGCGACCAGGTGCCCGCCGCCATGTGTTGCTGCCCCGGCCCGCGCAGAGTAAGCGCGAGGGGGGGGGGCCACGGATCAATTTTCGCACCGGGGCCCCATGGGTCATGTGTACGCCACTGGGTGTTGCAATGGATGTGAGCTACTTGGATTTTGTCAAGGCGTTTGATACAGTTCCACACAACAGATTTGTGTTCTCAAACTCAAAGAAATTGGTCTAGATAAGGGGTTCCCAACCCAGTCCTCAAGTACTACTTACCAGTCCACGATTTAGGGATTACCCTGTTGTGTCTAAAGTTTTTCTAAAAACACCTTAGACACAACCTGTTTTATCCCTAAATCCTGGACTGTTAGAGGGTACATGAGGACTGGTTTGGGAACCACTGGTCTAGTGTTGGCAGATGACACAAACCTCTGTAAAATAATACAATGTGAGCAAGATATTACTTTGCTGCAGAGGGATTTAGATAGACTGGGGGACTGGGCACTCAAATGGCAAATGAAATTTAATGTAAAAAAAATGCACTTTGGGATAAAGAATGCACAAGCAACTTACACCCTAAATGGTAGTGAATTAGGGATAACCACACACGAAAAGGACTTGGGAATTGTTATAGACAACAAATTAGGCAACAATGTGCAATGTCAATCAGCAGTGGCCAAGGCCAGTAAGGTATTGTCATGCATAAAAAAGGCATTCATTCTCGGGATGAGTATATCATTTTTCCTCTTTAATATCACTGATAAGACTTGAATATGCTTTGCAGTTTTGGGCACCTGTTCTGAAGTAGAATATTATGGCACTAGAAAAAGTGCAGAGGCGGTCTACAAAATTAATAAAAAGGAATGGAACATATCAGCTATGAAGAAAGGTTAATACATTTTAACTTATTTAGTTTAGAAAAACGTTGCCTGAGAGGGGATATGATAACGTTATACAAATATATCCGGGGCCAATACAAACCATTGTGTGGAAATCTATTCACAAACCAAACTTTACATAGGACACGAGGCCATGCGTTTAGACTGGAAGAAAGAAGATTTAGTCTTCAAAGGACAGGTTTTTTTACTGTAAGAACAATCAGGATGTGGAATTCTTAAGAAGTGGTTTTATCAGAGTCCATACAGATGTTTAAACAGCAACTAGATGCATACTTGCAAAAACAGAATATTCGATTATATAATTTTTCAACTGTAATAGCTGCTTGATCCAAGGATAAATGTGACTGCCATTCTGGGGTCAAAAGGGATTTTTTTTCCCCTAGATTGTTGCAAAATTGGATGTGCTTCAAAAAAAATGTTATGGCTTCTTTTGGATCAACAGCAAACAAACAAATGTGAGGAAGGCTGAACGCATGTCACTTGTCAGCCTATGGAACTATGTAAGATATCATCAAGTGACAGGGATGGTAGGAATCATATGCATACACCAGATTTATTCCTCAGCCATTTAAAGTATATGTTATATAATGTCAACATGTATCAAGTGTTAAACTACCCGGGACACCACAACCTACTTATACCACCACCACTACTATAAGACGGCTTGTTGTTCCCGACCACAAATATGAAGGTGGCATATTTTTTTACTTGTTATAATTTATTATAACTTATTAGTTAGAATGCAACACAGGGGTCTGCGAATGAGACTGCGGGATTATTAGAATGCAACACGAATGGAACCAACCTCGCGTCTGCGAATGAGACTGCGGGATTATCACAATACAACACAGGGGTCTGCGAATGAGACTGCGGGATTATCACAATACAACACAGGGGTCTGCGAATGAGACTGCGGGATTATTCAGGGGTTTCTATGTGAACACCGAACAATGGATTCTCCTGATTTCCCAGCTCCCGAACGTTGTTCACATAGCTGGTCTGGAAGTAGGATGGGCAGAGGTATAATCTTTACCGGGGTTCGTGCGAGTGCCTAGTCAAAAAGGGTTCCAGGCACTCGACGACCAAGTACCACTGCCCACATTCGGGAGACAAAATGGCTGCCATTCTTTTGTTGACCACGTGTATTCGGTTATACAAAATGGTGGCCACCCAGGGGAAGCATTCATGAATTATTTCCCTTGCGGTTTCGCACTTAAGTTACTGGTGTTAACGGTCTAATGGGGTACAGGGGTGGTCTTCGTTCGGGAGTCGAATACAATGAGTTTGGATATAGTAACTCCCAAATGGATAAAACGAAAAAAATCCACAAAAGGAATGGTACGTTCCGCCACACAATGTTTGTATACTTTACCTATTGTACAGTGTTGCAGAATATGTTGGCACTATTTAAATAATGTAATTGTTAATTTTAAAAATGATTGACCTACACCGTGGTACATTTTTAAACCGGATTATCTGTCTTTTCTAATCTGCTTCTTCAATGCAACAAGTATTTTGATGCAACATATTCTTCAGAAGTTGTCTGTTTATTCTTAAGAAATAAAGATACCTTTATCTATACCCAACTATCTAACAAACCTAGACGGTGAAAGCATATAAACTACAGAGGCACGTTGTATACACCAAACCAAGTTCAGACCTATCACAAACAGAGTCACATTTTAAATCTAAAAAAAAGCTGAAACATGAGCAGGATTGAGCTTTATGACTCTACAGAGCTGACGGGAGACTGTGTATTTCTAGAAGGCAATAACCCTGACCTGACATCCATGGGTTTCTTGAAAAGAACACAATCCCTGAAAGTCCATGGTGAAAAGCCTTGGATTGCATTCTCTAATACAAATTATCAGGGAGATTTTAAGGTCTACAGAGAAGGCAGTTACCACAAGTTGCCAAACTTCAGCAACGTGATCAGTTCCCTGAGGGTAGTGACCAGTGGCCTGGAACAACCAAGAATCACGGTGAATGAGAAATCCAACCACACCGGGGTTCAGCGTATAATAACCAGTGCTTCACCCTCACTTGACTGTTATGGAATCTCTGGAATTCTCTCTCACAAAGTGGAAAAGGGAGTTTGGCAATTATATGATGGAGAGCAATATCAAGGCAACTCCATAGTTAATATTGCTGGCGATAACATACAAGATGAAACTGTAGCTGGGCTGAGTAATAGAGTGAGATCTCTCAAACCCTGCCACATATATGAATCGACCTGTTGAATGGCAAACATCCGTCTTCCTGCTGTGCCTTCTTCTTAAAGCCTAATGGGTTCTCGTGAATATACTTCCTGGTGAGATAATTAATACTGCTTCCTCAGTCTACTCCCTTGCTCTGCTGTGATTCTTCTGTTACTCTAGCTATACAGCTCCTACTGATTGAAAGATACCATTCAAGACACAAGTGAAACAAGATCCATGATGAGTGGAACCAGCGTAAGACATGACTAGAACAAGACGCATGAAGGATGTGACCAACCTGGGACATGACTAGATCTAGTGATAGATGGGTCTGCTTGTGGCCAGTCCACTAGTAAATCAGTGTCAAAAAAGTCCTATTAAGACGTGCACTTTCGGGGAAATGAGCTCAAGCTGACCTCTGGGGTGTTCCAGACCTTTTCTCTTGCTTTCCTGCTAAAAGCAATAAAACTGCTCAATATACATCAATGCCACAGGAATTCCGTGTGTATTATTCATTAAAGTCGTGTAAATCAATGTGTATGTTGCTTAAAATTGATTGAAATATTTATTAGTTTTGTGTATGATTTTATTGTGGAAATAATCTCATCAACCTATTGTTTCTATCAAATGTGATAATAATTGCCTTGTTTCTTGCTAAATTCCCCCTAATATTGTTGCCAATAATAATGATAATAGTAGATAATATTGCCTCTCAGTTTGTCTTTTCCAGTGACATGAGATAGAATGATGACGAATGCTGGTGTTAGATGGGTTGGATCTGATGGAACCTTATGCTGTGTGATACAATGTGGCATAACACAGTCACCCAATACAATCATTATGTCAAGTAAGACAGAAAGCTCTAACAATGAAACAGTTGGGAACGCTTGTTATATGGTATGAACCAACAAACAATTTTAACATAACTTCATGCTTCCATAGAGACAGGGATTTAACAACATATATAATGGTGTGGCTTCCTGTTGTAGGATGTAAGAAGGACTTTATAGCTGCAATGAAAAGAGAGTAGGGGCAGACACTCCTGGGTTTTGTGACATAAATACAGATACACAAATTTACAAACATGCATGCAATTACAAATACCTACACACATTTAGGAAAGCTGCTTCTGATGCCCTGATCCCTGGCTGACAAAATGCCTCCTACCCCGGTATGTGTAGCAGGTTTAACAAATGCTGACACTGGCACCTTTTTAACAACTTGGATGCAGGTGGTGTTGGGGTGTTATGGGTAATGATAGGGTGGAATGGGGTGTTATGGGTAATAATGGGTGTGATAAGTGGTGTTTATAGGGTGTAATGGGGTTCGGTGGGTAATGATAGGATGACATGGGTGTAACGGGTAATAGGATGGGGTGTGATGGCTGGTGATTATAGGGTGAAATGGGGTGTGATGGGTGGTGATAGAGTGGAATGGGGTGTGATGGGTGGTGATCGGGTGAATTGAGGTGTGATGGGTGATGACAGGATGGAGTGGGGTGTGATTGGTGAAATGGGGTGTTATAAGTGATTTGGTGTGTGATGGTTAATGATAGGATAAAATAGGGTGTGATGGGTGGTGATAGGGTAGAATGGGGTGTGATGGGCAATGATGGGGTTAAATGTTGTGTCGAGGGTGATTATTATAGTGTGAAATGGGCTGTGATGGATCGTGATAGGGTGAATTGGGGTGTAATTGCTGATGACAAGACAGAGTGGGGTGTGATCGGTTAAATGGGGTGTGATGGGTAATGATAGGGTGGAATAGGGTGTGATAGGTAATGAGAGGGTGGAATTGGGTGTGATGGGTAATAATGGGGTGATGGGTGAAATGGGTAGTGATTATAGGATGAAATGGGGAGTGATGGTGGTGATAGGGTGTAATGGGTTGTGATGGATGGTGTTAGGGTGGAATGGGGTGGGATGGATGGTGATATGGTGGAATGGGGTGTGATGGGTGGTGATAGGGTGTAATGGGTTGTGATGGATGGTGATAGGGTGGAATGGGGTGTGATGGGTGGAGATAGGGTGGAGATAGGGTGTAATGGATGGTGATAGGGTGAATTAGGGTGTAATTGGTGATGACAAGACAGAGTTGGGTGTGATGGGTGATGATTGGGTAAATAAACTGACATTGCATTAGGCAATGGAAATGTTTTTACAGTAAGAACATTAAGGATATGGAATTCTCTGCCTGAAGAGGTGGTTTTATCAGAGTCCATACAGATGTTTAAACAGCCAGTAAATTAATAGAATGTTTAATTAGTGGGTTAATAGCTTCTTGATCCAAGGAGAGATCTGACTGCCATTCAGGGGACAACAAGGACTCTTTTCCTAGTTGCAAAATTGGAAATTGGAAATGTTTTAGACTTTTTTCTGCCTTTTCTTTTTAGGATCAACAGCAAAAACCTTTCAGCCTATTATGTGACTAGGTAAATTTGGAACTGGCTTTAAGGGCGCATTCAAGGATTTTAAGACGGCAGGGAGCTAGTTTTAAAATTTAATCCAACAAGCAATTTGTTCTTCATTTCATTCATCTTTTTGTCCAAAACCGAGTACCCAAGTCCATCACACACACACTTTGTAACATACTGCAGGCAGATCTGGTTCATTTTATAGACCCCAATAAGTTAATTTCCTGTCTTGCTCGGCACAGGATAAAGATCAACCCTTAAGTGATACGAGATATTAAATAGCCAGGGACGGAAAATTACATTAAATGGGAAATAAGTTCTCTTTTTCTTGTTCTTGATGTAAAAAACAGGGCAGGGTTCAACTCATACAAGTACTTACACTCTGAGCCCCCCACTTACTGTTTTGTCTTCATTCATGTCATACTGGCCAACATTCCCTGCTCACCTTCCAGGACTGAGGTTTGCAGTGAAGAGAGCAGGGATCAACTCATCAAATATGTGGTTGGCCCGTCAGAAGTGGCATGTCTGTCTGTGAATAGGGCACGTCCTCCCGTAACGAGTGTGGCCATGCTGAGTGACAGCCTACAGCAGACGGCGGCCACACAGGGGAAACACTTTCCTTAACAAGCAATCTGCAGTTAACAGCCAGGGGTGGTCGGTAATTAAAAGGTGCAAACACATGGACCGCTAAATGAACAGGGGGGTACGGATAGCCGAACAAAGGAAGTAAAAGTATATAAAAGTCCAGTTTGAGTCCCGTACTAAAGCGGCTAGATACTCCACACATAATAAAGCTGAGAGAGAGATCGGTGTGCCAAAGTCCCCACTCAATCGGTTGGCTGCTTTAAATAATTGCGGTCTTAAGCCAAATTTTTCTTCGGCAAGTTTCTATCTAGCAAAGTGTGAAACAGACTTATCCACAGACTATGTTTGTAAGACATCTAGAGATGTATTCAAATTGGCAGTGAAATAGGTTACCTGTTGTAACGGAATGCTGGTCTCTCACAGACTATTTCCGCTGGTAGTCCAGGTGTGGCTCAGGAACAAGTAGATAGTCACAGTCACAGTCACAGCCACAGCCAGATAGTCACAGCCACAGCCAGATAGTCACAGCCACAGCCACATAGTCACAGCCACAGCCACATAGTCACAGCCACAGTCACAGTCACAGCCACAGCCACATAGTCACAGCCACATAGTCACAGCCACAGCCACAGCCACATAGTCACAGCCACAGCCACAAGCAATAATCCCAGGCACAGTACCCACAGTGAGAGAATAATCCAGCAGCATAACAAGCACAATCAGCAGTAAAATCCAACAGTATCCCATCACCTTTCCCAATAACTGGACGACACACAGTATCAGGAGTAGAACTTAACTAACTTTTAATCACACAACCCCTGCTTTTATGCAATGCTCCCGTGCAAGGTAACCACCCACAATAATTACAACAATAAGGTACAACCCACACATCTCCTCCCATCAGCTTATCTGTTAACAGAATTAAAATGTACATATTTTCCCCCAAGTTATAGATGTACCACAAACACATAGGGTACACATAGGGTGACAGCTTGGGTGGATTGATCCCCACCTAAGGATTTCTTTGGGTACAGGAAACTTCCAGGAATTTTCAAGGTTTCTTATAAAACCAGTAAAAAATGATAAAATAACAATAAAAGGCCAGGGTAAAAAAGAGAAGTTATGTGTCTATAAAAAAGATAATTGGCACAAACAAATGACCAAAAAATACTTTAATATATAAAACACAATATTTTAAATATCCATAACATGTTTAACCTGGCACATAGATATTATATAGCAACATAATTACTTGAATTTTGGCGCCAAAACTTGGTCCATCCAATCAGAAATAAAAGCACGTTTAAAACTTAAAATACGTTAATAACTTAATAGAAGCTTTGTTTATAATATAACAGCATGATTCTAATATATATGAATCAAAAACGAGGGTGGGAAAGTATAAATATAAATGTTTCAAAAAAGTCACATGACCGGCGGCACTTCCGCATTTCGGAAATATAGCCGCAATGCTCAGTGGGAAATGTAGTTAAATTTGGCCGCGAGCAACGGCCGTTTCTAAAATCATTTAAACTTAGACATAGATTTTCACATGTTCATCTGATGCTAATTCGGGGGTAGATTGAAAAAAACGAAGATGCCAAATAGTAGTTTTAGACAGTTAAAAATGGTCACGTGATTTTCGGCGATAGAGGCCGAAATGCTATATGGGAAATGTAGTTAGGATAAAAAACTAAGAGGCAAATACCCAAAGGGAACTGATAAAATAAGAGGAATAATATGGGAAAAAATCATTAATACATTTATGATAAAAGGAACAAGTACACCTTATGTTAAAAAGGGACAATACTAATAAAATGAGCAGGGTAAGTAAAAGATTGTAGTAAAAAATTAGGTTTTAAAAGGTAGCAGTAAAACCATGATATATGTAAATAAAATAAATGACAGTAAAACCTTGCTTTAAAGGTACAGGCATCAAGTTACATAAATATTTATAAAAAATTGTTTATAAAAAATTGTGTAGATCAAAATCTGCATTGAGGCCATGGGGTATAAGAGTCTGAAGTTTATACACCCATTCCATCTCTGTTTTTCCAAGTAACTTTTTTATATCACCTCCACGCCAGGAGGTAGAGCATTTTTTTATACCGATACATTTTAGTAGGCGTGGGTCTTTATTGTGCATAATGAAATGTTTGGATACTGTATGGTTTAGGTATCCATTTTTAATATTTCTGCAATGTTCGCTCAGTCTTATCTTTAGGCACCTTGTGGTCATCCCCACATATTGGAGGCCACATGGGCACTCGAGCAGATAGATAACATTTTTCGTATTGCAGCATATAAAATCATAAATATCATACACTTTTTTGGTTTGATTAGACATGAATTTTGTAACTTTAGATGAAATAACATGATCCACAGTTTTACACACAATACATAATTTACATCTATAAAAACCTTTAGTCTGAGGGAAAAAGGATAGATTTTTTGGAGGAGATTTTTTAGTAAAATTTGTAGTTAAAATTGATTTAAAATTGGGTGCTCCTCTAAAAACAATATTTGGGTGAGCGGGTATAATGGGATTGAGTATCTCATCGTGTTTTAGTATGTGCCAGTGTTTTCTTATTATTTTTTTAACATCGTTGCTTTTATTATTAAAATTAAAAATAACTGGAAGTGATATATTTTCATTATTTTCTTTATTTTTTGTATATCAAAAGTTCATTTCGTTCCTTTTGTTTCACTGTATTGATTGTGGTATTTAGATCTGATTCTGAATATTTTTTTTCCATAAATTTATTTTTTAAAACCTCTGCTTGTTCATTAAAATCTATGAGTTCTGAACAGTTTCTCCGGAGGCGTAAAAACTGACTCTTAGGAGCACTCTCTAACCAAGGCTTGTAGTGGCAACTGGATCTGTCTATCGCTGTGTTTACACATACTTTTTTAAAGAAAGTTTTTGTTTGGAGTTGTCCCTTATTAATGAAAATATTAAGATCTAAAAAATTGATGGATTGTTTACTGAATTCATGTGTAAGGATAATGCCTCTATTGTTGGTGTTTAAATGATTAATAAAATCAATAAGATGTTTTTCTGGTCCATCCCAGATAAAAAAAGGTCGTCTATATATCTAAAATAAGAGACTAGGTTTGCCCGCCAGGTATGATTGCCCCAGATGGCTACATTTTCCCAGTCAGCCATGAACAGATTGGCATAACTGGGGGCAAACCTAGTCCCCATGGCAGTACCTCTTCTTTGAAGATAAAAAGAGTCTAAAAACCAGAAATAATTATTTTTTTAAAATAATATTGATACCTTCTATTATAAAATCGATTTGAATACCAGGAATCCTAGCTTCTTGAGTTAAAATTTCCTTTATAGCTTGGCAACCAATATCATGGGGGATAATGGTGTAAGGTGATTGAACATCACAGGTAACTAGTATAAAATTATTATTCCAGGTAAAATCATTTAAAAATTTTAAAAGTGACATGGAGTCTTTTAAATACGATTTCATAAGTTTTACCGAAGGTTGGAGTAGAGTGTCAATATATTGTGAGAGGTTGCTTAAAAGTGAACCTATCCCAGAGGTCTACCTGGGGGATGTTCTTCGTTTTTGTGAATTTTAGGAAGAAAATAAATAACAGGAGTAATAGGAAATTTATTGTTTAAAAAGTTAAATTCATGTTTATTTAAAATTTTTAAATCTAGACCCTTGTTTAAAAATTTAAGTAAAATGGTTTGGATATTCTTAATGGGATCAGTTAAAAGTTGTTCGTATACATTTCCGTCTTTTAATTGCCTGTGAGCTTCATTTATGTACATTTCACTTGATTGAATAACTACTCCACCCCCTTTGTCGGCTGATTTAATGACAATATCTCGGTCTTTTTGGAGTTCTCTGATTGCTTGTCTCTCAGTGTTTGTGAGGTTATTTGGGTCGTATTTTTTGTATTTAATTTTTTCTAAATCTTTAAGAACAAGTTTTTCAAATAAAATCAAGGGGGCTGATTTAAAATGGGATGGATAAAACTTAGATTTTTCTCTAAGGTGCGTATTTAGAAAAGGACTATTTGCTGTCTCAGAAGAGGAGGGTAACGTAGGTGGGGCATGTTCTTCATCATTTTTACTTATAAAAAATCTTTTCAGTGTAGCCTTCCTGGTAAATTTATTTACATCAAGAAAAGCTTGAAATGAATTAAAAGAAGAAGTGGGGGCAAATTTAAGACCCTTACTTAAAACATTCATATTTTTTGGTCATTTGTTTGTGCCAATTATCTTTTTTATAGACACATAACTTCTCTTTTTTACCCTGGCCTTTTATTGTTATTTTATCATTTTTTACTGGTTTTATAAGAAACCTTGAAAATTCCTGGAAGTTTCCTGTACCCAAAGAAATCCTTAGGTGGGGATCAATCCACCCAAGCTGTCATCAAAGAGCAGTGTGTCTGCTCTTATTTTGTAAGTACATTCTTTTATTATTCTTATTTATATTGCCATACAGTGAGCACTATTGGCTGTTTCTTTTTATCCCGAGAATTGAAAACTACTCACGGAGAGGAACCTGCTTTATATCCCATAAGCGGGGATTAAACCGCTGTACGTGCTTCACTCCAGAGCTGGACATTAGCTCTGGTAAATGTGAGTTTTATACTATTATTTTTTTACGTCTATATCTGAATTTTACGTACTACACCATTGGTTGTCCTTTTTCCCTTTTTTATCTTTCATATTAAGTGAAACCACTACAAAAGTAGAAGACCTCAACAACCAAGGACACTTGTAAGGACAAAATAGTTGGACTTATTCTCTCCTTTTTTGTTTAACTAATTGGATTTTATTTTTATGTGCGCAGCCTTTTTTTTATAATACATCCCAGGGGCCGTAGTCACAGGGCAGGAGGCAGGCAAGCAGCCCACTCCAAAAACTCATGGCAAACTCCTTTAAAGGGGCGAGTTTGCTACATATGTCCCCTTTCCCATTGAGACTATCAGACTCCAGACCTCCAATCGGTCTGGTGCTCTGATAGACGGCTGGCCTTTCTCACAAGGTGTAGTTGTCCAGATGGCCTCCTGCCACATGTGCCCTGTTGTAGATCCATTGTCTGCTGGGAAGGCAACCAGGGCGCCCTCTCCCCTGGTTGGACAAAGTTGTTGCTGGGGTAGCGAGTGCTGTTTCCCCCCTCTGGACCTGGTGGGTGAAAATAAATTTTGTCCGGGTACCTTCCACTGCGGTGTCCCAATAGCTAGAAATTTTTTGAACGCCTCAGACTTCACCAGCTTATATGGTAAAAGCTGGCGGGCTAATAGTTCAGACAAGCCAGCTGTCAGACGCTGGGCAAGGGGGTGACTTTCTGACATTGGCTTCTTACGCTCAAATATGTCCTTGACAGACACCTGACTGTGGGCAGATGAGCGGGAACTGCTCAAGGCGAGAGACGGAGTGGCGGATGGTTGAGAGGGGGCAAGGAGGACAGCAGTGGTTGACGTGGCTGAAGATGCTGGACCAGGAGGAGGATGGCGGCTTTGAGTTTGTGTGCTGCTTGTACTCATGTGTTGATCCCATAGGCGTTTGTAATGTGCGATCATGTGCCTATGCAAAGCAGTTGTACCTAGGTGGGTGTTGGACTTCCCTCGACTCAGTTTCTTTTGGCACAGGTTGCAAATGGCATCGCTGTTGTCAGAGGCAGACACACAAAAAAAATCCACACTGCTGAGCTCTGCAATGACGGCATTCTGGTGGTGGACACAGCATGCGTTGATTGGCGTGCTGTCGAGCTGACCCCGGGTGCCGATGCATGCTGTCTGACTGTGCCACTAGCTCCTTGCGACGACCTACCCCTGCTTCCTCCTCCTCCTCTCTGTCTCCCCATCTGAACTTTCACCCTGTTCTTCTTCTTGCCGAGCGGGCACCCACGTGACATCCACGGACGCATCGTCATCATCAACCGCTTCACTTGTATCTGACAACTCAGCAAAGGAAGCAGCAGCGGGTACAACATCATAATCATCACACCGTATGTCCATGTGTGTAATGCTGCCTGCCTGAGATATATCCCTGTTATCTACATCCTCTCGCAATAATGGTTGCGCATCACTCATTTCTTCAAACGGATGTGTAAATAACTCCTCTGGCATACCAAGTGAAGCGGCTGTGGTGCTAGTGTTGGTGGTGGCGGCAGGTGGGTGAGTGGTATCTTGAGAGGTGCCCGAAGCTAAGCTGGAGGAGGATGGTGCGTCAAGGTTCCGAGCGGAAGCTGTAGAAGATTGGGTGTCCTGTGTTAGCCAGTCAACTATGTCCTCAGAACTTTTCAAGTTTAGGGTACGTGGCCTCTGAAAACTGGGCATTATTCTAGGGCCAAAGGGAATCACAGCACGACCACGATGGCCCCTGCGGGGTGGCCTGCCTCTGCCTGTCATCTTTTTTGGGATTAGTGGTACTATGCGTGCAAGCTACTGTGCGACAGATATGAGTGGCACTGTGCAGTGGCAGAGGTTGGCAGAGTACACGGTGTAGGCCTGACACACCCGCTTGAAGACAACTAACTGCTATTCAATCTATAACAGTGAAAAAAAAAATTGTTTTTAAAGGCACGCTATAGTGACACCAGATATGAGTGGCAAAGTGCACTTGCAGAGGTTGGCAGAGCACACGCTGAAGGCCTGACACCCGCTTTAAGGACACTGACTGCTATTAGCTTACAGTGAAAAACCTTTTTTTCTTTTTAAAGGCACGCTATAGTGACACCTGATATGAGTGGCAAACTGCACTTGCAGAGGTTGGCAGAGCACACGCTGAAGGCCTGACACCCGCTTTAAGGACACTGACTGCTATTAGCTTACAGTGAAAAACTTTTTTTCTTTTTAAAGGCACGCTATAGTGACACCTGATATGAGTGGCAAAGTGCACTTGCAGAGTTGGCAGAGCACACGCTGAAGGCCTGACACCCGCTTTAAGGACACTGACTGCTATTAGCTTACAGCGAAAAACTTTTTTTCTTTTTAAAGGCACGCTATAGTGACACCACATATGAGTGGCAAAGTGCACTTGCAGAGGTTGGCAGAGCACACGCTGAAGGCCTGACACCCGCTTTAAGGACACTGACTGCTATTAGCTTACAGTGAAATACTTTTTTTCTTTTTAAAGGCACACTATAGTGACACCAGATATGAGTGGCAAAGTGCACTTGCAGAGGTTGGCAGAGCACACGCTGAAGGCCTGACACACGCTTTAAGGACACTGACTGCTATTAGCTTACAGTGAAATACTTTTTTTCTTTTTAAAGGCACGCTATAGTGACACCAGATATGAGTGGCAAAGTGCACTTGCAGAGGTTGGCAGAGCACACGCTGAAGGCCTGACACCCGCTTTAAAGACACTGACTGCTATTAGCTTACAGTGAAATACTTTTTTTTTTTTTTAAAGGCACGCTATAGTGACACCAGATATGAGTGGCAAAGTGCACTTGCAGAGGTTGGCAGAGCACACGCTGAAGGCCTGACACCCGCTTTAAGGACACTGACTGCTATTAGCTTACAGTGAAATACTTTTTTTCTTTTTAGAGGCACACTATAGTAACACCAGATATGAGTGGCAAAGTGCACTTGCAGAGGTTGGCAGAGCACACGCTGAAGGCCTGACACCCGCTTTAAAGACACTGACTGCTATTAGCTTACAGTGAGAAACTTTTTTCTTTTTAAAGGCACGCTATAGTGACACCAGATATGAGTGGCAAAGTGCACTTGCAGAGGTTGGCAGAGTACACGCTGAAGGCCTGACACCCGCTTTAAGGACACTGACTGCTATTAGCTTACAGTGAAATACTTTTTTTCTTTTTAAAGGCACACTATAGTGACACCAGATATGAGTGGCAAAGTGCACTTGCAGAGGTTGGCAGAGCACACGCTGAAGGCCTGACACCTGCTTTAAGGACACTGACTGCTATTAGCTTACAGTGAAAAACCTTTTTTTCTTTTTAAAGGCACACTATAGTGACACCAGATATGAGTGGCAAAGTGCACTTGCAGAGGTTGGCAGAGCACACGCTGAAGGCCTGACACCCGCTTTAAAGACACTGACTGCTATTAGCTTACAGTGAGAAACTTTTTTCTTTTTAAAGGCACGCTATAGTGACACCAGATATGAGTGGCAAAGTGCACTTGCAGAGGTTGGCAGAGTACACGCTGAAGGCCTGACACCCGCTTTAAGGACACTGACTGCTATTAGCTTACAGTGAAATACTTTTTTTCTTTTTAAAGGCACGCTATAGTGACACCAGATATGAGTGGCAAAGTGCACTTGCAGAGGTTGGTAGATCACACGCTGAAGGCCTGACACCTGCTTTAAGGACACAGACATGACAACCTTAAACACTTGGGCATTGTTTAACAGTTTGTGTCATATTATGCTGCCTTTCCTATTTCCTCTTACTATGACAAAACATATTTGATCTTCTTGACTTGTACGAATAGATATATGTCTCATTACAAGTTGATTTACAAAAAATATATAGAATGCTCCAAGACTCAAAGTTAGAAGGTTCTTCAAGATGGAACAAACGATAACCGGCTTTCTGGTCAGGAGCAGGGTGAGGATAAAAGACTATGCTGCTTTGATCCACAAAATTATTATTTTCCACCCGCTTTTCCTGCAGAGTTGAGTTATTCCTAATTGTTCTTGCAACCAAGTGGGAATTATAGTGCATAATGGCTCATTCTCAGCATTTAAATATAATTATCTTTTTCTGAAGACCAGACTTTTTCTAATCTGTGACACGTCTGTATTTTTCATTGCATCAAGTTTTGTGATGCAATATATTCTTAAGAAGTTATGAATTTGTTTATTCTGAAGAAAATAAGATACCTTTATCTCAACATGATTATCTAACAAGAACACAAGGTCAAAACTCTATAAATTAGAATCCTCTGCTTTAACCAAGTCAATATGCAGGCTGATCATAAAGAGAGTAACTGTCAATCTATAAATAACAACATGAACAAGATTGAGCTTTTTGACTCCACTGAACTCTTTGGGCAGGGAGTCCTTCTAGAAGCCGATTGCCCAGATTTAACATCCTTGGGCTTCTTGAGAAGAACACAATCTTTGAAAGTCTATGGGAACAATCCCTGGATTGTATTTTCTAAAGCAAATTATCAAGGAGACTTTCAAGTCTACAAAGAAGGGAGTTATAACAAGATGCCAAACTTCAGCAACACAATCAGCTCCTTAAGAATGGTTTCAGGTGGACTGGAACAACCAAAGATCATTGTCCATGAAAGAATCAATCAAACTGGGGTTCAACGCACAATAACCAGTGATGCCCCATCACTCGACAGTTATGAGATTAATGCAGTTCTATCTCACCGAGTGGAAAATGGAGTCTGGATCCTTTATGATGGTGAAAAATATAACGGTGAATCCATAGTCAGTGTTTCTGGGGATATTATAGTCGAGGAAAGAATAACTGGGCTTAGAAACCAGGTGAGATCTCTCAAACCCTACCTCACATATGAAACACCAAATTAAATATCCGTTAACAATCTACAGCCTGCCATTTGCTTAAAGCCTCATTCTGTCTCTCTGGGCATCCTGAAGGTTGCCCACCCTGCTAATACCAATCCCAATGATTTCTAAGAAACATTCCTTCCTTATTCTGCCATGACACAATGCTGCTCCAGCTCTGCTTCTTCCAATGTACATGGAGAGGACAAGGTGGGATATGCACAAATCCTACAAACCTGGACACATGTTGAAAGAGGTTCCATAGAGTCTGTCAAGCACTCAAAGAATGACTCATGGAGGACACGAGTTCAAGCTGGGTTCTAGATATTGTGACATTTCCTCTCAATGACTTACTTTACCAAAAAATCATGTAACAGGCTACCCCACTGATTCTTCTAAATTTTTACTAAAGCAAAAAAAAAGGAAAAACAATAAAACTCTTCTAAATGCAGAAATAGCTCTATGTCTTTCTGTGTGATGGTGACATGATTGGGGACAGATTATACATGTCTTTACATTACATTGTTGTTTATGTTGGCTGACCTGAATTGAAATACATTTTGTAATGTTTCGGATATGTTTTAATGTTTTTCGAAATGCACATGCAAAATGGGGTATTCTTGCATCATAACCAATATGGTAGAAGAAGCTAATGATTGTGAATGAGAGTGAATGGTGTGGGATGGGCTGGATAGTGTAAATAGGGTGAGGTGTGGGTGGATGGTGTGTGTGAGAGTGAGTGGGGTGAGGTGGACGGTGTGAATGGTGTGTGACTTGGTAGATGGTGTGAATGAGAATAAATGGTGTTGGATTGGGTGGATGGTGTAACTGGGAGTAAATGGTGTTGGATTGGGTGGATGGTGTAACTGAGAGTAAACGGTGTTGGATTGGGTGGATGGTGTAACTGAGAGTAAATGGTGTGGAAAGGGGTGGATGGTGTGAATGGGGTGGGATGGGAGGTTCGCTGGTGGGGTCATAGGGTGGTTTAAAACCTCCCTTAAATAAATATTGCGGTCTTATTGACCTTAATAGGATTTGTTTTTATTTATGATTCCTAAGAGGTCTAGATGCCTTGAAAATCCACCCTAAGTCTCATTTGGGCATCAGCTCTATGAAAAATACAGGGTTATTTGGAGATTGCCATTCACCTGCTTGTTTCCCTGGACTCCCGGCAAGGTGCTCTGTGCTGACATTTGACCTTTTGCACTTCCTCCAGTTCCTGGCAACTTTTTGTGTGTCGCACTTCCCCTTAGAAAAAATGGGAATTGGGGGTACACCCAGAACGTGCATTTCCAAGCAGTGGTGCTGCCATAAACACCATAACAAATACAAAATACAGTGAAAGGAACAGCAAATAAATAAGGGGATTCAGTTCCACCATATGACCCACCACTAAGTCCCAGTACCCCAATATCGGTGGGTCCTATACTAATTTTGACATGTCTTGGTGCTGCCTGCGTCTCAGCATTCTGTGGGTACAATTTGTACACACTTAGCTACTGCACAAGGTATAATAAAAAAGGTTTGTTCCATTCATTACTCCATGTCTGTCTGCCGCAGCACCATTGGTCCTACCACCATGTCCACACCTCATACCTCAAGGACAGAGAGTGTTTTTATAAGTCAGTCTCAGGGGAGGAAATATTGGAGTTGCAAAAGGGACTGTTACGAACACACCCTACTGCGTGTGTGGCAAACTCCCCCTTTTAGCTGAATTTTCCACTATTTTTTGGAGGGGACTACTTGCCAGCCTTCTACCATGGGACTATGGGCCCTGTGATAACCCGTGTTCAAAAGCCTTGTTTCTGCCCCTTGGACTTTTAACTGGAACAGATTCAAACATGTGGCGTCGGCCATCTTAAATTGTCCAGCGGTGTTTTCTCGTTGAGTGTCTGGAACTGTTTTGGGCATGGGACTATGTGCACAGTGGGGCAAAAATAGTACTTTTGAACATGGGTTATCCCATGGTCCCAGGGTAAAAAGACTGGCAAGTAGTCCTCTCCAAAAACTCGTGGCAAATTCAGCTAAAAGGGGGAGTTTGCCACAAAGAACATGTTAACATTGGGTATTTCTAAACTCAGGACAAAATTTAGAAACTATTTGGTGGTTGTAGATGCGTAACAGATTTTGGGGGTCAAAGTTTGAAAAAGTGTTTTTTTTTTTTTACATTTTTCATCATATTTTATTTGAAAAATGTATAGTAAATTATATGATATGATGAAAATAATGGTATCTTTAGAAAGACCATTTAATGGCGGGAAAAACGCTATATGATATGTGTGGGTATAGTAAATGAGTAAGAGGAAAATTGATACACTACATGAAACATGATATAACAGGAGAGCAAAGTGGGAAATGCATAGGGGCAATTAGACATAAATATGTATCTTTTTAAAACATTTTTCACCAGTGTGACTGTTATCTAGAGAAAATACAAGGAACTTGCGGGATATATGAATACACACACACACACACGCAAAGTACCTAAACTGAGCCCGACAGTCAAAGGCTCCAGAAGGAGTGGAAAACCGCAAAAGGCAAGTATTTAACCGCACCACATAACTACTAAAAAACATGCCAGAAGGAACCGAACAGAAAAGCCTGCACGAATGGGGAGGACTACAGTGCATTCTGAACGAACAGTGAAAGCTTGTACCAAAGCTTATGGTACAAGACACATGCGAACTGTGAAAATTATGAAAACAGGATCCAAGGAATGGCGAGTGGGACGTGACGTGAGCACGCACGCACGCACCAGGAGGCGGGGCTTGGAGGGGTGATGTGCCGGCGAAGGAGACGATGCCACAATGAAGTGGCATCTAATGCAGAGAGTCCAAGGAGACTAAGGCACTCGGCGGTATTTGGCGGCTGAGAGACGGGGGTAAACGCCTGAGGAAGCTAATACAGGCAAGCTTGCTTCAAACTGCAGACTTGTGGGAGAAGAAGTTAGACGCCAACATGAGTACAAGATACAATACGTTAAAAGCAAGTACCTATTAAACAAACTGTTAAGAGGTATGCACTTCCATTTATTAGGAGAAAGTGAATGAGCTGGTAAGCTGATAAAACCCTAAGGTGTCAGGATGTGTTGAAGATTATAAAAATATAATAGGTGAAAATTTCCCCTGCATAAAAAAGCAAAGGAGAAAGTTTACAGCGGTAAAAGGAAAAACAAAGGAAAGAAAAGGGGAAGGAAAAGGGAGAAAAAAATATATAAAAAATCCCCCTGTATAAAAAGAAAGGATGAGGGGGCGTGGCCGACAGCCAAACTACATGGACGCACACTAAACTCGCTGCTACTGACTAAATCGCAATCCGAAGCAATCGGAGAAAATAACAAAGAATGGGCAACCCCAAAAAGCACCCTAACTCTCAGGGACAACAGGGGAAAACACCGTCAGCGAAATCGGGATCCTTAACCCGGTATTTTAAAGAAAACTCGGATCGATCAGTGGAGGCCGCGGCTGCGGCCGCGGCCTCGAGTATTCTAGACATGGACTCCAACTCAGAATCGCAACCACGCAGCCCCTGCTACTCGGACAGCTCTCAACATATCGAAAGACAAGATGATGCTGACTTAAAATAAATGATTAAGAACTTACCCTCTAAATCGGACATCCAACTCATGCTGAATAAAATGGAAGCTACATTCCAATCCAAAATGGAGGCGATGGGTTCGGACGTCCAGCAAATCAACTTAAGGGTCTCGGATCTGGAAGAAGAACGAGATGTTTTTTTCAAGCACAAATCTCAAATATAGCGACAACGCTAGATGCACAAATATTGCAGTGGACATCAACGCAACGCCACATTGACGACTTGGATAATAGAAGTCGTAGAAATAATTTGCGGGTCAGAGGTATACCTGAATCCCAAGGAGAAAATGTTTCTACACTTCTTTCCGAACTTTTCAATTTAATACTCGGAAAACCTACTGATCACGCAATTATGCTTGACAGAGCCCACAGATCACTCCGACCGAAAGGTATGTCACAAGAGGCCTCAAGAGACATTATATGCAGGCTACATTATTTTAACGTCAAATAAAACATAATGAAAGCATTGAGAGAAACTAACCAACCATTACTTTTTCACAACAACCCTATTCAAATATTTCCAGACTTATCTTGGTATACACTTCAGGCAAGAAGGGCTCTTAGGCCCATCACAGAGTTACTGAGACAACGTAATATAAAATATAGATGGGGCTTTCCTTTCGCCTTGATCGTCTCAGCTAAAGGCACCATGCACTCCATCACAACGTTCCTAGATATACAACCTTTTCTCCCTGCTCTTGAGCTCCCAAATACATTGATCGTAGACTGGAATAATCCACCTCCTAATCAAGACGCCTTACTCCAACCACAGCGACAGAGATGGCTCACTCCTGCCAGAAAGAGACGTACAGACCAGAGGTTTCAGTCTCCCGGTCAGAGATTGAACAACCCTCCAATAGAAGGTACCCCTCAAAGGCAAAACACGAGAGACTTTCTCCCGAACTAACTCCCAAACTCATCACTCTACCTCTCTCATATTCTCCGGTATCGATCGGACTGATACAGACATTGGAACTATACACTGTGCCTTTCCCAAAATCATATTGCAGATTTATGAAAATGTACCAGTACAGGTCGTATATCAACTTTATGCGGGCAGTTATGATCATTTGTGTTATGCTGAATTACTTAACTAAGTGACAAAAATAACCAATTTGATTTTAATATTGACCTGATGGCTACATCAATGTAGTTTGCTAGACCATGTATAATCATTTGATATTTACCTGATAATTATAGTTACACTATTTTTGTAATGTATGTTATAATGGATAACGGTTTCGTAGGATTTAGACCCCACAACATACTCGCTCTTCTTACCGACAATATTGACATCACTGCATGGTTTTCAATAGGCAATGATTACACTAGGAATTATGACATCTGTAACTTTTTAGCTTTCACCACGCTATCATTAATGGTAAAAGGTGTAAAACTCCGTAGTATGTACCCTTACCAAGGCTCTAGGGAAACGAAAACGTTGTACTATATACTGTTTCACTAACACCCTGCTGAACATTATGTTCTATTATCCCCCACTTCAACCCTGTCGCCATTAAATGATTTACATAAGTTTACTATGGAAATCTAATGCGAGTTTACTTCCAGACAAGCACTACCCCATAAAACCCATAAGTACTTAATCAACTTATGGAATTCGTGAGCGATAGACTATCACAAAACTCTCACTAATGGGTAAAGAGTTAAGATTCACAGCTCGAAAGAGAGACTGGTCACACAGATTATATTTTTGCAGTGTGCTGCCTGTTACAACCTGACTTTTACCTATAAAGTTATCACTCAGATGACAAGCAGAGCTTGTTGCCACCATATCAATATCCCAATAACACTTAACCGAATAGGCACTAAATAGCCATTATTTAACTAGTTAACTGGCAAACCTGCTGTACCAGTTGAACAAATCCCTCACACCCCTTATATTTTATCCCATATTGTGGATTCTTTTTCCCCTTTTTCCTTTTTTTCTTATCTTGGAAATTTTGGACCATCGCTACATACTCTCCTATCAAACTCCTGCTTAATATTTACCAACAAAACTCACTAGGTGAGACAAAATGTGAAGTGAAGCATAATGAGTGTAACATCCAGTAAAATGCGAGATGATAAACCCTTTTGAAGGCCACAAGACTTTAAACTGACCCACTTTTATTAATGCATGAGGCTTGAGTTGCCCTATGCTTACCTATTATAACGCATCACTTTCTCCCACAGGGGAATTACCTCATTAGAATCCAAGTAACGCTGATGATATTTCATGCCTTATTTTTTATAGAAGCGAGTAGGCACAACAAAACTGTACCCTGCTTATCTATTTCTCATAAAAATTACAAAAATTATCTAAGTTTTACCTCAATTTGATTATATTCAAATCTTCTACTAATAGGGAGACACAGAACTATAGCACATCACGCCGGACGAAAGGAGAGATAGTATAATATATAATAAATATTCTCCAATGAGATAAAATACACATTAGGATTGTGATTTAAGTCGCCAGCCTAAGCACCATCCCACGATCCCCGATAAATTTTAGGTTCTATCTTTAGCGTCAAGATAGGATCAAAATCCCATTAGGGAAAAGTATCGTTAATACGATACCTCAAGGACTATTATAGTCCTACCTTCTCTCCCCTTCCCTTTCCTTCTTCTTCAACTCACCAACGGCCTCACCCCATTCCTCTCTCTCCAACTTTCCATTCTTCTGACCTGCCCTTTCATACATCCCTTGTTCCCTGCCCATTAGGGTTACGCAGAACCTTAAGTAGCGAAATTACAAGTCTTCTTAAGACTTACTCACTTTAGATTAAACTCCTACTCACCCAAAGGAGCTTAGAAAAAGGCACAAGAGTATTCTACACTATTAGTAAATACTAACTGTTTCTATTTGACCTAATTGCATATGAGCTATTAATTGTTGTATTGTTATATATTTAATTAACAGCTTTTGTTCTCTTCATTATTCCTCTGTTATCTCTGATTTCCTGGTTGACCGATCTATAACCTAAATACTGAAAAACCAAATCCGTAATTTTTATCAAACTAAAACCAACAAACCTCATAGAGATAAATCTTTTGTTCTCTCAAGTAGGCAACTGTATTCCGCCACCTGACATACCCAAAAGTCCAGTAGGTGAGTCCATACCTTATAAAATCTAATCTCTAAATCGAGCAGTACTCCTCACTCAATCAGACATTCACAAAACTCACATAGCTCTAATACCATTGACAGTGGTAATTCCATCCGTTAGGAAACCTCAACTTTTACACATAAGCCCTTTCAGTTATTATCTCTTTCTTAACCCCCTAAATAATTACGAGATCCAAGTAAGTCATAGTCCATCCTTAACCCCTTAAGGACACATGACATGTGTGACATGTCATGATTCCCTTTTATTCCAGAAGTTTGGTCCTTAAGGGGTTAAAATAGCAGACATGACTAACATATGCATTCACACACAAAATGCTAGAGGATTGAATTCTCCCGAAAAAAGAACAATTGCCCTTAATGACTTAAAACGATATAAAGCACAAATAGTGTTTGTACAAGAAACTCATTTTAGGAAAGACTCCCCTCCTAAATTGCGCAACAAAGACTACCCTCTGGGCTACTTCAGCCACTTTTCAGAATCTAAATCTAGAGGAGTAGCTATTCTCATAGGAAGACATCTACAATTCACCTTTCAGGAATAAATGGTAGATAACTCTGGGAGATATGTGTTTGTGAAAGGTAAAAAAGCCAACACTACAATTACTTTAGCTAACATCTATTTGCCCAACAGAAAACAAAATGCTACTCTCCAAAAAATCCTTCGCAAACTTTCTATATTTCGAGAAGGGATTCTAATTATGGGAGGTGATTTTAATATAGCACTAGACGGAAACCTAGATACCACCTCCAAATCTACAGATTATCAATCCCACTCAAGGTCTCTCATAAAGAACTCCTTACAGGAAGCTCAATTATACGATTGCTGGAGAGCTATTCACCCCACGGAAAAATACTTTTCCTTTTACTCACCGTCTGCAGGTACCTACTCTCGAATAGATTCCATTCTTCTTCAACACAGATACCTCCCCCTCATACAGACCGCCAACTATGGTCCGATCACCTGGTCGGACCATGCCCCTATGTCTTTGACAATATCTCTGCCTGTCATCTCCTCACCAATCGCCCAGTGGAAACTAAATTATCTGATTTTGAATGATAAAACTGTGCTATCAAAACTAAGAGAAGCAGCATCTCATTACTTCACAGAAAATTCCTCCTCTGAAACAACTCATATTATGACATGGGAAGCTCACAACGCTGTGCTTCGGGGGGAATTAATAAAGTCAGCAGCTACACTAAAAAAGATTAGAGAACAAAAAATAAAACAACTTACAAGTGACATATCCAAACTCGAGAACACACACAAAACCACACTTTCCTTAGATGACCACAGACTACTCTCCAACAAACGTACGGAATTGACTACATTACTACATCTTCACGCAAAAAAGAAAATATCCCTAACGAAAAATACTTACTACAATCAAGGTAATAAAGCTGGTAAACTGTTAGCCAAATCTATTCAATTAGAAAGACAGTCTTCTTTCATTTCCGAAATTAAGAAAAGTGATGGCTCATTGACGTGTCATATGTCGGAAATACTGGCCTCCTTTCAGGATTTTTACTCTCAGCTCTATAATCTCAACAACGCAGAACCCACAACTGAGGATATTTTAGCATACCTTAGGCCAAGAATTAAACAAACTATCCCCACAAATGCAACAAAGTTTTTAGATAGCCCAATTACAGTCGAAGAATTTCGCTCAACAGTTAAATCCTTACCGTTGGGAAAGAGTCCAGGCCCTGATGGCTTCACAGGAAGATACTATAAAGAGTTATCCCACATCCTAGCGGAACCATTCATTAACGCATATAATATGAGTTGTCTCGCCTCTCACATCCCAGGTTCAGCCCTCGAGGCAATTATCTCCATAATTCCGAAACCTGGAAAAGACACGACTATATGTGGAAATTATAGGCCCATTTCCCTAATCAATATTGATTTGAAAATACTGACTAAGATTATGGCCACCCGACTCAAACCCTTTATGCAGACATTAATTCACCCAGACCAGGCCGGATTTGTCCTTGGTCGAGAATCACAAAATAACACCACAAAAATTTTTAACATCATACATTGGGCTCAAACACACAGAACCCAGAGTGCTCTCCTAGCCATCGATGCTGAGAAAGCTTTTGATAGGGTTAATTGGTCTCTTATGAAACATACACTACGATACCTTAACTTCGGTCCTAGATGGATGGAATGGATAGACACGATATATTCCAAACCTACAGCAAAACTGAGAATCAACGGCCAACTCTCAAATACAGTATCCATCACCAATGGAACAAGACAAGGATGCCCTCTTTCACCATTTCTATTCATATTGGTGTTAGAGCCTTTCCTTCAAGGCATTCGTGACAATGATTTGATCAAAGGAATACATATCTGCGAACATAATTACAAAATAACAGCATTTGCGGATTACCTACTTTTCACCATCTCTGACCCCCATTTGACCATTCCTGTTATAATTTCTGAAATGCAAGCCTACGGAAATCTATCTTTTATCTATCAACCTCCTCGATTAAATATCTAGGAATACATATTCCGAAAAAAATAGACAAAACGTATTCACTCAATTTCCCGCCTCTGCTTGACTCAATTACAAAAGACCTAAATCGCTGGCACAAACCTTGCTTTGGACTTTTGGGCAGAATCAACATAACTAAAATGAATATCCTCCCTCGTATTCTCTACCTTCTACAGACGATACCACTGAAAATTCCAGCTAAATTTTTTTCTACTATTAGATCTCTACTGATAAAATTTCTATGGGCTCATAACCCCCCACTCCTATCCTACCAAACTCTAACCATGAAAAGAGAACAAGGGGGATTGAACCTACCTGACCCAGAAAGCTATTACAAAGCGACTCATTTATCGAGAGTCTATGAGTGGACTACACCACATACCTCTCTTCAATGGGTGGAGATAGAAAATAGCTTTGCAGAAACTTCCCTGAAATCAATCCCATGGATAAAATTAGACTCTCATCTACTCAGACAATGGAACAATCATCCAACTATCTCTGTTACTCTACACATTTGGCACAAATTGAGAACACAAACAACGATCTCACCATATCCTTCTCCCGTTTACCCTTTAACTCTTAACCCGCATTTTCACAATAATAGAACGGGCAAACATTGGGGTCTCCAATATGAAGGTCCATTCCTGAAACTAGGGGAAGCTACGAGAGGGAACAAATTGAAACCGATGAGCGAGCTCATTGCATCTGACTCTCTTACTGGAATTCAAAAAATTTTCTATGGTCAATTGAACCACTTTGTCAACACACAATCGCTTCTCCCAAAAGGCAATAGAATGCCCACTAAATTCAAATCCCTCTGCACCACTCATCCGCCTAAACTGAAAATCCTCTCAACCTTACACACCCTACTCAGAGAAGCTCAACCACATCATCTCCCAAAATTCACTCAGACATGGACAGATGAATTTCAGACTACAATAAATGAAGATCAATGGAAATCCGGCCTTCTCTCCATCCACAAATCTTCTGTCTCAACATATGCACAAGAATGCAACTTTAAAAGACTAACCCGTTGGCATAATACACCAGCCAAATTACACAAATTCTACCACTCATCTCCAGATTCCTGTTGGAGATGCGGCACCACAAATGCTCACCATGCACACATCTGATGGCAATGCCCTACAATAAGCAAATTCTGGGAAAGGATCCACAAGATAATACAGTTTATATTACATAAAACATTCTCTCGTATACCAGAACACTATATTTTCTTGTTACCACCCCCACAACTCACGAAGAATGAATTAGCCCTTTTTCGACAACTTGCAATGGCGGCCTCTCAGCTGATTCCTAAGTATTGGAAACTTCCTACAATACCTTCGATCCGTGAGTGGGTATTGAAGATCGAAGAGATTAAATTAATGGAAGAAATCACAGCGAACAAAGTAGGGAAAATAGCTACATTTACATAAATCTGGGAGTTATGGAATACATCTACGAAAGATACTTCATAGAATTCACACAGAATCTCACTACATACCTTTCTCAATCCAGATAATATCACCCAGACTTCATCCATTCTCATTCTTTTTCTCCTCTCTCTCTATTCTCTTTCTTCCACAAGCCTATCTGCCTAAAGAGAGAACAAAAATATAATAAAATATATTAAACTGATAACGATTCATATATTAACGGATAACCAATAAACGATTATAGAATCCAATGATCAAACAAGTACATAACAACAATGAGAAATAAATGTACTTAACCGTTTAATGACTAAACCAATACTTATCTTAACACATCAATATAATGGCACATATGGTAACAGACAATCTGATTTGTGTACAAACCTCAGGATCAAATCAGACAAGTTACCCACACATCACCAAATTAACATTATTTATCCACCCCAAATATCTATACCATTCTCTATTCCTTCTAGGAATTACCCCTTATTTCAACTTGGAATTCTCGACCTCTTGGGGAAGGTCGCCTCACACTAAGGTAGTGACCTGATGGGTTTGGAAATCTCAACCAGGACGCAGAGAATATAATTTAAAATTACTTAATTATTGTTATTCTCAATTGTATATAGTTTTAATGTTGTTATGAATATGCTTCAAATATACCGAAGTTAAACGAAGACAAAGACGACCCATTTGAAAGACAAGTCTACAAGGACTATCTACCTACCTTAATCTTCAATGCATTAAGAACTTTATGAGACACTAAGTTATTACTTTTAGTTGTCATCTGCTTCTCCCGTAGTGTCTAATAGTGTACAACAACATCATTGTTTAATCGCTACTTTCAACTAATGTTTTATTATGTATAATATGTAAAACAATAAAAAGATAATAAAAAATAAATTAAAAAAGGATGGCGTAAGAAGCTGTGTATCAGGGGGAGTCTCTAATATTAAAGGACCATAAATCCATAAATGGTTCTTATCTGCCGTCACATTCTATGTTTCATTCTATGTTTCTAGTCCATTAAGCTGTGTAAATGGTTATGGCAAAAGTTCCAAAGAAGAAAGAACGTAAAAAAGACGGCAAACAAGATGAACACTAATCTGCTTATTTCTCGCCCCAAAACAAACAGGGGGCAGAAAATTCTTCTGCAGAGGAATCTTTATTAGAGGAAAGAAGAAGCTCCATGTCTAATCTGCAGGAATTTATTAAATCTCGTCTGGATAAAAAAACGGAGATATTTAAAGAGAATTAGACAACCGCACAAGACAACTGAAACTTCAAATAGAAGAACTTAATACGAAAAGAATTAAAAATAGAAGAAAATGAAGAAACAACAGCAGTACACATTAAAACTATCTCTGAGAACCAGGATGAGATGAAGACGGATTCGAACAATCTGGAACTACGAATTAACCAACTAGAAGACAAACAAAGGAGGAAAAATCTAAGAATAAAAAATAAAAGAATTCCTAATGAATTGTTTGCAGCACTAAACATACAAGTCCCGAATCTAGACACAATGATGATGGGAAATAATTACCGAATAAGAAAACCACAAGGCATCCCAGACATCGCAGTAGATAAAAAAAACATTAAATAAAATAAAACAATAAGTAAGCAATTAAAAAAAACAATCTAAGATGCTTAGAAATATAATGCAAGAGAATCATTTCCTGGATATATGACGAGTAATTCATTCAGAAGAAAAATCATTTACACACCTTTCCAGAGTACATCACTTGTTGTCTAGAATTGATCTGGTGCTGGGCGAGACTAGTCTGGTCGAACAAATACAGAATAATAGACAATCCATGGGCAGACCACAGTTATAATAGGTTTGAAATAAAGGAAAAAAGAAAATACAGACCATATAACCACGTGGCGCCTGGATGATAGCATTTTGTCTAATGTGTGGATCAAAATCAAATTAGAAACGAAATAGAATTGTATTTTTTTTTTTTTTTTTTGTAAATCTTTTTATTGAGACAAGGTTGGCAGCAGAGTTAGGCTCGCAGGCCTAAAAATGCAGCATTTATATCACAGCATTTATATCATCAATACCAGTACAATGTCAGTTTTTTTTTCTCTTAATTACATCATTATTTTGTATTAAGAATATAGTTGCGTTTTGGTTAGATGTGCCGTGAGAGCTTTATCGAAACAAATATGTTGTGTTCTTCATGCGAACATGTATATATAAATGTTATCCCAGGCTTGATGTGTGTCCCCCTGTAGGCTTATGGCTGTCTCCATCTCCCTAGTATGAGGTTGAGAATTCTAGTGTTAGGAGGCTTTTAAGAGAGAGGTGGAATGTGTGTTTGGGAATGGCAGGAAAAGGGGAAGGTGGTAGGTGTGGGAGGGTCTTCCCCTTGATCCTGAAGAGTATGTCTGTATTTTTGTTGGTGTAGGTCATTTTTATTTGGAAAGCATTGAGAACAGTGGTAGGTATATGAGCCTCCAGAGAGACAAAGTTTAATGCGGGTGTAAAGGCCATTATTCTCCTTCTGTTTCGTATGGCGTATATCACTGCGTATAGCAACGTTCCGTCATTATGCAGTCACATTGAAGGAATTTCTTTTGTCACCCAATGTATTCGGTAAACGTAAGTGTGTATGTCAATGCAGCCTCTAGTGTGTAAACCCCAAATCGTATGATATCCTATCTTTTCTTCATGTGCATGGATAGCATCTCTATAAACAAGCAGGCCGTATTTTGCGACAAGCCTTGATGAGGTAAGGTTCCTGTGTAGAGGGGAAAGGTGATGTGGGTGTGTGTGTAAGTGTAAAGCAAGATTGTGTAGGGAGGGCAAGTGAAGTCATCCAATTAACGCTAGGTTAGTCAGTTATGTGTATGCTAGTCGTCCAGTTGTTAGTGTGGGTAGTAGCGGGTTAACTATGGTCCGTACTTGTGGGCGATATGTGGTAATTAGCGCAGGAGGTCCTAAGGGTCTGGTGTTCATGCCTAATACATTGTCATTTTGTGAGATCAGTTATGTATGTGGGTTGGTTTAGAGCTAACTTATGCCTAACCACGGAGGGTGCAGGCTCGTGTCCCCCTGGGCCCCAATCTGTGTTGATATTTAGGGTATGTCATCCAGTGTGTGGACGTGGCTCGTTCTGCTGTTCGTAGTCTTGGCCAGTGAGGCGGTGAAGTATCGCGCCACTCATCTTGGAGGTGGTGTACATTTGTCCCTGTATGGTTCCTGTTGTTACCTCGTGTTCTGTCCCCGAGTCTGGTTTGGGTATGTGGCTACCGCTGTGTCCGGCTTCTGTCCCCAGTCCGCCAGGGTGAGTAAGCAGTCAGAGAGGGAAGGGAAATGCGAGGGGTCTATAGGGGGGTTGTCCCGCTGCCCAAGCCCCCTCCCCACTAGCCCACCCCCACCTGGTCCGTCCAGCGGCAACCACCTAGGACCCCGCTCTGAAGACGTACCACGGCCGCCATATCTCTGCGTGCCTGTTCCCCCTCCCTGTCAGGCTTGCCTGGAATGCCTCTGCTGCCTGAATGTCTTTGACTCTGTTGATCCATTCCTTCAGTGTGGGGGTCTCGGTCTTCTTCCAGTAGACTGGTATGAGGGATTTAGCTTTGATTAACAAGTGGCGTAGTATCGACTTCTTGTACCCAGAAATCGGTTGTGAAGAGATGTGTAGCACGGCCAATTCGTCCGACCATTCGGTATCGTCCCCCAGAATCGTCTGTATGTCGGTTTTAGTCCGGTCCCAGTACCGAGCAATTTTGCGACATTCCCACCAAATGTGTAGTAATGTTCCCCTGCCCACCTGGCATCTCCAGCACGTCGGAGGCGTTGTTGGGAATATCTTATGTAACAGGACCCTTGTCCTATACCACAATGATACTATCTTGTAGTTAACCTCCTGGCAGTGGGAGCTGGATGAGCTCTTAAGTTGCCACAGTAGGGCTTTATCCCCTTGTGCAGGTGAGAGCGGTTTATTTAGACGTTCCTCCCATTGCCGTTGGAAGGCATTGTTATTCGAGTTGGCCCCTGTCAAGAGGTGTTGATATAGCATTGAGACCGTCCTATCTAGTGTGGTACGCCGGTGGCAGAGGTCCTCAAACCAATTTAAGTCTCTATGCAGTCGGTCCTTGCGGGGCATCGAGTTGTAGTAGTGTGTCAGTTGCATATATCGGAACGTTGTCATGGGTGACCTTGTTCCAGCCCCTATAAGTAAATCCATGCTTTGTATCGAGCCTTCCCGCAGGATATTTCGTATCGGTATATATTCCTCCTCGCCCATGAAATTCCATGCACTAGCGCGGGTTCCACCACCAATGTTGGGGTTGTGCTTTATTGGGAGCTAGGGGTGGGAGAGACATGCAACAGTTCTCTGGTTGTTTCCCAAGTGTGTAGCGTCTGTGCCACTGGGTCCCCATCCTGCCTCCCTGTACCTCGGACCGATTAGAATTGTATTTTAATAAAAATTAAACGGAAGGATTATCGGCTGCAACCATTTGGTGTGCTTTTAAAGCAGTAGTGAGAGGGTATTTGATTAAACTTAAAAGTAAAGTGCAGAGAGAAAAAGGATTGTTTAGTGAAAAACTATATATAGAATATTATAAGCTATTAAAAATCGATAAGAGACAACTAACGAATGAAATGATAAAACAACTTGAAGATATTAAAAAGAAAATAAATAACTTGGAAATGGAATGGATTAGTAAAAATCTGGAAAAAATGAAAATTAATTTCGATCATGATAATAATAAGATAACTACCGTAATTGGTTAACTAAAAAAAAACTTGGGGGCGGAGCCAACAGCCGAGGCGAGCGGTCGCAACTTCAGCGAGCTCCGCGCCGTTTAAGCAAAACTACTGCCTAAAGTTACGAAAATCACCCCCAAAATCGACTAAAGTAACTAATTGCTTACCCCGACGATCTAGGGGACAATGGGGAAGAAGACCAAAAAACTTAAATCAGATGGGACTCGCCCAGGTGCAAGTATTGGAGACCTATGGCGGAGGGCATGCGAAGCCCAAGAATCCCGCATGGCGGATTACGCGGATTTCGCTGACGACCTCACCAACTCTGATGCCCCAACCTCGGACCAAGAAGAGGCATCCATACCCAGCACCCGACCACAGATACAACCTCGGACGGCCTCAGACGCGTCTCCGGTCACGAAGGCCGAGATGAAAGAGCTGCTGAAGGAGCTACGATTAGGCCTCCAGGCTGACATGGCGGGTATGAAAAAAGACATCCAGGGCCTGTCGGACCGTATGAGTGCAGCCGAGCGTGACTCCAAAAGCCATACCCAACAACTCACCGAGCTACAACGAGAAGTAGCCTCCATACAACGTCAGCAACTACAAGTAGACCAGAAAATGGCGGTGATGGAAGACACGAGGAGAGATCACAACCTCAAAGTAAGAGGAATTGCGGACTCAGTCTCAGACGCTGAAGTGCCCCACCTCATGCGACGCCTGGTGAACACGATCCTCCCCGCAAAGCAGGCCAAAGGTATCTGCATTGAACACACATTCCGCATACCCAAACCCACAAAGGCCCCGACGGCGGCACCCAGGGACACAATAATTAAATTTCAAAAGCGTCAGGATAAAACGACACTAATGGCCGCCCTTAGAGACCACACTCCTTACGTATTTGAGGATATGTCCCTCACTTTTTATGCAGACCTGTCTAGAGGTACGATGGCATGGCGAGCATCCCTTAGGCCGCTCACCACCTTACTCCGCACACACGGCATGAAGTACCGGTGGCATACACCCCATAAACTACGGGTGCTTAAGGGAGAAGACTCTTACCTGATAGCCGACCTAACAGAGGCGAGCAGACACCTAACGGTCTGGGGCCTCCCCCACGACGCCTTACAACAACCCATCAGGCCCACCGCCACCCACACCTGGAATCCGGCCACCTCAGAGACTTTCATCCCGAGAAGAACCGCTCCAACGATACCATCAATGTGCCAACCTTGATTCTCCTAGTGGTACGAAGGATCCTTTCCACGATTGGACTTCCCACTCCAGGGGGAACTTTCCCAGCCCCATACGCCCCATATGAACTCCCAGGAACCTCCGTTAACTCCGTTATGTTCTTCCCAGTTTTTCACTCTTCTTTTCTTTCAGACCACCGGAGTAGGCCTTGAAATGTAACACTTAGAAATAGATTGCCGTTTAGATTAATGTTTGTCCATAGCATGTACATTCAGCTCGAGTATAACATTAGACTCACATCTGTGGGCACGTGAGGAAGGTATTTTACCACCTGACAAATACATCTCCTATGCCTGTCTGCATGTAATGATATACATAGGCCATAGGGCCGCACCACTTGACACAAGGCCAGTCTACACTTCAAAGAGGCAACCGAGGGATGTATTATGGTAACCCACGAATTGCTAGTATGATCAAAGGGTTGTAGCCATAGAGGCCTCCAGTATAGATGTACTGTACCAGCTTAGATAACTGACTTCCTCACTCACTTGTTTTAATTCAATGCCAAGCTACATATCTGCAAAAACTCTGCTCTGAATTGTATGTCTTGTTTTATTAGCAGACTAGCATGTTCCAACATCTACCCCACTGCTGTAGAATATAGCGACACAACACCACTATACACACACACTACTATGTCACGCAGTCACACTTCGCCTAGGTTAAGCCTGTAATTAAGCTTGTTTATAATACCATAAAATTGTGCATACACACTAGCCACAGCCAAGTTCATGTGAAGGAATGTTTTTAACACGCTGTTGTGGCGTTTGCCAATGCTATGTACCACCCTGCACAACAAAAAATAAAGAATTTAAAAAAAAAAAAAAAAAAAAAACTAAAAAAAACTTAAGAGAACAACTGATAAGAACAGAATTGTTAGTATTAAAAAAGACCAAATTACTCATAGAAATGCAGAGAATATAGCTAAAGTTTTTCCAAATTATTATGAAGAATTATATAATATTCCAAATTAACCTGATGAAGATCAGATTAAGGAGTATTCGAGAGATATAAAACTTCCTAAATTGACAGCTGAACAAAATAACTCTCTAAACATACCCCTCTCTAAGGCAGAAGTCAATCTAGCCATAGAAAATCTGGTAACATACAAAACCCCGGGCCCAGATGGTCTGACAAACTGCTTTTATAGATTATATAAAGATATCTTATCTGAACATTTGACAAATACCTTTAATGAAATCGTAATAAAAGGTAAAGGACCAAAAGAATTGCTATATGCTAATATTTTACCAATCCCTAAGAAAGTAGGAAATTGTTTCCATACTTACCGTTATTTTCTTTTCCTGGCTATTTCTTTTATAGTCGAGTGCAGCGGAAAAGTAGGTATGGCAGATCTCAAATCCTCAAAGAAGACATCTGAAGCTGATACTTCCCTGCTATCTTCTGGGATTTTTAATGTACGTCTAAGCAGAGAAATTCGCTTGTCCACTTTCCTGGAGTCCAGAGATTTCCAGTATTCACAGTACTCCTCATCATCTGAAGATGGATCATTTAGCTCCAGGCTGGATCCCGAAGAGACAGGAGCTTCTCTATACCTTTTGGTTGCCCCTTTAGATGCTGACTGAAACCCTTCAGAGATGGCATCTAAAATCCATTTCTTTAAGTCTGTTTGGGGTGAGCTTCTTTTAGTTTGCCTCTCCGCTATTTCTTCCATACATTGAAGCACAGGTTCTTCCCCTCTGGGCGATTAGTTTTCTGCGTCCTCATCCTTGGAGATGAATCCTGAGAGGTTCTAGGGCTGAAAAAACAAGGCCAAATGTTAATACTTTCAGGCCGTCAATGCACTCTTTTTGTACCCCCATGAACCGGACTCACCTTTTTTTTTCTAGTTATGCTTCTAAGGGAGGTGGGAGAATAATCCATCTAATATAAACAAAGTAACTAAATTATAACCATCCCAGATACATTTTAAATATTTCAACTGTAATTTTAGCAATATTTCCAGCTTTAACTAACCTTGTGGAAGAAAGCAGAACGCTAAGGCAGCTACAGTGAAACAAACGCCTGAATTTTAAATTTCCCGGGTAAAATCTAGCCGCAGTATACTATTATACCACTATAATAGCTTACCGCGCATGCGTGAAAGTCCCGAGGCCGCAATGATGGAGCTTCCATTGCCGAAAACTGTACGCCAGCTGAAAACAGGAACCACGCCCCCTCTAGATCCTCTGTAAAAGGTAAGATGGCTTCCCACTCTCCCTTGACAGGGGTAAAAACGGACTATTAGACATTAGTCTAGTCCATGCTGCTGGGGATGATAGGATTGGTGATAGTTCTTACGGTGGAGACTCTTTTACTAAAAAGAGACTCAAACCAGTTAGCGCTGCCAGTGCCGCCTGTTTACTGGTTTCTTCAGAGGGAGAGAAGCTGAACTCCCCCTGGAAGAACCATGCTAAACACAGTCGTGAGCCCAGAAAAAAAATATTGCTTAACCCCTTAAGGACACATAATATGTGTGACATGTCATGATTCCCTTTTATTCCAGAAGTTTGGTCCTTAAGGGGTTAAAGGGACCTTAAAATCCCTGTCTGTCAACTGGGACAGGAAAAAAAGACTGAGGGGTCTAGAGGGGAGGGGGCTTTTATTGGATTTAATTGTTTCATTATTCCTGTCCTGACAGCTGGGAGGAGGAGCTTACCCATATGTGAGGCTGCCATGTATGGCCAGGAAAGATAAAGATTCTCAGGATTTAGTTGATTAATGTAGATTCTAAGCTGTTTTCGTCCATTTTGGCAGAGAGGATAAATAAAATACTTTCAGACTTGGTCCATGAAGACCAGATTGGGTTTGTCCCCACCAGACAGGCGGGCGCCAATACTAGGCGCTTGATTAACATTTTGGATTGGGGAGAAAGAACTAAGAACCCCCTCCTGACCCTGTCATTGGATGCAGAAAAGGCCTTTGACAGGGTCGATTGGGGATACATGCTTAGGGTGCTGGAAGCAATGGGTTTTGATGGCTGGATGTGTGTGGAAATTGGGTCAATATATCAAGACCCAATGGCTAGAGTGGTCAGAATAGATATGTGTTCTGATTGGTTTCAGTTGGGTAACGGTACCCGTCAAAGATGCCCGGTATCACCTATATTATATATTCTTTCCATGGAGCCGTTGGCTACTAAAATAAGAGAAAATACTGGTATAAGGGGGATTCCTGTGGCTGACAGAGAAATTAAATTATGTATGTACACAGATGATACCATAATGACTCTGACTGATCATGGTGCCTCTGTTTCCAATTTGATGAATGAGATTACGCAATATAGTAAAATATCTAACTATAAGATTAATATAGATAAATCAGTAGTTATGTTTAAAAATTGTGAAGAAGTGTGGAAAAAACTATTTTTGGATTTATATGGTTTTACAGAAGCTAAGGGAGGTCTTGAGTATTTGGGTGTCCTGCTGTCGGATAATATAGATAAAATAGCTGAGATCATTTTTTTTTTAAATTGATGAAATCTACAGGGATGACTTTGAAAGGTTGGAATCCTTTGTTATTCAGTTGGCTGGGTAGAATCAATATCTTAAATGCTTATATAGTTCCGAAATGGACTTCTTTTTTCAAAGTGATACCGTTAAAAATTCTCAACTCTTGGTTAAAGATTATACAAAGAAAGTTTAGAAACTTTGTTTGGAGAGGAAAAGAAACTCCTAGAGCAGCTGTAACGGATCGCCTGGCACCCCGCCTGGGTACCTCCGTTAAAGGATGCTCCTAGCGCTCCTGAGGACGCCAAGCACTGCAGCAGACACCACAACCACCGAATTTGAGAAGTATAGGAATCCTCTCTAGCATATGAATGCTGTATACAGCCGAATAGGAAAAACCATGCGAATAGGCTTACACTCCTAGCAGTCAACTGGAACAGCATGCAATAAATCCTTCCCCCAATAATGAGACGACACTTCACTTTGAGGGTAAAACAGGAACTCTGGACTGGCACATCCAGCCTGGCTTTTATTACAATTGTACACATACAGGCCACACCCAGGGGGAGGCATAAAATAACCAGTCAGATACATGGTACAACCCACACACCCCCTCCCCTCAGATAACCAGTTAACATAATTATACAGCCAGGAAAACTACAGTTTATATATGTGCCATAACTTTAAATCCATACATCCAATCTTCATAAAAATTTGAACTCAGCACACTTCAAATCTTCCTAAAAACTACATATTTAGAATCAGCACACTTTAAATATACACCCTTCCAAAAATCAGCCAAATCCCCCCAGTGGATCAAAAGTTAGCTGGAGGTCCCTTTATGACCGACCGCAAGCACATTTTCCTGCCCAAAACAGTTCCATAGATTTGGGCTGTGCGGTCGGTCAATTTCATGCGGAAAAACGACTAAGTCCATTTCGAACGGGACTTAGTCTCTGGAGCTGCAAGTTCAGTATGGAAGAAGGTAAGGGTCAGCGGTGTTCGGTAAAATGTGTAGCCGATTTCAGTTCCACAGAATCTTTAGCATACACCGCTGACCGCATTTGAATGAACAAAGATGGCCGCCGCCACGTGCAATTAACCTGCAGTAACCTCACAGCCTGGGAGGTAAATTGCCTGCACACTTTAACTTCTGGGTGGTCCGCCTGTGTGGTACTTGGTTCAGTAAGCCCTATTTACTGAACCAAGTGGGAGAAAGCCAGGAACAAGTTATTTTACAGGTCTGGGGACATAGTCTTAAAGGAGCATTGTTCACCAAAGTTACAAGATGTCCCCAGACGGTTCTTAAAGGGCCATACACACCAAATAAAAGTCCATACGTTTTCAGGGGCCATAGTCTTAAAGGGTATTGTTACCCAAATTCTCAATATGTCCCCAGACAGTTCTTAAAGGGCCAGCAGCAGTACAATAAAATACCATTCACTGTGCTTAAAGGGCCAGCATTCGCACAATAAAATACAATATGCCCCAAATAACCCAGGGGCCATAGTCAGCAGGTAGGAGGCGGGCAAACAGGCTTCTCCAGGACCCAGTGGCGAGGTTGGTTTCGCCACAGCAGCTAACTTGCCCTGCCCTCTAACACATGGAGGTGTGAACTTCCCGAACATAGTAACACTATGAAGCCAGTATAATATACCATACACAGATGCTAACTAAAAAAGATATGGAAAAAATAGGATGGTATATCTTAGAAACTCAAACGATAAACATGAAAGATTTAAGTAGGCTTATTGAGCAAAACAAAATACCCGGTGTTGTGAAATAAATTAAAAATACAATTCTATCTCATATAATCCTCATATAATCATATAATTAGGAAAAAACTAAAAGTTTTGGGTAAGCTTTATGGATTTATGGAATTGGAGATTTTGGAGTTACTAATGGAGGAGTTAAATTTAGATCTTTAGAGGGAAGGGAATATTAATTTTATAATTGATTTAATAACGGAGAGAGGAATGAAAAATTTCGCTGAAATAGTTCAAGAATTTAGTTTACCTTCAGATGAAATATTCCAATATTTAAGAGTAAAATCTATGCTATCAAAAAACCTCAAAGACGGGAATATTCAAAGTTCAGTATATATAAAAAAAAATTCGAAATCGGTAACCCTTTGAAAATAATGTCCAAATTGTATGCATTAATTAGATCTAGGCCGAAAGATGCCATGCCAAAACATATTGGGAAATGGGAAAGCCAATGTAATATGGTAATAGATAGTGTTGCCTGGGGTGATACCCTAACACGTGTAAAAAAAAAAAATGTGCACAATATAACTCTGTCCGAGACTCACTATAAAGTGTGCAACAGATGGTATTTGGTGCCAACTAGATTTAAGACAATAAATACCAGCAAATCAGATACGTGCTGGAGATGTAGGAATGGAGTGGGAAGTTATTTGCACATATGGTGGAGTTGCGGAAAAATAAAAAAAACTATGGGATCAGATATTTCAAACGCTATGGGCACGCGGTAAGATTAGAATTGACCAATCCCCAGTTACTGCACTATTACATGTGAATTGGCCAGACCTGTCATCTATACAATTATTTCTGACTACTCATTCTTTTGTGGCTCTAAAGATTCTGGTTGCAAGAAATTGGAAACAGCCTATCGAAATTGATTATGCCAAATGGAAAAAGCAGCTGACCTTGCAAATTGGCAACGAAATGGGTTCATATTGGAGGAAAGCCAATACAAAAAAATACCTTATTAGGACAAACATGTTTAGATTAACTCTGTACTGTTATAGAAATTTGAGTAATTCATGCACTTTGGAGATATTATTATTATAAAAGAATAGCCGTAAAAGAGGTAACAAGCACTATTCCAGTCCTACACTTTTCCCACATTTGTTTCAGAATGTTTGTAATTTTGTAAAGTTTGTAATATGTATATGATGTCTTTATGAATGAGTATGTGATTGGATTATGTGTTTTATCTATGTATATTTGTACTGATGAAAACCCAATAAAGATTTATTAAAAAAAAATATGAAAACAGGCTAATTATGAACGGCTGAGTGAAAGTGGCTAAGGAGGCTAAGTTTTAACCGAATGGATGCAGTAATTTAAACACGTACGAATGGAACAAAGACAGTGAACGTAAGAATTTAAAACAGACGAACGTACAGAAAAACAAATGAGCATGCTATGTGGCACTACGAAACATGCGAACGTAAGTAAGTACGCGGAGTTACAAAAGTTAACAAAGGAACAGCCCTCGTATATGAGAATGCAAAGGGAGCCCATCCCCGCGATTGGTAGGCCTGAACGTGCGAACAAGATATGTGTATAAACAAAAAGACCACCCAAGTGCAGCGGTATATTAGGGATAAAGATTAATTGCTTCCCTTTAAATCCAGCCTGTAACAAAGGATTCCTCAAATCCTCACGTTCAGATACACAAAACAAGATACACCTAGAAAAAACAAAAGCTGAGAACGCTCATAGGGAAACACCGTCTAGTAGAGATGTCCCTGCTGTAGATATTGCACTCACAGAAGAAAGGAGCAGTTCAAGCCCATCAAGGTATCTTTAGATCTTGCAATGAAATTCCTCAAGGGTACATGCAGAAAAAAGAAGAACTGGACATATATATATATAATAGACTTCATCAGGAGAAATAACAATAAAATACGTAGTACAATCAAATAAAATACATAAATAAAAGTCCTATTTGATTTGATTTTATTTATGTATTTTATTTGATTGTACTACATATTTTATTGTTATTGCTCCTGATGAAGTCTATTATACAGACGAAACGCGTAGAGCTGCCTGCAGTTTATGTAACCTGCTCCTTCCATTCTCCATCTTGGAGAGAGGGACACAGATCTTTGATGAGCATTTTTATTTTCTACTTTTTGTAAGTGTTTCAATTAAAGCGTGTTTTTTATATTATTAAGATTTCACACTATGTCCAGTTCTTCTTTTTTCTGCATGTACCCTTGAGGAATTTTATTGCAAGATCTAAAGATACCTTGATGGGCTTGAACTGCTCCTTTCTTCTGTGAGTGCAATATCTACAGCAGGGACATCTCTACTAGACGGTGTTTCCCTATGAGCGTTCTCTGCTTTTGTTTTTTCTAGGTGTATCTTGTTCTGTGTATCTGAACGTGAGAACGCCACAAATGGGTTCCCACGTGTACATACGTAAGTGTGCTGCCACTGCTGCGTCTTGTGGCTGTTGTCTGTGAAACGGGTGCTGGGTTGGAGATATAGAGAAACTGCAGGCCAGGTTGGAGGTACTGAGGCCAGGTCGGGGAAGCTGCAGGCCGGATAGGAAAGGCTGAACTCCAGGTCCGTGGGCTGCTTCCTGGAAAATTGTCGGGAAATACCGAATCAGAAGTGTTGGTTGTCATGGCAACGTCACTCGAATCAGGAACCGGCAAAGGTAAGTAGGGTTTATATGGGGAAAACTCATCCCACAAATTCAAGCCTATGGCCTTTTACACACACACACAGACACACACACTTATTTCCTATATAATGTATAGTAATAATAATGTATAATATATTATAAAATAATTAAAGCATTTTATAATATATTATACATATATAATATATATATATATTTTTTTTACTTTTTAGCAGCCTGGAGGACTGCCTGACAGCTCAGACAGTCCCCCTGCTGGCAGCTCCATAGACTTCTTTTGGGGCCATGTGATCAGGGTGATCACATGGCCCTGGAGGGCCGGGGTGGCCGTTGCTGCTGCAGGGGGACTGCTGGGGTCTCCGGCAGTTCCCCCGGCCGTGATCACAGTGGATCGCCAGTCCAGGGTTCCTATTTGCTTAATGACCGTTTTTTGTTGGACGTACCAAGTAAGAGGATATATGTATTTATAGCGTCATTCTAAATGTATTTTGATTTAAATATATATATGTATATTAATATCAAAATACAATTAGAACAAATTTAAACCGGTGTATATATATAAATATTTTTATTTTATTTTATTATTTTCTATTTATTTATTTATCATTCTTTACACATATATATATATAACATCATTCTAAGTGTATTTTAATATTAATATATATACCGTATATACTAGAGTATGTCGACCCGAATATAAGCCGAGGCCCCTAATTTTACCCCAAAAAACTGGGAAAACTTATTGACTCGAGTATAAGACTAGGGTGGGAAATGCAGCAGCTACTGGTAAATTTCTAAATAAAATTAGATCCTAAAAAAATTATATTAATTTAATATTTATTTACAGTGTGTGTATAGAATGAATGCATTGTGTGTATGAATGCAGTGTGTGTGTGTGTGTGTGTGTGATGCAGAGCCTTGGTGGGGGGTGGGCATTTTTATTATTTTTTTGTCCATAACATTATTATTATTATTTTAATATTTTTTTATATTATTATTATTTTAATATTTTTTTTAATACAATTTAAATTATTATTTATATTTTTATTCGTCCCCCCTCCCTGTTTGTTAGCTGGCCAGGGAGGAGGGCTCTCATTCCCTGGTGGTCCAGTGGTGTGCACTGTGTAGGAGGGGGGCTGGCAGGAAGCGTTTACTTACCTTTCCTGCAGCTCCTGTCAGCTCCCTTCTCTCTCCTCCGGTCCGGTCAGCTCCCTCTGCAAGTTAGCAGCATCATAAGAACCAGATTAAGGAAGAAAATTGTGAGAAACCACCTGGCACCCCAACTGGGTGCTTCCACCAATCGCTGCTTCCTAGTAGCCTGGAGTACTATAAGCACGGCACTGGACATCATAAGCACCGTAGCTCCTTAGCCGCGGTAGCTTGGCTGGGGTCGCGCTGTCCTCCATCCACCCTAGACCCAACCCAGGATCCAGCTTCCAGTGGGTGGACCTCTCCTACTCCAGAGAGTCTAGCAGGTATAGCTGTGTAGCTCTTACAAGAGCTAGTGATTATAGCCAGTATAGCAATCCGAAGCAGGTGTAGCTGGTATAGCTGTGTAGCTGTTCCCTACACTCACGAGACGAGGCTGCGTGTTGAGGGTGAAGTGAACTGACTTTAATTGGACCACACTTGGCCTTTTATGACAGTCCCCATGCAAGGGGCTCTCCCCCCCGGACCTGAGAGTAAACCACAGTAGAAACAAATACACAAGCACATTGGCTCTCAGATCCAGGACACTCCCATACAAACTAGGCCAATCCCTCCTCTGTACCTGGGAGATAATTGAGTCAAGTACTGTATTAACTCAATTATCTCCGGACACAAAGCACACATGTGGTGAAACCGACCTCGCCACTGGGCATTGGAGAAGACTGATTGCCAGCCTCCTGCCATGTGACTATGGCCCCTGGGATGTATTTCCCTTTAAAGACATTTGGGCATATTGTAGTTTATTGTGCTGTTTCTGGCCCTTTAAGTACTTTGGGAAAGGACCTGCAGTTTTGGCATGGCACTTCGGATGCAGCCAAAGTGCCGAAGTAGTCAAAGTGGCCGCCATTAGAAAACCGAACACGTGGCGGCGGCCATTTTGATTCATTCAAATGCAACTCATGGAACTAAAATTGGCTACAGAACAGCACGAACACCGCTGAAGTTTTACCTTCCCTGGAACTAATGCATTCGACAGTAATTTGAATGGTTTTTGTTCGTCTGTTTGAACTGACTTTAACATGGGAAATAGACCCAACGCACAGCCCAAATCTATGGAACTGTTTTGGGCATGAAAATGTGCTTGGATGTATATTATTAAAGTTATAGTACATGTGTAAAAACTGATTTCTCTGCCTGTGATAATTACATTAACCCATTGTGTAAGGTAATTGTATACCCGGCAGAGGGGAGGATTTTGTGTGGGAGTGTCTGAGTGTATTGTACGATTGGTTGTACTTCAAAACCCTGTGGGCGGTACTATGGTTGTAGAATGGGCATAAAAGCAGAGAGTTTGAATAAAAGTTCAGTTCTACTTCACCCTCAATTTGGAGTGCCGTCTCTTATTGGGGGAATCTGCTACAAGGGATTGCTATGCTAGTCATACTTTCTTGATATATCACTCCTAAGCTCTTGTAAGAGGTTGTTCCTGCCTTGCTCTCTGAAGGAGTCTACGATGGTTATGGTGTTGGCTGGAGTGTTTGGAGCCCTCAGGAAGCGCTAGGAGCATCCATCAATGGAGGTATCCAGTCGGGGTGCCAGGTGGTCCGTTACAACACATTTTTATAAAACCCCCAAAATACCTTTAAAACATACAAAACCACCACAAAAGTTAAATTCACTGTTAGCCCTGATCTGGCTGAACAAGATATCCGAAAACCACCCAGATCGGTTCAGGAATTTCCTGGAAGTCATAATTTGGCCATAATTTGGCCAAACGCACACATGTTCCATAGAATCGTGTGACAGACCTCCCAGTCGGTGGATTATTACTAGAGATGTATTCATCTGATTATTTGACTTTTTGTCCCTTTATTTGTCTGTTTCCCTGCTTTATTTAGTTCAACCGCACAATCTACTAAAAGACCGATCACCCAGCAGGGAAGTGTGCTGCTTGTTAACCTTTTTGACCTCCTTTCACACTGTGGTTAACCATCGTAAACTATCAAACGCCCAGCTGTGTTTTGTCGTCGAACTATTTTCGGTCACTGTTTCACACGAACATCGCTGGGACTTCCATCATTTCGTTTAGATTCATACGAACGCAGTGGCGTTCGGTACTTTAAATGCACGAACCAGACCGACCCTGTGGACTAAAAACCATGGAACTGATTCTAGACAGATTATGTCGAATGGTCGATGAAAAGTCTTAAACCCCATGGCGATCTGACTGTGTTCGTGGCATCTGAGCGCTTTTCAGACATATTAAGGTGCTCAGATCCAAGCTATCTGTGGATATGTCGAACATGGGGGTTTAGTTATGGAGAATATTAGTTTTGTTTTTTAATGTGTTTTTGTTACAGTTTCAATTTGGGAATATTTACCTGGAGATAATTAAGTTTACTACGGCCACTTAATCCAATTATCTCCAGGACAGAGAGGAGGGATTTTACTGTTTATGTGGGAGTGTTTCATATTGCATTGTATTTTTGATTTGTCACTGTAACTGTATTCCAGTCCTCCACAAGGTCACTGTGGGAGTGTCCCTTGCTGGAGGACCTGCATAAAAGTAATCCTGTGGCACTCATTAAACCAGTTCATGCTTGACCCTCAACACGGAGCCTTGTCTTGTGCTTGGGGGGATATTTCTTCAAGGTTCCTGTTCAGCGCTTGGGATTATTCGGCAGCAGACTTCATACTTGAGGGAAAGAACATCTTTGATGGCGTTAACCCCTTCTCATACCCGGGGTGCCATCACATCGCTGCTAAGTGCCGCTGGGGGAAAGACCGGAACCGCAAAATTTTCATGCCGAAAATAGTTCCAGGGCATTCCCGGCTAAGTCCCTCTGAAGTTTATTCGCGGTTTTGGTCCATGCAAACGGCCGCCAGTGAGCTAGTGTTCGGTTCTGTGGGAAGTGCCAAACCAGGGGAAATAGGGGGAATAAAATATTGGTCTTTACAGTCGCTGACCTGGCCCATAGTTGTTTTGGCAGGAGGCCCATGCAAAAGCTTGGGGCAAGGTTCTGTTCGCCACAAAAATATTTTACCCAGATCCAAAATAGTGTAGAACACACAGTCCTAAAACAACAATGATACCCGTAATTATAAATACCTGTACAAGCATTAACCCCTTAAGGACACATGACGTGTGTCATGTCATGATTCCCTTTTATTCCAGAAGTTTGGTCCTTAAGGGGTTAACCCCTTAAGGACCAAACTTCTGGAATAAAAGGGAATCATGACGTATCACACATGTCATGTGTCCTTAAGGGGTTAAAGGGACACCATAGTCATCAGAACAACTACAGCTTATTGAATTTGTTCTGGTGAGTAGAATCAGTACATTAAGGCTTTTTGCTGTAAGCACTGTCTTTTCATAGAAAATGCAGTGTTTACATTACAGCCTAGCCTCTCTACATCTTTGTCAGTCTCAGCCAATCATATGGGGAAGCAATGTGATTGGATCAGGCTACCACTTCTGCTGATGTCAGCAGGCAGGTCAAAGGAAACAGTGACAATGTAAGCAGCTCCAGACTTGAATACAAGTAAGATTTTACTATATTTATGGAGGCATGAGGGGACCAGGGTGGCTAGATGGTGGTTTTAACCCTATAGGGTCAGGAATATATGTTTGTGTTCCTGACCCTAAAGTGCTCCTTTAAATAGAACCAAACGTCATATTGTTAACAGTAAGTCCATATCTATAGCAAAATGTAATACTGAGTATTGAACGTTAGAGGGCCACAAGCCAAAACCTGTCTATGCTGTTCGTGCGAACCAGAAAGACATAGCAACGTATAGAGGGTATTAAGGACCAGCGTTCGTGAGAACAAAGTTGCAGAAGGTAATGAATATGTACTGATTCAGCTTGTGACCCTCAGCGAGAATTTGTTTTAAAATAAACGAAAATCCCTCCGAACCCCCACACTATGCAAGTGAAATAAAGGGCACGAACACTATATACAGCCATAGAGCTTTCGTGTCCGCATAACCCCTAGAAACAAGCGAACTCACACGTGCGTTTTAGTTAAAAGAATAGTTTGTATGAAAATATTTCAATTTTCAAAATTTCTTTTTGCGTGAGTTCGTGTTTAGAAATCTGTATTTTTACAGCAGTAGTGTTATTCCACTTCTATATATCTATTATTCTAATCATTGGGTTAAAAAATAAATCAACGCAAAAATCTCGAATCCACTCTATTCTGTCTCTTCCTCTTCTTTCCCACTGTGACGAAGTGCCCTTCACCACTTGTGCTTGGAGAGGACTAATGGCTAGCCTTTTGCCTTGTGACTATGGCCCCTGGGGTGTATTGCCTTTTAAAAACTCAATTTGTGCAGATTGGATTCTAAAACACTGTGTCTGGCCCTTTAAATCCTATGGGAAAAGATCTGCACTTTTGAACTGGCCCTTCGGATACAGCCAAAGTGCTTAAGTAGTCGAAGTGGCCGCCATTCCACATACGAAGACGTGGCGGCGGCCATTATAATTCAGCAGAATGCGTTCAGCGGTGTTTGGTCGTCAAATTCATGGAACTCAAATTTGGATACTCAACGGCACAAACACCGCTGAACTTTTACCTTCTCTGGAACTTCAACGCTTCGGCGGGAGTCGAACGGTGTTCGACAATACGAACGCCACATTAACATTGTTATTTGCACGAACAGCCCCGTTCGTGTATTTTAACAGTATTTGAACTATGGTGAATGGAGCGGCCGCACAGCCCAAATCTCAGTTTTTGAGCATGAAAATGTGACTTACAGCTATCTCCCGAACCACTGGACCAATTTGTTGATTTTTGGATATGTTTGTCCCCTAACTATGCTGGTTCTGAAAATGTAACTTTTATTGGGATTGAATGTATCATTTTGATGTTATAAAAATTGTGTAAAAAGTATATTTTTCGCTTGGAGATAATTGAGTTGATACAGCAATTAACTCAATTATCTCTCAAGCAGAGTGGAGGATTTTTTTTTTTGCTTGCCATGCCACAACAGCTAGGGCAAGCTTTTCAAGACATAGACATTCGTATGGCATTTGATAATTCTGCACATTTTTATGAAATAAAAGATGATATTACAAGAGAAACAGGCTTAACTTTGTGTAAGTAAAACATTGTGATGCTATTACTGCCTGTGGATGCTTATATGAGATTATCAGTGTAAGGTCCTGCAAGTTATCAGGCCCGGTAGATATGGAACATATAACATGAAAACATTAACTTTGTTTGTACGCCATGGGTGTTATTCCCCTGGATGCTGAGTAAAATAATATACAAGACATTAATGTGTTATACTGCTAGACAAACTGCAGGATGGAATTAAACAAAATAATATAATATAGCCACTGGGGAGCTAGGCTAGTAAAATTATTGCTTATAGTGGAGCAGCAACTCTGTATTCCCCAAACCCTGAGTGTGAAGCTTGACCCCATGGGACCTGTGAGATGCAGTTTAGCCGATGCCTATCTGTGGCAGGTTATTGTCCTTGTATGGTATGAGTCCATTCTGGTAACAGGTATTGACCCTCTTGTGATTACGGTAGCCATCATGCGGCTGCAGATTCCCACGCTGGGTGTGTTGCTGCCACTTGTGATGATCTTGTCTGGGGTGCAGTTCCCTTTTTGGTCAATGTCCAGGTGAGTGCTGTGTGCTCTCTTCAGTCCCCCTCTCCGGCTTTAGGTAGGTCGGGCAATGCTGCGTGTGTGGCAAGAATGTGGTTGGCTGATAGCCACGTGGCAGGTCCCTGTCACTTCGGCTCCGGGCTGTAAGGGCAGCTGGTGCCCTTAGTCCGTGGATCCCCCTTCTTCTGGCAGCGGAATTGTGAACCCCCAGGGCTTCTGGGTAACGATTTACCCCTCGGGTCAGTGGACTGCGGCATGGAGGAGTCTCCAGTTGGGCCCCTGGCCCGGAAGAGGGACAGATAGCGGTGGCTGCTTTACGTACAGTTGCCATTTCGGGAGGGCGGTGTGAGTGGGCCTACTCTTGGCGAGGCGATCCTAGAAGGCCTGGCAGATCACCTTGAACCTTGTATCGAAGGCCTTTCTCCAGCTCTGTCCCATCGGGCTTGTTTGGTCGCGTTGGGATTTCAAGGTGGCACCCATCTTAGTTGAGCCGCATGGCTCACAGGATTCTTTCTTTCGGGGCTTTATGGAGCAGGCTTAGCTGGCCTTGTGGGGACCGGGATAACCCCCACCGGTCCAAAGGGGGGGATAACGGAGCTCTGAGAGGTATGTTGTGCGCCTCCTGGTAGGAGCTGCACTAGGCCTCCGACGTGCTGTCCCGCAGTCCGTCCGACCCGGGCTTCCCAAGGTTTGCTTGGCTGTGGGATGTTAGCTTTAGAGTTGAAAAACTTGTTTTGCTTTTTGATTTTGCTGGATTTGTGCTGTTTTCGTGCTTGTGGCTCATATCGTGAGGAGCTACAGGCAAACTCGTCCAGCCATGTTGAAGATTAGGCCCCGCCCCCAGAGGGGAGGAATTTTACAGTAATGAATGGGAGTGTTTAACTGTGTAACTGTAAATGATTGGTTGTAGCCAGTGGTGTATTTAGGATTTGGGCTGCCCCCTCCCCCTCAGTTTAAATTTTTCCCACCCCTTCCCGTCAAGGCCGAACTTTGACAGACGCATACACTCATTGACAGACACCCACTCTCATATACACTGACAAACATACACACACACTATTACTTGAACACACACTGACAGACGCACACACACACACACAGACGCACGCACTTACTGACCGACGCGCACACACATTCACTCACAGACACACACACTTACAGACACATACACACTTCTCCCAACACTTACAAATTATTATTTTTATTTTATTTTAAATCCACCCATCCTCCCTGGGAGAGCTGGAGTGGATTGCTTACCTGTCCAGTGGTGCTGCTGGTTGGGCAGGCAGGGGGCGCACAGGCTGAGTTGGCAGCGCTTAGTGATGCTCGGAGCCGGTCTGACGTCATGTTCCGGCTCCCGGCTTCATTAAGCGGCGCGGAGGGAGCTGAGCAGGAAGTGCTCAGGTGAGTATGCTCCCTCGCTGCCTGCATCAGGGGGTCTCAAAAGTGGCAAGCTGGCCAGCTCTTGAGCCCCCCCAGGAAGCAGGGCAAGCAAGGGATCTGCCTGGGCGTTTGGGTCATTTTTTTTGCCGCCCCCTGCAAAGTGCCACCCAAGGCAGATGTCTTGTTTGCCTCGCGGAAGACACATCCCTGCACACACACACACACACACACACACACACTGACAGACAGACACATAGACATACACACACAGACAGCCAGACACACACAATCACTCACATACTCACTGACAGACATACAAACACAATCACTCACATACACACTGACACACAATCACTCACATACACACTGACAGCCAGACACCACACAATCACTCACATACACACTGACATGCACACACTGACAGCCAACCTCCCCTCCCCTCCCCTCCCCACCCCAAACATTAGTTCATTACTTTTTTTAGTTTAAATCCACCCAGCCTCCCTACCTTAGGCATTTAGGCGGTTGGCCGGCTAAAATCCAGGCGGGCGGCGCTGGCGAGGGAGCACTGATTAGTGAGCTGTCTCTGCTCAGCTCCCTCGCGCGCCGCAGAGTGATGCCGATTGCATCACTCTGCGGCGCGCGAGGGAGCTGAGCAGACACAGCTCACTAATCAGTGCTCCCTTGCCAGCGCCGCCCGCCTGGATTTTTAGACGGACAACCTCCTGCCTGGACTGTCAGCCTCCAGGATATCAAGGTATTAGCCTTGGCATTTTGGTGCAGCGTTTTTTGCCGCCCAAGGCAAATGCCTTGTTTGCCTTGCGGCTAATATGTCCCTGCTTGTAGCCTTGTCTCTTGTTGTAGGGGACAGTTATACCAGCTATATGACTGCTGGCTCTTCAGCTATACTCTCCTGAAGAAGAGGCTACCCCAGCTATACTGTCTTGGAGGAGAGCCCCAGCTATACTCTCTTGGATCTTGGAGGAGAGGTCCTGCTCAACTCTCCTGGATCCAGAGGTTGAAGTCTCAGGGTGGGAAGGGATCCCAACTAAGCTACGGCGGTTCGTGGAGTCTGCAGTGCCTATGGTGTCAAGTGCAGTGCTGATAGTCCTTGAGCAGCGCTAGGAGCATCCATCGGCGGAGGTGTCCATCACACCAACCTCTCCTCTTTTACTACCATCTGAGAAGAGGAGAAATTTAAAGGGAGAGAGAAAAAAAAAAACCTCTAATGAGCCATTAACTTTCTCAAGTGCGTAATATGGTCTATATCTATATTATCTTTGTGCTTTCATTTCATTTTTACATTACATTCCTATAGTCAAATATGTTGTATACACCTTTGTGTAATAAAATTGTGATATTACAAATTGCTACTTTATCTATATTTTCTTTACATGGCTTCCCTTAATTTACATTTATATTTGACCTTCTCTCCTTTGCCCCCTCCAGAGAAAAGTGATGATGTATATCTTAAATGACTTTACGAAGCATATAACACAAAAACAAAGAATGTATCCAATCGCTTTCAGTTGTACTATATATCTCTGTTTGACAGCAAATTTAGGGCAGCTTTTACAGAGTCAAAGGATTCCCTTTTATCTTTGGATGTTATCTGTAGACGCCCCATTTGTATGGTGTTATTTTTCCTTAGAAATGGATGTAGTGGTGTGTATGGTAAGATATATCTTGGAGTATTTTAACGTTTCTAATATTTCCCTTCTTGGCTTGAATTTCTTGAGGCTCTAAGAATGCTTTCTCTCATTAATAATAATGACAGCATACAATTATGTCTCTTGGAATATCTTTTGCCATTTCCTTTGGTTTTTCTATCCTATGGAACCTCACAATCAGATTTTTTCTTTGTTGATCTGATCCCCAATTCCTCAAAGTAATCTTCTAGGATCCCAATAGCTTATCTTGTATGACTTCCTCTGGGACATTTCCTATAAAGAGATAGCATCGTCGAGATTTATCTTCCATGTCCGCTAATCTGTTCTCCAAAATATTAATTATATTTAGATGCGTTTTTTTTTCTTCTTCTTGGATCTCCAAGTTCTCTATTTTATCTTCAATATTTCGTACATCTTTAGTTAATAATGTAATTTCTTCTTTGCTTTCTTAAGTTTTTTATTTCACACTTTATTTGTTGAAACAAAGTTTCTAATCAGGATTTCAAGAGGTCAGGTGTAACTGTTTGTTGTTCTATATCCCATGATTTTTCTAAAATGGGTATGGTGTCTTCTAATGTCTCATCTTGAAAATCACTTAGCATTTCCTCATTTTTATTTTTTTCCTGCCATCTTTTTTATAGCTTGGGCTGAGAATAAGGTACTGTATACGCTTTTCCTGTTTACTTTGAGTTTTTGTTTTTTTCCCTTTTTAAGATGCCATAATGATTCTCAATGTATGCCTTTATCTTTAAATGACCCTCCCCTTCTCCTCCTCCTTTCTTTCCCTTTATCTGAAATAAACAGGTTTAATCCTGTCTGTTAATTTATGCTGAATTTTTTTTGTATGTTTTTATCTCTTATATTTTACCCAAATATACCTTTTCCAAAACTTTATGCGAGCATTTTCCTTTCACTTAGATTACTAAAGGTATTTGCGTCTAAGTTTAATAGGCTTCCCCTTAATGCTGCTCCAAGTTTCTCTCCTAACTACAGAGCAGCCCCTACGATCTCTTAACTTGTTCCCCGGGCTATTTACAAGCACTGGAGTTCTGTTACCGTGACCTTCGAATTCTGTGGAGCAGGATTTGCTTGCCTTTCGGCACAAGTCTCAGCTTTTCTTCTTATGGATTGGGAGCCTCGGATTCACCGCGTCACCCTTCAGGCATCGGTTTCAAGAGGCAGACACTCACAGTAGCTCTTCTGTGTGATCGCACATGATGGCAAGCCTTTGCGCCCTATATGCAATAATGAGCTTTGGCCGCCAATGACCCCAACGCCGTGTTTATCAGTTTTACTTCCTTGCACCCCTATTGATAGGTACTAACCACTGCAAGACTTGCCATTTTCAAGACTCTCTGACCCAGTTGTCTAGCCATCACTATTTGACCATTGTCAAAGTCACTCAGCTCTTTGCGCTTGCCCATTGTTCCTGCTTCTAACACATGCAATTCAAAAACTGACTGTTCACTTGCTGCCTAATATATACCAGCCCGTGACAGGTGCCATTGTAACAATAAAATCAAGGCTACTCATTTCACCAGCCAGTGGTTTTAATGTATATATGTTTTTAAAGTTTAGCATGTTGAACTTTAGCCTCCTTGTTTTCATGGACTAATGAAGATGGTTGCTTTTATTATCCTTTTAATAAATTTATTAGGATTTACTTTCTAAAAATTAATTGCAAAACTTACATCTAACGTGCGCTGTAAAATAAAATAAAAATCTCTGAAAGAGATGGGGAAAATAAACACACACCTTAGTTGCTTGAGTGAATCTGATCGGAGAACATGATTCAAACTGTCCAGTTATTTACACAATCTGTGACTATCACGACAGGAAGAATAGAATATATATTTACATATACACATCTCAGGAGAGGTTAAAAATATACCAGAACACACCTCCATGGAAAGGAGAACGGTCACAGCCCAGGATTTTTAACTGTTTACTTATCCCAGTATTTAATTAACAAATATGTATTTTTGAGGTGTGTGTGAAATAAAATTAACTGTATAAATCTACATCTCTGTATCCTATAACGGGGCGCCTCCATCTTAGCTACCTGTCAAACGTTGTTATACGCTCCATCCTTTAGTTTACAGCTAGCAGACCAAGAAGAGGGAAAATTAAACCCTTTACAATGTATGCCTAGTCTAAACTAGATTATTATATCAATTACAAAATCATTCATATAAACTTAAAAGTAAATGAACCATGCCATGAAAAAAAGCTAGTCAAGTTATCATTGATTAATCAGTGTTTTGGGAGATGTGACCGTCTCCCCCTTAAGTGCATTCCCACCATAACAGTACGCAGGTACTCCAAACACCTAGAACATAAGTACAAAGTCAGTTCATTAAGCAAACAACCCTAGAGCAGGAGGCAGCTTAGGCCATGTAAGGTCAGGAAAAGTAGTGGAAATTGACATCTACTTCACAGGCAACTCAAGTATAACAGCTGTCAGAAGGTAAACTCATATTTGAATCAATTTGCAGATTGCTTCAGTCTCTATTTCACATCTCATCAGAGAGATGTGGGGTGATGATGACACTTCGAGAGATCCCCAACCAATCCTGGTTGTCAGGCAGCACATGTTGGGGGTGTCGTGCATCTACATATTGTAGAGGATCAGGAGCAGAATCTGCCTCAGTCCTTGGTGGGCTTTGTACTTGGAGGTCAGAGGAGGAATTGCTGTTAAACGAGGGTTTTGTCTCTGCAGTCCCAATGTCTTCTATTTCAGGAGTATCATTCTGTGCTCCCTGTAACTCTGGCTCAAGATGCACTTCTTCCAGAGACAGATTTAGTAGAGAATCATCCAGGGATTTCTCCTGCAGACCAAAATCAGTGTTCACAGCTTGCTGAGCATTTTGGTCAGGTAGAATGGGAACTGCAGGATCTGGGTTGATTTCTCGTAACTGTCGTGATAGGACTGAAAAGAAAAGAAATAAGTCAGCGGTAAAAGAATATAATTCTGGGGGCTATAGAAAAAAAAAAAAGCAAAAAAAAAACTAGTCCCAGTAGAGAGAAGTGCCCCTTGTAAAACACACATTCAGGGTTATTCACTAAAGTAAGAATTCAAAGTGATTTCTAAACTGGAAATATTCTCTGTTTCAGCTCAGCTGGTTTGGTCTTAAATTTGAAATTCATTTTGGATTCTCACTTTAGTGAGTAACCCTGAATGTGTAACAATATGGAGTGTAATTATAAATGACTGCAGAGCTTGTGTGTTACGCTGTCCTCGGCTTATTAGGCGGGATTAACCCCTTAAGGACGGCGGGCATTCTATGCAGTCCTTTTTTAGGTGGTCCTAAAAGCCAGCGGGCGGCATAGAACGTCCCCGCCGTCCTTTGTACTTACCAGGTTCCTGCCGTTCCCCCGACGGCGGTCACAATCCTGGGGTCTGCCTGGGAGCACCCCCTGTGCCCTATCCGGGGAGTGATCGCGGAGTTCTCGCGATCACATGGCCAGAATAGCTGGCTTAACTGCCTGAGCTCTCAAGCTGTCTCCTCCCCCTCCCCCCCCCCATGCCGTAAAAAAGTTTGTTACAGTTAATAAGATATAAAACAGTGTCTACATTTATAATAAATAATATTTTTAAAAAAAGTACTTTGAGATATACAGGGAGTGCAGAATTATTAGGCAAATGAGTATTTTGACCACATCATCCTCTTTATGCACGTTGTCTTACTCCAAGCTGTATAGGCTCGAAAGCCTACTACCAATTAAGCATATTAGGTGATGTGCATCTCTGTAATGAGAAGGGGTGTGGTCTAATGACATCAACACCCTATATCAGGTGTGCATAATTATTAGGCAACTTCCTTTCCTTTGGCAAAATGGGTCAAAAGAAGGACTTGACAGGCTCAGAAAAGTCAAAAATAGTGAGATATCTTGCAGAGGGATGCAGCACTCTTAAAATTGCAAAGCTTCTGAAGCGTGATCATCGAACAATCAAGCGTTTCATTCAAAATAGTCAACAGGGTTGCAAGAAGCGTGTGGAGAAACCAAGGCGCAAAATAACTGCCCATGAACTGAGAAAAGTCAAGCGTGCAGCTGCCAAGATGCCACTTGCCACCAGTTTGGCCATATTTCAGAGCTGCAACATCACTGGAGTGCCCAAAAGCACAAGGTGTGCAATACTCAGAGACATGGCCAAGGTAAGAAAGGCTGAAAGACGTCAAGACTGGGCCAAGAAATATCTCAAGACTGATTTTTCTAAGGTTTTATGGACTGATGAAATGGGAGTGAGTCTTGATGGGCCAGATGGATGGGCCCGTGGCTGGATTGGTAAAGGGCAGAGAGCTCCAGTCCGACTCAGACGCCAGCAAGGTGGAGGTGGAGTACTGGTTTGGGCTGGTATCATCAAAGATGAGCTTGTGGGGCCTTTTCGGGTTGAGGATGGAGTCAAGCTCAACTCCCAGTCCTACTGCCAGTTTCTGGAAGACACCTTCTTCAAGCAGTGGTACAGGAAGAAGTCTGCATCCTTCAAGAAAAACATGATTTTCATGCAGGACAATGCTCCATCACACGCGTCCAAGTACTCCACAGCGTGGCTGGCAAGAAAGGGTATAAAAGAAGAAAATCTAATGACATGGCCTCCTTGTTCACCTGATCTGAACCCCATTGAGAACCTGTGGTCCATCATCAAATGTGAGATTTACAAGGAGGGAAAACAGTACACCTCTCTGAACAGTGTCTGGGAGGCTGTGGTTGCTGCTGCACGCAATGTTGATGGTGAACAGATCAAAACACTGACAGAATCCATGGATGGCAGGCTTTTGAGTGTCCTTGCAAAGAAAGGTGGCTATATTGGTCACTGATTTGTTTTTGTATGTCAGAAATGTATATTTGTGAATGTTGAGATGTTATATTGGTTTCACTGGTAAAAATAAATAATTGAAATGGGTATATATTTGTTTTTTGTTAAGTTGCCTAATAATTATGCACAGTAATAGTCACCTGCACACACAGATATCCCCCTAAAATAGCTTTAACTAAAAACAAACTAAAAACTACTTCCAAAAATATTCAGCTTTGATATTAATGAGTTTTTTGGGTTCATTGAGAACATGGTTGTTGTTCAATAATAAAATTAATCCTCAAAAATACAACTTGCCTAATAATTCTGCACTCCCTGTATGTATGTATATATATATATATATATATATATATATATATATATATATATATATATATATATGTGTTTATATATATTTTTTAATACACACACACACACCATTAATAAAAGTATTTTAATATTAATCTATATAATTATATGTTAATATTAAAATACACTTAGAATGACAAATAAATCTAATACATTTAAGAAATAAAAATATAATTATATACCAGTTTTAATTTATTCTAACTGTATTTTGATATTAATACAGATATTAAATTCAAAATACATTTAGAATGACATTATAAATAATAAAATATTGTTACGATTTCCTCCGGTCTAGCAGGAGGTTGGATCGCTTGGATGTCCTGGTTCCCGAAGTCAGAGAGTCGAACGAGGTTCCAATCGGTAGAAACCTGTAAATGTAGAATATCCCACTAGCTATAGTAAAGCTAGGATTCCCGGATCCCTACAACACGAGTCGAGGCTGCGAGTTGAGGGTAAAACGAACTGGCTTTAATGGCACACAAGCATGGCAATTTATGCAAGTCCCCAGGTCCAGGGACAGCCCCCTATGGACCTGATGGGATACAGGTACAATGCAACTAGTCAACCAATCACAATACAATGTATCATTCAAACTAGTACCCGCCCAGCTTGGAGATAATGAGGCCAACGGTTATACAATCTAATTATCTCCAAGCGCCCAAAAGACCATGCTTTATTGTATCCGAGAAAACAGTGTAAAAATACATAACTTTGGCATTTTATATGCAATATAGTTCAGCCCACGAATCGTTCGGTAGCTCAGATCTGGGTACATTAAATATACGAATTGCGCCCAGATCCCACGAACAGAACGTTTGGTTTCTGCCATATAAAGTCTTGTTCGGCAGTTTGATTGTGAACCCCTGATGGCGGCCATGTTTTTAAGTTGGTCAATGGACAGCGGGACCTCGACTCCGTACTTATGGAGCGGAGGTCGGATACATAGTCACACGAATCCCCACTATCAGTCTGGTTGTCCCAGCCGTTCAGGATACGAACGGAGACCGCCCGGAAGGGGTACTTAACCTGTGGTTAACCGCAAGATCAACGTTCTAATCAATGCCACACGCCACAATGTAGGTGGTCCAAGAACTTTCCCACGCTTGTAAAATGACACAGAGCACTGTGATTGGATGGATTTCAAGCCATCCAATCACATTGCTCTGTGTCATTTTACAAGCGTGGGAAAATTCCAAAGAACTTTCCCACGCTTGTAAAATGACAAAGGGCACTCTGATTGGCTTAAACCCACCAATCAGAGTGTTCTTAGCCTAATTGCAGGGCGGGGCAAGGCTTTATAAGCCTTCCCCCGCCCTGCGGAGCTCAGTCTGCGCGGAGCCCTCCATGGGTGAAGATGGATTATTTTTTTTTGCGCTCGGGTTTTTTTTTTTTATTGCGTCGGTTATTATGGATTTTTATTTGGCCTTTTTTGGGGCTGAAGAAAGAAGATTTTAGAAGAAAGAAAACATCGAATGGTAAGTTGTTTTTATCTTATTTTTTTTTTCTTTACAGGTTTTTAGTTAAAGGGTCCCCCCTTATTATTTTTAGGGTGAGGGGGGTAGGTAGGGAGATAAGTTTTTTTTTTGGGGGGGGGGAGAGAGGGTTAACTAAGGTCCCCACCCCCTTTGTATTTAGGGCCCCCACCCACCGCTCAGGGGTGGGGGCCGGGGGGGGGACAATAGGTCCCCCCCTATTGATAATTTTAGGGCCCCCACCCACCGCTCAGGGGTGGGGGCCGGGGGTGGGCAGTAGGCCCCCCCCCTTATTGTGAATTTTAGGGCCCCCACCCACCGCTCAGGGGTGGGGGCCGGGGGGGGGCAGTAGGTCCCCCCCTATTGTGAATTTTAGGGCCCCCACCCGCCGCACAGGGGTGGGGGCCGGGGGGGACAGTAGGTCCCCCCCTATTGTGAATTTTAGGGCCCCCACCCACCGCTCAGGGGTGGGGGCCGGGGGGGGGGCAGTAGGTCCCCCCCCTTATTGTGAATTTTAGGGCCCCCACCCGCCGCACAGGGGTGGGGGCCGGGGGGGGACAGTAGGTCCCCCCCCTTATTGTGAATTTTAGGGCCCCCACCCGCCGCACAAGGGTGGGGGCCGGGGGGGGGCAGTATGTCCCCCCCTTATTTTTTATTTTAAGGCCCCCACTGGCCGCACAGGGGTGGGGGCCGGGGGCGGGGACAATAGGTCCCCCCTTATTGATAATTTTAGGGCCCCCACCCGCCGCACAGGGGTGGGGGCCGGGGGGGGGCAGTATGTCCCCCCCTTATTTTTTATTTTAAGGCCCCCACCCACCGCACAGGGGTGGGGGCCGGGGGGGACAATAGGTCCCCCTTATTGATAATTTTAGGGCCCCCACCCGCCGCACAGGGGTGGGGGCCGGGGGGTCAGTATGTGCCCCCCTTATTTTTAGGGCCCCCACCCACCGCTCAGGGGTGGGGGCCAGGGGGGGGGGGGAGAGTAGGTCCCCCCCCCCCCCCCCTTCAACCACTATTGTGGCCAGACAGCATCCCTGTGGGTTCGGGCTTCAGCTGTCAGCTGAAGCCACGCCCACAGCAGTGCTGACAGGCTGTCAGCACACAAAGCGCGTTCACAGTGCTTTGTGTGCTGATAGCCCGTCTGATGCATTCACCCAGAATGCATCGGACGAGAGGCCTTTTTAGGGCCTCTGAACTCGGAAGTCCCTCTGGTGGCCGTCTGATTGACTGCAACAAGAGGTGTTCCAAGCTTCCAATGTAAACACTGCATTTTCTCAGAAAATACAGGGCTTACAAGAAAAAGGCTCCGGGTAGCTGTAGCACTCACCTAAACAACCTCATTAAGCTGAAGTTGTTCAGGTGACTATAGTGTCCCTTTAATACAGTTTTCGGGGAAGAGAAGGGAGGAAAAAAGAAATAAACCCCGATCGGCAGCATCATACCCGGCAGTGGAACAATGTAGTATATCGGTGGAACGCACGTTGCGTTCCAACAGACGCAATTTGGAAGCGTTGGAACGCACGTTGCGTTCCACTCGACGGAACCCGGAAATGGAATAGACGGGCGGGCTATTTAAAGTAAAGAAAATCAAACGGACTACACAACAGCCAACTGAGGAAGCCTATTTTGAGTGCGAAATGCGTTTTGGACACTGTTTATAACTATATAGTTCATCCAGAGACTTATCTGGCATGATCTTATTATTTTTATGTTTGGAATTTTATTTGGATCAATAAAGCACTTTTTTTCTCAAAAAGAAGTCACTCTCATCTGGCGTTTGTACATCTTGGAGCTGGCTAAGAGGGAAAAGGCAAGCATATATCACATTGGAAAAGAAGGATTTGGACCTCCTATATCAGTCCAAAGGCGTATACAACTTGAGTCATATGAGAGTATGACACTAGGCTTGTGAGTGATATTACTCTTTTAATTTCATCTTTTAAAGCTTTTATACTGTATTGCACTATTGTTTGCACATTTTATTTTGCAGAATATCTGTCCGGAATTGTCCGGAAACTCACCCTTTATATGTATGTATAGGATAGCCTTATGCCTATCCCACGCATGCTTAAACTCCTTTACTGTGTTAACCTCTACCTCAGGTTCAGGGGGCCCGCACCTTACGTCCGTATAGCAGCGCGAACGGAGAGAATCCGGTTGTTTCCTGGGGCACCTCCCGTTAAGCGAACAGGAGATGCGGCAGGAAACGTTCCCAGTCTCTATTTTCCTCGATGAAAGTTTTCAACATCTGTTTGAGGGTCCCATTGAACCTCTCGCATAGCCCATTAGTCTGGGGGTGATACGGGCAGCCGAGGAGGGATTTTATTTTGCAGACATGCCATAGCTGTTGTGTCAGTTCATCGGTGAACTGAGTACCTCTGTCGGATAGAATCTCCCGAGGGAATCCTACCCGAGAGAAGACCTGTACTAAGGCATTAGCTACGGTGTCTGCCTGGATATTGGATAGAGCCATTGCCTCTGGGTAGTGTGTAGCGTAGTCCACCACGGTAAGAATATCTCTCTTTCCGGATGGACTGGGGGTGGCGAGTGGACCTACTAGGTCGATGGCTACCCGGCTAAAGGTTAGTCAATGGACAGTGGAACCTCGACTCTGTACTTATGGAGCGGAGGTCGGATACATAGTCAAACGAATCCCCGCTATCAGTCTGGTTGTCCCGGCCATTCGGGATACGAACGAAGACCGCCCAGAAGGGGTACTTAACCTGCTGTTAACCGCAAGATCAACGTTCTAATCGATGCCACGCGCCAGAACGTAGGTGGTCCCCCATTCGTGAGTCTTTCGGCAGTTCCCCTTCGGGGAATTGTATATGAATGGGGGGTCCCCTGGGACCGTCAATTAGTTTGTGGTTAACCGCAGACCGCAACGCCTTGTGCGGTTAATGAGCGGCACACTCCGCTCGCAAGGTGGTCGGCCATTCGGCACTTCGAGAGGTGACGAGGTTAAGTGGCGGCATACGGGGGTGGGGGGTCCCTCGTTCGTACCGACGAATTGGCCTTTATAAGTGTGTGTAATATGTTCGGTCTGAATGCCTAAACTCAAGCCCTCCAGATGTTGCTGAACTACAACTCCCATGATTCTCAGCCTATTTCATTCATAGAATCATGGGAGTTGTAGTTCAGCAACATCTGGAGGGCCGGAGTTTGGGGGTTAACTATAAATATATCTTGTAAGTTTGTATCTATGGCTGTAGAGCATGGAATAAAGAAACAACCAGACTGATAGGAGGCAAGCTCAAACAATCTGAAAGTGGAATACCTATCACCTGAACAATACTTTTTACCATAACATCTTGGATTTGGCAATTTTAATTTAAAGGAAAACAAAAGAAATGCAAACACATATTCATACTGTTAGAGCTTCCTCAACATGTTTTTAAATGTAGAGCACCCATCCATGAGCAGCAAAATAAAGCATTTTTACTCACCTATTATCCAATGCTGATCTTGTAGTGGCTGCTACTCTTCCCCTGAGATCAGTGGTGATGATCTTCTGCATAGATAAGCACTGGGGGAGCCCACGCTTCTCAAAGAGAGGCATTATCCCAAAGCATCTCTTTGGGAAACTTGTGGCATCTTCATGAGCATGAAGGCCCTAAATAGCAGAGCTCCGAAAGACTGCAGTATTGTAATTAGAAGCACCTCTAGTGGCTGCCTGAAGGACTTGATTGAGTGATAGCCACTAGGAGTTGACCTTAGGGAACATTGTAAACCCTAACTTTTTACAGAGAAGGTAGTGATTACCCTACAGGGACAGGTCTCTTTTCACCAAATTACATTAAGCTGTAGCGGTTCTGTAGGCTAATTTTCTATTTTATTTTATTCATTTTTTACATAGAACTGTGAAATAAAGGTACATTTTAACAAGGATCAGTCCTCTCCACTTAGGCTGTAGTTTTTCTTTAAAACCAACAAACATAGAATGTGACGGCAGATAAGAACCATTTGGCCCATCTAGTCTGCCCAGTCTTCTAAATACTTTCATTAGTCCCTGGCCTTATCTTATAGTTAGGATAGCCTTATGCCTATCCCACGCATGCTTAAACTCCTTTACTGTGTTAACCTCTACCACTTCAGCTGGAAGGCTATTCCATGCATCCACTACCCTCTCCGTAAAGTAATACTTCCTGATATTATTTTTAAACCTTTGCCCCTCTAATTTAAGACTATGTCCTCTTGTTGTGGTAGTTTTTCTTCTTTTAAATATAGTCTCCTTTACTGTGTTGATTCCCTTTATGTATTTAAATGTTTCTATCATATCCCCCCGGTCTCGTCTTTCCTCCAAGCTATACATGTTAAGATCCTTTAACCTTTCCTGGTAAGTTTTATCCTGCAATCCATGAACCAGTTTAGTAGCCCTTCTTTGAACTCTCTCTAAGGTATCAATATCCTTCTGAAGATACGGTCTCCAGTACTGTGTACAGTACTCCAAGTGAGGTCTTACCAGTGTTCTGTACAATGGCATGAGCACTTCCCTCTTTCTACTGCTAATACCTCTCCCTATACAACCAAGCATTCTGCTAGCATTTCCTGCTGCTCTATTACATTGTCTGCCTACCTTTAAGCCATCAGAAATAATCACCCCTAAATCCCTTTCCTCAGATGCCCTTGGGTTTTTACGTCCAAGATGCATTATCTTGCACTTATCCACATTAAATGTCAGTTGCCACAACTCTGACCATTTTTCTAGTTTACCTAAATCATTTTCCATTTGGCTTATCCCTCCTGGAACATCAACCCTGTTACATATCTTAGTATCATCCCCAAAAAGACACACCTTACCATCAAGACCTTCTGCAATATCACTAATAAAAATATTAAAGAGAATGGGTCCAAGTACAGATCCCTGAGGTACCCCACTGGTGACAAGCCCAAGCTTCGAATATACTCCATTGACTACAACCCTCTGTTGCCTGTCACTCAGCCACTGCCTAACCCATTCAACAATATTGGAATCCAAAAGATTGCAATTTATTGATAAGCCTTCTATGTGCAACAGTGTCAAAAGCCTTACTGAAATCTAGGTAAGCAATGTCTACTGCACCACCCTGATCTATAATTTTAGTTACCCAATCAAAAAAATCAAGTTTAGTTTGGCATGATCTCCCTGAAGTAAACCCATGTTGTCTTTGATCTTGAAATCCATGTGTTTTTAGATGTTCAACAATCCTATCCTTTAACATGGTTTCCATCACTTTCCCCACTACTGAAGTAAGGCTTACTGGCCTATAGTTGCCCGACTCCTCCCTATTACCTTACTTGTGAATGGGCACAACATTCGCTAACTTCCAATCTTCTGGGACTACTCCTGTTGTTAACAATGATTGGTTAAATAAATCTGTTAATGGTTTTGCTAGTACACCACTAAGCTCTTTTAATAGGTTTGGGTGTATTCCATCAGGTCCCATTGACTTATTTGTCTTTACTTTTGACAGTTGAAATAGAACCTCTTAACTGAGGTCCCTCTCCTTCATTTTCATCTGTAAATACCGAACAAAAATATTCATTGAGGCAGTCAGCTAGACCTTTATCCTCATCTACATACCTTTCTTCTTTTGTTTTTAATCTAACTAATCCTTGTTTTACTTTTCATTTCTCATTTATGTATCTAAAAAAGTTTTGTCCCCCTTTTTTACTGACTGTGCTATTTTATCTTCTGTGTGTGATTTGGAAGCTCTTATAACTTGCTTAGCCTCTTTCTGCCTAATCTTATAGATCATTCTGTCTTCCTCACTTTTTTTTATAATTACTAAATGCTAACTTTTAGTTTTTTACTATTTTGGCCACATCTGCGGAGTACCACAGTGGTTTCTTGAATTTTTTGCTTTTACTGACAAGCCTAATGCAATTTTCTGTTGCTTTCAGCAGTGCAACTTTTAAATAATCCCATTTCTCTTGGACTCCATTTAAATTGCTCCAGTCTGATAATGACTCCTTTACACATATTCTAATTTTAGAAAAGTCTGTTTTTCTAAAGTCTAAAACTTTTGTTTTTGTGTGGTGTGACTCAGTCACTGTTCTTATAGTAAACCACACTGACTGATGGTCACTGGATCCTAAACTTTCACCTACAGTAATATCTGATACCAAATCTCCATTTGTTAACACTAAATCTAGTATGGCCTCTTTACGAGTTGGCTCCTCAACGACTTGTTTTAGAGACAATCCCAGTAGGGAGTTTAGAATATGTGTGCTCCTGGCACAAGCAGCTATTTTTGTTTTCCAATTTACATCAGGAAGATTAAAGTCACCCATGATGATAACTTCCCCCTTCATTGTCATTTTAGCTATTTCTTCAACTAGTAGATTATCTAACTCTTCAATTTGTCCTGGGGCCCTATAAATCACACCTATACGAGTTACTGTGTGATTACCAAATTCTAACGTAACCCAAACGGACTCTATGTTTCCCTCACTAACCTTTATTAGGCTAGATTTTATGCTATCCTTTACATACAGGGCCACCCCTCCCCCTTTCTTGCCTTCCCTGTCTTTTCTATATAAAGAGTACCCTGGTATTGCTATGTCCCAGTCATTTTTCTCATTATACCATGTCTCAGTAACAGCGACTAAATCTACACTATCAGTTGCAATTATTGCCACAAGTTCATGGATCTTATTCCCTAAACTGCGAGCATTTGTAGACATGACTCTAAGCTTATCATTTTTTAACACACTTGCTACAGGCACATTCTGTCCTTGTTTTGGGGGACAATTGGATTGATGTTTTATCACCCTTTCCCCCCCCCCCCCTCCTAGTTTAAATACATCCTAGCAAAACCTCTGAACTGCTCACTGAGAACATTTGTTCCCTTTTGAGAAAGATGCAAACCATCTTTTTCGTACAGTTTATTTCAATTCCAAACAGAGCTACCATGAGCAATAAAGCCAAATCCTTGCTACCATAGGTTTATCTCTAAAACCTGTTGGCTGGTCTGTCCAAGGATTTGATAGCTGTCCTCAATCTGAACTATATGGAAAGAAACCTATAATATCTGATGTTATTCTTTCTAAACACAATGATTATAACACAGTATTCCACCTCTTACCTCCACGCAGGTTATGCTGTCCCATGCTTGAGCCAAACGGATACAGGTTTGGAAAAAGAATAAGGCAGAAAGAGAGAGCCAGAACCTACAGAGAATAAAGACAAACCAATGTGAATACAGAGAAAGACTGGAAAGCCAAACAGAGCTTACAGAGAAATGAAACTCTGCTGATGCCAAAACAACAACTTGAAAAGCACAACTAATATCACAATATCTTATACAAAGCTAGTCTTTCAGGTATTGTAGACTTCAATCCCCAGCAGTTCTAAGCTGAGATTAGGAAGCCATTAATATGGAAGCATGATTTTAATTGCGAGGTACTGAGATAGTGTAGAAACATGCACAACCTACCATTACACAGGTGCTGGATGCAGAGGTCTTGGCGCCTGTCTGTCTCACCAAGGACTGGAGTTTCCGCAGCTGCTGCAGTAAAGACCTGAAGCCAAATAACAGAATGAGTTCATCCTCACAATGTTGAGAGGATAGAGACAAGTTTCACACTGGCTGATTGATAAAGCAAGCATGTTATAAAACATCCCCCAAAATGAATGACTATCCTCACATGTTCTGATTTTGCAGATGCTGCACTTTCTTCTGGAGTTCCTGGTTATGGGCTGTACAAACAGTGACCCTAAAGTAGAAAATAAGGGTGAGAGCTCTTATATACATCCACTTCACAGAGTCACACAAACCCACGGTACCCACCTGTTCTCTAGCCCATCTATGTATTCCTTCTTCTTTCTCCTACTCTCCTGTGCAGAGCGCTTATTACGGATTTTCCTGCGCACGCGTTTCAGAGCTCTCTCCTCAGCCTACAAAGATAACAAGACAATACACAATCTGAAGTGCACTAAAAGAGCCCAATGTTAGGGAAATGTAGCAAGGGCAGGTACCTTAGTGAGGGGTAAATGTTGGGGCAAAGTGACTCCTTCCTTTCCAAGAAGACGGGCCTCCTCTTCAGTGAGATGTAAGTCCTAAGAGGGACAAGGCATAGTTAATACGTATAAGTACATATCTAACAGCAATATACAGGTAATATAAAGCAGGTGTCACCCCTCCGAATGTCTGGGAAGCTTTTTAGGTGTGACACCCCCATAGATACAAACCATTGTTCTGACACTTTGGGTTTTAGACAAACTTAATGCTGGAATAAATTTCACTTGTTTTACATTGTGGATAGAATAGCCACGTCATAAGGACATACTGGTATTAAGCCCAAAACTTGCAGCGTGTTACATAGTTACATAGCTGAAAAGACACTTGCGTCCATCAAGCTCAGTCTTGTGCACATATGTTTTTGCTGTTGATCCAAAAGAAGGCAAAAAACTCAGTCTGAAGCGCTTCAGATTTTGCAAACTAGGGAAACATTCATTCTTGACTCCAAAATGGCAGCCAATGCCCAGTCCCACAATCTATCCAAATCCCTCTGCAGCAAAGCAATATCCTGCTCACATTTTATTACTTAACCCCTTAAGGACACATGACATGTCTGACACGTCATGATTCCATTTTATTCCAGAAGTTTGGTCCTTAAGGGGTTAAAGTTCAATGTCATCTGTCAACACTAAAACATGGCTTTAAATGCCTATTGCAAGATTATTTATAAATATGTTAAATAGAAACGGTCCCAAAACAGAACCCTGAGGGACACCACTTACCACTTTTGTCCAGCTTGAAAATTCTGACAAAATGACAACTCGTTGTACTCTATCCTTAAGCCAATGTTCTAACAAAAACAAGTATATTCATCTAGTGTTCTATAAATCGCCCCATATATCTGGAACTCACTCCTCAGACAATGACTGTTCTTCCTTGACCACAAAAAAAAAACAAACACAAAAACACACAGCACCTTAATAGCCCTGATCTAACAAACTAATTATTCTGTAATCAGACAACCACAGCCCCTTAATAGCTCCTAACACTTACTAATCATTCACATTCACTACCCCGACCGACACTAAGCAAAAACCACCCACTGCCCCTAATAGCTCCAGTCTAACCAACACTTCCTAATCATTCAGTAACCCGACACCCACAGCCCCATTCTAACCAAACACTTACTAATCATTCACTAACCAATCACTTGAGTTACCTAGTCAGTCCACTAATAGGACTACACTTCTAGTGATATAGAATGACTAGCTGTGGCATAGGGCCTAGCCATTATTACACTTATGATACAAAGAGATAGGTTACAATTTTCTTTGCATCCTGTTATGATATAGAAAGATGGGATGCATGTTAGATAGCTATACACTATTACTTTGTGCAAGAAAACCTAGCAATCGCTATTATTATTATATTATTTATATAGCGCCAGCAAGTTCTGTAACGCTGTTCAATAGGTGGACTAACAGATACATTTATAACAAGACAAGTTGGACGCACAGGAACAAAGGGGTTGAGGGCCCTGCTCAAGGAGCTTACATGCTAGAGGGAGTGGGGTATAGTGACACAAAGGATAGAAGTAGGGGTATCAAAGTAGAATGCTAGAAAATATTCAGTGAGGGCTTAGTAGGTTATTTTTGACAGTTGCAGGAGAGGAGTCAGGGTGTGCGGATGAAAAGCTGTTAACAGTTTAATTGATATGCTTTCCTGAATAATTCAGTTTTCAATTATTTTTTGAAGGAATGGAGACTGGGTGAATGTCTAACGGAGAAGGGAGTTCCACAGAACAGGTGCAGCCCTGGAGAAGTCTTGAAGGCAAGCATCGGAGGTGGGAGTAAGGACAGAGCGCAGAGGCCTCGATGGGACATACCTGTGTATTAGTGAGTATAGGTAGGTTGGAGCGACATTATGTAGGGACTTGTAAGCAAGCACCAGAATCTTAAATTGAGCCCTATATCTTATAGGAAGCCAATGTAGGGACTGACAGTGAAAGGGAGGCGTGCGAGCAGACAGGTAGATGAGCCTCGCGCCTCCATTCATTATAGATTGCAACGGTGCAAGCTGGGAACACGTAAGACCACTAAGATGGGGATTGCAGTAGGCAAGGTGAGAGAGAACAATGGCATGGACCAGCAACTTAGACGCTTCCGGTGTTAAATAGGGGCAGATGCGCGCTGTTTTTCCACCAATATATCCAGAGGATGCAGGAACAAGTAATAAATCCCAGAGAATATCCAGCACAATCAGCAATAAAATCCAATAATATCTCATCACCTTTCCCAATCACTGGACGACACACAGTATCAGGAGTAGAACTGCCTGTACTGGCACATACAGCCTCTTTTATTACCAATCCACAAACATAGTACTGCCCACAGGGTTTTACAGAGCAACCAATCAATACGTACAATACACACAAAATCCTCCCCTCTGCCTGTGATATGATTACTGAACACAATGGGTAATATAATTATCACAGACAGAGAAATACAGTTTTATAAAACATATCACAGGGACCCCAAAACATGCAATAACCCCATATATAGGTATATCCTCAGAACCGGGGGATCTGGGTGAACCACATATCCAAAATTTACCCAGATCCGTTCAGTAGTTTGGAAGATACAGTTTAATGCAGATTCCGCAGAACATATACAGATTATATAAAAAATAATTACTGTATAATGTGTCCCCTGTTGTATAGTTTAAAACTACTGCACAATGTCTTTGTGCACCAAATACCGGCGAGATGGCACCGTGTAGAAAAGTCCATACAGTGTCTGTGAGTTAAAATGGCCGCCATCCATTGTTCTCACCATGTGCTTCATCCATTGTTCTCACCATGTGCCTCTGATACATGAAATAGTGGCCACCCAGTAACTCCACAGTATGTCCCCAGGTGGTTCTTAAAGGACCAGTAGTGCCATTCAACATCCCATGAATCACAGCCATTGGTCTTAAAGGGTCCCATCTTTCTGGGACCATAATCACTGGGCAGGAGGTGAGCCATCAGCCCCCTCCAGGAAACTGGAGTGTACTCTGTTATAGGACCCAGTCCGCTACACAGACTACCTCCCAAATGACATTTCAGAATCGAATGGCCTTAGACATGATCCTAGCAGAGAAGGGGGGGGGGGGGGGGAGGGGGAGAGGGAGAGGTGTAAAATACACCCTGACACTATGACATGCTGTACCTTCATCCCAAACAATACAGGCCCCAATGGTAAGGTAACTATGGCCATATAAAAATTAGAAAGTCTCTCTGATGAATTAAAAAGGTACTGGGGAGTCCCCAATTCATGGGACAGATGGTGTGGATGGATGAGTGGGTGGCAGAAAATTCTCCTTCAAGTAGGTATGGCAGTTCTTACTGTGGTAGTTCTCTTCCTCTTCCTGATTTGCTGCGTGATGCCCTGTGTGCAGAAATACTTACAGAGGACTGTAGGTCAGACCATTGACCGCACCACACCTACATTCCTACATCAATAAATTGACGATATGGACTGTGACACCCCACACACACCCCTTCAGTCTAATCACCTCACAAAGACAACTACTTCTCTATAGGGATAGTATAGGGATAGCGTCTGTCTCCACGGGCAGGAGTCTGACGCGGGAGATGTAGTGGGTTAGCCGCTACGGGATACCCGCGCAGTGAAGTGTTCAAGGCCTGTTCAGACAGATGAGCTGCAGCCAATTAGGGACATCTTTAGGGACAGTTTGTAGATGTCTCTTTAGTAAATAGTCATTTTAAGGGGGGACTGTTGTGGACAAAAATATTAAAATTCATGTTAGTAAAATGTCTATTTACTCAACATAACTATAATATCAGCATTATTCAACTTTATATGTGATTTACCTAAAATGGCCACTAGGGAGTTTCCCCTTGACATCAACTAACACCCTCATTTACAAGATGGCGCTGGAATCTGGGGGAGACCTCCAAGATACCAGTGACATTACACCCGGTAGGAAGAGCAATAAATGAACCACTTAACACCTAACCAATTATTGATGTATTATTCCATGTTATCTCTGACAATGCATATGATGTAATTTTGCTCTATAAGGGGCAAGCCATCCCCCCAGAATAAACATTCCTCAAGTTTTTCATTAACCTGAAACCTGTGCCTGGTGTGAATTACTTTAGGAGCGTGCATGCATTATTTCTTAATTTGTCCGGGGGCAGATACGCAAGATAATCAATTGATTGATTGATTGATTCCACCACAAGGGATAAAATACTTCTAAAATATGTACCTCCCAGCCTATATCTGTCGGAAGTCTCTACTATGGTTGACTTCAATAAACCTTAACATAGACATCATATATCCCTTGGATTAGTATATCTAATTAGGGATATAGATATTATTTTACTGTGAGCTTAATATAGCCATTTATCTGTACATATATAACTGAGCAAACTGTAGTCACCTAACTACATATAAACTATAGCTGGCAAGAGCTGCTCACTTGTACATATATATCTTATTTTAATATTTTTTGTTTATACTTTATTTGCATGAGTGTCCTTTTTTTAGGCTATACATAGTCAGACTATATAGAGTGTGTGGTGTGTTTTGTTCATTGTCCTACCAGGACTTTTAAAATTATTGGTTTTCATTTTGGATTATCTATTAATTTATGTTACCCCCTCCATTTTATTTTTTCTGCTTTGGTCACAGCAGTTTCGACAGAGTGACAAGCATGGAATTCAGACTGAAGCGGGTGAAGCAGAAAGTTGGATTCGAGGAAGTCTGTCAATCTCGCATACACAACTCTCTCAAGGATCTTGGAGGCAAACGGCAGTAGCGAGATAGGGCAGTAGATGGATAGGCAGTTTGTGTCAAGGTTGGGTTTTTTCCAGAATAGGTTGTGGTTGCATGTTTAAAGGATAAAGGAAATGTGCCAGAGGAAAGGGAGAAATTGAATTTTTTTGTTAGAGGGAGAGAAGGAGAGAGTATCCCTATTCCCATTTGCTGATACTAAAATTTGCAAAAGGGTTGATGTTCCAGGAGGGATAAGCCAAATGGCAAATGATTTAGGTAAACTAGAAAAATGGTCAGAGTTGTGGCAACTGACATTTAATGTGGATAAGTGCAAGATAATGCACCTTGGACGTAAAAACCCAAGGGCAGAGTACAGAATATTTGATAAGGTCCTAACCTCAACATCTGAGGAAAGGGATTTAGGGGTGATTTCTGATGACTTAAAGGTAGGCAGACAATGTAATAGAGCAGCAGGAAATGCTAGCAGAATGCTTGGTTATATAGGGAGAGGTATTAGCAGTAGAAAGAGGGAAGTGCTCATGCCATTGTACAGAACACTGGTGAGACCGCACTTGGAGTATTGTACGCAGTACTGGAGACCGTATCTTCAGAAGGATATTGATACCTTAGAGAGAGTTCAAAGAAGGGCTACTAAACTGGTTCATGGATTGCAGGATAAAACTTACAAGGAAAGTGTAACGGACCGTTTCGCCCACAAGAGGATAAAAAACAGTTTAGGCGATACCCCCCTTTCCAGATACACAGGCAGCTACTGTAAGCACCAATCTCCCGAACTGCAAACTACACGAATCTTCCAACTCCCGAACTGCACACACTTGAATTCCCCAATCTCCTGAACTGGAAACACACAAACACTGGAATAGCTGAACAGGAAAAGCATACAATCCGCTTACACTCCTGGCAATCAGCATACAATCCAATTCCCCCAAGAATGAGACGACACTTCAGCTTGAGGGTTAAAACAGGAACAACACCGATTTATTCACACAACTGTCTTATAAAGGATTCTCCCATGCAAGGGAGGGATTTACAACAATGACATAATACACCAATCACACAGGAGTTACCTCCCACAATGCCTCCCAATCCCTCCCCTCTGGCCTGGAGATAATTGGGGAAGAAATCCAATTATCTCCTAGGACAGAGGCAAACTCCATTACACACATTGCAGACAAAAAGACAGTAAAATACATAAAATTACCTACTGATACTTTTAGGACATAAAATATATACATTCTACATTACCCCAGATAGCTTGGATCTGAGCGCACATTATTACCGAATGGCGCTCAGATCATATACATACAGTTCAATCGCCATGGAGCCAAAGTCTTTCACATAGTCTTTCGTTACACGAATGGGCTCCATGGCTTAGCTATCTGGGGTAATACAAATGAAACAAGGCGGGCACACTCGACTAAACAACAAAATAGCCCCAGGAAAAGGCTAATGTAATGAATACTGGGTGCTCACCCACATAAGGCTCTATCCCCTAAAGAACCCAAAATACATAACAGTGTGAATAGAGTAAGGAGCACGACCATAAATCTTTATATATATGAAAAAATCTTTATTAGATGGGTATATACTATAGGACTGTCTCTTTAAATATTATCCACAGAGATACAAAGTCATGCTATTCAAAAGCATTTACCAGAAAAACTATTTTATAGGCAAATATAAACGCTCAATGCATAATAAATGAATGAAAGAAATATCATGCAAACAGACCACTGTAATACTAGTATAATGAAAACCCAGACATATAAAAAATGCAACAAACCATACCAAATTCAGTGAGAAGCAGGGACAGAGTCAATCAAAAAAAAAAAAAACAACGTTTCGGCTGAAAAGCCTTTGTCAAGGGAGCATGTTGAGAAACTAAGTTCTCCCCTTATATACCCACAGGAAACACCAAGATTAAAAACACCTGAAAGTAATGGGTGGCCACCCATGGTGATTGAGATCCTCACAACCATCAAACACCTGTTTATGGTTACCAAGGAAACCAAGTATATCCACACCTATCATACACATATAGCATTAAGAAGAGTTGCAAATAAATATAATAATACAGATCAGATTAAAGACATCCATATATGCATGCATTAAAGACAGTAACAGAACATCATCAGATGGTAAGTAATACTGTAAGAAATAAATCCTATTACAAATAACAGCATATTCAATTGAACAGACCAAAGGTCTTAACATAAACAAAAAGTAAAGCATATATTACATACACATAAAAGAAATCATCACACCTAGATCAGAGATCAGCCGATCAGGCTACTGGAAAAGATAAAATTCGATCCGTCCTGAGCGAAAGCGAGGCGCGAGCAGCAGCATGCGTTTCAAATTGCCGAACCTGGAAGTAGGCTAAATGAAATGGAACGCATATGCGTTCCAATATATCCGGCAAGCAAAGCCGGTCTACGTCCTGCGCATGCGTTTAAGCGACATAATTAAAGCCCTGAAAAGGCTTTATTGTGTATGTGTAAGAAAACAGAGCAAAAATGATTATGAATAGCTAGAAATACCCAAGGAGCCAAATAAAGCTCCTATATAAGGCAAAATGATAATAAGAAGAAATATGAAAGAAACAAATAAATAGAAAATAAAGAGCCAGTAACAAAATGTATGAAAGAATACTGAAACTCAGTATTAAAGACAACTGATAGCCGACAACAGATGTAATACCAATATGAATATCATCTTCTTGATGATAAAGACGTACAATAATATATCCATTGATCCAAAGTGAACACAGTTAGTGCCAACATCCATATAATAATAGACGACCGAAATTATTAAAGGGACAAGGATGCATGCATATCTAGTCAATGCATCTCAAGTCATATAGAGGGATCCCGACTATATAATCACATTGAATAAAAAGCAATGAATGTTAGATATTTACGTCTTTATACACATGTATGTAAAGGCAAAAGTCAATTCACATACGAATCCTAAGGACAGGTACAATACAAAATATGTATAATAATTGTGTCGATAGAGTTTTTCCACACGAGAAGTAGACCAAAGAAGCCAAAGTCCGTAGATCTTCATAAAAGGTATTCAATCGATGAGGGCCACCCAGACATAACAAACCCAGCAAAAAATAGAACTGGAGATAGAAATAAAAATAAAATCATTAGTAATAAATCCAGAATCTGGCAAGTCACAGGTAGAAGTAATAAACTGAAAAAGTAATAATGATCCCAGAAGGAATATCACAACAAGTGTAATCAAACTTTCATAACCAATAACCAAGTAACATGTGATGATTTTACCTAAAAGGATTGAAATCACAATCTTCATTTAACCCATAAGGGAATAGTGTGTTCAAGCGATAGATCCAACGTAATTCCGCACGTTTAAGTGAGTCTGCAAGGGAATAGCCAGGCAAGGGTGTCTTGATACGTTCAATAGCTTGGAAACGTAATTGCGCTACAGAGTGGCCCAAATCAATAAAATGTTTAGCAAGCGATATATGCTGTTTCTTGGTACGGATGGTGCTTTTGTGCTCACCAATCCGCACAGTCAAGGATCTTGAGGTTTGACCCACATAGCCAAGACCACAAGGACATTTAATGTAGTAAACTACACGGTCAGTTTGACAATTGAAGAACTCATTGATGGCAAACCCTTTACCAGTTCTGGGGTGTGTGAACTCAGGACCAGTGGTAACATTATTGCAATTAGCACAATGCCCACATCGGTGCATACCCTAATGGGTGCCAACCAAGTCATAGATGGTTTGGAAACCATCTTGGTTCTAGATGATGAAAGCAAATTTTTAATATTTCTAGATCTCTTATAGGCCATCAATGGTCTCTCTCTAAAGAGGTCAGCAATCGCTGGATCACTCTGCAAGACATGCCAATGTTTATTAATAACATGTTTAACATGTCTTGACTTGGTAGAGTATGTGGTGACACATGGAATACGATTAGATCTTTTTCTCTTGCTCTTACCCTGGGTTCTCAACAAAGAAGCCCTCCCCCTGTCTTTCACTTTGGTCAATGCTTCTTGTAAGGAGGTTTCCTCATAACCCCGTGAACGGAAATCTTCCAACATTCTCCTCGCCTGGGTGTCAAAATCAGCATCTTGTGAAACAATCCGTCTCACACGTAGTAGTTGACTAAAAGGAAGGCTTCGAATCATGCTGGTAGGATGAAACGAGTTTGCCTGTAGAAATGCAACTTTATCAGTAGGCTTTCGAAACCGATCAAAGCATTTTACTCACCTGAACATCCAAGAAATGTATACTGTTGGTGTCGTGTTCCAAAGTAAATTTGATGCTTGGCACACATTGATCCAGATCCATTTTAAATGATAGAAGATGTGCCTCTGAGCCATTCTAAAGAAAGAAAACATCTTTGATGTATCAAAACCACACTGATACAAATCTAAATAAAGGATGTGTATAAACGAAGTCTTCCTCAAACTTGGCCATGTACAGGTTGGCTCATATGGCTCCATCATACGCCAACCTGTACATGGCCAAGTTTGAGGAAGACTTCGTTTATACACATCCTTTATTTAGATTTGTATCAGTGTGGTTTTGATACATCAATGATGTTTTCCTTCTTTGGAATGGCACATCTTCTATCATTTAAAATGGATCTGGATCAATGTGTGCCAAGCATCAAATTTACTTTGGAACACGACACCAACAGTATACATTTCTTGGATGTTCAGGTGAGTAAAATCAATGATGGTCTATGCTTTGATCGGTTTCGAAAGCCTACTGATAAAGTTGCATTTCTACAGGCAAACTCGTTTCATCCTACCAGCATGATTCGAAGCCTTCCTTTTAGTCAACTACTACGTGTGAGACGGATTGTTTCACAAGATGCTGATTTTGACACCCAGGCGAGGAGAATGTTGGAAGATTTCCGTTCACGGGGTTATGAGGAAACCTCCTTACAAGAAGCATTGACCAAAGTGAAAGACAGGGGGAGGGCTTCTTTGTTGAGAACCCAGGGTAAGAGCAAGAGAAAAAGATCTAATCGTATTCCATGTGTCACCACATACTCTACCAAGTCAAGACATGTTAAACATGTTATTAATAAACATTGGCATGTCTTGCAGAGTGATCCAGCGATTGCTGACCTCTTTAGAGAGAGACCATTGATGGCCTATAAGAGATCTAGAAATATTAAAAATTTGCTTTCATCATCTAGAACCAAGATGGTTTCCAAACCATCTATGACTTGGTTGGCACTCATTAGGGTATGCACCAATGTGGGAATTGTGCTAATTGCAATAATGTTACCACTGGTCCTGAGTTCACACACCCCAGAACTGGTAAAGGGTTTGCCATCAATGAGTTCTTCAATTGTCAAACTGACCGTGTAGTTTACTACATTAAATGTCCTTGTGGTCTTGGCTATGTGGGTCAAACCTCAAGATCCTTGACTGTGCGGATTGGTGAGCACAAAAGCACCATCCGTACCAAGAAACAGCATATATCGCTTGCTAAACATTTTATTGATTTGGGCCACTCTGTAGCGCAATTACGTTTCCAAGCTATTGAACGTATCAAGACACCCTTGCCTGGCTATTCCCTTGCAGACTCACTTAAACGTGCGGAATTACGTTGGATCTATCGCTTGAACACACTATTCCCTTATGGGTTAAATGAAGATTGTGATTTCAATCCTTTTAGGTAAAATCATCACATGTTACTTGGTTATTGGTTATGAAAGTTTGATTACACTTGTTGTGATATTCCTTCTGGGATCATTATTACTTTTTCAGTTTATTACTTCTACCTGTGACTTGCCAGATTCTGGATTTATTACTAATGATTTTATTTCTATCTCCAGTTCTATTTTTTGCTGGGTTTGTTATGTCTGGGTGGCCCTCATCGATTGAATACCTTTTATGAAGATCTACGGACTTTGGCTTCTTTGGTCTACTTCTCGTGTGGAAAAACTCTATCGACACAATTATTATACATATTTTGTATTGTACCTGTCCTTAGGATTCGTATGTGAATTGACTTTTGCCTTTACATACATGTGTATAAAGACGTAAATATCTAACATTCATTGCTTTTTATTCAATGTGATTATATAGTCGGGATCCCTCTATATGACTTGAGATGCATTGACTAGATATGCATGCATCCTTGTCCCTTTAATAATTTCGGTCGTCTATTATTATATGGATGTTGGCACTAACTGTGTTCACTTTGGATCAATGGATATATTATTGTACGTCTTTATCATCAAGAAGATGATATTCATATTGGTATTACATCTGTTGTCGGCTATCAGTTGTCTTTAATACTGAGTTTCAGTATTCTTTCATACATTTTGTTACTGGCTCTTTATTTTCTATTTATTTGTTTCTTTCATATTTCTTCTTATTATCATTTTGCCTTATATAGGAGCTTTATTTGGCTCCTTGGGTATTTCTAGCTATTCATAATAATTTTTGCTCTGTTTTCTTACACATACACAATATAGCCTTTTCAGGGCTTTAATTATGTCGCTTAAACGCATGCGCAGGACGTAGACCGGCTTTGCTTGCCGGATATATTGGAACGCATATGCGTTCCATTTCATTTAGCCTACTTCCAGGTTCGGCAATTTGAAATGCATGCTGCTGCTCGCGCCTCGCTTTCGCTCAGGACGGATCGAATTTTATCTTTTCCAGTAGCCTGATCGGCTGATCTCGGATCTAGGTGTGATGATTTCTTTTATGTGTATGTAATATATGCTTTACTTTTTGTTTAAGACCTTTGGTCTGTTCAATTGAATATGCTGTTATTTGTAATATGATTTATTTCTTACAGTATTACTTACCATCTGATGATGTTCTGTTACTGTCTTTAATGCATGCATATATGGATGTCTTTAATCTGATCTGTATTATTATATTTATTTGCAACTCTTCTTAATGCTATATGTGTATGATAGGTGTGGATATACTTGGTTTCCTTGGTAACCATAAACAGGTGTTTGATGGTTGTGAGGATCTCAATCACCATGGGTGGCCACCCATTACTTTCAGGTGTTTTTAATCTTGGTGTTTCCTGTGGGTATATAAGGGGAGAACTTAGTTTCTCAACATGCTCCCTTGACAAAGGCTTTTCAGCCGAAACTTTGTTTTTTTTTTTTTTGATTGACTCTGTCCCTGCTTCTCACTGAATTTGGTATGGTTTGTTGCATTTTTTATATGTCTGGGTTTTCATTATACTAGTATTACAGTGGTCTGTTTGCATGATATTTCTTTCATTCATTTATTACGCATTGAGCGTTTATATTTGCCTATAAAATAGTTTTTCTGGTAAATGCTTTTGAATAGCATGACTTTGTATCTCTGTGGATAATATTTAAAGAGACAGTCCTATAGTATATACCCATCTAATAAAGATTTTTTCATATATATATAAAGATTTATGGTCGTGCTCCTTACTCTATTCACACTGTTAGCTATCTGGGGTAACATTCACATATTCCAAAATACCGAATGAACCGGTGTTCGACCCTAAGGGCACGAATAGGAACCAGGGGGCGGACGGCTCAGCGGTGTTCGCGCAAATAAGTGTCTGTTTTTAGTTCCATAGTTTTAGCGCTGAACACCGCTGGCCGTTCGGGACTCGTAAGATGGCCGTTGCCACGTGTTCGACAAACGAACAAAGGCCACCCAGCGTTCGTCAATTAAGCTGCGGTTAACCGCAGCTGCTGGGCGGTCAATTGGCGGCACACTCCAGCTCCCAGGTGGTCCATCGTTCGCCAGTTTGTTCGGTAGCTGGAATCTACCGAACACCCCGGCAGAAAGGCACAAATAAGCCTTTTTGCAGGGAATATAAACGGTTTAACCTCCAGGGCCATAGTCCAAGGGCAGGAGGCTAGCAACCAGGCTTCTCCAGTTCACAGTGGCGAGGTTGGTTTCGCCACACTTCTCCCCTTTACCAATTAGACTAACAGGGTATCTGACCTCCTGCCGGTCAGTGCCCTGGTTAGTCCAGCAACCCACCCACAAAACAGAAACAGCAGTACAGCCCACCCACAATAACTGGTTACTACACCTGGGTAGAGGAGAACTTTGTCCATATCCAGGTGCCTCACCACAACTGTGTGGGGAACTGTTAGGCTGCCTTGGTGGGTTGCTGAGTGGGCAGAGACCAGCGGTACTCTGCCCTGATGCCAGTGCTACCACGGAAGTAGCCTGGTTGGAGTCCGGTTGTGGGAGGGGGAGACCGACTGTCTCCCCTCTGGATACACCGCTCTGTGGCTGGGGGACAGGACCGACCGTCCTTACCCCTGGTGTTGCAAGTGCAGAGCCTACGGTCCCATCTGCATCGTTAGGGGGTGTAACATCTCCCCTTGGTGGGTTAGGCTGCCGCTGGAGAGAGGGTGTAACAAGTTCCTCTCTCTGAACTATAGACTGCCGCTGGGGAGAGGGGGTAACCAGCTCCTCTCCCTGACACTCTCTCTGCTGGTGGTGAGGGGAACCAACTGTCTCCCCTTTCAATATTTTGTCCTGCGGCTGGGGTGCGAGACTGACGGTCTCTGCTCCCTGCAGGACACTCTGCCGCTGGGGAGGAAGGACGGCACCTTCAGCTCCCTGGGGTACACACTGCCGCTGGGGAGGAAGGATGGCACCTTCAGCTCCCTGGGCTACACACTACCGCTGGGGAGGAAGGACGACAACATCAGCTCCCTGGGACACACACTGCCGCTGGGGAGGAAGGGCGACACCTTCAGCTCCCTGGGGTACACACTGCCGCTGGGGAGGAAGGATGGCACCTTTCGCTCCCTGGGATACACACTGCCGCTGGGGAGGAAGGACGGCACCTTCTGCTCCCTGGGAAACACACTGCCGCTGGGGAGGAAGGGCGACACCTTCAGCTCCCTGGGGTACACACTGCCGCTGGGGAGGAAGGATGGCACCCTTCAGTTCCCTGGGGTACACACTGCCGCTGGGGAGGAAGGAAAGCACCTTCAGCTCCCTGGGATACACACTGCCGCTGGGGAGGAAGGACGATACCTTCAGCTCCCTGGGATACACACTGCCGCTGGGGAGGAAGGACGACACCTTCAGCTCCCTGGGAAACACACTGCCGCTGGGGAGGAAGGGCGACACCTTCAGCTCCCTGGGATACACACTGCCGCTGGGGAGGAAGGACGACACCTTCAGCTCCCTGGGAAACACACTGCCACTGGGGAGGAAGGGCGACACCTTCAGCTCCCTGGGGTACACACTGCCGCTGGGGAGGAAGGATGGCACCCTTCAGTTCCCTGGGGTACACACTGCCGCTGGGGAGGAAGGAAAGCACCTTCAGCTCCCTGAGGTACACACTGCCGCTGGGGAGGAAGGACGACACCTTCAGCTCCCTGGGATACACACTGCCGCTGGGGAGGAAGGACGATACCTTCAGCTCCCTGGGATACACACTGCCACTGGGGAGGAAGGACGATACCTTCGGCTCCCCGGAGCGCACTCCGCAGCTGGGGAGAGCGGACGATACCTTTGGCGCAATCTGCCACGACCTGCAGGAAGTATTACTTTACTGAGAGGGTAGTGGATGCATGGAATAGCCTTCCAGCTGAAGAAGTGGTAGAGGTTAACACAGTAAAGGAGTTTAAGCGTGGGATATGCATAAGGCTATCCTAACTATAAGATAAGGCCAGGGACTATTGAAAGTATTTAGGTAATTGGGCAGACTAGATGGGCCGAATGGTTCTAATCTGCCGTCACATTCTATGTTTCTATTCTGATATAGAAAGATTGGTTGCAGTCTGTCTATGCACTTTATTCAGATATAGAAATACAGGCTGCAGGTTAGACACCTATAAACTCCTCTGATATCGAAAGAGAGGCCATCAGTCTATATTATATAGAAAGAAGGGCTAAGGTTGATTTATCTAAATACCCTACTGATGAACATATAGAAAGGTGGGTTGCAGTCTAAGACTTTAGTTAGTAACGCAAGACTGGATTCAGTACAGTGGCAGGTAGTCTCAGTATAACAATTCATTACAGACTGAATGCATGTATGTATGTATGATGTAATTACCTGCTGTGATAAATACAAGTCTCCTTCCTCCTCCTCCTCCTCCTCTTCCTCCACACTCAAACAGATGGGCTCTTCCAGCTTTGGGTCACAGGCCTCTACACAGATATCTGATAACAAACAGTTCATATATATATATATATATATAATAAAAAAAAAAGCATTATTGGTGTGTGGGGGTGTAGACTGTGTGGCACAGTGTGTTTGGGTAGAATGTGTGAGTTGTCAGGCAGGGAGTGTTGGGCTATGACTTTGTGCCAATGTGAGTTGGGGGGGTACAGTAACCCATGAGCAATGCCATTTTCTACGATCCCGATTGGGTAATACACTGCACATGAGTTCCGCCTCATCACTTCAGAGCTTTGTCCAAAGAGATCCTACAATTCCTAGCCACGACAAGAAAATAAATGAACAGGCTAAATGATGCAACTGTGAGTACATTTATTGGAGAATACACGCACCAGAATCATACATGCAACGTCGCAAATTTAGAAAATGTGTATTCTCCAATAGATATACTCACAATTGCTCCTTGGTTCGTAAAGCCTGTTGCTTACTTTTTTTGGTTAGATCAATGCCCCCCAGGTGTGGGTCTCTCAAAAGGATTCATGTCCCTTTAACAGCATAATTAGAAACAGAATTCTTATAAAAAGCTCTGGAATGATGGCGAGCTCTTTTGAATGTAATAGCAGCATACTGGAATAGTACATCTAGTACTGGAGACCTAAGGGAGCTGCAATACTCAATGTAAATACAGGAAGGGAGATGCAAGTGATGTAACTTTACATTGCTGGATGTATCCTCCCCATAAACAGTGAGAATTTGCAGAGATTGAAACGGAGTTTCAAATGGAAGGCAAAATAACTAAACTTGGAAAAAAAGTCAGCTTGCTTCTAGTTTAGCTACTTTGGTCTTAAATTTGAAATTCTCAAGTTCGTGAATAACCCTGCCGTTCTCACTCAGAAACATAAAGCAGGCCAACTAGCACTGTGGAGGCAAAAGCTCACAGAGTGCTGAATAGGTATATACCAGAAACAAGAGAACTGGCATAAAGAGAGGACATGACATGGCACCAGAACCAAGGAAGAATAAAGGTGAGACTGGCCCACGGGCAGAAAGAAATAAGGATAACAAGTTAACTAGCTAGCACAGACGAAGGAGGCTAATGCAGATACTGGTAAGCAACAAGGATAACAGGGTGATTATTAAGCAGGGAGGAAATCGGGGGGGGGGGGGGGGGTATAAAGCAGATACTGGTAAGGAAGGGGGATAACGGTGAGACTGGCTAGCAGGAAGGAAGAGGGATAACGGGGAGACTGGCTAGCAAGAAGGAAGGGGGATAACGGGGAGACTGGCTAGCAAGAAGGAAGGGGGATAACGGGGAGACTGGCTAGCAGGAAGGAAGGGGGATAACGGGGAGACTGGCTAGCAGGAAGGAAGGGGGATAACGGTGAGACTGGCTAGCAGGAAGGAAGGGGGATAACGGTGAGACTGGCTAGCAGGAAGGAAGGGGGATAACGGGGAGACTAGCTAGCAAGAAGGAAGGGGGATAACGGGGAGACTGGCTAGCAGGAAGGAAGGGGGATAACGGGGAGACTGGCTAGCAGGAAGGAAGGGGGATAACGGGGAGACTGGCTAGCAGGAAGGAAGGGGGATAACGGGGAGACTGGCTAGCAGGAAGGAAGGGGGATAACGGGGAGACTGGCTAGCAGGAAGGAAGGGGGATAACGGTGAGACTGGCTAGCAGGAAGGAAGGGGGATAACGGTGAGACTGGCTAGCAGGAAGGAAGGGGGATAACGGTGAGACTGGCTAACAAGAAGGAAGGGGGATAACGGGGAGACTGGCTAGCAGGAAGGAAGGGGGATAACGGGGAGACTGGCTAGCAGGAAGGAAGGGGGATAACGGTGAGACTGGCTAGCAGGAAGGAAGGGGGATAACGGTGAGACTGGCTAGCAGGAAGGAAGGGGGATAACGGTGAGACTGGCTAGCAGGAAGGAAGGGGGATAACGGTGAGACTGGCTAGCAGGAAGGAAGGGGGATAACGGTGAGACTGGCTAGCAGGAAGGAAGGGGGATAACGGTGAGACTGGCTAACAAGAAGGAAGGGGGATAACGGGGAGACTGGCTAGCAGGAAGGAAGGGGGATAACGGGGAGACTGGCTAGCAGGAAGGAAGGGGGATAACGGTGAGACTGGCTAGCAGGAAGGAAGGGGGATAACGGTGAGACTGGCTAACAAGAAAGAAGGGGGATAACGGGGAGACTGGCTAGCAGGAAGGAAGGGGGATAACGGGGAGACTGGCTAGCAGGAAGGAAGGGGGATAACGGGGAGACTGGCTAGCAGGAAGGAAGGGGGATAACGGGGAGACTGGCTAGCAGGAAGGAAGGGGGATAACGGGGAGACTGGCTAGCAGGAAGGAAGGGGGATAACGGGGAGACTGGCTAGCAGGAAGGAAGGGGGATAACGGGGAGACTGGCTAGCAGGAAGGAAGGGGGATAACGGGGAGACTGGCTAGCAGGAAGGAAGGGGGATAACGGGGAGACTGGCTAGCAGGAAGGAAGGGGGATAACGGGGAGACTGGCTAGCAGGAAGGAAGGGGGATAACGGGGAGACTGGCTAGCAGGAAGGAAGGGGGATAACGGGGAGACTGGCTAGCAGGAAGGAAGGGGGATAACGGGGAGACTGGCTAGCAGGAAGGAAGGGGGATAACGGGGAGACTGGCTAGCAGGAAGGAAGGGGGATAATGGTGGTCTAGCACATAGAAAGGAATTGAATAATGAGAACTCATGTAGGAAGGCAGAGGATAATAAGCAAGGAAGAGAATAAGGAGGGACAGTGAAAAAAGGAAGAATATAAGTTTGCGACTGGCACATAGCAAGAAAGATAATCAGGACCTTTGTGGGAATAGAAAAAGAAGGGCGTCCTGGCAGAATCTTGCCAGCAGCACAATTAACAAATTACGGAATTATGGAATTACGGATTTACTCAATACTAATTGTGCATAAAGTTTAAGGTAGGTGTTAAAAATGCTGTAAAGTAAGAATGCTTTCCTAAATAGAAATGATTATTTTTATCAGTTAACAAAATACAAAGTGAGTGAACAGAAGGAAAAGCTAAATCCTTTAAAGTGAAAGAAGCAGCGGTGTAGAAGGAATAAAACTGGTTGAGTAACAGCCAAACTCTGCTAACACGGTGACACTAATATCAGAAGTCAGAAACAATTGCAAGACTGAGCACAGCAACACACAGTAGTTACACGCCATCAGCAAGGTCTCTCCTGGGCAGACAGGTGTTTCCAGACATGCACAAAGAACTGAGGACTGTACACTCAGTGATGGATCAGTGATTGGAGCAGCTCATGAAAGACCCATCATGCCTACTTTCCTTCGCAATCACAAGATGTCCTGTAGTACCATCAGCTCAGAATTGGGTGCATCATTAGTCCACTGGCTTCTGCCATCTGTCTGCAGAAGTCGGTTCAGAAGTGCCAACAATGTGCCAATGTGTAAACAAGGCAAAGTGTCTCAACTATGGACACAGCAACCGGGCATGGAGAAAAATGGCAGCAGGTGCTTTGGACCTCTAATTTAAAATTATAGATATCTGACTGTAGCAGAATGCATTTGTTTGCAAAAGGGCTGGAGAGGGGTACAAGAATGAGGGCTTGTAGGCTACAGTGAAGCATGTTGTAGGTTCCTTGCATGTTTGGTGGAGTATTCATGCAAATGGAGGTGAGGATTTGGTCAGAATGCATTATCTCCTCGTGTATGCCATCATGGAGGCATCTGATTGGCCTTTAATTTATTCTGCAGCATGAAAATAACTCCAGACACACAGCCAACATCATTAAGGACTATCTTCAGAGTAAAGAACATGGAGTCCTGGAATTTATGGTATGGTCCCCACAGAGTCCTGGAATTTATGAAGAGGCCAAAGGCTGCCCAAAGTCACAGTAGAACTGTGGTTAGGTAGCCAAGTTGCTTAGAACAACCTGTCGAGCTCCTGTGTGCAAGTGTACCTAGAAGAATTGAATTTATGCTATTTTGAAGGCAAAGGGTAGTCACACCACATATTTGTGCGATTTAAGCTTTTCTTTTGTTCACTCACTTTGCATTTTACTAAGTGATATAAACTATTAGCATTTCTATTTTTGAACAAATTTTTAGTAGTTTTACACCCAGCTAAAACTTTTGGATAGTAGTAACATGATAGTTAAGCATTTTACTTTCACAGAAAAATTAGATCAGGAAAACATGGATGAGACTGTAACAGAGCTGTACAACTACAAAATATCAAGAAGGGATGCAAATATGGTACTGTATCATTTTACCCAAGTCTATAAGAACATCTCCCTCGCATGTCTCAGAGCGCACACTGTGTAAGAAGTCTTCATCACGCTCATGGAGCAAGGAATAATTGTGATCACTTTGAACAACGTTGGGACTGTTGGGTGGTGAAGGATCGCAATATCTAGGTGAGTAGAGAGCCAGCTGATCCTCAGAAATGCCACTGTCACTAGCAGGGGGAGAGCTACTCAGATATGGATTCTCTGGACTGCCTAGGAGCTCACTAAGAAAATCATCTACTGCTGGTTCATTCAGCATCTGCACAGAGAAAGGAAATTAGGGAAGAAAATAAACTATGTCAATGATGCAACAGAAAAACCAGGGGTGCAGTCAATATGCTAGTCACTTACCTCTGGTCCCAGCAAGGACCACTCCGTAATCCCTGGTTCACGGACCGCCTGACCTTGAAAGGCTTCATCCAGAAGGAAATCGAGGAGATCAGACTCCTCCATGTCACCAAAATCTTCCAGTAGGGACATCTACGAAGAGAGTTTAAAGCAGACAGTGTAACTTATACTGGGAAAAAATGGTGTACTTTTAGGAGACGTTCAAAAATGAATATCCCCACAAGGTGTAATGGAGGTGCTGAAGTAACAGCCCCAGTGTGAGAGACAGGTGTACAGAAGTAATGCGAGGGATGGTGGTCGGGGTGCAGGAGTAACAGCCCCAGTATGAGGCAGGAAAAGCATACATTTTTACTTATATAATGTAAAGTAAATTAGGGGCGGTCGGTGTATGGCAACGGGTACGCCGGGGGTGGGCGGGTGGTGTATGGCATCGGGTACGCCGGTGGGTGGGCAGGGTATGGCACCCGGTACGCCGGTGGGTGGGCGAGCGGTGTATGGCACCGGGTATGCCGGTGGGTGGGCAGGGTATGGCACCCGGTACGCCAGGGGTGGGCGAGCGGTGTATGGCACCGGGTACTCCGGGGGTGGGCGAGCAGTGTATGGCACCGGGTACTCCGGGGGTGGGCGAGCAGTGTATGGCACCGGGTACGCCGGGGGTGGGCGAGCAGTGTATGGCACCGGGTACGCCGGGGGTGGGCGAGCAGTGTATGGCACCGGGTACGCCGGGGGTGGGCGAGCAGTGTATGGCACCGGGTACGCCGGGGGTGGGCGGGCAGTGTATGGCACCGGGTACGCCGGGGGTGGGCGGGCAGTGTATAGCGCTGGGTGAACCTGGGGGGCGGGCGGTGTATGGCGCTGGGTGAACCTGGGGGGCGGGCGGTGTATGGCGCTGGGTGAACCTGGGGGGCGGGCGGTGTATGGTGCTCGGTGAACCTAGCGGGCAGGCGGGCGGTGTATAGCGCTGGGTATACCTGGGGGGCAGTGTATAGCGCTGGGTATACCTGGGGGGGGCGGTGTATAGCACTGGGTATACCTGGGGGGGGCGGTGTATAGCACTGGGTATACCTGGGGGGGGCGGTGTATAGTGCTGGGTATACCTGGGGGGCGGTGTATAGCGCTGGGTATACCTGGGGGGGGGGCGGTGTATAGCGCTGGGTATACCTGGGGGGGGGCGGTGTATAGCACTGGGTATACTGGGGGGGCGGTGTATAGAGCTGGGTATACTGGGGGGGCGGTGTATAGCGCTGGGTATACCTGGGGGGCGGTGTATAGCGCTGGGTATACCTGGGGGGCGGTGTATAGCGCTGGGTATACCTGGGGGGGGCGGTGTATAGCGCTGGGTATACCTGGGGGGGGCGGTGTATAGCGCTGGGTATACCTGGGGGGGGCGGTGTATGGCGCTGGGTATACCTGGGGGGGCGGTGTATGGCGCTGGGTATACCTGGGGGGGCGGTGTATGGCGCTGGGTATACCTGGGGGGGGGCGGTGTATGGCGCTGGGTATACCTGGGGGGGCGGTGTATGGCGCTGGGTATACCTGGGGGGGGGCGGTGTATGGCGCTGGGTATACCTGGGGGGGCGGTGTATGGCGCTGGGTATACCTGGGGGGGCGGTGTATGGCGCTGGGTATACCTGGGGGGCGGTGTATGGCGCTGGGTATACCTGGGGGGGCGGTGTATAGCGCTGGGTATACCTGGGGGGGCGGTGTATGGCGCTGGGTATACCTGGGGGGGGGTGTATGGCGCTGGGTATACCTGGGGGGGGGCGGTGTATGGCGCTGGGTATACCTGGGGGGCGGTGTATAGCGCTGGGTATACCTGGGGGGCGGTGTATAGCGCTGGGTATACCTGGGGGGGGCGGTGTATAGCGCTGGGTATACCTGGGGGGGCGGTGTATAGCGCTGGGTATACCTGGGGGGGCGGTGTATGGCGCTGGGTATACCTGGGGGGGGGCGGTGTATGGCGCTGGGTATACCTGGGGGGGCGGTGTATGGCGCTGGGTATACCTGGGGGGCGGTGTATAGCGCTGGGTATACCTGGGGGGGGCGGTGTATAGCGCTGGGTATACCTGGGGGGGCGGTGTATAGCGCTGGGTATACCTGGGGGGGCGGTGTATGGCGCTGGGTATACCTGGGGGGGGGGCGGTGTATGGCGCTGGGTATACCTGGGGGGGCGGTGTATGGCGCTGGGTATACCTGGGGGGGGCGGTGTATAGCGCTGGGTATACCTGGGGGGGCGGTGTATGGCGCTGGGTATACCTGGGGGGGCGGTGTATAGCGCTGGGTATACCTGGGGGGGGCGGTGTATGGCGCTGGGTATACCTGGGGGGGGGCGGTGTATGGCGCTGGGTATACCTGGGGGGGCGGTGTATAGCGCTGGGTATACCTGGGGGGGCGGTGTATAGCGCTGGGTATACCTGGGGGGGGCGGTGTATAGCGCTGGGTATACCTGGGGGGGGCGGTGTATGGCGCTGGGTATACCTGGGGGGGGCGGTGTATGGCGCTGGGTATACCTGGGGGGGGCGGTGTATGGCGCTGGGTATACCTGGGGGGGCGGTGTATAGCGCTGGGTATACCTGGGGGGGCGGTGTATAGCGCTGGGTATACCTGGGGGGGCGGTGTATAGCGCTGGGTATACCTGGGGGGGCGGTGTATAGCGCTGGGTATACCTGGGGGGGCGGTGTATAGCGCTGGGTATACCTGGGGGGGGCGGTGTATAGCGCTGGGTATACCTGGGGGGGCGGTGTATAGCGCTGGGTATACCTGGGGGGGGGCGGTGTATAGCGCTGGGTATACCTGGGGGGCGGTGTATAGCGCTGGGTATACCTGGGGGGGCGGTGTATAGCGCTGGGTATACCTGGGGGGGCGGTGTATAGCGCTGGGTATACCTGGGGGGGCGGTGTATAGCGCTGGGTATACCTGGGGGGGGGGGCGGTGTATAGCGCTGGGTATACCTGGGGGGGGGGCGGTGTATAGCGCTGGGTATACCTGGGGGGGGGCGGTGTATAGCGCTGGGTATACCTGGGGGGGGCGGTGTATAGCGCTGGGTATACCTGGGGGGGCGGTGTATAGCGCTGGGTATACCTGGGGGGGCGGTGTATAGCGCTGGGTATACCTGGGGGGGCGGTGTATAGCGCTGGGTATACCTGGGGGGGCGGTGTATAGCGCTGGGTATACCTGGGGGGCGGTGTATAGCGCTGGGTATACCTGGGGGGGCGGTGTATAGCGCTGGGTATACCTGGGGGGGCGGTGTATAGCGCTGGGTATACCTGGGGGGGCGGTGTATAGCGCTGGGTATACCTGGGGGGGCGGTGTATAGCGCTGGGTATACCTGGGGGGGGCGGTGTATAGCGCTGGGTATACCTGGGGGGGCGGTGTATAGCGCTGGGTATACCTGGGGGGGCGGTGTATAGCGCTGGGTATACCTGGGGGGGCGGTGTATAGCGCTGGGTATACCTGGGGGGGCGGTGTATAGCGCTGGGTATACCTGGGGGGGCGGTGTATAGCGCTGGGTATACCTGGGGGGGGCGGTGTATAGCGCTGGGTATACCTGGGGGGGCGGTGTATAGCGCTGGGTATACCTGGGGGGGCGGTGTATAGCGCTGGGTATACCTGGGGGGGCGGTGTATAGCGCTGGGTATACCTGGGGGGCGGTGTATAGCGCTGGGTATACCTGGGGGGGCGGTGTATAGCGCTGGGTATACCTGGGGGGGGCGGTGTATAGCGCTGGGTATACCTGGGGGGGCGGTGTATAGCGCTGGGTATACCTGGGGGGGCGGTGTATAGCGCTGGGTATACCTGGGGGGGGCGGTGTATAGCGCTGGGTATACCTGGGGGGGCGGTGTATAGCGCTGGGTATACCTGGGGGGGCGGTGTATAGCGCTGGGTATACCTGGGGGGGGGCGGTGTATAGCGCTGGGTATACCTGGGGGGGCGGTGTATAGCGCTGGGTATACCTGGGGGGGCGGTGTATAGCGCTGGGTATACCTGGGGGGGGCGGTGTATAGCGCTGGGTATACCTGGGGGGGCGGTGTATAGCGCTGGGTATACCTGGGGGGGCGGTGTATAGCGCTGGGTATACCTGGGGGGGCGGTGTATAGCGCTGGGTATACCTGGGGGGGGCGGTGTATAGCGCTGGGTATACCTGGGGGGCGGTGTATGGCGCTGGGTATACCTGGGGGGGGCGGTGTATAGCGCTGGGTATACCTGGGGGGCGGTGTATAGCGCTGGGTATACCTGGGGGGGGCGGTGTATGGCGCTGGGTATACCTGGGGGGCGGTGTATGGCGCTGGGTATACCTGGGGGGGGCGGTGTATGGCGCTGTCAGTAGCTGTGGCGCTGTCTCCGGACGATCAGTCACTTCCTGATTCTCTTCCAACACAACACTAATGACGTCACCCTGGGAAACCCGCCGCAAAGCATGACGGGAGGAGACAGCCCCCTCACTGCCACCGGGTATAACATTCTGATATCAGATACAGCACGCCCCCTGACAGAAACCCCCCTGCTGACAGAACCCCCCCCTCTGCTGACAGAACCCCCCCCCCCCCCTGACAGAAACCCCCGCTGACAGGACCCCCCCTGCTGACAGAACCCCCCCCACCCACCCCCCCCTGACAGAACCCCCCGCTGACAGAACCCCCCCCCCCGACAGAAACCCCCCTGCTGACAGGACCCCCCCTGACAGAACCCCCTGCTGACAGAACCCCCCCTGACAGAACCCCCCCTGCTGACAGAACCCCCCCCCCCCTTACAGAACCCCCCCCTGCTGACAGAACCCCCTGCTGACAGGACCCCCCCTGCTGACAGAACCCCCCCCCCCAACCCCCCCCTGACAGAACCCCCCGCTGACAGGACCCCCCTGCTGACAGAACCCCCCCACCCCCCCCTGACAGAACCCCCCGCTGACAGAACCCCCCCCCCGACAGAAACCCCAGAACCCCCCCCCGACAGAAACCCCCCTGCTGACAGGACCCCCCCTGACAGAACCCCCTGCTGACAGAACCCCCCCTGACAGAACCCCCCCTGCTGACAGAACCCCCCGCTGACAGGACCCCCCCTGCTGACAGAACCCCCCCCCCCTGACAGAAATCACCCCTGACAGGACCCCCCTTGACAAACCCCCGCTGACAGGACCCCCCCTGCTGACAGAAACACCCCCTGCTGACAGAATCCCCCCTGACAAACCCCCTGACAGAACCCCCCTCTGACAGACCCCCCCTCCCTGACAGAACCCACTCGCTGACAGAACCCCCCTGCATGACAGAACCCCCCTGCTGACAGAACCCCCCTGCTGACAGAACCCCCCTGCTGACAGAACCCCCCCTGCTGACAGAACCCCCCCTGCTGACAGAACCCCCCTGCTGACAGAACCCCCTGCTGACAGAACTCCCCCCTGCTGACAGAACTCCCCCCTGCTGACAGAACTCCCCCATGCTGACAGAACCTCCCCTGCTGACAGAACCCCCCTGCTGACAGAACCCCCCCCATGACAGAACCCCCCGCTGACAGGACCCCCCCTGCTGACAGAACCCCCCCTGCTGACAGAACCCCCCTGACAGAACCCCCTGCTGACAGAATCCCCCCCGACAGAACTCCCCCCTGCTGACAGAACCCCCCCTGACAGAACTCCCCCCTGCTGACAGAACCTCCCCCCCTGCTGACAGAACCCCCCCCCTGCTGGACAGAACCCCCCCCTGCTGACAGAACCCCCCCCTGCTGACAGAACCCCCCCTGCTGACAGAACCCCTGCTGACAGAAACCCCCCCTGCTGACAGAACCCCCCCCGAGCTGACAGAACCCCCCCCCTGCTGACAGAACCCCCCTGCTGACAGAACCCCCCCTGCTGACAGAACACCCTGCTGACAGAACACCCTGCTGACAGAACCCCCCCTGACAGAACTCCCCCCTGCTGATAGAACCCTCCCTGCTGACAGAACCCCCCCCCTGACAACCCCCCGCTGACAGGCCCCCCCTGCTGACAGAACACCCCCCCCCTGCTGACAGAACCCCCCCCCCCTGCTGACAGAACCCCCCCCCTGCTGACAGAACCCCCCCTGCTGACAGAACCCCCCCTGCTGACAGAACCCCCTGCTGACAGAATCCCCCCTGACAGAACTCCCCCTGCTGACAGAACCCCCCTGCTGACAGAACCCCCCACTGACAGAACCCCCCCGCTGACAGAACCCCCCCCCTTACAGAACCCCCCCTGCTGACAGAACCCCCCTGCTGACAGAACCCCCCCGCTGACAGAACCCCCCTGCTGACAGAATCCCCCTGCTGACAGAACCCCCCTGCTGACAGAACCCCCCCTGCTGACAGAACCCCCCTGCTGACAGAACCCCCCTGCTGACAGAACCCCCCTGTTGACAGAACCCCCCCTGCTGACAGAACCCCCCCGACAGAACCCCCCCCGACAGAATCCCCCCGCTGACAGAACGCCCCTGCTGACAGAAATAGTAATAATTACTGTAACGGAGCTCCGTGTACTCCGACCGAGTACCCTCCGTTAATGGACGCTTCCTAGCTTGCGCCGAGGACCACAAGCACCGCACTGGACACCACAACCACCGCACACTCCACAACGCCGTAGCTTAACTGGAGCTGCGCCGTCTTCCTTCCACCCTGGACCAGTTTCTGTCCTCCATGACCGTGTGGGGAAGACCTCAGGAACCAGAACAAGTGATTAAAGCTCAAGGGAGTATGTAGCACATAGCAATCCCCAATGTGATATAGCAGTTCCCTCCAAGAACGAGACGGGGCTACGTTTTGAAGGGTCAAGTAGAACTGAGGACTGGAACACCCAGCCTGCTTTTTATTACAAAAAGGTACACACAGGACACACCCAGGGGGAGGTATAAAACAACCAATAACATAATAGTACATAGAAAATAGAGTGTACTGGCGCTACTTATGGAAAGATGGGTAGTCGTTGTATAACACCGCAAAACACAGCCGCTATAACACCAAAATCTTATCTTAAAACAAAGTATAGAAAGGTGTAGGTGAAGCGCTAGTAATATGTAACCCGGAATATAAAGCAATACCTCTACCTTAGAGTATTTTAATACAGGAGTCCCAATGGAGGTATGTTGTACCTTAAAAACAAAAGGCAAAATAACCACACATAGTGTATACTGATATGAATAAGTGGTGTATAAAAAATAGGGAAATATGCCCACTCACACTTTCAGGAGCTAATTATGTATAGCTCACTGTAATCGCCTGTAGGGTCCCTTCTTGGGTGGTTCCTTTTGTCACTTGTTTTCTAGATTAAAACACAGACATCTAAGGTGCAATATTGTGGGTTCCAGTAGTGATATTCAAAAAGTAAAATATGTACTTACAAACCCAGAGCCCTCCACATCGGCTCTGGTCTGAGGGTGTATGTAGTTAAGGACTACAAGCCTTCTTTGTAAAAATAGCAGGAGATGCCACAAGTGGTATAAAAATAATAAACAATTTGTTGTATCATATATTAAAAAAGTATTAATAATATAATATAAAATCAATACATAAAATACCACTAAAATGGCCAAAAAAAGTCCAATGTCAAAGTCTCTTTCCTCACAAGGTCCCCAGGACGCGTTTCGCCAATCTGGCTTCTTCAACTGGTGTTTGGAGAAAAATCTTTGTTCCTTCTTTGGACCGGCTCCTGCTATAAGTACCCCTTCGTGGGTACTGTGATTGATTTCCGGCTTGTTGAATCGCGGGAGTTCACCATGGAAACGGTGACGCCCTGCGTTCCAAGCCTCGCTTACAGTTCGTCTTTTGATCCGCCCGTCACTTCCGGTTTCCGTCTATGTGCCGATACGTCATCACTATGTGCTCGGCACTCACGATCTCTGCATTGTCGGTTGGCATGGCAACGGGGGAATTGGTACACATAATAACATATAATTACATTCTTATATTAAACACATTTGCTTTATATCTTTTGAATAAATGGTCTCTCTTTCGTCTCTCAATTTGGTATATTGCTCCTAAACTCCAACCTTTCCCATAGGGATATTGTTACTATTTACAAAAGATTAGAGTTTAGCATTGGGGGGTAATCCAGACCCTAAAAGTTTCAATTTAAACAAATCTCTATATGAGAAAGAATTAGAAATATTGTAGGGGATAGTACAGTCTATAGGCACTCAAATTCAATAATACAATAGATAAAACCATTATCTACAAATTCAGCTGTGCTGATGTGCTGCATAAAAGAAAAAAGAATAGTGGTTTAAAAAGTTCTCAAATACGGTCATAAGAAATAGAGAGAGAAGGGTAGAGTCTGCATTCACATTTTAAAAACCTGTCATCCTAAAATCCTTACTTTAAAAAATGGCACATCTCAAAATCTGCATTGAGACCGTAAGGGATTAAGGTGTTTAATTTAAAAATCCATTCCATTTCGTTTTTACTCATCTTGGTATTAAAGTCGCCTCCTCTCCAATCTCTTTCTAATTGTTTTATACCTATACATTTAGAGTTTTTTGTTTCACAATTATGGTATCTTTTATAGTGTGCAGAAACGCTATGGTTCTCAAAACCGTTAGTGATGTTTCTGCCATGCTCTTCTATGCGGATATGTAATGCCCTTGTGGTTTTTCCAATATAGTATAATCCACAAGGACATATCATTAAATAAATTAAATTATTGGAATAACAGGTTAAAAGGTCTTTTATTTGATATTCTTTTCCATCTTTATTTGTAAAGCTTTTTATATGTCTTTTTTTATTTGTTGTCCTCCTGCATGCCAAACAGCTTCCACACCCATAAAAACCTTTATCTGTATTTAAGAATGTTCTGTTATTCTTTTTTTCTTTTATAAAGCTAGATGTGAGGGTGGTACGGAGATTTTTAACTCCTCTATGGATAAAGTGTGGTTTTTCTGGGAGAAATTCCTTTACTGCCAGATCCTGCAGAAGGATGGGCTTTCTAACTTTATGGTTATCTGTGCTGTAGTTACATATGAAAGGCATTTCTTTTAACTCATTTTCTTTTTTCTCTCTATATTTCAAAAGGCCTTCTCTTTCTATTTCCTCCACTTCTTTTCTAGTTGTTTCCAGTTTAAGTTCCTCATAGCCTTTATCTATAAAATCCTGTTTAATTGTGTCAGATTGTATTTCAAAGGTTGAGAGATCTGTGCAGTTTCGGCGTATACGGAGGAATTGTCCTGGTTGCAACATAATAGTACAGCCCACAGTTTCCCTCCCCTCTGCTTGGGAGATAATTGAGTTTCCTACTATATCTACTCAATTATCTCCAAGCTAAAACTTACACATGTTTATACATTTTTATAACTTTATGATTTTACATAGTACATGAATAAAACTTAAATTTTTATAATCAATCCATTCAGGGGAACAACATATTAAAAAATGGCACGAATCAGACCAGGGGTTCAAAAGTTAAGGGAAAGTCCTTTGTGACTAAATGAAGCATGGCTTTCCGGCTCAGACCAGTTTTACAGAGCCCTCTCTCCTGGAGAAGTAATCCAATTACCTCCCAGGGCAGAGACAGACTCCATTGAGCACATGGTTGCAAAAAGACATAAACACTTTAAAATACATAAAGTCCCCTTTTACACATAACACACAGACATTTCACATATCCCCAGATAGCTTGGATCTGAGCGCACAAAACTACCAAATAGCGCGCAGATCCTATTCATACAGTTCAATTGCCATGGAGCTAAAGTCTTTCCCATAGTCTTTCATTATATGAATAGGCTCCATGGCATAGCTATCTGGGGTATCACCGCTCACACTGGGCAAGTACCGAATGACCCCACTGTATTTAAAGGGCCAGAATGAGTGACATGCACTCTGTTAGGGCCGAATACTGTTTTTAAAGGGCCCAATCTTCCAGGGCCATAGTCGCAGGGGAGGAGGCAGGCAAGCAGGCCTCTCCAGGACAAAGTGGCGAAGGGCACTTCATCACACATCTCCCCTTTGGGGGGAAGACTAACCAGGCACCTGACCTTCTGTCGGTCAGTGCCTCCGTTAGTCGATCCACCAACTCACAATAAACAGATGTCAGAGTAGCCCCCCCACAACAACAAAGTACAAGAGCAGCCCACCCACAACAAACAGTTACTGCAACTGGGTATTTTGCTGTGGTGATGGGGTAACACGCTGAGGGGACTTGAAGGGCAGAGGCCAGCGGCGCTCTGCCCTGATGCCAGCTCTTCTGCTGGGATAGCCTGCAGGACATTGGGCTCTGGACCAGGGACAAAGGTAGGGCAGAGGCCGACTGCACTCTGCCCAGCTGCCAGCTCTTCTGCTGGGGTGCTGGGAACATAGCCTGGCCCCTCCTCCTGTTGTCCCTGTGAGGGTAGTTGGAGATCTGGACATGCTGTCCAGCATCCCTGTAGGTCAGGCACAGAGACCACGGTTCCATCTGCGCCGTCTGGGAGATTGGTGTCTCCCCTTGTTAGGGTAAGCTGCCGCTGGGGAGAGAGGGTGCTGCGCTCCTCTCCCTGAAACACAAGCTGCCGCTGGGGAGGAAGGACGACACCTTCAGCTCCCTGGGGTACACACTGCCGCTGGGGAGGAAGGACGACACCTTCAGCTCCCTGGGGTACACACTGCCGCTGGGGGGGAAGGACGACACCTTCGGCCCCCTGGGGTTCACACTTCCGCTGGGGAGGAAGGACGACACCTTCAGCTCCCTGGGGTACACACTGCCGCTGGGGGGGGAAGGACGACACCTTCTGCCCCTTGGGGTCACACTGCCGCTGGGGAGGAAGGACGACACCTTCAGCTCCCTGGGGTACACACTGCCGCTGGGGGGGGAAGGACGACACCTTCGGCCCCCTGGGGTTCACACTGCCGCTGGGGAGGAAGGACGACACCTTCAGCTCCCTGGGGTACACACTGCCGCTGGGGGGGAAGGACGACACCTTCGGCCCCCTGGGGTTCACACTGCCGCTGGGGAGGAAGGACGACAACTTCGGCTCCCTGGGGTACACACTGCCGCTGGGGAGGAAGGACAACACCTTCAGCTCCCTGGGGTACACACTGCCGCTGGGGGGGAAGGACGACACCTTCGGCCCCCTGGGGTTCACACTGCCGCTGGGGAGGAAGGCCGACACCCTCAGCTCCCTGGGGTACACACTGCCGCTGGGGGGGAAGGACGACACCTTCGGCCCCCTGGGGTTCACACTGCCGCTGGGGAGGAAGGATGACACCTTCGCTCCCTGAGGTTCACACTGCCGCTGGGGGGGAAGAACGACACCTTCGGCCCCCTGGGGTACACACTGCCGCTGGGGGGGAAGGACGACACCTTCAGCTCCCTGGGGTACACACTGCCGCTGGGGAGGAAGGACTACACCTTCGGCCCCCTGGGGTTCACACTGCCGCTGGGGAGGAAGGACGACACCTTCGGCTCCCTGAGGTTCACACTGCCGCTGGGGGGGAAGGACGACACCTTCGGCCCCCTGGGGTACACACTGCCGCTGGGGGGGAAGGACGACACCTTCGGCCCCCTGTAACCCACGCTTTTGCTGGGGCGCAGGGACGGAATACTTCGCTATCTTTGCCCGATATTCTGCTTCCATCTGCAGATACTCTGCCAGTTCTCTCCTCACTTTCGGTACAAGTTCCTCTGTTAGGTGGGGCCCGTAGACAGCCAACCGCCTCTTCAGCATAGCGTCAAGCCGGACGTGACTATACCAATATTCCAGTTTTGCTTGGTGTTCCCAGGATGCTGCTCCTCGCACTAGGGAAGCCATCCCGCCGCTGCCACCAATGTAACGGAACGCCTTCTGTGTACACCGACCGAGTACCCTCCGTTGATGGACGCTTCCTAGCTTGCGCCGAGGACCACAAGCACCGCACTGGACACCACAACCACCGCACACTCCACAACGCCGTAGCTTAACTGGAGCCGCGCCGTCTTCCTTCCACCCTGGACCAGTTTCTGTCCTCCAGGACCGTGTGGGGAAGACCTCTCCTCCAGGAGAGTGTATCAAGAACCAGAACAAGTGATTAAAGCTCAAGGGAGTATGTAGCACATAGCAATCCCCAATGTGATATAGCAGTTCCCTCCAAGAACGAGACGGGGCTACGTTTTGAAGGGTCAAGTAGAACTGAGGACTGGAACACCCAGCCTGCTTTTTATTACAAAAAGGTACAAACAGAACACACCCAGGGGGAGGTATAAAACAACCAATAACATAATAGTACAGCCCACAGTTTCCCTCCCCTCTGCTTGAGAGATAATTGAGTTTCCTACTATATCTACTCAATTATCTCCAAGCTAAAAATTACACATTTTTATACATTTTTATAAATTTATGATTTTACATAGCACATGAATAAAACTTACATTTTTATAATCAATCCATTGGCACGAATCAGACCAGGGGTTCAAAAGTTAAGGGAAAGTCCTTTGTGACTAAATGAAGCATGGCTTTCCGGCTCAGACCAGTTTTACAGAGCCCTCTCTCCTGGAGAAGTAATCCAATTACCTCCCAGGGCAGAGACAGACTCCATTGAGCACATGGTTGCAAAAAGACATAAACACTTTAAAATACATAAAGTCCCCTTTTACACATAACACACAGACATTTCACATATCCCCAGATAGCTTGGATCTGAGCGCACAAAACTACCGAATAGCGCGCAGATCCTATTCATACAGTTCAATTGCCATGGAGCTAAAGTCTTTCCCATAGTCTTTCATTATATGAATAGGCTCCATGGCATAGCTATCTGGGGTATCACCGCTCACACAGGGCAAGTACCGAATGACCCCACTGTATTTAAAGGCCAGAATGAGTGACATGCACTCTGTTAGGGCCGAATACTGTTTTTAAAGGGCCCAATCTTCCAGGGCCATAGTCGCAGGGGAGGAGGCAGGCAAGCAGGCCTCTCCAGGACAAAGTGGCGAAGGGCACTTTGTCACAATTACTGACAGAACACCCCCTGCTGACACAAATAGTAATAATTACCGACAGAACACCCCCTGCTGACAGAAATAGTAATAATTACTGACAGAATCCCCTCAGGATCCATATTAATTACTGACAAAATCCCCTCAGGATCCGTATTAATTACTGACACAATCCCCTCAGGATCCATATTAATTACTGACACAATCCCCTCAGGATCCATATTAATTACTGACACAATCCCCTCAGGATCCATATTAATTACTGACACAATCCCCTCAGGATCCATATTAATTACTGACACAATCCCCTCAGGATCCATATTAATTACTGACACAATCCCCTCAGGATCCGTATTAATTACTGACACAATCCCCTCAGGATCCATATTAATTACGGACACAATCCTCTCAGGATCCATATTAATTACTGACACAATCCCCTCAGGATCCGTATTAATTACTGACAAAATCCCCTCAGGTTCCGTATTAATTACTGACAGAATTCCCTCAGGATCCATATTAATTACTGACACCATCCCCTCAGGATCCGTATTAATTACTGACACAATCCCCTCAGGATCCATATTAATTACTGACACAATCCCCTCAGGATCCATATTAATTACTGACACAATCCCCTCAGGATCCGTATTAATTACTGACACAATCCCCTCAGGATCCATATTAATTACTGACACAATCCCCTCAGGATCCATATTATTTACTGACACAATCCCCTCAGGATCCGTATTAATTACTGACACAATCCCCTCAGGATCCGTATTAATTACTGACACCATCACCTCAGGATCCATATTAATTACTGACACAATCCCCTAAGGATCCGTATTAATTACTGACACAATCCCCTCAGGATCCATATTAATTACTGACACAATCCCCTCAGGATCCATATTAATTACTGACACAATCCCCTCAGGATCCGTATTAATTACTGACACAATCCCCTCAGGATCCATATTAATTACTGACACAATCCCCTCAGGTTCCGTATTAATTACTGACACAATCCCCTCAGGATCCATATTAATTACTGACACAATCCCCTCAGGATCCATATTAATTACTGACACCATCACCTCAGGATCCATATTAATTACTGACAGAATCCCCTCAGGATCCGTATTAATTACTGACACAATCCCCTCAGGATCCATATTAATTACTGACAGAATCCCCTCAGGATCCATATTAATTACTGACAGAATCCCCTCAGGATCCATATTAATTACTGACACAATCCCCTCAGGATCCATATTAATTACTGACACCATCACCTCAGGATCCATATTAATTACTGACACAATCCCCTCAGGATCCATATTAATTACTGACAGAATCCCCTCAGGATCCATATTAATTACTGACACCATCACCTCAGGATCCATATTAATTACTGACAGAATCCCCTCAGGATCCATATTAATTACTGACACAATCCCCTCAGGATCCGTATTAATTACTGACACAATCCCCTCAGGATCCATATTAATTACTGACACAATCCCCTCAGGATCTGTATTAATTACTGACACAATCCCCTCAGGATCTGTATTAATTACTGACACAATCCCCTCAGGATCCATATTAATTACTGACACCATCACCTCAGGATCCATATTAATTACTGACAGAATCCCCTCAGGATCCATATTAATTACTGACACAATCCCCTCAGGATCCGTATTAATTACTGACACAATCCCCTCAGGATCCATATTAATTACTGACACAATCCCCTCAGGATCTGTATTAATTACTGACACAATCCCCTCAGGATCCGTATTAATTACTGACACAATCCCCTCAGGATCCGTATTAATTACTGACACAATCCCCTCAGGATCCATATTAATTACTGACACAATCCCCTCAGGATCTGTATTAATTACTGACACAATCCCCTCAGGATCCGTATTAATTACTGACACAATCCCCTCAGGATCCGTATTAATTACTGACACAATCCCCTCAGGATCTGTATTAATTACTGACAAAATCCCCTCAGGTTCCGTATTAATTACTGACAGAATTCCCTCAGGATCCGTATTAATTACTGACACAATCCCCTCAGGATCCATATTAATTACTGACACAATCCCCTCAGGTTCCGTATTAATTACTGACAGAATTCCCTCAGGATCCGTATTAATTACTGACACAATCCCCTCAGGATCCATATTAATTACTGACAGAATTCCCTCAGGATCCATATTAATCTGCTCTATTTCATTGTCTGCCTACCTTTAAGTCCTCAGAAATAATCATCCCTAAATCCCTTTCCTCAGATGTTGAGGTTAGGACTCTATCAAATATTCTGTACTCTGCCCTTGGATTTTTACGTCCAAGATGCATTATCTTGCACTTATCCACATTAAATCTCAGTTGCCACAACTCTGACCATTTTTCTAGTTTACCTAAATCATTTGCCATTTGGCTTATCCCTCCTGGAACATCAACCCTGTTACATATCTTAGTATCATCTGCAAAAAAACACACCTTACCATCAAGACCTTCTGCAATATCACTAATAAAAATATTAAAGAGAATGGGTCCAAGTACAGATCCCTGAAGTACCCCACTGGTGACAAGCCCATGCTTTGAATATACTCGATTGACTACAACCCTCTGTTGCCTGTCACTCAGCCACTGCCTTACCCATTCAACAGTATTGGAATCCAAACTTAAAAAGACCACCATAGGCACACAGACCACTTCAGCTCAATGAAGTGGTCTGGTTGCCAGTTCCCCTCTAGTTTTAACCCTACAGCTGAAAACATAGCAGTTATTCCAGCTTCTAGTGGCTGTCTCACTGACAGCCACTAGAGACCGCTTCCGTGATTCTCACTGTAAAAATCACAGTGTGAAGACGCTGACGTCCATAGGAAAGCATTGAGAAAGGAGAAAGGTAAGTGGCTGAAGGGGTTTTAACATCACCATGATGATAACTTCCCCTTTTATCCTCAACTAGTAGATTATCTAACTCTTCTATTTGTCCTGGGGGCCTATAAATCACACCTACACGAGTTACTGTGTGATTACCAAATTCTAACGTAACCCAAACTGACTCTATGTTCGCCTCACTAACTTTTATTAGGCTAGATTTTATGCTGTCCTTCACATACAGGGCCACCCCTCCCCCTTTCCTGCCTTCTCTGCCTTTTCTATATAAAGAGTACCCTGGTATTGCTATGTCCCAGTCATTTTTCTCATTATACCATGTCTCAGTAACAGCGACTAAACCTACACTATCAGTTGCAATTATTGCCACAAGTTCATGGATCTTATTCCCTAAACTGCGAGCATTTGTAGACATGACTCTAAGCTTATCATTTTTTTACACACTTGCTACAGGCACATTCTGTCCTTGTTTTGGGGGGCAATTGGATTGATGTTTTAACACCCTTTTGCCCCCCCCTCCCCCCTAGCTTAAATACATCCATGAAACCTCATTGGAAGCCAAGTCATTTGTCCCTAGATGGACAAGTACATCCAATTCCCCTTCCTGCTTTGCTCGCTTAACAATGTTACAAATACGTCTCCTGTAAGTAACTCCAGGAAGACATCTCACATGACCTCTATTGTCCAGCTCCACACCTCTTATGAGAGAATCACCCAACAACAACTGCTTTCTATTAGGCCTCACCAAGCCTGTCTCCATAATACCACTACACTTGGTGCCTGAGCCTGTCTCCACAACACCACTACACTCGTTGTCTGAGCCTGTCTCCACGACACCACTACACTCTGTGCCTGAGCCTGTCTTCACTACACTCAGTACCTGAGCCTGTCCCCACAACACCACTACACTCAGTGCCTGAGCCTGTCTGCACAACACCACTACACTCGTTGCCTGAGCCTGTCTCCACGACACCACTACACTCTGTGCCTGAGCCTGTCTTCACTACACTCAGTGCCTGAGCCTGTCCCCACAACACCACTACACTGGAGCCTGAGCCTGTCTCCACAACACCACTACACTCAGTGCCTGAGCCTGTCTCCACAACACCACTACACTCTGTACCTGAGCCTGTCTTCACTACACTCAGTGCCTGAGCCTGTCCCCACAACACCACTACACTGGAGCCTGAGCCTGTCTCCACAACACCACTACACTCAGTGCCTGAGCCTGTCTCCACAACACCACTACACTCAGTGCCTGAGCTTGTCTACATAACATCACTGCACCTGGTGCCTAAGCCTGTCTCCATAACACCATTACACTCTGAAAGTGCAGAAAATTAATTATGTAGAGCAACAGACTGTGCAATATACCTTTTATCCACAACTCTAAGTCTACCAGATCCTACAGTAATCCATCTGCCATTCCTAGTATGTCTCTGCGCCAGTGGCTTTGCAACAGTTCCTACCTGAGTTTGTTTACTGGATAATTTAACTTAAAATAACTTAAGATTATGAGTCGTGAAGTGTGTGTATGAGGAGTGGAGCGTATGCAGTCTAGCCTGGTGCTCCCTCTTGAGTATTTGATCTTAACATGTATAGCTTGGAGGTGTCACATCCTGTTATGTTCTGCGGAGATGTCTGGCCTTGGCTTCTGGTATCCAGTACTCGTTTTACAATTCTTGTTTAGTTTTACTTGGTTTTTCTGGTTTTCTATTCCATGTCTGGTTTTCTTTATGCTGGATTTTCTGGGTTCATTCCTGTATTCCGTTCCTGGAATTCCCAGTCTATTGGATTGCTTTAAATGTTTGGTTTTTGTTGCCACACCCGTTCCTTTCCCATTTATCCTTTTGTTTCTGTTTGTTCCTGCAGGCAGTTGCTTCAAGTCCTCTGCCCTTTCTTGCAGGTAAGTGCTGTGTGTGTTTTATTATTGTTTATTTAGTCATGCATATCTAGGTAGATAGGAACCCACCGTAATTGGAGAACATTGATGCAGTGGTGGGCTACATACATCTTGGCCATTTATGTATGTCTAAATCTCTAATGTTTATTGCACATATTGGTACTTAGTTATGTCTCCTCTTGCTTTGCCTTGCATCTCTGTCTTGTTTTATTTTGTCTTGTATTCCCAGTTCATGTACAGCCCTGTCCTGCCCTGTTCATGTTTCCCTCATGTCTTGTGTACATGTTCTGGGTTCTGCTTTCTATCCTGCTCTGATTCTGGGTTCTCCTAGTTTTGTCTTGTTTTCTTGTTAGGTGCCTGTCCAAGTCTTGCCTTGTTTCTGTACTGGATACAAATCGGTTGCAGAGCCCCCCTATCCAGTTCCTGGGAGGTCTGCATATCAAGCTCCTAGCTCTTGGGATCCGCAGAAGCTGCATCAGGGCCTTGGTATGTGGCCGCACAAACGCTGGTGCTCAACACCAGGGGGTGTGCGTTTACCCAGCACAAGGCCCTACTTATCCACTACCACATTGAAGACTCCCATCATCAGTAGGCACTCAGGGGTCTTGGTCTCTGTACCGCCACCCATGACAGTAGGAAAGACGAGACTGGGGATATGATAGAAACATTTAAATACATAAAGGGAATCAACACAGTAAAGGAAGTTCAGGCAGAAGGAGATTCAGGCAGTCGCCACCAAGGCACAGGCCACAGAAGGCACTTTACGAGAGGGACAAGCCATGCTCAACGAATCGTTCCTCCAGTTTCAAAGTAACCAGCACTCGATGCTCATACAACTAACGACGGAGGATCGTCACCGCCGCAACCATGTGAAATCCCGCGGCGATAACTGCGGATGAATTGCCTCACTATATCCGGAGGCGATTGGCCACTATATTACCGCCAGGGATGGCCTAGAACATGACCATGGGAAGGCCCCTCAGAGTTGCCGGAAACCCCAAAAATACAACCTCCACGCAGCAAGATGTTATATTGAAATGCACCTCTTATGCAGATCAAATCTGCATCATGTCTGCCCTACGGGGCAAAATTCCTGTGCAATGCGAGGACTCACAACTCTCGTTTTATCAAGACCTCTCCAAGGCTACCCTGCAATGGTATAGTGCCATGGCACCTTTTACAACTCAACTATGTACGGCGGGAATACCCTACCGATGGGGACCCTTAGGCATCCTACAAGTGACCTGAAATGGGACAGTTCATATTCTCCGATCCAAAGAAAAAATCCCTGCAATGTTGACCAGCATGGGCCTTGTTACAGACCCTGCTACAGACAATTTCCCCATTGCTTTACTTTCTGTTTTTCCCCTTTTTGTCACAGCCCAAGACCTGGTTTCAAGCATGGTTTCGTATCCAAAACCCACGAATGGATTTAAAGTACCGAACACCGGACCACCTTGGTGTATAATTAATGGATATTTTAGCTCCCAGCTTGATTCCAGCCGTTCGCATGGTTCAGCACGAATCCTTTGTGTAAAGTATAGGTGGCCGCCATTTTGGGACTTTGCACGTGTTCGCGGCCATCTTACGCACGAACAGCGGTGTTTGCCAGTAATCGTCTGGAACTAAAAACGGAGACGTATACAGGCGAACACCGCTGAGACCTCCAGGATAACGTAACTTCGTGCTGGACCTACCGAACGACCAGCCGTTCGGTAGAAAGATTCCATCTCACATGAGGATTGTAGCGAACCCTGAGATAACTGTGGATTGCAAGGGTTTCGTGGAGTTTTAACGTGCGAACGGAGACCGACCGCAAGGCCAAAACTTGTGGAACTAATTTTGGCCAGAAAGTCTGTGCGGTCGGTCAAAACTTCAAAGAGCCATAACTCCCGAACCCTGTAACCGAATGGGCTGGATTTTGAATATGTGGTTCCCCTGAACCAGGACTATCTGGGGATACCGGATTTAAAGCTGCACCCCCTATTTTTGGGGTACATCTAAAACTTGGTTAAATACTGTATGTGTTAATTATGTTAAATGTTTGTCTGAGGGGAGGGGACGTAGGGGTTGTACCATGTATATGATTGGTGATTTTATGCCTCCCCCTGGGTGTATTCTTTTTGTATCCAACTGTAATAAAAAGCAGGCTGGGTGTTCCAGCTCTCAGTTCTCGTTTGACCTTCAAATCGCAGCCCTGACTCGTTTTGTGGGCAGAAGGGTATCCTAGCTGTACTATAGCTAGTGGGATTATTCTACATTTTCAGGACTCGCATGGAATACTAAGGAAAGCAGCTTCTCCTCTTCTCAGCAATAGGAATCCAGAATAACTAAGCGGTCCAGCTTTCAGCAAGACTGAGGGTAACCGTAACAGGCCTCACACCACAGGCACCAGCACAACCTGCCCCAGCCAGCACAGTAACCTGGGACCTGGCTACAGTCGAGCCATTTACCCCGAGAGCGGGCACTTCGAATTCTCACATGACCCGACAAAACGAAAGTTGACATCGGCTTTACCATGCCCTGGAACTGTTACTTCACCTAGTAATTGTTTTCTCTCTTTTTTTTTTCTTTTTAATCTTAAGTTCTGAACACAAATCTTATATCTTTAAAATTACATGCTAACATGTACGTTAGATAAAGGACCGCCTTCCTATCTGGAGGAAACCCAGCTTACACACCCATGCAGCTATAACAGAAAATCTGGTCGGAGGTACACAACTAAGTCACCACCCCCCTGCGGCCACCTTGGTTAGGGGCATTTCCTATGTTTGCATACGCCATGTAACCTGCTCACTACCTGGGTCTCTGTGCATCAGTTAACACTCTCACATGCTCGGCATTATGCCCACAACAGCAAGTGCCACATACCCCACTCCATGCTAACACCTGTTGTATGAGGAAGCATTCTCATTTGGACCGAAATAAAGCCACTTAAAACACACGGACCATACAGGCCTCCCTACCTCCTCTCCCACTTTTTTTTTTAAATGCAACCCACGCTTCAGGCTCAGTATACCATCTTCACTGCACACTAACACGACCGTGCTACTGACATGTTATTGTCCGTTATGTCTATTAATGAAAAAAGTGCTGCTTCCTCATGTGCCAAATATATGTAACCATCTGTTTTATGCTCTCTTGGCCACACTGGCACCATTGTTATTACGTGCAGTGCAAAAATAAAGAATTGAAAAAGAAGAAAAACTACAACAACAAGAGGTCATAGCCTTAACCCCTTAAAACCGGAGGACATACTATTATGCCCTATTCTAAGCGGCTCTAAACGCCGCAGGGCACAATAGTACGGCCTCCGTTTTTTTGTTACTTACCCGGCGATCGCGGTTGGGGAGACTCACCTGGGATCCCAGGGGGTCCCCCGCGGCGGATACTCCCTCCTCCGCCGCCGCCCCCCCCCCCCCCCCCCCGGAGGATTTCCAACACCCCAGTGCCTTAATAACATGAACCGGAATGTTTACACTGGAGGCTGTGGATGCCGCTCCTATGCGAAAGGAATGGCCTGAATAGTTTGCTGATTTGAGGCCTAGCTGTGTTAGTAAAGACCTGACGTGGGTCATAAAGGTGGTAGTAGTGAGTACCGAACCTTGTAGAATGAAAAGTGGTTGTGATGGTGGTGCGTTGCTATGCTGGGTATATGAGTCCAGTAGCTTGACGGGCACCACCTGTTGTGAGTAGGATAGTACTTAACCTCTACTGAAGGAGCATGTTGACTGGTTTTGGAATGGGGCAGAGTCAGGATATAATGGTCCATGTGTTTTGTTAAGTGTGAATGAAGCAGGATGTGAGTAGACTGTGTCGTGTTGATGGTGGTGAATTCTCTTGGTCTCAAGAAACCATAAAAGGCTACGTATATTGCTGTTTTAATGACAAGATTTGTGCTGGCGTCAAAAGGTTTTAAATCTAGTAAGTTGGACAAGTCTTTAAAAACTTGAAAATCTATAGGTAGCCTCTGAGCCGTATACGGGGTTCGGATCTTTGGATACCTCTAAGGATATTCTTAACTTGGTAAGAGGACATGAAACTCGAGTTGTTTGGTTGTAGAGTTAGCATGTGATGTTGGATGCCTGTCAGATATAGTTTGATTGTGTTGTATGATAGTTTGAGTTTGAGGTGGCAAAAATAAGCAAACCCCAACAAGGATGTCATGATGAAAGGTTGTAAGATGTTGTGTTCCGAAAGGAATCTTTTAAATAAAATTAAAGCTCTGTCGTAAGTTTTCCTGGTATTAGTGGACAGTGCTAGTTGAGACAATGTTCTGCTATGTTGCATAATAGCGTCTAGTCCATTACTAGATGGTGGAATAGTGGAGTGGTCGTGGCTGTGAGCGCGGCTGACGGGAGTATTTGACGAAAAGCCTGGAATTTAAAACGAGACAAATTGTCAGCAGCCCTGTTACATACACCTGGAACATGAACACAACACAAGAATAAATTATGACATGCAGCCAAACAAGTGAGTTTCCTCAGAAATCTCATAATAGTCTGTGATTTGGAGCGGCCTTTGTTAATAATGTGACAAGTTGCTTGGTTGTCTGAGTAACAACGTACTGACAAACCTGCCCATAAATGCCCCCATGCCACGGCAGCCGCCACGATTGGATAGATTTCAAAAAGAGCTGAGGTAGTGGAAAAACCCTCCAGGTCCTGAACCTCTGAAGGCCAGCTGCCCCAAAGCCATTCGTTCCCAAAAATTGCTGCGAAACCTGTGGTAGATGCCGCGTCTGACCAAATGGTAGGTGAGGAGTCAGACAATTGAGGGAGGAACATACTTTTACCATTCCAGGTGGTTAAAAAAAATTTCCACATGAGTAGGTTTGCCGTTGCTTGGGTATCTAGGGATAACCTGTGCACATCATGTAGAAAAAGTGGGAACATGTAAAGGAGTCGTGATATGAAGGCACGGCCTTGAGGTATGATGCGCATAGCAAAATTGAGTGACCCCAGCAGAGACTGTAGTTCTTTGCGGTTGCAAGTACCGAGTTGTATGTAGAGATTTATGTTCGTGAGAATGTTTTCTACCTTGGTGCGTGGCAGGCTAGCTTGCATGGTGGCTGAGTCTAGTATCATACCCAGGAATGTGATAAAGGTATCTGGCCCTTCGGTCTTGGTGGGGGAGACTGGGACACCCAACTGTTCAAATAGGCTGATGGTTTCCTTGAGGCTACTGGGAGGGGAAATATTCTCCTCTGGCTATATTTAGTAATAACCAGCATAGGGTTGAAGCGAATACGTCTACGGACTACTTTTAGAACCAAAATTTAGACGTGAGAAAAAGTAGTAGTTCCCGGCCCACTTGATGCCATGTAGGTGCCACAGTGTAGGGTGGATAGGCAGTAATTTGAAAGCATTTGTGATATTGGTCTTACTGAGCCATGCTCCGACCCCTGCCTGTATGATAGCCCTAATGGCGTGATCTATGGTGGAATATTGCAGTGAAAATTCCTCAGGGGGTATGAGGGAGTTCGGACTAGGAGTGGCGGAGGTGTGTGGTGCCAATAGATCGATGATAAGTCTCTGTTTATGGGAAGATTTCCCCATGACAATACCGATGGGGTTTGTCCGCCATGTGGTAAAAGGAGGGGACTGGAAAGGCCACAATAGGAAGCCCTCTGCCACTTCCTGGGCTATGAGTGTGTCAACAGCTGTAGGGTTGTGCTGTGCGGACTGTAAATTAGGACATTCCAGGATTCCGGAAGGCATGTGTATGATACCTGTGTGGAATCCTTCTGATAGACCCGAGATGATGAATTCTACCAGATGTCTAGACGGGTGATGTGACAGTAATGTCGTAAGTGTAGAAATGTTTATCGACGTTAAGTATTGTTTAGGATACATTTTATTAGGACACATGGTTTTAGCATGTGCCCTGAAACATTTTAAACATATATGCAATAACCGACATCCACTGTAATTACATGATCCGACATTAAAGTTGTTACATATCTGGGACTTGTCCAGAAACTTGATAGGCCGTCCCAGTTTGTCTGTGGGCGTTTTTTCTATAGTACCAGCGGAACTAGTGCCCTGCGAGGGGGCATGTTCGTTCGCAGTGGTGGGACAGAAATTAGCCGTATGAGCCATAGAGGAGCAGTATGCACAAGCCGGCGTTCTTAGACCTGCAAAGTGTCTGCAGAAAATGACTGTATCTATCTTGCTCCAGTTGGACCTTGTCCCGTACTGGGAAAGCGCCAGCCACTTTAGCAGAAAAGGATCTATGGTAATCATAGAAAGCTGACCCACCATATTTGTTGCCCAGGTTCACCAGCTTGTGCATATACAGATCAAACTCCTCATGCCTGTGTGGATATACTGCACAGATGACATCACGGTAAATACCAAACACCAACACAAACTCAGGGATAGTCAGTTTCCTATTTAGGCGGGCATCCCTGGATTTGACCACCACAGAAATATCGTCATAAGCATAAGTCTTATGTTCCACCACATCCTGGGAGGCAATCAGCAGTGAAGCCAAGTTGATATCTTTACCTTCCAGGATATCTTTTTTGAGGTGCTCAGGGATCATATGGGCAGGGTTAACCTCTTGATCGTCAGAGGTGGTGGCTGGAGAAACTGATTGCAACTCGACCAGTGCTGGGGGGGTCACAGCGGGCGTCTCAGCCATGGTAAGGGCTGAGGTGACCGATTTGAGTTTCTCCAGCCTGGAGTTGACCCTGCTCATAGACGCCATGAGGAATGAAAGCATGCCATGTATATCTCCTGGGTTAGACTGGCTAGTCCCTTCCCTGGCATCAATGTTATCGGTTGAGGTGTGAAGTTATTTGTAGAGTTCCGCTTTTCTTGCTGTTGCGGGGAATGGGATTTGCCGTCTCCTGAGTTCGCTGGTTATGCGAGGGATTGTCCATGATCTGAAGGATGCCGGACTAGCCACCTCTCCTCCCTGTGATGGAGTGTTTGCTCTAGCCGGAGTGCCCGGTAGGGAGAAATCCTCTACCCCGTCTTGAGACATACTAAATGACAAAATATTTGTTAGTGTATGGAACCCCCGGGTTGTACTGGCAGGCTAACTAGGCCGGAAAGGCGAAAAATTAATCTTGTTGGTGACAGGTGAGGCCCTGCTAGTTGCCAAGTGGCTATGAGAGGCTCTATCTATGCGTTGGCGCAAAGGGTTTTGAGGCCACCCATCGTAGTGGCAGGAATCGTAGGCCTCTCGGTGATAGTGAAAGAAAAACAGGGGGAGGGAGTGACAGGTGAGGCCCTCTCTATAATTTTGCGAGGCGGCTAACTCACGTATGGCCCGATGGGCTTTTTGCCTCCGAAACGTTGAGGCGGGGTGTTGGCCTCGCGGACCACTAAACGATAGGCAGGATGCCAAGAAGGGAGATACCTATTTGGGCCTATTCACCCTAAATTGCCAGTACTCTATGGCCTAGGGAGAGATGAAACGTATGTGAAAATACAAACGTGAGCAGGCTTACGTACCTGGTAGTATGGTAAATGTACTGGCATGGTAACAAACTGGATAAACCTGAATGGGTAGAAAACAAAATGTGATAGAGTGAGAATAGATCCTGTGAGAACTGTGTAGTCTGTATAGGCTAGGGCTTGGGTTCCTACCAGTAAATGCGGGAGGTGTATAAGATCTATGAGTATGGTAGTGACATGACTGGCCCATGATTAGTGATATGCGTAAGGCTGGGTCTGAACCTGGGAGCAGGGGCTTGGCCGTGTATTGTGTGGCTACTGAGGGTGACCAGATGATATGCATGTCACTAACTAATCCAAGTAAATGATAGGGTTTTTAGGGTAGTCAATGTTGAAGGGGGAGATGGAAACTGGACCATGCATGTACATGTAGATGAGTCGTGACAGGAACTAAAATGGAACGATATTGGTGAGGTTAAGAAAATATGTGAAATGACAATGTATGGAAAAAACATAAAATGTTGTCATAACGTGACGTGTGAGTGGTTGAACCAAATGCGTGTGATTCAACCCGAAACCCTTGTGGAAAATAGGACCATGTTCTTGTATACTCATGGTGTGTCGTATGAGTATGACAAGAATGGCCTGAAATCGTAAGTGCAACGTAATCGTAATGTACATGGCTGTAATAAAAGAATTATCTCCATAATACCCTCAGAAAATAGGACCGTGTCCTTGTACTCATGGTATGTCGTACGAGCATGACAGAAAAGGAGCCGTAATCGTAGGCTAAACCATAACTGTAATATACATATAATACTTGCACTTAGTAACTTAAAAATGAAATAAATATTATTAATATTCAAACAATATACATGAGAAAACGTAACCACATGGAAGACCTAGAATCATATGAAAATAAGTCTTTAATTGTTTGAAAACCGTGCCTAAACGAAATTATGACAGTACATGAAGGGTAGATGAACCGAAATTGTCTAGTATAAAACCGAAATGGAGTTGAGATATGAAAGATGCATAACTGAGCAAACTCCCGAAAGCATGTTAGTTGAAATGAATAGCATGAAACAGTGTTATTCGCCAAAACCTTGAGACAGATCTATACAAAAGCATCTGTGTAATGATTTAAATAACCGAACGGAAGGCAGCATGAATAAGTACAGACGGCAAAGTGAACGGAATGAAACGATCGGTTGTTAGGAACACGAGTATCATACAATAGTGAAATACCGAACGGAGTATTGCACGAAATTGTTGTAACAAAACGGAAACCGTGTTAATTGCGACCTGGCCGTAAAGCAGGGAAAACGTAAAGTGAGGACCCTTTTTGAACGGGACGCCGTGGGAATGATCCAGGCGTCGGACTTACAGTTTAGAAATCCCTGGGACGTGATCTGTGACGAAAACCGGAATCACGAGACGCTGGACGGGCGGAAAAGACCTGCAGGATTCCTGGACACAGCTTAACGTGGAGAAAACTTGTGGGTACTGAACAACCAAGATGGTGCCTGAGAGAAACCAGAAGTGGATCCTCATTCAGTGCTGACCTCGAATGGTATGGAGCCAGGTAAGGGGTGTCCCTTAAGTAGGGAAGGGGGGGTGTCATACGCCCCTCCCACAATTACAGGCTAAAAGGCCTTAATACATATATATATATATAAGTATAATGGCACTCACCCTTGCTGGTGACACAATATTAAATTGTATGCCCTGGTGCACTCCCACGCTGAGTTATATATAGTATATGTAGAAAAAGGATGCACTCTCTGGTCTTTCAAGTAGTAAAAACGTATTTAATCCATCAAAAGGTATACAGTTAAATGACCGACGTTTCGACCCATTCGGGTCTTCCTCAAAGACCAGAGAGTGCATCCTTTTTCTACATATATATATATATATATTAATATCAAATTATCAAATATATATATTAATATCAAATTACACGTAGACTGATTAAATATATATATATACAATTATTTATATATAGCTTGGTTGCTTCATCTAAGTGTTGCTTCTAAGTGTGTGTGGTTGGAGATATTCTGGAGAGTTTTACAGAAGCTTCAACTGTCTGAGAGTTGTGCTAAGAGTTTTCTTTTTTTCTGTTACTGGTAAGATTCATCTGTAGGAAAAGGTTACTGACTGCACAAGGTTTGATTTCCTGTTGGTAATTATAAGGCATTTGATTTGATTAGTTAGCTACTTGCTATTGATTGCTGTTTAAATTAGCTATTGTTTGCTAATAAGCAGAGGCCTACCCAGGTGTTAAACATTCCTAGTGGGAGGTGATTTTAGGAGTATATAAGGGTTGTTGTCATTAACTTGGCTAATATAGCTTGGTTGCTTCATCTAAGTGTTGCTTCTAAGTATGTGTGTGGTTGGAGATATTCTGGAGAGTGTTGCTTCTAAGTGTCTGTGGTTGGAGATATTCTGGAGAGTGTTGCTTCTAAGTGTGTGTGGTTGGAGATATTCTGGAGAGTGTTGCTTCTAAGTGTGTGTGGTTGGAGATATTCTGGAGAGTGTTGCTTCTAAGTGTGTGTGGTTGGAGATATTCTAGAGATAAACTGGAGGTAATCTGAGGTATTCAGGAGGATAAATAAAAAGTTAAGATTCGTTTGATTTAAATTATTTACTTCATTGGAATGGCAGACTTAGTTCAGTGTAATAGTTGCTATGCATTTGTTTCGCGTTCCACTTTTTGGAGGTTTGGTTGTTGTCTAATCTGTAGACAGTTCTCTATCTTGCGGCAGGAGATTGTATTTTTGAAGTCTGAGATTTGTAAATTATCTGGTAAACAAACTCGGGCTGGAACTGCTGCAAAGCCACTGCCACAGAGACATACTAGGGATGGCAGATGGATTACTGTAGGATCTGGTAGACTTAGAGTTGTGGATAAAAGGCATATTGCACAGTCTGTTGCTCTACATAATTCATTTTCTGCACGTCATGGAGACAGGCACTGAGGGTAGTGCTGTTGTGGAGAGAGGCACTGAGGCTAGTGCTGTTGTGGAGAGAGGCATTGAGGCTAGTGGTGTTGTGCAGAGAGGCACTGAGGCTAGAGGTGTTGTGCAGAGAGGCACTGAGGCTAGTGGTGTTGTGGAGAGAGGCATTGAGGCTAGTGGTGTTGTGCAGAGAGGCACTGAGGCTAGTGGTGTTGTGCAGAGAGGCACTGAGGCTAGTGCTGTTGTGGAGAGAGGCATTGAGGCTAGTGGTGTTGTGCAGAGAGGCACTGAGGCTAGTGGTGTTGTGCAGAGAGGCACTGAGGCTAGAGGTGTTGTGGAGAGAGGCACTGAGGCTAGAGGTGTTGTGGAGAGAGGCATTGAAGCTAGTGGTGTTGTGCAGAGAGGCACTGAGGCTAGAGGTGTTGTGCAGAGAGGCACTGAGGCTAGTGGTGTTGTTGAGAGAGGCATTGAGGCTAGTGGTGTTGTGCAGAGAGGCACTGAGGCTAGAGGTGTTGTGGAGAGAGGCACTGAGGCTAGTGCTGTTGTGGAGAGAGGCATTGAGGCTAGTGGTGTTGTGCAGAGAGGCACTGAGGCTAGTGGTGTTGTGCAGAGAGGCACTGAGGCTAGTGGTGTTGTGCAGAGAGGCACTGAGACTAGTGGTGTTGTGCAGAGAGGCACTGAGGCTAGTGCTGTTGTGGAGAGAGGCATTGAGGCTAGTGGTGTTGTGCAGAGAGGCACTGAGGCTAGTGGTGTTGTGCAGAGAGGCACTGAGGCTAGTGGTGTTGTGCAGAGAGGCACTGAGGGTAGTGGTGTTGTGCAGAGAGGCTTGAAGACTATGGTGAGGCCTAATAGAAAGCAGTTGTTGTTGGGGGATTCCATCATAAGAGGTGTGGAGATGGACAATGGTGGTCTTGTGAGGTGTCTTCCCGGAGCTACTGCTCACAGAGACAGGAGACGTATCTGTAATATTGTTAAGCAAGCAAAGCAGGAAAGGGAATTGGATGTACTTGTCCATTTAGGGACAAATGACTTGGCTTGCAATGAGGTTTCAGAGGTTAAGGAAGTTTTTAGTGTTTTTGCCAATGATATCCGGCAGTTTGCTTCCACACTGTCATTCTCTGAAGTTCTGCCTGTGCATAACACTCAGCAGGCCCGGACTGGCCATCGGGCAAACCGGGCAAATGCCCGGTGGGCCGCGATGGCCAAGGGCCGGGGAGATCCAGCCGGTCTATGCAGGGCCGGCGCTATCCGAGCGCCGGCCCCGCTGTGTTGCATTAAGGGCCGGTGGGGAGATCAAAGATCTCCCTCACCGGCCCACATGCAATCAAACGCGGCCGCCGGCGGGGGAGAGAGGGAGGGAGCCAGCTTGCCTGGAGGAGGACCCGGCGGAGCTCTAACTTGCAGCTCCGCCGGGTTTCTCTCGCGAGATCCGGTCCGTTGCCATGGCAACCGGCCCGGTCTCGCGAGAGTGAACTCTAGCCCCAAAGGGCTAGAGTTCACTTACCACGAGGACCACCAGGGATGGATGTCAGCAGCCCCCCCTCCCCTCCAGGCTATAGGTAAGAAATTAAGAGGGGGGGTATAATGTCTATTTAAAAAAAATGTATTATTAAAAAAAAACACATCAATATTGGCATTTACCTGCCTCCCCTTACTACTGGAGGGGTTAAAATATATGTTTATTATTATCATTGTATGAGGGTGATGTGTGTTAGGGTATTATTTAGGGTACACCACCCTCATACAGCATCCTAACACACATCACCCTCATACATCACCCTCATACATCACCCTAACACACATCACCATCATACATCACCCTAACACACACCACCCTCATACAGCATCCTAACACACATCACCCTCATACAGCATCCTAACACACATCACCCTCATACATCACCCTAACACACACCACCCTCATACAGCATCCTAGCACACATCACCCTCATACAGCATCCTAACACACATCACTCTCATACATCACCCTAACACACATCACGCTCATACAGCATCCTAACACACATCACCCTCATACATCACCATAACACACTTCACCCTCATACAGCACCCTAACACACATCACCCTCATACAGCACCCTAACACACATCACCCTCATACAGCACCCTAACACACACACAGCGCCCTCACAAATCACGCTAACACACACAGCACGCTAACACACACAGCACGCTAACACACACAGCACGCTAACACACACAGCACGCTAACACACACAGCGCCCTAACACACTCAGTGCCCTAACACACTCAGCGCCCTAACACACATCACCCTCATACATCACCCTAACACACACCACCCTCATAAAGCATCCTAACACACTTCACCCTCATACAGCACCCTAACACACATCACCCTCATACAGCACCCTAACACACATCACCCTCATACAGCACCCTAACACACACACAGCGCCCTCACAAATCACGCTAACACACACAGCACGCTAACACACACAGCGCCCTAACACACTCAGCGCCCTAACACACTCAGCGCCCTAACACACTCAGCGCCCTAACACACTCAGCGCCCTAACACACTCAGCGCCCTAACACACTCAGCGCCCTAACACACTCAGCGCCCTAACACACTCAGCGCCCTAACACACTCAGCGCCCTAACACACTCAGCACCCTAACACACTCAGCACCCTAACACACACACACCACCCTAACACAGCGCTCCAACACACAGCACCCTCACTCACACACACAGAACCTTCACACAGCACCCTAAAACAGACACACACACATCACCCTCGCACAGCACCCTAACACACACACACATCACCCTCACACAGCATCCTAGCACACACACACACACTGCACACCTCACACACACAGCAGCCCCCAAACACGCTGCACCACTCACACACACACACACAATACTACACACCAAACATATATGTATATATACTACAGAACCCCTCACACACATACTGCACCCCTAAACACATTAAATTCCAGCCAAACAATAGATTCCTACCCTACTCTGGATATCTACAGATATACACACACTAAATCTCTATATACACTCTGAATCCTCTATACACGCACACACACACTCACTAGATCTCCTATACACACTCCTGAGTCCTTCAAACACACACTAGATCCCCTACACACAGACGCTGCACCACCTACACACACACACTACATTTCTGACATACACACTCTGGATCCCCTATGCACACACTAGATTCCATGTAAGCAAACACATAGCGTCTCCATAAATGGGATACAGTGAGTATCCCAATTATGGAAACCCCTGAGACAAGTTTCAAGCAAACAATGCAAGCATGTTATTAAATTTGCTTGCACTGTGCAGAACAAATACAGGGCCTTTTTCTCATGCCCTGGAAGAGCATTGAACCAACATGCTCACTTTGAGATGGGGGGTGCTTGTCATTGGGGATGACAAAACACACCCTATCTGGCCCCGCCCCCTTTTCAGTGGGCCGCTGTGAACAAAAAATGCCCGGGCTGAATTTTTTTCCCAGTCCGGCCCTGACACTCAGAATGACAGGCGGATGCGTATTAGGGACTTTAACTTGTGGCTTGGTGAATGGTGTCGGGAGCAAGGATTTGGCTTTATTGCTCATGGTAGCTCTGTTTGGAATGGAAATAAACTGTACAAAAAAGATGGTTTGCATCTTTCTCAAAAGGGAACAAATGTTCTCAGTGAGCAGTTCAGAGGTTTTGCTAGGATGTATTTAAACTAGGAGGGGGGGGGGGGCAAAAGGGTGATAAAACATCAATCCAATTGTCCCCCAAAACAAGGACAGAAGGTGCCTGTAGCAAGTGTGTTAAAAAATGATAAGCTTAGAGTCATGTCTACAAATGCTCGCAGTTTAGGGAATAAGATCCATGAACTTGTGGCAATAATGGCAACTGATAGTGTAGATTTAGTCGCTGTTACTGAGACATGGTATAATGAGAAAATGACTGGGACATAGCAATACCAGGGTACTCTTTATATAGAAAAGACAGGGAAGGCAAGAAAGGGGGAGGGGTGGCCCTGTATGTGAAGGACAGCATAAAATCTAGCCTAATAAAAGTTAGTGAAGCAAACAGAGTCCGTTTGGGTCACGTTAGAATTTGGTAATCACACAGTAACTCTCGTAGGTGTGATTTATAGGCCCCCAGGACAAATAGAAGAGTTAGATAATCTACTAGTTGAGGATAAAAGGGGAAGTTATCATCATGGTGACTTTAATCTTCCTGATGTGAATTGGAAAACAAATATAGCTACTTGTGCCAGGAGCACACATATTCTAAACTCCCTACTGGGATTGTCTCTAAAACAAGTCGTTGAGGAGCCAACTCGTAAAGAGGCCATACTAGATTTAGTGTTAACAAATGGAGATTTGGTATCAGATATTACTGTAGGTGAAAGTTTAGGATCCAGTGATCATCAGTCAGTGTGGTTTAATATAAGAACAGTGACTGAGTCACACCACACAAAAACAAAAGTTTTAGACTTTAGACAAACAGACTTTTCTAAAATTAGAATATGTGTAAAGGAGTCATTATCAGACTGGAGCAACTTAAATGGAGTCCAAAAGAAATGGGATTATTTAAAAGCTGCACTACTGAAGGCAACAGAAAATTGCATTAGGCTTGTCATTAAAAGCAAAAAATTCAAGAAACCACTGTGGTACTCCGCAGATGTGGCCAAAATAGTAAAAAACTAAAAGTTAGCATTTAGTAATTATAAAAAAAACCCAGAGTGAGGAAGACAGAATGACCTATGAGATTAGGCAGAAAGAGGCTAAGCAAGTTATAAGAGCTTCCAAATCATACACAGAAGAGAAAATAGCACAGTCAGTAAAAAAGGGGGACAAAACTTTTTTTTAGATACATAAATGAGAAAAGAAAAGTAAAACAAGGATTAGTTAGATTAAAAACAAAAGAAGGAAGGTATGTAGATGAGGATAAAGGTCTAGCTGACTGCCTCAATGAATATTTTTGTCCGGTATTTACAGCTGAAAATGAAGGAAAGGGACCTCCATTAAGAAAAAGGATAAATGAGTAATTTATTACACGTGAGTTTACAGAGGAAGAGGTTCTATTTCAACTGTCAAAAGTAAAGACAAATAAGTCAATGGAACCTGACGGAATACACCCAAAGCTATTAAAAGAGCTTAGTGGTGTACTAGCAAAACCATTAACAGATTTATTTAAACAATCATTGTTAACAGGAGTAGTCCCAGAAGATTGGAAGTTAGCGAATGTTGTGCCCATTCACAAGAAAGGTAATAGGGAGGAGTCGGGCAACTATAGGCCAGTAAGCCTTACTTCAGTAGTGGGGAAAGTGATGGAAACCATGTTAAAGGATGGGATTGTTGAACATCTAAAAACACATGGATTTCAAGATCAGAAACAACATGGGTTTACTTCAGGGAGATCATGCCAAACTAATCTTATTGATTTTTTTGATTGGGTAACTAGAATTATAGATCAGGGTGGTGCAGTAGACATTGCTTACCTAGATTTCAGTAAGGCTTTTGACACTGTTGCACATAGAAGGCTTATCAATAAACTGCAAAGTTTGAGTTTGGATTCCAATATTGTTGAATGGGTAAGGCAGTGGCTGAGTGACAGGCAACAGAGGGTTGTAGTCAATGGAGTATATTCGAAGCTTGGGCTTGTCACCAGTGGGGTACCTCAGGGATCTGTACTTGGACCCATTCTCTTTAATATTTTTATTAGTGATATTGCAGAAGGTCTTGATGGTAAGGTATGTCTTTTTGCTGATGATACTAAGATATGTAACAGGGTTGATGTTCCAGGAGGGATAAGCCAAATGGCTAATGATTTAGGTAAACTAGAAAAATGGTCAGAGTTGTGGCAACTGACATTTAATGTGGATAAGTGCAAGAAAATGCATCTTGGACGTAAAAACCCAAGGGCAGAGTACAAAATATTCGATAGAGTCCTAACCTCAACATCTGAGGAAAGGGATTTAGGGGTGATTATTTCGGATGACTTAAAGGTAGGCAGACAATGTAATAGAGCAGCAGGAAATGCTAGCAGAATGCTTGGTTGTATAGGGACAGGTATTAGCAGTAGAAAGAGGGAAGTGCTCATGCCATTGTATAGAACACTGGTGAGACCTCACTTGGAGTATTGTACGCAGTACTGGAGACCGTATCTTCAGAAGGATATTGATACCTTAGAGAGAGTTCAAAGAAGGGCTACTAAACTGGTTCATGGATTGCAGGATAAAACTTACCAGGAAAGGTTAAAGGATCTTAACATGTATAGCTTGGAGGAAAGACGAGACCGGGGGGATATGATAGAAACATTTAAATACATAAAGGGAATCAACACAGTAAAGGAGACTATATTTAAAAGAAAAAAAAACTACGACAACAAGAGGACATAGTCTTAAATTAGAGGGACAAAGGTTAAAAATAATATCAGGAAGTATTACTTTACTGAGAGGGTAGTGGATGCATGGATTAGCCTTCCAGCTGAAGTGGTAGAGGTTAACACAGTAAAGGAGTTTAAGCATGTGTGGGATAGGCATAAGGCTATCCTAACTATAAGAGACTAATGAAAGTATTTAGAAAATTGGGCAGACTAGATGGGCCGAATGGTTCTTATCTGCCGTCACATTCTATGTTTCTCTGTTTCTATGTTGACTCCCAGCCTATGTGTCGTCTAGTTCTTGGGAGGGAAGGATTCTTATAACGCTACCTGGATTATTGCATGCTGTATCTGCCTACTTGGATTATTACCTGCTTTTCCTGTCTACCAGCAGAGACCCTGTGGATTATACTACCTCTCCGCTACACTGCTGATGCTTGGATTAGTAAGTCCGGTCTCTGAGGAAGCGGCCAAGGAGGATTCAGGCTCATTTTGTTCAGGATTAGAAACCAAGGTCTCCTTGGCCAAATAGTATTATAGCAATAATATTCCTTCCTTCCCAATTTTCCTCAATAATCGGTGAATCATTGGTAGGGAAGGGAATGCATAACCCAGATCTAATTCCCAGGGAAGAGAAATGGCATCTCGGCCTGCTGATTGATTGTCTGCTTGGAGAGAGAAATATATGGGGACTTGAGTACTCATGCTCAAAGCCATTAAGTCGATTTGGGGTGTGCCCCACCATATAGTTATCATCTGAAACACTTCTGGATGTAATTTCCATTCTCCTGGAAGAATCGTAGCCTTGCTCAGGTAGTCTGCCAATACATTCTCTGGACCTGGAAGACCGCTTTTAGACCTTGTAATTTGTTCTGGGCAAATTTCACATGGGGAACTAATTCCACTAAAAGAGCTTTGTTTCGGGTTCTACAGCTCTGCTGTCCGTTTAAATTCTTACTCATGAGTTTTTTTTAGTTACTGATGAAATCCAAACAGAGCATAGTAAATTGCTCTCTGAGATTTTAATGCATTTCCTTTCTTTGGTAGACCATGTTCCTTGTATCCATTTCTCGTCTAGATGTGCACCCCATCCGTGAAGACTTACATCTGTAGTTAATGTCCTTCGTTTTGGTTCCTCTAATGGGAATCCTAGAGTTAAAGGGACACTCCAGTGCCAGGAAAACAATCCGTTTTCCTGGCACTGCAGGTCCCCTCTCCCTCCCAACCCCCATCCTCTGTTGCTGAAGGGGTGAAAACCCCTACAGTCACTTACCTGAAACCCCCGTCGATGTCCCTCGGCGGTGGTTTTGGGTCGCCGCCGCTCCTCCCCTTCCTTACGTCAGTCGGTGGGCGAGACTGATCCCGCGTGCCAGCTGAGGAGACCTAATGCGCATGTGCAGCATTGCCGTGCACGCGCATTACAGCTCTCCATAGGAAAGCATTTAAAATGCTTTTCAATGCTTTCCTATGGGGAATTGAGCGACGCTGCAGGTCCTCACACAGCGTGCTAAAACCTGTGCTATAGACACGGAAGTGCCCTCTAGTGGCTGTCTAATAGACAGCCACTAGAGGAGGGGTTAACCCTGCAAGGTAATTATTGCAGTTTATAAAAAAACTGCAATAATTACACTTGCAGGGTTAAGGCTAGAGGGAGTTGGCACCCAGACCACTCCAATGGGCAGAAGTGGTCTGGGTGCCTGGAGTGTCCCTTTAAGTGTTTTACTTCCATCCACCAATATAGGTTGTCTAAAGTTCCCGGATGGAGAAGAAGTCTCTGATCCCAATTATAATCCTTTTCTTTGAACTGTCGTAAGAATTCCATCTGAATGGGTCGTACATTCCACTGGGCCCATTTGACTAGTCCTATGGTGGACGTGAGTGATCCGTACAGGCTCATAAATTCTCTTGCTGTTATGTGTGGTTTGTATTGAAGATTCTTGATCTTTACTTGAATCCTTTCGGGTGATAGGTTCACTGTCCCGATGGTCGTGTCTATTGCAACTCCTATAAAAATCATTCTCTGTGATGGTTCCATCATTCTCTTCTCCATATTTGACTTCCATCCATGCTCTAGTAGACAATCCACTGCAGCTTGAGTATGAAGAGAGACTGTATGATGGGATGGACCTATTATCGAGAAATCATATAAATAATGATATATTTCTATTTTCTTATTCCGGATAACTGCAACTAAACCAATCAGGATCTTTGAGAAAGTCCTTGGGGCCAGGCTTAATCCAAACAGGAGATCCTTGAATTGGTAATGTTTTCCTGAGATCCAAAACCAAAGGAACTTGCGGTGAGATTTGTTGATCGGGATCTGATAATATGCATCCTTCATCCATGTGGCGGAACCAGCCCCGCCACTTGTGCCTGGAGAGGACTGCTTGCCAGCCTCTTGCCCTGCGACTATGGCCCTGGGATGTATTGCCCTTCTAGGAACTGATTTGGGCATGTTGTATTTTATTATGCTGCTACTGGATCTTTAAGAACCATCTGGGGACATACTGTGGAGTTACTGGGTGGCCACCATTTCATGTATCAGAGGCACATGGTGAGAACAATGGATGAAGCACATAGTGAGAACAATGGATGGTGGCCATTTTAACTCACAGATACTGTTTTGACTTTTCTACACGGTGCCATCTCGCCGGGATTTGGTGCACAAAGACATCGTGCAGTAGTTTTAAACTATACAACAGGGGACACATTATACAGTAATTATTTTTCATACAGCCTGTATATGTTCTGCGGAATCTGCATTAAACTGTATCTTCCAAACTACTGAACGGATCTGGGTGAATTTTGGATATGTGGTTCACCCAGATCCCCCGGTTCCGGATATATATAGGGGGTTATTGCATGTTTTGGGGTCCCTGTGATATGTTTTATAAAACTGTATTTCTCTGTCTGTGATAATTATATTACCCATTGTGTTCAGTAATCATATCACAGGCAGAGGTAAGGATTTTGTGTGGCGGTGTCTGTGTGTATTGTACGGATTGATTGGTTGTATTTCAAAACCCTGTGGGCAGCAGGGGCGTATTAGCCGCGAGGCAAACAAGGCATTTGCCTTGGGCGGCATTTTCCAGGGGGCGGCAAAAAAAGCCGCCCCCAAATGCCCAAGGCAAATGTCTTGTTAGCCTTGCGGCTAACAGACATGCCGGCGGGCTGCTGGGCGATCGGGTGGCACTGCCTGGCGGGCGGCCGGCCGGCGAGGGAGCACTTCCCCTGAGCTGTCTGCTCAGCTCCCTCGCCAGCCGCAGAGTGAGGCTGGGAGGCGGAGCCGGAATATGACGTCATATTCCGGCTCCCAGCCTCACTCTGAGGCGCGCGAGGGAGCTGAGCAGACAGCTCAGGGGAAGTGCTCCCTCGCCAGCTGCCCAGCAGCTCCGCCCGACCGCCCAGCAGCCACTGGACCACCAGGGAGGAAGAGACACCCCCCCCTCCCCAGCATTCCCAAAGGTAAGGAGGCTTGGGGGGGGGGGGTTAAATTAAAAAAAATGTGTTCAAAATAAATTAAAAAAATGTGTTAATGTGGGTGGGTGAGTGTGTGTCTGTGTCTGTTAGTGTGTGTGTCTGTTAGTGTGTGTCTGTGTCTGTTAGTGTGTGTGTGTCAGTGTGTGTGTGTCTGTTAGTGTGTGTGTGTGTGTCTGTTAGTGTGTGTGTGTCTGTTAGTGTTTGTGTCTGTTAGTGTGTGTGTGTCTGTTAGTGTGTGTGTGTCTGTTAGTGTGTGTCTGTATGGCCTCTTTACGAGTTGGCTCCTCAACTACTTGTTTTAGAGACAATCCCAGTAGGGAGTTTAGAATATGTGTGCTCCTGGCACAAGTAGCTATTTTTGTTTTCCAATTCACATCAGGAAGATTAAAGTCACCCATGATGATAACTTCCCCCTTCATTGTCATTTTAGCTATTTCTTCAACTAGTAGATTATCTAACTCTTCAATTTGTCCTGGGGGCCTATACATCACACCTACACGAGTTACTGTGTGATTACCAAATTCAAACGTAACCCAAACGGACTCTATGTTCACCTCACTAACCTTTATTAGGCTAGATTTTATGCTATCCTTTACATACAGGGCCACCCCTCCCCCTTTCTTGCCTTCCCTGTCTTTTCTATATAAAGAGTACCCTGGTATTGCTATGTCCCAGTCATTTTTCTCATTATACCATGTCTCAGTAACAGCGACTAAATCTACACTATCAGTTGCCATTATTGCCACAAGTTCATGGATCTTATTCCCTAAACTGCGAGCATTTGTAGACATGACTCTAAGCTTATAATTTTTTAACACACTTGCTACAGGCACCTTCTGTCCTTGTTTTGGGGGACAATTGGATTGATGCTTTATCACCCCTTTGCCTCCCCCTCCTCCTAGTTTAAATACATCCTAGCAAAACCTCTGAACTGCTCACTGAGAACATTTGTTCCCTTTTGAGAAAGATGCAAACCATCTTTTTTGTACAGTTTATTTCCATTCCAAACAGAGCTACCATGAGCAATAAAGCCAAATCCTTGCTCCCGACACCATTCACCAAGCCACAAGTTAAAGTCCCTAATACGCATCCGCCTGTCATCCTGAGTGTTATGCACAGGCAGAACTTCAGAGAATGACAGTGTGGAAGCAACCTGCTGTATATCATTGGCAAAAACACTAAAAACTTCCTTAACCTCTGAAACCTCATTGCAAGCCAAGTCATTTGTCCCTAAATGGACAAGTACATCCAATTCCCCTTCCTGCTTTGCTTGCTTAACAATATTACAGATACGTCTCCTGTCTCTGTGAGCAGTAGCTCCGGGAAGACACCTCACAAGACCACCATTGTCCATCTCCACACCTCTTATGATGGAATCCCCCAACAACAACTGCTTTCTATTAGGCCTCACCATAGTCTTCAAGCCTCTCTGCACAACACCACTACCCTCAGTGCCTCTCTGCACAACACCACTAGCCTCAGTGCCTCTCTGCACAACACCACTAGCCTCAGTGCCTCTCTGCACAACACCACTAGCCTCAATGCCTCTCTCCACAACAGCACTAGCCTCAGTGCCTCTCTGCACAACACCACTAGTCTCAGTGCCTCTCTGCACAACACCACTAGCCTCAGTGCCTCTCTGCACAACACCAGTAGCCTCAGTGCCTCTCTACACAACAACTCTAGCCTCAGTGCCTCTCTGCACAACACCACTAGCCTCAGTGCCTCTCTGCACAACCCCACTAGCCTCAGTGCCTCTCTGCACAACACCACTAGCCTCAGTGCCTCTCTGCACAACACCACTAGCCCCAGTGCCTCTCTCCACGACACCACTAACCTCAGTGCCTCTCTCCACGATACCACTACACTCTGAAAGTGCAGAAAATGAATTATGTAGAGCAACAGACTGTGCAATATGCCTTTTATCCACAACTCCAAGTCTACCAGATCCTACAGTAATCCATCTGCCATTCCTAGTATGTCTCTGTGGCAGTGGCTTTGCAGCAGTTCCAGCCCGAGTTTGTTTACCAGATAATTTACAAATCTCAGACTTCAAAAATACAATCTCCTGCCGCAAGATAGAGAACTGTCTACAGATTAGACAACAACCAAACCTCCAAAAAGTGGAACGTGAAACAAATGCAAAGCAACTATTACACTGAACTAAGTCTGCCATTCCAATGAGGTGAATAATTTAAATCAAACAAACCTTAACTTTTTATTTATCCTCCTGAATACCTCAGATTACCTCCAGGTTATCTCCAGAATATCTCCAACCACACACACTTATAAGCAACACTCTCCAGAATATCTCCAACTACACACACTTATAAGCAACACTCTCCAGAATATCTCCAACCACACACACTTATAAGCAACACTCTTCAGAATATCTCCAACCACACACACTTAGAAGCAACACTCTCCAGAATATCTCCAACCACACACACTTAGAAGCAACACTCTCCAGAATATCTCCAACCACACACACTTAGAAGCAACACTCTCCAGAATATCTCCAACCACACATACTTAGAAGCAACACTTAGATGAAGCAACCAAGCTATATTAGCCAAGTTAATGACAACAACCCTTATATACTCCTAAAATCACCTCCCACTAGGAATGTTTAACACCTGGGTAGGCCTCTGCTTATTTGCAAACAATAGCTAATTTAAACAGCAATCAATAGCAAGTAGCTACCTAATCAAATCAAATGCCTTGTAATTACAGGAAATCAACAGGAAATCAAACCTTGTGCAATCAGTAACCTTTTCCTACAGATGAATCTTACCTGTAACAGAAAAAAAGAAAACTCTTAGCACACACACTTAGAAGCAACACTTAGATGAATATTGGGCTTGTTATTCCGATTTTCCTGTATTCTCAATTCCTTTGACCTCGGCTTGTTTCTCGTTCTCCTGTTTTCTGGCTCCCTTTACTCGGCTTGTCTCCTGACTATTCTTAGTGTGCTTAACCCGGCCATTCTAAGGACCGGTATTGCACCCTTTACTATCTTTGACCTGTTAGCGTGTTAGGTTCCCGAATCGTGACAGTTAGGCCTTTACATTGGCTTCCTGTATGCTATAGGAGTCAATTCAATGTACTAATGATACCGGAGAAACTGACGGAAGCCAAGCACAGAGAGATGGACACAGGTTTCTTCAGGAAGGAAGAGATTCTTTATTCGGATCACCGATCGGGACTCAGAGGGACTAATGTCACCAAAATACAGCAAGTTCTGAGCCCCGGACAATAGTGCAGGCTCCCTATATAGGCATATAACTCCTCCCATATTAAGCTCCACCCGCACATTCTCTTGACCAATCAATACAAATAAGAATTAACTTCCTGCTTGACCGCATGGCTTGTCCAGCACAATGGAGGAGGGGAATACTACATCCTGTATTCTTGCACATGCTCCGTACACTACTGATCGTATCTTGCCTCGTGCAACCAACTGATTGATACGTCAGCATATGCACGTACACATGCCACGTGGTAATCTCGGCCTACTAAATTTATTTTTACCGAGATTCCACCACATTCCCCCCTTTGATGCCTCTTGATATTTCGCAATTACTTGAGGCATCACTTAACCTTGGTTTGCATACACCGCAAGTTACCATGAACCAGACCAGACTTGTCTATGATGTGAATCTTTCAACCCTCATCTTCCTGCATTGGTTCTCCCTGATCTAGAGCCTTATATTTATAAATTGCCATTATCTGTGCAGCAGCCTTCCTCTCTGCTATATTTTCTATCAGGCTTTGCACAGACCTAACTACTAAGGGGATAAGACATGGCAGGAGTAGACACAACATTAAAATCAGTAGGACTCCGCCTACCAATGCCTTAAGCCCTCCAAACTGCTCATACCAGCTACCAAACCAACTACTTGGATTATACCCTTTCCATACCTGAGTAGGCACATGCGCTAGTTTAACCATATGGCTAGTAAGCTCAGCTATTGCTTGCCCTTCATCATCTATTTGAAGACAGCAATTGCTCAGGTTAAACTTCCCACATACACCTCCCTCTACTGCCAATAGGTAATCCAAGGCTAATCTATTTTGGTATACTGCTGTCCTCATCCTGGTATTGTGCTTCGCTAAAAGATTGAGCGCTTGTGAGGTCTCATTAGTAATAATCTCAACCACTGTCTGTAACCTTATAATACGGTTGAGCATATAAATTGGGGTTCTATAACCAAAGGTACCATCCTCTGCCCACGTGGCTGGCCCATAATACTCTATAATACGCTGGGGAGGCCATTCATCATCTTCCCAGGCGCCTATCTCTATGGGTCCCCTTTTCTTCCTATGATTCACATCATACACTTTAACACCCAAAGTCTCACCTGTTTCAATAGGTAACAAGAAGAAGGATGGCTTGAGCATACCCAACACACATGCCCCTTCCCAGTCCTGTGGCAACTCCGAATAGGCTTTCTTACCACAGATCCAGTACAAATTTGCTGGGGCTCTCCAACTAGATGTGATGGATAAATCAAACCATACGTCCTTTAAATTGGCATATCTTGCAAACGGGTTAGATGGTTCTGAGACATTTGAAGCCGACCACCAAGTTGTATTCTTTGTATCATCATCATAAGCTTTTTGCCCTAGACAAGTTAACTCTCCTACAGAAGTATTATACATCATTCCTTTCCTCGCTATGCAAACATAACCTATGATGGAGGTCTTTAATCTCCACTCAGATTTACCTCTAACACTCATCTGATAATCGGCTTGTGAAGATATTAATTGTTCGACTGCCTCAGAACCGGACATTACCTCCTTTGCTTCCCAAGGCCATTGGTCTCCCATGTTAGTACCTCCACACACATAGCAGTTGGTAACATTAAGACTACCGGCAATACTTTCAGCTAAATCAATGAACAGGTTTTTAGCGTTATGGGGGATCTTATTATCTATACTCATTTCTTCATAGAAGGAATGGTATACCTGATGAGTTTGGGAGGTTACCGTATCAGTCTCTATACCTATAAATAATATTGTCCCAGGGTCTAAACCCGTCCCGTATATTTGAAACCCAAATAAATTACCATATTTATCTAAGAACTTGTCGGGGTTATTTATAAGAATATGGACCGGATTGCATTCCATAGACTTACAGTATGGATTGGTAGGCAACTTAGTCACAATCATGTCCTTGTCTGCTGTCTGTCCCCAAGTTGCCCACCCCACACAAGACCAATATGGGCAAAAGTTATAATCTCTATTTGGGCATCTAGGACTCACATACTTATTTTTACTGCTGGGACAAATATATTTATCATTAGACCCATACGTTCTCTCCCATCTAAGATCCCCACATACATTCCACGGCTTTCTACCACTTGATATCGCCTTACATGCATCAAATAGCAGAACACCCGAAGAATGTACGGATTCTAACACTGTTTTATTAATTAGGGTCCCCTGAGGATCTCCATTCCTGAGAGTCAACCAAATTGTACGGGGTTGATACTCTGGACTGAAGCACCTAGGTTCTCCTACTCCTAAATGGCACACACTATACTCTATATTTAACCCCTTAAGGACACATGACGTGTGTGACACGTCATGATTCCCTTTTATTCCAGAAGTTTGGTCCTTAAGGGGTTAAGTATCTACATCTTGATACATCTCCTTTACACTCATATTGCGAATGCCAAATTAGGGTCTGGGAAATATGGTTACCTGTTCTTGTAGTCTTAATGCATACCTCACAGCTAGGAGTGTCGGTACCTCTACCTTCCTGAATATAAAAATACATATATAAAAACATTATCAGAAACACATCTTTCGTCGTCATCCTCAGTCTTCGTCCGTGCGATGGCACCTCAGCTTCCAGGATGTAAGGGCTGCAGGGAATGGAGTTCTGCTCGTCTTCACAGGGGTCCCTTCGAGACTTTTCCTGACTTTTAAACTACACGTCGGTGAGCGGACAGGCTTTATTATGGCCTTCTCACTCACTTACCAATCCCTGAAACAATAAAATTTGTAATCCACAAAGTTCCTCGTCACTCCGACTGAGTCGTGCGCTTTAACCGGATCTTGCAGGGATTCTCTGGATCTGCTGTAGCTTGCCAAGAATCGACCGCTGCTGGTTTAACCCTGGAGTGATGTATCCACGGAGTCACTTCGGCCACTTTTATCGCTGATGGGGTAGACAAAAGAACAACATAAGGACCTCTCCACTTGGGCCCTAACGGTACATTATTCCACTCTTTAATCCACACTTGGTCTCCTGGGTGGTAACTATGAACAGGGGGATAAATATTCACAGGTAATCTATCTTGTACCCATTTCTGTACCTCCTCCATAGTCTTACCCAACTCTACAACCTGCTGCCGAGTAATTCCTTCTCCCAACTGACTCAAATCCCCCTTAAGTTACCAAGTACGGGAGGTGGTCGCCCATACATGATTTCAAAAGGAGAGAGGCCCATCCTTCTGGTAGGTGTACTGCGGATTCGCAATAGAGCTATGGGCAAAAGAACGTTCCACTTAAGTTGGGTTTCCTGACACATTTTAGCCAACTGGTTCTTAATAGTTCTATTCATTCTCTCTACTTTACCAGAACTTTGAGGTCTATATGCCGTATGAAGCCTCCACTTTATACCAAGCATATGAGTCAGTTGTTGTAGGCACTGATGAACAAAAGCTGGACCATTGTCCGATCCTATAGAGCAGGGTAGTCCATATCGGGGTATTATTTCTCGTAGCAGGAATCTCACAACTTCTCCTGCTTTCTCTGTACGAGTAGGACATGCTTCTACCCAGCCTGAATAGGTGCACACAACTACCAGTAGGTAGCGATGTCCACCAGATTTAGGCATTACTGTATAGTCAATTTGTAGATCGGACATGGGGAGTCCCCCCATAAACTGGACTCCTGGTGGCTTTACTGGTCCTTGCCTTGCATTATTTTTAGCACACGTTACACATCTTTGTACAATGGCTTGAGTCAAGTTGGACAATCTTGGTATGTAGAAATGTTTTCTGAGAGATTCTTCTGTACTGTCTCTCCCAGAATGTGTCCCGTTGTGATAGTTTTGGACAATTTCTACCGCTAGTGATGCTGGAATAACTATTCTCCCATCTTCTAACTGATACCATTTGTTCTCCAAATACTTTCCAGGTTCGGTCTTTAACCACTCCTCTTCTTGAGCTGTATAAACCGGAGTCCATTGAGACAATGGAGTTGGTATAAGAGCAGCTATATGCTCCACATATTCCTGTCTTTCTGATTCAGCGGCACGCTTAGCTGCATTATCTGCCATCCGATTTCCTTTGGTTACATCACCATCTCCTCTCAGATGCGCTCGACAATGTATGATACCGACTTCTTTCGGTTCCCATACTGCTTCCAATAGTTGTAGGATTTCAGCTGCGTACTTGATTTCTTTGCCTTCTGAATTCAATAGTCCTCTTTCTTTATACAAAGCTCCGTGGGCATGAGTGGTTAAAAACGCATACTTGGAGTCCGTGTAGATGTTCACTCTTAAACCTTCAGCCAATTGTAACTCTCGTGTCAGTGCTATCAATTCTGCTTTTTGTGCTGATGTTCCTTTTGCCAGTGGCCGAGCTTCTATCACCTTGTCTATTGTTGTTACTGCATATCCTGCATAGCGGATCCCTTCTTTCACATAACTGCTGCCGTCGGTATAATATTGAACATCGGGGTTCTGGATGGGAAAATCACGAAGATCTGGTCTACTTGAAAATACTTCATCCATCACTTCCAAACAATCATGTTGACTTTCAGTAGGTTGTGGCAAAAGGGTAGCTGGATTTAAGGTGTTTACAGTCTCTAAATGCACTCTTGGGTTTTCACACAACATTGCTTGATACTTGGTCATACGGCTGTTACTAAACCAATGATTTCCTTTATAATCCAACAACGTCTGTACTGCATGTGGGACTCGTACATAAAGTTCTTGACCCAGAGTGAGTTTATCGGCTTCAGCTACTAGCAGGGCGGCTGCAGCTACGGCTCTTAGACAAGGTGGAAGTCCGCTGGCCACTGCATCCAGTTGCTTAGACATATAGGCAACAGGTCTTTGCCATGATCCCAAGTACTGTGTCAATACTCCCACAGCCATTCTTCTTTGCTCGTGTACATACAGGGAGAATGGTCGTGTGTGATCAGGTAGACCTAATGCTGGGGCACTCATCAAAGCCTTCTTCACATCTTCAAATGCCGTTTGCTGTTCTTGAGTCCATAGGAAGGGGTCGTGCTCTGTACCTTTGATAGCTGCATACAGAGGTTTTGCCAATATCGCGTAACTGGGAATCCATATCCTACTGCCCCCAAGAATTCTCGCACTTGTCTTCTATTCTTGGGTGTCGGTATTTGGCACACAGCTTCTTTTCTCTCTGGCCCCATAATTCTTTGACCTTCAGAGATATGGAATCCCAGATATTTGACAGTTGGCAAACACAACTGAGCCTTCTTTCTAGACACCTTGTATCCTGCCTTCCAGAGAATGTGGAGTAGATCGTGTGTTGCTTGCTGACATATTTCCTTTGTAACTGCTGCTATCAACAAGTCGTCTACATATTGTAATAGTACACACTCTCCTGGGATGGACTCGAAATCCAATAGATCTTGGCTTAGGGCTGAACCAAATAGGGTAGGTGAATTTTTAAACCCTTGGGGCAGTCTTGTCCAGGTCATTTGGCGTTTCGAGCCCGTTACAGCGTTTTCCCATTGGAAAGCGAAGATACATTGGCTTTCTGCGGCAATTCGGAGGCAAAAGAAGGCATCTTTGAGGTCTAAGATAAGATTGAATGTTCTTCTTAGCCTTCTGCGGGATGTGATATTGTCGTAGGCTCACTGGATAAACCCCAAGTTTTAGTTCGATTTTAATAGGTGGAATATTGCGGGCCAGTCCTGGTGGGTTGTTCTCTGCCCAAACTCCTGTTATGTTGAATAAGGATTCATCACTCCTAGGGTTTTGGCTAGTCAACGCTGTATAAAGTCGCCACTCTTCTTCCTTTGGTACGGATAATGTCATAATACCTGAAGGTCCATTAAACTTTAAGGATGTTGTTCCGTTTGGTAGGAACGTAATCTGCGCTTGTAATTTGGAAAGCAAATCACGTCCCAACAATTGGACTGGACATTCAGGCATGTAAAGGAATTGATGTTTTACTACGTGGCCTCCCAATGTACAGAGTCGACTTTTAAGAACCGGTTTTGCAGCACTTCTTCCAGTTGCTCCTATTACGGTAATAGTTCTTCCAGATGGAGGAGCAACTAGGTTAGTTACCACCGAATGTTCAGCACCAGTGTCGATCATGAATGCACTCCTTTTTCCCCCTATTGATACATCGACCATAGGCTCCGCTCGACCAAGGGGGATGGAGCCCGGTCGGTATCAATAGTCCTCCATGACCGTGTCAGCCAATCCTACAAAGTCCCTACCTTCTCTATCGCGGGACCTTTGCGCTGCGGGATAGTACCTGTCTTCTCTTATATTTCCTCTGTTTCCATTACTTCCTCTATTACCATTACTCCCTCCGGGGCCTCCTCTACCTCTCGCTCTGCCTCTAAAGTTTCCATAACCTGCCCTGGGTGCATCTCCCTCGTACTGCTCTCTTTTCGGACACTCGCTTCTCCAATGCCCTTCTTCCCTGCAATACGCGCACTGATTCCTACTCAGGGGCTCCCTATTCCACCTACTATCGCCTCTATCTGGGCCCCGTCTATCTACGCCTGCGATCGCTACCGCTAGCATATCAGCCTTTTTACGCATCTTGCGCTCTTCCTCTTTCTTACTTTCTGATTCCCTATTCATGTACACCTTATTTGCTACCTCCATTAGTTGGGTGATGGACATTCCTGCAAACCCTTCTAACTTCTGTAGCTTGCGCTTAATATCTCCGTAAGCTTGGCTGACAAAGGCAGAGTTTACCATTCGGGAATTATCAGCGTCTTCCGGATTAAAGGGGGTATACAAGCGGCATGCCTCCAATAATCGGTCATAAAAGACACTGGGCGCTTCATCACTTTTCTGAATCACCTCAACTGTCTTCGACATATTAATGGCTTTCTTCCCTCCGGCTTTCATGCCAGCAATTATAGCGTCTCTATAGGCTTTTAGTTGACGCATGTCTGCGCCATTAACGTTCCATTCGGGATCGGTATTAGGATAATGCGTTGCGGCCCATGCTGCTGGATTGGCTTGATTTAAAGTACGGGCTTCTTCCTCTAGTGCTTTAATGGCCGCTTGGTTAATCCTAGTCCTTTCCTCATTATTGAACAATGTCATTAATAACTGCTGACAATCAGCCCATGTCGGATTATGTGTCTGAACTATCGAGGTGAACAGATCAGTCATAGCTTGTGGTTTCTCAGTGTACGAGGAATTGTGGGTCTTCCAATTCAAGAGATCGGTAGTCGTGAACGGGACATATACGAAGACTGGGTCAGCATATACCATTTGACCTGCGGCATCGAGATAGGCTGACCCAGGATTCAAACGAAGAGGCATCTGATAATGTTTGGGTTGTTGGGTACCGGTCAGTTGTCGGGTTAGTATAGGGCTACGTGGAGGGGCGTCGGTTATGGGTTCCGGTCGGGGGGTAGTAAGGCGTGGGGATGTAGAGGCTCTATTGTGGGGAAGGCCGTTGAATAAAATATTCAGAGCCGAGCTAGAGGAAGCTTGACCGGAAACTTGAAGTGGCGCCAAATCAGGATAATCGGATCTAACGGGGGTTGGTTCCGGAAGGGGAGGTTTAGTACGGCGGGGGGTGGATTCTGAACTGGAGGAGAAAGCGGAAGCGGATGGGGACAATAGGCGAGTGGGGGTGGAACTTCCTGTACTTGTATCCCTTCCCTCTACAGGGAAGTAAGGGGGCGGCATAGGGATCTTGGACTCAGGGGGCGTGTCCAAAATGGGCCTAACCGTAGTCCTAGTGGACAAACAAGTCCTGGCCACCATGAGGCGACACTGCTCCTCGTGGCATATCCGAATCCATCTTGGCGAGTCGTTTACGGCCTGTCTCCAACAATCAATATATGGAAACTGTCCGTAAAGTTCAGGCCTACCTGATACAGCCACGTGTACACGCTGTACCAGAGTTGGATCCAAACTGCCACGTGGCGGCCATGCCGCAACCAAAGTAGGCCACTCCCTAGTGCACAAAGTGACCAAACGTACAGGGGACATTTTAACCCCAAAATCACATGTTGTAAATCCCTTTTTAAAATTCTTTACCATACAACCTAAGGGATCCAAAATCGTCGACTCCGACGCGCCCATACTTATCAATGGAGCGTCGTTGACAACGAATACTATGCACACGTTCTATTCAACAGTCACACCCGTTTCTTCCGGCAACAGCACCACGTGGTACAGTTACCAAGTGAAACGTACACAATAACACAATAAACACTCAGGGAATTCCCGTACACGCACAGCTGTTACACCAGTCACTAAATAATCAATATTATGCCCTTTGGCGAAACTATACAGTCACCCACGCTATAATTCTCTATATATGAATTACCCGTCTATAACACACCCCTGTAACATTGTCTTTTACAAACAGCGGTTACAGTACGGTTAGCATAGGTCAAAGCACAATTTAAGGTCACAATACAATTATTAGTGGTTATGGTGTTAAACATGCAATAGACGACAATGATTAGTACTTATATACAGTGTCAGTAAATATACAAGGTTATGGTACCGTGCACTATAATACAGCAACACACTATTCACACTCTCGCTAGACGGCTGAGCTCGCGCTATCTAACAAGATATACACGTTACTAACAATCTTTAACACATATACAATCCCAACTAAACTATTGGCCAGTACCTTGATGGACTACCTAAAACTATCTACATCCGTTTTGGTTAGCCACACTGCCCAAGCACCACATATAGCGAACTAGAGGGCGGAATTTACAACAGAACCCTTTTAGTCTTTCTACTCTATCAATAGTCTAGTGGGTTCCAAATTTACACGCCTTCCCACTTAGCCAAGATAGGTTGAGATCTAGCAAACGATAATGTACATCAGAGTCTGCTTAGTCTCCCGGTCCCTCCGACCTAGCGAACGTAATATACACCCTAGAACGCTAGTCTAGACAAGACACCGGTGTCCGGCTAGGGCTATTTACACAGAACCCCGCCTGACTCCAAACCAAATCAAACGGTCTTACTAAAGAGCGTTCGATTGAGCGGTGCGCCTTCGCTCCTTCCCTCCGACAGAGGGGTCAGATTCCATACACAGATTTAAACCCCTTATGGGCCTACCGCACAATCGGTATACCCCTAGTGGGTCCGCCGTCTAAAACAGCGGTCGTCTTACCTCCTCGTTCCTGAACCTGAGTTCACACTCATCGACGGGGACACCCCAGCACTTCTTACGTAGAGGCCGATGATCTCCTGGACAACAGACCAGTGGCGCCGAGACGAAGGGAGGTCCACGCAGAAGTTCAGGGGTGCAGCCGTAGAGAACGTGGGCAAAGATAGACCGTCTCACGCCTCTGCTTCTCAGCTACCGTTGAACGATGAGCTTCCCGGCCAATGCACCAAATGATACCGGAGAAACTGACGGAAGCCAAGCACAGAGAGATGGACACAGGTTTCTTCAGGAAGGAAGAGATTCTTTATTCGGATCACCGATCGGGACTCAGAGGGACTAATGTCACCAAAATACAGCAAGTTCTGAGCCCCGGACAATAGTGCAGGCTCCCTATATAGGCATATAACTCCTCCCATATTAAGCTCCACCCGCACATTCTCTTGACCAATCAATACAAATAAGAATTAACTTCCTGCTTGACCGCATGGCTTGTCCAGCACAATGGAGGAGGGGAATACTACATCCTGTATTCTTGCACATGCTGCGTACACTACTGATCGTATCTTGCCTCGTGCAACCAACTGATCGATACGTCAGCATATGCACGTACACATGCCACGTGGTAATCTCGGCCTACTAAATTTATTTTTACCGAGATTCCACCACACTAATTCACACCTATAAAGCACTGAACAATTCTAGCCTCTCTTATATCTCCTCACAGATCCATAGGTATGTCCCTTCTCGTTTTCTCCGCTCTGCCCCTGACCACCTCCTGTCCGTGTACGCACCCGTACGGCCAACTCACGCATGCAGGACTTCTCACGGGCGGCCCCCTTCCTATGGCATAGCCTGCCTACTGCCATCGGACTCTCCCCTAGTCTTGCATCTTTTAAGAAGTGCCTTATCTTTAGGAAAGCTTATGGCCTCCCAGAGTAACCTCTACCTTACTGACATGTCTCTTGCTCTCTCCTAAAGGGCAGCACTCTACTCTCTCCTCCAGCTCTTCCTCAAATGCAATTTCCTGTCCTATTGTGTTTTACACCCCACCTCCTACAGAATGTAAGCTTGTTTGAGCAGGGTCCTCTTCAACCTATCGTTCCTGTACGTTTTTGTAATTGTCCTATTTATAGTTAAATCCCCCGTCTCATAATATTGTAAAGTGCTACGGAATCTGTTGGTGCTATGTAAATGGCAATAATAAATAAATTGAGAATCGCTGCTCACAGCTTAGTGGGCTGGCCCCCTTATTAGGGCAATTTAAGTCTAGGTTTACTATGGTGACTGTAGCGAACCCGCTGGCACTCCGACCGAGTAACTCCGCCAATCGATGCTCCAAGTGCTTGCCGAGGACTCCAACAGACACCATCAGCACTGCAGACTGAAAGAACTGTTCTAATAACAGCAGTTGCAGCATGTCTTCCACGGTAGTGGCTCGAGCTGCTTGTATCCATCCCTTGGCAGCCCTGGTCAGACGGTGTGCCCACTCCGTGTGTGAATCTCGGACCTGTTTGCGCAGTTCCCGAAACTGTTGACGGTACGCCTCTGGGGTGATGGCATACCTGGTCAGGATGGCCTGCTTCACTTTCTGGTAGTCCCTGCTGTCCTCATCTGGCATGGTGCGGTAGGCCTCGGCTGCCCGGCCTGATAACTTGCCCGCCAGCAGGGGTACCTGGTCGGCTGCGCTGATGTCATGCAATTGACATAACCTCTCGAAGTCTTGCAAGTATCCATCAATGTCCTCTGTGTCCACATAATTTTTGAATGCGTGGTAGGGAATTTGGGGCTTTCCCTGGACAATGTTGAGTGGTGTTGGAGACCCCTCTCTGGATCTCTGGGTGGCTTGTTGCTTGGCCATTAAATACTCGTGCACGTCGGCCATTATCCGTTCCACTGTTTCTGTAGGGGGCGTCCCTGGGAGAAATGCCAGCCGGCTCTTGAGCTCTTTTTCAAACTCTGTCTGTGTATTCTCCATTGGAGGTGCTGCAGCAGCCGCTGCTCTGTCTCCCTCTATGAGTTCAGCAACGAGAATGGCTTTGGCTTTGTTACTGGCAATGATTCCCCTTGCTTCTAATAGCTCCTTTGATGTAGCTCGTTTCAAGCGTGTATAATCCGTCCCCATTCACCATCTGTTCGGGTAAATTCACATACCCTTGAATTCCAGTTCTCATGTGAATTGGGGTTTCCACAAGTTGCTGTTCCTTTCTCTTTATTCGTGCCAAATCTGCCAAATGACGTTCTGCTGTGCGGTTCGAATCCCACGGCTACCACCAATTGTAGCGAACCCGCTGGCACTCCGACCGAGTACCTCCGCCAATCGATGCTCCAAGTGCTTGCCGAGGACTCCAACAGACACCATCAGCACTGCAGACTTATCCCATCCCCCAAGCATGAGCCCAGGCTTCAAGAAAAGGGTCAAGCAGGTCTGTTTAATGAGCACACAAAAGCAACAGCACTCATGCAGCAAAACAACTCCTCCTCAGAGGAAAACAAAAAAAATGACAGTTAAAGACAGACAGTGTTTGAAAATATGACAGTTATTGGAAGTTGCAGAACTGTGCCAGTACCATTTAAAGGGCCAGAATAGTCTTTTAAAACACCAATAAGTCCAAATGGTATTTCTAACTGGCAAAATCTCCCAGAGACCATAGTCATATGGCAAGAGGCTGGTAATTAGTCCTCTCCAGGCACAAGTGGCGAAGGGCACTTCGTCACACATCTTCCCATTGGGGGGGAGACTAACCAGGTACCTGACCTTCTGCCGGTTAGTACCTGAGTTAGTCGAGTAGCCCATCCACAACAAACAGTTAACAGAGTAGCCCACCCACAATATACCATTACTGCCCCTCTCCATGTCTTCCTCCCTTAATTCTATTATATTACATTTACTGCCCCTCTCCATGTCTTCCTCCATTAATTCCATTATATTACATTTACTGCCCCTCTCCATGCCTATGTATTACACACTGTATCCCTGTATTACACTCAGTATCTCTGTATTACACACAGTATCTCTATATTACACACATTATCCCTGTATTACACTCAGTATCTCTGTATTACACACTGTATCCCTGTATTACACACTGTATCCTTGTATTACACTCTGTATCTCTGTATTATATTGGAAACAAAGGCGGATGTGAGCTCCCCCAAGTCGTTGCCCAAGATCACATCAGCTGGCAAATCCTGCATAATCCCCACCTCCACATTCCCATGCCCCACTCCCCAATCCAAATGTACCTTGGCAGTGGGGACTTTGTAAATTGCTCCCCCTGCCACTCGTACGGCCACACAGTCCCCAGTGAGATTTTTCTTTGGAACCAGATGATTCCGGACCAGAGTCAAGGTGGAACCAGAGTCACGTAATCCTTGTATATTCTTTCCCTCCATGTGTACCACCTGGCGGTGCCCCTGTCGGTTGTCTGAGGCGGCTTGTATGGGGTTCACTTTGTGCAGGGTTCCCAGGGCTTCTTCTACAATATGGCTGTCGTGTGTGGGACAAAGAGTTATTTTTGGTAACAGTTTACCTCTGCTCGGTTATGGGGTGGTGGCCCCTGGTTATGCCAGGTTGGTCGGTTCCTGTTCCGTCGACAATCTCTTTTAATATGTCCTTGCTGGTTGCAGGTATAGCAGCGGGTTGGCGGTCGTGTATTGTACCTGGGAGGGTACGAGTTATTGCTTACCCCTGGTAGTGGATGGGCCGAAGTGGTCACTGCTGGAAGAGGGGCGGTAGATCCATAAGCGAACCGGTGTTGCCTGTTGTCTGTGACTTGTACCGACATCACATTGTGTAGTATCCCCAGGGGCTCTTCGGTCTGATTAAAAAGTATCTCCTGGGTTGCTGGCTCCGCTTGGTAGTGGTGGGCGGCTGCTCTTGGTGCTGGATTCTGCCGTACCTGGCTCCATGCTTGGCGGCTCCGGTTCTGGGTACACTCTCTCGCCATGTGGCCCCATTGTTTGCATGTGTGACAGCGGATAGAAGAATGGTTGTTGTACCTGGGTGGCGGTTGGTAGTTTCCCCCTCCTGGACGAGGTGATGATGTGGTGGTGGTAGCTGGAAGCGGTGCGGTGGTCCCGGGAGTGGGACGTGACTGTGTCCGTTGTGCCCTCCTGGCATCTTGGTACTCGTCTGCCAGTTGTGCTGCTTCGGTTAAGGTACGTGGTTTCCTGTCCCTTAACCAATTCTGCAGGTCTGGGTTTAGTCCTTGAAAGAACTGTTCTAATAACAGCAGTTGCAGCATGTCTTCCACGGTAGTGGCTCGAGCTGCTTGTATCCATCCCTTGGCAGCCCTGGTCAGACGGTGTGCCCACTCCGTGTGTGAATCTCGGACCTGTTTGCGCAGTTCCCGAAACTGTTGACGGTATGCCTCTGGGGTGATGGCATACCTGGTCAGGATGGCCTGCTTCACTTTCTGGTAGTCCCTGCTGTCCTCATCTGGCATGGTGCGGTAGGCCTCGGCTGCCCGGCCTGATAACTTGCCCGCCAGCAGGGGTACCTGGTCGGCTGCGCTGATGTCATGCAATTGACATAACCTCTCGAAGTCTTGCAAGTATCCATCAATGTCCTCTGTGTCCACATAATTTTTGAATGCGTGGTAGGGAATTTGGGGCTTTCCCTGGACAATGTTGAGTGGTGTTGGAGACCCCTCTCTGGATCTCTGGGTGGCTTGTTGCTTGGCCATTAAATACTCGTGCACGTCGGCCATTATCCGTTCCACTGTTTCTGTAGGGGGCGTCCCTGGGAGAAATGCCAGCCGGCTCTTGAGCTCTTTTTCAAACTCTGTCTGTGTATTCTCCATTGGAGGTGCTGCAGCAGCCGCTGCTCTGTCTCCCTCTATGAGTTCAGCAACGAGAATGGCTTTGGCTTTGTTACTGGAAATGATTCCCCTTGCTTCTAATAGCTCCTTTGATGTAGCTCGTTTCAAGCGTGTATAATCCGTCCCCATTCACCATCTGTTCGGGTAAATTCACATACCCTTGAATTCCAGTTCTCATGTGAATTGGGGTTTCCACAAGTTGCTGTTCCTTTCTCTTTATTCGTGCCAAATCTGCCAAATGACGTTCTGCTGTGCGGTTCTAATCCCACCGCTACCACCAATTGTAGCGAACCCGCTGGCACTCCGACCGAGTACCTCCGCCAATCGATGCTCCAAGTGCTTGCCGAGGACTCCAACAGACACCATCAGCACTGCAGACTTATCCCATCCCCCAAGCATGAGCCCAGGCTTCAAGAAAAGGGTCAAGCAGGTCTGTTTAATGAGCACACAAAAGCAACAGCACTCATGCAGCAAAACAACTCCTCCTCAGAGGAAAACAAAAAAAATGACAGTTAAAGACAGACAGTGTTTGAAAATATGACAGTTATTGGAAGTTGCAGAACTGTGCCAGTACCATTTAAAGGGCCAGAACAGTCTTTTAAAACACCAATAAGTCCAAATGGTATTTCTAACTGGCAAAATCTCCCAGAGACCATAGTCATATGGCAAGAGGCTGGTAATTAGTCCTCTCCAGGCACAAGTGGCGAAGGACACTTCGTCACAGTGACCATTAACTATTATCTCCTTAGTTGTCATTTTTATCTATTTATTTATTTAGTTTTTGCCCATTGTTCATAAGGGGTCTATATTTACATTTAGTATACCGTATACCATATAAGGTTTATTAAGACCTCAAGTGCACCCTTGGCTCCATGTATTGGTAGGCTAGATAGTTTGCTGCATAGCTGGAATGGTTCAATGATGTTTGGCAGATGTGGAAACTGTTAACTGTTTATTTATATTGACATTATCCTCGGTCTGCTTGAGGAATAGACAGGGGCTGCATATATCATTGTTAGAGACTTTCTAACATGCAATGATTTGCTCTGCATGACTGGGTAGGATGGGGACAATGCACCTAAACCACTTCAGTGAGATGAACTGTTCATGGTGGTTATAGTGTCCATCTAAAGATTAACCTGACCAAAGACAGTCATTGAAACCTCCATGCACCTTCTGTAATGAGGATGAATAAAAACATTAAAAACAATAAATACTAATAACATGTTGAATAAATAACAGTAATATAAAAATGCCCTAAAAAGTTTATTTGATAACCCTGTGAGGGACATCTATTATATGTTATAAGGTATACTTCAGGTATGACATCAGTCATTTGATGGTCATGCCCCCTCACATACCCCCTCAAGATGTCCAGGGAACTGATTGGCTGTTGCTAATTACCTTTGGGTGCAGTACTCTGATATAAGGGACTCCACATTCAGTAGATCTTTTGCCTCTGACGAAGGTGCATATATACTGCACCGAAATGCGTGTCAGGTTCTTTCCTATTGGTAAATTTTAACTTGCACACACATGGGCACTTCACTGCACTGTGTGATACACGTTTTTGTTATGATTTAAGTTTTTCCTTTCAATTTTTTTCTTCTATGCCTATTTAGTAAGTTTCACAGGGAGAGAGGCTTTCTCTACTTTACTTTATCTGTCCTACTTTTGATTATGAGTGCTGTCAATCTTTTAGACAGTGACCTTTCTCCCTTTGGCACTTTTTCTGGTGCTTAGGTACTAAGTGGAGATTTACTAACACCCTATGCATTAAAGGGCCAGGACTAATAAAGCCTATATGTATATTGCAGAATTAGGTGTTTAGTAACTTTATCTCCTCACTTACTTAGGCGTGGGAGTAGCCTTATAAGGCTAGTTCGGTATTTATTATTATTTGGAGTTAGTTTATTTTTGTGTTGATACTTTCTGTTACTTCAGATATTTAGTGGTCTCCCTCTGGTTACATTGTTCCATACCACTGGATGCTTTGGTGCCTACGTCTTTATCACCAGTCAGCATTATATTCAGTTTGTGCATTTTTTCTTTTTTCTTTCTATTATCTTCTGTTATACTTCCTATAACTACTATAATAGGATATCCTGTGTTTACTAGTATGCCTAAAATATCAAATAAAGATCCTGCAACTAACCCTAGTTTAAGTCTCATCCCTGACCTGCACAAGATCATGACAGGTGGAAACCCTGATGGTTTTTTGAGTAGTATCTTACTTGGTTTGTGCCATAATCGTTTTTGTCCCTATGATATATTCTCTTTTTAATTTCTACTACCCCTTTTTCCATTTTCTCCAAGTTAGTCTGAAAATCTTGGGTCATTAGGGAATAATTGTCCGGTGACATGTTCTCAATCAAGAGTTTTTGGATGTCCATTTCCCCATCCAATTTCTTGAGTGTTTCCACATCTCCTGACAATCCCATCAAGCCAAATGAAAAATTCTCTAACATGTCCATCCATTCTTGGATGAAATCATCCTCCTCCTGTTCAAATTAGTTTTTTTTGTGAATCTTAAACCTCTAGGGGTGATTTTTTTTTTTCTTTAAAATATTTCTCCATAGTCGCAACTTCCCATTTAATTTTAAGTTCTCTTCCCAATAATTTCTCTAAATTGCGTTGGTGTTGTCTAATGTCAATATTTATATCACAGTTGGTATTGTCAAATGTCCCTTGATCATCAAATAAAGCCTCTATATTTTTCCACAGTTGGCTCGATTTGCAAAAACAGCCATATTTATGGTTTAGCAGCACACACAGAAGGAGAGTGTAACAGAACGCTGATCTCTCGCAGACTATTTCTGCTGGTAATCCTAGTGTGGCTCAGGAACCCATAAGTAACCCAGGAGAACATCCACTGTAATCAATAAAATAATCCAAACGAGTAGCAGGCACAATCAGTAATATAATCCAGCAATATCCCATCACATTTCCCAATAACTGGACGACACAGTATCAGGAGCAGAACTAGAACTTTTAATCAAACACTCTGCTTTTATGCACATTCTTACACAAAAGGACTGCCCACAGGGTTTTGAAGAACAACCAATCCATACGTTACACTCCTATTCATGACATCAGAAATCCTCCCCTCTGCCTGTGATACAATTATCTCAACACAATAGACTAACTTAATTATCACAGGCAGAAAATTTACAGTTTTGTATACACTTGAAATATAGACATACTCAAAAATCATGCAAATCCCTCCAGTAGTTCAAAAGTTAGTCGGGAGTCCTTTTCTGACCGACTTCACACAAGAAAACTGTCTAAGTCTCATTCGAATTCACGAATGGGCCAGTTCGTGCAAATAGTACAGCATCACCTGGCGTTCGAATTGTCGAACGCACTTCGACTTTAGCCGAAGCTTCAAAGTGGATGAAAAGGTAAACTCCAGCGGTTCCATGAATTTGACGGCAAAACACCGCTGACCACGTGCAAATGAACTAAAATGGCCGCCGCCACGTGTCCGGCTGTCGAATGGCGGCCAGTTCGATTACTTCAGCACTTCAGCTACATCCGAAGTGCGATAACGAAGATGCAGGTCTTTTCCCAAAGTACTTTAAAGGGCCAGAAACAGTGCAGTACTGTCTTTAAAGGGCAATACCCCCACGGCCATAGTCACATGGCAGGAGGCGGGCAAGGAAGCCCCTCCAAAAGCTCATGGCAAACTCTCTTAACCCCTTAAGGACCAAACTTCTGGAATAAAAGGGAATCATGACATGTCACGCATGTCATGTGTCCTTAAGGGGTTAAAGGTTGCTACAGACAGAATACAAGAAAATATGATGGGTACAAAGACTGTGAATTAGGCATGTGCATGGGGAAAATTTTCGGTTCGGTTCGGCATTCTGCAATTCGGGACTTCAGAAATTTGGCACTTCAACACTTTGGAACTTCGGAATTTCAGAACTTCGTCACTTCGGGACTTCTCTTGCAGCCACTTAGTAGATAATTCCCACGTTATTAGGGAGTTATCTACCAAAAGGCTGAAAGACCTAAATTCGTCTTTCAGACAAATTTACTAATACTAAGTAAAAATTACTTAGTATTAGTACATTTTGACCCTACTCGCTATACGGCAAGTAGGGGCATGTCTATTAAACAGTGAGCAGCACTGTTAAAAAAATAAATAAAAAAAATAGGGACCTATTGACCCCCCCCCGGCCCCCACCCCTGAGCAGCGGGTGGGGGCCCTAAAGTAAAATGATGGGGGGGGACCTATTGTCCTCCCCCCGGCCCCCACCCTTGAGGAGCAGGTGGGGGCCCTAAATTGGAATAAGGGGGGACCTAATGTCCTCCCCCCTGGCCCCCACCCCTGAGCGGTGGGTGGGGGCTCTAAATACCAATAGGGGGGGCCTATTGTCCTCCCCCTGGCCCCCACCCCTGAGCGGCAGTGGGGGCCCTAAATAAAAATGTTACCCCCCCCAGGTGACTAGGGGTCCCCAAAACCACCCTAGTCACCCCCCCCTAAAAAAAAAAATTAACCCCTACCTACCCACCTCACCCTAAAAATAATGAGGGGGGGACCTTTAAGTACCTGTAAAAAAAAATAAAACTTACCATTCAATTTTCTTTCTTCTAAAATCTTATTTTTTCAGCCCCAAAAAAGGCCAAATAAAAAATCCATAAAAAACTCACTGTTCACTGTTTAACATAAATGCCCCTACTCGCAGTATAGCGAGTAGGGGCATAATTTACTAATACTAAGTAATCTTTAGGTAATTTAGGTCTTTCAGCCTTTTAGTAGATAGCTCCCTAATACCGTGGGAATTAGGGAGTTATCCACTTATTTATTCCTGTCATTACACTGACTGGCTAAGTAACTTACATTTTATATAAATGTATGTTACTTGATTGTTGTAAGTGTTACAAATGCTTACAGCTGAATCCTGGCTATGTTTGTATACTTTTTATTTAAAAATGTATACAGTGTAACATTCTTCATTCTTCCACTGGGTAAGTATATTAGTTCTTAGGCAATACTGTGCTTCGGCACTTCGGCACTTTGACACTTCGGAACTTCAGCAACTTCGGAAATTCGGTAATTTCGAAATTTCAGGACTTCAAACATTTGGCAATTCGGCAATTCATCTATTCAGACATTTGGAAGTACCGGAATGTCTGAATTGCCCGAAATTCATCCGAATTCACATTCGGACCGAAACGAATTGCACATGTATACTGTGAATTGGGCGCTTAAAAAATTATGTATTACTGACAGATGCTACACACTCTAGTGGGAATCTCCCTTACCCACTAAAAGATGAAATGAAAGCAAAATCTATATCCGACTAGGTTTGAAATACATCAGACCAGGTCGTATATATGAGTGGAGCGCTATAGATAGGTGGCGAAAAAGTTATTGCAATGTGACGGACCGCCTGGCACCCTGACCGGGTACCTCCATCGAATGCTGCTTCCTAGTACTTGCGAGTACTATAAGCACTGCACTGGAACTCCATAAGCACCGTAAACCCCACGAACCGCCGCAGCTTGGTTGGGGTCTCTCTGTTTTCCACCCACCCTGGACCCAAGAACTGGATCCAGCTTCCAGTGGGTGAACGTCTCTTACTCCAGAGTGTATAGCAGGAACAGCCCTTGTAAGGGCTAATGATTATACCCAGGGGAGTATTGTGATATAGCAATTCCCAGAGTGAATATAAGTCTCCAATCCCCGGAACATGAGCCTAGACTTCATGAAGGGTAAAACAAACTCACTTTATGGGTATCCACAACTGGCCTTATATGCAAGTCCCCATGCAAGGGGCACTCCCACATGGACCTTGTGGGGAACTATAATACAAAGGCACAGACAAATGACAATAGAGTTTAAATGCACAACACTCCCATATACAACCTTACAATCCCTCCCCTCTGCCTGGGAGATAATTAGATCAGTAACTGTACTAATTCTAATCCAATTATCTCCAAGCACAGAAAAAACATACTTTTTCAAAACACCCAAAAAGTACTCGAAAAATACATGAAACCCCACAAATGTTACATCCCCTGATAGCCCTGATCTGTGTGACCAACATATCCAACATCACCCAGATCAGTTCAGGAATTTCCTGTAAGTCATGGTCCCATGCCCAAAACAGTTCCAGAGAATCAGGGCTTGCGGTCGATCTAGTTGGGTAGTTTGAAAACGAACAAACTACTGAACAGAGTCAGTAGTCTTACCCTGGAGCTTGTTCCCCTCATCCAGACAAATGATTTCACCGAACAGTGCCCTTCTAAGTTGTATAGAAACAAACGCAGGCGATGATGGAAGTCCAGCGGTATTCAGGAGTTTCTGTGTCCCATTTTAGTTCCATGAGATTCATGCCCAAACACCGGTGCCTGCGTTCATGCGAACAAGATGGCCTCCACCTCGTGGTTGTCCATAGGAATTGCGGCCACCCAGATGAACAATTAGAACACTGCGGTGAGAAACGTTCCAAGTTGTTAATAGGTGTTAACAAGCTCCAGGGTGGTCTCTGGTTCGTGCGGTTGTTCGGTAACTGAACCATATAATCCCAATTGCACGAACTGAGACTTTAACATTATATTTCACAGGGTCCATAGTCTGTCAGCAGGAGGCTGGCAATCAGGCTCCTCCAGGAGCTCGTGGCAAACTCATGTAAAAATCAGGGGAGATTATCCAGACCTCAGACCTCCAATCGGTCTGCATCTGTGATAGTCTTGTGGCCTTTCCCAAAAGGTGTTGTTGTCCAGACGGCCTCCTGCCACAAGTGCCCATTTGTAGATCCAGTGTCCTGTGGGAAAAAAAATCTGGATGCAGTTACCCCTGGTTGGACCAAGTACTCGCTGGGGAGAGGGACCAGCTGTCCCTTCTCTCTGTAACCCATACTGCCGCTGGGGGGAGAGACTTTCCTCTCCCTGGACCTCACCTAGGAATCCCTCCATGCTCGAGGGGCAGAGGCCAGCGGCGCTCTGCTCTGTAGCCAGTGCTTCAGCTGGGGTGGTCTGTTTGTCGTCAGGTCCCGGAACTAATAAGCCGGTAAGGCAGAGACCAGCTGTGCTGTGCCCTGATGCCAGCTCTTCTGCTGGAAGTAGTTCCCTCTCCTGCATCTGGAACATGGTTGGGAATGGGTAGTTGGGGATCTGAGCAGGCTGCCCAACATCCCTGTAGGGCTGGTGCAGAGACCTCGGTCCCATCTGCACCATCCATGCCAGGGAGCTTGTCTTTGGACGACAGCCCCAGCTGCTGGGGAGTGGGACCGACCGTCTCCACTCCCTGTATCTTTCCCTGTGGTGGAGGAGTGGGACCAACTGTCCCCTCCCAAGGTATCTCTGGCTGCTGCTGGCAAGCAAGACCGACTGTCTCCACTCCCTGTATAATACCCTGCCGCTGGGGAGAGAGGATGATACGCTCCTCTACCTGTAACGTACTCGGCCGCTGGGGAGTGAGACCGACTGTCTCCACTCCCTGTGTTGCACACTGCCCCTGGGGAGTGAGACCGACCGTCTCAACTCCCTGTAACTCTATCTGCCGCTGGGGAGAAAGGACGATATGCTCCTCTAGGTGTAATGCATACTGCCGCTGGGGAGAGGGACCGGCCGTCTCCTCTCCCTATAACACACACTGCCGCTGGGGAGTGAGACTGACTGTCTCCACTCCCTGTAACTCACCCTCTCTGTGACACTCTTTGCTGCTGGGGTGTGTGTATCCCCCACCGTGCCTGCTCGCTTGCCAGTTCTGCTTGGTACAGCAGGTGCTTGGTCACTTGGGCCTTGAGTGCCCTGACAATCCTTACCGGAACCTCAGGGCCAAACAAGGACAGTCACCATCGCATCTCCCGAGGGAACTCCTCCTCATATGCGAGTGCTGCCCAGGGACTAGCTCGCTCCATCTTCCGAGTTCCTTTGTAGATAAGGGCGCTGTACGAATACTAGCATTGCCCTTAATTATAAATCCAATGATACTGTTGTCTCCAGGATGCTTCCAGACTCACTAGGAAGCCATCCCACTGCTACCACCAATGTAACGGACCTGCACACACCCAGGAGTGTGTGTCTGTGTATGTGTTTGTCTGTGAGTGTGTGTGTTTGTCTGTGAGTGTGTGTGTTAGTCTGTGAGTGTGTTAGTCTGTGTGTGTGTTAGTCTGTGTGTGTGTGAGTCTGTGTGTGTGTCTGTGAGTGTGTGTGTCTGTGAGTGTGTGTGTCTGTGTATGTGTATGTGAGTGTCTGTGTGTGTGTGTGTCTGTGTATGTGTGTGTCTGTGTGTGTGTGTCTGTGTGTGTGTGTGTGTGTCTGTGAGTGTCTGTGTTTGTGAGTGTGTGTGTGTCTGTGTTTGTCTGTGACTGTGTCTGTAAGTGTGTGTGTGTTTTTGCATTTGTGAGTGTGTGTCTGTGAATGATTGTATGAATGTGTGTGTCTGTCAGTGTATGAGTGTGTTTTGTCAGTGTGAGTGTGTCTATCAGTGTGTGTGAGTGTCTGTCAAATCAGTGAGAGTATGTTTGATTGAGTGTGTGTCTGTCAATGAATGAGTGTGTGTCAGATCAGTGAGTCTGTGTCTGTCAGTGACGTCTGTGTGTTTGTCATTGAGTGTGTGTGGCTGTTAGTGTGTATACACCACTGAGTGTAGCATGGCGGAGCGCAGTACAGGAGCTTCTGTTTCCTGTACCCGGCCAGACTGACAGGAAGTGCTCACTGAGAGAGCACTCCCTGTCAGTCCAGCCAGGTACAGAAAACTGAAGCTCCTGTAGAGGATCTGCTCCGCAACGCTACAAGATGGGTAGGAGGTACATCAGGAAGGGGAGAAACACCAAGGGACAGGGAAAAGAGGGGGGAGGGGAGAGGAACACTAAGGGACAGGGATGAGGGAGAGGCTGGTTAGGAGGCACATAGGTGAAGATGTTAATTTTAGAGGGGGGGGGGGCGGAAAAAGGCATCTTCGCCTATGTACCCAAAAATCCTTGCACCAGCCCTGACTTTACGCTGTCTCTCGGTTCCCTTGACCTCGGCTTGTTCTGGACTCTGTCTTTTCTTGTACTCGTCTACACTGCGTGCAGAATTATTAGGCAAATGAGTATTTTGACCACATCATCCTCTTTATGCATGTTGTCTTACTCCAAGCTGTATAGGCTCGAAAGCCTACTACCAATTAAGCATATTAGGTGATGTGCATCTCTGTAATGAGAAGGGGTGTGGTCTAATGACATCAACACCCTATATCAGGTGTGCATAATTATTAGGCAACCTCCTTTCCTTTGGCAAAATGGGTCAAAAGAAGGACTTGACAGGCTCAGAAAAGTTAAAAATAGTGAGATATCTTGCAGAGGGATGCAGCACTCTTAAAATTGCAAAGCTTCTGAAGCGTGATCATCGAACAATCAAGTGTTTCATTCAAAATAGTCAACAGGGTCGCAAGAAGCGTGTGGAGAAACCAAGGCGCAAAATAACTGCCCATGAACTGAGAAAAGTCAAGCGTGCAGCTGCCAAGATGCCACTTGCCACCAGTTTGGCCATATTTCAGAGCTGCAACATCACTGGAGTGCCCGAAAGCACAAGGTGTGCAATACTCAGAGACATGGCCAAGGTAAGAAAGGCTGAAAGACGACCACCACTGAACAAGACACACAAGCTGAAACGTCAAGACTGGGCCAAGAAATATCTCAAGACTGATTTTTCTAAGGTTTTATGGACTGATGAAATGAGAGTGAGTCTTGATGGGCCAGATGGATGGGCCCGTGGCTGGATTGGTAAAGGGCAGAGAGCTCCAGTCCGACTCAGACGCCAGCAAGGTGGAGGTGGAGTACTGGTTTGGGCTGGTATCATCAAAGATGAGCTTGTGGGGCCTTTTCGGGTTGAGGATGGAGTCAAGCTCAACTCCCAGTCCTACTGCCAGTTTCTGGAAGACACCTTCTTCAAGCAGTGGTACAGGAAGAAGTCTGCATCCTTCAAGAAAAACATGATTTTCATGCAGGACAATGCTCCATCACACGCGTCCAAGTACTCCACAGCGTGGCTGGCAAGAAAGGGTATAAAAGAAGAAAATCTAATGACATGGCCTCCTTGTTCACCTGATCTGAACCCCATTGAGAACCTGTGGTCCATCATCAAATGTGAGATTTACAAGGAGGGAAAACAGTACACCTCTCTGAACAGTGTCTGGGAGGCTGTGGTTGCTGCTGCACGCAATGTTGATGGTGAACAGATCAAAACACTGACAGAATCCATGGATGGCAGGCTTTTGAGTGTCCTTGCAAAGAAAGGTGGCTATATTGGTCACTGATTTGTTTTTGTTATGTTTTTGAATGTCAGAAATGTATATTTGTGAATGTTGAGATGTTATATTGGTTTCACTGGTAAAAATAAATAATTGAAATGGGTATATATTTGTTTTTTGTTAAGTTGCCTAATAATTATGCACAGTAATAGTCACCTGCACACACAGATATCCCCCTAAAATAGCTATAACTAAAAACAAACTAAAAACTACTTCCAAAAATATTCAGCTTTGATATTTATGAGTTTTTTGGGTTAATTGAGAACATGGTTGTTGTTCAATAATAAAATTAATCCTCAAAAATACAACTTGCCTAATAATTCTGCACTCCCTGTAAGTCCGGCCATTCTAAGGTCCGGTAAGACGTATCTTGTTTTCTTGCCTCTAGACTATCTGGACTATTCTTGCGTGTTGGGGTATATTATCGTGACAACTAGTAACCGACCTAGTGACGGGGCGACAACCCCCTCGGAACAGAGAGGGTCTACAAAGCCAGAGGGGTTGCTTAAATCACACGAACTGGGAACTTCATGGGGAAAGAACCGGGACACCAGAAGACCGATAGTAGACGAGACAAAGCTGACGAACTCCCAATGGAACCAGACCCGTCAAATTGACATTCAAGGACCGGGATGTAACCCGGGATCGTAAGCAGCTAGCACCCCACATGACATTTTCAAACATGATAGGTCTCCGACGGCTAAGGGTCAGATGCCACCACTAGGGCATACATGATCCCCTAACCACACACCGACAGACGCCTGATGATATGCTCGGGCTTCCTACAAACCTACCCCACTTCTGCTGAATACCAGCTCTACTCACCCACGATAGAAAACCACATAGCCATACACCCTCAAACCACGGAGAGTCTGACATCATAACCCGCTCTCCAATTCGGTACCTACTGCCACGGACTTGCCACAGGGCACGACACTAGCTACTCAGTTAACTGTAGACACAACGCTGGGGCCGGGTTGTAGGATGACACAGTAACGCCATACCAGACTCCTGTTGAAATGTTTCACTCATGCACGTCATGGTGTAATATATGACACAGCGAAACAGGGACAATCACATGGGGAGGCGGAGGGAATGCTGAGGGAGAACAAAACTACGTTATACTTCTTCTCTTACTTAACACCCAGTGGCAGCGAGGCAGTTACGACTTCGCTATTTGGATAACAAGTACACCTTACTCTTGCACTCACCTACTTAACACCTTCATATATACTCATCTGGACTCCCAGATATGCCAACCCAACGCTCAATGCATAAGTTCAGCCAGTTTTTCTTAAACACAATCCGTAGGTATAACATTGTATACGTGTTCTTGTCCTCTTATTCTCAACTTACAACGAACCACCGCAATCCTATATGGAACTTACGGTACTAATTATGCTGAAACGAATGTCAGATTGCGAAGACTATTTACTGTGTATGTTACTGTAATTCACATACAAATGTTGACGCCTGTACCACAATTTCATGCTTCAATAAAATTTGATTGACAAAAAAAAAACAAGCTCTTGCAAGAGCTGACTCTGGGTAGTATGTGATTATAGAGTGTAGTTATCCCTTCCCACAAGCATGAGCCAAGGCTTCAAGAAAGGTGCAAGTAGGTCTGGTTTATTGAGGGCTACCTGCCCGGTATTAATGCAAGTATCCACCAGGTTGACACTCCCCTAGGGGACCTGATGGAACAATGGGACACATATTGAATATTAGCCAATCACAGACAATACAAACAAAACACTCCCACAGTGACATCACAATCCCTCCTCTCTATCCTGGAGATAATTGGGATGTAATCAAATTATCTCCCAGGACAGAGGCAAGACTCCATTAACCACATGGTTACAAAAAGACATAAAATTACACAATGTTACAATTACTACATAAAACATATACATGCAACATATCCCCAGATAGCTTAGATCTGAGCGCACATTATTACCGAATGGCGCTCAGATCACATACATACAGTTCAATCGCCATGGAGCCAAAGTCTTTTCCATAGTCTTTCGTTACATTAATAGGCTCCATGGCATAGCTATCTGGGGTAGCACTACTCACATACTGAAAGTCCCGAACGCCCCGGCAGAAATACACAAATAAACCTTTTTGCAGGGTAAAAGACAGCTATCAGCACTGGGGCCATAGTCGGAATGCAGGAGGCTAGCAGTAGTCCCCTCCAGGCACAAGTGGCGAAGGGCACTTTGTCACACTATCTATAGCGCTCCACTCATATATACTTTTATTTCATCTTTTAGTGGTTAAGGGAGATTCTCACTAGAGTGTGTAGCAGCTGTCACTAATACACTCTTTTTAATAATTATTTAAGCACACAATTAAGTCTTTGTACCCATGGGTTATTCTATTAGCTAAATATTTATGTATAATACTGTGCTATAGTGTCCCTTTAAGGTGATATATAATGGTAGTGGTTATGCTAGTAGTTAATATGGAATTGTAGAGGTTATACCAGTAGCTTATATGGAATTGTAGAGGTCTTGCCAGTAGTTAATATGGAATTAAAGAGGTTATGCAGTAGTTAATATGGAATTATATTGGTCTTGCCAGTAGTTAAAATGAATTGTAGAGGCCTTGCCAGTAGTTAATATGGAATTGTAGAGGTCATGCCAGTAGTTAATATGGAATTGTAGAGGTAGTTAATAAGGAATTGTAGAGGTCTTGCCAGTAGTTAATATAGAATTATATTAGTCATGCCAGTAGTTAATATGGAATTGTAGAGGTCATGCCAGTAGTTAATATGGAATTGTAGAGGTAGTTAATAAGGAATTGTAGAGGTCTTGCCAGTAGTTAATATAGAATTATATTAGTCTTGCCAGTAGTTAATATGGAATTTTAGAGGTCTTGCCAGTAGTTATTATTATTATTACCATTTATATAGCGCCAACAGATTCCGTAGCGCTTTACAATATTATGAGAGGGGGGATGTAACTATAAATAGGACAATTACAAGAAAACTTACAGGAACAATAGGTTGAAGAGGACCCTGCTCAAACAAGCTTACAGTCTATAGGAGGTGGGGTATAAAACATATTAGGACAGGAAATATCAATCAAATAGGGTGGGAGTGAAGCAGAGCTGGAGGAGAGAGTAAAGCACTGCCCTATAGTAGAGAGCAAGAGACAGATAATATGGAATTGTAGACGTAATGCCAGTAGTTAATAAGGAATTGTAGAGGTCTTGCCAGTAGTTAATAAGGAATTGTAGAGGTCTTGCCAGTAGTTAATATAGAATTATATTAGTCTTGCAAGTAGTTAATATGGAATTGTAGAGGTTATGCAAGTAGTTAATATGGAATTGTAGAGTTCTTGCCAGTAGTTAATATGGAATTATAGAGGTTATGCCAGTAGTTAATAAGGAACTGTATAGGTTATGCCAGTAATTAATATGGAATTGTAGAGGTTATGCCAGTAGTTACTATAGAATTATATTACTCTTGCCAGTAGTTAATATGAAATTGTAGAGTTCTTGACAGTAATTAATATGGAATTGTAGAGGGTATTCCAGTAGTTAATATGGAATTATATTAGTCTTGCCAGTAGTTAATAAGTAATTGTAGAGTTCTTGACAGTAATTAATATGGAATTGTATAAATCATGCCAGTAGTTAATATGGAATTGTAGAGGGTATTCCAGTAGTTAAAGAGACACTATAGTCACCTGAACAACTTGAGCTTAATTAAGCAGTTTTGGTGTATAGAACCTGCCCCTGTAGCCTCACTGCTCAATCCTCTGCCATTTAGGAGTTAAATCCCTTTGTTTATGAACCCTAGTCACACCTCCCTGCATGTAACTTGCACAGTCTTCCATAAACACTTCCTGTAAAGAGAGCCCTATTTAGGCTTTCCTTATTGCAAGTTCTGTTTAATTAAGATTTTCTTATCCCCTGCTATGTTAATAGCTTGCTAGACCCTGCAAGAATCTCCTGTATGTGATTTAAGTTCAATTTAGAGATTGAGATACAATTATTTAAGGTAAATTACATCAGTTTGAAAGTGAAACCAGTTTTTTTTTTCATGCAGGCTCTGTCAATCATAGCCAGGGGAGGTGTGGCTAGGGTTGCATAAACAGAAACAAAGTGATTTAACTCCTAAATTGCAGTGAATTGAACAGTGAAATTGCAGGGGAATGATCTATACACCAAAACTGCTTTATTTAGCTAAAGTAATTTAGGTGACTATAGTGCCAGTAGTTAATAAGGAATTGTTGGGATCTTGCCAGTAGTTAATATGGAATTGTAGAGGTCTTGCCAGTAGTTAATATGGAATTGTAGATATCATGCAAGTAGTTAATATGGAATTGTAGATATCATGCCAGTAGTTAATATGGAATTGGAGAGGTCTTGCCAGTAGTTAATAAGGAATTGTTGAGATCATGCCAGTAGTTAATAAGGAATTGTTGAGATCTTGTCAGTAGTTAATAAGGAATTGTTGAGATCTTGCCAGTAGTTAATAAGGAATTGTAGAGGTCTTGCCAGTAGTTAATAAGGAATTGTTGAGATCTTGCCAGTAGTTAATATGGAATTGTAGAGGTCTTGCCAGTAGTTAATATGGAATTGTAGAGGTCATGCCAGTAGTTAATATGGAATTGTAGAGGTCTTGCCAGTAGTTAATATGGAATTGTTGAGATCTTGCCAGTAGTTAATATGGAATTGTAGATATCATGCCAGTAGTTAATATGGAATTGGAGAGGTCTTGCCAGTAGTTAATAAGGAATTGTAGAGGTCTTGCCAGTAGTTAATAAGGAATTGTTGAGATCTTGCCAGTAGTTAATATGGCATTGGAGAGGTCTTGCCAGTAGTTAAAAGGAATTGTAGAGGTCATGCCAGTAGTTAATATGGAATTGTAGATATCATGCCAGTAGTTAATAAGGAATTGGAGAGATCTTGCAAGTAGTTAATAAGGAATTGTTGAGATCTTGCCAGTAGTTAATAAGTAATTGGAGAGATCTTGCCAGTAGTTAATAAGGAATTGTAGAGGTCTTGCCAGTAGTTAATAAGGAATTGTTGAGATCTTGCCAGTAGTTAATATGGAATTGTTGAGATCTTGCCAGTAGTTAATAAGGAATTGTTGGGATCTTGCCAGTAGTCAATATGGAATTGTAGAGGTCTTGCCAGTAGTTAATATGGAATTGTAGAGGTCATGCCAGTAGTTAATATGGAATTGTAGATATCATGCCAGTAGTTAATAAGGAATTGGAGAGATCTTGCCAGTAGTTAATAAGGAATTGTTGAGATCTTGCCAGTAGTTAATAAGGAATTGTAGAGGTCTTGCCAGTAGTTAATAAGGAATTGTAGAGGTCTTGCCAGTAGTTAATAAGGAATTGTTGAGATCTTGCCAGTAGTTAATAAGGAATTGTTGAGATCATGCCAGTAGTTGATAAGGAATTGTTGAGCTCATGCCAGTAGTTAATAAGGAATTGTTGAGCTCATGCCAGTAGTTAATAAGGAATTGGAGAGGTGTTGCCAGTAGTTAATATGGAATTGTAGATATCATGCCAGTAGTTAATAAGGAATTGTTGAGATCTTGCCAGTAGTTAATATGGAATTGTTGAGATCTTGCCAGTAATTAATATGGAATTGTTGAGGTTATGCCAGTAGTTAATAAGGAATTGTAGAGATCTTGCCAGTAGTTAATATGGAATTGTAGATATCATGCCAGTAGTTAATATGGAATTGTAGAGGTCTTGCCAGTAGTTAATAAGGAATTGTTGCGATCATGCCAGTAGTTAATAAGAAATTGTTGAGATCTTGCCAGTAGTTAATAAGGAATTGGAGAGGTCTTGCCAGTAGTTAATAAGGAATTGTAGATATCATGCCAGTAGTTAATAAGGAATTGTTGAGATCTTGCCAGTAGTTAATATGGAATTGTTGAGATCTTGCCAGTAGTTAATATGGAATTGTAGAGGTCTTGCCAGTAGTTAATATGGAATTGTTGAGATCTTGCCAGTAGTTAATATGGAATTGTTGAGATCTTGCCAGTAGTCAATAAGGAATTGTTGGGATCTTGCCAGTAGTTAATATGGAATTGTTGAGATCTTGCCAGTAGTTAATAAGGAATTGTTGAGATCTTGCCAGTAGTTAATATGGAATTGTTGAGATCTTGCCAGTAGTTAATAAGGAATTGTTGGGATCTTGCCAGTAGTTAATATGGAATTGTAGAGGTCTTGCCAGTAGTTAGTAAGGAATTGTTGAGATCTTGCCAGTAGTTAATATGTAATTGGAGAGGTCTTGCCAGTAGTTAATATGGAATTGTAGAGGTCATGCCAGTAGTTAATATGGAATTGTAGATATCATGCCAGTAGTTAATATGGAATTGGAGAGGTCTTGCCAGTAGTTATTATGGAATTGGAGAGGTTTTGCCAGTAGTTAATAAGGAATTGTTGAGATCTTGCCAGTAGTTAATATGGAATTGTAGAGATCTTGCCAGTAGTTAATAAGGAATTGTAGAGGTCTTGCCAGTAGTTAATATGGAATTGTAGAGGTCATGCCAGTAGTTAATAAGGAATTGTTGAGATCTTGCCAGTAGTTAATATGGAATTGTTGAGATCTTGCCAGTAGTTAATAAGGAATTGTTGGGATCTTGCCAGTAGTTAATATGGAATTGTAGAGGTCTTGCCAGTAGTTAGTAAGGAATTGTTGAGATCTTGCCAGTAGTTAATATGTAATTGGAGAGGTCTTGCCAGTAGTTAATATGGAATTGTAGAGGTCATGCCAGTAGTTAATATGGAATTGTAGATATCATGCCAGTAGTTAATATGGAATTGGAGAGGTCTTGCCAGTAGTTATTATGGAATTGGAGAGGTCTTGCCAGTAGTTAATAAGGAATTGTAGAGGTCTTGCCAGTAGTTAATAAGGAATTGTTGAGATCTTGCCAGTAGTTAATATGGAATTGTAGAGGTCTTGCCAGTAGTTAATATGGAATTGTAGAGGTCATGCCAGTAGTTAATATGGAATTGTAGAGGTCATGCCAGTAGTTAATATGGAATTGTAGATATCATGCGAGTAGTTAATATGGAATTGGAGAGGTCTTGCCAGTAGTTAATATGGAATTGTAGAGGTTTTGCCACTAGTTAATAAGGAATTGTTGAGATCTTGCCAGTAGTTAATATGGAATTGTAGAGATCTTGCCAGTAGTTAATAAGGAATTGTAGAGGTCTTGCCAGTAGTTAATAAGGAATTGTTGAGATCATGCCAGTAGTTAATAAGGAATTGTAGATATCATGCCAGTAGTTAATAAGGAATTGTTGAGATCTTGACAGTAGTTAATATGGAATTGTTGAGATCTTGCCAGTAGTTAATATGGAATTGTTGAGGTTATGCCAGTAGTTAATAAGGAATTGTAGAGATCTTGCCAGTAGTTAATATGGAATTGTAGATATCATGCCAGTAGTTAATATGGAATTGTAGAGGTCTTGCCAGTAGTTAATAAGGAATTGTTGAGATCATGCCAGTAGTTAATAAGGAATTGTTGAGATCTTGCCAGTAGTTAATAAGGAATTGTAGATATCATGCCAGTAGTTAATATGGAATTGTTGAGATCTTGCGAGTAGTTAATAAGGAATTGTTGAGATCTTGCCAGTAGTTAATAAGGAATTGTAGAGGTCTTGCCAGTAGTTAATTAGGAATTGTTGAGATCTTGCCAGTAGTTAATATGGAATTGTTGAGATCTTGCGAGTAGTTAATAAGGAATTGTTGAGATCTTGCCAGTAGTTAATAAGGAATTGTAGAGGTCTTGCCAGTAGTTAATTAGGAATTGTTGAGATCTTGCCAGTAGTTAATATGTAATTGGAGAGGTCTTGCCAGTAGTTAATATGGAATTGTAGAGGTCATGCCAGTAGTTAATATGGAATTGTAGATATAATGCCAGTAATTAATATGGAATTGTAGAGGTCTTGCCAGTAGTTAATAAGGAATTGTAGAGGTCTTGCCAGTAGTTAATAAGGAATTGTTGAGATCTTGCCAGTAGTTAATATGGAATTGTAGAGGTCTTGCCAGTAGTTAATATGGAATTGGAGAGGTCTTGCCAGTATTTAATATGGAATTGGAGAGGTCTTGCCAGTAGTTAATAAGGAATTGTAGATATCATGCCAGTAGTTAATAAGGAATTGTTGAGATCTTGCCAGTAGTTAATATGGAATTGTTGAGATCTTGCCAGTAGTTAATAAGGAATTGTTGGGATCTTGCCAGTAGTTAATATGGAATTGTAGAGGTCTTGCCAGTAGTTAGTAAGGAATTGTTGAGATCTTGCCAGTAGTTAATATGTAATTGGAGAGGTCTTGCCAGTAGTTAATATGGAATTGTAGAGGTCATGCCAGTAGTTAATATGGAATTGTAGATATCATGCCAGTAGTTAATATGGAATTGGAGAGGTCTTGCCAGTAGTTATTATGGAATTGGAGAGGTCTTGCCAGTAGTTAATAAGGAATTGTAGAGGTCTTGCCAGTAGTTAATAAGGAATTGTTGAGATCTTGCCAGTAGTTAATATGGAATTGTAGAGGTCTTGCCAGTAGTTAATATGGAATTGGAGAGGTCTTGCCAGTAGTTAATATGGAATTGGAGAGGTCTTGCCAATAGTTAATAAGGAATTGTAGGTAGTTAATAAGGAATTGTTGAGATCTTGCCAGTAGTTAATATGGAATTGTTGAGATCTTGCCAGTAGTTAATAAGTAATTGTTGGGATCTTGCCAGTAGTTAATATGGAATTGTAGAGGTCTTGCCAGTAGTTAATATGGAATTGTAGATATCATGCCAGTAGTTAATATGGAATTGGAGAGGTCTTGCCAGTAGTTAATAAGGAATTGTTGAGATCTTGCCAGTAGTTAATATGGAATTGTAGAGGCCATGCCAGTAATTAATATGGAATTGTAGATATCATGCCAGTAGTTAATATGGAATTGGAGAGGTCTTGCCAGTAGTTAATAAGGAATTGGAGAGGTCTTGCCAGTAGTTAATATGGAATTGGAGAGGTTTTGCCAGTAGTTAATAAGGAATTGGAGAGATCTTGCCAGTAGTTAATAAGGAATTGTAGAGGTCTTGCCAGTAGTTAATAAGGAATTGTAGATATCATGCCAGTAGTTAATAAGGAATTGTTGAGATCATGCCAGTAGTTAATAAGGAATTGTTGAGATCTTGCCAGTAGTTAATATGTAATTGGAGAGATCTTGCCAGTAGTTAATATGTAATTGGAGAGGTCTTGCCAGTAGTTAATATGGAATTGTAGAGGCCATGCCAGTAGTTAATATGGAATTGTAGATATCATGCCAGTAGTTAATATGGAATTGGAGAGGTCTTGCCAGTAGTTAATATGGAATTGGAGAGGTCTTGCCAGTAGTCAATATGGAATTGTTGAAATCTTGCCAGTAGTTAATATGGAATTGTTGAGATCTTGCCAGTAGTTAATATGGAATTGTTGAGATCTTGCAAGTAGTTAATATGGAATTGTAGAGGTCTTGCCAGTAGTTAATATGGAATTGTAGATATCATGCCAATAGTTAATATGGAATTGGAGAGGTCTTGCCAGTAGTTAATAAGGAATTGTTGAGATCTTGCCAGTAGTTAATAAGGAATTGTAGAGGTCTTGCCAGTAGTTAATAAGGAATTGTTGAGATCTTGCCAGTAGTTAATATGGAATTGTAGAGGTCTTGCCAGTAGTTAATATGGAATTGTAGAGGTCATGCCAGTAGTTAATAAGGAATTGTTGAGATCTTGCCAGTAGTTAATAAGGAATTGTAGAGGTCTTGCCAGTAGTTAATAAGGAATTGTTGAGATCTTGCCAGTAGTTAATATGGAATTGTAGAGGTCTTGCCAGTAGTTAATATGGAATTGTAGAGGTCATGCCAGTAGTTAATATGGAATTCGAGAGGTCTTGCCAGTAGTTAATAAGGAATTGGAGAGATCTTGCCAGTAGTTAATATGGAATTGTTGAGATCTTGCCAGTAGTTAATAAGGAATTGTTGGGATCTTGCCAGTAGTTAATATGGAATTGTAGATATCATGCCAGTAGTTAATATGGAATTGGAGAGGTCTTGCCAGTAGTTAATAAGGAATTGGAAAGGTCTTGCCAGTAGTTAATAAGGAATTGTAGAGGTTTTGCCAGTAGTTAATATGGAATTGGAGTGGTCTTGCCAGTAGTTAATATGGAATTGGAGAGGTCTTGCCAGTAGTTAATAAGGAATTGGAAAGGTCTTGCCAGTAGTTAATAAGGAATTGTAGAGGTTTTGCCAGTAGTTAATATGGAATTGGAGAGGTCTTGCCAGTAGTTAATAAGGAATTGTTGAGATCTTACCAGTAGTTAATAAGGAATTGGAGAGGTCTTGCCAGTAGTTAATATGGAATTGGAGAGGTTTTGCCAGTAGTTAATAAGGAATTGAAGAGATCTTGCCAGTAGTTAATAAGGAATTGTAGAGGTCTTGCCAGTAGTTAATAAGGAATTGTAGATATCATGCCAGTAGTTAATATGGAATTGGAGAGGTCTTGCCAGTGTTATGGTACTTTTTCAGTAAACCAAAATGTTTAAATGTCTATCTGTTCCTGTCCAAATTAAAGAGAATTGAATTGCGTATATACGCTGAAGTAATTCAGTCTGACACACGGAGTTCAGGTTAAAATAACTTCGAGGAAATTTATTGGCAAGTCAAGCAAGAGCGGGCGCGCAGGCCCTTTTAACCCCTTAAGGACCAAACTTCTGGAATAAAAGGGAATCATGACATGTCACACATGTCATGTGTCCTTAAGGGGTTAAGAGGCATTTTCGTCATCATTGATTATCAAGATATCAGTGAATATACATCATTAATTGGATTAATTGTTAAGTGTCTGGATTAGTATCCACCTATCAATATAATTAATTGGCTCAAAAACTAAGTGGTTAGCTTCGTGTCCACCCACCAAGAGGTGGTATTGTTTTGGACACGGGTGGGGACAAGGGGGTCTTGAGCGTCATTTTACACGGTCGGTGATGTCAGGTCTCGTGGTTAGGTGCAAGGTCTCTTATGAATAGAACATTTCATTACTACTGTGTTCTCATGGCCTTTAAATTATACTATGTTGCGAGTTAGGGGAAATTCAACAGTTCCTGGGTTAGTCATATCCTTATGGAGAATACAGTCTTTGTCTATTGTGTTAGATGTGCTGAGAAATTCTGTCATGTAATGTAGCTTTCATATGGAGAAGTCAGGTTATGAGGACAAAATGGAGGATTTGTCACAGTATCAGGTTAAAATGGAGTTAGTGCAATAATTCAATACAAGTTCAATAAAGATTTTTTAATAATTCTACATCAGTCCCCCCTATGAAATGTTAAATTCTAAGAGATAAAAAACTTTATTTGTTAATACCAGAAGACGTGTTAGCCCAAAGGCACAGAAACCCCGTGGCCGCTAGCTAGGTGTTAATGCAAAGTGCAAGTCTGTCCCTAATTCTGACCCTAATAGGCTAACTCATCGTCAGTATGGCTCTCGAACACTTCACACCCATGGGTGGCCCATGGCGGCTAACCCACCACTTCTCCACACGGGGCCTTTACCATTCACTGACAGATGCTGTCCCTAAGGTGGTCCCTTCCTAGAACTCTCGCACTTTATCATCAAAAGGGATAGATTGCAGCGGCAAACAGGGTGAGTTGAGGTCTTGGAAATCTTGGTCATCAACTTCAAGATGTGTGAAAGTGCCGCTTGGTCAACAGTCTTCGTGAGGGCTTTCCTCAGACAAGGGAAGACACAACAAAAGAGAAGAGCAAAGATAAAAAGAAAAATTTGTATTGCCATACCAATATGCATTAAAGCCTTTTGCCAACCCGTCATCCAACCAAACCATCTGTCCCAGGGATCTTTTATCCCAGAATTCCTTTTCAACTCTTCTGAGAGGTCATTTAATTTTGCTATGGCTAATGTAACTTTACCATTAGGGCCTGTGTTTTCTGGGATGTAGGTACAACATGTCATGGTGTCGGGCAAAATTTTACATACCCCTCCTTTTTCGGCTAGGATCATATCTAGGGCCATTCTATTCTGGAAGGCCATTTGGGATGTGGCCTGCAACTGTTCGGCCAACCCGTCATCCAACCAAACCATCTGTCCCAGGGATCTTTTATCCCAGAATTCCTTTTCAACTCTTCTGAGAGGTCATTTAATTTTGCTATGGCTAATGTAACTTTACCATTAGGGCCTGTGTTTTCTGGGATGTAGGTACAACATGTCATGGTGTCGGGCAAAATTTTACATACCCCTCCTTTTTCGGCTAGGATCATATCTAGGGCCATTCTATTCTGGAAGGCCATTTGGGATGTGGCCTGCAACTGTTCGGCTAATCCCTGGAGGGCATCTCTGGTGTAATTAACAAAACGCTGTTGGTTGTAATAAATGTAATTTATCCAGTTTAAATTCTTGTTTGCGGTAACTATGGTAAAAATTGATTCAAATCCTGCAGCAACTTCATCTCTTGCTTTAAACCCCCCTAGGCACCCCAATGGCATCAATGTAAATGTGAGGGTCAAAACTTCCTTTTACTGGGGCTTCACGCTTAACCTTAGTGTGGCTGGACTCATGGGTGTTGAGGTGTGTGTCAGAGATAATGTGTATGGGCATAATGGCCTTGGCCAAAGTACACTCCCCCCACCACTCCGTGTCCATTCTGGATCTTAGCTGTAAATCCCCACACAACCAGTAAATGTCTCCCAGTGACCTAGTGTGATGCTGCAGCAAACGTACAGGAACAGTTCTGTATGTAGCACAATAACCTACGGGAAAGTTACCCACAAATTTACCAATCCCATCGTGCATGGCATAGCAAGTATAGTTACCTTTATATACGGTAATACCATGTGGCGAAACCAACTTCGCCACTGTGGGCTGGAGAAGCCTGGCTGCTAGCCTCCTACCCGCTGACTATGGCCCCTGGACATATTGCTCTTTAAAGACTATATTTGGGCATGTATAATTTATATTGCTGCTACTGGCCCTTTAAAATCAGCGGTGGACATTTTGGGACTACTGTCCCTTTAAGACGGTGCAGCATATTCTATTGTACTGCCTGTATGTTGTATATGTATTTATGTATGCAGTTAACCTGGGTTATATATATATGCAGCCTTCATCTGATTGTTCGGTAGAATCACTCCATTCATTGTATTGAGGAAACTACCGAACAACCAGACCACCCAGGAATAAGTGTGCCTCCAATTACCGTTTGCAACAATGTTGCAAACGGGTAATTGGCAATCATGTAATGTGTTCTGTGTCCTCTGGGTGGCCGCCATTCAGGAAAACCACCACGTGGCGGCGGCCATCTTTAACTACCGAACAGCGGTGTTTTGCCGTCGAGTGTCTGGAACTGAAATCGGACACTTGACTAGGCAAACACCGCTGAGACCTCCATACTTCCAGAAATTCGTATGGAAACTACCGAATGACCCCCCGTTCGGTAGAAAGAACCCCACAAACAAGGGAATTCATTCAAACCCTCTCCAGGCTCTATAACACAGGCAATTCGTCTGTTTTCATTCCCTTGTTTGTGACCGACCGCAGGGCCAAAATGCATGGAACTGATTTCGGATACTTTACCCATGCGGCCGGTCAATACTTTAAAGTTCCATAACTCCTGAACCATTTATCCGAATGGGCTGATTCTTGCATATGTTGTCCCCCTGAATAAGGGCTATCAGGGGATACCTGTTTTGGAGGTGTAGCATATGTATTTGGGGTACATCCAGGAATTGGGGAAAAAGGTGTACAGTATAATTGTGTTAAGTGTTAATCTAAGGGGAGGAAATGTGTGGGAGGTACATCCATGTGATTGGTTAATTTCATCCTCCCCCTGGGAGTGTCCTGTATGTACTTGTTGGTAATAAAAGCCAGACTGGGTGTCCCAGTCTTGAGTTCCTGCTTAACCCTCAAAATGAAGTGTCGTCTCGTTCTTGGGGGGAATTGGATTGTAAGCTGACTGCCAAGAGTGTAAGCCGATTGTATGCTTTTCTTGTTCAGCTGTTCCAGTTCGGAGTGTTATTTCGTATCCAGATCGGGAGTGTGGTGTTCTGCAGTAGCTGTGCCTGTATCCAGAAAAGGGGATTATCGCCTAAACGGATTTTTCCCCTTTTATGCTGAAACGGTCCGTTACATACCATTAGGGGGTCTGACACCTTTGGCTAGAAGAGGATACTCTGCTGTCCATGCTTGACATATGGACCTGTTAACATTGTATTGGTAGGCAAAAAGACTTAAAACACAATTTTCTACATCTACTGGCAGGGTCAAAGGCACAGTACCCAGATGGGGCCGGGCACCACCACACACATAGCATGCGGTTCTGTTATGTTTGTTGGCATTGTATTTCATCCATTCTAACCATAGGTTAATATCATTAAACCCTGTTTCAGCGGCCATGGTATCTTCGAAGGTGGGGTTAGCAATGGCCATCATGTCTTTAAAGGACTGGATGTGTGGTTTTAATGGGTTCGTGACCATGTGAGTAGCTCCTCGCCACTCAGGGGAATTACACATATCTTTAAGGTAGAAATGCCCTAATTTAGTATAGGAACCCTTTTTCCAATACATTCCCAATACATATCGGTCTGCATCTGTTGGGCTTGGATGCTCAATATTAAGAATTAATTTCATTGGTGTGCCTCCTCCAGGCTTTCTCAGAGTCATTCTTTGAAGGAGGGACCTACCATGATCATCTACTTTAGATAAGGCACTTTTTGGCTTGTAACCCCAGGAAGGCCCGGCATTCCATCCCGCCGCCCCCCAATGGCCACAATTGTGCCCCCATTGTTTGTCAACTACACAAACATATGGGTCTTTTGCATGAGGGATATCTCTATAGATATTCTGGATTTGTGCTGTAGAGAATGGGCATTCTACGATGTCACAATAATCAAAGGTATAGGTAGCCACACGGGTACATGATGAATTATACCAGAAGGTGTACCCACTAACATCTTTAGTGATGGCTACCTGCTGGGCCTTAATTAAACTAATTAAGGAGACAATGTACCAGAGGTACATGGTTGTGCGGTATCTGCTTCCTCTGGGGCAGGAGACTTCTTGCAGTGGGAAGCGTGGATCCAATGTGGCCTGCCGGCCACTTTGACGGAGGTTGCGGTGATCAGGAGAACTTGGAATGGCCCGTCAAATCTTGGTTCCAGGGTACTTTTCCGCACAAACTTCTTGACCAAAACCCAATCTCCGGGAAGCAGGTTGTGGGTACCTGTGTCCAAATCAGGATCTGGAATTGAAGAGAAAACTTGGGCATGTATTTTGTTCAAGGCACTTGCAAGTTCAGTTACATAGTCTACTAAAACATCTGATTGAAGCTGTAACTGCTGCGGATAATAACAACCTAGTCTGGGTGCTGTCCCAAATAGAATTTCATATGGGGATAACGAATGCTTCCCTCTAGGTGTGTGCCTAACGCTGAATAAAGCTATTGGCAGGCTTTCTGGCCAGGGCATCTTTGTTTCTTGTGACATTTTTAACATTCTGGCTTTTAGAGTGCCATTCATGTGCTCTACTTTACCACTACTTTGTGGGTGGTAAGGGGTGTGAAAGGCTAGAGTCACCCCCAGGGCAGTCCAGATTTCTTTAGTCACTGTTGCTGTAAAGGCTGGGCCCTGATCACTTTCAATGACTTCTGGAAGTCCAAATCTACATACAATGTCTGTAAGTAGGCGTTTTGCGGTTGTTTTTGCAGTGATATTGGTCACAGGGTAGGCTTCTGGCCAGCCTGAGAACATGTCCACTATTACTAGTGCATATTCATGAGGCCCACTCTTGGGCATTTGGATGTGATCAATTTGAATTCTCTGGAATGGGTACATGGGTTTTTCTAGGTGCTTTGCAGGCACCCTGATTGGTCTTCCTGGATTGCATTTTGCACAAATGACACAGGCCTTGCAGAAGCTGTTGATCAGAGTTGTGATTCCAGGTGCTTCATAATACTTTTAAATGAGGGCGGCCATTAGGTCTTTTGACAGATGTGCAGGTCCATGTGCCCATTGGACAACTGCTGGATATAAATTTCTTGGGAGGCAAAATTTAGAAGATGATGACTTGAGAACTTCCTCTGTTGTGGTTACGGCATATCCTGTGTGGTATTTCCCTTCTTCATCAGCATACCTTGAGCCGTCCACAAACAGGGTGAAATCCGGATTTGGTAATGGATTCTCATGCACAGTTGGTAAATGCACTGTTTCCATTTTCATCTGTTCAAAACAGTCATGAGGAGTTTCTGGGTCATAGTCATTCACTATGACCAGGTCTTTAAATTCTTTTTCCAGGAAATGGCGTGGCCATGCTTCAAGAAGATCAGTTGTTTTGTATTTGGCAATGCCATTTTCCTGTAGCTGCGATTCATCCATGGTGGCCCATAATTTTGCCATAGGCCCAAGATCATTCCATGATCTTGTTTTCAACTTGGTGACAGGGATATGTGGAATAGCAGTATCCCAATGGCGGTACAGGTAATTAAGTTCTGAGGGCAGTGGGATCAGGACCATGCTATTGCCTTCAGAGTCACAATAGAAATCCTGAGCAGTGAGCTTCACTTCAATCCAGTGGTAAAGCTCATCTTCGTAGCAAGGTTCAGGGGTAATGTTTGGCTTGTACCACATGGTACAGAAGGCATAATCCGGGCCTTCGCAGAGGGGTGTTTTGCCTTCGTAAAATGTTAAATGTGGATGCATTATTTTCTTGATACATCCACAGAGAAGGTATATGTAGGTTTCATCCGTGACAAAACCATAGTAGATACCCCCCTCAGGGAGTGGAAGAAGAGTGGATGGGTTAAGAACTTGACATCTTTGTATAGAAATGTTGTCAGGCAGAAGAAGATGACATTGTAGACGCAGGTGTCTAGCAGGTGAAACGTGCTTGAGCTGTACTTGGTTGATAATGGCAGAGATGTCATGAGGGGCCAAAACAACCAGAGGGTGGCCAAGGACCAGATCAGAAGTTCTTTCAATGAGTTCTCTTGCAGCAAAAACAGCCCTAAGGCAGGATGGGGCACCTCTGGCCACAATGTCCAATTGGCATGAGAAGTATCCAATAGGCCTCTGGCGGCCTCTTAAGTCATTAGTTTGTGTAAGAACTCCTGTAGCATGGCCTTGTCTTTCAGAGACAAATAATTTGAAAGGTTTGGTATAGTCTAGTAGGCCCAAGGCAGGAGCAGAAGCAATGGCACGTTTAAGAGATTTGAAATTGTCCAGAGCTTCATTGGTCAGGCCGAATGGGTCTGACTTGAGCGCATCATAGAGAGGTTGCATAAGCAGAGAGGCTTCTGGGATCCATGCTCTGCAATAGGAAATGAGGCCTAAGAAGGCATGAAGAGATTTTGAAGTCCTTGGGGGTGGAATGTCCAGAACTGCTCTGACTCGGTCCCGAGTGAGATGTCTGGTACCTTGAGATAAGCAATGTCCAAGGAAAATAACAGAAGGTTGGCAGAACTGCAGCTTGAGAAGTGAAGCTTTGCATCCTTGTTCTGCCAAATAGCAAAGCAGACTAATTGAACACTTTTCAGTAGTGGGTATATCATCTCCACAGAGCAGTAAATCATCCACATACTGGAGCAGAACAACTTCTGGGTGTTCAGCTTGCCACGGGTCAAGGATGGTACACATGGCCTTTGCAAATTGACTTGGAGAATTTTGTGCCCCCTGGGGCATGACAGTCCATGTATACTGTTGCATTTCATGGGTGAAAGCAAACAAGTATTGACAGGATGGATCCAGTGGAACACTGAAAAAGGCATTAGCTAGGTCAATGACTGTGAAGTACTTTGCAGATGGAGGTACTCCTGAGAGCAGAGTGTGAGGGTTTGGTACAAGAGGGGTGTCCAGAACAGTTGCTTCATTGACAGCACGGAGATCCTGAACCATCCTGTACTTCTCTGGCTCACCTTTTGGAGTTTTCTTCTTCACTGGAAACAATGGAGTATTACATTCTGATTTGCATGTCACTAGAGCACCCTTTTCCAGGAGTGCTTTAATTTGGATAGAAATGGCTGCAGCCTGTGCTGGTTTGAGAGGATATTGTGGTTTTCTTGGTAATTTAGCTCCTGGGATCAGCTTTACCACCACAGGTGGAACATTTAGGTGACCTATGTCCTCTGGACCTGAGGACCATAACTTAGCAGGCACCTCTGTTTTCAACATATCTGGGAAATTGGACCTTGGTTCTGCTGCTTCCCTACGGGATTCCTCTAATTGCAGCATCAGGGGTAGGGAGCACAAGGCTGAGGTGTCTGAAGCAGATAGAGGTGTAGACATTTCTACCTGTCCATAGTTAATATGGAATTGTAGAGGTCTTGCCAGTAGTTAATAAGGAATTGTAGAGGTCTTGCCAGTAGTTAATAAGGAATTGTAGATATCATGCCCGTAGTTAATATGGAATTGTAGAGGTCTTGCCAGTAGTTAATAAGGAATTGTAGAGGTCTTGCCAGTAGTTAATATGGAATTGTAGAGGTCTTGCCAGTAGTTAATATGGAATTGTTGAGATCCTGCCAGTAGTTAATATGGAATTGTAGAGGTCTTGCCAGTAGTTAGTATGGAATTGTAGAGGTCTTGCCAGTAGTTAATATGGAATTGTAGAGGTCTTGCCAGTAGTTAATAAGGAATTGTAGAGGTCTTGCCAGTAGTTAATATGGAATTGTTGAGATCTTGCCAGTAGTTAATATGGAATTGTAGAGGTCTTGCCAGTAGTTAATATGGAATTGTAGAGATCTTGCCAGTAGTTAATATGGAATTGTTGGGATCTTGCCAGTAGTTAGTATGGAATTGTTGGGATCTTGCCAGTAGTTAATATGGAATTGTAGAGATCTTGCCAGTAGTTAATATGGAATTGTTGAGATCTTGCCAGTAGTTAATATGGAATTGTAGAGGTCTTGCCAGTAGTTAATAAGGAATTGTTGAGATCTTGCCAGTAGTTAATATGGAATTGTTGAGGTCTTGCCAGTAGTTAATATGGAATTGTAGAGGTCTTGTCAGTAGTTAATATGGAATTGTTGATCTTGCCAGTAGTTAGTATGGAATTGTTGGGATCTTGCCAGTAGTTAATATGGAATTGTAGAGATCTTGCCAGTAGTTAATATGGAATTGTTGGGATCTTGCCAGTAGTTAATATGGAATTGTAGAGGTCTTGCCAGTAGTTAATATGGAATTGTTGAGATCTTGCCAGTAGTTAATATGGAATTGTAGAGGTCTTGCCAGTAGTTAATAAGGAATTGTTGAGATCTTGCCAGTAGTTAATATGGAATTGTTGAGGTCTTGCCAGTAGTTAATATGGAATTGTAGAGGTCTTGCCAGTAGTTAATATGGAATTGTAGAGGTCTTGCCAGTAGTTAATATGGAATTGTTGAGGTCTTGCCAATAGTTAATATGGAATTGTTGAGATCTTGCCAGTAGTTAATATGGAATTGTAGATGTCTTGCCAGTAGTTAATATGGAATTGTAGAGGTCTTGCCAGTAGTTAATAAGGAATTGTTGAGATCTTGCCAGTAGTTAATATGGAATTGTTGAGGTCTTGCCAGTAGTTAATATGGAATTGTAGAGGTCTTGCCAGTAGTTAATATGGAATTGTAGAGCTCTTGCCAGTAGTTAATATGGAATTGTTGAGGTCTTGCCAATAGTTAATATGGAATTGTTGAGATCTTGCCAGTAGTTAATATGGAATTGTAGATGTCTTGCAAGTAGTTAATATGGAATTGTAGAGGTCTTGCCAGTAGTTAATAAGGAATTGTTGAGATCTTGCCAGTAGTTAATATGGAATTGTTGAGGTCTTGCCAGTAGTTAATATGGAATTGTAGAGGTCTTGCCAGTAGTTAATATGGAATTGTAGAGGTCTTGCCAGTAGTTAATAAGGAATTGTAGAGGTCTTGCCAGTAGTTAATATGGAATTGTTGGGATCTTGCCAGTAGTTAATATGGAATTGTAGAGCTCTTGCCAGTAGTTAATATGGAATTGTAGAGGTCTTGCCAGTAGTTAATATGGAATTGTTGGGATCTTGCCAGTAGTTAATATGGAATTGTTGAGGTCTTGCCAGTAGTTAATATGGAATTGTTGAGATCTTGCCAGTAGTTAATATGGAATTGTAGAGGTCTTGTCAGTAGTTAATATGGAATTGTTGATCTTGCCAGTAGTTAATATGGAATTGTAGAGGTCTTGCCAGTAGTTAATATGGAATTGTAGAGGTCATGCCAGTAGTTAATAAGGAATTGTTGAGATCTTGCCAGTAGTTAATATGGAATTGTAGAGGTCTTGCCAGTAGTTAATAAGGAATTGTTGAGATCTTGCCAGTAGTTAATATGGAATTGTAGAGGTCTTGCCAGTAGTTAATATGGAATTGTAGAGGTCATGCCAGTAGTTAATAAGGAATTGTTGAGATCTTGCCAGTAGTTAATATGGAATTGTAGAGGTCTTGCCAGTAGTTAATAAGGAATTGTTGAGATCTTGCCAGTAGTTAATAAGGAATTGTAGAGGTCTTGCAAGTAGTTAATAAGGAATTGCAGAGGTCTTGCCAGTAGTTAATATGGAATTGTTGAGATCTTGCCAGTAGTTAATAAGGAATTGTTGAGATCTTGCCAGTAGTTAATATGGAATTGTAGAGGTCTTGCCAGTAGTTAATATGGAATTGTAGAGGTCATGCCAGTAGTTAATAAGGAATTGTTGAGATCTTGCCAGTAGTTAATATGGAATTGTAGAGGTCATGCCAGTAGTTAATAAGGAATTGTTGGGATCTTGCCAGTAGTTAATATGGAATTGTTGAGATCTTGCCAGTAGTTAATAAGGAATTGGAGAGGTCTTGCCAGTAGTTAATAAGGAATTGTAGAGGTCTTGCCAGTAGTTAATATGGAATTGTTGAGATCTTGCCAGTAGTTAATATGGAATTGTTGAGATCTTGCCAGTAGTTAATAAGGAATTGTAGAGGTCTTGCCAGTAGTTAATAAGGAATTGTTGGGATCTTGCCAGTAGTTAATATGGAATTGTTGGGATCTTGCCAGTAGTTAATAAGGAATTGTTGAGATCTTGCCAGTAGTTAATATGGAATTGTTGAGATCTTGCCAGTAGTTAATATGGAATTGTTGAGATCTTGCCAGTAGTTAATATGGAATTGTTGAGATCTTGCCAGTAGTTAATATGGAATTGTAGAGGTCTTGCCAGTAGTTAATATGGAATTGTAGAAGTCTTGCCAGTAGTTAATATGGAATTGTAGAGGTCATGCCAGTAGTTAATAAGGAATTGTTGAGATCTTGCCAGTAGTTAATATGGAATTGTAGAGGTCATGCCAGTAGTTAATAAGGAATTGTTGGGGATCTTGCCAGTAGTTAATATGGAATTGTTGAGATCTTGCCAGTAGTTAATAAGGAATTGGAGAGGTCTTGCCAGTAGTTAATAAGGAATTGTAGAGGTCTTGCCAGTAGTTAATATGGAATTGTTGAGATCTTGCCAGTAGTTAATATGGAATTGTTGAGATCTTGCCAGTAGTTAATAAGGAATTGTAGAGGTCTTGCCAGTAGTTAATATGGAATTGTTGAGATCTTGCCAGTAGTTAATATGGAATTGTTGAGATCTTGCCAGTAGTTAATAAGGAATTGTTGAGATCTTGCCAGTAGTTAATATGGAATTGTTGGGATCTTGCCAGTAGTTAATATGGAATTGTTGGGATCTTGCCAGTAGTTAATAAGGAATTGTTGAGATCTTGCCAGTAGTTAATATGGAATTGTTGAGATCTTGCCAGTAGTTAATATGGAATTGTTGAGATGTTGCCAGTAGTTAATATGGAATTGTAGAGGTCTTGCCAGTAGTTAATATGGAATTGTAGAGGTCATGCCAGTAGTTAATAAGGAATTGTTGAGATCTTGCCAGTAGTTAATATGGAATTGTTGAGATCTTGCCAGTAGTTAATATGGAATTGTAGAGGTCATGCCAGTAGTTAATATGGAATTGTTGAGATCTTGCCAGTAGTTAATATGGAATTGTAGAGGTCATGCCAGTAGTTAATAAGGAATTGTTGAGATCTTGCCAGTAGTTAATATGGAATTGTTGAGATCTTGCCAGTAGTTAATATGGAATTGTAGAGGTCATGCCAGTAGTTAATATGGAATTGTTGGGATCTTGCCAGTAGTTAATATGGAATTGTAGAGGTCATGCCAGTAGTTAATAAGGAATTGTTGAGATCTTGCCAGTAGTTAATATGTCGTCTTAGGATCTCGTATTGGCATGCAGCAGGGGTAGGCAACCTTCGGCACTCCATATGTTGTGGACCTTCCTTTATGTACAAAACATGTGGAGTGCTGAAGGTTGTCTACCCCCAGCATAGAGTGCAATGACGGGATAGAGCGGCCCCTAGTGGCCGGTACGCAGCATAGAGTGCAGTGACGGGATAGAGCGGCCCCTAGTGGCCGGTACGCAGCATAGAGTGCAGTGACGGGATAGAGCGGCCCCTAGTGGCCGGTACGCAGCATAGAGTGCAATGACGGGATAGAGCGGCCCCTAGTGGCCGGTACGCAGCATAGAGTGCAATGACGGGATAGAGCGGCCCCTAGTGGCCGGTACGCAGCATAGAGTGCAATGACGGGATAGAGCGGCCCCTAGTGGCCGGTACGCAGCATAGAGTGCAGTGACGGGATAGAGCGGCCCCTAGTGGCCGGTACGCAGCATAGAGTGCAGTGACGGGATAGAGCGGCTCTCCGGGCGGGGTCGGACACTCGGCAGGCAGGCGGCTCCCTGGGCAGACACAGAGTAAGTAGCGGCCGGGGATCGGGCTGGGGATCGCTCTGTATATCTCTGTATAGCTCTGTATTAGAAGCAATGCCTCTGTATAGTGTCTGTGTGTCAGACTGGGCTGGATGGAGCCATGCTACTAACTTTCTACTCACTGCCAACAACTTTCTGCACATCCTGTGTGTGTGACCTGGCCTCCCCCTCTCTATAACACAGACTGTACCCTGTATTACATCCTCTACTCTGTATAACACCCTATACTCTGTATAATACAGCCTCCCCCTCTCTATAACACAGCCTGTACCCTGTATTACATCCTCTACTCTGTATAACACCCTATACTCTGTATAACACAGCCTCTCCCTCTCTATAACACAGCCTGTACCCTGTATTACATCCTCTACTCTGTATAACGCAGCCTCCCCCTCTCTATAACACAGCCTGTACCCTGTATTACATCCTCTACTCTGTATAACACCCTATACTCTGTATAACACAGCCTCTCCCTCTCTATAACACAGCCTGTACCCTGTATTACATCCTCTACTCTGTATAACACCCTATACTCTGTATAACACAGCCTCTCCCTCTCTATAACACAGCCTGTACCCTGTATTACATCCTCTACTCTGTATAACACCCTATACTCTGTATAACACAGCCTCTCCCTCTCTATAACACAGCCTCTCCCTCTCTATAACACAGCCTCTCCCTCTCTATAACACAGCCTCTCCCTCTCTATAACACAGCCTGTACCCTGTATTACATCCTCTACTCTGTATAACACAGCCTCTCCCTCTCTATAACACAGCCTGTACCCTGTATTACATCCTCTACTCTGTATAACACCCTATACTCTGTATAACACAGACTCCCCCTCTCTATAACACAGCCTGTACCCTGTATTACATCCTCTACTCTGTATAACACCCTATACTCTGTATAACACAGACTCCCCCTCTCTATAACACAGCCTGTACCCTGTATTACATCCTCTACTCTGTATAACACCCTATACTCTGTATAACACAGCCTCCCCCTCTCTATAACACAGCCTGTACTCTGTATAACACCCTATACACTGTATAACACAGCCTCCCCTCTCTATAACACAGCCTGTACTCTGTATAACACCCTATACTATGTATAACACAGCCTCTCCCTCTCTATAACATAGCCTGTACCCTGTATTACATCCTCTACTCTGTATAACACCCTATACTATGTATAACACAGCCTGTACCCTGTATTACATCCTGTACTCTGTATAACACAGCCTCTCCCTCTCTATAACACAGCCTGTACCATGTATAACACCATATACTCTGTATAACACAGCCTCTCCCTCTCTATAGCACAGCCTGTACCCTGTATTACATCCTCTACTCTGTATAACACAGCCTGTACCCTGTATTACATCCTCTACTCTGTATAACACAGCCTCTCCCTCTCTATAACACAGCCTGTACTCTGTATAACACAGCCTCTCCCTCTCTATAACACAGCCTGTACCCTGTATTACATCCTCTACTCTGTATAACACAGCCTCTCCCTCTCTATAACACAGCCTCTCCTCTGTATAAAACTCTGTATATAACACATCCTCTACTCTGTATATAACACAGCCTCTCCCTGTATAACATCCTCTACTCTATATAACACAGCCTCTCCCTGTATAACATCCTCTACTCTCTATAACACAGCCTCTCCCTGTATTACATCCTCTACTCTGTATATAACACAGCCTCTTCCTGTATTACATCCTCTCCCCTGTATATAACACAGCCTCTCCCCTGTATATAACGCAGCCTCTACCCTATATTACACCATATACTCTGTATATAACACAGCCTATACCCTATATTACACCATATACTCTGTATATAACACAGCCTATACCCTATATTACACCATATACTCTGTATATAACACAGCCTATACCCTGTATTACATCCTCTACATATAACGCAGCCTGTACCCTGTATATAACACAGCCACTTACTCTTTATAACAGCTGTTCCCTTGTATAACAAATCTTCTGCCCTATATAATATCCTCCATCTGTATTTAACACACCATTTATACAACAGCCTCTGCCCTGTATATACCACAGCCTATACCCTGTATATAACACAGCCTATACCCTGTATATAACACAGCCTATACCCTGTATATAACACAGCCTATACCCTGTATATACCACAGCCTATACCCTGTATATACCACAGCCTCTGCCCTGTATATACCACAGCCTCTGCCCTGTATATACCACAGCCTCTGCCCTGTATATACCACAGCCTCTGCCCTGTATATACCACAGCCTCTGCCCTGTATATACCACAGCCTCTGCCCTGTATATACCACAGCCTCTGCCCTGTATATACCACAGCCTCTGCCCTGTATATACCACAGCCTCTGCCCTGTATATACCACAGCCTCTGCCCTGTATATACCACAGCCTCTGCCCTGTATATACCACAGCCTCTCCCCTGTATATACCACAGCCTCTGCCCTGTATATACCACAGCCTCTCCCCTGTATATACCACAGCCTCTCCCCTGTATATACCACAGCCTCTGCCCTGTATATAACACAGCCTATACCCTGTATATACCACAGCCTCTGCCCTGTATATAACACAGCCTATACCCTGTATATAACACAGCCTATACCCTGTATATAACACAGCCTATACCCTGTATATAACACAGCCTATACCCTGTATATAACACAGCCTATACCCTGTATATAACACAGCCTATACCCTGTATATAACACAGCCTATACCCTGTATATAACACAGCCTATACCCTGTATATAACACAGCCTATACCCTGTATATAACACAGCCTATACCCTGTATATAACACAGCCTATACCCTGTATATAACACAGCCTATACCCTGTATATAACACAGCCTCTGCCCTGTATATAACACAGCCTCTGCCCTGTATATAACACAGCCTCTGCCCTGTATATACCACAGCCTATACCCTGTATATACCACAGCCTATACCCTGTATATAACACAGCCTATACCCTGTATATAACACAGCCTATACCCTGTATATAACACAGCCTATACCCTGTATATAACACAGCCTATACCCTGTATATAACACAGCCTCTGCCCTGTATATAACACAGCCTCTGCCCTGTATATAACACAGCCTCTGCCCTGTATATAACACAGCCTCTGCCCTGTATATAACACAGCCTCTGCCCTGTATATAACACAGCCTCTGCCCTGTATATAACACAGCCTCTGCCCTGTATATAACACAGCCTATACCCTGTATATAACACAGCCTATACCCTGTATATAACACAGCCTATACCCTGTATATAACACAGCCTATACCCTGTATATAACACAGCCTATGCCCTGTATATAACACAGCCTATGCCCTGTATATAACACAGCCTATGCCCTGTATATAACACAGCCTATGCCCTGTATATAACACAGCCTCTCCCCTGTATATAACACAGCCTCTCCCCTGTATATAACACAGCCTCTGCCCTGTATATAACACAGCCTCTGCCCTGTATATAACACAGCCTCTGCCCTGTATATAACACAGCCTATACCCTGTATATACCAGTGTTTACCCTGCGCATGTCTCTCCCTCCACCGGAGATAGTGGTGCAAATTATGGGGCAAGTAAGTTAGTCACAGATGGCACAGCAGGCAAACCTGTACCATACAGAAACAACCTCGCTACCAGGATCTACAAATGGAGGGCAGCGTAAAAAGATTAATTACCGGTAGGTTGCGTTTAAACATTTTACTGGTGGAAATATGGAGATCGACACATATTTACAGGACTTTCAAAGACAATGTGCTCTGGATTGTGTTGATAAAGAAAGTTGGGCTGCGATACTGAGCAGCAAATTATCTGGCCACGCGACAGAAGCTTACCGGGCAGTAACCGACAAGGACATCCATGAGCTGTGTGCTGCTGTCTGTATGTAGTCAATAATGTAATGTAGCTGTGGCCTCCATTTTATGGTCCAGTGCTGGGTCCTGTGTCCCTGTAGGTTGACTGTGGAGGTGTGAGGTCTGCAACTCTGGTAGGTGCACACCTCTGTATTCACTGCCAAGTGCTTACTGCCTCAGGTGCTAATATAACGCAGCCTGTCCCCAAACCGCTAGGCCGGAGGCTGCCTCTCCGCCTCGGCCTAGCGGTTTGGGGAGGCTGCCTCTCCGCCTCGGCCTAGCGGTTTGGGAGGCTGCCTCTCCGCCTCGGCCTAGCGGTTTGGGGAGGCTGCCTCTCCGCCTCGGCCTAGCGGTTTGGGGAGGCTGCCTCTCCGCCTCGGCCTAGCGGTTTGGGGAGGCTGCCTCTCCGCCTCGGCCTAGCGGTTTGGGGAGGCTGCCTCTCCGCCTCGGCCTAGCGGTTTGGGGAGGCTGCCTCTCCGCCTCGGCCTAGCGGTTTGGGGAGGCTGCCTCTCCGCCTCGGCCTAGCGGTTTGGGGAGGCTGCCTCTCCGCCTCGGCCTAGCGGTTTGGGGAGGCTGCCTCTTCGCCTCGGCCTAGCGGTTTGGGGAGGCTGCCTCTCCGCCTCGGCCTAGCGGTTTGGGGAGGCTGCCTCTCCGCCTCGGCCTAGCGGTTTGGGGAGGCTGCCTCTCCGCCTCGGCCTAGCGGTTTGGGGAGGCTGCCTCTCCGCCTCGGCCTAGCGGTTTGGGGAGGCTGCCTCTCCGCCTCGGCCTAGCGGTTTGGGGAGGCTGCCTCTCCGCCTCGGCCTAGCGGTTTGGGGAGGCTGCCTCTCCGCCTCGGCCTAGCGGTTTGGGGAGGCTGCCTCTCCGCCTCGGCCTAGCGGTTTGGGGAGGCTGCCTCTCCGCCTCGGCCTAGCGGTTTGGGGAGGCTGCCTCTCCGCCTCGGCCTAGCGGTTTGGGGAGGCTGCCTCTCCGCCTCGGCCTAGCGGTTTGGGGAGGCTGCCTCTCCGCCTCGGCCTAGCGGTTTGGGGAGGCTGCCTCTCCGCCTCGGCCTAGCGGTTTGGGGAGGCTGCCTCTCCGCCTCGGCCTAGCGGTTTGGGGAGGCTGCCTCTCCGCCTCGGCCTAGCGGTTTGGGGAGGCTGCCTCTCCGCCTCGGCCTAGCGGTTTGGGGAGGCTGCCTCTCCGCCTCGGCCTAGCGGTTTGGGGAGGCTGCCTCTCCGCCTCGGCCTAGCGGTTTGGGGAGGCTGCCTCTCCGCCTCGGCCTAGCGGTTTGGGGAGGCTGCCTCTCCGCCTCGGCCTAGCGGTTTGGGGAGGCTGCCTCTCCGCCTCGGCCTAGCGGTTTGGGGAGGCTGCCTCTCCGCCTCGGCCTAGCGGTTTGGGGAGGCTGCCTCTCCGCCTCGGCCTAGCGGTTTGGGGAGGCTGCCTCTCCGCCTCGGCCTAGCGGTTTGGGGAGGCTGCCTCTCCGCCTCGGCCTAGCGGTTTGGGGAGGCTGCCTCTCCGCCTCGGCCTAGCGGTTTGGGGAGGCTGCCTCTCCGCCTCGGCCTAGCGGTTTGGGGAGGCTGCCTCTCCGCCTCGGCCTAGCGGTTTGGGGAGGCTGCCTCTCCGCCTCGGCCTAGCGGTTTGGGGAGGCTGCCTCTCCGCCTCGGCCTAGCGGTTTGGGGAGGCTGCCTCTCCGCCTCGGCCTAGCGGTTTGGGGAGGCTGCCTCTCCGCCTCGGCCTAGCGGTTTGGGGAGGCTGCCCCTCCGCCTCGGCCTAGCGGTTTGGGGAGGCTGCCTCTCCGCCTCGGCCTAGCGGCTTGGGGAGGCTGCCTCTCCGCCTCGGCCTAGCTGATTGGCATGGTTTCTTTCCTTCATGGCTGACTCTCTGCCTCAGAATATATGTTTGAGAAAGCTTTCAGTCCTAGATTCATATGTTTGGGGGTCTGCCTCTCCTCGATGTAGATGTTTTGGGATGCTTAACCCTGTGAATTAAATAATCTGGGTGTTCCCTCCGGTGTATGACTTGTTTATGTTTATTCTTGTTCCCCTTTTCCCGCACATATCTCCATAGCATGCACATACACAGCATCTAAAACTTCCTGTTATCTCATTCTTTCTAGAACATCCTCTTCTTCTTTAAGCTTTTTCTGGACAGTGTTCAGTCATTGCCTTTCCGTATGTGATGTTTAATAAATAGCTGAGTTTGAGTAAAAGTAATAAAAACTTAACTGTGTAATATTTATAAATATAGACTTAAAGGAACACTATAGTCACCTAAATTACTTTAGCTAAATAAAGCAGTTTTAGTGTATAGATCATTCCCCTGCAATTTCACTGCTCAATTCACTGTCATTTAGGAGTTAAATCACTTTGTTTCTGTTTATGCAGCCCTGGCTCCCCTGGCTATGATTGACAGAGCCTGCATGAAAAAAAAACTGGTTTCACTTTCAAACAGATGTAATTTACCTTAAATAATTGTATCACAATCTCTAAATTGAACTTTAATCACATACAGGAGGCTCTTGCAGGGTGTAGCAAGCTATTAACATAGCAGGGGATAAGAAAATCTTAATTAAACAGAACTTGCAATAGGGAAAGCCTAAATAGGGCTCTCTTTACAGGAAGTGTTTATGGAAGGCTGTGCAAGTCACATGCAAGGAGGTGTGACTAGGGTTCATAAACAAAGGGATTTAACTCCTAAATGGCAGAGGATTGAGCAGTGAGGCTGCAGGGGCATGTTCTATACACCAAAACTGCTTCATTAAGCTAAAGTTGTTCAGGTGACTATAGTGTCCCTTTAACATTTTTAGATGCGAGTACAGATCGGAAGGGATACCAATAACTGTGAATATAGAATGGGGGAGGTGAGCCCCCAGATTAAATTGGAATGAGGTGGTACCTGGATCAAACAGCTGTCATAGAGATTTGGGGGTACAGGTCCAAGCAGTATGTTTTAATGCTACAGTGAAAGGAGCCCAGACCATAAATAATTATAAAGGGTGCATAGACTGTACATACAGATCATACACAGGCTATGTAAATAGACAAGCAATTCTAAGACCATACAATAACGGTGTACAGACTTTAGAACCGTTGTGTTTATACCATTTGATACATTTTATGTAGGATGGAGAATTGGAACCCCAGGCCACGCAGTAATTATATACTTTGAGGATGTCCTGAAAACTTGCAATACCTGTTAATTTAGGTTGGAGGATCACAAACCCTCTTCAGTGCAATAAGTTTGCGTTATATATACAAATGCACAAAGAAGTCCTGCGCTCAAACTCACACTACTCCTGGGTGGCAGCAATGACCATAGTACACATCAACCCCAATAAATACAATAAAAAAAAACAAAAAAAAATTAAGAAAGAAAAGTTACTTGAGCCCTTTTCCAAATCCCTGTGCATATTTATATAAATGGAGTTTTTTTTTTTTTTGTTTCACTCCAATGGCCATTAGATGTTAGTCCACCAGCTATGTTAAGACAAACCTCTTAGGTGGGTCCCTACACTAGCAATTCACCTTGCTTCCTTCAGAATCAGGTAAATACATCTCTGAGACAGAGAGGGGTATTTTATTTTTAAACCCATACATACTTATTAAACCTTAATAGGGAACACATGGGCTGGCAGCACCGTAACATGGCTATGTGATAAAAATACACAAAAATAAGTCCTGTGCCCAAACTCCCACTACTCCTGGGTCGGCAACAATGACCATAGTACACATCAGCATTATATATAGCTTACCAGCTTGGATTGGTGGGAGCGCGTGTCGTGCCAGCTTGGATTGGTGGGAGCGCGTGTCGTGCCAGCTTGGATTGGTGGGAGCGCGTGTCGTGCCAGCTTGGATTGGTGGGAGCGCGTGTCGTGCCAGCTTGGATTGGTGGGAGCGCGTGTCGTGCCAGCTTGGATTGGTGGGAGTGCGTGTCGTGCCAGCTTGGATTGGTGGGAGCGCGTGTCGTGCCAGCTTGGATTGGTGGGAGCGCGTGTCGTGCCAGCTTGGATTGGTGGGAGCGCGTGTCGTGCCAGCTTGGATTGGTGGGAGCGCGTGTCGTGCCAGCTGGGATTGGTGGGAGCGCGTGTCGTGCCAGCTGGGATTGGTGGGAGCGCGTGTCGTGCCAGCTGGGATTGGTGGGAGCGCGTGTCGTGCCAGCTGGGATTGGTGGGAGCGCGTGTCGTGCCAGCTTGGATTGGTGGGAGCGCGTGTCGTGCCAGCTGGGATTGGTGGGAGCGCGTGTCGTGCCAGCTGGGATTGGTGGGAGCGCGTGTCGTGCCAGCTGGGATTGGTGGGAGCGCGTGTCGTGCCAGCTGGGATTGGTGGGAGCGCGTGTCGTGCCAGCTGGGATTAGTGTATCCTTCCGGTGTTATCTATGTGGCCCTTGCTGATTGTGACAGGCTTTTGACACCACCCCAAGCACAATATTTTGCTGGTGTGGATATGATTCATTTTACGTGTGGTAAGGCGCTAGGTGTGGTTTCTGCTGGTAGAATACATACCTCCAGGCTGTGCTCAGGTATTTCTGATTGCCTTGTAAAGCAGCATTGCAGTAAAATAAAATTAGAAGCAGGACGGAAATCATGTAGTGACAAATGAAATCAATCACAAGGACTGTGCTGGAGGTTAATATGCTAATATGGTTCTGGATCCTCTATCTGGGGTTCATTAGGTATAAGATGGTGCTGGATCCTCTCTCTGGGGTTCATTAGCTATAGTATAGCTCTGGATCCTCTCTCTGGGGTACATTAGGTATAATATGGTGCCGAATCCTCTCTCTGGGGTACATTAGGTATAAGATGGTGCTGGATCCTCTCTCTGGGGTACATTAGGTATAGTATAGCTCTGGATCCTCTCTCTGGGGTTCATTAGGTATAATATGGTGCCAAATCCTCTCTCTGGGGTTCATTAGGTATAAGATGGTGCTGGATCCTCTCTCTGGGGTACATTAGGTATAAGATGGTGCTGGATCCTCTCTCTGGGGTTCATTAGCTATAGTATGGTTCTGGATCTTCTCTCTGGGGTACATTAGGTATAATATGGTTCTGGATCTTCTCTCTGGGGTACATTAGCTATAGTATGGTGCTGGAGCCTCTTTCGGGAGTACATTGGCTATTATATGGTGCTGGATCCTCTTTCTGGGTTACATTATATGTAATATGGTTCTGGATCTTCTCTCTGGGGTACATTAGGTATAATGTGGTTCTGGATCCTCTCTCTGGGGTACGTTAGGTATAGTATAGCTCTGGATCCTCTCTCTGGGGTACGTTAGGTATAATATGGTGCTGGATCCTCTCTCTGGGGTACATTAGGTATAGTATGGTTCTGGATCTTCTCTCTGGGGTACATTAGGTATAGTATGGTTCTGGATCCTCTCTCTGGGGTACATTAGGTATAATGTGGTTCTGGATCCTCTCTCTGGGGTACATTAGCTATAGTATGGTTCTGGATCTTCTCTCTGGGGTACATTAGGTATAATGTGGTTCTGGATCCTCTATCTGGGGTACATTAGCTATAGTATGGTTCTGGATCTTCTCTCTGGGGTACATTAGCTATAGTATGGTGCTGGAGCCTCTTTCGGGAGTACATTGGCTATTATATGGTGCTGGATCCTCCTTCTGGGTTACATTATATGTAATATGGTTCTGGATCTTCTCTCTGGGGTACGTTAGGTATAGTATAGCTCTGGATCCTCTCTCTGGGGTACATTATATGTAATATGGTTCTGAATCTTCTCTCTGGGGTACATTAGGTATAATGTGGTTCTGGATCCTCTCTCTGGGGTACGTTAGGTATAGTATAGCTCTGGATCCTCTCTCTGGGGTTCATTAGGTATAATATGGTGCTGAATCCTCTCTCTGGGGTACATTAGGTATAAGATGGTGCTGGATCCTCTCTCTGGGGTACATTAGGTATAGTATGGTTCTGGATCCTCTCTCTGGGGTTCATTAGCTATAGTATGGTTCTGGATCTTCTCTCTGGGGTACATTAGGTATAATATGGTTCTGGATTCTCTCTCTGGGGTACATTAGCTATAGTATGGTGCTGGAGCCTCTTTCGGGAGTACATTGGCTATTATATGGTGCTGGATCCTCTTTCTGGGTTACATTATATGTAATATGGTTCTGGATCTTCTCTCTGGGGTACATTAGGTATAATGTGGTTCTGTATCCTCTCTCTGGGGTACGTTAGGTATAGTATAGCTCTGGATCCTCTCTCTGTGGTTCATTAGGTATAATATGGTGCTGAATCCTCTCTCTGGGGTACATTAGGTATAAGATGGTGCTGGATCCTCTCTCTGGGGTACATTAGGTATAAGATGGTGCTGGATCCTCTCTCTGGGGTACATTAGGTATAATGTGGTTCTGGATCCTCTCTGTGGTGTACATTAGGTATAGTATGGTGCTGGATCCTCTTTCTGGGGTACATTGGCTATTATATGGTTTTGGATCCTCTATCTGGGGTACATTAGCTATAGTATGGTTCTGGATCTTCTCTCTGGGGTACATTAGCTATAGTATGGTGCTGGAGCCTCTTTCGGGAGTACATTGGCTATTATATGGTGCTGGATCCTCTTTCTGGGTTACATTATATGTAATATGGTTCTGGATCTTCTCTCTGGGGTACATTAGGTATAATGTGGTTCTGGATCCTCTCTCTGGAGTACGTTAGGTATAGTATAGCTCTGGATCCTCTCTCTGGGGTTCATTAGGTATAATATGGTGCTGAATCCTCTCTCTGGGCTACATTAGGTATAAGATGGTGCTGGATCCTCTCTCTGGGGTACATTAGGTATAGTATGGTGTTGGATCCTCTCTCTGGGCTACATTAGGTATAAGATGGTGCTGGATCCTCTCTCTGGGGTACATTAGGTATAAGATGGTGCTGGATCCTCTCTCTGGGGTACATTAGGTATAATGTGGTTCTGGATCTTCTCTCTGGGGTTCATTAGCTATAGTATGGTTCTGGATCTTCTCTCTGGGGTACATTAGGTATAATATGGTTCTGGATTCTCTCTCTGGGGTACATTAGCTATAGTATGGTGCTGGAGCCTCTTTCGGGAGTACATTGGCTATTATATGGTGCTGGATCCTCTTTCTGGGTTACATTATATGTAATATGGTTCTGAATCTTCTCTCTGGGGTACATTAGGTATAATGTGGTTCTGGATCCTCTCTCTGGGGTACGTTAGGTATAGTATAGCTCTGGATCCTCTCTCTGGGGTTCATTAGGTATAATATGGTGCTGAATCCTCTCTCTGGGGTACATTAGGTATAAGATGGTGCTGGATCCTCTCTCTGGGGTTCATTAGCTATAGTATGGTTCTGGATCTTCTCTCTGGGGTACATTAGGTATAGTATAGCTCTGGATCCTCTCTCTGGGGTTCATTAGCTATAGTATGGTTCTGGATCTTCTCTCTGGTGTACATTAGGTATAGTATGGTGCTGGATCCTCTTTCTGGGGTACATTGGCTATTATATGGTTTTGGATCCTCTATCTGGGGTACATTAGCTATAGTATGGTTCTGGATCTTCTCTCTGGGGTACATTAGCTATAGTATGGTGCTGGAGCCTCTTTCGGGAGTACATTGGCTATTATATGGTGCTGGATCCTCTTTCTGGGTTACATTATATGTAATATGGTTCTGGATCTTCTCTCTGGGGTACATTAGGTATAATGTGGTTCTGGATCCTCTCTCTGGGGTACGTTAGGTATAGTATAGCTCTGGATCCTCTCTCTGCGGTTCATTAGGTATAATATGGTGCTGAATCCTCTCTCTGGGCTACATTAGGTATAAGATGGTGCTGGATCCTCTCTCTGGGGTACATTAGGTATAGTATGGTGCTGGATCCTCTCTCTGGGGTACATTAGGTATAAGATGGTGCTGGATCCTCTCTCTGGGGTACATTAGGTATAAGATGGTGCTGGATCCTCTCTCTGGGGTACATTAGGTATAATGTGGTTCTGGATCTTCTCTCTGGGGTTCATTAGGTATAAGATGGTGCTGGATCTTCTCTCTGGGGTACATTAGGTATAAGATGGTGCTGGATCCTCTCTCTGGGGTACGTTAGGTATAGTATAGCTCTGGATCCTCTCTCTGGGGTACGTTAGGTATAATATGGTGCTGGATCCTCTCTCTGGGGTACATTAGGTATAGTATGGTTCTGGATCTTCTCTCTGGGGTACATTAGGTATAGTATGGTTCTGGATCCTCTCTCTGGGGTACATTAGGTATAATGTGGTTCTGGATCCTCTCTCTGGGGTACATTAGCTATAGTATGGTTCTGGATCTTCTCTCTGGGGTACATTAGGTATAATGTGGTTCTGGATCCTCTATCTGGGGTACATTAGCTATAGTATGGTTCTGGATCTTCTCTCTGGGGTACATTAGCTATAGTATGGTGCTGGAGCCTCTTTCGGGAGTACATTGGCTATTATATGGTGCTGGATCCTCCTTCTGGGTTACATTATATGTAATATGGTTCTGGATCTTCTCTCTGGGGTACGTTAGGTATAGTATAGCTCTGGATCCTCTCTCTGGGGTACATTATATGTAATATGGTTCTGAATCTTCTCTCTGGGGTACATTAGGTATAATGTGGTTCTGGATCCTCTCTCTGGGGTACGTTAGGTATAGTATAGCTCTGGATCCTCTCTCTGGGGTTCATTAGGTATAATATGGTGCTGAATCCTCTCTCTGGGGTACATTAGGTATAAGATGGTGCTGGATCCTCTCTCTGGGGTACATTAGGTATAGTATGGTTCTGGATCCTCTCTCTGGGGTTCATTAGCTATAGTATGGTTCTGGATCTTCTCTCTGGGGTACATTAGGTATAATATGGTTCTGGATTCTCTCTCTGGGGTACATTAGCTATAGTATGGTGCTGGAGCCTCTTTCGGGAGTACATTGGCTATTATATGGTGCTGGATCCTCTTTCTGGGTTACATTATATGTAATATGGTTCTGGATCTTCTCTCTGGGGTACATTAGGTATAATGTGGTTCTGTATCCTCTCTCTGGGGTACGTTAGGTATAGTATAGCTCTGGATCCTCTCTCTGTGGTTCATTAGGTATAATATGGTGCTGAATCCTCTCTCTGGGGTACATTAGGTATAAGATGGTGCTGGATCCTCTCTCTGGGGTACATTAGGTATAAGATGGTGCTGGATCCTCTCTCTGGGGTACATTAGGTATAATGTGGTTCTGGATCCTCTCTGTGGTGTACATTAGGTATAGTATGGTGCTGGATCCTCTTTCTGGGGTACATTGGCTATTATATGGTTTTGGATCCTCTATCTGGGGTACATTAGCTATAGTATGGTTCTGGATCTTCTCTCTGGGGTACATTAGCTATAGTATGGTGCTGGAGCCTCTTTCGGGAGTACATTGGCTATTATATGGTGCTGGATCCTCTTTCTGGGTTACATTATATGTAATATGGTTCTGGATCTTCTCTCTGGGGTACATTAGGTATAATGTGGTTCTGGATCCTCTCTCTGGAGTACGTTAGGTATAGTATAGCTCTGGATCCTCTCTCTGGGGTTCATTAGGTATAATATGGTGCTGAATCCTCTCTCTGGGCTACATTAGGTATAAGATGGTGCTGGATCCTCTCTCTGGGGTACATTAGGTATAGTATGGTGTTGGATCCTCTCTCTGGCTACATTAGGTATAAGATGGTGCTGGATCCTCTCTCTGGGGTACATTAGGTATAAGATGGTGCTGGATCCTCTCTCTGGGGTACATTAGGTATAATGTGGTTCTGGATCTTCTCTCTGGGGTTCATTAGCTATAGTATGGTTCTGGATCTTCTCTCTGGGGTACATTAGGTATAATATGGTTCTGGATTCTCTCTCTGGGGTACATTAGCTATAGTATGGTGCTGGAGCCTCTTTCGGGAGTACATTGGCTATTATATGGTGCTGGATCCTCTTTCTGGGTTACATTATATGTAATATGGTTCTGAATCTTCTCTCTGGGGTACATTAGGTATAATGTGGTTCTGGATCCTCTCTCTGGGGTACGTTAGGTATAGTATAGCTCTGGATCCTCTCTCTGGGGTTCATTAGGTATAATATGGTGCTGAATCCTCTCTCTGGGGTACATTAGGTATAAGATGGTGCTGGATCCTCTCTCTGGGGTTCATTAGCTATAGTATGGTTCTGGATCTTCTCTCTGGGGTACATTAGGTATAGTATAGCTCTGGATCCTCTCTCTGGGGTTCATTAGCTATAGTATGGTTCTGGATCTTCTCTCTGGTGTACATTAGGTATAGTATGGTGCTGGATCCTCTTTCTGGGGTACATTGGCTATTATATGGTTTTGGATCCTCTATCTGGGGTACATTAGCTATAGTATGGTTCTGGATCTTCTCTCTGGGGTACATTAGCTATAGTATGGTGCTGGAGCCTCTTTCGGGAGTACATTGGCTATTATATGGTGCTGGATCCTCTTTCTGGGTTACATTATATGTAATATGGTTCTGGATCTTCTCTCTGGGGTACATTAGGTATAATGTGGTTCTGGATCCTCTCTCTGGGGTACGTTAGGTATAGTATAGCTCTGGATCCTCTCTCTGCGGTTCATTAGGTATAATATGGTGCTGAATCCTCTCTCTGGGCTACATTAGGTATAAGATGGTGCTGGATCCTCTCTCTGGGGTACATTAGGTATAGTATGGTGCTGGATCCTCTCTCTGGGGTACATTAGGTATAAGATGGTGCTGGATCTTCTCTCTGGGGTACATTAGGTATAAGATGGTGCTGGATCCTCTCTCTGGGGTACATTAGGTATAAGATGGTGCTGGATCCTCTCTCTGGGGTACATTAGGTATAATGTGGTTCTGGATCTTCTCTCTGGGGTTCATTAGGTATAAGATGGTGCTGGATCTTCTCTCTGGGGTACATTAGGTATAAGATGGTGCTGGATCCTCTCTCTGGGGTACATTAGGTATAAGATGGTGCTGGATCCTCTCTCTGGGGTACATTAGGTATAAGATGGTGCTGGATCCTCTCTCTGGGCTACATTAGGTATAAGATGGTGCTGGATCTTCTCTCTGGGGTACATTAGGTATAAGATGGTGCTGGATCCTCTCTCTGGGGTACATTAGGTATAAGATGGTGCTGGATCCTCTCTCTGGGTACATTAGGTATAATGTGGTTCTGGATCTTCTCTCTGGGGTTCATTAGCTATAGTATGGTTCTGGATCTTCTCTCTGGGGTACATTAGGTATAATATGGTTCTGGATTCTCTCTCTGGGGTACATTAGGTATAATATGGTTCTGGATTCTCTCTCTGGGGTACATTAGCTATAGTATGGTGCTGGAGCCTCTTTCGGGAGTACATTGGCTATTATATGGTGCTGGATCCTCTTTCTGGGTTACATTATATGTAATATGGTTCTGAATCTTCTCTCTGGGGTACATTAGGTATAATGTGGTTCTGGATCCTCTCTCTGGGGTACGTTAGGTATAGTATAGCTCTGGATCCTCTCTCTGGGGTTCATTAGGTATAATATGGTGCTGAATCCTCTCTCTGGGGTACATTAGGTATAAGATGGTGCTGGATCCTCTCTCTGGGGTTCATTAGCTATAGTATGGTTCTGGATCTTCTCTCTGGGGTACATTAGGTATAGTATAGCTCTGGATCCTCTCTCTGGGGTTCATAGCTATAGTATGGTTTCTGGATCTTCTCTCTGGGGTACAGAGGATACATTATATGTAATATGGTTCTGGATCTTCTCTCTGGGGTACATTAGGTATAATGTGGTTCTGGATCCTCTCTCTGGGGTACGTTAGGTATAGTATAGCTCTGGATCCTCTCTCTGTGGTTCATTAGGTATAATATGGTGCTGAATCCTCTCTCTGGGGTACATTAGGTATAAGATGGTGCTGGATCCTCTCTCTGGGGTACATTAGGTATAAGATGGTGCTGGATCCTCTCTCTGGGGTACATTAGGTATAGTATGGTGCTGGATCCTCTTTCTGGGGTACATTGGCTATTATATGGTTTGGGATCCTCTTTCTGGAGTACATTATATGTAATATGGTTCTGGATCTTCTCTCTGGGGTACGTTGGGTATAGCTCTGGATCTTCTCTCTGGGGTACATTAGGTATAATCTAGTTCTGGATCCTCTCTGGGGTACATTAGGTATAATGTGGTTTTGGATCCTTTTTCTGGGGTACATTAGGTATAATGTGGTTCTGGATCCTCTCTCTGGGGTACATTCGGTATAGTATGGTTCTGGATCCTCTCTCTGGGGTTCATTAGCTATAGTATGGTTCTGGATCTTCTCTCTGGGGTACATTAGGTATAATATGGTTTTGGATCCTCTCTGCGGTACATTTAGGTATAATGTGGTTCTGGATCCTCTCTCTGGGGTACATTGGTTATCATATGGTTTTGGATCCTCTCTCTGGTGTACATTAGGTATAGTTTAGTTCTGGATTCTCTCTCTGGGGTACGTTAGGTATAATATGGTGCTGGATCCTCTCTCTGTGGTACGCTAGGTATAATATGGTTCTGGATCTTCTCTCTGGGCTATATTGGGTATAGTATAGCTCTGGATCCTCTCTCTGGGGTATATTAGGTATAATATGGTGCTGGATCCTCTCTCTGGGGTATATTAGGTATAATATGGTGCTGGATCCTCTCTCTGGGGTACGTTAGGTATAATATGGTGCTGGATCCTCTCTCTGGGGTACATTAGGTATAGTATGTGTAATGGAGCTCCTAGTACTCCGACCGAGTACCTCCGTTGATGGATGCTCCTAGTGCTTCCCAAGGGCTCCAAGCACTTCTCCAGACACCATAAGCACTGCAGACCGAGCCTCTCTTCCTGCCGAGAGCGAAGCTGGAACAAGCTCTTAAAAGAGCTCAGTGATTATAGCTAAGGGAAGTATAACAATCCCCCAGTGTAGATGCAGTCGTATTCCCCCAATCATGAGACAAGGCTCGCCATGGGGTTAAAGTTTAGCACGGGTTGATGAGAGGTTGAGGAGGGACAAAGCAGCCAGTTTCATTTAGAGGGCCAGAACAGTCTTTTAAAACACCAATAAGTCCAAATAGTGTTTTTAAATGGCAAAGTCTCCCACGGGCCATAGTCACATGGCAAGAGGCCGGCAATTAGTCCTCTCCAGGCACAAGTGACGAAGTTAGTTTTGCCACAGTATGGTTCTAGATCCTCTCTCTGGTGTACATTAGGTATAATGCAGTTCTGGATCCTCTCTATGGTGTACGTTAGGTATAATATGATTCTGGATCCTCTCTCTGGGACGGACCGCCTTCACCCCCGACTGGGTGCCTCTGCCAATCACTGCTCCTAGTGCTCACCGAGTACTCCGAGCACTCCACCTGGCACCATCAGCACTGTAGTCCCCACTTCCAGCGTTACAGCTTGGCCGGGGTCTCGCTGTCCTGCATCCACCCTGGTCCCAAGGCCAGGATCCAGCTTCCAGTGGGTACACCTCTTCTCCAAGAGAGTGTAGAAATACGCTCTTAAAAGACCATGTAATTATAACCCAGAGGAGTATAGTGCTATAGCAATCCCGAGGGTAGATACAGCCGTTTCCCCCACACATGACACGAGGCTCTATGTTGAGGGTATGCAGGAACTCGTTTAATGGTAGCCACAACTGGCCTTATATGCAGTTCCCCATGCAAGGGGTACCCCCCCCCCCAAAAAAAAAAAACTACCAGTGGGTGTCTCCTAATGCAATGTTGTAGCGGTCTAGTAAATAGTTGTCACAAATAGGAAATACGGTATATAAAACCTAACTTTTAATAGATATTTGTTAAAATAATAGTAAATGCAAAAATTAATATGTAAATTAAAAATAATAAAAGAGGGTAAAGCACAAAAGAGGGTAAAGAAAGAACCTTTCTCTCATTGCTAAATAGCAGGAGGAGATGAGATATAGGATCAAAAAAATAAGGACTAAATAGTAAAAAAGTATCAATTGCACAAATATACAGAGCTGGAAGGCAGTTACCTTCTCAGTTAGCCAGACTCTCCTGCAGAAAGAGTCTAATATGCAAAGCAGGACTGCCTCTATTAGGCAGAGTCTATTAAAGGACCACTATAGGCAACCAGACCCCTTCAGCTTAATGAAGTGGTCTGGGTGCCAGGTCCAGCTAGGATTAACCCTTTCTTCTATAAACATAGCAGTTTCAGAGAAACTGCTATGTTTACCTATGGGTTAATCCAGCCTCTAGTGGCTGTCTCATTGACAGCCGCTAGAGGCGCTTGCGTGCTTCTCACTGTGAAAATCACAGTGAGAAGACGCCAGCGTCCATAGGAAAGGATTGTAAATGCTTTCCCATGAGACTGGCTGAATGCGGGCGCGGCTCTTGCTGCGCATGCGCATTCAGCCGAGGAGGCGGAGAGGAGGAGGAGAGTTCCCCGCCCGGTGCTGGAGATTGAGGTAAATTTAACCCCTTCCTCCCCCTTGAGCCACGCGGGAGGAGGACCCTGAGGGTGGGGGCACCCTCAGGGCACTATAGTGCTAGGAAAAGTGTGTGTTTTACTGGCACTATAGTGGTCCTTTAAGATATAGATCGCCTAATCGCTGATGAGCAACCTGGGCAAAGCGCGCGCGTAAGGGGTTTAGGACGCCCAGTCGGCAATATCCATGTGCATGATCTGCACTGCCGATACTGTGTTTTACCTTACTCTTACTGGGCATTCTGTGACTGAGCGAAAGTCTATTATCTACACGCATTGTATTTTTTTTTTTTTTTTTGTGTATTTTAGATATTGCTGCCAAGCGGAGGGACTAGTGATACAGCAGGCAAATGATAAGGGGTGCCCACGAAGGCACGTTTGATTTATCTGCTAAGTTTAGCCATAGGAACGTACTTCAACCCTCCCTGTCACTATGGGACAGGGGAGAGGGGAGGAGAACACTATGGGACAGGGGAGGGGGTGAGGAGAACAGTATGGGACGGGGTGGGGGGGGGAGGAGGAGAACACTATGGTACAGGGGAGGGGGGGAGGAGAACACTATGGGACAGGGGAGGGGGGGAGGAGAACACTATGGGACAGGGGAGGGGGGGAGGAGAACACTATGGGACAGGGGAGGGGGGGAGGAGAACACTATGGGACAGGGGAGGGGGGGAGGAGAACACTATGGGACAGGGGAGGGGGGGAGGAGAACACTATGGGACAGGGGAGGGGGGGGAGGAGAACACTATGGGACAGGGGAGGGGGGGAGGAGAACACTATGGGACGGGGGGGAGGAGAACACTATGGGACGGGGGGGAGGAGAACACTATGGGACGGGGGGAGGAGAACACTATGGGACGGGGGGAGGAGAACACTATGGGACGGGGGGGAGGAGAACACTATGGGACGGGGGGAGGAGAACACTATGGGACGGGGGGAGGAGAACACTATGGGACGGGGGGAGGAGAACACTATGGGACGGGGGGAGGAGAACACTATGGGACGGGGGGAGGAGAACACTATGGGACGGGGGGAGGAGAACACTATGGGGCGGGGGGGAGGAGAACACTATGGGGCGGGGGGGAGGAGAACACTATGGGGCGGGGGGGAGGAGAACACTATGGGGCGGGGGGGAGGAGAACGCTATGGGGCGGGGGGGAGGAGAACGCTATGGGGCGGGGGGGAGGAGAACACTATGGGGCGGGGGGGGAGGAGAACACTATGGGGCGGGGGGGAGGAGAACACTATGGGGCGGGGGGAGGAGAACACTATGGGGCGGGGGGGAGGAGAACACTATGGGGCGGGGGGGAGGAGAACACTATGGGGCGGGGGGGAGGAGAACACTATGGGGCGGGGGGGAGGAGAACACTATGGGGCGGGGGGGAGGAGAACACTATGGGGCGGGGGGGAGGAGAACACTATGGGGCGGGGGGGAGGAGAACACTATGGGGCGGGGGGGAGGAGAACACTATGGGGCGGGGGGGAGGAGAACACTATGGGGCGGGGGGGAGGAGAACACTATGGGACGGGGGGGGAGGAGAACACTATGGGACGGGGGGGGAGGAGAACACTATGGGACGGGGGGGGAGGAGAACACTATGGGACGGGGGGAGGAGAACACTATGGGACGGGGGGAGGAGAACACTATGGGACGGGGGGGAGGAGAACACTATGGGACGGGGGGGGGAGGAGAACACTATGGGACGGGGGGGGGAGGAGAACACTATGGGACGGGGGGGGGAGGAGAACACTATGGGACGGGGGGGGAGGAGAACACTATGGGACGGGGGGAGGAGAACACTATGGGACGGGGGGGAGGAGAACACTATGGGACGGGGGGGGGAGGAGAACACTATGGGACGGGGGGGGGGAGGAGAACACTATGGGACGGGGGGGGGGAGGAGAACACTATGGGACGGGGGGGGGGAGGAGAACACTATGGGACGGGGGGGGAGGAGAACACTATGGGACGGGGGGGGAGGAGAACACTATGGGACGGGGGGGGAGGAGAACACTATGGGACGGGGGGGAGGAGAACACTATGGGACGGGGGGGGAGGAGAACACTATGGGACGGGGGGGGAGGAGAACACTATGGGACGGGGGGGAGGAGAACACTATGGGACGGGGGGGGAGGAGAACACTATGGGACGGGGGGGAGGAGAACACTATGGGACGGGGGGGGAGGAGAACACTATGGGACGGGGGGGGGAGGAGAACACTATGGGACGGGGGGGGGAGGAGAACACTATGGGACGGGGGGGGGAGGAGAACACTATGGGACGGGGGGGGGAGGAGAACACTATGGGACGGGGGGGGGGAGGAGAACACTATGGGACGGGGGGGGGGGGAGGAGAACACTATGGGACGGGGGGGGGAGGAGAACACTATGGGACGGGGGGGGGGAGGAGAACACTATGGGACGGGGGGGGGAGGAGAACACTATGGGACGGGGGGGGAGGAGAACACTATGGGACGGGGGGGGGAGGAGAACACTATGGGACGGGGGGGGAGGAGAACACTATGGGACGGGGGGGGAGGAGAACACTATGGGACGGGGGGGGAGGAGAACACTATGGGACAGGGGAAAAAACCACTGACCTCATGTCCTATGTATAGTCCTGTTTATGAACAGATTTCCAGACAATGGTTTTTATTGCCCCGAATATATTTTTATAATTCTATTCTATCCAATCCCCTCTTTGGTGCTGTTTTTCCAAACTAAAGACATTTAAATTTGTTAACCTTTCTTCATAACAAAAGTGCTCCATTCCTTTTGTCAATTTTGTAGCCCACCTCTGCACTTTTTCTAGTGCCATAATATCCTTCTTTAGAACAGGTTCCCAAAATTGCACAGCATATTCAGTGTGTGGTCTTACCAGCTATTTATAAAGAGGAAAAATTATATTCTCATCCTGAGAATTAATGCCCTTATTTATACATGACAAAACATTACTGGCCTTAGCAACTGCAGATTGACATTGCATGTTGCTGCCTACATTGTAGTTTGTTGTCTATAACAATTCCCAAATCCTTCTTCTGTGTTGTTGTCCCCGAAGTACATACCTTTGCATTTTTCTACCTTCTACGTTTCTACGATCTGCCATTTGAGTGCCCAGTCCCCCAATCTATCTAAATCTATCTGCAGTAAAGCAATATTGTATTACTTTATAGAGTTTTTGTCATCTGCAAACATTGATACATAATACAAATTAAGTTACAGCGCACACATAAAAATAATTTTTTAAATCTTATAAGGCTACAGAAAATCCGCTATCTCTGCAAACAAACATGGGGATTCAGTTCCACCATAAGGCCATATTGTGTTAAAGAAACACTATAGAGTCAGTAACACAAACATGTATTCCTGACCGTATAGTGTTAAAACGACCATTTAGGTGGCCTGCCCCCCCCTTATCCTTAAAAGGTAATAAATCTTACCTTGTTTCCAGCGCCGCACGTGTCCTCCGATGCGGGCCCGCCCCCAATGACATGGCCTCTGCTTACATATTTAGAATGTAGGATTTTTAGCCAATCCAATGTTTTCCCACAGGGAAAGAAAATAATCTTGGAAGGTTAAATAGAGATGTTCACTTATTTCCACACTTGGCTCCTTAAGTACTCGTGGGTGAATACTGTCAAGCCCCCGGAGTTTTATGTACATTAACTTTCTTCAGCTGCTGTAGCACCTTGTCTTAAGACTGCAGAAAATTTGTGATTGGATGTCTCATCATTTGCACCACAGTGAAAACAAGTAACGTTTCAGCCTCTTGCGTTTGTCATGTTTAGTCTATATCACATGTTCCTTTCACTTGTATTTTGCAAATACTGCTACATTACACACACTCTCCAGTATTATATCCTAATATTCATGTGGGGGAGCATGGTCCTTGGGCATTATTATTATAAAAAATAAATAAAACCTATTTGTCAGCTGGTTTTTAGTTGCAAATGTGCTTATTGTGTGTTTTTAAAGGAACTGCAAAAAGAAAAAGAAACATTTGTGGTCGGTTAATATCGTTATTGTGAAATACCTTGTGATTAGAATAAAGTCGGCATGGTGTGCCAGAACCGACGTAGGGGTAAGGCCTGTAAATGATGGCCCTCCCGATTGGATTATAAGAGGGTGAGGTGGGTGGGTTACGTGCGTTACGGCAAGGTAGGAAGGGGGAATCTATGTATGTTATTTTGGAGTGATGAACCAATTACTTATACCTTACCATCTTTATGGAAAGCATTTAAGAAGACTGGGTATGGTTGAAAGGCTTGACAAAACGTGTTGTATGTCTGATTGTTATAGTGTACTAGTGTTGAATGAAAGGTGGCAAAAAATGCATAATAGACTACAGTTTGAACGTTATGCTTGTGGATGTTGTATTCTACTGAGTCTGGGGAAAAAATGTCACGTCTCTGTCGTCTGTATTCTTGGTGAAAGCGAGTAATGTTATAGGTGATAACTTGTCGTCCCAAGAGCCGGGCGACCGGGTGCGGAAGTTGAATCGGGTGTTTGACAGTTGGGTGAGGTACGAGGCCAAGTGACTCTTGGTCAGTAAATCCTAAAAGTCATGTGGGTGCTGCCCCCGGGATAGTTGTTTTATCTGTACAAATTGGGAGTTGGTCGGAACCAGGCAGAATGAACTCATAAACCCAATTCCGAGCTCTAATAACTCCCCCTACCTGACCAGGACTGCCATGCCAGAGGACCTAATTACACTATCTCCGTCAGCAGGCCTGATAGTCTCCCCCTACCTGACCAGGACTGCCATGCAGAGGACCTAATACACTATCTCCGTCAGCAGGCCTGATAGTGAGTGCACCAGTGAATGAATGAACTGCCCAGCGGGATAGTGCGAATAGTGCCGTACAAGAACCCAGCAAATGATTGCCGGTCTTTCAATTCCAAGTACCCTGCTGAAGGGACTTGTTGGTCTTCATGAATGCTCAAAATCTTATCCTCTGGAGACTTGACTGTAAGGTACCGTAATCGGTATGAACCTATGATGACAAGACTGTGTGAGAATTAGGTGGATGATATGAGGGATTTAATGCATAGCTTGCGACTGAAGGAGGTACAGGCAGATCAATGATGAGACGTTATTTATTAGAGTATAGCTAATAGTTACAGTATATGAAACCATTCGGATTAAACCAGAGTTCGGTAATATGTCAAACTAAATGAATGGATTATGAATGGAAATGAACTATGCAGCATTAAAACGGGCTACGCTAAAGGAATTATTGGAGGCAAAGGGAAGAACAGCTAGCAATAAAACTAAAGCTACCCTTGTGGCCGAACTCCTGGAGGGGGACAGAGCAACCACTGCAGCATCTCCACAGGAGACAGAGCTAACTGAATTCGCAAAGGAGCTCAGGAACAGGTTAGCATTTTACTTAAACACCCCCCTAGAGACACTAAGCAGACTGAGGGCAGATGTACAGGAGTACCTTGTAGTTATGCAACAAGCCATTCAGCGAGCCGGGGAGGGAGCCCCCGCTCCCGCCAGCATTACCCAGGGGAAAGCCAAGATTCCCTACCAAGTCTTTAAAAGCTACACGGAAGCAAAAAGCGATATTGATGAATACTTACAGGATTTCGAAAGGCTGTGCCAGCTACATGACATCAGCCCAGCAGATTGGGTACTGGGTGCTTGGTGAATGGTGTCGGGAGCAAAGATTTGGCTTTATTGCTCATGGTAGCTCTGTTTGGAAAGGAAATAAACTGTACAAAAAAGATGGTTTGCATCTTTCTCAAAAGGGAACAAATGTTCTCAGTGAGAGGTTTTGCTAGGATGTATTTAACTCGTAAAGAGGCCATACTATATTTAATGTTAACAAATGGAGATTTGGTATCAGATATTACTGTAGGTGAAAGTTTAGGATCCAGTGATCATCAGTCAGTGTGGTTTAATATAAGAACAGTGACTGAGTCACACCACACAAAAACAAAAGTTTTAGACTTTAGAAAAACAGACTTTTCTAAAATTAGAATATGTGTAAGGAGTCATTATCAGACTGGAGCAATTTAAATGGAGTCCAAAAGAAATGGGATTATTTAAAAGTTGCACTACTGAAGGCAACAGAAAATTGCATTAGGCTTGTCAGTAAAAGCAAAAAATTCAAGAAACCACTGTGGTACTCCGCAGATGTGGCCAAAATAGTAAAAAACAAAAAGTTAGCATTTAGTAATTATAAAAAATCCCAGAGTGAGGAAGACAGAATGACCTATAAGATTAGGCAGAAAGAGGCTAAGCAAGTTATAAGAGCTTCCAAATCACACACAGAAGAGAAAATAGCACAGTCAGTAAAAAAGGGGGACAAAACTTTTTGTAGATACATAAATGAGAAAAGAAAAGTGAAACAAGGATTAGTTAGATTAAAAACAAAAGAAGGAAGGTATGTAGATGAGGATAAAGGTCTAGCTGACTGCCTCAATGAATATTTTTGTTCGGTATTTACAGATGAAAATGAAGGAAAGGGACCTCAGTTAAGAAAAAGGATAAATGAGTAATTTATTACACGTGAGTTTACAGAGGAAGAGGTTCTATTTCAACTGTCAAAAGTAAAGACAAATAAGTCAATGGGACCTGATGGAATACACCCAAAGCTATTAAAAGAGCTTAGTGGTGTACTAGCAAAACCATTAACAGATTTATTTAACCAATCATTGATAACAGGAGTAGTCCCAGAAGATTGGAAGTTAGCGAATGTTGTGCCCATTCACAAGAAAGGTAATAGGGAGGAGTCGGGCAACTATAGGCCAGTAAGCCTTACTTCAGTAGTGGGGAAAGTGATGGAAACCATGTTAAAGGATAGGATTGTTGAACATCTAAAAACACATGGATTTCAAGATCAGAGACAACATGGGTTTACTTCAGGGAGATCATGCCAAACTAATCTTATTGATTTTTTTGATTGGGTAACCAAAATTATAGATCAGGGTGGTGCAGTAGACATTGCTTACCTAGATTTCAGTAAGGCTTTTGACATTTTGGATTCCAATATTGTTGAATGGGTAAGGCAGTGGCTGAGTGACAGGCAACAGAGGGTTGTAGTCAATGGAGTATATTCTAAGCTTGGGCTTGTCACCAGTGAGGTACCTCAGGGATCTGTACTTGGACCCATTCTCTTTAATATTTGTATTAGTGATATTGCAGAAGGTCTTGATGGTAAGGTGTGTCTTTTGCGGATGATACTAAGATATGTAACAGGGTTGATGTTCAAGGAGGGATAAGCCAAATGGAAAATGATTTAGGTAAACTAGAAAAATGGTCAGAGTTGTGGCAACTGACATTTCATATGGATAATGGCAAGATAATGCATCTTGGACGTAAAAACCCAAGGGCAGAGTACAGAATATTTGACAGAGTCCTAACCTCAACATCTGAGGAAAGGGATTTAGGGGTGATTATTTCTGATGACTTAAAGGTAGGCAGACAATGTAATAGAGCAGCAGGAAATGCTAGCAGAATGCTTGGTTGTATAGGGAGAGGTATTAGCAGTAGAAAGAGGGAAGTGCTCATGCTATTGTACAGAACACTGGTGAGACCTCACTTGGAGTACTGTATGCAGTACTGGAGACGTATCTTCAGAAGGATATTGATACCTTAGAGAGAGTTCAAAGAAGGGCTACTAAACTGGTTCATGGATTGCAGGATAAAACTTACCAGGAAAGGTTAAAGGATCTTAACATGTATAGCTTGGAGGAAAGACGAGACCGGGGGGATATGATAGAAACATTTAAATACATAAAGGGAATCAACACAGTAAAGGAGGAGACTATATTTAAAAGAAGAAAAACTACCACAACAAGAGGACATATTCTTAACCCCTTAAGGACGGAGGACGGTTCAGGACCGTCATCGGCATTTTTGCATTGCCGACCGGTGACGGTCCTGAACCGTCCTAACCGTCCAATGTACTTACCCGATCGCCGTCGTTCCCCCGGCGGCGATCCCGTTGTGGGGAGACTGCCTGCAGCCCAGACAGTCTCCCCATGGCGGTTTAGGACCCCTGTGGCCATGTGATTGCGCAACAGGGCGACCACATGGTCACAATAGGTGTCCAAGTATCTGCCTGCAGGGGGACTGTCTGTGCTGACAGCAGTCTCCCTGCATGTGTAAAATCAGAAAAAAAATTAAAGTGAAAGTTAATAAAAAAAAATTATTATTATATATGTGTATATATATATGATATATAGACATATATTATACCTATATAATATATGTCTATATATCATATATAATAATGTCATGCTAAGTGTATTTTTATATTAATATGTACATATATTAATATAAAAATACACTTATAATTAAATTACACACGTGTATATATATAATAACTATATATATTGTGTATATATATATTATTATAAAATACGAATAATAAGTAATTTAAATTAAATTAAAAAAATAAAAAATAATACAAATGTAAAAAAAATTATATCTATACGAAATTTTATTCTAACTGTATTTTGATATTAATATATATATATATATTTATATCAAAATACACTTAGAATGAAATTGTATATATATCTATGTGTATATATAAATATATAAAAAGAATGCGAACTATTCATATGTCCATATACAAAATTACATAAATAAATATACACGTAGCCTTCAAATATATAAATATGCATATATATTTAAATTCTACGTGCGTATTTATGTAATATTTTTACATAATTAAGTTATTTTATTGATTGCAATTTAAGGGACCCAGGCCGAAAGTCCAGAGAATTTAATTTGCTAGCACTGTATTTTACCCTGTAACGTTCTACGACACCCTAAAACCTGTACATGGGGGGTACTGTTTTACTTGGGAGACTTCGCTGAACACAAATATTAGTGATTCAAAACAGTAAAACATATCACAGCGATTATATTGTCAGTGAAAGTGACTTTTTTTGCATTTTTCACACACAAACAGCACTTTTACTAATGATATAATTGTTGTGATACATTTTCCAGTTTTGAAACACTAATATTTGTGTTCAGCAAAGTCTCCTGAGTATAATAGTACCCCCCATGTACAGATTTTATAGCGTTTTTGAAAGTTACAGGGTCAAATATATGGGTCAAATATTTTTACATTGAAAACGGCCAGGTTGGTTACGTTGCCTTTGAGAGCGTATGGTAGCCCAGGAATGAGAATTACCCCCATGATGGCATACCATTTGCAAAAGAAGACAACCCAAGGTATTGCAAATGGGGTATGTCCAGTCTTTTTTAGTAACCACTTAGTCACAAACACTGGCCAAAATTAGCGTTCAATTTAGTTTTTTACTTTTTTCACACACAAACAAATATGAACGCTAACTTTGGCCAGTGTTTGCGACTAAGTGGCTACTAAAAAAGTCTGGACATACCCCATATTGAATACCCTGGGTTGCAGGGCCGGTGCAAGGATTTTTGCCGCCCTAGGCAAAAGTAAAGTTTGCCGCCCCCCCCCCCCCCATATGACATCACAATGCCCCATGTTAACTAACGCAAGTGCTGCAGTGCCGCCGTGTTTACATTAAAAGGCCTGCAGGGACAGGCTATAGACACCAGAACCACTACATTAAGCTGCAGTGGTTCTGGGGACTAAAGTGTCCCTTTAATGTGAGGTAAATTAGAAATTAGTGCCACGAATAATATACTAGATTGCCTACTTACAATCAGATGAGGATGGTGATGGACTCTAGCTGCAGTCTGGCTCCACTCGTCTGGTGTAGAACAGGCTCTCTGGAGGCTGTTTGTGTTCTGGGAGAACAGAAAGCAGCTCCATTTTTTTAAAGGCCCTTTACACAGCTCATGGTCTGGACCCCAGGGTCCACCTTCATGTTCCACCAAATAGTTTGTTCACAGGAGTAGGGGATGTCATGTTATGTGTGTAAGGAATGCATTGTGTGAATCTGTGTTTGTATGTGTAAGGGCTACAATGTGTGTTTCTGTGTATGTACGGGATGCAGTGTGTGCGTCTGTAAGGGGTGCATTGAGTGTGTGTAGGGATGCATTGTGTGTTTCTGTGTGTGTAAGGGATGCATTGTATGTAAGGGTTGAATTGCTTGTGTGTGTGTCTGTGTGTGTAATGCATTGTGTGTTTTTCTGTGTGCAAGGGGTGCATTGTGTGTGTGTGATAGATGTCAATCTCTCCCTCCTCCCTTGTCACTCTCTTCTCCCCCTCTCCCTCCCTCGTCACTCTCTTCTCTCCCCCCTCGTCACTCTCTTCTCTCCCCCCCTCGTCACTCTCTTCTCTCCCCCCTCGTCACTCTCTTCTCCCCCCCTCGTCACTCTCTTCTCTCCCCCCTCGTCACTCTCTTCTCTCCCCCCTCGTCACTCTCTTCTCTCCCACCCTCGTCACTCTCTTCTCTCCCCCCTCGTCACTCTCTTCTCTCCCCCCTCGTCACTCTCTTCTCTCCCCCCTCGTCACTCTCTTCTCTCCCCCCCTCGTCACTCTCTTCTCTCCCCCCCTCGTCACTCTCTTCTCTCCCCCCCTCGTCACTCTCTTCTCCCCCCCTCGTCACTCTCTTCTCTCCCCCCCTTGTCCCTCTCTTCTCTCCCCCCCTTGTCCCTCTCTTCTCTCCCCCCTTGTCCCTCTCTTCTCTCCCCCCCTTGTCCCTCTCTTCTCTCCCCCCCTTGTCCCTCTCTTTCTCCCCCCTTGTCCCTCTCTTCTCTCCCCCCCTTGTCCCTCTCTTCTCTCTCCTTGTCCCTCTCTTCTCCCCCCTTGTCCCTCTCTTCTCCCCCTTGTCCCTCTCTTCTCCCCCTTGTCCCTCTCTTCTCCCCCCTTGTCCCTCTCTTCTCCCCCTTGTCCCTCTCTTCTCCCCCCTTGTCCCTCTCTTCTCCCCCCTTGTCCCTCTCTTCTCCCCCTTGTCCCTCTCTTCTCCCCCCTTGTCCCTCTCTTCTCCCCCCTTGTCCCTCTCTTCTCCCCCCTTGTCCCTCTCTTCTCCCCCCTTGTCCCTCTCTTCTCCCCCTTGTCCCTCTCTTCTCCCCCCTTGTCCCTCTCTTCTCCCCCCTTGTCCCTCTCTTCTCCCCCCTTGTCCCTCTCTTCTCCCCCCTTGTCCCTCTCTTCTCCCCCCTCTTGTCCCTCTCTTCTCCCCCCTCTTGTCCCTCTCTTCTCCCCCCTCTTGTCCCTCTCTTCTCCCCCCTCTTGTCCCTCTCTTCTCCCCCCTCTTGTCCCTCTCTTCTCCCCCCTCCCTTGTCACTCTCTTCTCCCCTCCACACTCTCATTTCCCCCTCCTAACCCCGTCAATTCCACTCCCTGTCAATTACTTCCCCCCCACCTTGTCAATTTATTTCCCCCCTTTCAATTTATTCCCCCCCCCCTGTCCATTTATTCCACCCCTCCCTGTCCATTTATTCCCCCCCCTCCATGTCCATTTATTCCCCCTCCTCCCTGTCCATTTATTCCCCCTCCTCCCTGTCCATTTATTCCCCCTCCTCCCTGTCCATTTATTCCCCCTCCTCCCTGTCCATTTATTCCCCCTCCTCCCTGTCCATTTATTCCCCCTCCTCCCTGTCCATTTATTCCCCCTCCTGTCCATTTATCCCCCCCATCCATTTATTCTCCCTGTCCATTTTTCTCCCCCCCTGTCCATTTTTCTCCCCCCCTCCCTGTCCATTTATTTCTCCCCCCCTCCCTCTTCATTTATTTCTCCTCCCTCTTCATTTATTTCTCCTCCCTCTCCATTTATTTCTCCTCCCCCTCCCTCTCCATTTATCCCCCCTCTCCCTCCCTCTCCATTTATTTCTCCTGCCCTCCCCTCCCTCCCTCTCCATTTATTTCTGCCCCCCCCCCTCCCTCTCCATTTATTTCTCCCCCTCCCTCCCCCTCCATTTATTTCTCCCCCCTCCTCCCTCTCCATTTATTTCTCCCCCCCTCCCTCTCTCTCCATTTATTTCCCCCCTCCCTCTCCATTTATTTCTCCTGCCCTGCCCTCCCCTCCCTCTCCATTTATTTCTCCCCCCTCCTCCCTCCCTCTCCATTTATTTCTCCCCCCTCCCTCCCTCTCCATTTATTTCATCCCCCTCCCTCCCTCTCCATTTATTTCTCCCCCCTCCCTCCCTCTCCATTTATTTCTCTCCCCCCCCTCCCTCTCCATTTATTTCTCCCCCCCCCTCCCTTTATTCCCCCCACCCTCCCCTACCTATGTTGTAGCGTGGCCGAGCTCTGTACTGTCCGCGGGTACAGGGAGCTTGTATTTCCTGCACCCGGCCGGACTAAAAGGAAGTGAACACTCAGTGTTCACTTCCTGTTAGTCCGTCCGGGTACAGGAGACAAATGCTCCCTGTACCGGCGGACAGTACAGAGCTCGGCCACGCTACAGTGAAGGAGTGACAGGAGGGAGCGTTGAGCGCTTTCCTCCTGTCAGCTCCTCTCTTCATGCTGCGCCCGGGCGGTGCGCCCTCATCGACGCACCAGCCCGGGCAAAGCTGCAGCCGCCTGAGGCGCTCTACAGAGCGCTTGGGCGGCTGCAGCATTAGGGGGGCCGGCGCTCCTGGCGGCGCCCCTTCCCAAGGGGCGCCCTAGGCGGCTGCCTAGTCCGCCTTAATGGTAGCGCCGGCCCTGCTGGGTTGTCTACTTTGAAAAAAATATGTACATGTGGGGTGGTATTCAGAGATTTATGACAGATAATAGTGTTACAATGTCACTATTGATACATTTTAAAAATGTATGTTTTGAAACCGCAATATCCTACTTGTACTTATAGCCCTATAACATGCAAAAAAATAGCAAAAAGCATGTAAACACTGGGTATTTTTAAACTCAGGACAAAATTTTGAATCTATTTAGCAGTTTTTTTTCATTCGCTTTTGTAGATGAGTAAAAGATTTTTCACATAAAAGTCAAAAAGTGTTTTTTTTTCAATTTTTAATCATATTTTTTTCATTTTTTTAAAATTAAATTACATGAGATTATATAAATAATGGTATGTAAAGAAAGCCCCTTTTGTCCTGAAAAAAACAATATATAATTTGTATGGGAACAGTAAATGAGAGAGCGGAAAATTACAGCTAAACACAAACACCACAAAAGTGTAAAAAGATGCCTGGTCGCAAATGTACAACATCGCAAAAACAGTCCGGTCCTTTAGGGGTTAAATTAGAGGGACAAAGGTTTAAAAATAATATCAGGAAGTATTACTTTACTGAGAGGGTAGTGGATGCGTGGAATAGCCTTCCAGCTGAAGTGGTAGAGGGTAACACAGTAAAGGAGTTTAAGCATGCGTGGGATAGGCATAAGGCTATCCTAACTATAAGATAAGGTCAGGGACTAATGAAAGTATTTAGAAAACTGGGCAGACTAGATGGGCCGAATGGTTCTTATCTGCCGTCACTTTCTATGTCTCTATGTTTTTATGAAAGAAACCAATGACAAAGGTAATGACCCGAATGCTGAAAGGACATAATGCCAAATGAGCGTAATTTGGTGTATATAGGAATTCTGAATATTTGACCATATTTATGAATTGACCCACATTAGGACTACTTGATACTCTATGTGACTAGCCAACACCACACTACTTTAAAGTGTCACTAACAGATTTCATACGTAATTAAACATACCATGCCATAAATACATAACCTGCTTGCTCAGGCTTTATAGGCTTTATGCAGTTAGCAGTAGCAGTAGATGGCAGTACGAATTACTGTGTTAAGTGAATGATGTTAAGTGCAGAGTGCTTGGTGTTGACGGTGGGGCTGCGAAGTGCCGGTGGACAAAGAAAGTTATTTAGGTACTGATTGTGTAAAGGAATGAGGGGGTTCAGAGGGAAAAGAAGGGTTCCGTTGGGGGCAGGTCTGATAGCATGGAATACATAGTGTTCTGCGGGTCTGATGGCACGGGATACATAGTGCTCTGCAAGTTAAATGATGCTCTGCAGGTCTCTGGCACAAGGGTTAAATGATGCTTGCAGGTCTCTGGCATGTAAAGGGTTAAATTATGCTTGCAGGTCTCTGGCACAAGGGTTAAATGATGCTTGCAGGTCTCTGGCATGTAAAGGGTTAAATGAGGCTATGGAGGTCTCTGGCATGTAAAGGGTTAAACGATGCTATGGAGGTCTCTGGCATGTAACGGGTTAAATGATGCTATGGAGGTCTCTGGCATGTAAAGGGTTAAATGATGCTATGGAGGTCTCTGGCATGTAAAGGGTTAAATGATGCTATGAGGTTTCTGGCATGTAAAGGGTTAAATGATGCTATGAGGTCTCTGGCATGTAAATGGTTAAATGATGCTATGGAGGTCTCTGGCATGTAAAGGGTTAAATTATGCTATGGAGGTCTCTGGCATGTAAAGGGTTAAATGATGCTATGAGGTCTCTGGCATGTAAAGGGTTAAATGATGCTATGGAGGTTTCTGGCATGTAGAGGGTTACATGATGCTATGGAGGTCTCTGGCATGTAACGGGTTAAATGATGCTATGGAGGTCTCTGGCATGTAAATGGTTAAATGATGCTATGGAGGTCTCTGGCATGTAAAGGGTTAAATGATGCTATGGAGGTCTCTGGCATGTAAATGGTTAAATGAAGCTATGGAGGTCTCTGGCATGTAAAGGGTTAAATGATGCTATGGAGGGCTCTGGCATGTAAAGGGTTAAATGATGCTATGAGGTTTCTGGCATGTAAAGGGTTAAATGATGCTATGAGGTCTCTGGCATGTAAATGGTTAAATGATGCTATGGAGGTCTCTGGCATGTAAAGGGTTAAATGATGCTATGGAGGTCTCTGGCATGTAAAGGGTTAAATGATGCTATGGAGGTCTCTGGCATGTAAAGGGTTAAATGATGCTATGGAGGTTTCTGGCATGTAGAGAGTTACATGATGCTATGGAGGTCTCTGGCATGTAAAGGGTTAAATGATGCTATGGAGGTTTCTGGCATGTAACGGGTTAAATGATGCTATGGAGGTCTCTGGCATGTAACGGGTTAAATGATGCTATGGAGGTTTCTGGCATGTAACGGGTTAAATGATGCTATGGAGGTCTCTGGCATGTAACGGGTTAAATGATGCTATGGAGGTCTCTGGCATGTAAATGGTTAAATGATGCTATGGAGGTCTCTGGCATGTAAAGGGTTAAATGATGCTATGGAGGTCTCTGGCATGTAAAGGGTTAAATGATGCTATGGAGGTCTCTGGCATGTAAAGGGTTAAATGATGCTATGGAGGTCTCTGGCATGTAAAGGGTTAAATGATGCTATGGAGGTTTCTGGCATGTAGAGAGTTACATGATGCTATGGAGGTCTCTGGCATGTAAAGGGTTAAATGATGCTATGGAGGTTTCTGGCATGTAGAGAGTTACATGATGCTATGGAGGTCTCTGGCATGTAAAGGGTTAAATGATGCTATGGAGGTCTCTGGCATGTAACGGGTTAAATGATGCTATGGAGGTCTCTGGCATGTAACGGGTTAAATGATGCTATGGAGGTCTCTGGCATGTAACGGGTTAAATGATGCTATGGAGGTCTCTGGCATGTAACGGGTTAAATGATGCTATGGAGGTCTCTGGCATGTAGAGGGTTAAGTTGCACATTCTATAGACTTTCAGGCTCAGTCAATACAGTGAATATGTGAGATATATAACCCTGCAGTGGCAATGTAATATGCTCTGCATGACAGTAAAGGGCACAATGTTTTAGGACGGAGAATTGAAAGATGTACACTGGAAACTTATAATGAACAATCAAACACTGTGTACTGCTGTATAGGAGTGACTGGGGGGGGGGGGGGTGTATGAATGCTGGCGTTTTTTCATGCCGCCAGCATACGAACGCTATTGTTCGCATGGAACACATTAAGCATACATACACTTGGTTCTTAAAGCGGTATACACATTTTTATGAGAACACAGTAAAAAGTGGCTAATTTTGCCAAAACCATATTTCAGCTGAGCTTTGGGTCTGACCATCACTCTGTGGGTTGGATTGAAGGGAACAGGACCTGTGGTGGTGACGCATCATATGAGTTTTGGGTCTGTCCGTCGCGCTTTCGGTTGGATTGAAGGGAACAGGACATGTGGCGGTGACAGTATCTCAGCTGAACTTATGGTTTGTCCACCTTACTATATTGGTAGTTGAGGTTATGTCCCTCTGACTTGTGTTGGTTTGTATTATCTGTTTCTGTTCTTCCTGTTCCTCTTAACTGAATATAAATATACACTCAGGATGTGTGTTTGATGCTGATCATACCCTTTCCTTTCACGTTCCTCTTAGAAGATGCTTTAATTTCTTTCTTTCTGAATTCCAAATGCTATAAGTCTTTTAGCATTCATAACCACATCCTGAGACCCTGGCAGCCGCTCTTTGCGTCTGAGATAATTCTTCTGGAAATTAACTCAATGTTTTTATTTTGATCCAAGGATCAGTGCCTCCATTTCCTATAGCGCGGCATGTATTGTGAATTCCTATAGCGCGGCATGTATAGTGAATTCTTATAGCGTGGCATGTATAGTGAATTCCTATAGCGCGGCATGTATAGTGAATTCCTATAGCGCGGCATGTATAGTGAATTCTTATAGCGTGGCATGTATAGTGAATTCTTATAGCGTGGCATGTATAGTGAATTCCTATAGCGCGGCATGCATAGTGAATTCCTATAGCGCGGCATGTATAGTGAATTCTTATAGCGTGGCATGTATAGTGAATTCCTATAGCGCGGCATGTATTGTGAATTCCTATAGCGTGGCATGTATAGTGAATTCCTATAGCGCGGCATGTATAGTGAATTCCTATAGCGCGGCATGTATAGTGAATTCCTATAGCGCGGCATGCATAGTGAATTCCTATAGCGCGGAATGTATAGTGAATTCCTATAGCGCGGCATGTATAGTGAATTCCTATAGCGCGGCATGTATTGTGAATTCCTATAGCGTGGCATGTATAGTGAATTCCTATAGCGCGGCATGTATAGTGAATTCCTATAGCGTGGCATGTATAGTGAATTCCTATAGCGCGGCATGTATAGTGAATTCCTATAGCGCGGCATGTATTGTGAATTCCTATAGCGTGGCATGTATAGTGAATTCCTATAGCGCGGCATGTATAGTGAATTCCTATAGCGCGGCATGCATAGTGAATTCCTATAGCGCGGCATGTATAGTGAATTCCTATAGCGCGGCATGTATAGTGAATTCCTATAGCGCGGCATGTATTGTGAATTCCTATAGCGTGGCATGTATAGTGAATTCCTATAGCGCGGCATGTATAGTGAATTCCTATAGCGCGGCATGCATAGTGAATTCCTATAGCGCGGCATGTATTGTGAATTCCTATAGCGTGGCATGTATAGTGAATTCCTATAGCGCGGCATGTATAGTGAATTCCTATAGCGCGGCATGCATAGTGAATTCCTATAGCGCGGCATGTATTGTGAATTCCTATAGCGTGGCATGTATAGTGAATTCCTATAGCGCGGCATGTATTGTGAATTCCTATAGCGCGGCATGTATAGTGAATTCCTATAGCGCGGCATGTATAGTGAATTCCTATAGCGCGGCATGTATAGTGAATTCCTATAGCGCGGCATGTATAGTGAATTCCTATAGCGTGGCATGTATAGTGAATTCCTATAGCGCGGCATGTATAGTGAATTCTTATAGCGTGGCATGTATAGTGAATTCTTATAGCGTGGCATGTATAGTGAATTCCTATAGCGCGGCATGTATAGTGAATTCCTATAGCGCGGCATGTATTGTGAATTCCTATAGCGCGGCATGTATAGTGAATTCCTATAGCGTGGCATGTATAGTGAATTCCTATAGCGTGGCATGTATAGTGAATTCCTATAGCGCGGCATGTATTGTGAATTCCTATAGCGCGGCATGTATAGTGAATTCCTATAGCGTGGCATGTATAGTGAATTCCTATAGCGCGGCATGTATTGTGAATTCCTATAGCGCGGCATGTATAGTGAATTCTTATAGCGTGGCATGTATAGTGAATTCCTATAGCGCGGCATGTATAGTGAATTCCTATAGCGCGGCATGTATTGTGAATTCCTATAGCGCGGCATGTATAGTGAATTCCTATAGCGCGGCATGTATAGTGAATTTCTATAGCGCGGCATGTATAGTGAATTCCTATAGCGCGGCATGTATAGTGAATTCCTATAGCGCGGCATGTATAGTGAATTCCTATAGCGCGGCATGTATAGTGAATTCCTATAGCGCGGCATGTATAGTGAATTCCTATAGCGCGGCATGTATAGTGAATTCCTATAGCGCGGCATGTATAGTGAATTCCTATAGCGCGGCATGTATAGTGAATTCCTATAGCGCGGCATGTATAGTGAATTCCTATAGCGCGGCATGTATAGTGAATTCCTATAGCGCGGCATGTATAGTGAATTCCTATAGCGTGGCATGTATAGTGAATTCCCATATAGAGTGCGAGAGTGAGGGCAGTCTGTATAGAGTGCGAGAGTGAGGGCAGTCTGTATAGAGTGCGAGAGTGAGGGCAGTCTGTATAGAGTGCGAGAGTGAGGGCAGTCTGTATAGAGTGCGAGAGTGAGGGCAGTCTGTATAGAGTGCGAGAGTGAGGGCAGTCTGTATAGAGTGCGAGAGTGAGGGCAGTCTGTATAGAGTGCGAGAGTGAGGGCAGTCTGTATAGAGTGCGAGAGTGAGGGCAGTCTGTATAGAGTGCGAGAGTGAGGGCAGTCTGTATAGAGTGCGAGAGTGAGGGCAGTCTGTATAGAGTGCGAGAGTGAGGGCAGTCTGTATAGAGTGCGAGAGTGAGGGCAGTCTGTATAGAGTGCGAGAGTGAGGGCAGTCTGTATAGAGTGCGAGAGTGAGGGCAGTCTGTATAGAGTGCGAGAGTGAGGGCAGTCTGTATAGAGTGCGAGAGTGAGGGCAGTCTGTATAGAGTGTGAGAGTGAGGGCAGCCTGTATAGAGTGTGAGAGATGATTCAGGGATAGAAATGACTATGAGCTGTTATTATGGGGAGGCCACCTCCCTCCTTCCCTCGTCCTCTCCTGACTTTTCTCTCTATATATGGACACAGTTATCCCAGGCTGAGCAACACGTGAAATATACGGAATCTGCTCGATAATATATAACCTACTAAACTGTCACAGTCAAACATGGAGCGATACCTGATAGAGGGGCCCCGTTTAACAGTGTAATATGGAGAGATGGCTGTGGCCTGTGTGTAATATGGAGAGATGGCTGTGGCCTGTGTGTAATATGGAGAGATGGCTGTGGCCTGTGTGTAATATGGAGAGATGGCTGTGGCCTGTGTGTAATATGAAGAGATGGCTGTGGCCTGTGTGTAATATGAAGAGATGGCTGTGGCCTGTGTGTAATATGAAGAGATGGCTGTGGCCTGTGTGTAATATGAAGAGATGGCTGTGGCCTGTGTGTAATATGAAGAGATGGCTGTGGCCTGTGTGTAATATGAAGAGATGGCTGTGGCCTGTGTGTAATATGAAGAGATGGCTGTGGCCTGTGCGTAATATGAAGGGATGGCTGTGCCCTGTGTGTAATATGAAGGGATGGCTGTGCCCTGTGTGTAATATGAAGGGATGGCTGTGCCCTGTGTGTAATATGAAGGGATGGCTGTGCCCTGTGTGTAATACAAAGAGATGAATGTGCCCTGTGTGTAATATGAAGAGATGGAGGGATGGCTATGCGTAATATGGAGGCGTGGCTGTGCGTAATATGGAGGCGTGGCTGTGCGTAATATGGAGGCGTGGCTGTGCGTAATATGGAGGCGTGGCTGTGCGTAATATGGAGGGATGGCTGTGCGTAATATGGAGGGATGGCTGTGCGTAATAGGGAGGGATGGCTGTGCGTAATATGGAGGGATGGCTGTGCGTAATATGGAGGGATGGCTGTGCGTAATATGGAGGGATGGCTGTGCCTAATATGGAGGGATGGCTGTGCGTAATATGGAGGGATGGCTGTGCGTAATATGGAGGGATGGCTGTGCGTAATATGGAGGGATGGCTGTGCGTAATATGGAGGGATGGCTGTGCCTAATATGGAGGGATGGCTGTGCCTAATATGGAGGGATGGCTGTGCCTAATATGGAGGGATGGCTGTGCCTAATATGGAGGGATGGCTGTGCCTAATATGGAGGGATGGCTGTGCCTAATATGGAGGGATGGCTGTGCCTAATATGGAGGGATGGCTGTGCCTAATATGGAGGGATGGCTGTGCCTAATATGGAGGGATGGCTGTGCCTAATATGGAGGGATGGCTGTGCCTAATATGGAGGGATGGCTGTGCCTAATATGGAGGGATGGCTGTGCCTAATATGGAGCGATGGCTGTGCGTAATATGGAGCGATGGCTGGGCCCTGTGCGTAATATGGAAAGATGACTGGGCCCTGTGCGTAATATGGAAAGATGACTGGGCCCTGTGTATTAGAGGTTGTTGCACACTTGCTCTGATGACGGATGGCTTATCTTAGTAATACGGAGACAGTGTACTGCTATGATGGGATATAATACAATGGGCTATTCACTGTAGCAATTTTAGTCACTATCACTTGGCGCGATCCTCTTCAGTTTGGCTGATAACATTGTGCATCTGATGTTGCTGCAGTCTGAGATTCTGTTAGAAAATATACTGCAGTCGGCTTTTCTGCTGGAATGAGATGCAGTGAAGGTTAAACTGCATCATATGAAGGAGACTTTTTTGCAGTTTGGCTAATTAAGTGCTAATTGAATGGCAATATGGAAAATACGGCTGAAATAACCAAATTAGCTTTTTGTAAATAGCCACGTGTTTGACACAGCAAGCTTTGAGCACTATTCAACTGCATGTCGCCATATAGAGAGTAAGTCTGCGATGTGCATGACGCTCACATTTACCTGTTTATCTCCTTGCATTCACAGGGACAGTGAGAGGGAAAGACAAATTCCAAGTCAGAGCGTTATCATCCACATCCGAGGTGTGTACCCTAAAATGCATAATTAGTGTGAAAATACGGAGTACTGCAAACTCGGAATATGGGGGACCAGAGTACTGCAAACTCGGAATATGGGGGACCCCAGAGTACTGCAAACTCAGAATATGGGGGACCAGAGTACTGCAAACTGAGAATATGGGGGACCAGAGTACTGCAAACTCAGGATATGGGGGACAAGAGTACTGCAAACTCAGGATATGGGGGACCAGAGTACAGCAAACTCAGAATATGGGGGACCAGAGTACTGCAAACTCAGAATATGGGGGACCCCAGAGTACTGCAAACTCAGAATATGGGGGACCCCAGAGTACTGCAAACTCAGAATATGGGGGACCCCAGAGTACTGCAAACTCAGAATATGGGGGACCCCAGAGTACTGCAAACTCAGAATATGGGGGACCCCAGAGTACTGCAAACTGAGAATATGGGGGACCAGAGTACTGCAAACTCAGAATATGGGGGACCCCAGAGTACTTCAAACTGAGAATATGGGGGACCAGAGTACTGCAAACTGAGAATATGGGGGACCAGAGTACTGCAAACTGAGAATATGGGGGACCAGAGTACTGCAAACTGAGAATATGGGGGACCAGAGTACTGCAAACTCACGATATGGGGGACCAGAGTACTGCACACTCGGAATATGGGGGACCCCAGAGTACTGCAAACTCAGAATATGGGGGACCCCAGAGTACTGCAAACTCAGAATATGGGGGACCAGAGTACTGCAAACTCAGAATATGGGGGACCCCAGAGTACTGCAAACTCAGAATATGGGGGACCAGAGTACTGCAAACTGAGAATATGGGGGACCAGAGTACTGCAAACTGAGAATATGGGGTACCAGAGTACTGCAAACTCAGGATATGGGGGACCAGAGTACTGCAAACTCAGGATATGGGGGACCAGAGTACTGCAAACTCAGGATATGGGGGACCAGAGTACTGCAAACTCAGGATATGGGGGACCAGAGTACTGCAAACTCAGAATATGGGGGACCCCAGAGTACTGCAAACTCAGAATATGGGGGACCCCAGAGTACTGCAAACTCAGAATATGGGGGACCCCAGAGTACTGCAAACTCAGAATATGGGGGACCCCAGAGTACTGCAAACTCAGAATATGGGGGACCCCAGAGTACTGCAAACTCAGAATATGGGGGACCCCAGAGTACTGCAAACTCAGAATATGGGGGACCCCAGAGTACTGCAAACTCAGAATATGGGGGACCCCAGAGTACTGCAAACTCAGAATATGGGGGACCCCAGAGTACTGCAAACTCAGAATATGGGGGACCCCAGAGTACTGCAAACTCAGAATATGGGGGACCCCAGAGTACTGCAAACTCAGAATATGGGGGACCCCAGAGTACTGCAAACTCAGAATATGGGGGACCAGAGTACTGCAAACTCAGAATATGGGGGACCCCAGAGTACTGCAAACTCAGAATATGGGGGACCAGAGTACTGCAAACTGAGAATATGGAGGACCAGAGTACTGCAAACTGAGAATACGGGGGACCAGAGTACTGCAAACTGAGAATATGGGGGACCAGAGTACTGCAAACTCAGAATATGGGGGACCAGAGTACTGCACACTCGGAATATGGGGGACCAGAGTACTGCAAACTCAGAATATGGGGGACCCCAGAGTACTGCAAACTCAGAATATGGGGGACCAGAGTACTGCAAACTGAGAATATGGGGGACCAGAGTACTGCAAACTGGGAATATGGGGGACCAGAGTACTGCAAACTCAGAATATGGGGGACCAGAGTACTGCAAACTCAGAATATGGGGGACCAGAGTACTGCAAACTGAGAATATGGGGGACCAGAGTACTGCAAACTCAGAATATGGGGGACCAGAGTACTGCAAACTCAGAATATGGGGGACCAGAGTACTGCAAACTGAGAATATGGGGGACCAGAGTACTGCAAACTCAGAATATGGGGGACCAGAGTACTGCAAACTCAGAATATGGGGGACCAGAGTACTGCAAACTCAGAATATGGGGGACCAGAGTACTGCAAACTCAGAATATGGGGGACCAGAGTACTGCAAACTGAGAATATGGGGGACCAGAGTACTGCAAACTCAGGATATGGGGGACCAGAGTACTGCAAACTGAGAATATGGGGGACCAGAGTACTGCAAACTCGGAATATGGGGGACCAGAGTACTGCAAACTCAGAATATGGGGGACCAGAGTACTGCAAACTCAGAATATGGGGGACCAGAGTACTGCAAACTGAGAATATGGGGGAGCAGAGTACTGCAAACTGAGAATATGGGGGACCAGAGTACTGCAAACTGAGAATATGGGGGACCAGAGTACTGCAAACTGAGAATATGGGGGACCAGAGTACTGCAAACTCAGAATATGGGGGACCAGAGTACTGCAAACTCAGAATATGGGGGACCCCAGAGTACTGCAAACTCAGAATATGGGGGACCAGAGTACTGCAAACTGAGAATATGGGGGACCAGAGTACTGCAAACTGGGAATATGGGGGACCAGAGTACTGCAAACTCAGAATATGGGGGACCAGAGTACTGCAAACTCAGAATATGGGGGACCAGAGTACTGCAAACTCAGAATATGGGGGACCAGAGTACTGCAAACTGAGAATATGGGGGACCAGAGTACTGCAAACTCAGAATATGGGGGACCAGAGTACTGCAAACTCAGAATATGGGGGACCAGAGTACTGCAAACTCAGAATATGGGGGACCAGAGTACTGCAAACTGAGAATATGGGGGACCAGAGTACTGCAAACTCAGGATATGGGGGACCAGAGTACTGCAAACTGAGAATATGGGGGACCAGAGTACTGCAAACTCGGAATATGGGGGACCAGAGTACTGCAAACTCAGAATATGGGGGACCAGAGTACTGCAAACTGAGAATATGGGGGAGCAGAGTACTGCAAACTGAGAATATGGGGGACCAGAGTACTGCAAACTGAGAATATGGGGGACCAGAGTACTGCAAACTGAGAATATGGGGGACCAGAGTACTGCAAACTGAGAATATGGGGGACCAGAGTACTGCAAACTGAGAATATGGGGGACCAGAGTACTGCAAACTCAGAATATGGGGGACCAGAGTACTGCAAACTCAGAATATGGGGGACCAGAGTACTGCAAACTCAGAATATGGGGGACCAGAGTACTGCACACTCGGAATATGGGGGACCAGAGTACTGCAAACTCAGAATATGGGGGACCAGAGTACTGCAAACTCAGAATATGGGGGACCAGAGTACTGCAAACTGAGAATATGGGGGAGCAGAGTACAGCAAACTCAGAATATGGGGGACCAGAGTACTGCAAACTGAGAATATGGGGGACCAGAGTACTGCAAACTGAGAATATGGGGGACCAGAGTACTGCAAACTGAGAATATGGGGGACCAGAGTACTGCAAACTGAGAATATGGGGGACCAGAGTACTGCAAACTGAGATATGGGGGAACAGAGTACTGCAAACTGGGAATATGGGGGACCAGAGTACTGCAAACTCAGAATATGGGGGACCAGAGTACTGCACACTCGGAATATGGGGGACCAGAGTACTGCAAACTCAGAATATGGGGGACCAGAGTACTGCAAACTCAGAATATGGGGGACCAGAGTACTGCAAACTGAGAATATGGGGGACCAGAGTACTGCAAACTGAGAATATGGGGGACCAGAGTACTGCAAACTGAGAATATGGGGGACCAGAGTACTGCACACTCGGAATATGGGGGACCAGAGTACTGCAAACTCAGGATATGGGGGACCCCAGAGTACAGCAAACTGAGAATATGGGGGACCAGAGTACTGCAAACTGAGAATATGGGGGACCAGAGTACTGCAAACTGAGAATATGGGGGACCAGAGTACTGCAAACTGAGAATATGGGGGACCAGAGTACTGCACACTCGGAATATGGGGGACCAGAGTACTGCAAACTCGGAATATGGGGGACCAGAGTACTGCAAACTGAGAATATGGGGGACCAGAGTACTGCAAACTGAGAATATGGGGGACCAGAGTACTGCAAACTGAGAATATGGGGGACCCCAGAGTACTGCAAACTGAGAATATGGGGGACCAGAGTACTGCAAACTGAGAATATGGGGGACCAGAGTACTGCAAACTGAGAATATGGGGGACCAGAGTACTGCAAACTCAGAATATGGGGGACCAGAGTACTGCAAACTCAGAATATGGGGGACCAGAGTACTGCAAACTGAGAATATGGGGGAGCAGAGTACAGCAAACTCAGAATATGGGGGAGCAGAGTACTGCACACTGAGAATATGGGGGACCAGAGTACTGCAAACTCAGAATATGGGGGACCAGAGTACTGCAAACTCAGAATATGGGGGACCAGAGTACTGCAAACTCAGAATATGGGGGACCAGAGTACTGCAAACTGAGAATATGGGGGACCAGAGTACTGCAAACTCAGAATATGGGGGACCAGAGTACTGCAAACTGAGAATATGGGGGACCAGAGTACTGCAAACTGAGAATATGGGGGAGCAGAGTACAGATCTCAGAGATTACTGGTACTGATACTAAGGTATAGATCTGAGAGTACTTATATTGCAAAATAAAAATGTTGTACAACTGACAAAATGAGTAGCTGTTTCATGAGAACACTTTCATTGCCTCCTAGTGGATCTCTAACTTCATTACCACATTACCTTTTAATCCCCCCCTATTCCCCCTCCATTCTTCCCTTTCATTACTGCACTGCCCTTTGCTGAATCCAATCACCTTTATTGCCGCACTGTCCCCTGCTGGATCCTCCCCTTTATTACAGCACTTTCCCCCTGCTGGATCCTCCCCTTTATTACAGCACTGTCCCCTGCTGGATCCTCCCCTTTATTACAGCACTGTCCCCGTGCTGGATCCTCCCCTTTATTACAGCACTGTCCCCCTGCTGGATCCTCCCCTTTATTACTGCACTGTCCCCTGCTGGATCCTCCCCTTTATTACTGCACTGTCCCCTGCTGGATCCTCCCCTTTATTACTGCACTGCCCCCTGCTGGATCCTCCCCTTTATTACTGCACCGCCCCCTGCTGGATCCTCCCCTTTATTACTGCACCGCCCCCTGCTGGATCCTCCCCTTTATTACTGCACCGCCCCCTGCTGGATCCTCCCCTTTATTACTGCACCGCCCCCTGCTGGATCCTCCCCTTTATTACTGCACCGTCCCCTGCTGGATCCTCCCCTTTATTACTGCACTGTCCCCTGCTGGATCCTCCCCTTTATTACTGCACCACCCCCTGCTGGATCCTCCCCTTTATTACTGCACTGTCCCCTGCTGGATCCTCCTCTTTATTACTGCACCGCCCCCTGCTGGATCCCCCCCTTTATTACTGCACTGCCCCCTTCTGGATCCTCCCCTTTATTACTGCACCGCCCCCTGCTGGATCCTCTCCTTTATTACTGCACCGCCCCCTGCTGGATCCTCCCCTTTATTACTGCACCGTCCCCTGCTGGATCCTCCCCTTTATTACTGCACTGCCCCCTGCTGGATCCTCCCCTTTATTACTGCACTGCCCCCTGCTGGATCCTCCCCTTTATTACTGCACTGCCCCCTGCTGGATCCTCCCCTTTATTACTGCACTGTCCCCTGCTGGATCCTCCCCTTTATTACTGCAGTGCCCCCTGCTGGATCCTCCCCTTTATTAGTGCACTGCCCCCTGCTGGATCCTCCCCTTTATTACTGCACTGCCCCCTGCTGGATCCTCCCCTTTATTACTGCACTGTCCCCTGCTGGATCCTCCCCTTTATTACTGCACTGTCCCCTGCTGGATCCTCCCCTTTATTACTGCACTGTCCCCTGCTGGATCCTCCCCTTTATTACTGCAGTGCCCCCTGCTGGATCCTCCCCTTTATTACTGCACTGTCCCCTGCTGGATCCTCCCCTTTATTACTGCACTGTCCCCTGCTGGATCCTCCCCTTTATTACTGCACCGCCCCCTGCTGGATCCTCCCCTTTATTACTGCACCGCCCCCTGCTGGATCCTCCCCTTTATTACTGCACCGCCCCCTGCTGGATCCTCCCCTTTATTACTGCACTGTCCCCCTGCTGGATCCTCCCCTTTATTACTGCACTGTCCCCCTGCTGGATCCTCCCCTTTATTACTGCACTGTCCCCTGCTGGATCCTCCCCTTTATTACTGCACTGCCCCCTGCTGGATCCTCCCCTTTATTACTGCACTGTCCCCCTGCTGGATCCTCCCCTTTATTACTGCACTGTCCCCCTGCTGGATCCTCCCCTTTATTACTGCACTGTCCCCTGCTGGATCCTCCCCTTTATTACTGCACAGCCCCCTGCTGGATCCTCCCCTTTATTACTGCACTGCCCCCTGCTGGATCCTCCCCTTTATTACTGCACTGCCCCCTGCTGGATCCTCCCCTTTATTACTGCACTGCCCCCTGCTGGATCCTCCCCTTTATTACTGCACTGTCCCCTGCTGGATCCTCCCCTTTATTACTGCACTGTCCCCTGCTGGATCCTCCCCTTTATTACTGCACTGTCCCCTGCTGGATCCTCCCCTTTATTACTGCACTGCCCCCTGCTGGATCCTCCCCTTTATTACTGCACTGTCCCCTGCTGGATCCTCCCCTTTATTACTGCACTGTCCCCCTGCTGGATCCTCCCCTTTATTACTGCACTGTCCCCTGCTGGATCCTCCCCTTTATTACTGCACCGCCCCCTGCTGGATCCTCCCCTTTATTACTGCACTGTCCCCCTGCTGGATCCTCCCCTTTATTACTGCACTGTCCCCCTGCTGGATCCTCCCCTTTATTACTGCACTGTCCCCCTGCTGGATCCTCCCCTTTATTACTGCACTGCCCCCTGCTGGATCCTCCCCTTTATTACTGCACCGCCCCCTGCTGGATCCTCCCCTTTATTACTGCACTGTCCCCTGCTGGATCCTCCCCTTTATTACTGCACCGCCCCCTGCTGGATCCTCCCCTTTATTACTGCACTGTCCCCCTGCTGGATCCTCCCCTTTATTACTGCACTGTCCCCCTGCTGGATGCTCCCCTTTATTACTGCACTGTCCCCCTGCTGGATCCTCCCCTTTATTACTGCACTGCCCCCTGCTGGATCCTCCCCTTTATTACTGCACTGTCCCCCTGCTGGATCCTCCCCTTTATTACTGCACTGTCCCCTGCTGGATCCTCCCCTTTATTACTGCACTGTCCCCTGCTGGATCCTCCCCTTTATTACTGCACTGCCCCCTGCTGGATCCTCCCCTTTATTACTGCACTGCCCCCTGCTGGATCCTCCCCTTTATTACTGCACTGCCCCCTGCTGGATCCTCCCCTTTATTACTGCACTGCCCCCTGCTGGATCCTCCCCTTTATTACTGCACCGCCCCCTGCTGGATCCTCCCCTTTATTACTGCACTGTCCCCTGCTGGATCCTCCCCTTTATTACTGCACTGTCCCCTGCTGGATCCTCCCCTTTATTACTGCACTGTCCCCCTGCTGGATCCTCCCCTTTATTACTGCACTGTCCCCTGCTGGATCCTCCCCTTTATTACTGCACTGCCCCCTGCTGGATCCTCCCCTTTATTACTGCACCGCCCCCTGCTGGATCCTCCCCTTTATTACTGCACTGTCCCCTGCTGGATCCTCCCCTTTATTACTGCACTGTCCCCCTGCTGGATCCTCCCCTTTATTACTGCACTGCCCCCTGCTGGATCCTCCCCTTTATTACTGCACTGCCCCCTGCTGGATCCTCCCCTTTATTACTGCACTGTCCCCTGCTGGATCCTCCCCTTTATTACTGCACCGCCCCCTGCTGGATCCTCCCCTTTATTACTGCACTGTCCCCCTGCTGGATCCTCCCCTTTATTACTGCACTGTCCCCTGCTGGATCCTCCCCTTTATTACTGCACTGCCCCCTGCTGGATCCTCCCCTTTATTACTGCACCGCCCCCTGCTGGATCCTCCCCTTTATTACTGCACTGTCCCCTGCTGGATCCTCCCCTTTATTACTGCACTGTCCCCCTGCTGGATCCTCCCCTTTATTACTGCACCGCCCTCTGCTGGATCCTCCCCTTTTTTTACTGCAACGCCCCCTGCTGGATCCTCCCCTTTATTACTGCACAGCCCCCTGCTGGATCCTCCCCTTTATTACTGCACTGCCCCCCTGCTGGATCCTCCCCTTCATTGTCACACTGCTCCCAGCTGGATTGTACTCATTCATTGTCACACTGCCCCCGGCTGGATTGTACTCATTCATTGTCACACTGCCCCCGGCTAGATTGTACTCATTCATTGTCATACTGCCCCTGGCTGGATTGTACTCATTCATTGTCACACTGCCCCCGGCTAGATTGTACTCATTCATTGTCACACTGCCCCCGTCTAGATTGTACTCATTCATTGTCACACTGCCCCCGGCTGGATTGTACTCATTCATTGTCACACTGCCCCCGGCTAGATTGTACTCATTCATTGTCACACTGCCCCCGGCTGGATTGTACTCATTCATTGTCACACTGCCCCTGGCTAGATTGTACTCATTCATTGTCACACTGCCCCCGGCTAGATTGTACTCATTCATTGTCACACTGCCCCCGGCTGGATTGTACTCATTCATTGTCACACTGCCCCCGGCTAGATTGTACTCATTCATTGTCACACTGCCCCCGGCTAGATTGTACTCATTCATTGTCACACTGCCCCTGGCTGGATTGTACTCATTCATTGTCACACTGCCCCCGGCTAGATTGTACTCATTCATTGTCACACTGCCCCCGGCTAGATTGTACTCATTCATTGTCACACTGCCCCCGGCTAGATTGTACTCATTCATTGTCATACTGCCTCTGGCTGGAATGTACTCATTCATTGTCACACTGCCCCCGGCTAGATTGTACTCATTCATTGTCACACTGCCCCCGGCTGGATTGTACTCATTCATTGTCACACTGCTCCCGGCTAGATTGTATTCATTCATTGTCACACTGCCCCCGGCTAGATTGTACTCATTCATTGTCACACTGCCCCCGGCTAGATTGTACTCATTCATTGTCACACTGCCCCCGGCTAGATTGTACTCATTCATTGTCATACTGCCCCTGGCTGGATTGTACTCATTCATTGTCACACTGCCCCCGGCTAGATTGTACTCATTCATTGTCACACTGCCCCCGGCTGGATTGTACTCATTCATTGTCACACTGCTCCCGGCTAGATTGTACTCATTCATTGTCACACTGCCCCCGGCTAGATTGTACTCATTCATTGTCACACTGCCCCCGGCTAGATTGTACTCATTCAGTGTCACACTGCCCCCGGCTAGATTGTACTCATTCATTGTCACACTGCCCCCGGCTAGATTGTACTCATTCATTGTCACACTGCCCCTGGCTGGATTGTACTCATTCATTGTCACACTGCCCCTGGCTGGATTGTACTCATTCATTGTCACACTGCCCCCGGCTAGATTGTACTCATTCATTGTCACACTGCCCCCGGCTGGATTGTACTCATTCATTGTCACACTGCTCCCGGCTAGATTGTACTCATTCATTGTCACACTGCCCCCGGCTAGATTGTACTCATTCATTGTCACACTGCCCCCGGCTAGATTGTACTCATTCAGTGTCACACTGCCCCCGGCTAGATTGTACTCATTCATTGTCACACTGCCCCCGGCTAGATTGTACTCATTCATTGTCACACTGCCCCTGGCTGGATTGTACTCATTCATTGTCACACTGCCCCTGGCTGGATTGTACTCATTCATTGTCACACTGCCCCCGGGTAGATTGTACTCATTCATTGTCACACTGTCCCTGGCTGGATTGTACTCATTCATTGTCACACTGCCCCTGGCTAGATTGTACTCATTCATTGTCACACTGCCCCCGGCTAGATTGTACTCATTCGTTGTCACACTGCCCCCGACTGGATTGTACTCATTCATTGTCACACTGCCCCCGACTGGATTGTACTCATTCATTGTCACACTGCCCCCGACTGGATTGTACTCATTCATTGTCACACTGCCCCTGGCTGGATTGTACTCATTCATTGTCACACTGCCCCTGGCTAGATTGTACTCATTCAGTGTCACACTGCCCCCGGCTAGATTGTTCTCATTCATTGTCACACTGCCCCCGGCTAGATTGTACTCATTCATTGTCACACTGCCCCTGGCTAGATTGTACTCATTCATTGTCACACTGCCTCCGGCTAGATTGTACTCATTCATTGTCACACTGCCTCCGGCTAGATTGTACTCATTCATTGTCACACTGCCCCTGGCTAGATTGTACTCATTCATTGTCACACTGCCCCCGGCTAGATTGTACTCATTCGTTGTCACACTGCCCCCGACTGGATTGTACTCATTCATTGTCACACTGCCCCCGACTGGATTGTACTCATTCATTGTCACACTGCCCCCGACTGGATTGTACTCATTCATTGTCACACTGCCCCTGGCTAGATTGTACTCATTCATTGTCACACTGCCCCTGGCTAGATTGTACTCATTCATTGTCACACTGCCCCTGGCTGGATTGTACTCATTCATTGTCACACTGCCCCCGACTGGATTGTACTCATTCATTGTCACACTGCCCCCGGCTAGATTGTACTCATTCATTGTCACACTGCCCCCGGCTAGATTGTACTCATTCATTGTCACACTGCCCCCGGCTAGATTGTACTCATTCATTGTCACACTGCCCCCGGCTAGATTGTACTCATTCAGTGTCACACTGCCCCCGGCTAGATTGTACTCATTCAGTGTCACACTGCCCCCGGCTAGATTGTACTCATTCATTGTCACACTGCCCCCGGCTAGATTGTACTCATTCATTGTCACACTGCCCCCGGCTAGATTGTACTCATTCATTGTCACACTGCCCCCGGCTAGATTGTACTCATTCATTGTCACACTGCCCCCGGCTAGATTGTACTCATTCAGTGTCACACTGCCCCCAGCTGGATTGTACTCATTCATTGTCACACTGCCCCTGGCTGGATTGTACTCATTCATTGTCACACTGCCCCTGGCTGGATTGTACTCATTCATTGTCACACTGCCCCTGGCTAGATTGTACTCATTCATTGTCACACTGCCCCCGGCTAGATTGTACTCATTCATTGTCACACTGCCCCCGGCTGGATTGTACTCATTCATTGTCACACTGCCCCCGGCTAGATTGTACTCATTCATTGTCACACTGCCCCCGGCTAGATTGTACTCATTCATTGTCACACTGCCCCCGGCTAGATTGTACTCATTCATTGTCACACTGCCCCCGGCTAGATTGTACTCATTCATTGTCACACTGCCCCCGGCTAGATTGTACTCATTCAGTGTCACACTGCCCCCGGCTAGATTGTACTCATTCAGTGTCACACTGCCCCCGGCTAGATTGTACTCATTCATTGTCACACTGCCCCCGGCTAGATTGTACTCATTCATTGTCACACTGCCCCCGGCTAGATTGTACTCATTCATTGTCACACTGCCCCCGGCTAGATTGTACTCATTCAGTGTCACACTGCCCCCGGCTAGATTGTACTCATTCATTGTCACACTGCCCCCGGCTAGATTGTACTCATTCATTGTCACACTGCCCCTGGCTGGATTGTACTCATTCATTGTCACACTGCCCCTGGCTGGATTGTACTCATTCATTGTCACACTGCCCCTGGCTGGATTGTACTCATTCATTGTCACACTGCCCCCGGCTAGATTGTACTCATTCATTGTCACACTGCCCCTGGCTAGATTGTACTCATTCATTGTCACACTGCCCCCGGCTAGATTGTACTCATTCATTGTCACACTGCCCCCGGCTAGATTGTACTCATTCATTGTCACACTGCCCCCGGCTAGATTGTACTCATTCATTGTCACACTGCCCCTGGCTAGATTGTACTCATTCATTGTCACACTGCCCCCGGCTAGATTGTACTCATTCATTGTCACACTGCCCCCGGCTAGATTGTACTCATTCATTGTCACACTGCCCCCGGCTAGATTGTACTCATTCATTGTCACACTGCCCCCGTCTGGATTGTACTCATTCATTGTCACACTGCCCCCGTCTGGATTGTACTCATTCATTGTTACACTGTCCCCGGCTGCATTGTTCTCATTCACTCTCACACTGCCCTCAGCTGGATTGTACTCACAATTGTGATAAACGTGTCAGTCCTGTCTGTTATGTGATGTTTTAAATGTTTCCGAACTCTGAGAATATTTAGGTGTATGTTTTATCAACTCCCACAATTTTTTCCTTTCTGAATCTTTCTTTTTGTATGTGAATTAGTAATGATGGTCTTTTTGGTTCTCTCCAGTCGTGTCCCAGTAGATTAGGCCCCCATCCCCAGCAGCCAACATGGTGGCATTGTCACTGAAGATCGGTATTGGAAATGTGGTGAAAACGATGCAATTTGAGCCCTCCACCATGATATACGATGCTTGTCGCATTATCCGAGAGCGGGTTCCGGAAGCACAGATTGGACAGCGTAAGCACATTATTACAACAAAACAGAAAAAAGGACAGTTTCAGCATTATACAAGGCTTTATAAATATACAGTGGGCATTTAAACTGACAGTAATTAACATTAAAATTCTATTGACACAAGTTGGGTGTAGTAAAATGATACAGGACCCAATAATGGTTAGACAAGGTGAATAGAGTACAAGAGAAGGCCAATAGGAGGGTATAGTGTATTTGTCATTTAATGGGGTGACTGAAGGATGATGGAAGAAAAGGTGAGACCTGAACATAAGATTAATGGGTAGTGTAATGATGTCTCATTGACTTCCAGAGTAATAGAGGTGGAATGTTTAAATAGTTCAGATTTTGGAACAGTTAATTAGAGAAAAGAAGAGATGCGTTCCAGGAGGTAGAGAGGTCAGGAAGGCACAGGTATCTATCAGTGTATAGATAATAGAGAAAGCCAATGGCACATTGTAAAAAGAGAACAAAAAAGGGACAAGAAATGAGCCTTGAGGATATTAATCTGTTGCACCCCTAGCTGTCAATCACATGCCTGCTCCTGTGACTTCCTAATTTGGTTAGCTCAGTGGAGCTAAACTCAAGAGACGGCAGTTGCCTAAAGCACCTGCCTTGCAAAGATTGAGCTGCATTGGGAAGGCTGTGATTGGATAGCCACAGAAAGTCTAGGTGGGCTTAGAAGGGGAGCGATTGCAAAGACTGCAGACAAGTTTTAATTTATTATTTATTTATGAATGAAGTGTTCCTTTACTCGCATTTTCTTTCTTTCCAGCAAATGACTTTGGTCTTTTCTTATCGGATGAGGATCCCAAGAAAGGAATTTGGTTGGAAGCAGGGAAAGCCCTGGATTATTACATGCTTCGGAATGGGGTGTGCTAATCATCTGTAATTTGCCTCCCCGGCCACCTTCCTGTACTTGCAGACGCTAATCCTCTTTAACTGGCCTCTGCTCCCGGCCCACCTTCCTGTACTAGCAGGCGCTAATCCTCTATAACTGGCCTCTGCTCCCGGCCCTCCTTCCTGTACTAGCAGGCGCTAATCCTCTATAACTGGCCTCTGCTCCCGGCCCACCTTCCTGTACTAGCAGGCGCTAATTCTCTATAATTGGCCTCTGCTCCCGGCCCACCTTCCTGTACTAGCAGGCGCTAATTCTCTATACCTGGCCTCTGCTCCCGGCCCACCTTCCTGTACTAGCAGGCGCTAATTCTCTATAACTGGCCTCTGCTCCCGGCCCTCCTTCCTGTACTAGCAGGCGCTAATTCTCTATAACTGGCCTCTGCTCCCGGCCCACCTTCCTGTACTAGCAGGCGTTAATCCTCTATAACTGGCCTCTGCTCCCGGCCCACCTTCCTGTACTAGCAGGCGTTAATCCTCTATAACTGGCCTCTGCTCCCGGCCCTCCTTCCTGTACTAGCAGGCGCTAATTCTCTATAACTGGCCTCTGCTCCCGGCCCTCCTTCCTGTACTAGCAGGCGTTAATCCTCTATAACTGGCCTCTGCTCCCAGCCCACCTTCCTGTACTAGCAGGCGCTAATTCTCTATACCTGGCCTCTGGTCCCGGCCCTCCTTCCTGTACTAGCATTCTCTAATTCTCTATACCTGGCCTCTGCTCCCGGCCCACCTTCCTGTACTAGCAGGCGTTAATCCTCTATAACTAGCCTCTGCTCCCGGCCCACCTTCCTGTACTAGCATTCTCTAATTCTCTATAACTGGCCTCTGCTCCCGGCCCTCCTTCCTGTACTAGCAGGCGTTAATCCTCTATAACTAGCCTCTGCTCCCGGCCCTCCTTCCTGTACTAGCAGGCGCTAATTCTCTATAACTGGCCTCTGCTCCCGGCCCTCCTTCCTGTACTAGCAGGCGCTAATCCTCTATACCTGGCCTCTGCTCCCGGCCCTCCTTCCTGTACTAGCAGGCACTAATCCTCTATACCTGGCCTCTGCTCCCGGCCCACCTTCCTGTACTAGCAGGCGCTAATCCTCTATAACTGGCATCTGCTCCCGGCCCTCCTTCCTGTACTAGCAGGCACTAATCCTCTATAACTGGCCTTTGCTCCCGGCCCACCTTCCTGTACTAGCAGGCGTTAATCCTCTATAACTGGCCTCTGCTCCCGGCCCTCCTTCCTGTACTAGCATGCGCTAATCCTCTATAACTAGCCTCTGCTCCCGGCCCTCCTTCCTGTACTAGCATGCGCTAATCCTCTATAACTAGCCTCTGTTCCTGGCCCTCCTTCCTGTATTAGCAGGCGCTAATTCTTTATAACTAGCCTCTGCTCCCGGCCCTCCTTCCTGTATTAGCAGGCGCTAATCCTCTATTCCTGTACTAGCAGGCGCTAATCCTCCATAACTGGCCTCTGCTCCTGGCCCACCTTCCTATAATAGCAGGCGCTAATCCTCTATAACTGGCCTCTGTTCCTGGCCCACCTTCCAGTACTAGCAGACGCTAATTCTCTATAACTGGCCTCTGCTCCCGGCCCATCTTCCTGTACTAGCAGGTGCTAATTCTCTATACCTGGCCTCTGCTCCCGGCCCTCCTTCCTGTACTAGCATTCGCTAATTCTCTATAACTGGCCTCTGCTCCCGGCCCACCTTCCAGTTCTAGCAGGCGCTAATCCTCTATAACTGGCCTCTGCTCCTGGCCCTCCTTTCTGTACTAGCAGTCGCTAATCTTCTATAACTGGCCTCTTTTCCTGGCCCTCCTTCCTGAACTAGCAGGCGCTAATTCTCTATAACTGGCCTCTGCTCCCGGCCCTCCTTCCTGTACTAGCAGGCGCTAATTCTCTATAACTGGCCTCTGCTATCGGCCCTCCTTCCTGTACTAGCAGGCATTAATCCTCTATAACTGGCCTCTGCTATCGGCCCTCCTTCCTGTACTAGCAGGCGCTAATTCTCTATAATTGGCCTCTGCTCCCGGCCCACCTTCCTGTACTAGCAGGCGTTAATCCTCTATAACTGGCCTCTGCTCCCGGCCCTCCTTCCTGTACTAGCAGGCATTAATCCTCTATAACTGGCCTCTGCTCCCGGCCCACCTTCCTTTACTAGCAGGCGCTAATCCTCTATAACTGGCCTCTGCTCCCGGCCCTCCTTCCTGTACTAGCAGGCGCTAATTCTCTATAATTGGTCTCTTGTCCTAGCCCTTGAGCTTGTTCTCTTATCATTTTCTCTGTAAATCTTTCTCCTTTACAGGATACTTTGGAATATCGAAAGAAGCAACGCCCACTGAAGATCCGCATGTTGGATGGAACCGTTAAAACCGTCATGGTGGATGATTCAAAGACCATGAGTGACCTTCTGATGACCATCTGTGCCCGTATTGGTGAGAGAACTCAAAACATGTTTCATTCTGGTTTGGTTTATGATAAATCATGATTATTCTTTTGTTTTCTATTCCAAATTGCCATTGTGTGAAATATTTTATCAATTTGTAGGAATCACAAACTACGATGAGTATTCATTGGTTCGGGAGCTTCTAGAAGAAAAGAAGGAAGAGGTTACTGGAACTCTGAAACGTGATAAAACTCTCCTTCGAGATGACAAGAAAATGGAGAAACTCAAACAAAAGCTTCACACAGATGATGAATGTATGTTGTTGGTTTCAGCCTGTCCCTATCTTCCCGCACACAGTGTATTATAACTGCAGCTATAAGGTTATGGTGTAAGGAGGTCCCCTGTCTCCCCGCACACAGTGTATTATAACTGCAGCTATAAGGTTATGGTGTAAGGAGGTCCCCTGTCTCCCCGCACACAGTGTATTATAACTGCAGCTATAAGGTTATGGTGTAAGGAGGTCCCTCGTCTCCCCGCACACAGTGTATTATAACTGCAGCTATAAGGTTATGGTGTAACGAGGTCCCCTGTCTCCCCTGCACACAGTGTATTATAACTGCAGCTATAAGGTCATGGTGTAAGGAGGCCCCCTGTCTCCCTGCACACAGTGTATTATAACTGCAGCTATAAGGTTATGGTGTAAGGAGGTCCCCTGTCTCCCCGCACACAGTGTATTATAACTGCAGCTATTAGGTTATGGTGTAAGGAGGTCCCCTGTCTTCCCGCACACAGTGTATTATAACTGCAGCTATAAGGTTATGGTGTAAGGAGGTCCCCTGTCTCCCCGCACACAGTGTATTATAACTGCAGCTATAAGGTTATGGTGTAAGGAGGTCCCCTGTCTCCCCGCACACAGTGTATTATAACTGCAGCTATAAGGTTATGGTGTAAGGAGGTCCCCTGTCTCCCCGCACACAGTGTATTATAACTGCAGCTATAAGGTTATGGTGTAAGGAGGTCCCCTGTCTCCCCGCACACAGTGTATTATAACTGCAGCTATAAGCTTCTGGTGTAAGGAGGTCCCCTGTCTCCCCGCACACAGTGTATTATAACTGCAGCTATAAGGTTATGGTGTAAGGAGGTCCCCGGTCTCCCCGCACACAGTGTATTATAACTGCAGCTATAAGTTTATGGTGTAAGGAGGTCTCCTATCTCCCTGCACACAGTGTATTATAACTGCAGCTGTAAGGTTATGGTGTAAGACGGTCCCCCGTCTCCCCGCACACAGTGTTATAACTGCGGCTATAAGGTTATGGTGTAAGGAGGTCCCCTGTCTCCCCGCACACAGTGTATTATAACTGCAGCTATACGGTTATGGTGTAAGGAGGTCCCCTGTCTCCCCGCACACGGTGTGTTATAACTGCAGCTATAAGGTTATGGTGTAAGGAGATCCCCTGTCTCCCCACACACAGTGTATTATAACTGCAGCTATAAGGTTATGGTGTAAGGAGGTCCCCTGTCTCCCCGCACACAGTGTATTATAACTGCAGCTATAAGGTTATGGTGTAAGGAGGTCCCCGGTATCCCCGCACACAGTGTATTATAACTGCAGCTATAAGTTTATGGTGTAAGGAGGTCCTCTGTCTCCCCGCACACAGTGTATTATAACTGCAGCTATAAGGTTATGGTGTAAGGAGGTCCCCTGTCTCCCCCCCACACCGTGTATTATAACTGCAGCTATAAGGTTATGGTGTAAGGAGCTCCCCTGTCTCCCCGCACACGGTGTATTATAACTGCAGCTATAAGGTTATAGTGTAAGAAGGTCCCCTGTCTCCCCGCACACAGTGTGTTATAACTGCAGCTATAAGGTTATGGTGTAATGAGGTCCCCTGTCTCCCCGCACACTGTGTGTTATAACTGCAGCTATAAGGTTATGGTGTAATGAGGTCCCCTGTCTCCTCGCACACAGTACTGAGTACTGATCTGCACTGTGTAAGCTGGGAAATTCCTCTGCTGTTCCAGTACTGGGATCCGCAGTGGGAATCCTCTCAATAAGGGTTAGAGCTATTGTTAGGATTAGTTTTGGTGTCTGGTTTGAAGAGTTACATATAGATTTAATGGGAGGACATGGGTGCCTCGCGAGTGAACAGGAAATGGAAGGTTCTATTCTCGCCCGGAGCAGCTCGGTTCAGTGTCATTGGGGCAAGAACTTTTCACACCTTCTGACATGGCACAGGTTAATCATCTCACATTTCTAATGCCTACTCTTAGCTGAACATATATATTTTTTTCTGCCCCTTCATTGTCCATATTCTGCTATTGGCGCCATCCAGTGAAACGGTGTACCCTGCCTTTCTCTATAACTATGACTTAGCAGCTTAGCTGCATTAGCCACAATTCTGAGGCTTCAAAGTTAAACCATACATGCTTAAAGTGATGAAGAGGTGTTTCTAAACAAAGTGTGCAACTAAGCTGCTAATAAATACAAATTGGCACTGTATTGGCAGAGTGGGCAGGTTTATTTGACTTTTCCTCCCAGTGTAAGGTTGTCAGATGAGTAAAACATTAAAGATAAATGGTACAATCTGGAATGAGTTTTTTTTACGGTTTGTTTTAAAGGACCACTATAGGCACCCAGACCACCACTTCAGCTTAATGAAGTGGACTGGGTGCCTGGTCCATCTAGGATAAACCCTTTCTGCTGTATACATAGCAGTTTCAGAGAAAGTTTCCTATGGGTTAAGCTCATTGACAGCCGCTAGAGGCGCTTCCGCTCTTCTCACTTTGATTTTCCCAGTGAGAAGACGCCAGCGTCCATAGGAAAGCATTGAGAATGCTTTTCTATGGACTGGCTGAACGCGTGCTGCTCCCAGAAGAGGGAGGAGAGTCCCAGCGCCGAGTGAGCTGGGCGCTGGAAAAAAGGTAAGGGATTAACCCCTTCCTCCTCTTTCAGCACCACAAGTTTGTTTTCCTGGCACTATAGTGGTCCTTTAACTGAATAAAAGCGCTCACTGGAAATCACTGGAAATAAAATCACTGGAAATCTGCAGCTGCAGTATCAGTTATGCCTGTAAATCACTATTGCAATGCAGTACATGCACTGGGAAGCGAAAAAAGGTATTGATCACTTTTAAGTACATTTTCATTTTACATACATGCTCTGGTTCCCATTGTGTACTTAAAAGTTGGGTATGCCTGTACTTAGTTTGAAATGCTGGTGAAATAGATAAAAGGAAAAATTAAAAAGACGCATAGTGTGAACTGCATACACAAATGCAGCTCTATATCCATTTATTGGACGTTCTCTGTCCCTGCATACTATTCCTGGCTTACTATTTCAGGTGGTAAGGACTACTTTGCCATGGACTGTTTTTTTAAACCTTTATCCATCCTTTAAGTACCCAGTGATTTATGTTCCATCTAATTTTTTTTTTTTTTTTTAATATATGTATTTGTTTTAAATTAATATTTTTGTGTAATTACTTCATTCTCCTTTCCTTGACAAGTGGATCCAGTAGCCTGGAAAGGCATCCTTGATCCTATAATGCAGAGCCCGATATGGCTCTGAGCCATGTGAGTGATCATTTTATTCCCAGTTAGAGTTGCTTTTGTGTATGCAGTACACACAATGTGTCTTTTGTCTATGTTACCAGTATTTAAAACGAAGTCCACATTTGTATCTGTATTTGACACTGGTTTAGCACTGTTGCATGAAGGTTTCTTTGAACTGATGTATTTTATTTTTGTTTTTTATGATTGTTTGAGTGTTGGGGAACACTTGGATATACCAGTTCTACACAATATTTGGCACTGTTAGTGAACTTAAGAAGTGCCTTACACACTTAATTTCACCTTTGTTTTATAGGTTTAAGGTATACCTGTCTTCATAATGATGATTCGCAATGAGGCAAAGCATTTCTGAAAATAATGGGGTTTAGAGACCACTATATCTTTAACACAGCCTATTCTGGAGACCAGGTTTTGTCAAGGGAATATAACTGAATTCTGACCGCAATGGCAATTCTCATATTTACTTAAGCCAAACATGGTCGGAATTAAGTCAGCCCCATTGGCAGTGAGTGGGGGCCCTAATGTTAACTTTTTGGGGGGAGGACCTAGTGTCTTCCCACAACCCCCATCCATTTTATACTGATACTAAAAAAGCTAGAAAAACCTTTTTTTGTTCTTTACAAAATGTTATAAAATAATGTGTGTACATGCAAAGAAATAAGAAAATTATTGTTCAACAAGCACATGGCAAAGGTTGGTTCACATATCTCCCCGCACACAGACCTGCTGAGTAGAACTGTGGCTGGGGGCTGAATTAACAGTGCCTGGCTGGTTTATGGGATAGTATGCTCCCATCTCTCCCCACACACAGATCCGATGAGTAGAACTGGGGCTGAATTAACCGTGCCAGGCTGGTTTATAGGATATGTTCCCATTTTTCCCCACACAGATCTGATGAGTAGAACTGCAGCCGGCTGGGGGCTGAATTAACCGTGCCAGGCTGGTTTATGGGATAAAATCCTCCCATCTCTCCCCACACACAGACCTGCTGAGTAGAACTGTAGCTGAATTAACTATGCAATGCTGGTTTATAGGATAATACATTTCCTATGGACTGGCTGAATGCGCGAGCGGCTCCCAGAAGAGGGAGGAGAGTCCCAGCGCCAGCCTCTCTTCCCATGCACAGACCTGCTGAATTAACCGTGCCAGGCTGGTTTATAGAATATGTTCCCATTTCTCCCCACACAGACCTGCTGAGTAGAACTATGGCTGGCTGGGGGCTGAATTAACCGTGCCAGGCTGGTTTATAGGATAATATGCTCCCATCTCTCCCTCCACACAGATCTGATTAGTAGAACTGCGACTGGCTGAGGGCTAAATTTACTGTGCTAGGCTGGTTTATGGGATAATATGCTCCCATCTCTTTCAGCACACAGATCTGATGAGTAGAACTACGGCCGGGACCTGAATTAACCGTGCCAGGCTGGTTTTTGGGATAGTATGTTCCCATCTCCGCACACAGATCTGATAAGTAGAACTGCAGGGGCTGAGGGCTGAGTTAACCATGCCAGGCTGGTTTATGGTATAAAATGCTCCCATCTCTCCCTGCACACAGATCTGATGAGTAGAACTGGGGGCGGAATTAACAGTGCCAAGCTGGTTTATGGGATAATATGCTCCCATCTCTACCCACACAGATCCGATGAGTAGAACTGGGGGCGGAATTAACAGTGCCAAGCTGGTTTATGGGATAATATGCTCCCATCTCTACCCACACAGATCCAATGAGTAGAACTGGGGGCGGAATTAACAGTGCCAAGCTGGTTTATGGGATAATATGCTCCCATCTCTTCTGCACAGAGATCTGAGTAAAACTGCATCAGGAGCTCAATCACTGCAAATATTTTCCTGATTTTGAAGGTACTCCCTGCTGCTTGCTGCTGGGTTAGTGGAGTATCAGCAAGAATCTGATTATATTTTAGTTCATTTAGATTGCATCGCATATATTGTCCTACTGTTTGTTTTTTTTTGGTTTGTTTTTTTTATAATGTTTTAACTTATTAAAATGGAGTTCCCTGCACTAAGTAAGAAAATGATCTGTGATCCGTAATTTGTGTAATTTATCCTTTAAAATGTTAAATATGCCACACCCCACAGCTGTTACACCTATACTCCATGACTGTGAACCCCCTAATTTACTTGTCGATTGACAGCTATAATCTGCACAGACTCTTCAGAACCCCAATACATCACACTTCATTCAATTTCTACACCATTGTAATTCTTCCCCATCTCTCTACTACCAGTGAACTGGCTGGATCCAGGACGTACTCTGCGGGAACAGGGAGTGGATGAGAATGAGACCCTTCTCCTGCGGAGGAAATTTTTCTACTCTGACCAGAATGTGGATTCCAGAGACCCAGTGCAGCTCAATCTTCTTTATGTTCAGGTACTCCCTGTGTATAAAGCTCTGTGTCTGGTTATCTCCTCTTTAAATCACCCCATAGAACGGTGGCTCCAGCCATGTGTCTTTTTGAGTTAAATTTTGCATGAAACATTTGAAAATGTTTTTGTCTTTAAAGTGTTGGGTGACGAAATCCCTCTTCAATTCATTGAATGTTAGTAAATGTGAGCACTCCCTGTGTGCCTGAAAATCCCTCTTCAATTCATTGAATGTTAGTAAATGTGAGCACTCCCTGTGTGCCTGAAAATCCCTCTTCAATTCATTGAATGTTAGTAAATGTGAGCACTCCCTGTGTGCCTGAAAATCCCTCTTCAATTCATTGAATGTTGGTAAATGTGAGCACTCCCTGTGTGCCTGAAAATCCCTCTTCAATTCATTGAATGTTAGTAAATGTGAGCACTCCCTGTGTGCCTGAAAATCCCTCTTCAATTCATTGAATGTTAGTAAATGTGAGCTCTCCCTGTGTGCCTGAAAATCCCTCTTCAATTCATTGAATGTTGGTAAATGTGAGCTCTCCCTGTGTGCCTGAAAATCCCTCTTCAATTCATTGAATGTTGGTAAATGTGAGCACTCCCTGTGTGCCTGAAAATCCCTCTTCAATTCATTGAATGTTAGTAAATGTGAGCACTCCCTGTGTGCCTGAAAATCCCTCTTCAATTCATTGAATGTTAGTAAATGTGAGCACTCCCTGTGTGCCTGAAAATCCCTCTTCAATTCATTGAATGTTAGTAAATGTGAGCACTCCCTGTGTGCCTGAAAATCCCTCTTCAATTCATTGAATGTTAGTAAATGTGAGCACTCCCTGTGTGCCTGAAAATCCCTCTTCAATTCATTGAATGTTAGTAAATGTGAGCTCTCCCTGTGTGCCTGAAAATCCCTCTTCAATTCATTGAATGTTAGTAAATGTGAGCACTCTCTGTGTGCCTGAAAATCCCTCTTCAATTCATTGAATGTTAGTAAATGTGAGCTCTCCCTGTGTGCCTGAAAATCCCTCTTCAATTCATTGAATGTTAGTAAATGTGAGCTCTCCCTGTGTGCCTGAAAATCCCTCTTCAATTCATTGAATGTTAGTAAATGTGAGCTCTCCCTGTGTGCCTGAAAATCCCTCTTCAATTCATTGAATGTTAGTAAATGTGAGCTCTCCCTGTGTGCCTGAAAATCCCTCTTCAATTCATTGAATGTTAGTAAATGTGAGCACTCCCTGTGTGCCTGAAAAACCCTCTTCAATTCATTGAATGTTAGTAAATGTGAGCTCTCCCTGTGTGCCTGAAAATCCCTCTTCAATTCATTGAATGTTAGTAAATGTGAGCACTCCCTGTGTGCCTGAAAATCCCTCTTCAATTCATTGAATGTTAGTAAATGTGAGCACTCCCTGTGTGCCTGAAAATCCCTCTTCAATTCATTGAATGTTAGTAAATATGAGCACTCCCTGTGTGCCTGAAAATCCCTCTTCAATTCATTGAATGTCAATAAATGTGAGCACTCTCTGGGTGCCTGGCTTTCGTCAGCACTAGACTGTGCTCCATTTCTTGTTTTTACTTGTCATACCTTGTTCTTCTTATTTCTCAGGCTCGTGATGACATTTTAAATGGTTCCCATCCAGTCTCTTTTGACAAAGCCTGTGAGTTTGCTGGGTATCAGTGTCAGGTGCAGTTTGGACCCCACAATGAAATCAAGCACAAGCCGGGCTTCTTGGAGTGAGTTTGGATAACAACACTGTGTGGTCTCCAAATCTTTCTATATTATCATTTATAAAGAGTAAATAAATTGCAAAGCACTGCATAAATGGTCACTCCATCCCTCCTCCTGTAATCTGTCACTCCAGCCCTCCTCCTGTAATCTGTCACTCTACCCTTTGTTCTAGATCGGTCACTCCATCCATCCTTCTGTAATCGGTCACTCCACCCATCATTCTGTAATCTGTCTGTCCACCTTTCATCCTGTAATCTGTCTGTCCACCTCTCGTCCTGTAATCTGTCTGTCCACCTCTCGTCCTGTAATCTGTCTGTCCACCTCTCGTCCTGTAATCTGTCTGTCCACCTCTCGTCCTGTAATCTGTCTGTCCACCTCTCGTCCTGTAATCTGTCTGTCCACCTCTCGTCCTGTAATCTGTCTGTCCACCTCTCGTCCTGTAATCTGTCTGTCCACCTCTCGTCCTGTAATCTGTCTGTCCACCTCTCGTCCTGTAATCTGTCTGTCCACCTCTCGTCCTGTAATCTGTCTGTCCACCTCTCGTCCTGTAATCTGTCTGTCCACCTCTCGTCCTGTAATCTGTCTGTCCACCTCTCGTCCTGTAATCTGTCTGTCCACCTCTCGTCCTGTAATCTGTCTGTCCACCTCTCGTCCTGTAATCTGTCTGTCCACCTCTCGTCCTGTAATCTGTCTGTCCACCTCTCGTCCTGTAATCTGTCTGTCCACCTCTCGTCCTGTAATCTGTCTGTCCACCTCTCGTCCTGTAATCTGTCTGTCCACCTCTCGTCCTGTAATCTGTCTGTCCACCTCTCGTCCTGTAATCTGTCTGTCCACCTCTCGTCCTGTAATCTGTCTGTCCACCTCTCGTCCTGTAATCTGTCTGTCCACCTCTCGTCCTGTAATCTGTCTGTCCACCTCTCGTCCTGTAATCTGTCTGTCCACCTCTCGTCCTGTAATCTGTCTGTCCACCTCTCGTCCTGTAATCTGTCTGTCCACCTCTCGTCCTGTAATCTGTCTGTCCACCTCTCGTCCTGTAATCTGTCTGTCCACCTCTCGTCCTGTAATCTGTCTGTCCACCTCTCGTCCTGTAATCTGTCTGTCCACCTCTCGTCCTGTAATCTGTCTGTCCACCTCTCGTCCTGTAATCTGTCTGTCCACCTCTCGTCCTGTAATCTGTCTGTCCACCTCTCGTCCTGTAATCTGTCTGTCCACCTCTCGTCCTGTAATCTGTCTGTCCACCTCTCGTCCTGTAATCTGTCTGTCCACCTCTCGTCCTGTAATCTGTCTGTCCACCTCTCGTCCTGTAATCTGTCTGTCCACCTCTCGTCCTGTAATCTGTCTGTCCACCTCTCGTCCTGTAATCTGTCTGTCCACCTCTCGTCCTGTAATCTGTCTGTCCACCTCTCGTCCTGTAATCTGTCTGTCCACCTCTCGTCCTGTAATCTGTCTGTCCACCTCTCGTCCTGTAATCTGTCTGTCCACCTCTCGTCCTGTAATCTGTCTGTCCACCTCTCGTCCTGTAATCTGTCTGTCCACCTCTCGTCCTGTAATCTGTCTGTCCACCTCTCGTCCTGTAATCTGTCTGTCCACCTCTCGTCCTGTAATCTGTCTGTCCACCTCTCGTCCTGTAATCTGTCTGTCCACCTCTCGTCCTGTAATCTGTCTGTCCACCTCTCGTCCTGTAATCTGTCTGTCCACCTCTCGTCCTGTAATCTGTCTGTCCACCTTTCGTCCTGTAATCTGTCTGTCCACCTCTCGTCCTGTAATCTGTCTGTCCACCTCTCGTCCTGTAATCTGTCTGTCCACCTCTCGTCCTGTAATCTGTCTGTCCACCTCTCGTCCTGTAATCTGTCTGTCCACCTCTCGTCCTGTAATCTGTCTGTCCACCTCTCGTCCTGTAATCTGTCTGTCCACCTCTCGTCCTGTAATCTGTCTGTCCACCTCTCGTCCTGTAATCTGTCTGTCCACCTCTCGTCCTGTAATCTGTCTGTCCACCTCTCGTCCTGTAATGTCTGTCCACCTCTCGTCCTGTAATGTCTGTCCACCTCTCGTCCTGTAATCTGTCTGTCCACCTCTCGTCCTGTAATCTGTCTGTCCACCTCTCGTCCTGTAATCTGTCTGTCCACCTCTCGTCCTGTAATCTGTCTGTCCACCTCTCGTCCTGTAATCTGTCTGTCCACCTCTCGTCCTGTAATCTGTCTGTCCACCTCTCGTCCTGTAATCTGTCTGTCCACCCTTGGGCTCTCTGTAAAGCGTCCTCCTTTGTATCAGTCACGCCACCCCTTATTTTGCATAACACAAAACTCTTCCATATAATTTCTACTTGTCTTGCCACAATGTGGTTTCATGTTTGATATGTGTTTGCCAACAGATTGAAGGATTTTCTCCCTAAAGAGTATGTCAAACAAAAAGGAGAACGCAAGATTTTTCTGGTGAGTAGGTGGCTTGGCTCATTGCTGTGTAACACTGAAACCAACGTATCTTCTATATAGTAGGATTGATACTGACTTTGTAGGGAGTCTGGCACCAACAGTATTGTGTGTGTGTGTGTGTGAGCGTCAGTGAGTGTGTGTGTGAGCGTCAGTGAGTGTGTGTGTGAGCGTCAGTGAGTGTGTGTGTGTGTGTGAGCGTCAGTGAGTGTGTGTGTGTGTGTGTGAGCGTCAGTGAGTGTGTGTGTGTGTGTGTGAGCGTCAGTGAGTGTGTGTGTGTGTGTGTGAGCGTCAGTGAGTGTGTGTGTGTGTGAGCGTCAGTGAGTGTGTGTGTGTGAGCGTCATTGAGTGTGTGTGTGTGTGAGCGTCATTGAGTGTGTGTGTGTGTGAGCGTCATTGAGTGTGTGTGTGAGCGTCAGTGAGTGTGTGTGTGTGAGCGTCAGTGAGTGTGTGTGTGTGAGCGTCATTGAGTGTGTGTGTGTGTGAGCGTCATTGAGTGTGTGTGTGTGTGAGCGTCAGTGAGTGTGTGTGTGAGCGTCAGTGAGTGTGAGTGTGTGTTTTTCAGTGACAGTGAGTGTGTGTCAGTGTGTGTGTGTGTGAGATTGATACTGACTTTGTAGGGAGTCTGGCACCAACAGTATTGTGTGTGTGTGAGCGTCAGTGAGTGTGAGTGTGTGAGCGTCAGTGAGTGTAAGTGTGTGAGCGTCAGTGAGTGTGAGTGTGTGAGCGTCAGTGTGTGTGTGTGTGTGTGACAGTGAGTGTGTGTGTGTGTGTGTGTGCTCGCGCACGCTGTCTCTCTCTAGCTGGATGAACCTCATTTTGGCCTGATCATTGCTGACACAGTGAGGTTAAAAATATTGAAGCTAAATAATATGCAGTGCCTTTGAGGATTCCAAGCACAAACAGTGTGGGATTTAGGTAATTCTCATATTATTTCTTTTACTAAGCACATTCATGAAGGTTTTTTTTTTTTTTTATTATGCTGTATTTATAATATTTTGCTGTATTGTCGAAATAATGATAATTTTTGGATGTGACATGCTCTGTTTGCTCTGTTCTTAGCATCACAAGCAGTGTGGAAATATGAGTGAAATTGAAGCCAAGGCTCGCTATGTGAAACTTGCTCGTTCTCTAAAAACATACGGGGTGTCATTCTTCCTGGTGAAGGTACTTTTGTTGTTACCAATTTGTCATCTACTATAGTCACCCTGTTCCCCTTTGCTTCAAATATCCTAGTTCAGTGTTTTCATCACAAATCTTGGTTATCTTCTAGGAAAAAATGAAAGGTAAAAATAAACTTGTCCCTCGTCTTCTTGGGATCACCAAGGAATGTGTGATGAGAGTTGATGAGAAAACCAAAGAGGTGATTCAGGAGTGGAACTTGACCAACATCAAACGATGGGCGGCCTCCCCGAAAAGCTTCACTCTGGTGAGTTAATCTGTCCTGTTGTGCAGATATGGATGTTTATATCTCACTGTGCTTTTCACATTAATACTTATTAAAATGTATGTTTTAAATTATTTATAGAAATCTATAGATGTAGCATGTTGGCCAAATGTAAAGTGAGTGAACAGAAGAAAAATCTAAATCAAATTTCCCTTCAAAAGTAACAAGTTAGGGATTTTTGTAGGCCTATAGTCGGGTGCAAGATTAGACAGTTATACGAAAAAGGTGCTAATGATCATCATTTTAATATAATAAACAAATGTAGGCTTTTCTGTCTGATGAGAGAGCTCAGTCCAAAATTTAAGGCTTTCTGCCTGAGTAGAAAGCCTGCTCCACAGGAGAGGCTTCTCCATCTGGTTTGAAAGCTTGTCCGGAGAATAGAGGCTTTTCCAAATTTATAGAAAATTTATCCCCAGAGACTACTGTGTCTAGTTAGAAAGCTCAGTCGTTGAAGAGTGTCTTCTCCACATGAATAGATACTTCAGTCTTAGAGGAAAGAGGCTCAGTCCCATTGAAGAGGGCTCCTCCTTCTGGATAGCAAGCTCAGCCCTGTTG